>NW_023605194.1:19415322-20615322 GCF_014898055.3 Talpa occidentalis
TTCCTTGACAATGGTCTTGGGGTGACTTTTTGGATTTGACTCCAAAAACAAAGTCAGTAATAGCAAACATAAACAGGGAAATTGTAGACCTCCTCTTGACATTTAATTTTAATGATCTTATACTCATTTCCCCAAAGGCTACTTTATTAGTAGTGACTAAAATAATATATACGTTGCATACATAGATTTAGCATTTACTATTTCAACAATTTAAGAGTGACCTTGAAGATTCAAGACAAATCATAGTTAAAAACTTTTCTGACACAGAAGTTTGAATCCTATTTTTAGGCTAATTTGTAGCAGTAAATTATTTAGCTAATGAATGAGTATGGCATCAGCATCTGCAAATTTAAGTCCTCCCTCTTCTTTTTTAGGAAAGCTTTAAGTTGAAATACATAACACCATTAAATGTATAGCTCAATGATCAGGACAAACTTAAACCATTACATAAGTGACACCCAGATCAAGATGCAGAACATTATCGGAACCAAGAAGTCCCTATTATAACTCCTTCCAGTCAAAAACCCTCCAAAGGTAACCATTATCATCACTTCTAATACTACTGATTTATTTTGCATAATCAATACAAAGTCTTCAAATATATACAGGGTACCATGCCATATGGATTCCTTTATGACAGCTTCTTTTGCTCAATACTGCATTAGAAAAATTCAGCTTTGTTGCAATACATTGTATTTCACTAATTTATCTTGGTGTATAGAATTCCATTGTGAGAATACACCACATTTCACTTATACATTTTATTTTTGATAAATTGGGTAGTTTTCCCCATCTTTTGCCTTCCATGAATAGTGCTGCTATAAATATTCTTATGTACATCTTTTGGTAAAGGTATATATTATGAATGTCTGTCAGGTATATCCCTGGATATGCAATTGCTGGTTAACAGGATATGGACACTATCAGTTCATTTTAGCCATCCTGCTCTATGTGTAGTAGTATTCTGTTGTGGCTTTAAATTTCTTTATTGATTAGTGAATCTGAGTACCTTTTCTTTGTTTACTAACTATTCAGATATCTTCTTTTTTGTGAGGTGTCCAAGTCTTTTACCCATTTTTCTGTTGGAAAATCTACCCTTTTCTTATTGATTTATACAAGTTCTTACAGGTATTTTTTTTCATTTGCCAAGTTTCATGATTTGTGAATATCACTAGAAATATTCCTCTCAAAAATCAGGAATTTATTGTATTTCATACATCTCTCTAATTCTCTGGATAATACAAAACCCCAATTAAGTTTGTATTTTTTTTTTAAGATTTATTTATGTATTTATACAAGCACTGGGGTATAGGCCAGAGGTGCAGGAGGGTGAGAGAATTCACCAGAGACAGAGCATGGAGCAGAACAGTCAGAAGGACCGAAATACACTGCTGAGGGGAGCAGCAGGCGAGACAGGAGAGGTCTGCCACACCATGTGGGAATCGCCCTGGCTAGCCAGGAATTGAACTGGCGTTGCAGAGGCTGTGGACAGCTTCACAGCACTGCGCTCAACCCACTGTGCCACCGGGGAGGCCCCTTGTATTCTGTTTTTTTTTTTTTTTTTTTAAAGATTTATTTATTTATTTATACAAGCACTGGGTACAGTCAGAAGTGCAGGAGGGTGAAAGAATTCACCAGAGCCAAAGCGGGGAGCAGAGCAGGCAGAAGGACGGAAGTACACTGCTGAGGGGAGCAGCGGGCGGCAGGGGAGGTCTGCGCTCCATGTGGGACCCTCCTCCAGTGGCCGGGGAGCAGCCGGGGATTGAACCGGCGCTGCAGAGGCTGCGGGCAGCTTCACAACCCAGCGCTCAACTGCTGCGCCACTAGGGAGGCCCTGTATTCTGTTTTTTAACCTGCAGTTCCAACCTCCAATTCTGTCACCCTGAAGACCTTGGCACCTAAGAATAGTAGGGAGCACTAAAGTGCCAGGTCCCAATAAGAGTTGTAAATCATCTTCCCAATATAACATGGATAAATTGTGGGGACAGAGAAAGAGAGAAAGCAATACTTTTCCTGGGATGAAAGCCCCTATGGCACATAGGCCTGATTAGTAAATGGAAATTCTAGATAGCCCCTGAATAGAATCCTTTTCCACCTTTCAAATAATTTACAGCTTAATGTCAGCTAAACTTAGTAACTCCTCCGATTTGTCCATGGCAAGAAGATTCTTGGCTGGCTTTCCATGGTCATTATAGGCCTTCTCATAGATTCCTGAAATATGATGTGGCCATCAAAATGTCAGCACTTACCTGCTACCCACACTCTGGATACATGGTTCAGTACTCAGTTCAGTGACTGATAACATGAGGAAACAAGACCAGCTTCAGATATGACTCAAGAATAGACACCTGGTAGTGCTCATGTTCTTGATAATATAATCTGATAATGAGTATAATGACTAATTCTCTGACCACATCAAGTGACAGTCCCTCAGTTAAAGAAGCAACATTAATAAGAGCATCCAAATAGTGAAACAGCAGTAATTCTGCCAATGAAAACCCCCATGCTCAGAAAACTTCAATGATATATCACTTCTGATGAAAATAAAATTTGAGTTGTAAGGAAAGAAGTATTCATCCAGTCCACTTACTACCCCATAGTGTGTGTATGTGTATATAAAGAAACTGAAGTCAAGAGAAGTTAAGTCATTTACCCAAGATTATACACTAATTATGACAAAGCCCAGTTTATATCACAAGTGTTCAGATTTCGAGTCAGTTTGCTTTTCTTATTTTTTTTTTTAAAGATTTATTTATTCATTTATTTATGCAAGCACTGGGTACAGTCAGAAGCGCGGGAGGGTGAGAGAATTCACCAGAGCCAGAGCGGGGAGCAGAGCAGGCAGAAGGATCGAAGTACACTGTTGAGGGGAGCAGCGGGCAGCAGGAGAGGTCTGCGCGCCATGTGGGACCCTCCTCCAGTGGCCGGGGAGCAGCCGGGGATCGAACTGGCGCTGCAGAGGCCGCAGGCAGCTTCGCAACCCAGCGCTCAACCGCTGCGCCACGAGGGAGGCCCTCAGGTTGCTTTTCATTGTATCTTGTGGCCTTTCTCAGCTGGCAGTTGAGGCTCTCTACAACATATATCCAATCTACCTATCACCCTTCACTCCCACTAGATTTCTTGTTCTTCTTTAAACCCTGTGCTGTCCAATTTCCATCCTTTTGACAGGAACGATTCTCCTTTCAGCCTTTATTGTCCAGAAGTATGCGACATTCATTAAGTGTAATTATGTTTATATTCCACACAGCAACTAAGTATATGGTATATATTCAATTACCAAAATGACTCTTTAGGAGAGAAACATAGTTCAAAGGACTTTGACTTCAATAGCTGGGAGAGAGATTAGAAGTGGAGTGGTATCTCTTCATACTATTTTACTGAGGGGACAAAATTTAAACCTAACACTTCCTCAGGTGTGTGGAATCTAGAATACAAATTCAAAAGAAAGGGAAGTCTTAACACTTAAGCTGGAAAGAGAAACTAGGGATCAGAGGATAGTGTCACCATTTTATAGGTAAAACAAAATGAAGCAGAGAAAGATAAAGTTCCTTGCCCAAGTTCACCGACTTAGAACATAAAGATTCTGATGAAATATGAATCTTCTCCCCAGAACATCATTTTAGAACATCAGAGGTTCTGATGAAATATGGATCTTCTCCCCAGAGGAGAATTTTAGGCGATTGATATATCTCCTGAAGTCATTTCCTAGACCCCAGATCAGAATGTCTAATCTCAATCCTTCTTGAACCAATCTCTCGTATAAAATTTTATAAATTTATTTACAATCACATAAGGAAGAACCTTTTCATATACCTTATTCCAATTTGAAAACTACGTTCCTAAATTCTTTCAATATTCCAAGACTGGGAATATGCTTTTTATTTTACGTTATCCTTCTTTGAATATTTCAGGCTTTTAAAATTTATATATATATATATATATATATATATATATATATATATATGTATATATTTGATGCTGCAACCAGAATTACATATGGTATTCAAGATGTTGACAGGTTATAATTTTGTTTTCAAAATCCTATAGGATGAGGCCTACAGGATTGTAAAGATCTCTTTTTTCCATATAGCAAACAAGAAGCCAAAATGTTCAGAGAATAGTCTATATTCTTCTCTGACCCTTTCTGGGTCAGAAGATAGACTACAAAGGTCAATAAATCTTAAATATTTTCCCCTAAGTATATATTAGCTTAAACTTAAATCTCTGTCCCAAAACAGATGAATGGATCAAGAAGATGTGGTATATACACAATGGAATACTATTCAGCAATCAAAAAAGATAAACTCATGCCATTTGCAGCAAATTGGATGGAGCTAAATGGGATTATAGTCAGTGAAATAAGTCAGAAGGAAAAAAAATGGATGGTATCACTTATAGGAGGAATATACAGAAACTAATTTAGTGTCCAAAAAAGACAAAACTTGCAAGCTGACCATAGATCTAAGGCATATAGCAGGTGAGGGAGAGGGAGAAAGGTCAAAACAGGGGAGGGAAAAGCACAAAGGATCATGACAGTTTACAGGTGATGTGGTGGTGGGAGATGAACAACGAAATGAACAACAATGTAAGAAAATTTAAAAGTTTAATTGAAAAAAATAGATCGAAGACCAAAATAGCTAAACTCTTAAACTCTTAAAAGAAAACACAGGTGTAAAACTTACAGGATTTCTCAACATTAGCACTAATATTAGTTTGAGCCAGATAGTTCTTTGTTATGAAAGACTATTCTGTAAATTGTAGTATATTTAGCAACATCCCTCCTGACATCTACCCTCTGTACAAGTAGCACACATCCTTCCCAATGCTGACAGTCAAAATTGCCTCAATATAATATATTGCCAGATTTCCTCTGGGAAGCAAAATCGCCCATTCCTTTAGAAAAAATTAAGCGCCTTAGCCTCTTTCCCTGCAAAAGTATAAATGTCTGTGTCATGACAACCTGAATGGTTATTTGTTTAGTAGGTGAAATCTAAGAATTCTTCAAAAAAGTCATTACATACTCCATAATCCAAAGTGCAAAGTACCAAAAGTCCCATTTTGAAAAGTTCTTAGTCCACTCCTTCCATTAAAACATTACAGATCATATGACAATGGTAACAGATTTATTCAGATATCATTGGCATGCCATATAATTCACCCCTTTAAAGTGTACAATTCAACATTTTCAGTATATTCAGTTTTGAAACCAAGGTACAGATCTTCTTTTTTTTATTTTATTTATTTATTTTTTAAGATTTATTTATTTATTTATACAAGCACTGAGTACAGTCAGAAGCGAAGGAGGGTGAGAGAATTCACCAGAGCCAGAGCGGGGAGCAGAGCAGGCAGAAGGACTGCAGTACACTCTGAGGGGAGCAGCGGGCGGCAGGAAAGGTCTGCGCGTCATGTGGGACCCTCCTCCAGTGGCCGGGGAGCAGCCGGGGATCGAACTGGTGCTGCAGAGGCTGTGGGCAGCTTCGCAACCCAGCGCTCAACGGCAGCGCCACCGGGGAGGCCCCCAGATCTTTATTTTAAATCATTGTCCTAATCAACTTTTCAGCATAACTACTAAAAAATGAAAACTAAAATCAAAATCAAAGCAAAACAACTGGCTATTACCTTGGCATTTTCTTCTCATAACCTAGAAAGGAGTAATGTTCATCATAGCAATCAATAACAGCCACATATATAAAGTGAGACAGGCTACAAAAGAAACAAATTGAATGTTAGAACTCTCCTTGAAATGTATTATTATTGCAAAAAAGAAATTAGGAAAAAATAAGTCACTGCTACACCAAAGCCTGTACCAAGAACCCAAAATTCCTTTTTCATTTTCTTGCTTCCTGAAATCCAGGGTTATTTGCTAAAATGAGTGTAATTCACAGACCAGAAAGTGCTAGTAAGACTAGTAACTATTACAAGCAAGTATTGTAAGGTCAGAATCTTTTTTACTACCAATATAACTTGTTTTGACTCAGATTCTGAGCTCTTGTATAAGACAATCAACCTATGTGATGGAAAGGTCAAAGTTTCACTTAGAGCCTCTTTTTCACTGCTAGTACAATTACAATGCCACTTTGACCTTAACTTTTTTTTAGCTCCTGAATAATGCTTCTCCTGCTGCTGTCACTGTCTAATCCAAAGACTGGCTGGCAGGAAGAAATGGCTCTGGAAGCCACAGCTGTTATACAGACCAGCTACCATCTTCCAAGTAGGAGGATCACATCCAGCTCCTCCTTTGATCAGACCACTCAATCAAAATTTCAGATTTAATCTGAAGCTAGTGAAAGAAGTTATGGCTTCTGAGACCAAAACTATTTACCTGAAGAATAAAATCAAGGGAACTGTACATGTAGCCAGAAAGGAAGCCAGCTGCAAGATACTCCAGAAATACTAGGCCTAATCTTCCCCTGCCTCCCAGAAGATCTCAAGTCCCTTGCCAAGTCATGTGAAAACAAATACTCTGACTCACGGTTACTCATTTTTCTCACTGTTTACTGACTGTACCCATGCAGATGGTGTGAAAGTTTATTCCATCTTCCTTTCAATGAATGTCACTATATTTAATATCATACTTTTAATGATAAAAATAACAATAATAAAACAACCATTTAGTCACTGTGTTCTATATACCAGGTACCCTGATAAACACTTTACCTTATTTTTATTTTCACAATGATCTTATAAGAAAGGTTTTACTACTATTCCACTTTTTATATTTGTTTTGAAAAATTTGCAGTAAATTGGCATTTTACACATATTGTTCTATGAGTTTTAATATCTGAACAGAATTATGTGACCACTACCCTCAATGAGGAGACACAATACTCCACCACCTCAAACATTCCCTCTAGTACCCCTCTTTATGGCTGCACCCTCTCTCCACCTAACTCCTGGCAATCATAATTTGTTCCTTGTCTCCACAGTTTTGCCTTTTCCAAAATGTCATATAATTGGAATTATTCCCTCAGCACAACAGCTTTGAGATCCATCCAAGTTGTTGTATCAATAATTTATTCCTTCTTATTGCTGACTGGTATCCCTTACTTTCCTGGTTTTAGAGATGAGGTTTTAGAGATAAGGCAGATGAGGCTCAGAAAGATTAGGTAATCTGCTCAAGGTCACGAAGGTAACTGCCAGTATCCAAACCCAGGTCTCTGGGGTTCTAGACTCCCTCCTTTTAATCACTATGCTATACACTGTCCCTGATTAACCTAGGATCTCAGAAGAGGAGTCCAATATCCTGATTTAAACATGAAGGGTTCTTTTGGAAAAACAGAATAAAGAAGCTTTATATTTACCAAATAAACGGCTGAGAATAGTTTGTCAAGACTTCTATCAATAATTCAAAAATTCTTTTTTTTTAAAAAAGATTTATTTATTTATACAAACACTGGGGTACAGGTCAGAGGCGCGGGAGGGCAAGAGAATTCACCTGAGACAGAGCAGGGAGCAGAACAGGCAGAAGGACTGAAACACACTGCTGAGGGGAGCAGCGGGTGCGACAGGAGAGGTCTGCTGTGCCATGTGGGAATCTCCCTGGCCAGCCGGAATCGAACCAGTGCTGCAGAGGCTGCGGACAGCTCCACAGCACAGCGCTCAAGTGGCTGCGCCACCAGGGAGGCCCTAAATTTTTAATGGAACATGATATGGAGGCCCAAAATTCTTAATGGAACATAACATGGTGATAAAAGCAAAAGCTATACTAGGTGAAACAGGTTTAGGTTGTGAATCCCAGTTCTGGCACTTACGAAGTATATGACCTTATACAAGTTCTTCACTTTCCGAAAACTCAATTTTCTATTCTATTAAATGGGAATAATATTAAGCTGAAATATTCTTGGAAGGGTTAAATGAAATGATAAAGTTCCTGATACACTGCCACCAAAAGTCAATAAAGTCATGTCAAACAAAATAACTAATAAATACGTCATTATTTATTAAGCTCTGAAAGATGTATGTCATTTCTTTGACTACAAGGAACATATACTCTAATTAAAAAGATAAACATATTTTCCTAAAAATAAAATTAATGCCATCATATAATATGATGCCAAATTGTATGGCTGGATCTATAAATATGGTATAAATATTTGACTTCTAGTCTAGAACATTCCCTAGACATAGGACAGAGTCTTTGCTAGTCAATATCTAGAATGCATTCTAAAAATTACTGGTTCTGGGCCTCCCTGGTGGGGCAATGGGTTAAGCACTGCACTATGATGCAATCTGGTGACTCTGCAGCATGAGTTCAGACTCTGCAGCCCCGGCCGGCCAGGGAGAGACCCACATGGCGAGGCAGACGGCTCCTGTCTCAACCGCTGCTTCCTCCAGCAGTGCATTTTGGTCAGTCTGCCTGTTCTGTTCCCCACTCTGTCTCTGGTGGATCCTCTCACCCCCCACATCTCTGGCCTGTACCCTAGCTCTTGTATGCATAAATAAATCTTAAAAAATAAAATAAAAATTATTGGTTCCAACTCTTTCATTCCAGGTATTTGTATCAATTTCAAAATGGTAAGGATTTATCCTAATAATTTTTAATACCCGAGAGGAAAATAATGCACAAATCTCTGAGTTCTGTGACACTTGATATATGTTTGGCTTAATAAAATTTTCAGGTTTTTAGAAAAACAGGGTTACTAAACTAAATATAAAAAAACCTCAATTATCTGCCCAAGGAATTCTGTAAGATCATTTCCTTCTCTCATGTCTCTTTTTGGTGTAAGTAGGAAAATATATTAAACAGAAATAGGGCAGGAATTTTAAAAAAGGGGAGCAGGGAGGAAGAGAATAAGCCAGAATTGTGGAAAGACTATTAAAATTTATCTCCAAGAGTTATTCTACTTTCTTCTTTCTATAAATCCCCTTCCTTTATCTGATGTTTACTATGTGAATCTTTGCCAATAAAGAAATAGTTATTTGAAAGTCATCTCAGGTTTATTAAGCTTTTAAATTAAGCATGTAAATAAAATATATATGAAGTAGGGCCTCCCCTGGCGGCGCAGCAGTTGAGCGCTGGGCTGCTAAGCTGCCTGCAGTCTCTGCAGCGCCGGTTTGATCCCCGGCCAGCAGGTGAGGGTCCCACATGGCTCACAGACCTCTTCTGCCACCCGCTGCTCCCCTCAGCAGTGTACTTCTTCGTCAGTCTGCCTGTTCTGCTCCCTGCTCTGGCTCTGGTGAATTCTCTCACCCTCCCACGCTTCTGACTGTACCCAGTGCTTGTGTAAATAAATAAATAAATCTTTAAAAAAAAAAAAAATATATATATATATATATGAAGTAAAACTGCCCAAATCCTTGTTTTTCAGTTGGAGCTGGGAGCAAAATCTAGTAACATAACAGCTCCACAGCAAAGCACCATACCAAGGCTCTATCACAGCTATTTAGCAACACAGTCCCCATAGTAGAACAGTCTGTACATCTATGCTGCTGTCTCAGTGCTTTGAACTTGAAGAAAACAGCTATTTTTTTTTTTAAAGTTAAAGTCCACACATAGCAGTAGTTTTTAGTGGGTGTGAAATCCCACTTGGGTCTCAAACAAAACCAAGAGGTTCATTTTTCTAGTCCTGACTCAGCTAGTTTTATGCTTATAACTTGACTAAGTCCTACAATTCCTGATCATTCTAAAAAATATAACCATCCCTAGCCTGGATTTCCAAGAGACTTTAAGGCTGAATTTCTTATCCCCAACACAAAAAAGAAAAAAACAAATCTCTAGACAATGTTCTAAAAACAAACAGCTAAGTTAGGAAATTGTCAGGCAAAACCCTAACACTTTTTTCTTATTTAAGTCACTTAGGCAATTGTTCATAAGCAGCAATGCAGATAGAACCAGGAGATCTAAGTTCTAGCTTTCCCCATGGATAAACTGCACAGCCATGGTCAAATTATAATCACTCTCTGCTTCAGTTTCTTCTGTGAAATTGAGAAGGCTAGAAAAGAATGAGAAATCACAAACAGAAAGCTAGGTAAAAAGTGTGAGCTATGTGGGGTTCACATATGTGGGGTCTGTTTGTTTGTTTGGTATATGCTGTTTCATTTTTTATAGCAATAAATTTATTGAGAATAATTGAAACTTCATTTTGAATGACATGCTATTATTATAAATAACATTATAAAATATAAGCAAATATTTACTTAACTGAGTATACAAATAAATATTTAACAGAAAATACTAAATAGGGGCTTCCCTGGTGGCTCAGGGGTTAAGTCTCAGTGCTCTCATGCTATCGCCACTACCTCCTGAGTTCGATCCCTGGCTACGGAGCTAACCCACACATGGTGCAGCAAATCTTTCCTGTCTTGCCCACTGCTCCCCTTAGCAGTCTATTTCAGTAGATCTGTCTGTCCTGCTCCCCACTCTGTCTCTGGTGAACCTTTTCACCCCCTGCACCTCTGGCCTATACCCCAGTTCTTGTATGCATAAATAAATAAAAACAATCTTAAAAAAAAGAATATAATAAATTACAATGATAACAAATATTTAACTGAATAATCTATTAAGAACTTTAAAAAAACCCTAACAGAACAGGCTTTATTACACAAACTTTAAAACCAGCCCTTGAGGGGCCTACCCGGTGGCGCAGCGGTTGAGCGCTGGGTTGCGAAGCTGCCTGCGGCCTCTGCAGCGCCGGTTCGATCCCCGGCTGCTCCCCTGACACCGGAGGAGGGTCCCACATGGCGCGCAGACCTCTCCTGCCTCTCCTGCCGCCCGCTGCACCCTCAGCAGTGTGCTTCGGTCCTTCTGCCTGCTCTGCTCCCTGCTCTGACTCTGGTGAATTCTCTCACCCTCCCGCGCTTCTGACTGTACCCAGTGCATGTATAAACAAACAAATAAATAAATAAATAAAACATGCCTCTATTAAAAAAAAAACAAACACTTAAAAAAAAAAAAAAAAAAAAAAAAAAAAACCAGTCCTTGGGCCTCCCCGGTGGCGCAGTGGTTGAGCGCTGGGTTGCGAAGCTGCCCGCGGCCTCTGCGGTGCCGGTTCGATCCCCGGCTGCTCCCCGGCCACCAGAGGAGGGTCCCACATGGTGCGCAGACCTCTCCTGCCACCCGCTGCTCCCCTCAGCAGTGTACTTCCGTCCTTCTGCCTGCTCTGCTCCCCACTCTGGCTCTGGTGAATTCTCTCACCCTCCCGCGCTTCTGACTGTACCCAGTGCATGTATAAACAAACAAACAAACAAATATAATAAATAAATAAATAAAAACATGCCTATACCTCTATAAAAAAAAAACTATAAAAAAAAAAAAAAAAAAAAAAAAAAAAAAAAAAACCAGTCCTTGAAAGCTAACCATAGATTTGCAGCTTTCAGAGGGAGAAAGGGATGGATGAAAAGGGGAGGAACATATGGACTATGGTGAAGCACTAGAAACACGCTGATGGTGGGAAGTTGCAGTGACTATACCTAAGGGGGGAAATCCTATACTGCCAAAATATCAGCACACATGTAAAACAGTGTGTGCTTCAACAACAATAACTTAAATTTAATTAATTAATTAAAATAGACAAAAAACACACAAAGAATTGCCTTTGTTCTAACCTATTCCAGGTTCTGTTCCTCCTCATTTGAATACTCCTCTGCCAGGGGAGAGAAGGTTCTAAACCAGATAATTCTTTTTATATTTTTTAACATTATGAAAAATTTCAAAATTATATAAAAGTAACAGACTAGTATAATGAATTCCCATGTACCTAACCTAAACATATCTTAAATAATTAGTAACTCAGGGCTAATTTTGTTTTTTCATTATCCCCTCCTATTCCCACATTATTTGGAAGCAAATTATGCACATCATATCATCTAATTTATCGTGAACATAATAACTATGCCATTATCATTCATCTAAAGTAGTATACTATTTTAGTAAAAAAGAGTGTTCTATTTAAAGCTATTCAAATTCTATAATTAACATAAATATGTTTTATATTGTATTTGTTTGAATGAATCAGGATGTAAACAAGGTCCAAGAGTCTTCTAAAAGAGATGAAAGATGTTGCTGCTGGAGAGTAGCATATAATGGAAAAGGAACATATTGGGTATTGATTGCTACTCCACATCCTCACACCTACCTTACAGGATTGTTGCAGTTAGTTTAACAGATATATTTATGTATCTTCATGTAGATTAATAGTAAAATGTAAGATATATTAATGAGTGAAAAAATTAAACCAAAATAAAACTTGTTCATGTCTAAGAACTATGGAAAATTTTAAGAGATACCAAGCTCTTAGAATCATTCAACTTAGAACTAAATGGTCATTACAAAATTACATGACAGGTTTGAAACAGTAGATCTGAAACCTGACCTAACTGGACAATAGAAATATAAAGGAAAATTATGTAGTTAAACTACTTCAAAATGCATAGAAGCAAAGACTATTTATATTTTCTTCTTTAAGTTACCCTCTATAATATTCCAATATAAAAATTTTTATTACAAATGACATGTAACACATTCATATAGAATAAAATCTCTCTGAACCTATTTCCGACCGTGTGTGAGAGGATAATGGACCCAAAGAATCCTAGAACTTTAGGGGGGTTAGAGATCATCTAACTTACTTTTCTCATTTTAGAGAAGAAAATTGAGAGCCCAGAGAGAACACTAGAAACTAGGACCTTAGAGAAAGTCCTAGGAATCTGGGTCTCTAACTCTATGCAGAGAATGATTGGACATGGCAGTCTGTAATAGATTTTTTAAAAGGACCTTGGTCAATGGTGAGGAGAATGACACATGCATGGTCACCAGCTTCCCTTTCACGTCCTAGGCATGGAACTATGACAAAGGGATATAGCGCCTTTCACGCTTTAGAATTTCACTTTCTAACTTAGATACCATGGTCTAGTTAAATTCCCAAATTCACACTTTTTTACTCAGTCATCTCATTCCCACAAAAATGAGAAAACAAAAAGCAGAACTGACTAGTATCAGTATATTTCACTTTTCTGAGAGCTGAAAACAGTAACATTTTCTCCAGAACCCTAATGTCTCCTTTTTTCATGGCCAACCAATAAATAATTTGAGGAAGACAATAAAAATGACCTAATTCCTATTTCAAAGGACAAAGCTAAACCTTAGGTTATTTATAGGTTTTGTGTCAGCCTTGTCCTCATCTCCCCTCCTTATACCTTGGTTAGCCTTGTCTTCACAGAGAGAGGATCCCATGCATACTCTGAGCCAAAGGCTCTCACAGGATCTCTCATTTCTACACTCCAAATGCAAATAAACTAGTTCATGCCCAAGCACCTCTCTTATAAGCATCAAAAATATTACTACCGACCCCAGGTTTCAAATAGCCCACAGTCATATGGGGAAAAAACATACTGGCAATAAACATGAGGATTAAAAAAAACAAAATTATCCAAATATGAAAGGAGCTGATCTAAATCTGAAGGGACACTATCCAATTTCTGTCAAATAAGTGGCCAAGAGTTAAGAATAGGTAATTCATATAGAAATAAACTTCAAATAGTAAAACACTTGAGAAAATGCTAGTAATTAAAGAAATGGAAAAAACAAATAATAAAGGTGCCATCTTGTCAAATAATTAGGAAAATTAAAAAGAAATTAGAAAATTCAATGTAAGATATAACAGAGCTATAAAACTCAGTCTTTCTATGAGTAGGACCTCTTTCATGAAAATACTCAGAAAGAAAAACAATTTTATCAGTATAAAGATGATTAAAGTTGTACTACATATAACAACTTAAAAATTTTAAAAGAATAAAGCATGGCCTTCTAATTTTTTTTTTTAAGATTTATTTATTTATACATACAAGAGCTGGGGTACAGACCAGAGATGCAGGAGGTGAGAGGATCCACCAGAGACAGCGTAGGGAACAGAACAGACAGACCGACCGAAACACTGTGAGGGGAGCGGCGGGCGAGATAGGAGAGGTCTACTGCGCCATGTGGGTTTCTCCCTGGCTGGCTGGGGATCGAACTTGTGCCACAGAGGCTGCGAAGTGCCCCATAGTATGGTGCTTAACCCCTTGCACCACCAGGGAGGCCCAGGCCTTCTAATTTTTATAGCACCATAATAATGATAAATATATAGGCAAATGCATGAAAATTTTGTATTAAATTATGCTAAATGAACAAAAGGAATCAAAAAAGCATGGTATATTAAGCTATTTAAATTATGTACATATAATGATAAAAACTAGAGGAGGTCAGAAAGTTAGGTAAATAGTGATTTTATGGTAAAAAGTTTTCCTGTTCTTGTTTAACTGTTTTGTTACTCTTGTTTTCACTCTTTTATAGATGTAAACACAATTTTGGATCCCCTGTGATTCTGTATATCCCAAGGCAAAAAAAGGATCCACTGGAATTTCCCAGGTGAATTTTCTACTAGGGAAGTCAGTGACAACAGGTCTAAGACCAGAGTTGATTCACTGCTTTAGCTGTTTCGTAGGGAGCCAAAGTTACTCTGCAATTTTTAAGAAAATAAACTAATTCTCCATTTTAACCCCCAAGAGTTGTACAAGTTCAATTTCATTACAGAGATTTCTGTTATTAGGTACAGAATTTAATATATACCAAGGTAGGGGGAAGAGAGCAATGTACAGCATAGCTCACATAGTCACCAAACAGATAGTGTCCCTGGTTAGCTTTAGATTCAACCTGTATATTCTTCCTCACTGTGCCTATATATTTGCTTATTCTGGACAGTGAAGAACAGCAAATAGCTCCTCAAGCTCTTTTCTAACTGGTATCTAAAGAACCAGATGAATCCATCAAGTTACAGACAAGTAATTTAGTTTTCAAATATTTCCCAGGCACAAGGCCTCTCTCTCCATTTCAGAGCTCCTGGATAGAATCCAAGAAGAGCTCATATCATTACATATTTATGTGTGGAAGATTCATGGTGGCCCCGTAACTGGCCACTCTAGCCCATTTGCACCAAGTTTTAGAGACCAGTGGTAAACAGGTGGAGAAAGCACAAAGGATTACTGAATCCAACTGCCTTCACTTGGATTCTCATGAGGAGAGGGCTCCTTGGACCAGCTGCTATCCACATCCCCTGAACAGAAGAGAAGGAGAGAACGGGGAAAGAAAGAGAAGGGGGGGAGGGGGGAAGATGGGAGAAGGAAAAAGGATCAGGAGAAGGAACGACTATGTTTAACTGGCTTATTTTAGGAAAAGAGTGTTTTCATCAGCAATTAAGGCAACGGGAGAGAAAGAGATTCACATGTTGAAGTGATATTTACCATCTACATCCTGGATAATTTCAGAAACATGATGGTTTGGGAAAAGGCAGAGAGAAAGAGAGCTGAATGAAGAGAACACAATTATTCGGGGGGGGGGAATAAATCTTTAAGACCAAGTGCATATCGGAGTATTTCCAATTAACTTCTTGTGAAGTCAGCTTACATCATGACCCTCCAACGATAATGAATACAACAACCTTTGTGCAACCCTCTCACAGATTGCATAAAGAGTTGGTCTGGGTGACCTATAAATTATGGCAGAAGTGCCGGTAAGTTAATTCTGTGATTACAACAGAAAAGAGTATGACCTCTGCTCTCTTTCTTGGATCATTTGCCTATGGGAAGCCAACTGTCATGTTGTTAGCTTCCTATGGTGAGGTCCACACTGTAAGGACTGAGACCTCTCTCTCTGAACAATAGCCTGTAAGAAACTGAGGCTTCTTGGCCTCCCTGGTGGTGCAGGGGTTAAAGTCTCAGATGATAGCTGTCAAGCTATCATCAGCCACTGCGGCCTGAGTTCCAGCCACTGTGGCCTGAGTTTGATACTTAGCCAAGGAGCTAACCCACATGGCCCAGCAGATCTCTCCTGTCTCACCACCTGCTCCCCTCAGCAGTATATTTCAGTAGATCCACCTGTTCTGCTCCCCACTCTGTCTCTGGTGAATCCTCTCACCCTGCACCTCTGGCCTGTACCCTAGTTCTTATATGCATAAACAAATCAAAGCAAATCTTTAAAAGAAACTGAGTCTTCTTACCAGTAATCACATAAGTGAGCTGGAAATGGATCCTACAACCCAGTTCAACCCTGACTTTGAATGTCTGCATCCCTCACTGATATTCTGAGAGACCCTAAGCCAGAACCATCTAGGCTAATTGATTCCTAGATCCCTGATCTTCAGAAACTATGTGAAATTAAAAAAAAAAATTAAGCTGCTAAGTTTCATGTTACGTAGTACAGATAACATAATAATATAACATCAAACTAAACAAGTTTGATGGGAACTGTACCATACTTTATATACTGGTGAGGAAAAGAATCATCTTCAAATTAAAAGTGGTCTACTGCCCAAGATATCACTAAAAGCTAAGTAAGGCTAAAGGAGGGACTCTATCAAAGAAAATGACTTGTCCTTCTCTTCCAACATTAATCTTAGAATTGGTATCATCTAAGAGGACCCATCAGAAGAGTTCAACACTGTTCCTTTCCTCCCACTAATTATGTTATCTAGCATACAGCCATAGACATGAGATTAGTAAGGGTAGGTTTCACTAGCAAGACACTATGAGAGTTTTATTCCATATCAGAATAGTCAAGGGTTAAAGTTGAGACAGCAAACTTATCCTCAGAGATATATGCCTGGCACTAAGCTGAGATTCACAAGATTCTCCCTGAGTTTTCCTTACCTCTAAATGCTGGGATGACTGATACTCACTGAATGCCGATATTTGTATGAATAAAAATGAAGGGATTTAGCAAATCTTGTTCCTGCACACAGTTGTCAAAAAAAATCTGACCTTTACAACAGGAAAAAGAGAGAGGATTTAAAGATTTAAAGAAGAGGCAGTGACTGTCTGATATATAACAAACCTTTGAAAAATTATGAAGCAGTGAAAATCCCCTACAGGTCCCAACAAAATGTGTCCAATTTGCATTCCAGCAAAGCTTTCCATACATACCATTTGGCTCCTGTATGTACTTCCAGGCAAATAAATCCGAGGAATAATCCCACTGGGACCTATGTCTGATCCTTAATATATTACTGCTCCACAACTCTAGACCAGGCTCCACAAACTGCCTTTTTGGTTTCAAATAACTAAATCAAAGTCATCCGGATAAGCTTTGAAAACAGGGAATGTGAGGAGTGGTTTAATGAATGTTACAACTCAACCTATTACAGACCACAGTACATTATTGGGAGAAAAAGGGGGGAAAAAACTCACACTTTTACATTCCCAAATCTCTCATGACCAAATCCAAACACACCTGTCATTCAATCACACCTGACGATAAAGCCTTATTCAAAGCCTGACTTTGATCAAATGGTTAAGATGCACTTGCAAACCTACACAACCGTGGTGGGGAGGGGGAAGAGTGAAGTGGGAGGGAGTAAAAGTCAAGACTATAAACTGGTCCAAACTCATTTTTTAAAAGGCAATTAATAGAAGGATTAAACATTGAAATGTATTGATTTAAAAATAACAAAAAAAAATTACAGTAGCAATATACAATTTTTCTAAAAGTTAAAAAAATCTACCATCCAACACATAAAATGCAAAGAACAGAGTTAAGAAAAAAAGGAAAGCTATATTTATAGAGAAAACTAGAAGCTCAAGCATTTTGTCATAGAGAAAACTAGAAATACAATCATCTAAGATACCAGCTAGCATCAATACACGCACACACACACACACACACACACACAGAGTAGAAATTGATGGACTAAAAAAGAAAAGGTAAAGAAAAGTTAAATAGGAACTCAATAATTTGACATAAGACTTTAAAATAAGAAAACATGGGCCTCCCTCATGGCCTAGAGGTTAAGTCTCAGCACTGTCAACACGATGGCCTGGATTCTGAGGCTGATCTCCAGTCAGAGAGCTGACCCACATATGGCACAGCAGACCTCTTCTACCTCGCCCACTGCTCCCCTTAGCAGTGTATTTCAGTAAATCCACCTGCTCTATTCCCCACTCTGTCTCTGTTGAATCCTCTCACTGCCCCCTACCCCCCGCACTTCTGGGCCACACCCCAATTCTTCTATGCAAAAATATACAAAATCTTACAGAAAAAAAAAAACCCTGCCAGATAGCAAAAAATGCAAACATCAGAATTTTAATATCTATACATAATGTCATGTAAGTAATAAAGGAATCAATGTATAAAAAATATCAGTCACTTATTAGGAATTAGCATTAACCAGCAAGTTATTCAGCAAACAGGAAAATAAGCTGGCAACCTGCAAACAAAGTGAGCCTCCTGTATAGGCAGCAAGACCCATAACACTGCCTGCTCCAGGATTATGATTGCAGATGAAACCAGAAATACTGTCATTTAAAGAACCAAAGGGTAATGGACACTTTTTTTTTTTTTTTTTTTTTTTTTTTTTTGGTAAGGTAGATTTCCTCTAGGCAACCCTTGTCAGTTGTTATCACTGCACTCATTTTTCAGCAAAAAAGCTAGAACCTCATTACCTTGTAAGTCCCAGAAGAGCCATCCAGCTACTTCAAAAGAAGCATGTTAGGAGATCCACAGAAGGTATTTTATCATCAAACTCCTAAACAATTTCAAAAGCATTTAAAGCTATTTGAAACATACGCACACACGCACACACACACACACACACACAACCACAACATCAAAAAACAAACCAGAAAATAACAAGTGTTGATGAGAATGTGGAAAAACTAGAACCCTCACGCATTGCTGTTGGGACTGTAAAATGATTCAGTTGCTGTAGTAAACCATTTGGCAGTTTCTCAAAATTTAAAGTGAATTACCACATTACCCAGCAATTCCACTCCCTGGTATATATCCAAAGAATTAAAAATAGGTGCTCAAATATATACATACACATATATTCCTACCAGCACGTTTACAATAGCTAAAAGGTGGAAATAGCCCACCTGGATAAATGGAAAAACAAATTGTGGTATATACATATAATGGAATAATAAAGAACCATAAAAAGTATTAAAATATTGATTTATACTACAATAAGTATAAACCTCTAAAACACTATGCTAAGTGAAAGAAACCAAACACAAAAGGTCATGTATTACATGATAGCATTTATATTAAATATTGAGAATAGGTAAATCCATATCAAATTGGTAGTTGGGGATAAGAGAGACCAGGAAGCAACTACTTAATGGGAGCAGGGTTTCCTTTTGGGGTGATAAAAATGTTTTGGAACTAGGTGCCTCCCTGGTGGCACAGGGGTTAAAGATAGCGCTATCAAGCTATCATCAGCCTCTGTGGCCTGAGTTCACTCCCTGACCAGGGAACTAACCCACATGTTGCAGCAGACCTCTCCTGTCTCACCCGCTGCTCCCCTCAGCAGTGTATTTCAGTAGATCTGCCTGTTCTGCTCCCCACTGTCTGGCAAATTCTCTCACAGCCTGCACCTCTGGCCTACACTCCAGTTCTTGCATGCATGCATAAATAAAAATAAATCTTAAAAAAATAATATAAGCTCTTCTGGAAAACCATAAACAACTTCCAGTTAAATCTTGTGTTATCTCCTTCTATAGCTTTTTCCAGAGATAAGCAATCACCTTGTGTGGTAGTGCAAAGAGCTCACTTTGGATTCTTGCAAAAGTGCAGTACACCTGGTAGCTTTCTGTTCTGTCAGTGAGCAAACTTCCACTTCCATTGAAGGCTTACAGAATCTGAGTTTCTTCAGCTGGCCACAAAGTCCTTTAAGAAACTATATCTACTGAGATCTCATGAAGATTTTACATTATTCAAGACCATAGTAAGGAACTTTCCCCTCCTTCATCATAGCTCACTGTTGTCAAGAGACAAGTACTTCAGTGACTTATATCTTGGATTCTGAACAAGAGATCCTCTTCCAGTCTTTTCCCTTACATAAAGACAGTTTCAGTCTCACCAATGATAGGATTTTCTGGTAGAAGCATTCTGAATCATCATTCTTCATACTATCATTTTCTCTTTCAAATTGTTGAAGCAAAAGCATTTTCAGAGTATGAGATCCATTCTGTGACGTTTAATACCTATTCTATTGCCATCTTTACTTCTTTTTTTTAAAGATTTATTTATTTATACAAGAACTGGGGTACAGGCCAGATGCACGGGAGGGTGAGAGGATTCACCAGAGACAGAGCAGGGAACAGAACAGGCAGACTGACTGAAATACACTGCTGAGGGAAGCAGCGGGTGAGACAGGAGAGGTCTGCTGTGCCGTGTGGGATTCTCGCCAGCCAGCCAGCCAGGATCAGACCTGTGCTGCAGAGGCTGTGGACAGCTTCACAGCGCTGCGCTCAACCACCTGCGCCACCAGGGGAGGCCCATCATCTTTACTTCTATCAAAAACCTCCCATCCTGGGGCCTCCCTGGTGGCGCAAGTGGTTAAGCACCGCTCTATGAAGCAATCGGTGGCCTCTGCTGCACGAGTTCAATCCCTAGCCAGGCAGGGAGCAACCCACATGGCAAGGCAGACTTCTCCTGTCTCCCCGCTGCTCCCCTCTACAGTGTATTTCAGTCAGTCAGCCTGTTCTGTTCCCCACTCTGTCTCTGGTGAATCTTCTCACCCCCCACATCTCTGACCTGTACCTCAGCTCTTGTATGCATAAATAAATCTTAAAAAAATATTTTATTTATTTATGCATACAAGAGCTGGGGTACAGGCCAGAGTTGTGAGGGGTGAGAGGACCCACCAGAGACAGAGTGGGGAACAGAACAGGCAGACTGATTGAAATACACTGCTGAGGGAAGCAGTGGGTGAGACAGGAGAGGTCTACTGCGCCATGTGGGTTGCTCCCTGACTGGCCAGGGATCAAACTCGTGCTGCAGAGCTGCAGATTGCTTCATAGTACCATGCTTAACCCCTTGCGCCACCAGGGAGGCCCAAGATTTTACTCAGCTTTTTACCCAGCCTCCTTTTGGGAAAAAATCAGGCTATTTTAGCCTCAGACTTAACCAAAGAGGGTAACATTTACTTACTACCAAGGAGGCCCAAACTAGCCTCTATGCTCACAGCTATGCATAATAAAGCATAAACTGAGAACTATCCCCTTTCCCATTAATTAAAAAAATAAACTACTGGGGCCTCCCCTGGTGGCAAAGCGGTTGAGTGCTGGGCTGCGATGCTGCCTGCAGCCTCTGCAGTGCCGGTTCAATCCCTGGCCACCAGCGAGGGTCCCACATGGTGTGCAGACCTCTCCTGCCACGCCCGCTGCTCCCCTCAGCAGTGTATTTAGTCAGTCTGCCTGTTCTGTTCCCTGCTCTGGCTCTGGTGAATTCTCTCACCCTCCCGCTGCCATGTCCATTGCTCCCCTCAGCAGTGTATTTAGTCAGTCTGCCTGTTCTGTTCCCTGCTCTGGCTCTGGTAAATTCTCTCACCCTCCCGCACTTCTGACTGTACCCAGTGCTTGTATAAATAAATAAATAAATCTTTTTAAAAAATAAATAAAACTACTTCAATAAAAATGGTTGCTAATGATATCAACAAACTGTTTGCCCTCCGTTAGCTTACATTGGAACACTTTAAAAGTTACCCGAACCCAAGCAAAATCTTCATAACTACTTCTCTAGGCAAGAGGTGCTCTTTCCTCCCTTAAGATCTGATGGTTGGTATCCAAATACTTTCCATCTTCCTGAGATGATCTTTTAATAGTATCTAGGATCATCAGTAACATACTACTCTACCTCCTCTCACGCCTCCTCCTCACTCATCTTCTGGTTAGAGTGTACAGACTAAGTTGTTGACATATCTTGCCGGATTTTTAATTTTTCTATTACCTCTTAGCACTACAGAATCTAACTTGGGCAGAACCATCCTAGACACTAGAACTAAAATTCTCACGTGCATTCTTCCCAGATAGTTACCTGCATATGTACTATAAATAGCCTGACTGTGTCAGTGTGTATGCCATGGTTTTAGGGCTTCATGTTGAAGCCAGATAGCTAACAAGAGGAACCAGGGAACAGCTTGTAGTCTGCCGCTAGAGAAGCCGGCCCACTGGACAGATAACCCAGGATTCTCTGAAATTAGCTCCTTTGTTAGTCATAGCCAAATCACAAAGAGAAAGGGTGTTCCCCATAGGATTATAAATAAAATAATAATGCTAATTTACATTCAAATAAAAAAGAAAGGTTCAGAGACAAGTAAATTTATATTCACTTCAGTCTCATCCTTCTGCAAATGATTCACCTGAAGGTTAATAATAATTTGCCCTCATCCACACAAAAAGCAAACAAATAGTAACTTCACTATCTTTTTCCAAATCATAATCACATTTAATTTATTTTTTAAAGATTATTTTTATTTATTTATGCATATAAGAATGGGGGTGTAGGCCAGAGATGCAAGGGGAGAGAGGATTCACCAGAGAAAGAATGGGGAATAGAACAGGGATTTACTGAAATACACTGCTGAGGGGAGCAGCAGGCAAGACAGGAGAGGTCTGCTGTACTATATGTGGGTCAGCATCTTGGCCCAAATAGCACTCAGGCCTCAGCAGTGATAGCACAGAGACTTAACACCTACAACACCAGGGAGGCCCTCATAATCACATTTTAATGAAAGCTTTTACCAACTGTGAAACCTTGATCCTAACCTGAGGAGAGTCTGAGTTTTATCTGTTAAAGGGGGATAAAATCCATTTTATGGGTTGTTATGAAACTTAAATGAAAAAAAATATGCAAACTGTCAAAGTCAAGAGGAGCCTAAAGAGACATGACAACAAAATGTAATGTGGTATCTTGGATGGGACCCTGGAACAAAGAAAGACCATCAGGTAAAAACTAAGAAAATCTGAATAAACTACAAACTTTAATATAATATACCAATATTGGATCATTAATTGTGATAAATGTAAAATGTTAATAACAGGGAAAACTTGGTGTGGGCTATATGGGAATTTCTTTACAACTTCTCTAGAAATCTAAACCTACTCCAAAATAAAAATGCTATTTAAAGGAGAAAAAAAATTATGCAAAAGCACTTTATAAACTCTAAAGTTCTAGTCAACTGTAAAATACTGCTAATTTAATAGGCTTAATCTTTTATGTAGATTATTGGTAGGTAGGCAGCCATCTTATGTAGGTCAGATAACAGAGATTACTGAAGAGTTCATTTTGATGTAGAAGAATCTAGCCCCCAGGAACAGTCCAGCTGTTTCCTGCCAGCTGGCACCTCATGTCTGACTTTCAATAGAGTTGATTTTCTTTGTATAATTATTTTGTCTCTAAACCTATACATTTTATTAAAAGAATTGCTATTTAAAAAAAAAAAACAACAACAAGCTCTATGCAGGTATGCACTTTAAGCCTGCAAAGAGTGAACTATAAGGCATTGGTATGCCTATTTATTAGGTCCAGTTCCTAACTGATCTTTTACTCTCAACTTCAAATGTAGAAACAGACAGATACCCAAAGATAAAATACAGCAAATGGACCCAACCACTGCCAACTCCTGTTATGCCCTGGAAAAAAAAAAGAAGAAAGCAAGAGTCCCAGAAGTTCAGGAAATTGTTTCTCAGACGAAAGACAACACTTCCTTTCCCAGAACAATCCATCTCCCACACTGACATCCTGCTCCTGCTATATTTACCCAACCCAAATCTGCCGATGATATACTTCCAGCTGCATTCATGCCACATGGTCCTGTCACTCAGCCACAGCACTCAGAGGGGAATCTGTCCAGAGGACAGAGCCTAGAAATCACTACACACTAATCCATGCTTCCTCTACCAGTAGCCTTCAGAGTAAAGTGAGACAAAATACGGACAGTATTACTCCGTTTATTTTGGAAATGACTGGAGAGACAAGAGGTATTTCATTTTATATAGTTGCTAATTTTAACTGCTCTCATGGTAGCCAATGGAGGAGCCTGAACAAGGGGTTCAAACAGGTTAAAAATAGCTGTTAATATTAGTTGGCCAAAAAGTATCACTAATGGCCTCTTCTACCCCAATTTGCGAGGATCAAGTTTTCAAATCATCTTATTACAAAGTAAACCCTTCAGTATGGGAGGATGGATCAAAGGAGTCAAGATTGGGAGCATTTCATTAACCTAACTTCACCCTATCTCATAGAACACTTTACTGAAATGGAAAAGTCCTAAATATTGGAATGGATAGAGGTAAATTTTAGTACTGACTCCCATTTTTCTATTTTTGCAGTCCCATATTCTTGATTCTTCCTTTCCACTCTTACCCCCATTCCAAGTCCTTGTCTTTAGCTTCTTTATGTTCATTCCTCTTTACTTTTTTGTCTCTCTATTAGCCTTTCTTATCTCTTTTTCTCCCTCAACAAAACCTAACTGATAAGGCTTTCATTAGTTATGTCATATTATTAGACTATTATCCACAGTAATAACAAAAAACCTTAGACTCTATAGTAATACCTTTTTCTCTCTGCCTCTTCTTACAGAGGCTCACTCATGCCTATTGATAAGGTCCTTCAAAGAAAGAAAAGACAAAGCAAAAATGCAGAAAGATAAGCAGGAAAAAGAGGAAAGGGTGACAGTAAAGAAGAATGGGGAAATGCTTTTTTAACCTTTTCTCTTAAAGCTCCTTGATGATGGGCATTTCCAAACTACAGATTTTAAAAAACTTAAGTTCTTAATGAACTCAATCAGGCTTGAGAATAAAAGCTGAAATATGATGAATTAACACTGCGACCCCACTTATTAAAGGAGGAGAGAAAAAAGGTAATCAGCTTTACATGTATGTTTCCAGTCTTACTTAGAAGAGAAGCATTTGGCAGTTCTCCTTCCAGCTCACCTGTGACTATGCAGGTGTTTCTCTTTTTTCCTTTCTCCTTTTCCTAATAAACCGGTCCTTTTAGAATGTAAAAAAAAAAAAAAAATGGGGGCCTCCCCTGGTGGCACAGCAGTTGAGCGCTGGGTTGCGAGGTTGCCCGCAGCTTCTGCAGCGCCGGTTGGATTCCCAGCCACCAGCGAGAGTCCCACAAAAATAAATAAATAAATAAAATGTAAAAAGAGAGAGAGAGAGAGAGAGAGAGAAGCATTTATGCTGTTGACAGAATGGGAAACAAATTCCACTGGCCAATAATGCCATATTCTAGGAAATTACCAACCCCTTGGTCAAGCCTCAGTGAGATACTTTTTTTTTCCTCCAATTTTCAAAACTCTTTTTAGTTAATAGGTTTTGTTTTGTTTTTTAAGTAGCACCACCAATGTCATAAAGAAACACAGATCTTTAGGGCACACAATTATGTTTCTTAAAAAGAAGAGAAACTTGGGGCCTCCCTGGTGGCGCAAGGGGTTAAGCACCACACTATGAAGCAATCTGCAGCCTCTGCAGCACAAGTTCAATCCCCAGCCAGGGAGCAACCCACACGGCATGGCAGACCTCTCCAATATGCCCGCCGCTCCCCTCAGCAGTGTATTTCAGTCAGTCTGCCTGTTCTGTTCCCTACTCTGTCTCTGGTGAATCCCCTCACCCCCCCGCCCCCGCATCTCTGGCCTGTACCCCAGCTCTTGTATGCATAAATAAATAAATCTATAAAAAAAAAAAAAGAAGAGAAACTTGACACAAGCAAATTAGGAAGATAGTTTATGTCCTTTAAGAACATGTATCTTAAGCAACTACTCAAAAGCTACTACTCAAAAGCAACTACTCAAAAGCTATAACTCAAAAATGGTTCAGGTAAAAATCACCAAATGTGTGATAAATGTAATGAGGAACAATATAAGGTCTTAGAGTGTCTCCCCACAGACTGCTTTTGAGTTCCACCGGGAAATAGTGTCTATCCAGTGGAAAAAAAACAAGGTAACGTCTTAGGTAATCAAAATAATAACACAAACGAAGGCTAGCTCCATGTGTGATATCAGAAGGGCACTCTATCAGTAATGGCATACAGATTCATGCCAGACATGCATAACCTTAATCTTACCATAAAGAAACATTAAACAAACCCAAAATGAAGGAAATTCTCTTCAAAAAAAAAAAAGTCTGAAGAAGACTAAAGAAACATGACAACTAAATGCAGTATGTGATCCTTGACTGAAGGGGAGGAAATTTATTACTGGGACAATAATCATTGTTCTCGGGCCTCCCCTGGTGGTGCAGCGGTTGAGCGCTGGGCTGCGAAGCTGCCTCTGCAGTGCCAGTTCAATCCCTGGCCTCTGGGTGAGGGTCCCACATGGCACGCAGGCCTCTCCTGACACGTCCGCTGGTCCCCTCAGCAGTGTATTTCGTCAGTCTGCCTGTTCTGTTCCCCGCTCTGGCTCTCACCATCCCAAGCTTCTGACTGTACCCAGTGCTTGTATAAATAAATAAATAAATAAATCCTTTAAAAAAAAAAAATCATTGTTCTCACCAATGTACCTTAACAAATTAGAATGTAAATAGAAAAATACTGTGTCAATGAATGTTTAATTTCTTGAATTTGATAACAGTACTAAGATTATATAAGAGAATATTCTTGTTCTTAGGAAATATACATTAAGTATTAAGAGGTAAAAGAGGTTATGATATATATAGCCTACTTTCAAATGCTTTAGAAAGAAATTTTATACATATATATATATATATATATGTGCACAGAGAGAAAGAATAAAGGCAAGTAGCAAATGGGTACATAGGACACCTCTATACTATTCTTGCAATGTTTCTATAAGTTTGAAATTATTTCAAAATAAAAAAAACTTTTTAAATTCACCATCAGTTGACCTGATTAAATGACTTGATACCAATTAGATAAAGATGAAATGGGGAGCAACTCACACTCTAGCACTAAAACAACTTTGGGTAGTGGAATGAACCAACTTTTTCTTTCTCTTTAAAACTTTTGAAGGAAGAATATTACCGACATAGTTTCCCACTCTCTGCCTCTGTTATTGCATGCACACAACCTAGTTTTGTTGGCTTCTGAGCATGTAGCTTACCTAGGACTACTCACGACCCTGGCAAAATCTCCCATTCTCTACTAAGTACAGCCTCTGCTCATTTCCTTCCTTATAGAGAAGCTAGAGAACAGAATGAGTCTTTAAAACCTCTGAAATGTGACTGATTAAGATGCTAATCTTGGGCTCACTTGGGAGGATTAATGAGTCATATTTGGATTCTGGCAACAGAAATCCATTTTCCCTTGACTATTTTTCCCACAATGCTTCAGTCCAGGTGAGCATAACCAAGAACTTCTCTTCCTAAGCAAGAGGGAACCAAGGTCTGCTGCCAGAGTCACAAAACTCTGGTCACAAAAAGTTTTTGGCTATAGTCGGTATTAATGATGTATCTTGGATGTAGGAAAAAGATCAAAGGAGAAAGAATTGCATTTTAAAATCAGAACACATTAAGATATCAAGCAAATGATAAGTGATCTATTTTTACTCCAAATCCTATCCAGAGTTACATGGGCTTTATACTTTTTCCTCACATGAGACCCCAGGGCTAAAGACAAAGGGTTGCTGCTAGAAACACTCATGTTATTTTTGCTATAGAAAAGGACTCTCCTCACTCTTTTAGCATCTTTACTAAATAGTCATTAAAATCTATGTTCATGCTGCTAGACTTTAAGATCGTAACAGCTGCGCCAGAAGTCCAAAGCCAAAAGGACTCCAGTGCAAAACTTAATTTTATTAGAAAAGGCAATATCGTCTACGGCCATACCACCCTGAACGCGCCCGATCGTCTGATCTCAGAAGCTAAGCAGGGTCAGGCCTGGTTAGTACTTGGATGGGAGAAAAGGCAATATCAACAACCATTGCTATCTTATTCTATGGTACAGTTTTAGTCAATTCAGTTCTGAGATGTATAGACTAATTAATCAAAGGTAAATGTAAATGGACTAATCAAGTCTTAAGATATCCAAGGCCCTGAAGCAGACAATGAAGTTGCCATGTACTTGGTCACTGTCAGGCAGCTAAAATTAGGCTAGAGGGTGGGGTTGCGCTGACAGTGCAAACACCCCTGCTGTTCTTCTAACCATCCTAAAACTTCTTTCAGCACACCAATGCATACAATTTCCTCAGATCACATGTGAAAGCTAAGCAAACTTCAGTGCATGGTTATCCACTCAAATTCTAGAGTTTCTCAAAATCACCAGCCCGCAGGACCCTAAATGTTATGAAGACAAGTTATCAGTCTTCATAGAATGTTAACAGTGTTTTTAGAATATTATCAGTCTCCTTGAAACTAGATCTCTACTGGGGCCTTAGTGGTGGTGCAGGGATTAAGTCTCAGCGCTATCAAGCTATTACTAGCCAATGCAGCATGAGTTCAATCCCTGGCCAGGGAGCTAACCTACAAAAGGGACAGCAGACCTCTCCTGTCTCGCCCGCTGCTCCCCTCAACAGTGTATTTCAGTAGATCTGTCTGTTCTGTTCCCCACTCTGTCTCAGGGGATCCTCTCACCCCCTGCATCTCTGGTCTGTACCCCAGCTCTTGCTTTAACTATTCTTTTAAAATTTTTAAGTTGTTATATATAGTACAACTTTAATCATGGCGCGACAGACCTCTCCTGCTGCCCACTGCTCCCCTCAGAGTGTATTTTGTCAGTCTGCCTGTTCTGTTCCCCGCTCTGACTCTGGTGAATTCTCTCACCCTCCTGCGCTTCTGACTGTACCCAGTGCGTGTATAAATAAATAAATAAATCTTTTTAAAAAATAAAATAAAATACAAGAAATATATATAGAGAGAGGAACAAGTTTAAATGTTACCATAAGGGTGCAAACAACCAGAATGTAGAACATTCTAAGATAAATGGCCTGGTCTTTTCAAAAGTCAATGAATGCCATAAGGGAAAAAAGGAGGGGAGAAAACTTATATTAGATTTTAAAAGTCTAAAGTATAACTAATGTAATGAAATAAGAATTTTACATTAATTTTGGCTTAAAAAACTAGCCACAGTTGGGGCCTCCCCTGGTGGCGCAGCGGTTGAGTGCTGGGCTGCAAAGCTGCCCACAGCCTCTGCAGCACAGGTTCAATCCCCAGCCGCCGGCGAAGGTCCCACATGGTGCAACAGACCTCTCCTGCCGCGCCCGCTGCTCCCCTCAGCAGTGTATTTCATCAGTCTGCCTGTTCTGTTCCCCGCTCTGGTGAATTCTCTCACCCTCCCGCACTTCTGACTGTACCCAGTGCTCGTATAAATAAATAAATAAATCTTAAAAAAAAAAAAACTAGCTACAGCAACAGAACTGCGTATTAATTAGTATTGGTAAATTATTGTTAAGTTTCTTAGGTATGATATTGGTACCATAATTTTGTAGGAGAATGTCCTTATTTAGGATGTATGCTCAAGTATTAAGGATGAAATGTCAACATGTCTGCACTTATTTTCAAATGATTCATGAAAAACTACATATAATGAAATATATGTGAACACTTCACAAATATATAAAGAAGCAAATATGACTAAATTAGTAATTTTGACTTAAGTATGAAATATAGGTGCTCACTGTAGATTCAGGTTTTGGTATGTTTGAAATCTTTCATAATAAAAAATTGAGGGAAAATGCTACATGACCCTTTCAAATAATAATCACAATCCACTAATGAAATATAACTCGCAGTTTGAAAGATATCACTAGTCCATGGTAGAGTAGTCATAATTTAATTAATCTTAGTTCTGACTTAACTATCAATTTTGAACCAGTTTTCTTAAAAGTATTGCTTGCCCAAAGAGAACAATGAACCTTCATGAAAAGGCTCATGTGGAATGAGGTGTTTTTATTCTGTAATCCCTTGAAATGATTCTCCCAAGTTTTATATATTTTTTGCCAATAATAATTCACTTTACTTGAAAAGGAGGAATAATCAGTAGAAAAAAATCCCACCAGTGTCAAGGAATTTCATTTGTCCTTTTACTTTTAGGCGATTTTCTCTATCACAGATAACATTGATATCCTTTTGATCCTTTCCCCACTCCACCCTCAATTAATGTCCCCAATTACCCTATGCTTTCAGTTCCCAAGCTGCTTTCCAGGACACCTGGAAGTAAGCTGCATGGCTGACTGCAAAAAATTCTTTGCTTCCACATTACATCTGGCCCTGCCTTTCCACCAAATGAAATGCCAATTTATTGCCCTCTGATGTACAGTCTATCGGGCCTCTTTGGAGGTCCCTACTTCACAATGGGCCAGAAACCCAAGGCAATAATGTGAGTTCCACAAATGGGCAAGTAATCGCTCAATAAGCGTGGGACAAGGAAGGTCAGTTGTGATGTGTGCACATGTGGCAGCCCTTCACAACTCAACCTACAGGGTAACAATGATAACAGAAGACTGGTGTTAAGAAGAGGCATGCAATGAGAAGTCAACCAGGAGTGCTTGTCCATTAAGTTCTTCAGGATCTCCAAAGACCAAAGTAAAGAAACAAATGCCTCAAAACTGCTAAGAACCATCTTATCTCCTGGTTTCCGAAGCAAAACTGAGAGCTTATGGTAGTTACTGCTCTCCATCTACCACCCTTTTTTAATGAGATGATCTGAGTTGGAATCATCTAACATTCATTTTGCTCTGTACCTAGCTCTGTCTTTTAATAAGTGCCAACAAAGAAAAGACAAATATACTCATCTGTACCACAAACATATCCAATATCGTTTTAAAATTAAGGTGATCAATTAAGTATCTTTGAGCATGGAGAAATGATTAGAGGGAGGGGGGCAAAGCTTTGACAAATAACACTTCACTGTCTTTCCTAATCAAAACTGCACATTGAATTTCAAACATTTGGCTTCTTTTGAACCCCTACTGGCACTTGCCCTGAGTTTGAGTGGGTGGAAAAGAAGAAAGGGACTCTGCCCGCCTTCTTGTTAAAAACAAAGCAGCAGCTGTCTTTCCCTCTTTTTACTCATCGGACTGCTGTCATAGCAAGTGGGGTGTATACCCAGAGAAAAATGTCAGGCCTCAAGAGGTAGCTATGCTAAAGAGGACAATGGCAATGAGAGCAATACCAGCAACTTTGACACCTGCCACTGTCACACTGTTCCCTAACCTCTACCAGAAAGAAATTAGGTTCCTTTCCCTCTGCTTTCGAAAATCAAGCTATTAAGATGTCCTTTTTTCCACAGTCCCCTTTCAAACACATGTAGTGAAAAATGTGCCAGATGATTAATTTCTATGGCTAAGAGTATTTGAACATTAAGGAGAGAAAAAGGGAGAGCTGAGTACACAAGAAGCCAGACTATACAGAGTCACTTCTTCTCAAGAAAGCTTTCATTTTCTAAACTGAAGGCAAACAAATATTTGGAAGAACACCTTGATTTCAAAATGTCAAGTGAAGAGGGTTCATATTATTTAGGGAAGGTCCCAATAAAAAGAAATGACAAAGTAAAGTCATTAGGACATAGGCCTGTGGGAGGCCTATATTTATATGTTATTTATATATTCCTGGGGCAAGAGAGTAACCTTTATTTCCTCTGTCAAATCTAAGGCCACTCAAGTTACAAAGATTCTAAAGTGCCAAAGTTAATCTGAAAAATTCAAGTCACATCCTAATGTGTTGTTCAACAGTCTTCCATTGTGGCCTAAGGGTTAAGTCTCACTGCTATCACCACTGCAGCCTGAATTAGGGCTACCCGGCCAGGGATCTAACCCACATATGGTGCAGCAGACCTCTCCTTAGCAGTGTATTTCAATAAATCCACCTATTCTGCTCCCCACTCTGTCTCTAGTGACTCTTCTCACTCCCTGCACCTCTGGCCTACACCCCAGTTCTATGCATGAATAAATAAACCTTATTTTAAAAAAGCTAACATAGTCTTATATTTCATTAGAGAACAACAAAGTAAAAAGGGCACAGGAAATAGACACTATATAAGTATAACCAACCTTGTCTCTTCCAACACTCTGCCCATTATATGAATTTTTCTGCCAAAGTTTAGTCTCTTTCTTTCAATCTCTGAGTAAGGCCTCTACTGGAATGAGCTCACACGCTCATTCCAAGTGAGACAAAACTAATGACTCATTCAACCTTCCTTTTTTGATATATATTGCTTACTTTACTATTCCCTAAACTATAGGTTCCTGTAGAAAAAAAAAATGAAAGTATGTATTCAATCAGTATGGGGGCTAACTCTAGCAAAAAAAGTTTTTTTAAATAATGTAGACTTAAATAATGTAGACTCAAATAATGTAGACTTAAAAAGACTCAATGTTTTTCCTGACTGTTACTAAAAGCTCTTTTCCTTGTAACTCCCATCTTCCAATTGAAACACATTAAACTTGAGGTCTCAGGTATCCTTGAACAATTTCACTTTTACCTAAAAGGCTATTTCTAAAAGGCCTAGGCCAGACAAGTGTTTAGTCATAGTTCTTCCCAGGTTGGTTTTCAGAATCTGTTTAAATGTTCTCTGCAAACCTCTGGAGGTTATGTGGATTCAAACCTCCTAGCTCAGACTCTGAATTCACAAAGCTTGAGACAGACAGTACCCTTACAGGTGTGTTTGTCCAGGATAAACTATATTTAAATAAACTCCTGATACATTCACTTTCTCTTGGCACCTGCTTCTCCCTCTTAAACTCAAGCACACTATATCTTACTGTCCAGGTAAGCTCAATAAAGAAATACCCTATCCCTCAGAGTTACTCTGTGCAAGTTTAAAGACCAAGACCAAGGAGCCAAGGAGGCAGGCAGCCTAAATCTGGTGGCAGATAACCATACCAAAACATCACTAATCACTAATTAGAGCCCCTTCTACAAAGCTCTACTGGATGAAGGGTACTAAGGTTTAAAAGGACTTGTCTAGTCTGAGAACAAAGAGATCAAAGACCACATACCATGCCAGCTAGGATTCTTCTAAACTGTCTACTGTCTTCAGAGCAGTATCAAGTAACCTGATATTTTACTTTCTCTTCTATCCCCCTATCCTATGCCACAGACCTTACCACAGAGTCTAGCTATGAGCTTAATGATAACTCCAATATGCAAGAGCCCCTATAAGAGCTCTATAAGGATAAAAGGAAACATATCTTTGCAGTCTAAACTCATGGCAGGACTTAGGCAGAGGTAAGGGAGAGACAGTGGTCCTTCTGCCCCTAAGGCCAGGACATCCCAGTCGTGCAGGCAGCACAGAGTTAACTACCCACCCGCTTTGAGAAGCACAAAGGTACATCACTGCAACATGCCTAACATTTACATTGCCTCTCTCTGCTCATTAAACAGGTTTTGGTTAAATAATGAACAAACTGTATTACAGACTCCGATGAGAATTCCAAAATTATAAATCAACTGGGAAAGCCCAAAGGGGCAGACAGACAGGGAGGGGGGAGAAGGATAATATTGACTAATATAAAGGGCGCAGCTTGACAGTGGATATTCCTGCCACACCTGATCAAACACACTCCGTGGGGGGAGGGGAAAGACAGCAAGAGAGGGGAGATGGGACAAGACAGCCTGAAATTTGCATCCGGAAAAGATTAAAACGGATTCTTTGGGGATAGAGAAAATACATAATATATATTACTATAAATGCAAAACTGTACTAAAAGCTAACTCAAATGTCAAAGATTACAGCTTGAATAAATTTAAATATAAAAGCCATGTGCTTCCTTGAGTTAATGAGAGAGACATAAAAGGACAAACTGGGCCAGGAGACTGAACAGAGCCTTATGCTGCCTTTGCTGGGTAATGGGTTCAAAGCACAGCAGTAACTACAAGGGCTTCCTCCATAGCTCTGAGTCCTGAGAAAGAACTGGTGAAGCCTATCATTTTTCCATCTTACATTTACTGTTTTTTTAAATTAAGACATAATTCATATGCCATAAAATTCACCCTTTTAAAATGTACAATTCAATAGTTTTTAGTATATTCAAAAATTGTACAATCATCACCAGAACATTTGATCATCACAAAAAAGAAACCCTGTACCCATCAGCAATCACTCCTTGACAACAGCCAATGAAACCCCCATTTCCAACAATGATATTCTTACCAACAAATTAAGCAGTGTAGAAAATGCAAACAGCCTTGAGACCAAGCCCAAGTCAGCTTCATGAAGTAAACTGAGTAGAATCCTGCCATACCTACTCCAATCTAAGTACTACACCATTCCCAGTCACAAAGCATGGGCAGTTCCTTTAGTTTCTCTCTCCAAGTTCAAAATCCTTTCCCAGCCTTCCACCATTAACAGGCTTCCAAGAAAGCAGTCCTCCTGACACTGCCAATCAGAAAAAAATCTGTTTGTTCAGTAAAAGAAATAAGAAATCAGTCATGGATTACAGAGTCCAGGACCACAGGGGCAGTTGCCCCATAAACCTGCTCCTAAAAGCCAGCATTGTGAGGGTGTGTGGGTGTAGGTCAAAACTAATCAGAATATCATGAAATGCTCTATTTTGGGTTCATTCTGCCATTTTCTCAAGCAGGTAATATGCTAAAATCCAAGAACAATGAGACAACATAGGCACCTTTCAACATCTGCCACAGCTACCGGTCTCTGGAAAACACTAGCCCCTTCTTCCTTGTTCCAGTGAAACAGGAGCCAACACCCAGTTATGCTCCTAGTACCAGTGAGAGAACTAGCCCTCAGTACATTCTGGTTTTATTAGTTTCAAGCAGCAAATAAACTGTATTCCTAACCAAGGATGTAAGAAAATTAGGCAGTAGACTCAATTTTGATAGCTCTTAAATGGTCTAGGGACCACAAGTCCTGGACTGCACCACTTACCACTTACACGGTCTCTGAATTGAAATACTGGGACATGTCTGGATATAGAAAATGAATGTGGGTTATAGACTAGATTGCAAACAGGCAATGTGGCTGTCAGGATAGCATTAACATCTCAGCTTAACTTGTTTAATTCTCTTAGTATCTCTTAAAAAGGTAGTACACTAAATTCTTGCCCCCAAAAAGAGTTGTAAATTTCTATTCATTACATTTTCTTTCTGGAATATGTGAGCTTTATCTGTTAAGTTAAAAAAAAAAAAAGAGGAAAAAACAACTGTGCAAGCAGTCAACTTTCTACAGAAACCAAATCACTTACAGTACAGGTCATAAAATAAAAACATGCCAAGTTGTAGCACTAGCCCTGCGAACTAGTTAACAACCAATTCCTCTACACTTGATCCTTCTTAACAAACATTTCCAACACTTTTCAATTGAGTGAAATTTGCTCCTTTAAAGAAAATATATAGGGAATTTTCCTTAAATAGCTTCAGTCGAAATAGTCAAATAGCTTATGAAAAGTAAAAAGGATTTTTTTCTGTATTTCTCACAAAAGAAATTTGTTTTGTTTATTTGGTTTGCAAAACATAAAATATATTACAGTTGTGGTCCTATATATGTTCTAGCTAAAACCATACGTGGGATGAACACTGTAAAAATCCTTTACGGTCAACAGAGAAACACAGCTCACAGGATTTCCTTATCTCCCCCATTGAAATACAATGCTGTGACTGCCTCCTTCCCTAACATACATGTATACATAATGTAAGACACTTTCTGTGTAATTCTCTAATTGTATGAATAGAAGCAATACAGAACAGGACACTGAACCAGCATTAGGGTATTGAATTCTAGTTTTGGCTTCATCTTCTTAGAGTTTAAGTGTGACACCTGTTAAACCACTTAAAATCTTTCTGGCTTCAACTTTATTCATGAAAAAGAGAATATATGCCATGTCTCCCTCACGGGATTTTATAAGGTTCAATAAGGTAATAAATGTGAAAGTGGCTTTAGGAATTCTCAACACAAAAATTTTATATAAGGTTATTATAAGGAAAACAAGGGGAAAGGGACAAAAATATTCCGGGAATATATGAAGGAAGAGTCAGGGAGATGCATTATAAAGATATAAGGTCCTAGAAGCAACAATTACTTTCTATAAGGGAAGGGTTTTTGCCGCAAGTACTAAATACTCCACTTGTATCACCAACAACCTACCTCATGGCAATTATGATGAAGAGAAAGTAGTTCAAACCAAAAAAAAAAAAACAAAAAACTGGCTTATAATTTACACAATGAAAGATGCTTATAATTGTATAAACACTGATTCCCCACTAAGATGGGACACTCTACGAGGAATCCTAAGGAAAGGATAAAAGCAATACAATAACCAGGGACAAACTATTCCCATGGGTCAAATGTGGCTTGCAGTCTCCTTTTCTAGAGAAAATGTTATGTATTACTCATTTGTTTAGGTATTATCTATGTCTGCTTTTGAGCTACAATGGCAGAACCTAAAATATTTAGAAATATAAACCTAAAATATTTACTATATAATCCTTTATAGAGAAGTTTATACACCCACATGCAATAAATCAAACATATGGCTTTTTTCTGTCAGGACAAATTCTACATAGATGTGGGGACTCACCTGTTATATTGTTTAAAACCTCCTTTAGATGACTAAAACTATGCAACAGGGGATCCCGTTCTTCATCCTGTAACAAATAGGTTAAAAGAAAGTTATTATTTGGGTGGGAATTGTATAGGGACTATAACCAATGAAAATGCAAATATTGTGCAAAAATGAAAAATGATGTAAAAGTATATAAAATAAAAAATAATAATAAGGGCCTCCCCGGTGGCGCAGCGGTTGAGCGCTGGGTTGCGAAGCCTCTGCGGCCTCTGCGGCGCCGGTTCGATCCCCGGCTGCTCCCCAGCCACCGCAGGAGGGTCCCACATGGTGCGCAGACCTCTCCTGCCGCCCGCTGTTCCCCTCAGCAGTGTACTTCGGTCCTTCTGCCTGCTCTGCTCCCCGCTCTGGCTCTGGTGAATTCTCTCACCCTCCCGCGCTTCTGACTGTACCCAGTGCATGTATAAACAAACAAACAAACAAACAAACAAATAAATAAATAAAAATTCATGCCTCTTAAAAAATAATAATAATAATAATAATAAAATATAGAACATCCCAAAAAAAAGTCATTATTGAGCCAAAGAGGAAAAAGGAAATAAAGAATAGATTAGGGTGCTTCCTAAATCAAACTAGACAATCTACTAAGTTCCTTCTGAGGAAAAGAAAATTAACCTATTCTATAATCTCTTATTTTATAGGAGTATTGCCCAAAATAGTAAATCCTGGAATACTAATCTACACCATGACCACAGCACTCAGCTACTATAAACTAGCAGATCTTTTATAATTGTCTGGTGTGAATGACACAGAGGCATTATTAATGGAATTAATGCTCTTATAAAAGAGACCCAGGAGAGTTACCTTGCCCCTTCCACCATATAGGATACAATGAGAAGGCTGAGACCCGGAAATGCCACTCTCCTGGCATCCTGATCTCAAACTCGCAGCCTCCAGAACTGTGAGAAATAAATTTCTGTTGTTTATAAGCAACCTGGTCTACAGTATTTTGTTATAGCACCCCAAACAGACTAAGACATGTATACTATTCTATCTTGTCTTCTTCATACTCATTAATGTAACTACATGTATTCATTTCAAAGACAAACCTGACTCCACTCTTACTCCTAAAACAATCAATTTTATAAATGAACATAAGATACACACACACACACCAAGTTGGAAATATTTAAACTTGCATATACAAATGTGATAAAAATTATTTTATACAACTGTTCAGAAAAATATCTCCGTACATACACATGCAACAAAAAAGTCAGTCTTATAATAGGCAAGTTTTGTTATTTCTCTGATTGGTAAGATAGGCTGGTTCTATACACGGAACTTTGCTGAACTCCCAATTGTACCATCAACAAATCACCTTCCATGTAGCAATAACTAAGCTCACCTTAAATAAATTTAATACCAATTATTACCCTAAGGAATTAGAAGATAAGGAATTCTTTGACTTTTTCAGACATATAAAAGAAGTCTCAAGTACTAGCTTACGTTGTTTAAAAAAACAGTTAAAAGAATTGTATCATCTTTTGGATCCCAGAGGGAAGAAAAGCAGCCTAAAAATTTGATGCTACTAGGATAAAACAGAAGGGTCCTTGACATCAAGAATAACTCTGGGGCCTCCCCAGTGGCGCAGCGGTTGAGCGTTGGGTTGCAAAGCTGCCCGCAGCCTCTGCAGCGCCGGTTCAATCCCCGGCTGCTCCCCGGCCACTGGAGGAGGGTCCCACATGGTGTGCAGACCTCTCCTGCCGCCCGCTGCTCCCCTCAGCAGTGTGCTCGGTCCTTCTGCCTGTTCTGCTCCCTGCTCTGGCTCTGGTGAATTCTCTCACCCTCCTGAGCTTCTGACTGTACCCAGTGCTTGTATAAATAAAACAAACAAACAAACAAATAAATAAATAAATCTTAAAAAAAAAAGAATAACTCTGAATTCCTACTATTATCATTATTGCTGGTAAAATGATTACTGTTTAACCATGTAGCAAATCCTCTACAACTCAATGACCAAGCTAGCTACCTATCCCCAACTTACCAGAGGAGTATGGGTGCTCCATCGGGCATTTCGTTTGATGGCCCCAACCACGATATTAATCTCTCCTTGAATGATGTAAATATTCTTATCCACCATCCTGGAAAACCTAACAAAACAGTTCAAACTTTTGTCACTATTTGGTTACCCAGAGTAAAATCATGCTTAAATCAGTACCTGATAAGATTAGAATTATATTTAACCATTCAGTACCAGGATTTCCCACCTATAATACTTAGATGGGATAAAATTCACCTTATGATATGAATCCAAACACTTGGCTCTCCTAGAGGCCTCTAGAAGTTCAAGATACAACTCAAAAAGCATCAATCCAGAAAATTTCTTAAGGTACCTCAAGAATCACTAGCAAGAAAGGCAAATTCTTCAAAGTCAATGATTCTGGGGACAAAGACTGTCTCCAAAGTCTCTCCTGTGAGGGTTCGGGTATGAACATCTATCTGTGCTGCAAGTTCATTGTTTTAGATATATTTCAGGTCTTCCCATTTTTTGTTATCCACTCAATAAAGTAATAAAGAAGATTCAAATTAAAAGAAAAGAATAACGGTTGTTAGAAAAATAGCCTTGTTCAACCACAGTTACAATGTCAACTTGTAGACTGCATCCATTCTACCAAGTCAGTTCCAGAAAACTGGAGAGTAGCAGTGATACATACAACCTTTGAAAAGTTCTGAAAATTCAAGTTTCTCTGCTTTATAGCAGAAAATCTCTAATAAGTAGATGGAAAGCTACTAGTTTCTATATGAGACTGAAATAAAGCTAAAATATTACTTTGGTATTTTAAGTACTACCAACTCTACTACCACATAATTTTATTTGCTGCCTAGAACAGCACTTAGAAAAGATATTTCTCCTCCTAGGTGAAAATATAAAAAAAACAGAATTTCTTCTTGCCACAGAGAAAACCCTAGAAGCACATGAAGACAATGTTACCACTTTCCATGACTCTTCAGAAAGACAAAATTTTAAAAGCAGAATGAAAGAGTAGTGGGGCAGATGGGCCTCCCCGGTGGCGCAGCGGTTGCGCGCTGGGTTGCGAAGCTGCCCGCGGCCTCTGCGGCGCCAGTTCGATCCCCGGCTGCTCCCCGGCCACCAGAGGAGGGTCCCACATGGCGCGCAGACCTCTCCTGCCGCCCGCTGCTCCCCTCAGCAGTGTACTTCGGTCCTTCTGCCTGCTCTGCTCCCTGCTCTGGCTCTGGTGAATTCTCTCACCCTCCCGCGCTTCTGACTGTACCCAGTGCATGTATAAACAAAACAAACAAATAAATAAATAAAACATGACTCTATTTAAAAAAAAAAAAAAAAAAAGAGTAGTGGGGCAGAATATGTAGTTAAATATTTGGCTTAGGCTTAAGAAAAGTTAAAACAGTAAGGATATGTGGACAAGGGAAGAAGGAATTCCAGAAATATTTACTAATTAAGCAATTTCTATGCATAAGGCATCTTTCAGAGTACTAAGGATACAAAGCAAGTAAGAAAGGGAAAGAGTTCTCATTTATACTGTGGAATGTAGGAAAAAAAATGTAGTATATAACTGTATGTTACCATTTATGTAAAACCAACCAACCTGCCCTACACAAAATAATTTTGTTTTTAAAAATGTATGATAGGGCCTCCCTGGTGGCGCAGCAGGTTGAGGGCCGTGCTGTGAAGCTGTCCGCAGCCTTTGCAGCGCCGGTTTGATTCCTGGCCAGTCAGGGAGATCCCCACATGGCACGGCAGACCTCTCCTGCCTCGCCTGCTGCTCCCCTCAGCAGTGTCTTCGGTCTGTCTGTCTGTTCTGCTCCCCGCTCTGTCTCTGGTGAATCCTCTCACCCTCCCGCGCCTCTGACCTGTACCCCAGTTCTTGTATAGATAAATAAAAAATCTTTTAAAAAAATTAAAACATAAAAATATTACATAATATTTATGTAAAACCAACCAGCCCACTCTAGGCAGAATAATTTTTTAATATATATTTATTACACAGTATAGCATAAAAAGTAACATAACAGTAAGCATTCAGATTCATAGCACAACTGATGACTGTGTCCTCCCTAACATATCCTCCTTTTTCATCCATCCTAATCTAAATCTAATGTTTATTAAGCTTTTACATAGCTTTATCATTTGCTTCATTGATATGTATGTTTAAGTAATATATAGTATTATGCTCCATATTTTCACACTTTATATTACTAATATCATATTGTATATATTCTTCTGTTTGTAAGTCATCCATGTTGTTAAGTATACTTAGTATATTTTGTACAGGCATATATATATATATATATATATATATGTAAACATAGACTAACAAGTCTAGGCAGATGTACCCCAATCCAATAACTAGTTATATATAAACAAGGCACTGTGAAGTCAGGGTACAATTAAAGGATACTTTAACATTACCTATAATGTTTAATTTTTTTCTAAGAAAAATATATTTTATACTATCAAAAACAATCAAAAATTAATAATGATGAAAGAGGTGATATATAATTTCTGCCCTTGAGGCAATTAAATAGTTTAGTGGAATCTAAAAGAAATCTGAGATATAGCCAGAGAGGTAGAGAAAATAATACACTCCAGGGCCTCCCTGGAGGCGCGAGGAGTTAAGCACTGCATTATGAAGCAATCCCCAGCTGGCCAGGGAGCAATCCACATGGAGTGGCAGACCTCTCCTGACTTGCCTGCTGCTCCCCTCAGCAGTGTGTTTCAGTCAGTCTGCCTGTTCTGCTCCCCACTGTCTCTGGTGAATCCTCTCACTCCCTACATCTCTGGCCTGTACCCCAGCTATTGTATGCATAAATAAATAAATCTTTAAAAAAAAATAATAACACACTCCAAAAAAGTAAGATGTATGAAAAATACTATATATGATAAAGGAAGAAAGAACTGGCAAAAATTTTATCAAGACCCCTAATACTTTCTACAATCCTCAAGGGGGTCCAGTATAAGGCAACATTTATTTTGAGGACAATTTATGTATTTTTTAAATTTTTTTTAAAGATTTATTTATACAAGCACTGGGTACAGTCAGAAGTGCAGGAGGGTGAGAGGATTCACCAGAGCCAGAGCAGGGAACAGAACAGGCAGACTGACAAAGTACACTGCTGAGGGGAGCAGCGGGAACAGCAGGAGAGGTCTGCGTGCCATGTGGGATCCTCGACGGGGGCCGGGGATCCAACCAGCACTGCAAAGGCTGCGGGTAGCTTCGCAGCCCAGTGCTCAACCGCTGCACCACCGGGGAGGCCCTATGTATTTATTTCTAAAAGATTTATTTATTTATATTTATTTATGCATACAAGAGCTGGGGTGTAGGTCAGAGGTATGGGGTGGGTTTGGGGAGGGGGGAAGGATTCACCAGAGACAGAGTGGGGAGCAGAACAGGCAGATTGACTGAAATACACTGCTAAGGGGAGCAGCAGGCGAGACAGGAGAGGTCTGCTGTGCCATGTAGGTGACCACCCTGGCCGGGGATCAAACTCGGTTGCAGTGGCTGCACATAGCTTCATAGTGCTGAGACAACCCCTTGCACCACCAGGGAGGTCCCCCTATTTTAAGGACAATATAAAGAAACAATGAAGTTAGTCTCAGAAGTATCTGATTTCGAGATGCTCTAGGCATTTCAAGATGCTCTTCCAGAAAGGAGAAGAACCAAGACCTAAAAAAAGGTAAACAAGAAGAACTTAAAGAAATAGAAGAAAATAATATAAAATCTACAGTATTACATTATTTAGGCAAGCTATATGTGCTCTAGATGTCTGGAAGAATTTAAAAGAGGGCCTCCCTGGTGGAGCAGGAGTTAAAGTTTCAGTGCTATCAAGCTATCACCAGCCACTACAGACATGAGTTCATTCCCAGCCAGGAAGCTTAACCCACATGGTGCAGCAGACCTCTCCTGTCTCTCCTGCTGCTACCTTTAGCAGTGTATTTCAATAGATCCGCCTATTCTGCTCCCCACTCTGTCTCTGGTGAATCCTCTCACCCCCCGCACTGCACCTCTGGCCTACACCCCAGTTCTTGTTGCATAAATAAATAAAAATAAATCTTTAATTAAAAAAAACTGTAAGGAGAGAATGGCAAAATTAAAAAACTTATAGATGGGAAAATTTAGTATGTATTTAGGAGATCATGACTATCTTCAGACTGACAGGACATTTATTCTAGGGAAAAAATAGGTAGGTTAGAAAAGCAAATGTGGGGGCACCTATCATGGAAGGCCTTCAATACACAGCTTTTAATCAGTTTATCTATAGATATAGAATACCTATCATTGTAAAAAAAAAAAAAAAAAAAAAAAAAAACTTGGGCATGGAGGCCTGGAGGGAAACACTATAAAAAAGAACATCTAATTTCTATTTCAAAAACCAAGAGAATGAAAAAAAAAAAAAAAAAAAAACACCACCACCCATACTGAAAACAAAACAATACTGGACTACAAACTGCAAACAGTACCTATGGGACCCAGTTGAGACCTAATAGGCTCTATAAGCTATTTGGAAGCCTTCCTGGGAGAGATAAATTTTGAACTGGGATTCCTACCAAAGTAATCAACCTAACAATTGATCAGAATTCATTAGGCACCAAAAGCTAATAAATTTCTAAGATACCAAAAACCTAGCGGAAAAATAAACCAAAACACTGTTTTAAGCTTTTCTAACATAAGAAATATCTAGGGAATGAAGGAGAATTATTTTCAAGGACTATGCAAAGATGCCTAATCTCACTTCAGGACTCAGCATTTGCCTCACCACCCTGGGAATCTTCCAAGGGATCTGTCATTCAACTTCAAAGACTATTCACTTCATTATCATTATTCAATAGGAAATTCTGAAGCACTCGCAGTGTGATCACAAAATCCTTCAGGGTCCTCATATAAGTATGATAGAAACCTAAAAAGTTTATCTTATATCAGAAATATCATGAGAAGAACAACCAAGTAGATACCAACTAACAACCCCAGCTAGATATGCTACTGGCCCAGAGATCTGAGCAATGCTTATCACTTGAAAGCACTGTCTGTTTAAAGATGGTTCAAATATTCCCATGGTGCTTTTCAGCATCCCAGTTACTCATCCCAAAAGGATCTAAAGAGGAGTTACTACATCAACTAGCAATTCCCTCTAGATCTAAACAAAAGCAGGAGAAACAGAAATAATAAACTGATATCTTACTACATGGAACACCATATAAGTATGAAAAACAAAACTTGAAAACTTTCCTTAGAAGATAATATATGAGAATATTTTCATAATATCAGCATAGGGGAGAAGCAACTAAACAGGAAACTAAAAGTGCCAGCCATAAAAAAAAAAAAAAAGGTAAACTAAACCATGTTACAACCATCCATAATATAAAATATTAAATAAAAACTCTAATAGACATATAAACCCTCCACCAACTTGGCAAAAGACATGAATAGGCATTTCACAGAATAGGAAATGTAAATGACAAATAAGTATATGAAAAGACTATTCACTTCATTATCAAGAAAATTATAAAATAAGACTGTAATAAGATAACATTTTACCAAAATAGCACAAAAATTTTAATCTGACACTAAGTTGGTAAAAATTTAGGCCAAGCAGCTAGTATGTAAACTGCTATAATTCAGTAGGATAACAATTTGGCATTATCTTGGAAAGTTGAAGAACTTCACATCCTATATCTCAGTAATTCCACTACTAAGACTATACTGCACAGAAATAAAATTTTTACAGTGGTTGGGGTGAAGGTTGGGGGAGGAGGGAGGGTTGTAACTAACATTTTGTTAGTTTTAGCTTTAGTTTTGGTGATGTTCTGTTTTTTTAAGCCAGGTAGTGGGGCCTCCCTGGTGGCACAAGGGGTTAAGTCTCAGTACAATCAAACTAACACCAGCCACTGCAGCAAGAGTTCCATGGCAGCAGCATGAGTTCGATCCCCTGCCAGGGAGCTAACCCATATGGCACAGCAGATCTCTTCTATCTCTTGTGCTGCTCCCCTCAGCGGTTTATTTTGGTAGATCTGCCTATTCTGCTCCCCACTCTGTCTCTGCTGAATCCTCCACCCCCTGCACCTCTGGCCTACACCCCAGTTCTTGTATCCATACATAAATAAAAATAAATCTTTGACCAAAAAAAGCCACGTAGGGAGCAAATGATGCCTCATATATGCTATATTTATTCTTTGTATGCATAAAACAGAGCATTAAAAGTTCCTTCTTTTTAAAGTCATGGTCTTTGATGCCTCTTTGCCAGTGTAGATGCTGCTCCCTTTCTGTTTTGAGTATTTTTTCCCTACTTTTGACCACCAGGTAAACCCTTACTCACCCCATCCAAAAACCCAAGAGAAAATAGAAATACCACAGTGGCTACAGGAACAAGCTTCCAAGTCAAAACAGATTTGAGCTCTCATTCTTTTACTATCCATATGTCTTAGCCATGTTTTCTTTACCTCTCTTAATCCCAGTTTAGTTCTCCACTGTACAATCCATGTGTTGTGAGGCCTAGAAAAGATGCCTGTAAAGCACCTAGCATGATATGCGGGATATTAAAACAAACAAGCAAACAACAACAACAAAATGTTAGCTGTTATTATGATGCCTGCATTGTGAAGTCTTCCCTAGCTAATCCACTGCCTCAAAGAGGATTAGTACTCCTTTTCTGTTACCCCATAACTCTGCATAGCTTTATTTAAATAAATACTAACTCGTAATTTTGTATTTCGTCTGTCCCTCCAAGAGTCTATGGAAGAGACTATGATTTATTTATCATTTTATTCCCAATGCCTGACACACAATAAGAAAAAATAATAAATATTGAATGAAGAAATAAATGAACTAACATCAAAAATGACACGTCAGTACTGGTGCAGCTCACTTCATCCTCTTGGGAGAACGATCACTTCCTGGAAGACCAGGACTCTTACTCAAGGCAGGTAAACCTCTTGTCTTCCTATATAGGTCTTCCTATATCTATTTCTCTGCCAAAAGTTACAAACCTTCTATACAGGGACACACTATAAACAAAAAGAACCCACATTTACCCACCAGTCAAATCACAATGCTTCCATTTCACATCTATCTTCCTGAAGTTTTCTCATATGCTATTTGCATGTTCACATTTCATCTGTGAAATGTATAATCCTTTAAAGAATCAATTGTTAATATATGTGTATGTGTCTTATTTTCTTTGGTTTTAAATAGTTGTAATTAGTACATCATTGTTCAAGCTATTTTTCTTAATTACTTTTAAACTTGTCCTTAGCCAGTAAGAAATTAGATTCTCCACAGGCAAAGACTCAGGGTTTTCAGCTTTTATTTGTTTTTCATGGTGCTTTGGTGTCTAGTACAGAGCCAAGGGAGCTGAATGACCCTCAATTGACCTTTCCAAGGTTTATCTTCACTGAATCTCAACATCCCAGAAAAGCACTAAAAATGCATGGCTTATAAGGTTTCCGGAGGTGGCCAAGAAACCATAGTTCTGTGCTGTATAGAGAGTGCTCAAGAATTATTGAACTAGTAAACAACTTACTGGGCTCAAGAAATTTACTCAAAGGGTGGAGGTAAGAGAAAGTCAATCCAGGAAAAAAAGCTGGTGCCTGACAGGGCATGACTGAAAAATCCTCCCAAACTCAATAATCAGATGACCAGTATTCCTCAACTCTGCCATGCCACCTCCTCCCTCCATGGAGATTACAAATCTATCCCAATAACTATATGCAAGGTGAGCCAATGAGATAGGTTCAAAACTGTCCAGAGATGTCCTTTCTGCCAACTTGGAGGTGAAAAATGAAACAAGGCTTCTCTCTTTCTCATCTTTTAACCACTCAGGGTACCCTAATAATTGGTAGAGTAGGACAAAGATAAAAAGTTAGTCTGTGTGATTATACATAGAAAACCACAGTGACTATGTCTCATAAGGCCTACTCATCTTGTAAGTCAGGGGTCACAATTCACTGTAATCAGAAAAAATCTAATGCACAAATTTTGTTCTGCTTACAAAAGATTGTTATTTTTAACTAGCAATTTAAAAACACAATGATCTGAATTTGCAGCTTCTCTGGAAAAATAAGAAGACTGTTGTACTATGCCCACATTCCACCTGGCTCACTTCACTTACTTACATTACCTGATGATACGCAAACATTTGAGCTTGCAGTCTCTCACAACAAAATCATTTCTATGATCACTTCCACCATGACCAAGATTCTAAATCACTTCACTGTTATATTTTCATTTAATTAAACAACTGCTATTGAATGTTGTATAACACTGAATATAAAGAAAAAGAGGAACAATGAAAGCTAAACAGCTGCCAATTACATTGTCACAGCTCTTGCAGCCTAAGGGTAAAATAAACCTCCCTTCCACTCAACTCCATCACACTGAACTACTGAACCACTAGACAGATTGTGATCAATCAAAAGAAGTGACTTAAAAGGCTAGGATGATCCTTCCAATGAGTATTGTATAAATGCAGTGGGTCTTCTCAAATGCAGGAGCTGTGTCTTTTTCCCAACTCCTTATATTAGCCAGTCTAAGTGTTCTGTTAATGAAGTTATTATTTTAAAATGGTAGTCATCTTGACTTCTTGAACAAAGAGAAATGAAATAGTGGAAACTCTGAGAACTTCAAAATTCAACAGGGATTGTTGACCAGCTGGTCATGAAGAGGTGTGTCTACAGCCTGAGTTCCCACTGTGCCAATGAGCACCACTGTTAAGATCAGAACATAATGTCTGTCTATAGCCACCTTTGAAAAGAAGTTCCAACAAGTCTTGTAAGGAAGAATTATTTTTCTGATTTGGAGTAGGGGTTAGAGGTGAAAAATTATTTTGATGCAGAAAAGTAAAGAAAGGCAAAATCTTTGATGCCTGAATCACTTCCAGGCCCAATTGAAAGGATGTTAAATTGGTCACAATAGTTACACAAGGACTATGTGGCCTATTATGCAAATCATATCAACTTAACACAGCATATCAACCCTGATGAGCATGGCAGGTCCACGAAACCTGGATACTTCTTGGGCTATGTCATATCAGAAGGCATTTTAAACTACTTTTTGGGAATTTGGCAACTTAGATCAGCAAGTTAAAATGCAAATTGTTTCCTGTACCATTTCTACCCCACTTATTTTATTTCTTATTTGTTTGTTTGTTTGTTTGTTTTTAAATACTTAGGGAAGGGGGTCCTTATCCCAGTTATTTTAAATAAAAAAAATACAAACAATAAATGCTGTCCCCCATCAACACACAATTTTAGAAGAGCAAAGGGCAATATGTAGGAAGAAAGTTAGATACTCTTGATCCTAGTTTTCCCTTCTAACATGAAGTTTTCACCCTCCTATTACTACTTAACCATGCAAAAGTCCTGACTACCAGGCCGCAAGTCAGAATCACATACTAAAACTAATCCTAGTTATAAATTAAAATTTTTGAGTGTCCACTGTTAGCTGAAAGGCATTAAGATGATACTGCTTTATCCCTACTACATGCTCTAGATAGGCTCCTATGCATACATGCTACTGCTTTGAAGTTGTGCAAAAACTGAGTAAAACAATCACTAAATACATCTATCCATTTGTAGATAGCTCTCCTCCACCAGGGCCAGAGGAGTACCTGAACTTAAAAATATACGCATTTCTTTGGTGTGCATTAAAAAACTCTATATTCACTATTCCCCATTTCTAAAGGCACTCTTTACCCTTGGGGGACTTTTATAGTTTCACAATACAGCAGTTTATCAAAGGTCATGACAGTGTCATAAACTACACTCTTTGGGGTTATGTTCCATCATTTACTCTGCTACATGATCCTACCACTTTTTAATTGGGTGAACTCTCCTAGGACTTTTATCCAGTAAAAACAATAGGCCAATAGTACCAAACCTCACCAGTATTCAAATTCCTCTCTGCTCTTGGCTAAACATGTCATAATAGAGTGGTTTTCTTATGATTGGACCTCATCTCCTTAGACCAAGTGAAGAGAAGATCTGGATAAGAAATGTCAACCAAAAACACACACCAATAAAAACACACAAAAAAAAACCATACAATACACCAGGAGAATGTCTGTAAGACCATATAAAATGGGCTCGAAGATAAGTCCAGTGTTTACATACAGACCCAGACCTGCAGCAAAGCTGCCCTGTAAGAGGAAAGCTTTCTCATAACCCAGATTCCTCCATTACTGGCCTCAGTCTTTCCACACCTCTTCTCACTATTTGAGGCTAAGTTGCAGTAGTTCATCATCCAGTATTAATGATTCAGCTGTCACACAGAAGCGGACGCTCTACAGAATCTGCCGAGACTCTCACATCTAAGGTCTAAAAAGCAAGCCTGAAAAATAAATACAGTGCTCTTAAGGTTTGCTTTCGATTCTTAAGGTGCTCTTTCGATTACAAAAAGCTGCAAAGAGAGGAGCTGACGGCTAGGTTAAACCAGGGAATACAAGAAGGATTCCGGCAGCCGAACAGGATCATAAATCAGAGTTGAAGTCGCCCCTTCTGCGCCAGGGGCCTGACCTTTGCACCCTGCACGCCTCCCAGCTTTCCCCCACCCCGCTCGTCCCGCCACGACAATCTCTCCCTTGTCATATTCCGGCCCCTGCGTCCTCATCCCACCCCGGCTCGTACAATTTAAGAGCCCTTCTCCCCTTATTCAGGGCGGCCTTCACGTCACTGGAACTCTAAGAAGAGACTTCGCTGACCTGTCAGCGGATCCAAAATGGCGGGGCCTAGTCCCAGGACCAGCAGCCACAGCTCATGACAGCCCGGGTCCCGAAGCCGACTCCGAATAGCCCTCCCGATTCTGGTGGCAGGTGGGATAAGGGAAGGAGCTCGCTTCCTGGAAGTTAAGGCCAAAGCCAGGGGCCACACAGTCGGCCGGGAACAGTGGGCCGGAACGGGCGGTGAAGCCGGCTACCTTCCCTGTCAGCTCACTGACGTGGTAACTCGACTCAGTCTAGCCCGCTGCCTGGTAACTGCGCGAGCCCCGCCGCGCACAGCCAATCATAACTGCGCACCGGGAAAGTGGCATTCCATCTACCCAATCAAAGAAAGAAACTGGCTTTGGGAGGCGGGTAGTACCCAAGTGGGCGAGATTACCAGGGAAAGAAAAGGTAGGTAGGGGACAACCAATGGGTACGAGGATTAGATGATTGACAGTTTTACAAGCCAATTAAAAAGCGAAAAATTGTACTGGGCGGTTGGAGAGGCGGAGTTTGATAGAGTTCGGTTGCAGTGCGCAAACTTGGCCGTGGCTGCTGGGCATTATGGGGAGGAAAGCTATGATTTGCTGCGAAGGGGGCGGGGTCCCTTTTGAGAGTTGAGCGGGCGACCCTGCTTCGCGTACATACCACCCTTTCTATACACTATCAAAGTCTGCTAGGCGATCATTTATTTTCGAGGCAGCTCTGAGCTCCCTCCATCCTAGAATCAGTCCCACAATCTAATTAACTACTCCTGCCCCACCCTCCCACCTGTCTGCGCGATTTGGCTTCTCATAGTTGTGTCTGTCCCATAGCCATACTAAATCTGTTCCTGCATCTTGTGTCCCATTCCTAACATGCAGAAATAGAGAAAATGAGAAGTGTAGTTCAGGTCTCTTCACTTTACAGAGCAGGAAACTGAATCCTGGAGCAGCAAACCCAGAAGTCCTCATACCCAGTTCAGCTGTCTTTTTCACTGTCCCTCACTACCTCTTATACCTTATTTTATCAGACGGTGACTCCCAACTCAGTCCCCCACACGAAACCGTGGACACTTTATATCCACCTGGAAAAAACTAACCACAGGGGTTAGTCCACATCATCAGTGACAGAAAATTGAAGACTTTCCTTTTTTGCTTTATAAATGCTAGGATGGTTGAGAGCTAGATGCCCGTGTCAGTTTTCACTCTCCTCCTCCCAGCTGCCTCTCCTTTTGCAAGAGACTATAGAGGTTGCTAGGATATTTAGAATTTCCTAGAAGTGAGTGTGTAGGATAAGGACAGGAGAATGAGTTTTCCTCTTGCAGACTGAATGGTGGAATTTTCAGTTTGTCTACTGGAATAGAGCCCAGGTGTCCTTAACGACCTGGAGAGATCGCTGGGAGGCAGTGAAAAAAAGAGACCAACTCTCTCCCCATTTCCTCCCACTTATAGATAACCAGAGAAGTTCCATACTTACCAAGAGAGGACAAGCCCCCCAAGAGAGGACCAGGCTCCCCCAACCCCCCAAAAGAGGACCAGACCCCCCCAGGCCCCCAGAGTGAGGACCAGCCCCCCATGGGGCACAGATGTGGCACCCAGTGCTGGATGGGCAGCAGCCCTGGCTTCAGGATGGCCGGCCGTCCCCACGGGGCATGGCCTGGGCAAGCCAAGAATGCAGATTGACAGGTGAACTGCCCAGGCCTCTGAGAAGTGCCCAAACCAAGTCCTGAGAGCCTCCTTTAGTTTTGAGGGATGGAGGGGATAGGGTGGTAGGTTACCTGTCCAAGGTCACTCAGTGATGATGCAGTGCATAAAATGCTTAGACTGAGGCTTTGATGCTTTGTTTCATCCCAAACTGTTTTGTCCACAAAGCCACCTTCCTTGGTGGAGAGAGGAAAGTGGGGAGGGAATGGAAGATAGCAGAGAAAAGAATGAGAAAGATATAAGGAAAAAAAGAGTAGAGAGAAAAAAAGAAATTAGTCTTTCAAAGTGACAGAAGAATGAGGAGAGGGACAAACAGCCGAAACAAAGCAGCAGAAGAGAAAGAAGAAAGACATGGGGGAATTGGAACAGAGACAATGGGTAGAGACAGCGACAAGTGAAGAATTCAGCAAAACTTGAGCGAGCGGCAACAATTTCTGAGTTCTGAGACCCAAAGGCCTCTCCAGGCCATACGCACTTCCACCTGACCCCCTGGAGAGCTTCTACCGACACGGGCGGCTCCCAGGTCTTACGTCGCCGCGGGCGGGTCCGGCCTCTGCGGGTCACCAGGCCGATTCTATTCTCGCCGGCTCGGCTCTGCTGAAAGGATCTTGCTGGAGCGCGGTTTCAGCCACGTGGGAGGGGCGTGGCCCGGCTGTTGAGGAAAGCCTCCGATTGGCCAGGGGGCGGGCTTCTTGGCTTCTGGACCCCTCCTCTGAAGGCGGGGCCTGAAGATTCACAGCTGGAAAGGGTGGAGCCCAGGCCGCGCAGCTGGAAGGGGGCGGACCCCGACGCGCGAGGCTCGCTGCTGCGGGCTGGGGGCGCCCTGGGCTGCCATAAAGTGAATGGGCGCTGGCGGGGGGTGGCAGACCGCGGCGAGGCTCATTCGCTCCCTCTGCAAGTCCGGGAGCTCCCGAGCGGAGCGGCGTCCGGGCGCAGGGGGGCGGCCCCCACCCCGGCCGGCCGGGTGCCCGGCCCCTGGCCCCTGCCTGCCCTCCAGACTGCGGCCGCTGTCGCCGCCGCGGGGAGTTTGCCTACTGCGGGACTCACTGTGAGTGCTTGACCGTGCGGGGGACGGGGGCTGAAGGGGTTGAGGGGTATGGTCGGACTTCGCGAACCCTAAAACGGAGTCTGGGGCGGCTGAACTTGGGAACGGCACTTGGGGGACAAGTGGAGACGGGAATGGAGGACTACACACCCGGGGCCAGGACTTGGGAAAGGGAAACTTAGCTACCGGACTCGGGAGACAGAGAAAGGGGAGACTCGGGGAATCTGAAGGGAGACCAAAAGAAGACAGCAGGACAGGGTCTCCGTGAAGTAGGGGTTAGAGAGAATCAGGGGAACCAGGACCAGAAAGCGCCCTGGAATCCGGGGACGCGGGACAGGCAGCCAGAGAGTGAAAGGGGTTGGCGAGTCCCTGGGCAGCTGGGAGAGCTGAAGGCGGCCGCCCAGCATGGGGACAGTTGGGGCACCCAACGCCCCTCTCGGCTGGTTCTCAGATTCCAGACGCTGGGAGCAGGGGTGCGTCTGGTTCTTTTCCCAGCTGCTTCGCAGTTGGGATGTGAGCTGAGTTGTGAGAGCCCGGACGTTACCGGGTCTGACGGCCGCTGAGCCGGAGGCAGCGTCCAGGCTAAGCAGCAGGAGTGACCAGGCGGCAGGTCAGGCGTGTCTGGCTTGGGATGTCAGGGCCGGGATGGGTCCCAGTCTGGAGCCGCCTCCGAATCAGACGGAATGTCCGCAGCTCACCGCGCTCAGAGCGGACAGAATGTCCGGGGCAGAGAGGTGGGTCTCTCAGGCGCTGTCAGGCAGCAGCGAACAGAATGTCCCTGGCTGAGTGGCATGTCCATCTACCCAGCAGCGCCTGCCCAGCTGCTGCGTGCCTGGTGGGCTTTGCTATAGTGGGTCCCCTCGAAACCCAGCTCGCACTTTATAAACTTGCTTCTGTTCCTAGGGGCTGTGGAGGACAGGAGCAGGGAGTAAGAGTAAAGTCTGTAACTTGGGCCTTGGGGTGGAGTGGCACTGGCAGACATTCCCTCTCCAATCCAGACTAGACCGCAGCATCTTCCAGACTTACAGAATAAGATTATGATGCAAGAAAGTCAATGGTGGGATTATTACTGGAAATCAAGGCCAGGAAAGGAGGAGCCCAGCACAAGCCCCTGATGGCCCTAGTTTCTTCACAAACTTCGAGTCAACTCCTCACTGCGATACAGCTGGCCAGACAACCCCCTGACTCCGTGGTTGGGTGTCAGCAGGATAAAGAATGCTTCCCTCAGGGGCCCAGAGCCCAGGCCTGAAGAGAAAACTGCAGCCCTTTACCAAACCCTATGGTCTTGTTTCCATGTTTGCTTCCTTACCTCCACCAGCCCCAAAGCCTGGTGATTGAGAAGTAGGAAGGAGAAACAAACACAATCCAGATTCTAGAGTCCAACATGGGGCCTATATGATTCATCAAGTCTGGTTGGAAAGGATGTGTCAGCTCTCTCCAATTGCTCCATTTGCTTTCCCTGTGGCTGGGGGAGGGCCCTGATTTCTCTGGATTCACTTGAGGACCACCCACCCACCCACCAACTCGTTAGGGATCCAGTTAAGCTGAAGGGAACAAAGTAGAGGAAACTATCTCAGTCTATGCTAAGTGAACAGAACAAGCTTGTTGGAGACTAAGTTTTCATGGGGATAAGTGCAAGATGATGTGCACTTGTGCTTAGAATGAGTAATCTGAACAAGTAGTTCTCAACCTTTCTCATCTTCCACCTATGAATGATATGCAATGCTATTCCCTACTCCCCCTCCTCAAGTCCTTGATTTTAAAGTTTGCTTATCCTCAGCTAGGACATTGTTCCTCAACCTTTTTGTCCCTTGTTCCCTTTTGATAAATACAGAATCACACTCCAAGCTACCCCCTCCACATTCTGATACCCTTTACAGGGGCTTATGTTTCCATTGTCTCTGAAAATCTGAAATTGTGGATGAAATGAAAAGTTATGTGTGAAGAAAGGAATAGGGAAGGCATTACAGATAGTCCCCTAAAGACCTTAGCCCAAAGTTCTGCTTTTGCCAAAAGGTGAAAGGAACATTATAATGAAGATGACTGGAAACAAAAGACAGACCCTCTTTCCACCCTTGCATAAAACCATGGAGCTGAGTGCACGCCTGGTCACCGGCTCTTAGAATGTCAGGGGCCTAGAGAAGGGTCAGAGAGTGGCCAGAGACCGCAAATTTCAAAGTTGAAGTCCTGTGGAAGATGAGATAGGATGGAAACCCACAAAATAATGAAAGGCTAGAAAAGCAGAAGACTTAATTGCTTCCCCAACCCTGAAACCGGAGATGAGGGGCCTCTTAGAACTGGAGCAATGCAAGTCATGATAAATAGGAAAATACACCTTGGCACACAGTGGGCAGCAAACTTCCAGAACTCATTTCCAGAGAGGTGGTAGAGGCAGGAAGTAGAAATGGAATCCTTCAGGGCTTCAGAGGATCAGAGCTGTCAGAGCCACAAATGGCTGCTGGGGTGGCGGGGGCGAGGAGTGGAAGGAGCTGGATTTGAAACTCTTCAATCTGTGTAACCTTGAATGGGCTGCTCATTCCTGCCACTCAAGGTTTTGTAAGAGTTAAATCATATATATGAAAGCCTTTTGCAAAGGAAGAAGCACCACAGAAATAAGAAACGTTATCGCTATTATTATGCCCAAACTGTAGGTCCCCTGTACCACAGAGTCTTAATTTGGAAGGGTGGAATTTCAAATCTTTGACTGGCCAGATAGCATCCCTGATTCAGCCACAGAAAGCTTCTCAATGACAGATAAGACATCCTATCCCAGCCTTCAGAAGCCAGCCGTTACTCTTGCCCCTCTCTGAGAAGACTTCTAGGGAACTTCCCAAATGTGTAACCCATCTACCAGGCCAAATATCCTGATCGGATCCCTGCCTGCCTCCTCCTCAAAGATGTAAATATGGGCCCAGGACCTATGTCCAGGAAGGGAGGGCAAGGGAAGCAGGCTGGAGGGTGCGTGTGAGAGAATGGAACCACTCAAATCTTGTATTTTACATTCACTCTAGTGGGGAAAGAAGAGGGCAGCTAACCTGAAGGATCCATTAGGTCCTGAGCTTTGGGATTTGCTGGAGTGTCTAGTCCATGGTCATTGACTATGGGCTAAAGTCAATGACCAAAATAAGTGTGACGGGGAAGGGAAAAAAAAAAAAAGAGATAAAGAGCTGCTGTTGAAATTCTTTCTCCACTCCTTTTCCATTGTCCTCCCTGGACCTTCTTTATTTTATACATCACAGTTAATAGTTTCCTCTTTCCTCTTCCCTGCCCAATCCATCCGCTCACCACTGCCAAATAAAGGTTCCCCAAAATGCATTTATGTCATTCCCCTACCTATAAGCCTCTAGTGACTCCTACTGCTAGAAGCCGTGCTTCTCAATAGAGAGGTGGGGCAGGAGAGGGCAAGATGGGAGAGGGAGGAGCATGAGCCCGCGGGATAAACACGCAGGTCTTCCTGGTGTGGTGATGTCACTTGAAGATGTCATTTGGACGTTTGGAGAAAAAACTTTATTTTTATATTAAAATAGACATAACTTAAGTATCGACTATAATGCAAAATGTGCCTCTGTTTTTAACATAAAACTGGAGATCTCAAAGAATTTACATATTGGGTGGCAGCTATTTCAGGTTGTGCCCCTAATTTTCCAGGGGGACATTGTCTCTTACTAGTCTTAGGGTGGTATTTTTTCCCTCAAAAAACTGTAGCCCAGATGACGTCAAATCTGTACCATCACCCTGTGCCCCTCATTGAGACCATCAGTCTGACTTGTTTGTTTTTTTTTTTTAAAGATTTATTTATTTATGCATACAAGAGCTGGGGTACAGGCCAGGAGTGGTAGTGAGAGGATTCACCAGAGACAGAGTGGGGAGCAGAACAGGCAGATCTACTGAAATATAGTGCTGAGGGGAGCAGCGGGTGAGACAGGAGAGGTCTGCTGTGCCATGTGGGTCACCACCATGGCTGGGGATCGAACTCATGCTACAGTGGCTGTGGATAACATCATGGTGCTGTGACTTAACCCCTTGTGCCACCAGGGAGGCCCCCAGCCTGACTTGTTATTCTCTGATGATCTCCCATTGCTCACATGAAGACCCTGGTCAAGACCCCTGTTGCCCTTTGAACCTGCCACCTCATTCCTAACAGGACTCTATTATTTAGGAGACTCTGAGCCTTCTCTGCTTCTCTGATTCCAACTTCATCCCGGCTACATTCTCTGAGCCCCAAAACTTGATATCACCTTACATGGGCTTCCAGCTCTCTGATCTCCCACAATGCAAGATTCAAGCCCATGCAGCCCACTCGTCCAACCTGTGCTCTGATTGCCTCCCTAAACTGCTCTCCTAGAAGTTAGAAGAGTGCCTTATTCTTGGGCATCTCTCTGACTTAGCACCTTAGCTTTCTGAAAAAAAAAAAAAGGGAGGGTCCATTTCTCTGATCCCTGATTTACCCCTTGATAAATTAAGTGCATCTAATCATTGCTGCCTTCATCTGAGTCTTAGGATTTCCTCTTGGGGATGTAAGTCATGTCTACAGCTGTCTCCATTTGTTCCCATTTGCTCACTGCAGTTCAGCAGAACAGACAGTTTGAGTGTTAAACATCCCTACTGAACATGAGGCCATGTGCACTTAAGGATCCCACTTCATTTTCAGGTTTAGTGGATGACTCTTTTAATTTAGGACCCTGTTTTACACCTGTTCCCCACCTTGCTGCTTGCTGCTTGCTGAGCTGAGCTGTGCCATGTATCAGCATTACAAGTCTACCCTCTCTTATCTTCCTCCTTGCGTATTTGGTATAATTAAGAAGAAGGTTTTTTCTGCTTCAGTTCCAGGTATACCTCCTGCCTTGGTCATTATTACTGCAACTACTTGGGGGCTCTCTCGCTGTGGCCCTGGTTTACCCCTTGGCTTCAGGACAAAAGTGGGCCCACATGGCAATTGCCTTCTTGACAATTTTTTGTGTCCCTTAGAAATAATGACTCCCCACTGTGGTTTTTCTGGTCTGTAATAGTCTCTCCTCTCACCTGAATATATCTTAGATGTTTTATTCTTACTGCAATCTATGACAGTTTCCTGGAATTCCAGTCTGTATTTCAGTCAGAGAATACCTTCCTAGAGCTGGGATTGCCTTCTGATCCCTGACTCCCTGGAGCCTGGGCCATTCATCCCCAGCAGAGTATGTTAGAAAGGCTGAGTGTGAGGCAGGCAGCCCCTGCCAGAGCTGGACTCAGCACCACTCTTATTGACTCTCTTTGACTCGGCTCTCTTGACTCTCTTTGGCCCGGCCTTTTGTATTCCTACCAACATCAACCAGACCTGTAGCTTCCAGGCCTATTCCTTGTCCCTGTCCACTGAGTAAGGCAAACTCATTGGCCTCAGGCCCAACTCCCCAGCTTCCTGACCTCCAGCAGTTTTGGGGGAGCTTAATCCTCAGCCAGCCAGTCTCCATCTCAAATAACAGCTTGGCGCCCCCAGCCTCTGCCTGACCAGCCCACCAGAACAAAAGTCTGCTAGAGGACAATGCCCCCACCCTATATCTCTCTATTGCTTGCCTAGCTTTAGTGTTCTTGCATATACTCTTCAGTTTCACAGTCAGAACCCTTCTCAACCTCATCACCTCTCTAGTTACTAATCCAGTCAAGAGCCAGAAGACTTCATTTTTTCCTTTACCAGTTCCTGGTCCTCAAAGTAACTCTCAACTTGTCTTATTCTGTATTTTGCTATTACCTTATTGACATAAAGCATTCTCCTTTATGTTCAGGACAAAGTACATCTGCATGCCTCTCTAAAATACAGTATACTCCCCTTTATTCACCAGAGTAATTTGTCACTGGAAGGTATAAGGGCTTGAGAGGTGAACTACTCTAGTAAGGACAAAAAATAAAGATGAAATGTTATTTACCTGTGTCCTAGTGCCTTGCTCAATGTCCAGCTCATAAAAGGTGCCAAACAAACATCTGTCAATGAAGGAGCAAAAGAATACTTGGATAGCATTTTACCCCTACCCATTTTTACATGTTATGTTTTAGTTTAATGTTAAAACAATAACTGACCATAACCTGAGAAGGGATTATAATCTCCTGAGAGATGAAGAAACATGGCCAGAGAGGTAAATTAATTTGCCAAGTATACACAGCTAGTAAATTGGGGAGTTAGGACATGGCCATAGAACTTTTTATTCTAAACTTAATTCATTTTTTTGATAACAAACACTAATTTATCGTACAAATGCTAAAACCTTAGCACTTCAATGCAAAATTATAATGATGTTGCATGCTACAGAATGCTTTTTTAACAAACTGTGAAACATCATCTTACAATAGATCCCATACAAAACACTGCATATAACCCCCTCATAAAATGTGAAGGGTGTAGTTCATATTTATAATTTAGCTAAAAAATAACATCAATCAATTGAACAACCAAAATGATCGGCTACTTGTACTCTGAGTTATCTAATATTTCTTATTATTGATTTATTGCCATTCTCATTCTTTTCTTTCCTTCTTTTTTCAGTTTTCTTCCCTTCTTCCTCATTTCAATTTTCCAATATACTGCTTGTTAACAGCTAGCATACCTTGATCTTTAACGAAATTATAGCCAGATTCTTTGGGCTATACCATATTGTTTCTCTAAGAGGGGCCTGGACAGTTGCTGTCCCTTCTACCACCACCCCCGTCCTCTTGTCCTCCTCCTCCAGCATTCTCCTGCCTTCTCTCCACTCAATTAAACAGCACCCCCCACCCCAGCAGCCACTGAGTACAGTCTGCTCCCCTGGCCCCTTTGGCCTCCTCCTCCCCCACAGAGTCCTTAGTTCCTGAGACTGAGAGCTGAAGTTCAGAGGGGCCAGGAAAGGGAGGGGGAGGGTAATGGCTAGCTCCAAAACAGCCCAGGCAGCTGTCCCTGTCACAGAGAGAGGAGACTGTGTGACAGTGTATGTCTGTCTGCCTGAATGTGGGAACACATGTGTGGGAGAGTGTGTGTTTGTATGCCTCTAGCTCCAAGTCCAAGTGCTTATTTTGTCTGAGAGGGGGCCCGAGTGTGATTGCATGCGTGTCTGTCTGTCTCTGGAACACTCAGCCTGAGTTCTGCTTTCTCGGCCCATCTTTTACTCTGGACTTTCTCCTCACTCTGCCTCCCTCTGCTGAAATAAAGGGTGAAACCAAGACACAGGTATGGAATGCTGGGGGAAGGGGAGTTTGGAAAAATGAGTCTGAAGGCAAAGCAGACTGGAAGGATGAATGGAAATGGTGGGATTTTGCTTTCTCCACAAGCAAACCCAGCTGTTCTTCTTTTCCCAGGTCTATGTTGTTCCTGTGGCCTCTGGAGAAATCAGGGACATGGTTTGCATTTTGAGGGTATTTTGGGTATGAATTAAGAGGAGACTTCAGAGCACCCCTTTCCAGCTTTCAATTCTAAGCCTTCTCATCTATTCGGGAAGAGCTTCTATCCAGGTTGCCTCAGGTCCCTCCCAAGGGCTCCTGCCTTCTATTGGAGCATTATTGGGCCAGCCCTATATCTGACCTCAGACCTGGAAGGAGAGGTAAGCTGACCCCTCTGACCTGACTTCTTCCCTTCCTTCTCTGGTTCCCTTTAACCCTGTTTCTCAACCCTAGGAAAAGGTTCAAGGTCTAGTCCCCTCTGCCTGTGGAAAGAATAAGGACTGTGTCTCAACCTCCTATATCCACTCTGTCCCACCCCCAATCTCACTTTGCTGGGGGGGGGCAGCTGTCATCTCTGAGCTAGTTGAAGGGGGCATTACCATGAGCAAATACAGGCCATTACTCATCTGTGCCTCCCTGAGAAAGGCTCCTAATAAATTCAGAGCAGCCAAGTGACACACATCTCAATCTAGGCTAATCCGCTACATTAATGCCACCCCACATGGCAAGCATTAAGTCTCTGCTAATGGGGAAGAGATGGTGGAGGCAGATGGGCCCCTCCCACCCAGCTCTTAACCCCTGTTCCTCTGTCCCTCCCCTCCTCTAACCAAGGGGCATCCAGAATTCTTGAATCCCACGAATGCCCTTTCTGTACTTCCTACCCTACCTCAGAGGGGGCTTGGGACAGCCAACAGGAAAGGGGAGGCCTGAAGAGAGACCCAAGCAGGCTCCTGGGCAATGTCAGGTGACATTTAGAATATGGAGTAAAGGTAGCAAGATGGTTTTAAAAAGTTCACATCAGCTGCCAGGGCTGATCCTTGATGGGTGCCTGTATGATAGTGGAGCAATGAGTGGTGAAAGGTGATGTGTGTCTGGACGTGCATAGAAGCAGGCAGGGCCTGAATGCCGAGTGATTTCAAACTTGGTTGTTTTTTTTTTTTTTTAAAGATTTATTTATTTTTTTATTTATTTATACAAACACTGGGTGCAGTCAGAAGCGCGGGAGGGTGAGAGAATTCACCAGAGTCAGAGCTGGGAGCAGAGCAGGCAGAAGGACCGAAGCACACTGCTGAGGGGAGCAGCGGGCGGCAGGAGAGGTGTGCACACCATGTGGGACCCTCCTCCGGTGTCAGGGGAGCAGCCGGGGATCGAACAGGCGCTGCAGAGGCTGCAGGCAGCTTTGCAACCCAGCACTCAACCACTGCGCCACCGGGAAGGCCCTCAAACTTGTTTTTATCCTGGAATGCTTTCTTCAAATGAGATCTCTCCAGAAAGCATAAAGAAAACAGAAAAAAGCAGGGCTGCCCTAGCTGAAGCTGACCCAAGTAAGACCTATCTAGAGTTCTATCCCTGCAGCTAGCCCTCAGTTAGACAGACCTGGTTCAAATTCCAGGGCTTACAAGATCTGTTACCTTAATTAATTTACTTCAAGTCTCAGTTTCCTCATCTGAAAAGGGGTGATAACACTTATTTTTTTTTCTTTTCTTTCTTTAGGTTTATTTATGCATACAAGAGCTGGGGTGTAGGATAGCGGTATTGGGGGGTGTGTGTTAGAGGATTCACCAGAGACAGAGTGGGGAGCAGAACAGGCAGATTGACTGACTGAAACACACTGCTGAGGGGAACAGCAGGTGAGACAGAAGAGGTCTTCTGTGCCTTGTGGGTAGCTCCCTGGCCGGGGATTGAACTTGTGCTGCAGTGACTGCCGATAGCTACACAGTGCTGAGACTTAACCCCTTGCACCACCAGAGAGACTTTATTTTGATGCATTCTTGTGATGGGAGCAATAATGAGGTGAAGGGACATGTGAGCACTAATAACTGATAACAATGACTAGCCTTATGAGAAAAATATTATTCCTGGTTCAAAAATCAAATATGTCCTAAGGAACATGAATAATAAATTGGGGCTGTGTCTCAGGTGTGTTTAGTTGAAGGGTAACTATGAGTTTATTAGGATATTGGGCATTCATGTGAAAGGAATTGACGTTTTTGAGAATTTGGTATAAGGGATGTAGTCTGCAACAGTGTGGTTTTCATAAATTCAATAAATATCCATTGAACATCAGCTGTTCATCAGACACAGGTGTAGGTACCTAACAGTAAAAAAAAAAAAAAAAACACACATGTGCACATAAACCTATGAGTATACACCTTTTCCTCCTTAGGCTGTTGTTTCCCTATTCTATCCAAGGGTACCCCACACAGGGGTAGCTTTACTTTTTTTAAATTTTATTTATTTATGCATGAAAGAGCTGGGGTGTAGGCCAGAGGTGGGGTGTGTGTGAGAGAGACAGATTGGGGAGCAGAACAGGCAGATCTACTGAAATACACTGCCGATGGGGAACAGCAGGAGAGATAGGAGAGGTCTCCTGTCCCATGTGGGTTAATTCCCTGGCCCAGGATAGGGATCCAACTTGTGCTGTCCCTTGCGCCACCAGGGAGGCCCAGGGGTAGCTTTATAGCCACGATTAAGAAAGGTGCAGTGATCTTGTGGAGAAACACTCCTGGGAACAGGCTAATCCTGAGATTTCTATTCCCATTGACTTGGTCTGTGTCTTCTCTTCCCTCCTAAGGCCTTCCTCCATGGAGTTCGGCCTGCTCAGCGAGGCGGAGGCCCGCAGCCCTGCCCTCTCCTTATCAGATGGGGGCACTCCCCACCCCCCTCTTCCAGAACACGGCTGCAAGGGCCAAGAGCACAGCGGTGAGTTTGCTCCCTTCTGGGGTGGTGGTGGTGAAGATAAGCTCAATTCCTATTGTGGGTGGCACCGGGAGCGGAAGCCGGGGTGAGAGTGAGGGATCGGTGAAGAAGAATTCGCTCGGGACTGGGCGCCCTGTTACCTGTGCCTACCCGGGCCCCCAGACTCGGAGAAGGCCTCGGCTTCGCTGCCGGGTGGCTCCCCGGAGGATGGCTCCCTGAAAAAGAAGCAGCGGCGTCAGCGCACCCACTTCACCAGCCAGCAGCTGCAGGAGCTGGAGGCGACCTTCCAGAGGAACCGCTACCCCGACATGAGCACCCGGGAAGAGATCGCCGTGTGGACCAACCTCACCGAGGCCCGCGTGCGGGTACGACCGTCCCAGGCCCGCCCCCGCACCCCACCCGAGCCTCCCTCCCGCGGATCGCTCGGCGAGTGTCTGAGGAGCTAGCAGCCTGGGGCTTTGCCTTGCTCGCCCAACACCCGGACCCAACACCCAAAGTCCCGCGTGGCCAACTTTCCACCAACCTCCACCTTCTGCCCCTATCACTCTAGGCCGCCTTTCTACGCCCCTGACATTGCCTCTCTGCCCCCCCCCGACCCCGTCCTACTGTGTCCCCCCACACCCTGACACCACTGGCGCCATCCCGCCGCCCCCGCGTCAGTTCCCCGCCTGCGCGTCTTCCCCCGCCCGCCGCTCCCGGCTGCGCGCATTCGCGTCTCCGGACGCCTCATCTTGGGGCTCTCCCGCGGGGCCCGGGCTGGGGCCGGGTGGCCCACCCCCCGTCACCCTGACCGGGCCCTGACCCCCACCCCACCCCCACGCTGGGCCCTGACAGCCTTTCTCCCGCGCCCGCAGGTGTGGTTCAAGAACCGGCGCGCCAAGTGGCGAAAGCGCGAGCGCAGCCAACAGGCCGAGCTGTGCAAGGGCGGCTTCGCAGCGCCGCTCGGGGGGCTGGTGCCGCCCTACGAGGAGGTGTACCCCGGGTACTCGTACGGCAACTGGCCACCCAAGGCCCTGGGCCCACCGCTCGCCGCCAAGACCTTCCCGTTCGCCTTCAATTCGGTCAACGTGGGGCCCCTGGCTTCACAGCCCGTCTTCTCGCCGCCCAGCTCCATCGCCGCGTCCATGGTGCCCTCGGCTGCGGCTGCCCCGGGCACCGTGCCCGGGCCGGGGGCCCTGCAGGGCCTGGGCGGAGCGCCCCCCGGGCTGGCTCCGGCCGCGGTGTCCTCCGGGACCGTGTCGTGCCCTTACGCCTCCGCCGCCGCAGCAGCAGCAGCAGCCGCCTCCGCCCCCTACGTATATCGGGACCCGTGTAACTCGAGTTTGGCCAGCCTGAGGCTCAAGGCCAAGCAGCACGCCTCCTTTAGCTACCCCGCGGTGCCCGGGCCGCCCCCGGCCGCCAACCTCAGTCCGTGTCAGTACGCCGTGGAGCGGCCGGTATGAGCAGCCCCGCCCGTCGACCATCCCCGAGGGCGGGGGCGACAGTTCACAGCCTCCCCGGACTGGGGTCTTCTGGAATGGCTTGCCCCCGACCCAGGGTCCGGGAGGGGCGCGGGGGCAGGCGCGGGCTGGAGCGGGCTCAGGAGACAGCCTCCCCGCTCCCGGCCCTGAGGGAGGGGACTGGGCGCAAAACACAGTCCGCCCCCCTGCGACTAACTAAGGCCAGGAACAGGGACCAGCTCCCCGGGGGCCAACTCACCCTTGGCCTACCCCGCCTTCTCCAGATTCCCTCTCCCCCGTTTTCAAAGATAAATGAAATAAACGTGCGCGGACTGTCAAAGGCCTGATGATTCAGAGTTGCGGTTGAGCCTCTCCCTCAGCCTCTCCCATGACTCAAGGAGAGTTGGATGTACATGGACTGGGAAGAGGTGCGGGTTCAGGCTTCTAGAACTTCAGTCCCCCCCAACTCCCGCAACACCAGAATGAGGGAGTCCGGGGATTGCTGGAGTTAAGGGGCGCACGTGAGGGTGCGTTTTTTGCTTCCGGCAAGGCTACTAGCTACTCGGTGGCGTCGGCCAAAGCTGGTGCTGCGGTGCCACCTCGTGGTCTCAGGGAGGAAAAGCAGAAGATCTAGTCTCACGAGCAAGGAAGCCTGCGACCTTAGATGAGTCACTCCGCCTTTCTACATCTGTTTCTCACTGTTCCTATGAGGGGCTTGGTCCTCTAACAGCAATAAAATTCTGGTCTGTAAAAGACATTTATGAAGTGCCTACCAGGCCTAGGATTCTTATTGAGTGTCTGTGTGTGTGCTTCTCATCCTTCCACACACCCTCTGCAGTCTCTCAGCACTCCTCATCCCACTGCAAGCAGTCCTTTCCCGTCATAGCAGTCCTCTTCTTCTCCCACCCTCAAAAGTTCAAAAATATTGTTGTAATCTTTAATTTAAAAAATAGAGCAAGAAGAAGGAAGACTTCTGGATAGAAATATAAATAACTCGGCTCTGGGGATCCCTCTCAGTCCACCCTGGGCCCTCACATTAAAAGCAGTAACATCTAAATACTAGATCACATGCTCATCCCAGAGATGTTGCTTCTTCTCTGTCATAATTTCCTGCCATCTTGGGGCACACATCCGGTGGGGAAGCCATGCAGGGAGGCACTCTAGTCATTCTCCCAAACCCAGGCTCAGCCCTTTCCGGCCCTGGGGAGGAAAGAGCCCAGGGCGCCTTTTCTTCCAACCCTTCACTGACTCTTGGTCTTGGCTCTGTTCTTGGGCTTTATGTATGTTCTGATGAAGAAGTGGGCAAAGAGGACAAAATAGGTTGCATACAAAATGAAGGACCAGAAGACATCTTTCTCTGTGGTGTGGCATCCCTGTTTGTCTCTCCAGAGGTAAGCCAGGATGCTAGTAATGACTCCCACGACCATCTGCAGGATCTGCAGGCTGGTGATAAACATGGGAAATTTCTGGGGGCAGTTCACTTTGGCAGCCCTGAGAGTGTAGTAGGTATACATGATGGCATGCACGCCATAGTTCATGGTCATGAAACAGCCACCAGCAGGCATCTTGCTCTTGAATGCAAAGCTGGTGTACAATAGTACTGTGCTGTGGTGGTACCAGTGCACAAAGATGAGAGGCCGCTTACGGAGGATGATGAAGGCTGTGTCTCCTGGAAGATAGAGAGTCACAGCTAGCACACCATCCAGTGTTGGGATCACCCTTCATACTGGATGTGGAGGAAGTGGGGGATTCTCAGGGTGGGAAGAGGGGTCTTTGTGGCAGAGAATCTCACCCAAGGGGCTTGGGTGAAAGGTGCTATTAGGACCCAGCGGTGATAGGATTATCCATGTGGTGGGTGAGTGGAGGGGCTCTGAGGAGAGATGCAGTTCACCCTGCAGCAAATAAACAAAGCCTTGCCACTCACCAAGTTCAATGATCTTGCTGAGAACAAAGAGGCTAGACCAGAATCTGATTATGGAATTCTCGGCGAAGACAGAGAAGCACACAGATTGCTCTGGGCCCTCCATATGTATCAGGAGCCACATAAAGCCCCATGTCCTTACTGTCGCCAGGATACTGAAATGGAACAAAAGGAAAAGTGTGTAAGACTCATCCCATCCTTTCAACCTGGTCAGGTCACTGTCCCAAGCTCCTCCCCTTCCCCATTTTGGGGGGGGTGGGGGAGATGAATCACAACTTCTGAGACCCTAGGGTCAATCCAACCAGCAGTGTAGAGGAAAAGAGGATGGAGAAAGACCAGGAAACACAGGAGGATGGGAAACTTGAGTCAGAGAATAGGAAGTTATTAGAAGGTCTTGGGAGAGGTTGTTTGGCACGGGGAGTATTAAGTGTAAGGAAATTTGTTGGAAGTACACAGATTCCTTGAGCACAAGAGAACTCACTAGAGTAGAGACTGCCAGCATGGGAAAGAAGAAAAGCAGGATAATAGCGGTAGAAGATGGAAATAGGGAAGGTGGGTTAGAGCTGAGATAATAGGATAGGAAGACAGTTGTAGGGCAACTTGAGAGTTGATGCAATTGAGGCTTCTAGAAAGCTTTAAGGAATCGAATGAGGGTCTGACATCTACAGATAAGCAGGTGTGGGGGAGGTGAGGCAGGGCGGGGGCATCTTACCTGAAGATGGCAAGGCTGAAAGACCAAAGGATGAGAGGCCTCTGCAGGTTGAAGCCCTTCCGTGCCTTCATGTAGTTCTGCCCCACAAAAATGAGCAGCAGGTAGATCACAACTACTGGGCATGAGACTGACCTAGCAGGCAGAAGCCAGAGGGGCATGGGTTCATGAGTTGGTGCTAGTTAGAGAAATGCCCACTCATCTTCCCAGGTAAGTGTTCTGGAGTCCCAGCTGGTACTAGCTGTGTGACCTTGGGAAAACTGCTTCCTCCACTAAACATCAGTTTCCTTATTTGTAAAAGGGAACTAATTCTCCTCTCCTGGCAGTGTTAATGTATATAAAGTTAGGACAAGAACTCTGTCCAAAGTATGTGAGATTACTGCTGTCTCTGTGGGGTTGAGGTTGGGATTAGGCCTGTGACTGGAAGCAACCCAGAGCCGGGGTTGTAAGAAAGTGGCAATAGCTTTTCCCGGCTGAGTTATGATGAACTGGCAACGAAGTCAATGCACACTCTGAGGAACTTGAAGGCAAAGCCAGAGAACAGGAGGAAATATCTGAAGAGCAACCCGGTTTTGCCTCCTTCACAGCAGGATGCTGAAGCATTTGGGAACAAAGTGATAAATGTGAAGGACCGTCTGCCACAGAGGACAGAAAAGAGTCCTCTATAAGGTAGGCAGGAGCAGGAGTTCAAATCAACCCCATTCCTCAGCGACCAGTTCTCACTACACTCTTAACCTTTGGTTTTTGTCTCCTCCCACTTTCCTCTCTCCACCCACTCATTTCTGCCTTTCTTTCTTCCAGATACAGTCTCTTTCAGCGCCACACTACTCGCACCTTCGACAACCAGAATGCGGAAAGCTATTTAAGAAAATCATTGCAGGTAGACAGTGTGGCCTCCGTTTCACAGCCGTCCTCTACCTCCCCTTCCCCAGGTCTCACCAGTATTTCTCCAAAAGGGGCCTCATGTCCTGCAGCAGCTCGAAGTCGTAAGGCTGCAATAGCCGCTCCATTTCCTCTGACAAATTCCTGGCTGTGGCCATTTCGCCCTGCAAAGGTCGAGGTCGCAAGCTTGGGGAATTTGGCGAGAGGTTAAGGAACCTAAGGATGGAGCGAAGCTTGGAGCAGGACCGAATAGACCCAGGGCCAAAGGCACTCCCGGGCTGCGGGAGGACAGTTAGGTTCAGGCACGTGGGCTGCAGTCCTGGCAGCTTCACAGACGCCGCCCTGCAGTATATAGGGCAGAACCGTGAAGCCCGCGGCCGGGATAGCTCGCAGCCCCCTCCCCGCGGGGGGCGTTCATCCAATCTGGACCAATATTCGCCCCTGCCCCGCCCCTGAGCCTCGCACGCCCCGCCCCAAGTGCCCTTGTAGGCGCTCGCCACGCCCACTTCCTCTTCTTTTTCCTCCCGAAAGGCTACGCTTAGACTTTCACCTGCTTGGCTCAGCCACTCCCGACTTGCCAGGTGCCGGACAAGTCATCGTGCCCCTGGCACTGCTAACCATAGCCTTTACCTCAGTTGCTTTAATCATGACCAAATGGCGATGAGGAAAAAGTGGTGTCCTCAGCCTCTGGTGGCAACCAGAGGGAGTGACTTCAGTTTCCTGCTTCCCTGCAATCCCGAAAAAACCCAGGCCTGGGATGAGCATGAACTAGACTGGGCAAAGGGTACAGAAAAGCCTCCCCTTATGCTCATCTGCCGCCAGCTGCTGTGGTTGTTGGTGGAAGGGAGATGAGTATTAATGAATTTTACTGTTGAGTTTGTTGATGTTGATGTTTGGGGAGGTGATGGTTGTGACTGTTGTGGTTTCTTTACAGCTTCCTGAATTCCTGAACTGCTCCAATCAGTCACCCAGTAATAATTCTTGGGAAAGAAATGGGGTCACCTTCTGGGTTTGGGATTATTGCTTTCAGGTATCTGGAAGACACCCTAGGGTTTACCCAGGGTGAGATCCCAATGCATCTCTTCCACCAGTCTGCGCTTGTCTAAATAGTCTACTTTTTCCTTGCCTATGTCCACAGCCACAAAGAAATAAATATTTTAAGGTCTTACTTGTCTGTCCTTATTTCCCACCTAAGTTTTGTGGAAGTGAGGGAGGTACACAAAGCTTGAGTCAGTTTGAGATCATCTGGGGGCTGGCAAACAAGTATTAAGAGAAATAAGTATAAAACCAAGATGTGGCTATAAATGGTCATGTGTGGTGAGGTGCACAGGCTCTGGAGCCAGAGGACCCAGGTAGGAATCCCAGCTCCACTTCGGGAACCTCAGCCAGGAAGGGTGGGAAGTCCTGTCCACAAGATCTAAATGCCTCTCAAGTGCATCCTTTTGTCTCTGTAACTCATTACCTCTCACTCACTTACCACAGCTACCACCTCAATCGCATTAACTGGTTGCAGCACATTCTGTTTCTGTCTTTATTGTGTTAGAATAAGAAAAGAAAAAAAAAAGAATCAGAAAAGAATTTCTAGCCTGCCTGATGGTAAGATTCCTGAACCCCAACCCCAGAGATTGGTAGGTGGTCCCCAACTGTACTTTGAAAATCACCACTATCTGTCCTCTCTTCCAGAAGACCATCCAACTGAATTGTATTGTGCTGCTTTCCTTCTTAAACTCCTTAAATGGCTCTTGATAGTTCAATCAGTAGCCTCACCTTTAGGTGATCAACACATTTCATGGGTGAATGAGTAAATGAAGGAATGAATATTATAAGAATAATACAACCTAGATGTTTTAAGACACACCCCAGGTCCACTCTCAGGTGATTTTAGGGAAGTCATCTAACCACTCTGAGGCTTTAATCCTTGAATCAATAAATGGAGTCATTCCTGCCTGCCTGCCTCACAAGATTGGGGTCAGATAATATCAATGCAAGGATATTGTTGACTAGCAGCATGGAAATGTCAACGTGAATCATTTTGGAAGGTTTACAAATGCATATGGAAATGCATGTAGTTTATATGCTCTTTCCCTGTGAAATTTAATGGTATGAAAAAACAAAAACAAAAAAAGCAATTTAATGGTATGATTTGGGGGAGGGGTACATGGAAGAGGTAAAGAGGGAAAAAAATCTCCAGAATTTATTTCCTAGGGAAAACATTGCATGATCCTTGGACTTAGTCTGGGATACCCAATTACATATAAGTTCCTCTCACAACATGGTATTTCCTTCAATGAAAGTTTATAATTATTCCATTATTTTTGTCGTTTATTGATCAATGCCTGTTTCCCCACTAGACCTTGAGCTCCATACATGCAGGGAATATGTCTATTTTTTTCAACATCATTCTCCTAACACTGGACACATAATAAATGCTTGGGTAACATTTGTTGCATGAGCAATTAATTGAATGGGTGAAATTCTCAGCCTATAAGAAACAGTTTTAGTTTCTTCGGGATGACCACACCAAGCTAGTCAGTCTTTTGTGCTGTCACAGTTTTCTTTTTGTTTTTCCCTGATATTCAGTCCTCTTACAAGTCTCAGCATAAGGGAAGAAGAGGTGGTAAGCATAGGTATGTGAGTAGATGGGTAAGTCAGGGCATGGCTTTGGAAGTTTATAAGACACTAGTCACATGTATTATTAGGTATCAAGTAGCTGCCTGCCATTTTTGTGAGTTCTCAACCCAGCTCCTCTCCCCCGTTCCAATTGTCTGTTGGACATCTCCACCAGCATGCTCTGCAAAACATATTGCAAACAAAATTTATTAACTTCCTCCAAAATAGGCTCTTTTTAACAGCCACCACTTAACATCCCAGGCTAGAAATTGCAAGAACGTGTTTTATTCTCCCACATGACACAAAACCCTGTCATTTCTTTCAGAGGTCACGAAGTCACCAGAATGCCTCTATTTAATTCTATCTCTGCCACTCACTAGCTAGGATAATACATCATCAAAGATCTCTTGTCCTGGGGCCTCCCTGGGTGGCGCAGCGGTTGAGTGCTGGGCTGCGAAGCTGCCCGCAGCCTCTGCAGCGCTGGTTCAATCCTCGGCCACCGGCGAGGGTCCCACATGGGGCGCAGTCCTCTCCTCCGCGCCCGCTGCTCCCCTCATCCATCTGCCTGTTCTGCTCTCCGCTCTGACTCTGGTGAATTCTCTCACCCTCCCACGCTTCTGACTGTACCCAGTGCTTGTATAAATAAATAAAAAAAAAAAATTAAAAAAAAAAAAAGATCTCTTGTCCTCAGCTTTCTCATCTGTACAATAGGGATAATATTCACTTCAAGAATATTTATGAGGATTAAGTGAGATTGTGTGTATATATATATATATATATATATATAAAGAATTTTATTCAAGGTAAAATGTCAAGGAGACATCAGCAATTACCCCAAAAGGTGAATTTGTACACATTTCAACTTCTTTTTAATAAAACTTAACTAAATTAATTTATTTTATAAAGACTTATTTATATATACATATAAGAACTGGGGTGTAAGCCAGAGGTGCAGGGGGTGAGAGGATTCACTAGAGAGAGTGGGGAGCAGAACAGGTGGATCTACTGAAATTCACTGCTGAGGGGAGCAGTGGGTGAGACAGGAGAGGTCCACTACGCCATGTGGGTTAGCTGCCTGGCCGGGAATCAAACTCATGCCACAGTGGCTGGTGATAGCTTGATAGCACTGTCTTGAACTCCTGTACCACCCAGGAGGCCCCCAACTAAATTAATTTAAAAGGAAAGCCATGGCAGCTGAGGGAAACAGCACCAAGCGTGAGTTTCGCTTGCTGCAGGAATGCCCTCCTCTTCCCACACACAGCCCTGCATCCTCAAAACAGGCATCATCCAGCACCTTGCTCAGTGAGATATGAACCACTCCTGAGGGAGGTCTGCTGGGAATTGTTGCTGTTTCCCAAAGAAAGAATCCAAGCCCACTCTTCTTCAGGCTTCGTTAAGCCAGGTATGCACAAAAGAAACTTTTTCATTGTTGGCATTTCTTCCAGTAATATTGCCCATCAACAAGTTGAATGCAACCAGTGCTCCTGTCTCCTCCACAGTGGCTTTAATACTAGTGCTCATAATTATTTTCTCATTGATAATGACCTCCTTCATGACATACTGTTTCCACACGCAGAGGCTGAAAGGTTACAAGCTGTGAAGAGCCCAGCAAGAGTGTTAGAGAGCTCAGGAGAAAAATCTATTTCATAGCATTCCTGATCTCACTTCCTAAAAATGCAGTAAAGTGACAAGTGAAGTCACCATCCATGACAAAGGAAGATAAAATAAGATGACAAGAAATGACACAACATGAAGACATTGTACATAAAATAGTAAATGGTGAAATAAATGAAGTAAAACCTTGGGCAACAAAGTGACATATGGTAAAATGATATAAAGTTAAAAGACAGGAAAAGAATGGCAATTGTACAATGAATTATGAAAACAGATTTTTGTGTTGTAGCTGATCTGTTAATCAAGCTGTTCATTATTTGAAAATTGCCTACAGTTTTAGTAAAGGTTATAAGCAACATGGTGGTAGGTTTATTTTCGAATCTCATTGGTGATGGTGATGGTTGGTGATGGTGGGGTAAAGCAAAACAAAGCCATCACATATTTGACATCTACATTTTATTTACAGTTCATCTTTGATTTAGTGGTGGGTGTGAGTTAATAGAAGTTCTGTACTGCTCACTTACTTATCAAGAGTGGGCAGAAGAATACAGACGAATTTTGTTTAACATCAGACTTATGAGTGGTGGTTTATTTCTTGGCTGCTAATATTTTTTTTTTTTTTAAATTTTCTAGAGGCATGTCTTATTTATTTATTTATTATTTGTTTGTTTGTTTTTGGTTTATACATGCACTGGGTACAGTCAGAAGCGCGGGAGGGTGAGAGAATTCACCAGAGCCAGAGCAGGGAGCAGAGCAGGCAGAAGGACCGAAGTACACTGCTGAGGGGAGCAGCGGGCGGCAGGAGAGGTCTGCGCGCCATGTGGGACCCTCCTCTGGTGGCCGGGGAACAGCCGGGGATCGAACCGGCGCCGCAGAGGCCGCGGGCAGCTTCGCAACCCAGCGCTCAACCGCTGCGCCACCGGGGAGGCCCGGCTGCTAATATTTTTCATGAAGATGGGAAAAAGAAAGACTATGTAATGGTAACACATGTAACTGATATTATATATACTCACTATAACAAAATAAATAAATGTATTGAAATGTAGGCAATATATGTTTTTAGAAAAGAGGGTAGAGGGAAAGAAAAACAACTCCCAAACGACCAATTAATCCATTTCCCTGAAGTTTTGATTAAGCTATGGCTGGCTTGAAATTAATATTAATTAATATCGTATATGTTTGAAGCAGAATTATTTTTAGGTGATAGTGCTGTGCGTATACCTGTTTTGGCAAAAACAAAAGGGTTGTTATAAACCCTAATATGATTACGGAATTGAGGCAACTAAAGAGGAATGGAGGATGATTGTGAACAAGAGGGAGGAGACCTAGTAGTCTAGGGTCAAGGACTAGGGGCCCTTTCATGGGGGTGTGTGGTGGTGACATATATCTAAGGAGTGTGAACCCATTCCCCTAAAGCAATATAGCTTTGTAAGCCAATCTCAATAAATAAATATTTTAAAGGGTCATTATAATATAAATGAGACCATTTTAAAGAGTAGTTGTTATTTTAGTAGTGCTGACATTTGAAATATGATATTTTCCTGGATTTTGTAAATTAAATATATTAAATGATATAGCTGAATTACAGGAGGAGGAAGAAAAACCGTGATCTAGAGATTAGTTGCACAATAATGGTAAATATACTTGGCATGACTATTTGTACACTGAAGTTTTGTATTATGTGTATTTTACCAGAATTTTAAAAAATGTTAAAAGGAAAGCCATGAAATGGGAATGTTATTTTAAGTTGGACTGATAAAGAGTAATGTGCATACCACATAAAAAGTTTATTCTTGGCCTCCCTGGTGGCTTAGGGGTTAAAGACACAGCACTATAAAACTATCCCCAACCATTACAGCATGAGTGCGATCCCTGACCAGGTTGCTGACCCATGTGAGTTAGCAGACCTCTCCTCTCTTGCCAGCTCCTCCCCTCAGCAGTATGTTTCAGAAGCTCCACCTGTTCTGCTCTCTACTCTGTCTCTGGTGAATTCTCTCACCACGCCCACCCCCACACCTCTGGCCTACACCCCAGTTCTTATATGCATAAATAAATAAATCTTTTTTTTAAGGTTTATTTATTTACTTATATAAGCACTGGGTACAGTCAGAAGCACGGGAGGGTGAGAGAATTCACTAGAGCCAGAGCAGGGAACAGAGTAGGCAAACCGACGAAATACACTGCTGAGGGGGGCAGAAGGCGGCAGCAGAGATCTGCGCGCCATGTGGGACCCTCGCCCGCAGGCAGCCTGGGATCCAACCAGCGCTGAAGAGGCTGCGGGCAGCTTCGCAGGCCAGCGCTCAACCGCTGCGCCACCAAGGGAGGCCCAATAAATAAATCTTTTTTAAAAAAGTTTATTCTTAGTCCTATCTCTGATTCTTGGTGAGTGGCTAATACACAAACAGGTTTATCTTACTCATTTCAATTCCTATAGCTACCTCTCATTTGCAGCCAGAAAGATCTTTCTAAAACACTTATCAGCTCATGTCATGCCTCTTTGAGAACCAAAAAAGTCTTTAGGCCTCAGATTCCAAATTTGTTCCTGACTCTTCCTTCCCAGCCACTGTGTTCCACCATTCCACATTGTAGCTATAACAGTCATAACTCCATAACGCAAGTACTATGTTTTTGTTTATTTTCTCAAATTGTATTAACCCGCCAATTATTTTCATAACTACGTAATTTGAGGAGTATGACTTCACATCTCCACATTTACATGTCCTTCAAAGCTCCAGTGTCAATGCCCTATCACTTCCCTGTGCTCCCATCTCCTCTGGCATCAGGCATATTACTCACAGAGTCTAAGAATGGTTTTTTTGTTATTTATATTCTGCAAATGAGCAAAACCACCTAATAACTATCTTTCACCTTCTGACTTATTTCTCTTAGCATAATCATCTCAAGATCCATGCACTTTGTCTCAAAAGGCATTGCATCTTTTTAAATAGATGAGTAGTATCCCATTCAGTATATATTCCACAATTTCTTTAATTGTTTGTTGATGAGCATTTAGGTTGATTCCATGACTTAGCTATTATGTATAATGCTGCTATGAACACAGGAGAGCATAAATATTTTTATATTAGGGTTTTCATTTCTTTGGGTAAATAACTAGTAATAGTATTGCTGTATTATATGGTATTTTGATTTTTTTTTTGAGAAATCTACATACTTTTTTTCATAGTGGCTGCTTCAAACAACCACCAACCATGAATGAGTATTCCTTTTCCCCCCACATTCTTGCAACATTTGTTTCCAGTATTTTTGATGTAGGCCATTCTTATAGGGCTAAGGCGATATCTTCATGGGGTTTTGATTTGCATTTCACCTATGACAAGTGATGTTGAGCATTTTTTTCATGTATCTGTAGGTCATCTGAATATTTTTATGTTTTTAACCCTTTTACTTCTCTCCACATTGTTCCTTCACCCTAGATATATTTTTCTCAACTGGGCAAATCTCACTCATTGTTCAACTCTAGCTCTAAAAGAACTTGCCCTGCAAAAGTCTAATGTGTTTTAGAGAGGGTAAACCTCCTTTGTCTTCATGATTTTGCCCAAATTATCTGCTGGTATTGCACTTCTACTGCAGAAATTGTCACTTTTTTTTCTTTATTGGTCATATTTTCTATGCTATTCTATTCAAATGGTTGTTTTTCTTAGGCCACTAATGCTTGAGGGTAGCACACAGGCCTTGGCACACAATATGACTGTGGCTGTGAATTGAATAGGCACCTAAGAGGTAATACAAATAATAAAAATGTACATAAAAAAAGGACTCAACTTCCTTAGTAATTAGAGAAAGGCAAATTAAAGACTGTATGTACAGTATGGTCCCAATTAACAGTTATTAAACTGAGTAAAAATTAAATACCCAACGCTGATCAAAGCTTTGAGAAACAGATACACTGACACCTGGCTTGTGGCCAGGTAAGTTGACATAATCCTTTAGAAACACACAAAGGTAACACTTAGTAAGAGCCAACTAGTATACTTTGACCCAGTCCCCATCTAGGAATTAAAAACAGCGAAATAGGCAAAAAGAAAACATATTTGTATGTATTAAAATAATTATATCAGTGGGACTTAATAGAGAACTGGCAACCCACTAGTGGTTAAGTTACTGTCTATTAACATTACAGGACAGCTTGTAGCTACCAGAAGATAGAGAAACGTGAAAGCATGTTTGCAAAATAATGTGAAAGAAAACATTTAAAACTGCATCTACCCCATTTATTCCCTCAGTTATCCAAAAGTGATCATGCCCCAAAAAATTGAATTAGAAAAGAAGCACTAAAGTGTGAAATCATTTGATTGGGGTGGATGAGATTAAAAAAAAATTAGAACTGGGCCTCCCCGGTGGCACAGTGGGTTGAGCACAGCACTGTGCAGAAGCTGTCCGCAGCCTCTGCAGCACGGGTTTGATTCCCGGGCAGTCAGGGAGAGTCCCACATGGCGTGGCAGACCTCTCCTGTCGCGCCCACTGCTCCCCTCAGCAGTGCTTTCGGTCTCTCTGCCTGTTCTGCTTCCCACGCTGTCTCTGGTGAATCCTCTCACCCTCCCGTGCCTCTGGCCTGTACCCCAGCTATTGTATAAATAAAAAATAAATCTTAAAAAAAATTAGAACTACTTAAAATTTTCACTCATGGTATTTTTATTTTTTTAAAGATTGATTTATTTATGCATACAAGAACTGGGGTAAGGCCAGAGGTACGGGGCGGTGAGAGGATACACCATAGACAGAGTGGGGGACAGAGCAGGTGGACAGACTGAAATACACTGCTGAGGGGAATAGCGAGCAAAACAGGAGAGGTCTGCTGCACCATGTGGGTCACCACCCTGGCCGTTTGGGGAATCGAACTCATGCTGTGGTGGTGTGGATAGCTTCACAGTGCTGGGTCTTAACCCCTTGCAACACCAGGGAGGTCCACACTCATGGTATTTTTATTTAATCTATTTTTATGTTTTATTTTTACATTCCCCATACAATTGCACCCCCCTTATTTTGGCCCCAGTCTCTCCTTTCCCCGCCCCTCGCGCCATAGTGTGTCTCTGGTTTATAGTTGTTTGTTGATACTTTCTTATAGTTATTCTTTTTCTTGGTCCCTTATTTAGGTTTTCTAGATTCCTGCTATGAGTGAGACTCATGGTATTTTTAAATTGATATCATATAATTTTGGAATGCTAAACATTCAGGGAATTACACTTTTCATGAAACAGGAGTTGCTCAGGATATTAAGCTGTTAAGTAAAGATTTCTCCAACTGAGAAGAAAAATGTCTAGGTAGAGGGAAAAACATGGAAAGTGGTAAAGGCGAGGGGTTGAAAACCTAAAAACATAGTACTTGTGTTATGAAGTTGTGACTTTCCCATTATGTTATGTAAAAACATAAGTGTAGGATGTGAGGGTGTACATATAAAATGATCTTAAATTCATAGAATAAAAATGTGGGAGAAATGTAGATAAAGAATATTTGCAACTTTTTGTAAATTAAAAAATATGAACAAAAACTACATAAAGAACAAGTATCGGGAGTAAATACCCCAAATGCTAATTGAGTTTGTCTCCAGTTGGTGAAATAATAGTCAATTTAAAAATTATTTTTCTAGGGGCCTCCCCGGTGGCGCAGCGGTTGAGCGCTGGGTTGTGAAGCTGCCCGCAGCCTCTGCAGCACCGGATCAATCCCCGGCTGCTCCCCGGCCACCGGAGGAGGGTCCCACATGGCGCGCAGACCTCTCCTGCCGCCCGCTGCTCCCCTCAGCAGTGTACTTTGGTCCTTCTGCCTGCTCTGCTCCCCGCTCTGGCTCTGGTGAATTCTCTCACCCTCCCGCGCTTCTGACTGTACCCAGTGCCTGTTTAATAAATAAATCTTTTTTTTTTTAATTATTTTTCTAGTTAGTCAATTTTCAAAACTAATAATGAATGTACTGGAATTCCTTGGTTTCAAGTCTCTCTTAACAATTGGCTCCTCTACTTCCACCTGTCCTTTTCCAAGGTCCTGCTATCCCCTACCAGACTCTCTCCTTCCACCAGTATGACCACTGTCTTGGTTTTGCTTCTATATTCCTGCCTGTGCCTTGCTGATTCTTCCCATAATTAACACCTCTTTAATGTTATTGTTCCTTAAAGTCCTGTCCCTGTCCCTTATACTTTCTTGCTTGATACTCTTTCTTTTTTAAAAATTTATTTTATTTATGCAAAAACTGGGGTACAGTCCAGAGGCACATGAGGGTGAAAGGATTCACCAGAGACAGAGTGGGGAGCAGAATAGGCAGGCGGACCAAAAGCACTGCTGAGGTGAGCAGCGGGCAAGACAGGAAAGGTCTGTTGTGCCATATGGGTTAGCTCCCTGGCCAGGGATCAAACTCATGCTGCAGTGGCTGCCAATACTTCATAGTGCTGAGACTTAACCCCTTGAGCCACCATGGAGGCCCATGATATTCTTTACAAAAAAAAAAAAAGATTTATTTATGCGTACAAGAACTGGGGTATAGGCCAGAGATGTGGGGATTGAGAGGATTCACCTTAGACAGAGTGGGAAGCAGAACAGGTGGATCTACTGAAATACACTGCTGAGGAGAGCAGCAGGAAAGACAGGAGAGGTCTGCTGTGCCATATGGGTCAGCTCCCTGGCTGGGGATTAAACTCATGATGCAGTGGCTGGCGAAAACTTGATAGCGCTGACACTTTAATCTCTTCATCACCAGGGAGGCCCTCTTGCCTGGTATTCTTTCCAACTTTATACTCTTTCCTAGAGAGCTAGTTCTCTCATAACTATCTAGTAAATGTGATTAAATGATAGCAAATGCTTATCTTCTTTCTGGACCTCTCTTCTCTATTCTTGCTCATATTTCCAGCTACCTATTGTTCTATTCACCTGGCTGACCTTAGTTATAGATAGCTCATACTCATTGTGTGGAAACCCAGTTCACCTTCCTCCCATACCTGTTCTTTTGCTGATTTCCTTATTTTAATTAAGGTCATTACCAGATTCCTAGGCTCCTAGGCAGGAGCCAGGAATCCTGCATTCCTAATTTGCAAGGTCTGGTACAAAATAAAAATGTAAGGTCCCTCACTCAAAAATTATTAAGAATTTCAAGGTGATAACAATGGTACATCAAATCAAGTGCAGGGCACTTCTAAGTGTGGGGTTCTGTGTAGGTGCACAAGTTGCACAGCCATAAAGTCAGCCTCTCCTCTAGGTCTAAATCTTTAATTCCTGTTTCTCCTGTAATCTGGTTTGGTTGATAGGGTAGAGGGTGAATCTACTTATGAAAAAAAGGATGGAAGAATTCCTTTGAACAGTTGGGTATGAAAGAAAACAAGTACAGTTTGGACCTATGAATATAAGGTGTCAGTGCAACATCCACGTCAGAGAATACAATAGCCATTTGTCTAGAACCCAGAGACAGGGTATCACTGAACTGCTGCCTATGGATGAAATTGCATAGCAAGAGAATGTCAAGTAGGCATTTTCTTTTTTTTTTTTTTTCAAGTAGGCATTTTCAAAGTGAGGTCATGGACCATTTACTCTGTAACCTCCAGGTTATTAAAAATGAATCCTCCAGTGCCCATCCCTGATGGGGTGGGCAGAATCAGGCCTCTGATCCTGAATGCATCTGGAGATGAGTAATATTTGGGAATCATAGCTTTCTGGGGGATTCTTATACTCATTTGAGTTTGAGAACTTTTTTTTTTTTTTTTGTGGGACCCTCGCATGTGGCCGGGGATTGAACCCGCACTGCAGAGGCTGCAGGCAGCCTCACAACCCAGCGCTCAACCGCTGCGCCACCAGGGGAGGCCCAGAGTTTGAGAACTGTTGATGTGAGTGAGGAGACTGAAGAAGCTACAACCCCTGGAAAAATATCAATGTATAATGTAGCGGCTTTTATAATTTTTTGATTGAGACAAACATGGAAAAGTATGTTTTCTATTTTAATGTTATACATAAACATGTACTTGAAATAAAAATGTCCAAAATATACATACCTTAGTATTTTATATCTGATAACCTTATTCTATTGCATGTCATTATTTTAAAATGCCTATTATAACCAACTAATAGGCTGTATTCTATAATTTGGAAAACACTGATTTCAGAAATTAACAGAGGGAGAAGGTATTGGTAGAAAAAAATGAATCTAAACTCTCTAAAGGGCCTCCCTGGTGGCACAGGGGGTTGAGCACAGTGCTGTGAAGCTGTCCACAGCCTCTGCGGTGCTGGTTCAATTCCCGGCCGGCCAGGGAGAATCCCACATGGTGAGGCAGACCTCTCCTGTCTTGCCTGCTGCTCCATCTGCCTGTTCTGCTCCCTGCTCTGTCTCTGGTGAACCCTCTCACCCTCCCGTGACTCTGGCCTGTACCCCAGCTCTTGTATAAATAAAATAAATCTTTAAAAAAAAATAAATGAAAACTCTACAGATTCTTCAGAGTCTACGCTGTCACATTTCAAAGCTTTTGACAAACAACCTGTGAGTGAGTGATCTTTGAAGAACTCCCAGTGCTTGATACACAGTAAATGTGACTGGATAGAAAATTCATGGATATAGTGGTTCTGCCATCCTCCCAGCCCTTCTACATGTTCACCAACTCCGAAGCACTAGTGATTTTTGTGTTTTACTTGTTTTTTTTTAATTGGAGTAATATTGTATTATAACATTATGTAAGTTTCAGGTGTACAGCATTAAAAATCAACATGTGCATATACTACATTAAGTATACCACTAAAAGTCCAGTTCCCACTTCACCATACAAAGAACCCCATTTACTATATTTGCCCATTCCCATATCCCTTCCCTTCTGGTAACCACTAGTTAGTCTTACAGTCTAAAAAGTGGTTTTTGTTTTATTTAGTTCATTAGTTTGTTTGGTTTCTTTATATATTACATATGAGCGAAATCATACGATGTTTCTCTGTCTGATTTATTTCACCAAGCAAAATACCCTCTAGTAACATCCACATTGTTGCAAATGGCAGAGTTTTGTTTCTGTAATAGCTGAGTAGTGTTCCACTGTGCACACATGTGTGTGCATGCCACATCTTCATTCACTCATCTGTCAATGGGCACTTAAGTTGTTTTCCAGGTTTTGGGTATTGTAAATAACACTGCAATAAACATGAGGGTGCATATATTTGTTTCAATTAGTGTTTTTGTATTTTTTTGGTAAATACCCTGAAGAGGGTATTTGGTAAATATCCCTGAAGAGGGATAACTGCATCATATGGAATTTCTATTTTTAGTTTTTTTAAGAATTGCTATACTGCTTTCCATAATGCCTATAATAATTTACAATCCCACCAACAGTGTACAGTGTTCCCTTCTCTTCATAGTCTTCCAAACCTTGTTGTTCCTTATCATTTGATAAGTTATTCTCGCAGGTGTGAGGTGATATCTCATTGCTGCTTGGATTTTTCTTCTTTTTAGGAATATCAAGTCTATCTCAAATTTATATTTAAAAATCACATATAGGGCCTCCCCTTGTGGCGCAGGTGGTTGAGTGCCGCACTGTGAAGCTGTCCGCAGCCTCTGCAGCACCGATTCGATCCCGGCTAGCTGGTGAGGGGCCCACATGACACAGCAGACCTCTCCTGTCTTGCCCGCTGCTCCCCTCAACAGTGTATTTCATCAGTCTGCCTGTTCTGTTCCCCGCTCTGTCTCTGGTGAATCCTCTCACCTTCCCGTACATCTGGCCTGTACCCCAGTTCTTGTATGCATAAATAAATAAATCTTTAAAAAAAATCATGTATAACTCTTCTAATATTTTCTGAATTCATATGTATAAATGGGGTGGAGTCGGACTCTAACATTTTTTTAAAGATTTATTTATTTATGCATACAAGAACTGGGGTACAGGCCAGATGTGTGGGAGGGGTTGAGAGGATTCATCAGAGACAGAGTGGGGAACAGAGCAGGTAGACTGACTGAAATACACTGCTGAGGGGAGCAGCAGGCGAGACAGGAGAGGTCTGCCACACCATGTGGGTAGCTCTCTGGCTGGTGGGGATCAAACTTGTGCTGCAGAGGCTGCAGATAGCTTCACAGTGCTGTGCTTAAACCCTTGTGCCACCAGGGAGGTCCTCTAACATTATTTTTTTATAAAAGACCAAGTCCCAACATCATATATTACTCCATTCCGTTTAAAATAACATCTTTATTGTAAACTAAATATCTATAGCCACTTGAAACTTTTTCTGGAATGTGTCTAGATTTATCTGGAAGGATTTTGTATCTGACACTAAAATATATTAAATTATGATAGCTTTAGAGATTGTTTTCATATATAATAGAACCCATTCCCTTTTGTTGCCATTTTTCAAAATTTTCTTGACTCTCCTTACAAATTCACCCTGTGAAATAAACATTAGAATTAGTTGAATTCTGGGCCTCCCCGGTGGCGCAGCGGTTGAGCGCTGGGTTGCGAAGCTGCCCGCGGCCTCTGCGGCGCCGGTTCGATCCCCGGCTGCTCCCCGGCCACCGGAGGAGGATCCCACATGGCGCGCAGACCTCTCCTGCCGCCCGCTGCTCCCCTCAGCAGTGTACTTCGGCCCTTCTGCCTGCTCTGCTCCCCACTCTGGCTCTGGTGAATTCTCTCACCCTCCCGCGCTTCTGACTGTACCCAGTGCATGTATAAACAAAACAAACAAATATAATAAATAAATAAATAAAAACATGCCTCTATAAAAAAAAAAAAAAAAGAATTAGTTGAATTCTATACAATATGCAATTTTGTTTTTCTCCCAGTTTTTTTAATATTAAATAAAAAAATGGAAAGAATAGTAACATGAACACCTATGCACTCTTTATCCAAATCCACCAGTTGTTAACATTTGCTTTATTGCTTTATTTACCAGCAATTACATTCCAGTTGTTAAAAAGAATAAGACAAACTAGAGTGTCAATACATTGTAGGTGAGATTGCAAAATGATATGGACACTTGGGAAATTGTTTGGCAGTGTCTTATAAAATTAAACATAGAGCAATAACACATCTATCCTAATTACCTTATGACCCAGAAACCTTAAATATTTACCCAATAACAATGTGCACGTGTGCCTACACAAAGACTGGATACACAATAAGTTGCTGCCCAAAAACACATAAAGAAATCACTGGCATGCAAATTTTTCAAGCTGCATTATTCACAATAGGCCCAAACTGGAACAACCCAAATATTGGTCAACTGGTAATTGAATAAACTATTATAAAACACTACTCTGTGTGCTAAAAAGAAATGCATTATTGATGTGTACAAGAACATGGATTAATCTCAAAAATATTATGCTAAGGGAAAGAAGTCCAACTCAAAATACTACAAATTCTATGATGCCATTTGTCTGAGATTGTAGAAAAGGAAAAGCTGCTGTGGGTGAAAGCAGGTCCGTAGTAATAAGCATAGAGCTAGGTGTTAGGGAAGGAAATTGGTTGCAAAGGGGAACAAAAAGGGAACTTTTTAGGGTGACAGAAACATTTTATATCTTAATTGTGGTGATGGTTACATGACTGTGTATACAATTGCTAAATTTAAATGTACAGTTCAAATTAATTAATCTCACTTTATGAAAATTATACCAAGTGTATAAATAAACTGTAGTGGGAGCAATCTTTTAAAAAAAAGAATTAAGCAACTCAGTAAATGAAAAACTCTCCAATATACATTGTTATTTTTAAAAAAAAAAGATACATTGCTATGACTTATATTTGTACAAGGAAAAAATGTCTGCATTTATAATTGCATAGAATATCAGGGAAGTGGGGCCTCCCTGGTGGTGCAAGGGGTTACAGCACTATGAAGCTATCTCCAGTTACTGCAGCATGAGTGCGATCCCTGGCCCTGGAGGTGACCCATATATAAAAATAAATAATAAATAAATAATAAAAAATAAATATAAAAATAAATAAATCTTAAAAAAAGACTATCAGGAAAGTCTAAGAAGTTAGTAATCGGGCACTCTATGGGAAGGCAAATTGAGTAGTTGCGAGAAGTGGTAAGATTTTTTACCTTTTGGGAATTTTTTCTGTGTGTAAATATTACCTATTAAGAAACCACTATAATAAAATAAGACAGGCATAAAAATAAACTGAATTTACATCAGAATTTTTTTTTAAGATTTATTTATACAAGAACTGGGGTACAGGCCAGAGGTGTGGGGGGACAGGTGTGAGAGGATTCACCTGAGACAGCAGATTGACTGAAATACACTGCTGAGGGGAGCAGCAGGCAAGACAGGAGAGGTCTGCTGCACCATGCGGGTGGCTCCCTGGCCGGGCGGGGATGGAACTAGTGCTGCAGAGGCTGCGGACAGCTTCACAGCACTGCGCTCAAGCACCTGTGCCACCAGGGAGGCCCTACATCAGAATTTTAAGAAGAGAACTATGCCTCAAATTTTAGACTCAAATTTAGTGAACTAGGTTGTACCAGTTACAGGAACATATTGATAATTTTTTAATATAATACTAATACAACTAACATTTATTGAGTTTTGCCATGTGTCAGGCATTGGTTTAAGAATTTAATAACAATAATTTAAGGCATACAGAAGTTATCTGACTGAGACTGTACAACTAACTAGAGTGTGAACAGCTATAGGATGTCTGGGTCCTTCCAGCATGGAAAATGAAGTAGTTATCTGCTTCTTGTGGAGTAAAGTGTGATAAGAAAGAAAGAGTATTTATTGTGCTGGCCACACCCACTCAAAGGGTCTTGGTCTGAAAGGCTGGGCTGATACAACTAACAGCCCCAGAGGATGGGTCCAGGGTCCCAAAACCTAAGTATCATGTTGTGGGACGAAAGCCAAATCAGAGTTCTCTATGGAACCAAAGGGAAAGAAGCCAGCCTGGATATTAAGAGTTTCTAGTCTGACCCAGGAAAGCCTGCAGTACCTGGAATATAATCCGTAGTATATTGACAACACCTCGATTCAGATGATCTGCCACCTAGCAGGGATGTAGATTTGATGTGTGCCTTTCAGTAGCTGGAAAATCCAGGGTGTGAGAGGCATTCAGGGAAAAGAGTGAAAATGAGGAAATAGTTGGGGGTATAAGCGGTACAAGGTCGGTGATGGAGAAATCTCCCCAATGTGACTTGAAGGTCAGAATTAGGCACAGGGGGACAGCTGCCACATGTAATAAGGTGTTGCTTCAGTAACCCAGACACCTGAATACTTCTATGATCTGTTGTTCTCAATTATCTCCAAATCATCTGTATGAAAGGGTGATTTAAGCCAGTGTTTGCATCTGACATTTCACCTATCACACTCCCTGGTTATCTAGATCTTTCCTAGGATAATTTCAAGAACCTCTATTTTTATTGCTCCATTGGAACACCCTATTTTTCCAATTCCTCTGTGGAAATTAACCAATCCCCCTCCCAACTTCTCTCTTGGATAACTGAGAGGTTGGAGAAGAGTCAATTTGATCCCCAAGACTGGGAGATAGGTGGATTTGTGCACTGATCAGCTTGTTCCAACCACTTTGGAGCTTCAGTCTATAGCTGGACTATAACTAGTCCATACTATAACTACAAATTGTGTGAGTCTGAATCTTGTGACTTTTTCCTAGGCTATGTCCTGTCTCACCCAATTTATGAGAACTTTTCTGAGAGCCAGGGTCCATGTCTGTCACACCACTTAAATGAACAAAATCTCCAGCCTCTACCTCCAAATATATCCACTGGTCTTTCCACTACCTCCACCCTGATCCAAGAGAGGAAACTGATAGCACACTGAAATTAAATAATTCTAGAAAGTTTAGTAAAGTTTAACAGTTTAGTAAAGGTTTTATTAAGCCAGCAAACCACTCTAGGGTAATACAAGTTCACTAATGTGACCATTATACCTATCTGAGGGGTGAGGGAGGGAAGCTTTTACTAGAATACAGAAAGAATTTTGTGGAGAAATTTGTCTGACAGGAACTATGATTTTTCATCAGTGACTATAGATAGCCACAGCAACCCTACAGATTGGGAGCCCAGGGAATACCCTGGTCTCATTCTCCTTTCACTTTCTGATCTCTTGTCATTGCTCCACATTAACCAAATCTCCACAATAGCTAAGTTCAACCCTATGCCAGAGGGTTCACTAATTATATTCAGAATGGGGCCTCTCTGGTGGCACAGGGGCTAAAGTCTCAGCGATATGGCCAGCCACTAAAGCATGAGTTTGATCCCTCCTAGGGAGCTGACCCACATGGTGCAGCAGACCTCTCCTGTCTCACCCACTGCTCCCCTCAGCAGTGTATTTCAGTAGATCCACCTGTTCTGCTCTCCTTTCTGTTTCTGGTGAATCCTCTCACTCCCTGCACCTCTGGCCTATACCCACATTCTTGTATGCATAAATAAAAATAAACCTTTTTTAAAAAAAAAAAAGAATAACCTTTGCACTTTGAACGACACCAACAAAAAGAGACAATCCATGTAAAAAAAGAAAATATGTGCAAGTCCTATATTTGATAAGGGATTTGTTTCAAGGCTATATAAGTCTTCCCACTTAACCGCCAAAAAATAACCTAGTAAAAATGGGCAAAGGATCTGAACAGACAATTCTCCAAAGAAAATATACAACTGGGGCCTCCCTGGGGGCGCAAGGGTTTGTCTCAGCACTATGAAGCTATCCACAGCCACCGAAGCACTGAGTTCCATCCATGACCAGGGAGATAACCCACATGGCACAGCAGACCTCTATTGTCTCGCCATTGCTCCCCTCAGCAGTGTATTTCAATCAATCTGCCTGTTTTGCTCCCCACTCTGTCTGGTGAATTCTCTCAACTGCCTCCCCGACATGGACTACATCCCATAGTGTATGCATAAATAAAATCTTTAAAAAAACAAAAATTTGCTTCACAATTAAGAGGGAAGGAATTTTCTCTTTTATAAATTTCTGTCATTGAATACATCACCTTCAAAAAGAATATTGAATCCAACATATACATAAAATAATAAAAATGGTCTTTATGCTTTATAGATCTGTAAATCAGCTTTGAATATGAAGGAGGAATGCTTGCCTTCCACATTCTTGAAAGACAAACATAGGTTGAGTTTTAAAGTGTTCTGAGAATGAAGTGTTAAGATGCCGTTTTTGTAAGAAAGATCAAACTTACCTGAGAAGGAAGGAACTAAGAGTTAATTCATAAATTCTAAGTATACTGCTAAATAGAGAAATTGAGAAAGTGCTGAATGGAATATTTCACTTTTTAAAGAATGGACTCACTAGTTCTGACCTTTCCAAAACAAACAAACAAACAAAAAAATACCAAAACGAGGCAGCAGCAGGTCTATATTATTTTGACAGTGGCCTGTCTGGCATTAGGACAGACAGGAGCTCTGGAGGGCAACATTGTGTGCCTAGACTCCAGCCAAATTATGTCTTATAGCTAACAGTCAAAATACTACTGTGTTGATTTATTATTCACATGTAAGTTACCTAGTACAAATTAACTAAGAACATTGTTTTAAAGGTTGAGTTGACAAAATGGATTAAACAACTAGACATAAAAACTGAAACCATAAAATATACAGAAGAAAATATAGGTGAAACACTACATGAAATACACCTCAGTAACATCTTTAAAGACACATCACCCAAAGTAAAGATAGTGAAAGGATAAACAGCTGGGACTACATCAAATTAAAGAGGTTTTGTACAGCAAAAGAGACATTAATCAAACAAAGAGACAGCCCACTGATTGGGAGAAAAATTTTGCACACAATACTAATGATAAGGGACTGATAACAAACAGCTACAAAAAGCTGAGGAGACAACAAAAATAAACAACCCAGTCAAAAAATGGGCAGAAGAGCTAAAAAGAAACTTCTCCAAAGAGGAAAAGCAAATGGCCAACAGGCATATGAAGAAGTGTTCAGCATCACTTGTAATCAGGGAAATGCAAATCAAAACTACAATGAGATAACATATTACACCAGTGAGAATGGCACATATTAAAAAAACTAGCAACAACAAATGTTGGCGAGGATGTGGAGAAAAAGGAACTCCACTACACTGCTGGTGGGAGTGCAAACTGGAGCAACCCGCTATGGAGAGCTGTGTGGAGGTTCCTCAATCTGCTAAAGATGGAGCTTCCATATGATCCAGCAATTCCACTCCTAGGTATCTACCCAAAGGACACAAAAACATTAATCCAAAAGGACACCTGCACCCCTATGTTTATTGCAGCACTATTTACAATAGGTAAGCTAGGGAAAGAACCCAAATGCCCAAAAATAGATGACTGGGTCAAGAAGATGTGGTATATATACACAATGGAATATTACTCAGCAATCAAAAAAGATAAACTCATGCCATTTGCAGCAACATGGATGGAGCTGGAAGGAATCATGCTCAGTGAAATAAGCCAGAAAGAGGGCCTCCCTGGTGGTGCAAGGGGTTAGGATGCAATCTATGAAGCTCACTGCAGCCACTACAGCACAAGCTTGATCCCTGGCCAGGGTGGTGACCCACATGGCGCAGCAAACCTCTCCTGACTCGCCCGCTGCTTCCCTCAGCAGTGTATTTCAGTAGATCTGCCTGTTCTGTTCCCTACTCTGTCTCTGGTGAATCCTCTCACCCCACAAAACTGACCTGTACCCCAGTTCTTGTATGCATAAATAAATAAATCTTTAAAAAAAAATAAGCCAGAAAGAAAAAGAAAAATGTCGGATGGTCTCACTTAGATGTAGAGGATCCAAATAAGGGATCAGAAAAAAAAAATAATTATAACAAAGTAAAATCAAACTCAACAGGCATCTATAAACTAGAGACATTCTGCAGTGGGGGAGAAGGGAGTAGGATCAAAACAGAGCTGGGAAGAGCAAAAGGGACCATGGTGATATTTCACGGGTGAACTGAGATGAAAATGCATACATTGGGCCTCCCCGGTGGCGCAGCGGGTGAGCGCTGGGTTGCGAAGCTGCCCGCCAGCCTCTGCAGCACCGGTTCGATCCCCGGCTGCTCCCGGCCACCGTGTGAGGGTCCCACAGGTCTTGCAGACCTCTCCTGCCGCCCGCTCCCCTCAGCAGTGTACCTCGGTTCTTCTGCCTGCTCTGCTCCACGCTCTGGCTCTGGTGAATTCTCTCACCCTCCTGCGCTTCTGACTGTACCCAGTGCTTGTATAAATAAATAAAAATAAATCTTTAAAAAAAAAAAAATGCATACATTGCACAAAAATGAAAAATGATGTAAAAATATATAAAATTAAAAAAAGGTTTAGTTGAATACCTTTTAAAGGGTTAAACTCTGAAAAGATTACAATGCTCCTTCCCATTTCTACACAAATAAAAATAAAAACACTAAATGCTGAATTAAGAAATTTCAACAAAGTTGATTTTCTCCAAGATGATAGATATATCAATGTAAAGAATATAAAATTAGGGCCTCCCTGGTGATGTAATGGGTTAAGCATCAGCACTATGAAGCATTCTGCAGCCACTGCAGTGTGAGTTCTATCCCTGGCCAAGGAGTTAACCCATATGGCATCGCAGACCTCTCCTGCCTTGCCAGCCACTCCCCTCAGCAGTGTCTTTCAGTCAGTCTGCCTGTTCTGTTTCCCACTCTGTCTCTGGTGAATTCCCTCATCCCCAGCACCTCTGGCCTACACCCCAGCTCTTGTATGCACAAATAAAATCTTTTTAAAAAAAGAATATAAAATTATTTTTAAAAAAGGTGTTTCAGGGCCTCCCCTGGTGGCACAAGCAGTTGAGCACTGCGTTGTGAAGCTGTCTGCAGTCTCTACAGCGCCGGTTCAATACCGGCCAGCCAGCGAGGGTCCCAAATGACGCGCAGACCTCTCCTGTCTCACCCGCTGCTCCCCTCAGCAGTGTATTTCATCAGTCTGCCTGTTCTGTTCCCCACTCTGGCTCTGGTGAATCCTCTCGTCCTCCCACGCATCTGGCCTGTACCCCAGTTCTTGTATAAATAAATATATAAATCTTTAAAAAAAATTAAAAAAATAAAATTACATCCTATATATGTACCAATTTTCATTTACTTATTTTATGAGTTTAAGAACTGGGGTGTAGGTCAAAGGTAAAGGGGCGGGTGAGAGGATTCACCAGAGTCAGAGTGGGAAACGGAACAGTTGCATCTACTGAAATACACTGCTGAGGGGAGCAGCGGCTGAGACAGGAGATGTCTGCTGCGCCTTGTGGGTCAGCTCTCTGGCCAGGGATCAGAATTGGTGCTGCAGTGGCTGCCAATAGCTTCATTGCGCTGCCTTTAACCCCTGAACCACCAGGGAGGCCCCAATTTTTATTTATTTATGTATTAGTGAGGCTGAGTCTTTTTATATTTGGCTACTGTTATTTCATTTTCTGCCATCTATTCATGTCTTTTTTATATATTCAGAAGGGCAGTTTATAATAAAAGGGGAAGGAAAGTAAAGGATGCTTGCACAGACACAAGTAGGGAGAAAGAACTGCCCCTTAAGGGACAGGCTTGTTAAAAGAGAGACCTGGGTAATCACAGTAGGACAGTTTTAGGAGAGCTACCTTCCTCTACAGCTTTGCAAAGAGAGAGGACTGGTGAAGCGAAACACTTGCATAGTCTCGGGCGGGCAAGAGAACTGCTGCTTCTATTCATGTCTCCGTGTAATTTTTTTTTAAAGATTTATTTATTTTTATTTATTTATTTATACAAGCACTGGGTACAGTAAGAAGCGCGGGAGGGTGAGAGAATTCACCAGAGCCAGAGTGGGGAGCAGAGCAGGCAGAGGGACCGAAGTACACTGCTGAGGGGAGCAGCGGGCGGCAGGAGAGGTCTGCGCACCATGCGGGACCCTCCTCTGGTGGCTGGGGAGCAGCCTGGGATCGAACCGGCGCTGCAGAGGCTGCGGGCAGCTTCGCAACCCAGCACTCAACCGCTGCGCCACCGGGGAGGCCCCTCTCCTTGTAATTTTTAAAGGATTGTTTTTATTTTTCTTTTCTTCAATTTTTCTTTTATGATAGGGAAATATTTTCCAATATGCCTTCTGTCTTTTGATTTTTTTTTTCACCCCTGGGATGATGTTTTACATTTTTTCTGTAGTTTGCTTATCTGTTCTTTAGCTCCTCATGGCTTAATCATTTGCTATTATGCTTAGAAAGGTATTTTCCATTCAAATATTGTAAAAAATATTCACACTTTATCTTTAAATTTTAACTCTATTTGAAATGTTTATTTTGGTATAACAAGTGACATAGTCCTTCAAATCTTGCTGGTAATTCTGTAAAATGTGCAACCACCTTGAAAAATAGTGTGACAGTTCTTCAAAATGATAAATAATTAGTATATAATGCAACAAGTCCACAACTAGGTAAATAACCAAGATAAATGAAAATTTAACAATCTGTCATAATCCAACTCCAGGATGCCACTGAATGGATTACAAAGAATTACAATGTAATTACAAAAGTACAATATTTATTATTTTGAAGTATAAATGGTCTAACAACCTCATTTAAAAGTACTTAAAAAATAGGCCAAAAATCAATAAAGATATAAAAGACTTGAACATTATTAAACAACTTGTTCTAATTGACATTTATAGAACATTCCACCACCAACACCAGAATACACATTCTTTTCAAGTGTATGTGGAATGGCTACTAAGATAGACTATATTCTGGGCCATAAAACAAATCTCAATAAGTATAGAAAGGGCCTCCCCGGTGGCGCAGCGGCTGGTTTGATCCCCAGCAACCAGCGAGGGTCCCACATGGCACACAGACCTCTCCTGCAGTGCCCACTGCTCCCCTCAGCAGTGTATTTCCTCAGTCTGCCTGTTCTGCTCCCTGCTCTGGCTCTGGTGAATTCTCTCACCCTCCCGCGCTTCTGACTGTACCCAGTGCTTGTATAAATAAATAAATAAATAAATAAATAAATAAATCTTTTAAAAAATAAATAAATATAGAAGGACAGAGCAGTGACAGGGAGCTAGTAACAGTAAGATGTTACCACACTTGGGCAAAAACATATTCAGGATCCCCGAATGAAAAAGTCTGTTAAGTAGACAGCCTGGAGGGAAGCAGTGACCTTTGACTTGAGAACACAATAGGTTGGGAGCTAGGAAAAATAAATACCTGTCAATCCCTTCTGGCATTGATCAAAGGAATGTCCCAGAAACAACCAGAAGCCAAAGGGCACAGAGTCCAATGATGTCAGTCCTAGAGGTTAAACTCCCCAGATAAAAAACTATTGGGAAAAGGTGGAAAGTACTGGGAGGGGGCAAATAGAAGATATCTGGTATATCTGACTAAATGAAAAGTAAGCTTTCTGATCATCAAAATGTACAATAAAAAAAAGTAAGGCAAGACACAGAATCAGAGAAAATAGTTACACAACATAAAACCAACAAAGAAATTGGGGCCTTCCTGGTGGCGCAAGGGTTAAGACGCAAACTATGACACTATCCACAGCGCAGCAGACCTCTCCTGACTTGCCCACTGCCCCCTCAGCAGTGTATTTCAGTAGATGTGACTGTTCTGTTCCCTACTCTGTCTCTGGTGAATCCTCTCACCCCTCACACCTCTGGACTATACCCCAGTTCTTGTATACATAAATAAATAAATCTTAAAAAGAATGACTATAAAATGTTTTTAAAAAGAAAAGAAAAAGAAAGTTATCATAAATAACTGACTTTCAGAATTTCACATATGATAGAGTATAATTTACTGAGTTGGAGAAGACTAGAGAAGGTAGAAATTTGGGGGGAAAGGTGAGTTGAGAGAGGAGTTAAGTTTTCACTATGTTGATGTGTCTGAGACACCCTAGTTCAGATGTCCCCAAATATGAGGGCATTAGACTTGGGTCCACCTCCGCATTGCTCCAATCCTCAGGCTTCCTGCCAATTAAAGGTCCTCTACCTATACTCTTGTTCCACTGTTGCCTTGAGGTCTCTAAAGACAGCGATGTTGATCTCATTCCTTTAGACTCCTACAAGTAAACTTGCTGAGGGGCACTACAGCTTTCACTGCCAGATGACTAGTGTTACAAAGACTGTTTCAGCAATTCTGCAAAATTGTCATGAAATACACTGTGTTATTTAAGTCTATGTAATAAGGATCTGTATGATAATTTATTTTAGAATGAGCACCAACAGGAAAAGTGGTGTCTCCATATGCTTCCTTATCTTTTGGGAATAATTACCTCGCCCATTATATTTCCCCATTGCCTTAACCGCCAGGAAGTTCTGACCTAATTGAATGTTCAATGTCAATAATTATATCAACCTAAATTTATGACGGCTACTTCTTCCTTTTCCCCTCTACAACATAATTTTAAATCTATTTTTAGTTTAATGGCTTTCCTATACATCAAATTGTGAGATGCTTCAAATACCTCTTCGAAATGGCACTTAAAAATTAAGTACTATGTGTCAGTACTTTATATTAGTTATCTATAATTTAAAAAAAACAATTTTGCAAAATAATCTCCATTTTATAGCAACTTTAGTACGATGGTAAGGGCATGGATTCTGGAGAGCAACTGCTTGAATTCAAATCCCAGCTCTCCTTATGTAGATTTGGAGAAGTAACAAAACTCCTTTCTGCCTTATTTTCCTTATCTGTGAAGTATGGGTAATAATACTTAACTCACACAGTTGTTATAAGGAGTAAATGAGATGTTTGGTAAGTTTATAGTGCCTGGCTTGTTGTAAATACTTAATAAAAGCTGGTTATTATTATTATTATTTACATATAAGGAATCTAGGATAAAATTAACAGAGTACCACAGTCAAGTATCACACAACTAGCAGTGCTCAGAGTCAAATACAGGAACATTTGATCCTTTCTGTTGCACTCTGCTGCCTAACAGAAGAAATGAAGCAAAGAAATTAAACTTTCTAGAACTTTCCAGTCTTTGTTTTCCTGGTTAGTTATATGCTCCTGGGACTGCCTTCCTGCTTTCACTTTACCCCTCCAGAACCCTGGAGATCTTGCTTGGGTTTGCAAAGGTAAGATGTGGTTTCCCTCTGCTAATAACCTGGGAATACTACAGTCATCCCTACTTCTGGTCTTATATTTCCCAGAATGCCCTTTGTTCCATCCATTCTTCTTCCCACCATTCTTCTTCCAGTTTACTTCCCCCACATCATCTGTACCAGGTAAGCACTGCACCCTCATTTGAAAAAAAAAAAAGCAAACTTTGTAAAGACCTCCCTGGTGGTGCCAGGGGTTAAGATGCAGCACTATGAAGCTAGCCACAGTCACTGGAGCATGAGTTCGATCCCCAGCCAAGGAGGTGACCCATATGGTGCAGCAGACCCCTCCTGTCTCACTCGCTGCTCCCCTCAGCAGTGTATTTCAGACAATCCACCTGTTCTGCTCCCCACTCTGTCTCTAGTGAATCCTCTCACTTCCCCACATCTCTGGCCTGTACCCCAGCTCTTGTATGCATAAATAAATAATTAAAAAAAAAAAAGCGAAGTTCGTATTGTAAAATACAAGCACAAATGTACAGCTTAATGAATTATTCTAAAACACTGTTTAATTCAATAATATATTGCCCACACCCTACTACCTCACTTTATGCCATTTCTCAGTTATAATTACCTCCCACTTAAGGTAACCTGTGTTCTAGTTTTTATGGTAATCATGTCCTTCTTTGTATTTTTATTATCTAAATACGCATCCTTAAATAGTATAGTTTAATTTTGCCTGATTTTGAATGCTATATTCACAGGCTCACATTGGGCATTCTTTTGTATATGTTAATATAAATTGTCAATTGCGAAATAATCAGGCTGTAACCAAGAAGGCATTTATTTGAGAACAGAAATCATGACCTGGGTCCACAGCCAAGGTGTAGTCTACCTGGGATCGGGGAATAAATAGCAAAGACTTTCAAAGGTCAAATAGGGGAATGGTCTGGCTTTGGGTCATTTGTTTTGGAACTTTTGAATTAGTTCAAATCCAGAAAGCTCAATAATATGGGATCTTTTGTAATAATCGGCAAATGATCTCCTGTTTCCTTCCTAAGGAGATAAGAAGGAGTTGTTATCTTCCCTAGTTGCAGTAAGAAGAAAATAGGAAGTTGTTTTTTCACAGTTGCTGATAAGGAGAAACAGGGAATTACTGAGTCAGTTTGCATTCAGCAATTCACTCAGAATTTTCAACATGGCAATTAGAGAAAAGATGGAGTCTATCTGATTCATAGTAGGTTCTACAAAATACAACTTTTTTTCTTTCAGCTTAGTATTGCTTGTCAATGTGACTGTTGTTGAATGTATTTGCAGTTTGTTCATTCTGATTGCTACATACTATCTCATTGCATGAAACTAGCATCCATTCTGGGGAAGGACACTTTCTACTTTGTTGATTATAATAAAGAATGTTGTGCATGAATATTATTTAATGTCTCCTGAGGCACATATACATTAATTTCCCCACTCCTATCCCACAGAGTAGAACTTCTATGTCAATTTATTTGTGTATGTTCATTTTTTTAAAGTTTTTTTTTTTTCCCCTGGCACTTCATTTATTTACAGGAACATATGTTGGGAAACAATCTCAATGAAAACTCCAGGAAATAGTCCAATAGAGTTCCCATATACATAAACTGTTACAGTGATCAATGAATCAATGGGCATGTACATTTCTTGAGATAATGTTATTCCAGCTTGAATAGAAACTATGAATGATGGGCCTACCCGGTGGTGCAGCGGGTTGAGCACCGTGTTGTGAAGCTGTCCGCAGCCTCTTCAGCACGGGTTCAATTCCCAGCAGGTCGGGGAGAAACCCACATGGCGTGGCAGACATCTCCTGCCTCGTCCGCTGCTCCCCTCAGCAGTGCCTTCAGTCCATCTGCCTGTTCTGCTCCCCGCTCTGTCTCTGGTGAATTCTTTCACCCTCCCACACCTCTGATCTGTACCCCAGTTCTTGTATAAATAAAAAATCTTTAAAGAAAAAAGAAAATATGAATGAAATGATCTAGTGTGCCTGTAGCATAGAATGGTACAATTACTCGGCATTGAATGGACTACTACATGGCAGTGAAAACATGAGCCTCTGCTACAGCCAACCCTGTGGATCATCTTGCCCACGTATTGTTGGGTGAATGAGCCTCTACTTCACTTGGAACGCCCACACCATCTTGTTGCAGCAGGACTCTCGGGTGGTGCTGCCACCGTGAGTCTCGTCCTCGCCTGTCAAGGCTCCCCCAAGACTTAGAGTGAAGTCCGGGTCTGGGCTGAGGACACGGACCAGGCTGCCTCCCTCCAGGGCTACGGAGCTGAGTGTCCCTGTCAGAAAGAGGTGCTGTGGGGACATTTCACAAGGAGACCTGAGGCGTTGGGGGTGGCAGGTGACCTGGGAGGCAGTGGGAACAGCAGGGAATCTCCATTCCCGTTCCCTCTATCTGGCCTTGCCTGTGCAGTGAGCACTGGGGTCGGAGCACACGGCCGGAACCTCCTAGGTGGTACCACAGGGGCCCAGCAGGCTGCCCCTAATTGGGGTCAGGGTTGAGGCCAGGAACCCTTCTTTAAGTTGTTTTTTTTTTAATTTATTTATGCATACAAGACCTGGGATGTAGGCCAGGGGTGCTGGGGTGAGAGGATTCACAAGAGACAGAGTGGGGAACAGAACAGAGAGGTCTGCTGTACCTTGTGTGTCAGATCCCTGGTGGGGGAAAAGGGGGAGCTCCAACTCATGGGGCAATGACTTGATAGTGCTGTGACTTTAACCACTGCACCACCAGAGAGACCCCTCCATATGTCATTTTTAAAAAATGGCAAAATGTTTTCCAAATTGGTTGTATCAATTTACAATCCCACCAGTAGTGTACAAGAATTAACAGCGGGGCCCCAATGTGATGGCATGTGGGTGGGGCCTTGGGGAGGTAATTGGGATTAGCTGAGGTCATGAGGATGGAGTCCCCATGATGGGATAAGTGCCTTTATGAAGTGACCAGAGAACTTGCTTTTCTGTGCCTCCAATGTCAGTTGAGGACACAGCAAGAAGTTGTCTGCAAGCCAGGAAAAGATCTCTCATCAGGAACCAAATAGGCCTGCATCTACATCCTCAACTTAGCAGACTCCAGAACTGTGAGAAATAAATTTGTTGTCTAAGCCACCCAGTCCATGGAATTTTGTTATAGTAGCCTGAACAGATGAGGAACTGACATATTTTTTAAAAGCTTCCCATTGACTTTAGGTTGAAGATTGAAATCTTAAACACGCCTTCCAAAGGTTTTGCATCGGGTCCCTACCGATTTCTTTAGCCTCCTCTTACACAGCTCTCCTTGCTCTTTCAGGTACATGTCTTTTTTCAGTTTGGGATCTCCATTATACTCCCTCCCACCAAAGACACATGCTATTCCAGCTAGAAAATACATAGTCCTGCTCATCCTGCACCCTCGTATTCACTTAACCCTCACCTTCTCTCAACTAAAATATTACTTTCTCACTGAAGATTTCTATTACTGTAGTGATGATATATCCTGGCTTGCCTAGTATAGTCTGTTATGACTGTTTGTCAAAAGCTGAATTGCTATCAAAAGCAACCCAGTTTAGATGATAAATTATTAATACATGGTCATTCTGTGAGGAAGTCCCAACGCCACGAGTCACAAGCTGCTGCCATTATATGTTCTCCTGGCTCTTTGCACCTTGCCTTCATCGTACTTCTCATTTATTTGAGATTAATCTTTGCCTCTCATTTGACTGGGTTAACTGTGAGCACTAGAACTGTGTCTATTTTTCTGTTCCTCAACATTGCCCACAGAATCACATATTATGGCACTGAATCACACATGTGGCACTGATTTATGGATAAATTCCTATTATGGCAAACTAATTTACTGAAATACTCCCTACTCCTTCCATTCTCCAGCCCACTTCCAAGGTGTAAGCCTGGAATTTGTTCTCAATCCTGAGGTAAGAGGGAAGTGTGCTGGGAGAAGACGGGAAGACAGTGGAGAATGCCAGGACTTTGGAGCTCAGATTTAAATTTTCCATTAATGGGGGCATGTGGCTAGCTGCCCTTTTCAGGAAACCAGAGCCCTGTAGGACCTGGGGGTAAGGCTGAGAGTTTGGGTGCCATGGTAAATACCAGGATTCCTCTACAAGCAATAGTATCTGCTACTGAGTTTCAAGTAACAGGTCACCTCTCACAGGTAACAAGGACAGGCTATAGGTCAGAAGGGCCTTCCCTCGCCACTCTCCAGAATTTGGTATCTCAAATGAGGGCCTATGTGTTATTCACCTGTATCCAAAGCCTCACAGCAGGTTCTCCATGTTTCTTGAACTGGATTAAGAAATTTGGCTTCGGGCCTCCCCGGTGGCGCAGTGGTTGAGCACTGGGCTGCAAAGCTGCCCACAACCTCTGCAGCACTGGTTCAATCCCCGGCCACCAGCGAGAGTCCCACATGGCACGCAGACCTCTCCTGCGACGCCTGCTGCTCCCCTCAGCAGTGTGTTTCATCGGTCTGTCTGTTCTGCTCCCCGCTCTGGCTCTGGTGAATTCTCTCTCACCCTCCCACACTTCTGACTGTACCCAGTGCTTGTATAAATTAATAAATAAATCTAAAAAAAAAAAAAAAATTCAGCTTCAACTAGTCTTGCTTATTAGCGCCTGCACAGCAGGCAAGAGCACCACCTACTGGTGTCTCTAGTAACTGCAGACAGCTTATGCAGGTTGTGCCAGGGGAGGAATGAGAATTCAGTATTAACTTTACCATCCTGGCAGCTGAATTGTTGACAAAAGCACTGCTTTGGACTGTCAATCCCCAAAGATAATCAGGTGAACAAAAGAAAGTACTAATTCCTGACTAGGGTACAAAAGACCATTGCCATTGAACACTTAGTCTTAACATTACCTTGACCCTACCTCCCAAACACCCTCCACTTGAATCACCTGAAGGGCATCTTCTCCACTGGAAAATGTCTCCTTACACGGTATGTGCCTTCCTCATACCTCCTGGCATACACCACACACACACACACACACAGAGAGTGTGAGGTGTGGGGAAAGCACATACACATGTGTATGTATGTATCATATTCAGCTTTACAAGGCCAAAGGAAAAAGGCCTGTTAAAGTAAACAAGCAAACAAGATTAGGAAGGTTTATAAAAATGCAAAAGAAAAAACCACAACTTCAAACAATAAGCAGTTTACAAAGCATTTATCTATTTTAAGGAGTAATGTGTGACCTCCCTGGTAGTGCAAGGGTTTACTAGCCACTGCGTTTGATCCCCTGCCCGCCAGGGAACAGTACATATGGCGCAACAGACCTCTCCTGTCTCCACTGCTCTCAAAAGCTCCCAGGGGCTTTTTTTCTACTTTGGGGTACCTTTCCTCTGCCCTACTTTGCCTCATCGCCCCCTTTTGTCTCCCAGAGGTATAAGGCGACCACAAGCACGTTCTTTCCCACACCTCTCCTGTGGCTGCCAGCTCATGCCTGCCAGCTCTGTGGCCGTCAGCCTTTGCCCACTAGCACCACCCTCCTTCAAAGTGCGAAGGGTTCAGACTCACAATAAAAATCCCAAGACACAGTATAAACCAGCAGTTTATTGTTTTGTAGTTGTTTAATTTTTACCATGCAGACTGAAATACCTATGTCAGCATGAATAGCACATTTTCTTCCCAGAGGCAGTTACAAGGAAAACTCAGTTATTATCAGGTTATTCAGAGAGTATGGAATTCATACCAAGGAAGCTAATCTTAAGACCAGATACCTCATCCATGAAGATAGAGCACACCTTCCCACCACAGGGACAGCCCCGCTTCCAGAGTTGGGGGACTATTTCCTCCACATTTTGCTTTGGCTAAGTACTGCCAACTGTTGTCTCCTACAGCTTTACAATCAGCCAGGTTGGCCTAAGAGTCCCATCTCTGCTCATTTGTTTGTTACCCTCCCTATCGCTGACAGTCAAGGTTCTAAAGAGGGCACATCAATTGCTCCCATATACCAACTACAAAACACAATATTCCCCTTAATATGCTCTCCCAATCCCTCTCAAGTTTTACTGATAATATACTTTGTAAAGGCTCTTCCCACCTCTATTAGCACATACATAGGTTACCTCTCAATTCACCTGACTATTGTAACCTAACTCCTACTGAAAAATTGAGGTTTTTAGTTTTTTTTTTCATTAACTTTTTTTCTTAAGTATTGATTTACAACCATTTAGGAGTTAATGAGACCAGTTTTGTGTCACCACTCCTACCAAGACAGAAATATCAAGTGATATGTGCTTTTCAGATTAAATTAACACAACTTTGTACTCTAAAATGTACCAAAAAAAAAAAAAGGAAAAAGTGTAGTCCTCAATTTAGTACTCAACACTAGCTAAGTGTCAAGTCATTAAAAAATCTCTGAACGATAGAAAAGTTTGCTTTCAAATTACAAAAAACCAAATGTGTTGCTGACATACAATGGTAAAATTACAGAAAATAAGCTATTCAAACAGACCCATGACATTCGCACCATACCAGAATTTTGCCTACAATAAAACAGTGACCAAAAAAAGTAGGTAAACCCATGCTGGCTGAAAACTTCAGTCTTAGAGCCAAGGAACGAGTGCATGCTTCACAGACATATGTATTAACCATTCTTCACCCCCTCACCAGGGCTCTGAGAGGTAGGAGGAATGAAGTGTGGATCTGTGTACTCACATAGGCAGAATTCACCAGTTAGACAAATCCATACAGGTGACCTTTACTATGTCTTGAGCAACAGCTAAGATTTTATCTGTGGGAACCCACTTCTAAAAAATCACAACAAAAATCAACAGGAAATGATTTAATATAAAATATACAAATTTCTCAGTATGAGGACTTCCAATGAATAGGGAGAGGGGGTGACAACTAAAATGAATTTTCTTAAAAAAAAACACAACATTCCCCTTGCCTTATCCTTGTTACTTAACACTCAAAACCAAATCTGTACAAAACTACAGAACACAGAAAAAGACCAGAGATGTTATGATGCAATGTTCTCAGACCTATTCTAAATTGCTGTCCTCACCAACACTCTCCCCTAACAGCTGGGAAAGTAAGTGGTCTCAGGTATTCACCCCTGCTTCGAGGGCAGAGTGCCAGGTCACTCGCTGTCAAACTTAATGGAATTGACCTGGACAGAGATGGAGCCTCCCCGGTAGCTACCCCGCTTCTTCTTGGTTTTCTCATGCCGGAAGGATTTGCCTTTGGTGAACTTCAGAACCTGATTGGCTCGCTCTCCCCAGTCTCCGGCTGCACCTCGCTGGTAAGTAGAGAGAAGTGGTTAACAGACATCACCAGGATCCTGTTACTTTCTTCTTCCTGTTCAAGGCAACCTGAACCCAGAGAACTTCTCATCAACCTGAGCGAAAAGCTGCCCTTTCTTCCACCACCCGCTCCCCCTCCAGCATGAACACCCCTCTCTCTTTACCTTGGCATCAAAGGAGTTATCTGCTACTCGGGCATCCACCTCAATTTCCTCCTCCCTGATCCTTCGGAATGGGGATGATGCCCTTTTTTCTCCCTAGAGAATGAAGGAGGAAATTAAAGATGGAGGAATGGCCACTTAACAGAAAAGCCCTCTGAACTACAAATATATGCACATGTGCCAAGCCAGGCAGACAGCAGTCAAGATGATTCCAGATTTTCCTTTCTACTCTTCAAAGGCTAGCTCCTTAGAGAAAAAGAGACAACTTACTTTCTTCCTTTTTGGAAATGTGTTGGGGGTCTGAAGCTTTATCTTCTTGGCGTGAGGAGTCTCCACCTCCTTGGTAGCCTCATTCTGCTTCCGCTTCTTCCCTGAACCTACAAGAAGGCAGACTCAGAAGACCAGGTTCCGTTTGTTCCTCCCAGGCTCTCATACTGAGAGCCTGCAACTAGAAGCCTAGTCATGCGCCTCCTCCCTCAACCCATCCTGATTGAGGAAGACAAACCCTAGGTTCTTTGGATACAGACCTGGCTTGGAAACTGCCACCGTTGCCTTTTTCTTTTCTTCCTCCTCTTCCTCACTGTCTCTATCTGCTTTTCCATTCTGAGCAGTCAGCACAGAAGTACCATTGGTCTTGGGGGTTTGTAGTCTTGGGGTGCCCTTGCCTTTGGGCTTCTCCTCCTCCTCCTCCTCACTGGAGTCATCAGAGGAAGAACTGCTGTCACTCTCAGCCTTTACTTTCTTTGTGGAGGCTGGTTTGGATGGAGTTATAGTTCCTGCTGCCTTCTGTGGCTTCTTTTTAGCTGGAGATTTAGATGTCTTCTCTTCTTCCTCTTCTTCGCTGCTGGAGCTATCTGAATCAGAGCTGCTATTCTCACCACCCTGAGGGGCCTGTTTGGCAGGCAGAGATGGAGCTGCTTTGGCTGTCACCTTAGGGGTAGTCTTAGGGGTGGCCACAGTCTTCTTTGTCTCCACCTCCTCCTCACTAGAACTGCTCTCCTCCTCACTGGAGCTGCTATCAGCCTTTCTAGTCAGAGGCTTCTGGCCACTGCCTGCAGTCTGCTTGGGAGTTATGGATGGTTTAGCTGCAAGCTGCTTAGGTTTAGCTGCAAGCTGCTTAGAAGTGGCAGCTGGTTTACTTGAAGGACTCTTAGTAGTAATGACTGCCTTGGCAGGAGCTTCATCCTCAGAACTGTCTGAGTCTAGACAGAAAGGACAGAATGAACAGCTACCCAATCAGACTGAGAGGAACCCCGGGAGTAACCTACTCAAGGAAGCGAGTATCCCACTGCCCTGAGGGCCGCCAAATGCCTTACCTGAGCTGTCCGAAGAGCTCTCTGCTGCCTTCTTTGCTGGAACTGGTTTAGCAGTTGCTTTTGTGGTGCCTGCCTTAGCTGGGGGTTTTGTTTCTTCTTCAGAACTTGAATCTGGAGAGAACCGATGGCATTGGGTTGGATAGAGTCCTAACCCAACCAAGAGCAATTTAAAAAAGGATGTGAAGCCCTGTCTTGTTTCAGTGAAAAACATCAACAGAAGAATTTTTGTCTTCTTTATTCCACACACACCCAGGCCCCCTTACCACTGGGGGGGACTCACCAGACTCATCACTGCTGTCCTCACTGCTCTCCACAGGCTGGTTCTTCTCTGCAGCTTTTTTGGGAGCCTGGGTTCCAAGGGACTTCTTGGGTGGGGGAACAGAAGGCGGGGGTACTGAACTATAGGGTCCTGTTTAAAAGGACAATATAGCAGTCTTAAAATATATACACAATTTCTTTGATACCACCCCCTCTGAGAAATGGGAGCTTAATTCCCTTCCCTTGAATTGCTGACACGTTTCCAAAAAACAGAATATAGTAGAATATGGACTCACTTCCCAATCTAGGTTATAAAAGGCAATTCAGCTTTCTACTTTCCCTGGAGACGTTAGCTGTCATAGTGGCTCCACAGAGAAGTCCACATGGTGAATGCAGAGCTTCTCCCACAACCTGGCAGTGGTCACACAGTCAGGTAGGTTGACTCCCTATGCAGTCACCTGGCTTTTTCTTCACAGGTTTTTTCTGCTCTTCTTCTTCTTCCTCACTGGAGGAGTCCTCACTGCTGGAACTCTTTTGGGCAGGGACAGCAGCTGCTTTCACTGGGGCCTTGGCTACAACTTGCTTTTTAGGTACAGCCTGCATCACACCAAGAAAATCAGTAAATATAGGAAATTGCTGACCCAACCAATCCTGCCAGGAAAAGGAGACATTCTCCTTCCCCCGTCACCTTTTCCCTGGTAGAGGTTTATAGCCCAGACCTTCTTAGCGGTGGCTGCTGCCTTCTCCTCCTCTGAGTCATCACTACTGCTGCTGCTGCTGCTGCTGCTGCTGCTGCTGCTAGCTGCTTTGCCATTGGCTACTTTGGGTGCTGCCCGAGCTGGAGTACCTAAGAAAAAAAGAATTCATGTATAGTGTATCAAAGAACTAAAGGACAATAAAGGGGGCCTCTCTGGTGCCACAAGAATTAAGTTTTAGCACTATGAAGCTATCCTCAGCCACTGCAACATGAATTCAATCCCTGGCCAGGGATGTGACCCACATGGCGCAACAGACCTCTCCTGTTTTGCCTGCTGCTCCCCTTAGCAGTGATCCGCCTGTTCTGCTTCCCACTGTCTCTGGAGAATCCTCTCACCTCCCCAGGACCCCCCGTACCTCTGGCCTGCACCCCAGCTCTTGTATGAATAAATCTTTAATTAAAAAAAATTAAATGTACCATAAAAATTGCCTTTCCATTAGCTCAGAATATAGGAGTCTATCAATTATCTTGCCTTTAGAACCAGCATGAAGGAAAACTGGTGGTTTACTATGGCAAATGAGGACTTTCCTTTCCAATTCTAAGAATATATAAAAACTATCTCTTAAGAAGTGATACATTGCAAATAATTTAAATATGTTCTCTGAAGTCTTTCACTCTAACTTCCATTCCGAGAAGCTCCTAAAAATCATAACGTAACCTTCATGACTAGACAATTATAAAAGAAAATCTTCATTTATTCTATGGAATGAATGTAGAGGGAGTGGAGAAGAAAAAATGGTAGCAAAAGACACAAAGAACGCATGTATAAATGGTCACAGTAGAATGGGATTGTGGGTCTATAAAACGTCTGTGAAATGTAACTAAAAATGCCAAATTGATAGCGTTTTCCTTTGCTACAGACCATTTCTCTAGTTAGTAGCCCTTAATTGTTTTTTTTTTACTTATTAGTAAAAAGCTTTTTAAAAGGAAAAAAAAACTAATACCCTCTAGTTCAACAACCAGTGCCATTTTAGCCCCGTGCTGAATGAGCAATTTAAACACCAGTCCCCAGGAAACCTGGTCCCCACTCTGGCCTCTCAGCACCAGAAACAGTACCTGGTTTGGGCGGGGCTTTTGCCTGAGCTTTAGCTGTCACAGGTGTTGTCTTTGGCTTCTGGTTCTTTGGTGCCTCATCCTCTGAACTTGAGTCAGAATCAGAATCAGAACTCTCAGCTGCCTTATTCTTAGGAGGAACTTTGACCACCTTGGCTTGGGGCTTAACTACTTTCTGTAAGAAAACAAAGAGAAAAATCAACTGCATCCAGAGACCCAAAGGGCTCCTTTTATTCTTAGGGGTTAATAAAAAGCTAGAGAAAGCTAATAGAGAAAAAGCAACAAGCTCTTAAAAAAAAAAAAGTCACCCTTTTGAGATACTGGTCCTGTTCCTGTCATTCCCTGCCAAGAGTCCCTAACACCTACAAAACACACTCTTCTCTTAAAAATGAGTTTCTCATTGAGCCTCCCTGGTGGCGCAGGCGGTTGAGTGCAGCTCTGTGAACCTGTCCGCAGCCTTTGCAATGCTGGTTCAATCCCTGCCGGCAGCAGAACAACCCACATGGCACGGCAGACCTCTCCTGTCTCGCCCGCTGCTCCCTTCAGCAGTGTATTTCGGTTGGTCTGCCTGTTCGCTCTGTCTCTGGTGAATTCGCTCACCCTCCTGCAAATCTGGCCTGTATCCCGGTTCTTGTATAAATAAAATAAATCTTTAAAAAAAAAAAAAAAGTTTCTCATTTTCCCAGAGAAACTCACCACCCCATGGAAGCAGATTGGGATGAATTTCCTTTAGATTGAGAGTCCAACTCCAACTGCACATATGCTTTCCAGACTTCACACTTCCATCGTTTCTCTATAAGTTCCCAAATTTTCTTCCCCACAATCACCTTTTGAATACCCACCACCATCTCTTGGTCATAAACTAAAAGATCAGACCTTAGGTTTCCTCTTTCCAATTCCTTAAGGACCCCCTTTCCTTCCCAAAGCTGCAAACCTGAACAGGCTTTTTCCTTTTGTCCTCTTCCTCCTCATCACTGGATTCTTCACTACTGCTGCTCTCAGATGGTTTGACTGCACCCTTTCCAACATGCTGAGGCAGATTGGTCCGCTTGGCAGGTATAGCTGAACAAAAGCACAGGCCCCTGAGTAAGAATCAGCCATGTGGTACAGGCAGGTTATAAATCCTTTTCCTGGAACCACTAGCCCCAATTCCCTGCTTGGCCTTACCAGCTTTCTTAGCTGGAGGCCCTTGAGCATTTTCTTCCTCACTGCTGTCTTCACTGCTATCACTGGAGGAGGTCTTCTTAGCCTTCTTAGCCACAGGTCCGTTTGCTTGTAACTTCCGCTTTGGGGCCTTGGGGGACCTGCTGAGGTATATGAGCTCAGAAGATCCCAAACCAAACATAACCCAATCCACCTGGGAAAATACAGTCACAGTGGTACAGGGAGGGCTTACTTGAGCCAGAAGCTATAGATGTCCAAGAGAGAAGAGGCATTGGCATCCTGCTGGGTCTATAGAAGAAAAGAGAAGGAGCTGAGTAAGAAAACTTTATCCTGGTTATTCTAAGGTCGATCAAATTTTGTGTTATTCTCTCACTCAGTAAAAGCGATACACGGGCCTCCCCGGTAGCGCAGCGGGTTGAGTGCCACACTGTGAAGCTGTCCGCAGCCTCTGCAGCACTGGTTCGATTCCTGGCCGGCCAGGGCGATACCCACACAGCGCCGCAGACCTCTCCTGCCTCGCCTACTGCTCCCCTCAGCAGTGCCTTCGTCCGCCTGCCTGTTCTGCTCCCTGCTCTGTCTCCGGTGAATTCTCTCACCTTCCCGCACCTCTAGCCTGTACCCCAACTCTTGTATAAATAAATAAATCTTTTAAAAAAAGAAAAAAAAATGGGAAAAATTGGCCTCCCCAGTGGCGCAGCGGTTGAGCACCGCACTGCAAAGCTGTCCACAGCCTCCACAGCACCGGTTCGATTCCCTACCGGCCAGGGAGAAACCCACATGGAGCAGCAGACCTCTCCTGCCTCGCCCACTGCTCCCCTTAGCAGTGTCTTCAATCCGTCTGCCTGTTCTGCTTCCTGCTGTCTTTGGTGGATTCTCTCACCCTCCTGTGCTTCTGACCTATACCCCAATTCTTGTATAAATAAATAAATAAATATTTAAAAAAGGGGTGGGAATTATTTTTTTTTTAAGATTTATTTTTATTTATTTATACAAGCACTGGGTACAGTCAGAAGTGCAGGAGGGTGAGAGAATTTAGCAGAGCCAGAGCGGGGAGCAGAGCAGGCAGAAGGACCGAAGTACACTGCTGAGGGGAGCAGCCGGCGGCAGGAGAGGTCTGCACGCCATGTGGGACCCCCTCCAGCCACCGGGGATCGAACTGGTGCTGCAGAGGCTGCGGGCAGCTTTGCAACCCAACGCTCAACTGCTGCGCCACCGGGGAGGCCCGGGAATTATTTTTTTTAAAAGATTTATTTATGCTTACAAGAGCTGGGATTCAGGCCAGAGGTGTGGGGGGGGCGAGAGGATTCACCACAGACAGAGTGGGGAACAGAACAGGCAGATTGACCAAAGTACACTGTTGTGGCTTCTTTTTAGCTGGAGATTTAGCGGAGGGGAGCAGTGGACGAGTCAGGAAAGGTCTGCTGCACCATGTGGGCAACAGCTCCCTGGCCAGCCAGGGAATCGAACTCGTGTTGGAGAGGCTGCTGCAGACAGCTTCATAGGTTGCGTCTTAACCCCTTGTGCCACCAGGGAGGCCCGGGAAAAATTATTAAAAAAAAAAAAGGCAATACACTTTGCCATGCTCTCTTTGGTATAAATGTTAGTTTCGGGCCTCCCTGGTGGCGCAGTGGTTGAGCGCTGTGTTGCAAAGCTGCCCGCAGCCTCTGCAACACCGGTTTGATCCCCGGCTGCTCCCCAGCCACCGGAGGAGGGTCCCACATGGCGCGCAGACCTCTCCTGCCGCCCGCTGCTCCCCTCAGCAGTGTATTTCTCAGTCTGCCTGTTCTGTTCCCCGCTCTGGCTCTGGTGAATTCTCTCACCCTCCGGTGCTTCTGACTGTACCCAGTGCTTGTATAAATAAATAAATAAATCTTTTAAAAAAAAAAAATGTTAGTTTCAAAAGACTTTTTTTTTGCATAAATTAGGAGATAAACATTTTTTAATGTATTTCCCAATTTTAGGTATAAAAAACTTGGGTAATTCCTATACATTTTGGCATCTTCTACTCCACCAATCCTATTAACAAAGCCTTTAGTGCTTAAAAAAAAAAAGAGAGCATTTTCTTTGCTTTAGCAAAGTATTATCTAGGACTTACCCTCATCCATGAAGCATTTATACAAGAGGGTGTTTGTACAATGTGGTTTATAATACCAAATCATTGGAAATCAGTGCCCAACAAAGATCGGTAAAAAGGTTATGTCATATATTCAATGCAAAACTGCTTTCAGCTATTAATCACACTTACAGATTGATGCCCAAAAATGGCGAGACATTAATTACAGTGCACTCAGTGTGGATGTGACACTCACCTCTGCCAGTTATTACCATGTGATCCTAAGCAAATTAATCTTCCTAAGATTTTTTTCTCTATAAAATGGAGGTAATACTATACACCTTATTAAGTTGTTGAGATGGTAAGTGATGATGCCTATGAAGGGGTTGGCATCTGGAAACAGTATTTGGCTGCTTAGTAAGACTTCCACAAAGATTAGCTTTTGTAACAAAAAAGAATCCTAAATATGAAAGGCTTAATTCCATCCAGCTCATTGTGGAAATACTTATAAATCAATTCAAAACAGTTACATTATGAAAAGAATTCTATTAAATCGCCTGGCAGACTATCCCAAGTTTTCTGAGGTTGATCTAATTCTCTCCTTTTGCAGCCCGGTTCTGTCATAAAAGAAAAGTCTATCTTCTTAGTCAAAGACTTTTTAATATAATACTGTCAAAGACCACTATTCTGCTCTGCCTTCTCTCAAGTAGTTTTCCCACATAGTCATGTCGACTTTTCTTGAGATGTAGATTCCAAACCGTTCACATGACTGCTTATCTTTCTTTCACTGTGTTTGGAATACCCTAGACTACCATAACTATAACAGCTTTCACTTACTGAAGCTTCCTGAGCAAGTAACTGGGATTATGGCTTTGATTATGTTACTGAAACTCACAAAATCCTATAAAGTGGTTGAAGACACCCCTGTATAAGCAGAAACAGACCTAGAGAGGTCGCAAGGTGCCCCGTCCCAAACCTAGATTTGATTAGTCAAAGATCAACGATCCAAGCTCACTACCATGCTGGCTTGGTAGAGCTACGAAGCTCAATCCTGCTTCAGTATTAACTAAAAGCAGAAACCTCTCTCTCCACCCTTTACTAACGAAAATCCCAACCTTCACTTCCAAAGCAATGTTATTTATGTTCAAATGCCGGGTAATTTAATCTTTACATCAGTCAACGTAAAGCCCAAGGAAGGAACCAGGAGCCTCCCAAAGCTCATGTGGGACTCAGCGCTCCCTCCTCGCCTTACTCCGTCAGCCACGTGACCTGGGCCACGAGGGTCCCACGCTACCGCCGCCGCGGTGCCACTCACCAAAAAAAGCAAGGGGACACACCTCCGTTAAGAGGAGGTGCCGACTCCAAGCACTCTCCGGTCACAGCAGCAGCTCGCACAAAGCCGCCGCCAACAGTGGGCTGGCGGACCCCGCGGACCTGGCCGCCAGGAAACCTGGGCATATCAGGGCCCGAGACCTTCAGTTATTCCCCCCAGTCCGTGAACCCAAGCCCGGGACTCACAGCGCCTGTTGCCTTGGCGAACTTATTGGCCACCTCCGACAGCTGGTTATCGCGTAGAAAGCCGAGCACGAGGGGATACAGGTCGCTGGGAACCACGCGGCGCAAGCCGGCGTCCGCCATCCTCCGGGCAATACACGTCACTACCGTCGCCGACGCGCACGACTCAGGAAAGCCAGGAACCGGGAGGTGGGGCGGGTCCGTGACGCCATCGCGCACGGCGGAAGGGGCGGGCATACCCTATAGGGCAGTCCCGCCTCCACCGCGCCGACCGGGTCAAGGCGAATTCTATAAGCTCTTTCCGGTCCCAGGAGTGTCGCCATTTTGGTGAGGGCGGAGCCCGCTGTCCGCCACTTAGTGAAGGCGGAGCCCTGACGTCAGGGGTCACGCCCCCCGTCGTGGCGGGAAAACGCCGGCCTTCCCGCGCCCCAGCTGAAATTTGGATTCCCGAGTAGTGAGCGAGCCTCCTGACCAAATCATCTCTCTTGACCGCCCACAATGGCGTGGCCAGTGGATTTCCCAGACCTCATCATCCCTACCTCCTGCACCCAGGGAGGCCCTATCTTAACATCCTCCAGACCCCACTGCAGAGGACCCTCAGATTCTCCGTGGTTAGTGGGGTGTGGATCCCCACAATTGCCTCTCCCTCAATCATGACTTACCCCCACTTCAGCGTTGATAAGTTCCATGAAGAGTAATCTGAATGATCCAGGAGCAATCTCTTCAACCCACATTTCTAAAATAGCCCTTTTATTTCCTGGGTAGAATTCAACCACAATGTTAACTCTGCCTATGGGAGAACTAGAAAACCCAACTGCTGCCTCCCTTTGTATCAATACCCAGACCTGCCAATTTCAGTTCTATAGTATTTCAGCTCACATTCGCAGGCAGCAACCCCTTTAGTACTACCCACTACTCCCCGACTACTTGGTCTCTCAGGAAGGGTGAGGATCCTTTTAGGGGACATAACTCCTTTGCCTTTCTCAACACAGGCACTCCCCTCTATAAGCGCCTATGTCTCCCTCTCAAAGAGTTTTAGCAATGCATTTATTCTTTAAAATCTAAGCACCTGTGTGCCAAGCCCTGCGTTCATACTAAAACAATGCATGTACACACAAGCCTCAGTTTAGGAAACCCTTATTTGGTACACGTGAGCTTCCTCTAGGTCTCTGATATTAGAATTCCTTCCTGGGATGCCAGCATTTCCTTGTTTGATATGCAGAATCTCAGGCCCTGGCCCACCAGTCAGACTCCGCATTATATAAAGAACTCTAGATAATTCAATGCCCTTTTTATTTTTTTAAAAAGATTTATTTATTTATGCATACAAGAAATGTGGTACAGAGGTGTGAGGGTAAGAGGATTCACAAGAGACAGAGTGGGAAACAGAACAGGCAGACTGACTGAAATACACTGCTGAGGGGAGCAATGGGCAAGTCAGGAGAGGTCTGCTGCTCCATGTGGGTAGCTCCCTGGCCAGGGATCAAACTCGTGCTGCAGTGGCTGTGGAGAGCTTCATAGGTTGCATCTTAACCCCTTGAGCCACCAAGGAGGCCCCCTTCAATGCCCTTTTAAAGTTTGAGAAGAACTGCCCAAGAGTACTGATTTCACTGACAACACACTATTAAAGAGCCAAGTTTCAAACCCAGAAGGATTCTGCACCTTGACAGGAGAGGTCCTAGGAACTCAATGGAGGTATGCATGTTCTTGATTGTGTCCAGAGAGGCAAAGTGATGTGCCTAGCACTAGCACCATAGAAAGAAGCACAGCAGCACTTGGGAGTTCTTTCTAGTTCATGTTTATTAGTCTGCATAGTGACTTAGATGTTCCAAACACTGGGGGAACCCCACAGCCCCATCCATGTTACATAGGAATGCAAATTAATGTTTCAATGCCTGCTATAAAAAAGAAATACCCCTGTAAAAAAATCTGATTTAACACATTTTTTTTATTTCACTTTTTTCCATTTCTTTATAAAACAGTCATCTCCTCACTAGCAGCTCTCCCCGAGTGGGGGAGGGGGGCGGAGGCTGGGCACCTCCAAAGAAAAGGGAGAGGGGGAGAAGGGCCCAGGGTTACCTCCTGAGGTTCTTCTGGGCCTGTTTCAATAATGTGTCAAAGTCAAGGGAATCAAATTTGCTCTTTACAGGAGCAGGGTCAAAGTCTTCCCGGTTGGAGTCTATAAGGGTAGAAAAAGACAAACAAAGTCTCTGACCACACTTCCCAACCACAGGGTCCTCATGTGGCCAGCCATCTCCCATCCCAATAATCGATGGAGCTAAAATTGCCCTGATTTTAAGTCAGATAGGAAAGTCCCCACTTCTCTCATCCCTCCCCCTAGGTTCTTCTTATGTTAGATGAAGACAAGTCTGCCTTGACCCACTCCCACTCTCAACAGTCTGGGAACCCTTCTGGGGAAAGGTGGTATACCCTCCACTCACCAAGATCAGAATAGCTTCTCTTGCAGAACTGCCTGCGGCCCCCAAAGCAGAGATCAAAGGGCTGTTCATCTGCCTGCCTCAGCTTGTGACCACTCTCGATGGCTGCAAATGCTTCCTCAGCATAGCGGTAAGTGACGAAGCCATAGTTGTCACTGGTGGGGAGGGTGAGGCAGGGGCTATCATGGCTATCTAGGCACATGCCAGGTTACAGAAAGAAATTCCCCAAGTGGCCAACCCTCTGCAGCAATGAAGGTATGTCACATTGCCCAGCACACCTGAGCAAAAAGTCCATTCTAACCTTAGGGTTCAATCTTACCCTTGGACACGGAAGTGGATAGTGCACTCCTCAATCTCTCCAAAAACAGAGAACCTCTGTTTCAGCTCTGACCGAGTCATGCGACCAGGTATCTTCCCAATGAAGACCACTCTTCTCTCTTCCTATGTTGAGTCAAGAAAAATCCACACACCATGAGCCTAGGCAACAGCCTCAGACGGCTCCCTGAGCTTATTGCTCAGAGGCAAGTCCCCTCTCCTCCCAGGACCCTGTAACTCACTATTGCACGCTCCTTCTGCAGCACTCTCTGCCTTTGGTAATGGTCATGTGAACGGTAAGAGCTGTACCTGACAAGAAAGGGTGTCATCAGTCACCAAGACATTAGACAACTCAAGTTTCAGACTCTCAGGCACTTGCGTCCCAGATGCACTGGCTCCCTGAACATGTACTTACCGCCGTCTCCTGTCACTTCTCCGGCAGGGAGATGGAGAGCGAGACCGGCTTCGGGAACTGGATGAGGAGGATGAGGAAGAGGAAGAGGAGGAAGAGGAGGAAGTGGAGGAGGAGGAGGAAGAACATCTTCGGGATCGCCCAGAGGAACTGCAACTAGACCTGAAGAATGAAGGGACATGCAATAATGCTGGAAGTGGAGCAGCTATTTTCCACTTACCTCACCTTGGTCTCTGCCACCCCAACCCTCATCAGGAAGTTCAAGACCAAAAGCAAAGCTGAGGAAGTCTACAAGAACTCTTCACAGATAATCAAACTGAAGTTCTCACAAACTTTAGATGTATCTGGAATGTCTTAACTGTTTGGGCACAGATCATAATTATTTTCAATTATGCAATCAAAAAAATTGAAAAAAGTATCTACCACATCAGAAAGAAGAAAAATAAATGGAGACTCACAAAGACAAAGAGCTGGGTTCTAGGTCTGACAACTAGTAGGGTGGCCAGGCCTGGATCTCCAGGTTCCTGGCTCCCCTAACATGTCTCAAAGGAATGCTTATGACCATGGCATAAAGGGGACATGACTGCACTAAACCTACAATACAGGCAATTAATGAAGATATGCTTCACTGTCAAAAAACAAGAATTCTTCACTAAGTGGAAAATTTGGGTCTGTCACTAAGAAAAAGGTACTACCAAAAAAGAGGTGAGGCCACAATAAGCTCAAAAGCAAATGCCCCAGATTCTTTCCTCAACAAGATTAAAGGACTGTTTGTCATTAACAGCCCCCTATCCTATCTTCCTACACCACCAGTACAGTAACAAAAATGAGGACTGGCACACTATGCAAAAGAATCAACATGGTCAAGATCAAACCCTAGTAGTCTCCCCAACACAGGTCTCAAGGAAGCAGGAGACCTCAGGGATACCCCAAGTTCCAACAGGGAATAGAAACTATCTTCTCAAGTCTGTTGCCTCAATGATCTAGGAAAGAGAAAGAAGATAAAAGCCAAAAACAGAAATAGAAGCCTTAGTGCCTGAAAGTATCAAATTCACAAAAGTTCTCAAAGAAAATCAGAGAAGAGTACATGAACTTCCTAAGTGGAGAGGACCTAACAAGCCCTCAGAGCTCACCTTCGCCACCTCTTGTGTGGGGGGGAGAGGGACCTGGACCGAGATCGGGATGAGGAAGACGACGATGAGGATGAGGAAGAAGATGCTTCGCTGGTCCTGTTGGACCCAGAGTTGACAGAACGGCTGCTGCGGCCACGGCGGCCCTGCCAGCCCCGGCCTGAGGGGCTGGCTGACCTGCAGGCTTTTCGGTAACAGCGCATTGACCGCTGCTTGGCTGAGGGCTCAGAGGGAGTCCTAGTGTCATTCCGGCAGGGCGAGGCCTCAGGGGACATCAAGGCAGACGGGGCAAGGCAAGGGGTGGAGGGATCTGCCTGTTCACTGCTAGTCCTGTAATCAAGTGGCTCCTGGGAGACAGCTGTGCGTGAAAGCATTGGGGCAGCTGGGCCCAGGGACAAGACAGGTTTGATGGTTATGTCCTGATGGCGTTTGACGTTCCATCGGGAGCCCACCTCTGGAATGACTAGGGCAGGCATCTTTTTGGGGGGTGTCCTGCTCCGGACACAATAGTCATGGTCCCCAGAGCCCACATGGATTGGACTAGGGCCATGGACCCCTTCTTGGAGGCGGGTTGCAGCTGGATGTTTGGCCTCTGTAACTCCTTCAGGCTTCAGGGTTCCCTCCTGGGCGGTGGACTTAGGAGATTTGGCTTTGGCCAGCAGTGAGACAGCAGCCAGGGGCTTCCATAACTGGTGGGGAGGGGTAGCTGGTGGGGTGAGCCCTGTGAGGGGAGGGAGGGTTGAGACAGCAGGATGAGATCTGATTCTATACTTCTACACACTCTGTCTATAGGCTCCAGGGCCCCACCTCATCTCCCAAAGTACCCCAACAATGGTCAACAGCCCAACTTGCCCCCACTAACTCTTCACTATTCATTTTCCAAGTTCCCCACCTTGTGGACCAACAATAGGAACCCAGCTAGACCAGGGTCCTCCTAAAGCTATCAATCTCACTGCCCAAACCCAGTGGGTGACCAGGTGCTGTCTGGTCTACTCCATTCTTAAACCCACCCCTCTACCCAGGCTGCACATGGCCTGGACTCATGTAATCATCTCCTGATGGTCTCCTACCTTGGGCTGTATACCTATCCACTTTCTTCTACATTCTTGCCAGTGAGGGCACCCAAAAAAACAATTTGATAAAGCTTTCTCAACTGTTTCTTCAATGTACAGGATAAAATCCAAACATGGCTTAACATGGTGTTCAAAGTTCCCCAAATCTGACCTCCTACTTACCACTCCAACTTTATCTTTCACTTTAACTCTCTGCCCACCACCCTTTTCAGCCATGAACTCCAGCCAAACCAAACCTCTCAATTCCCCAAAACATATCAGACTAGCTTTATTTCTTTAGTTCACTCGAGCTGTTCCATTTACCTAGAATGCCCACCCTCTAAGTCTACCTGACCTCAGAGTGTCCCTCTTCAGGCCAGCATGTATCACTCAGGCTTCTTTCTGATACTTAACACGCTCATCTTTTGTACATCTGCCCCTGGACTGTGAGAACCTCAAGGGTGAGGATCAGATCTGTATACCCCCAACATCTGCACACACTTAGTACAGAACAGGCGCTACAAACATTTGCTGCATAAACTCATCAAAGGCACAGTTTCCCCACCCGGAACCCACCTGCCACGTTGGCCAGTTCTGGGGCTTGTAACCGGTCTAGGGGTCTCTTCTCCTGGGGAGTGTCAACGCTGCTGGCAGGGGAAAAGGGAAAGCCTGGTTCATTGCCTCCTCAATATCTTGTTTATCTGCTTTCCTCACAGAGCAATGGGAGAGGGGTACGTGCAGAGAGGACTGAGATGCACAAACGGCCCCTATCATTCTCCTCCAGCACAAAAGGGGACTTAGTGTAGGTTAGGTCTCACTCAGCTCTGCTCAATTCCAGGAGGCAGGTCGACCTTGAATACTCCTCACCTCCTTCAAGCCAGTGCCTTGTCTGCCCAGCTCAAACCAACCCAAAATCAATGTAGAGGGCAACATGCGTGGCAGAACAGGATGGGATACCATGAACATGAAAAATGAAAAAAGGTCACTGAGGGCTGGGAGACTGGGGAACAAGCAGCTCCAGGGTGCCTGTATCGTCTTAAGAGTCAATGGAGCCCTAACCATGAAAATCTCGCCCGACTTTATTATATGTCATCACCACCACTGAAAAAGCTTAGTTTACAAAATGAAAGAAAGAAATCCCTAAATGCATGACTTTCACAGAAGGTAAAAAGCATCTTCAGGACATTTGGAATTCCAGACTGAAATCAGCTAGAGGATGGTATAAGTCCTTCTACCTCACTATCCAAGACAGTGCCCACTAGTGATGGGCAGAGCAGGGGATGGGAAAGAGGGAAAGAGTCTAGAACTGACTAAACATCCCTGTGATAGAGGCATCCAGTTGATCGTCCTGGAGCACCAGCCGGCTGCTGACCAACAGCTGTAGGGTAACTCACTCATGTCTCCATACTTACCCTGAGTTTCCTACAGCCAAGTTGTCAGCAGGAGCCGGGGGAGGGCACTCCTTTTTGGCTGCAAAGAAATCATATTAGTTTAAAGCCCAACCAGATGTTCCAGACTGAAGAGGTACAGAAGAACGGGCTTTGAGACCCAAAGGGGGAAAATCCTCTTTGCCTATATATTCACTGGGATATCCAGCGATCCTTTCTCTTCCAACAAGTACCCAGATGCTATTTTCAGTAACTATTATACAGTCTCTTCTGCTCAGAAACATCCACACTTTTCACTGAATCTGAGACAAGAGTCCAAACTTCCAAGTCTGGCATTCAGGTTTCTACATGATCCATCTAACTCATTTCCTAGTCTCATTGCCTACTCTTGTGCTGCACTTATATTTTACTAAGTCTATGGGTTTTTCTCCTCAATTAGACTATAATCTGTTCAGAACAGGATACTCGTTCTCCACTGCACCGAGACCCATTGCTAGGTGCTGTACTGAGAAAACCATCCACTGCCTTCCAAACATACCACACACAATCCTTCCTATATTCATGCCTTTATACACCACATATGAACTCTCTTGATCAAGTCCTGTCTTTTTTAAGGTCTAGCTTGAGAGTTAGTTCCCTCTAGAAAAATGTCTCCAAGCAACAAAACCAACTTGGATCTCCATGTCCATCTACTTTTTCACATTTCCTGCCATACTGCGCCACCACCCTCCCCTTGACTAGTCACAGGTGAATCTTGTCTCCCATTCCAATTAGGGGGCTGCTCTAGTCACTGAGACTGCACTTCTCCATCCCCTCCCAGCCCTGGTTTAAACAATTTTAAGGGTTGGGCCCACAGGACAGATTAACAGAAAAAGGTTGGAGCAAAGCTACCCAGGTTCCCTCACCTTCTGACTTCTCAAACTGCTCCAGCAGACTGGACAGGTCTGATGCCTCAATTCCTGTGGAAGCACACAACACAAGATTAAAAACGAAGGCCAGGGCCTCCCTGGTGGCGCAGGGGTTACCGCAGGGTTTGTTAAAGTCTCAGCACTATCATGCTATCACCAGCCACTGTGGCATGAGTTCAATCCCCGCCAGGAAGCTGACCCACATGGCACAGCAGACCTCTCCTATCTCCCCCACTGCTCCCCTCAGCAGTGTATTCAATAGATCCACCTATTCTGCGCCCAACTCTATCTCTGGTGAATCCTCTCACCCCTCCCCCCACACCTCTGGTCTACAACCCAGTTCTTGTATGCATAAATAGATCAGAATAAATCTTTAAAAAAAAAAAAAAGGGCCTCCCTGGTGGCGCAGGCAGTTGAGCACCACACCATGAAGCTGTTTGCAACGTAGCCTCTGCAGCGCGGGTTCAATCCCGGCCAGCCAGCGAGAATCCCACATGGCACAGCAGACCTCTCCTGCCTCACCCACTGCTCCCCTCAGCAGTGTATTTCACCAGTCTGCCTGTTCTGTTCCCCGCTCTGTCTCTGGTGAATCCTCTCACCCTCCCACAAATCTGGCCTGTACCCCAGTTCTTGTTAAAATAAAATAAATCTTTAAAAAAAAAACAAAAACACCACGGGGCCTCCCTGGTGGCACAAGGGGTTACACACAGCACTATGAAGCTAACCACAGCCATTGAAGCACAAGTTCGATCCCCGACCAGAGAGGCGACCCACATGGCGCAGCAGACCTCTCCTGACTCAGTTTATTTCGATCAGTCTGCCTGTTCTGTGCCTCCCCGCTACACCTCTGGCCTGTACCCCGGTTCTTATATACATGAATAAATAAATTTAAAAAAAAAAAAAAAAAACAGGGGGCCTCCCTGGTGGCACAGCGGTTGAGCGCTGGGTTGCAAAACTGCCGCAAAGGCTGGTGGCCTAGGGGTTAAGTCTCAGCACTACCACCACAAAGGCCCTCTGCTGTGGCCTGAGTTCTATCCCAGGCCAGGGAATTGACCCACACAGCACAGTAGACCTCTCCTGTTTCACCCGCTGCTCCCCTCAGCAGTGTATTCTGTGGGTCTGCCTGTTCTCCCCACTCTTTCTCTAGTGAATCCTCTCTCACACACACCCCCACACATACCTCTGTACCTCAGTTCTTCTACACCAAAATAAAATCTTTTAAAAAATTACATCATAAAAAAATAAAGGGGCCTCCCTGGTGGTGCAGCGATTGAGAGCTGGGTTGCGAAGCTGCCCGCAGCCTCTGCAGCGCCGGTTCAATCCCCGGCCACCAGGTGAAAGTCCCACATGGTGCGCAGACCTCTCCTGCCACCCGCTGCTCCCCTCAGCAGTATACTTCGTCACTCTGCCTGCTCTGCTCTCCGCTCTGACTCTGGTGAATTTTCTCACCCTCCCACGCTTCTGACTGTACCCAGTGCTTGTATAAATAAATAAATCTTTATAAATAAATAAATAAATAATAAAAACCAGGTCCAGACAGTTCTGCCTGCTTGTGTCTATGCAAGCATCATTTACTTTTCTTTTCCTTTTTGTAATAAACCTGTCCTTTTGGAAATTAAAAAATAAAAATAAAAAGATAAAAACCAGGACCTATCAACTGAAATCACAAGTCCCAAGAAGTCCCAAAGCACCTCACTTCTCCCTTTATGCTCCACCTGCCCAATACACTAAGTAAACCAGGACCATAACACGAAGCAGGAAGGACTCCTACAAACCCAGACCTTCACCAATCAAGGACCCTCCCAAGAGGGCCTCCCCTGGTGGCGCAGCGGTTAAGCACTGGGCTGCGAGGCTGCCTGCAGCCTCTGCAGCGCCAGTTTGCTCTCCGGCTGCTGGCAAGGGTCCCACCCCCACCCAAAAAAAAAAACAAAAGAACCCTCCCAGGAAATCCAAGAAAAGCCAACCCCATCAAGGTGGTTTTTCCTCCCCTAACACTTATCAACTAACCCATGTTCACACAATTGAACTGTGTGGCACTTACCAATCTCACTGATGAAAGCCTGCACAACGTCCTCAGCACCCTGAGGACGTGGAGTAGGCAGAAAGGACAGTTTCCTTAGACGGGCTGGGTGGATAGCAGGCAGCTTAGGGACAGTGCCCTGCCTTGGTGTAGGTGTGGAAAAAGCCTTGGCAACAGGAGACAGGGGCTTCTCCCTGGGCCTGATCTCCTGGGTCTCAGGTTTTAGCCTCTCTGACTCAGACTCCTCAACAGTCACATTCTCAGCAGACTGACATGGTGAAGCCTTGATCCGGGGGCTTTGCACCGGGGAGGACACCTTGTGTTTCATATGGGGAGATGTGGTTATTGGCTTGACCTCCACCTTCGTGGGCTCGATCTGTGGCACTACCTGGCCAGCTGACTCAAGACTGAGGGGAGGAGCCATCGGCCCAGGAATTACACTTTCAGAAGGGCCTGGTGTGATGCTGTTGGGTTCAGTCTTGGCTGAGGGAATAGCCCCAACAGAGGTTAGAGGCAAAGGAGGTGGAGGTGCAGTAGGCCAGAATGAAGGGTGTTGTGGCCCTGGGCCCCATCCTAAGGGCCCATAGGTACAGCTGGAGCTGTAAGGTGGGACTGGGGCAGGAGGGGGTACCCAAGGCACGTTGCAAGTGGGAGGCACAGCATATGTGCCAGGAGTACCAGACACTAGGGGCACTGTTGGTGGAGGAGGCAGGCAAGGATAGCCAGAAGGGGATACAGAGGGATAACAAGGCCAAGGTGGCACAGGGGCATAGAGAGTATAGGGATCAGGTGGCACTGGCCCCATAGACACTGGAAGTCTAGGAGGCTGCAAGGGAGGTGGGGGCAGACTGGGGGCCCCTTGTCCATTTGTGGTAAGGGGCAGCATAGGGGTCATGCCCAGACCACCTGGGGTAAAAGGCAGAGTAGTGGGCCTTGGGTAGGACATGGGCTGTACAGTAGAAGGTGGAAGTCTTGCTGGCAGTGGCATCTCTTGGGACGGCACCTGCTCAGTGGGAGTTGAAGCCACAGATTTGCTTGCAGGTGGCTCAGGACTAGGAGAAGCAGGGCTGGGACCCACAGGTATGAAGCAAGCTTCAGGAGGAGCCTCAGGGCTTCTTTGCAGAGCTGTCTTCTTGGCTGGGGCTGGTGGGATGACAAGACATGGGATGTCTGCCAGTCCTTTGGGAGTCTCTGGGAGACTGGGCCACTTCCCAGCTGGAGGATGGGAACTCTTCTCTTCTGCCTCTGCTTGGCGCTGCTGCCTTCGCCGCCAGTACTCAGATAGGCTAAGAGGCCGAGGTCTGGCTTCCTGAATTGAGGCACTGCTACTACTATCCACCTTTAGAGGACCCAAGACCTCCTTGACTTCAGGGATGATGGCCTTTGAGGGATCTGAAGACTCTGACTTCAGAGCTGATACTGCACCACGTCTTGGATCGGTTGGCCTAGACTTCACTAGCACAGGGTCAGCTAGAGCTGGGTCATCAGGAACAGAGTCAATTGGTGCTGGGATAGCTGGCACAGGGTCCACTGGTGGCAAATCATCTGCGATGGGAACAACTGCAGGGTCAACTATTTCCGAGTCAGCCAGGACTGGGTCTGCTGGGAGAGGGTCAACGAGCTTTGAGTTGGCTGAAGCAAGGTCAACCAATGCAGGGTCAACAGGTACAGAGTCATCAAGAACAGGATCAACTGCAACGGGACCAGCTTCAGAGTCAAGTGGCATGATGCTGGTGCGAGAAGAGTCACCCAATGAGAGATGCACTGGAACAGATTTGACTTGGATGGTGTCAACTAGGTTTGGATAGAGGTCTAGAGGACTTTCCTTAGCAGGACTAGCTTTTCCAGCACTATTTTCCAAGTTCCCAGAGCTAGGCTTTTCCAAAGCAGCTGCCCAGGCTCGAGCCCACGCCCGGGGCTTCCCTCTACTGCGGGGAGGCCCAACCTCTCTTTTAAGTTCCTCCTGAGGCAAGTTGCTTGCCTGAGAGTTCACCTCTGTAGCCACTTTAGATTGCCCACGAGAGGATGATCTCAGCCTCCTGACATAGCCTTCTGCACAGGTTGCTGGCTGCTCCTTGCTTTTCTTCCTCCTGCCCTTTCGAGCTCTCTGGGAACTCAGCACTGCATTATCCGGTGGGTTCTGAGGCCCTTTGGGCAGCACTGGCTCCGTGACCTCTCTGGGCTCCAACAAGCAGGCTGACTCGAACTTTACCTCTGACTCCAGGGACAACCCGTCTTTCTCAGGGCAAAGGGCTTCCTTGGGCCCAGCAGCCTCTGTTTCTGACTCTAGTGTAGGCATGAGCAGCTGCAAGGCTGGGCTGGTTGCTAGCGAGTCATCCAGGAGCACAGGCTGGGGTCCAGGAGGGATCTGCCGCACCACAACCGGGATCTCCAGGTCATTGCCAGCTGTAGCTGCCTGGCCTACAATCTCTAGTACCACACAATCCTCAGGCAGTGTCAAATCATCCGGCTGTTCCTGAAGCTCATCCTGGAGTGATGTCAGGTTGGTGAGGTTGGGCAGGCAATATGGGTGCATGGCCCGCACCAGCTCACTCAGGGAGGAGATGCTCTCGTCCCCAGCTGCCTGCACTGCCACCTGTGCTGCTACTGTTTTATCTTCTTCCTCGGGGCAAGCCAGGTGCATGGGAAAGTCTGGGATGCTGCTCACAGAGTTGTCAAGCTCCCCAGCAAGCATCTGGCCACTGAAGCTGGCCACCTCCTCCTCTTCTTCCCCATCACTACGCTGCTGGGGAGGAGGGGATTGGCCCCAGCGGGGTCTCGATCTTGGAGGTCTCCAGCTAGGAAGCTTGGGGGAAGAGGTCTCCAAAAAGGAGGGTGGAGAGAAGTCCCAAGGGGGATCTGCAAGAGCCATCTCAACCTGTAGGAGAGAAACCACAGAAATTTTCTTGAGCAATCTATTTTTTCAGACCTGTCCCCACATGGTCCTCCCTCCTAGAATTTCCTTAAGGCTCTCTAGGGTAGACTTACCCCATTCATTCTACTACTGCCTGTGCTGGGCCCCAATGGATCAACAGGTGTTATGAGGTCACGTTCTGGTGGTGTCCGGGAGAGGGTGAGCAGCTTGTGCAGCTGAAAGGGAGAAAAAGACCTGAAATGAGTTTGTGCTTCAGAACTATGCAAATAATCCCAGGTATGTAGTTCTAACCTTTGTACCAACTGCGCATTCCCTGCCCCTAATCCCACACTCACAGAGGTGCCCTCTCGAGGTGACACAAGCAGCTCCGAGTCAGGAATGCTGTCAAACGGAGACAGGTTCTCAGAATCTGCATTATCCAAGATCTCCGTCAGAGCCGTGAGCAGAGACACTTCATTCTGGTCTTCCAAAGATAACATGCTCTGCTCCAGAAAGAACAGGAAAGTGTGACCGACATCCCTAATGACATAATGGACAACTGAAAAGGACTGCATGCCAAGCAAAATCAGTCTCCCAGGCACAGTTCAGCTCAACTGCCAGAGAGAGATTTGAGTACCAGGAGGCATGAGTTACAATCACATTTGCTACCACCCACGATCTGTCTGGTGTCAACACTGAATTCAAAGTTTGTTTCATACACTCCACCTACCCTCAGGTAATGTGGGATACTCAGGAGACAACCTTTGACTAGACTGGAATTGAGCTCAGACATCAGAACCCTCTGGACATGTAAGTTAAGGACACAGGCAAGGAGAAAGGCCCTGGACTATAGTCCAATCCGACCAAGGCATCCTTACGTGGGCTATAACCTGGCAGCCTACAACCCAACTCTCATCTAGAGGAAAAAAACATACTTTCAGGTCTTTGGTCAGGTATGCAAGACCATCAGATCTGGGAGAGTATTGCCACTGAGTCAGAGCCTCCCAAGCCTGAACACCTCCAAGTCCAGCCCCAGTTCACCTCTCCAAGGCTCCCAAAATCTTCAATGAGGGAGATGAGGGAGGCATCCATGTAACTCTGCATGGTCTCCAGCAACGTCTCATCTTGCAGCATCAGCCCCTCTGTTTCCAGGTCCTTGTCCTTCAAACAGGGTCCCAGTCGAGACAGACTGACAAAGCCAGAATCGCCCCCCTCCTCATGTAGCAGCACCTGAGGAAAAGGCGAGAAAGGTCAGAAGGGCACGGCAAAGGTGGTAGGACATAGACCCTCTGAGGTAGCTGACTGATATACTTCCGAAACCAGGGCCAAGCCCTACACCAATGGGCCCAGACTGAGCAGGAACTCCACCATAACCAAACCGTTGCATGTGCTGGGTAGAGAGATGTACAACCACTAGCAAAAGTCCCAACCAGGATGGCAGTATTCAAGGACTCTATCCAGAAACAATCAGAGCCACAGGAAATTATTAAGCTGGGGAGTAAAAGGGGCCTCCCTGGTGGCGCAAGGGGTTAAGACGCAACCTATGAAGCTATCCACAGCCTCTGCAGCATGAGTTCGATCCCCAGCCAGGGAGCTACCCTCATGGCGCAGCGGACCTCTCCTGATTCGCCTGCTGCTTCCCTCAGCAGTGTATGTCAGTCAATCCAGCTGTTCTGTTTCCCATTCTGTTTCTGGTGAATCCTCTCAACTGTCCCCCACCCACCCCCACACACACACACCCCTCTGGCCTGTACCCCAGTGCCTGTATCCATAAATAAGTAAATCTTTAAAAAATAAATAAACTGGGGAGTAAAAAATTCAAAATGATCAAGGTTGCTCAAAGAGCCATCTGCTTGGCATGGTAAAAATAGGTTGTCTAAGGGGCACAGCACAAGAAAGAAGGTCAGCAAAAGCAAGCAATTTCATCTACAACCACCTCACCTCCCCACAAATCTTGCTCAGAGCTCTCTTCTCTTCTTGGCTCAACTCCTACTTCTTCACAAAGACACCCCAGGCTTCTCCAGCCCATGCTACTATCGCCTCACACCCTTGAATTATTTATATTTCTATACCACCAGCTTTTCTGACAATGGTATCCTGTCCCCATCCCACCTTATAACATTCCTTGCATCATTACTAACACTAGATTCCAAGTTCCTTTGGGGTAAATAACCCTTTGTATCTATTAGCTTATATTCTTTTTGGTCTTGTAAGGATTTAAAACTACTTAAACTGGGGCCTCCCTGGTGGTGCAAGGGGTTAAGTCTCAGCACTTTGAAGATATCCACAGCCTCTGCAGCACAAGTTCAATCCCCAGCCAGGGAGGTGACCACATGGCGCAGCAGACCTCTCCTGTCTGGCCCACTGCTCCCCTGAGCAGTATATTTCAGTCAATCCACCTCTTCTGTTGCCCACTCTATCTCTGGTGAATCCTCTCACCCCCTGGGACCATGCCTCTGGCCTATTACCCAGTGCTTATATGTATAAGTAAATCCTTTTTTTAAAAAAATAATAAACCTTTAAAAAAAAAAACTACTTAAACTTCCTGGTTACCCATGATACCAAGCACGATGTCTTACACACAGTTGATATTCACTGTTTCACACTTTAATTTTGAAAGCCTACAGTGTACCACACAAACTCTCAATGGTAGTCCCAACAGGAGAGTCTCTTCCTTTATCCCCACCAGGTGAGAGCAAAAGAGAAAGCTTGATTCTGTAGATGGAGGCAACACCCCACCACTCCCCTGAGAACTAGCAATGTCTTCAGCCTTGTCAAGCAGGGAGGCTCCAGTCCAGGCCTGTCAAAAGTGTGGGCGTGGGTAGGGCCAGAAGTCGCTGGAATGGAGCTGGTAAGGCCAGAGCCACAGCTCTCTCCTCTCCAGAGACAGAAGATGCAAAGGCCTGAGAACAGGAACAACAAGCAACTCCTCCCTTAACCCCCTTCTGCAGCAAAGGGAAACTACACCACTTCCAAGAGAAAAAAAAAAAAAGACAACAGGTGTGACTATGTACCCACACACACCCTCCTAATCAAGTTGAGGAGTTCTGATGCCCAGGGAGAAAAAAAGGCAAGATAGGGACACTTGCAGAGGCTAGGTCCACCAAAAATGTGAAAGGTGGCAGGTTTTAGGCACTAACTCCTCCCAAGCCTTCACAGTCCTGTAATTACAACAAGCAGCTGCTGAATAGTACCTGGCTCAGCAAATCCTGGGTAAGCAAGAAGACTGCATCTCAACATGCCTGCCACCTACCCGGCTCAGCTACTAGACCAGAATCTCAAGACAACGCACAGCTCTAAAAAGCACTCATCACCACCTCCACCAGGCAGGAACTTAAACCTCAGAGACACCCCTCTCTTCACCTTACCTCACTTATCCCTCAATCCCCAACAGCACAACTCCCAAGTTGTCTCCTTGAGTGGAGATAGCTAAAAGTACCAAGATCATGTAGGGGCTAAGACCAGGCTTAAAGTGATCCAGCCAGCACCTCTAACTTCAACCTCCCAAATGGCTTTTTCCAGATCCAATCTTATCCACGAGGATTAAAATCAGCTAAGACTTTTTTAAAAATATTTTTGTTTGCTTATGCATACAAGAACTGGAGTGTAGGCCAGAAGTGCGGGGGTTAGAAGATTCACCAGAGACAGAGTGGGGAGCAGAACAAGCAGATCTACTGAAATACATTTCTGAGGGGAGCAGCGGGCCAGACAGGAGAAGACTGCTGCCGATGTAGGTTAGCTCCTTACTTGGGGAACTAACTCATGCCTCATGCCACAGTGGCTGATGATAGCTTGGTAGCGCTGAGACTTAACCCCTGCGCCACCAGGGAGGCCCAGGCAAAACTTTTAAAAATACTTACCTGATCACTCTGGTGACCCTCCCTAAATTCCTTCAATGGCATTTTAGCATCAGGTTTAAACCCTTAAAATGGCTTACAGGGGTCCTGGTCTTCCTCACCATATTCTTCTGCTCATCTGTATTCCCTTTCAGCACTCTATGCCTGGCTCTCTACACACTATAAAAATACAATTAACCATACAGGTCTCTTCATTTCTCCAATAAACGATATTCTCTCCCACTTCAAGATCTTCGAGTAGTATTCCCTCTGATGAAAGCCCCCACCCCCAGACTTCCAATCTCATCTTAAACTGTTCCCTCACGGATCCTGCAAAGTAATACAAATTTGATTATTACTACTGATTATAACCCAAAATCCTTTTGGTCCATATTATTTATTAACTATCCTGATAAAAACATAAGAAGGAACTGTGTGTGGTCTACCATAGTATCCCCTGTGCCTGAACATAATGGTATCTCACACACCCATCTTTTTGTGGGGAAGTGGGTCATCTCTCCATGAGACCCACTACAACTCCAAATAGCCACCTAACTTGATTTGGAGCTGGATCATGCATCCTTCCTGCATCTCCCTCAAAGGTTGGATAGTAACAGCCCCACAACATGAGCTGAAAGAGGGAAGAAGGGGTGGGCAGCTCCCAAGTACCAGAAGCCATTCTCTCCTGGAAAGGGCTTGGAGGTTTGGATTGGTCTGTTAGAACTCACATTACCTAGCAGGTGGCAGCCCACCAACTCCCACCTAGAAACCCCTTCCCTCCTTGCACCAAAATACTTTCAAGGTTATTTGCTTAAGAGAGATAACAGTTCAAACTATGCCCTGCCCATGTCCATTCTGGGTGGAAACTTCTAAGAATGGGACATAACATTTTGTAAGTACAGAGAACTGAAAGCCAAGAAAGTATCTGACAGAAAGAACTCACTCCCATCCAATAAATATTCAATTAGCCTAGAATAGCTCTCAAATAGCCTCCAACTTTTCCCATCCCCAGCAAAAATTCCTGAGAGCCTTAAACACCGACCATCTCAGTTTTCATGTGAGTTCACAGAAGCAGGTCTTAGCTGCCTCCTCAAAAGTGGGGTTGGAGTAAACAGAGAGGGACGGAGAGAAGATTCCCTTTTCCTTACTTAAACTTGTCCCATGTATATGTTGACACTGCCCATGCCCCCTGAATCACGAATGAGGCAGGACTGCAGGCAACCGAAATGCCAGTGCCAGTGACTCACAACCCACCCCAAGCCGGTCAGACAGAAGCCGCCACAGCCCTTCAACCTCAGTCCTCTACCCTTCCCAACACACTCCGTGATCCGCAGGAAAAGACTCCCCGCACATCTGGAAAGTCCTTCACCATCTGCTGTCGAGAGGCGCTGTGGACCAAACTAGGAGGAAAAAACTCCAAGATTCCGGGCAAAGTTGACTAGCAGCCCCTACCTTCTGTACCGGCCAGGGAACCGCAGCCCAGGCCGGAGATGGCGGGACCGGTCGGGACACACCCAGTTCCCAGCAGTGCGGCCCCAGCGCCCGCACGAGATGCCGGACAGCCTGGGGCGGGAGCCACGTGGACATACCCTCCCCGCCCCCACGTGGACCCGCGGCCCGACCCCCCCACCCCAGGCCAACCCACGTGGGTGCCGGAGCCGCCTTGAGGGGGAGGGGAAGCAGACAAGTTCTCCCGGGAAAATCTCCCCCCTCACCCCACGTGGCTCCGAAGCAGCACTGCGGCTCTGGGTTAGGAGTACCCCGACTCTAAATCTCATAGGGAGGTCTTCAGCCCTCGACTCCAAGTCCGTATCCCTGACTCCCTCCGGCGGGCCATGTTTCCGACACCCGGCTCTGCCCCTCCGGCGTTACCGAGGAACAGCCAGAGGGACCTGCCTCTGTCCACCTCTCCCTAAGCAAACGGCCCAGATCTACTGGGCCCAACCCGTCTCCCGCTACCACCCGGCATCGATTCCCGAGCGCTTCCTCCCTTTGCTGTGGCGTCCACGTGTCACCGCCCGGCACACGCCGCTTTGCTGCCAGCTGCGGGCCGCCCGCCAGCCTCTCACCTGCTCCCCGGCGCTCACCGCGCCAACAGTCCCATGCTGCGCTTGGCTCCGACTCCCCCAGCCGCTGCCGCGGACTCCACCGCCAGGGTCTGGGCAGGGACCCCCACTCGGAGGCGGCGGGACTCCGTCTCTCCGTCCCCGGCGCGCCGCCATCTTGGCCCCTGAACACCCAGCGCAGCTCTGATCGCCGGCGCCGCCTCGCCCAGCCGATTGTGGGAGGATAACTACAATTCCCGAAAGGCATTGCAAAACTACGGCTCACAGGAGGCCAAGCGGCGGGACCTTCTCGCGCCCGAAAAGCGCGCCCTGGCCTCGCAAGGTAGTCTGGGAGTAGTAGTTCCTTTACGCAGAGACCCATATTCTAGGCAAACTAAAACGTTTAGTTTTGTGTTGCGCTGAGGGGGGGCCTACCTAGGGAGTGCTAGGTAGTAAGACCCACATCTTTTATTTTCCTAATTTGTGCAAGTGTCGGAAGGCCCCTTTTGTATGAAGTTCTACCTGTGATGCATTCCTTTCACTTTTTCCAAGTGGGCCTGTGTTTTGAAACAGCACACCCTAGTGGCAGTGGCACTCCAGGGGCTAACCCTCACCTACTCTCACACTGCGGCACTACTTCGAGCATAATCTTAAAACACTGCATTCTGTCTCTCTCTCTCTCTATCTCTATCTCTTTTGTTTATATTTTACTTATTTATTTTCTCCCACCACCATCTCTTTTTTAATTTTTTAATTAAAAAAAAAAAAAAACATTCTCCACGTCTCTCCGAGCTTCAGAAACTCATGCTGGTTTTTTATTACCAAACGTGTTACTTGCTACTCTACATCGCCTTGTTGTCCCCCCAAAAACAACAGGTGTTCTCCTGCCTTTGTTTTTCAGCCCGGAATCCTCGAACCTTGACACATCTTGCATGCCACAGTATATCCACGAAAGCCCTTTTACGCATCCAAGCAAATTGTAATCTCTAATTCTTTTTTTTTTTAAATATTTTTTATAGAGGCATGTTTTATTTATTTATTTGTTTGTTTATACATGCACTGGGTACAGTCAGAAGCACGGGAGGGTGAGAGAATTCACCAGAGCCAGAGCAGGGAGCAGAGCAGGCAGAAGGAACGAAGTACACTGCTGAGGGGAGCAGCGGGCGGCAGGAGAGGTCTGCGCGCCACGCAGGACCCTCCTCCGGTGGCCGGGGAGCAGCCGGGGATCTAACCGGCTGTACGGAGGCCGCGGGCAGCTTCGCAACCCAGCGCTTAACCGCTGCACCACCAGGGAGGCCCCTCTCTCTATTTCTACAGTCCATTACGATCTCTACTATTTTTTAATTTGCCATTCAAAAGCAATTCATTTTCCTATTAAAACAATTATTGCAGGGCCTCCCCGGTGGCGCAGCGGTTGAGCTTTGGGTTGCGAAGCTGCCCGCATTCTCTGTATCGCCGGTTCGATCCCTGGCTGCTCCCCGGCCACTGGAGGAGGGTCCCACATGGCACGCAGACCTCTCCTGCCGCCCGCTGCTCCCCTCAGCAGTGTACTTCGGTCCTTCTGCCTGCTCTGCTCCCCGCTCTGGCTCTGGTGAATTCTCTCACCTCCCGCCCTTCTGACTGTACCCACTGCTTGTATAAATAAATAAATAAATAAATAAATAAATAAATAAATAAATAAATAAATAAATCTTAGGGGGAAAAAATAATTCTTTAAAAAAATAATAAAACAATTATTGCAAAAGTTTAAAAATTAGATCAAAGAGTACAAAACTATAAAGTAAAAGATATACTTAGCCTGCAAATTCCATTTCTACTCCCCAGATTTAATACTTGTCACCTTTGGTGTGTATTCCACCACACTTTTTTTTTTTAAAGATTGATTTATTTATGCATACAAGAACTGTGGTACAAGCCAGAGGTGCGGGGGAGTGAGAGGATTCACCAGAGACAGAGTGGGGAACAGAACAGGCAGATTGACTGAAATACAGTGCTGAGGGGGGCAGTGGGAGAGACAGGAGCTGTCTGCTGCACCATGTGGGTAGCTCCCTGGCTGGGGATTGAACTCCTGCTGCAGATAGCTTCATAGGTTGCGCCTTAACCCCCCGCGACACCAGGGAAGCCCCACACTTTTTTTTTTAAGATTTATTTATTTATGCATACAAGAACTGGGGTATAGGCCAGAGGTGGAAGCTAAGAGGATTCACCAGAAACAGAATGGGGAACAGAACAGGTGGATTGCCTGAAATACACTGCTGAGGGGAGCAGAGGGTAATACAGGAGAGGTCTGTTGCGCCATGTGGGTGAGTTCCCTGGTCAGGGATTGAACTCATGCAGCAGTGACTGCTGATAGCTTCATGGTGCTGAGATGTACCCCTTGCGCCACCAAAGAGGCCCCCTGACACTTTTTCTATGCATATAAAAATGTATAGAGGGGGTCTCCCTGGTGGCACAAGGGGTTAAGGCGCAACCTATGAATCTATCTGCAACCACTGCAGCATGAGTTCTATCCCCGGCCAGGGAGCTACCCATATGGCACAGCAGACTCTCCTGTTTCACCCACTGCTTCCCTTAGCAGTGTTTCAGTTAATCTGCCTATTATGCTCTCCATTCTGTCTCTGATAAATCCTCTCACTGCCCCCAGCACCTCTGGCCTACACCCCAGCTCTTGTATGCATGAACAAATAAATAAATAAAATCTTTTTAAAAATAATTATAATTTCAGAGAGCTATAAGTTCTATCAGAAAATAAATGATGAATTGGAGAATGTAAAAGCTAAGAGGAGGAGGGCTTCCCCGGTGGCGCAGCGGTTGAGCGCTGGGTTGCAAAGCTGCCTGCGGCCTCTGCCGTACCGGTTCGATCCCTGGCTGCTCCCCGGCCACTGGAGGAGGGTCCCACATGGCGCGCAGACCTCTCCTGCCGCCCGCTGCTCCCCTCAGCAGTGTACTTCGGTCCTTCTGCCTGCTCTGCTCCCTGCTCTGGCTCTGGTGAATTCTCTCACCCTCCCGCGCTTCTGACTGTACCCAGTGCATGTATAAACAAACAAATAAATAAATAAATAAATAAAACATGCCTCTTAAAAAAAAAAAAATTAAAAAAAAAAAAAAAAGCTAAGAGGAAAGAATTTCGTATGGTGTGATGACATAAGGCCTCTGAAAAGGACATATTTAAGTAAGACTTGAATTACAATGAAGACCTAGTCATACAGAGAGCATTTTGTTGTTAAAAACAACCAGTGCAAAGGTTCTGAAGAGCTCAGAAGCAGATTCTCCAGCCCCAATCAAACTTTTTAAGATTTATTTATTTATGCATACAAGAACTGGGGTACAGGCCAAAGGTGTGGGGGGTGAGAGGATTCACCAGAGACAGAGTGGGAAACAGAACAGGCAGACTGACCCAAGTACATTGCTGAAGGAAGTAGCAGGCAAATCAGGAGAGGTCTGCTGCGCCATGAGGGTTGCTCCCTGGCTGGCAGGGGATCAAACTCACCTTGCAGAGGCTGTGGACAATTTCTTAGGTTGCATCTTAACCCTTGCACCACCAGGGAGGCCCCCCAGTCAAACTTTTAAGTGACTTCAGACCTGGAGGATAGCTGGACCTTGTGAGAGATCCTGAGTGAGAACGACCAACTAAGCCACTGCTAGATTCCTGACCCTCAGATATTAAATGAGATAATAAAAAATTGTTATTTTAAAATGCTAAATTTGCACACCTGAAACTTTTTTTAAGACTTATTTTTTTTATTTATGCATATAAGAACTAGGGTGTAGGGGCCTCCCTGATGGTGCAAGGGGTTAAGCACAGCACTATGATGCTATCTACAGCCTCTGCAGCACCAGTTTGATCCCCCAGCTGGCCAAGAAGCTAACCACATAGCTCAGCAGACCTCTCCTATCTCACCCGCTGGTCCCCTCAGCAGTGTATTTCAGTAGATCCGCCTGTTCGGTTCCCCACTCTGTCTCTGAGGAATCCTCTCACTCGCCTGCACCTCTGTCCTGTACCCCAGTTCTTGTATGCATAAATAAATCTTTAAAAAAAAAAAAGTAGGGTATAGACTGAAGGTACAGGAGAGGGGTGAGAGGATTCACCAAAGACAGAGTGGAGACTAGAACTGGCAGATTGACTGAAATACACTGCTAAGGGTGTAACAGGGTGGTGCCCAGGAAAAGGGGAGGTTCCAGGTTCCTTGCCCCACCCAAAGGAGGGTAGAGCTGAGCAAGCAAGAGAGGAAGCTGGAGAGGAAACTGAGGAAGGGAGGAAGATGGATGGAGAGCAAGAAAGAGACCTGAAGGAGTTACATGGAGCAGACAGATATGTGAAGAAATTGCGCTTGCTTCTTTGTCTGGAATGGTTGAGACAGATGTGAGAGACCCCCGTGAGGAGGTTAACAATGGTAGCTTTTATCTTGATTTTGCTCTTTTCCTCCCAGACTTGTTTGACTGTTTCTGACCCTGTTCTATGGGTCCCCAACAGAAGGTACTTTGGGCTTGTGGCAGGCTTTTGGACTTTGCTTTGGGCCAATCCTGTCTGGCTGGACTTATACCCATGAGGGGATGGGTAACTTGGGGTGCTTGATTTAGAAACTACATTCTTTGTCTTGTCTGTGTTGTTCACTAATTGTGTTAAAGTTCCTTTCCATTAAAGGCCTTGTATGTTTTGTCTTGATGCGGTGGATGGCAGAACCTATTTAGAGTGGGCAGGTTTGGGGGTTCTGGCGTGCCCCTCTCCCTGCCCTGTAATAAGGGGAGCAGTACTGAGACAGGAGAGGTCTGCTGTGCCATGTGGGTTAGCTCCCTGGCTGGGGATAGAACTCAGGCAGCAGTGGCTGGTGATATCTTGATAGCACAAGACTTAACCCCTGCACCACCAGGGAAACCAATAAATTTGCACACCTGAAACTTTTATAATGTTATGCAGTGTTAAATAAAAATTTTTAAACAAAAATTAAGTAAAATGCTAACTTCGAGGCCAACTTGTTAAGTGGTAATAATACCCCCAGATTGCAGTTTTCTTTCCGGGAAACTGCAGCCCTTCACAAAATAAAATCTCCCTTTTAGTCTTTTATTTGTAGCCTTAACAACCCACATTTGAAGAATGTTTTACAGTCCACAATTTGGTGTCACATACCAATGCATCCTTGCAGCATTCCTAGAAGAATTAGAAAAATGGGGAATGATCCCCTACCACTGAGAAAGAAAATGAGGTTAAATAAGGGTTAAACCACTTGCCTAAGGGCACACAGCCAGTAGGTTGTTTTCTTGAGTCCTTAGTTCCAAGATATTAAATAATAGCTTAGGGAAAGAGATGAATGAGTGGGTTTCACCCAGTTGGTGGGAATGCTCTGGAAGGCAGGGACTCTTTTAGAAGAAAACTTATTGGCAGGCCTAAGAGTTGCCTGAGGAACTTTGCAGATTTCTAGATGCTCTCCTGCTCCAGATTTGAGTTCCTCCTTCTAAGGGTGGGGTCTTCGCCTTTTTATCAGGTCCTGGGAGTTACTTAAACTCTTTGAGAAGTTAACTATGTTAGCAGAGAAAGGAATGTTGATGGTAAAAGGTGATGATGATGGCGAATGGACAAGAAGGAAGGGAAGACCTCCCTGGTGGCACAGGGGTTAAAGTCTCAGTTATCAAGATATAGCCAGCAACTGTGGCAGGAGATCGATCCCCAGCCAAGGAGCTGACTCACATGGAGCAGCTGCTACTGCTCCTCTCAGCAGTGTATTTCAGTGGATCCGCCTGTTCTGCTCCCCACTCTCTCTCTGGTGAATCCTTTCCCACCGGCACCTCTGGCCTACACCCCAGTTCTTGTATGCATAAATAAATTAATCTTTAAAACAAAAGAAGCGAGGGCCCTTCTTTTTTGTGATGGGCCTGGGGAAGATAAATCCTCTATGAATTCTTTTAATGGGCCTCCCTGGTGGTGTTAGGGGGAAATGATGTCCTGAGTTAATCCCATGCAGGCTTTGTGGACCCCACCCCCACTCCAGACTAAAGCCATCAAGACATTGGGAAAGACAAATCCCATCACCACCAAAGGGAGGGTGGCTGGGACCTGAGGGTGGAGTTGGGCAGCCAGGTTGGATATAAAAACCAAACACGTGGGCCTTGGGGTCTCTCTGGCTCGTGATTGTTCGCCTCCTGGCTTCACTGCTCCTGGCTGGCGGCCAACTCTGAGAGCGCCATTTTGGGATTCCTGATCGGTGGATTGGGTAGAACTCATTTAAAACTTTGTCTCCCACTTTTCTCCCAGAGCTGTACATTTCCTCATTTCCCCTTCCCTTGTAAATAAACCTTTTATTAACCTTTCACGTGTGCCTGCAGTAGAGCATTGATAAGTCCTTTTAAGCGCGCGGGTGAGGACCCACAGTCAGGCACCCCGTTTTGTATCGGGGTTGCTCTACAACAGTGGCACAAGGGGTTAGGCACAGCACTGTGAAGCTATCCACAGCCTCTTCGGGTCAAGTTCGAGAGTTTGACTTCTATCCCAGGCTGGCCGGGGAGCTACCCACATGGCACAGCAGACTGCTCCCCTCAGCAGTGTATTTCAGTCAGTCTGCCTGTTCTGTTCCCAACTCTGTCTCTGGTGAATCCTTTCACCCCCCCATACCTCTGCCCGTACACCGGTTCTTGCATGCATAAGTAAATAAATAAATCTTTTTTTAAAAAAAGAATTCTTATAATCATTTTATGGAAGTTATAGGACACACATTAGGTTCCAAATACCCTGGACATAGCCCAGCCAGGAACACAACCATAAACAAGACATGGAGCATTTACTATCTGGTTGGAAAAAGATTCACCCTTCAGGGGCCTCCCTGGTGGTGAAAGGGGTTAAGAAGCAACCTATGAAGCTATCTGCAGCCACTGCAGCACGAGTGAGTTCAGTCCCAGCCAGGGAGCTACCCACATGGCGCAGCAGACCTCTCCTGTCTTGCCTGCTGCTCCCCTCAGCAGTGTATTTCAGTAAATCTGCCAGTTCTGCCCCCTCCACTGTCTCTGGTGAATCCTCTTATCCTATCCCCTGCACCTCTGGCCTGTATCCCAGTTGTTCTTTGCAAAAATAATAAAATCTTTTTTAAAAATGGTTAATTTATGTTATGATTTTATCTCAAAAAGATAAAAAAAGACCTAGAGTTCTGAGTGCTTGTATTAATCTGCGCAAATCGGCTCAGACTGCCACCTGGACACAGTCGTTAAAGACCTTTGCAGAAACTCACAGCTTCCCTGCCATATCCCACGTCTACTTGATAGGTGTCTGTGATTTTGCTGCCCAATCTTGCCTGCACCACAATTTCCAGAGCTGTTTTGAAGATGTTCTCTTCTTCCCCAGACCTGGTCCATATTATAAGGCATGAGAAAGAGCACTAGGTCAAATACTTGTTAACTCTGTAAGTTTGGACAAATCTCTTCACCTCCCCAAGCCGGGTTTCCTCAAAGAGCCAAAGCTACTTACCTTAATTATCCATTCAATAGTATTGTGGGGGCCTCCCTGGTGGCACAGGGGTTAAAGACACAGTGCTATCAAGCTATGGCTAGCCACTGCAACATGAGTTCACTCCCAGGCCAGGGAGCTAACCCACATGGTGCAGCAGACCTCTCCTGTCTTGCCTGCTGCTCCCCTCAGCAGTGTATTTCAGTAGATCTGCCTGTTTTCTCTCTGGTGAGTCCTCTCACTGCCCCCCACACCTCTGGCCTATACCCCAGTTCTTGTATGCATAAATAAACACACTTTTAAAAAAACCAGTAAGGCCTCCCTGGTGGTGCAGGTGGTTTAGTGAAGCACTGTGAAGCTGTCCACAGCCTCTGCAGGGTTCGATCTTGGCCTGCTGGTGAGACTCCCACATGGAGTGACAGACCTCTCCTGTCTTGCCCGCTGCTCCCCTCATCATTTGTATTTCGTCAGTCTGCCTGTTCTGTTTCCCACTCTGTCTCTGGTGAATCCTCTCACCCTCCCACACATCTGGCCTGTACTCCCTTCTTGTATAAATAAATAAATTGTAAAAAACAAAACCAGTATTGTGATGGTAATTCCTAAAGGAAACATGGTCACTGGTCACTAGCTCTGCTTAGTGGAAGTGGGAGGAGGAACTTCCCCAAGGAGGTGAACTGAGGTTTGAAGGAGACATTAACTAGGCATTTAGGCAAAGAAGAGGAAGTATATATTACAGATGCGTTCAAATTTATTAACTTCCCTGAATCTCAGTTTTCTTGCTTCTTCATTGATGATAATAGAAACTTCTTCCAAAGGACCTCAGGAAAAGTAAATGAGATCTCAGATGTGAAACACCGAGCACCCAGCATCTGGCCTATAGCGTATGCTCAACAAATGCTAATTTTCTTCTTACTTGTCTTCACCTTGCATTACATGTGTAATCTAGGAGAAGGGAACCTCAGATTCAGAGATGGCAAAGGCCCCTCTGGGATGGGTAGTAATAATCCCTTTGTCCACCCAGGTGATTGGTGATCACCAGGGAATCTGACCAAACTAGTTGTTTGGAATGAGTGGCCTTAGGGGTAGGTAGTCACAGGATTGGGGGAAGGCAGATTCATGGACAGTCCAGTGAAAGGGGTCAAGACAGGTATTCCCTCTCCTCTATGCTGTTGTTAATCCTGCAGTCAATCCAGCCCCTACTGACATTCTTGAAATAACAGATAACCTCAAGGAAAGTGGCTAATACATAGTCAGTAGACTACAGACTACATGGTGGCATTGGGCTAGGTAACCCAGCATGCTGAGTCTCCTCTGAGACTTGCACCAAGATGTAATTACAGAGGGTAAAGCTCAAACTAAGAGGGGGACGTGGTTGGTCTCAGGTTAGTTAGGGGCAAAGCTGGAATTCAAACCCAGGTATCCAAAGTGCCAGGCCTATTGCTTAGGTTCCCTTTACTCCCTCTAATGCTGATCACTGTCTTGGGAATTGAGAGGAAAAGGTGCACACTGACAGGGGGTGCTGCCAAGGGAAAACTAGAGTGAATGTGGGATTGCAAAGCAGTCCTCTGCCCCCCACTCTGGGGGTGGAGCGCTCCACAAAGAGGTTGGGAATGCTGGAGTAATGGGTGGCCATGTACACAACTCCCCTCCCCCACACTCTTACACCTGGGGGTGGGTCCCCATCCTTTGCAGGACCCTTTTTGCAACCCTGACTCTGCATCTTCCCATCATTTTGTGCTCCCTCAGCAAAAGTTAAGATGGAGAAAAGGGGTCTCATAAACACTTCAGTCTCTACATCTGTAATTCTCCCCCAACTAATCAAGCCAGCTGTGCAGACTTTGGGCCAGAGTGAGGGAACCTTCCCAACCAAACCCCTCCTAAGTAACAAAGGGAAGAAGGAAGCCCCTACCGGGTGGTCTGGGCTACCTGCTCTAGGGAGGGGACAACAGCCCTTGTCCCCAGCCTCCTCCCCTGGAGCCTACCCAGAAGCATAAGGAAAAGAAGTTAGAAGCTGGGGACCCCCCCCAAGAAGGGAGGGGGCCAGCTTGCTTTTCCAGACGGCTCCACTCCCCTTCCTTCTCCCTGCTAATAGGTATTTCCTGTTTATGAGCTGCTAAGGCTGGGCTTTTGGGAAGGGATAGAGAGGGCCCCTGCCCCCCTTCTCGGGGCTGGGTTGGGGAGTCCTTGAGGAGTGCCTGAAGGTCGGGAGGACGCAGTGTTCTCTGAGGACCTAGTGTTGCTTACAGTGACCATCCAGGTCGACTCCCACGTCCCGTCCCCCAGACCACGACCTCAACCCTTATAGATAGTGGGCATTTAAGTGGTCTGCTTTCTGTTCTCCCCTTCTGCCTGGTCTCCGAGGCCCTCAAAGGAGAGCAGCTTTCAGGCTGGGTGGCGGGAGGGTCAGACTGGATGGAAAAAGGGGGAAGGGAGCAGTGAAGTGTCTTGACCGATGAGTCAGAGCCTGCAAGGGGGAATGATGGCCTGCGGATACCCCCTTCCCCAGTCCAGCCAGGCCCTTATTCCGACGCTCCCTCCCCCAAGCAAAACGCAGATCCCAGACCCTTAGGCGGGGGAGGGCGGGGACCCCACATAATTAACCCTTTTAGGTCTAGTCCCAACAGGTTTAGCAGGCACGGGAAGAGTGATTAATTTAGGGAGGGGTGAGTTGAGGGGTTGCAACAAGAATTAGGGTAGTACTTCTTTTCCCCAGCCTAGTTGGGGCGTGAGCCCGCAGCAAGGGGCTTCCTAAACGTGGGCTCTCAGCACAGAGAGCCAGGGGGGTCGGCCGTCCCTTTCTCTCCGGAGCGCGGCCGGGGGTGGAGAGAGCTACACCTCACAGCCCACCCTAGCTCCGCCTCCCCCAGTCCGGGCTCCCGCTCCGGCTAATCGACGCTCCCAGCTCGGCGGCGCCGGGAGAACCGGCCCCGAGCGCGCGGCTCGCCCTCCCCCCGGGGTCTCGGCCCCCGGCTCCCGTCGCCTTTTTAGAAGCTGCGTCACACGCTGGCCATTCCCTGACCGCCGCCGGCCCCTCGCCGCCCGCCCGCCGCGCGGCGCACGCACGTCGCCGCTCGCGACGCGCTCGCCCGGGTCACTTTGACACGGCTCTCCCCTCCCACTCGCAGGCGATTAGCATATTAATAAAGCCCGGCCCAGCCCGGCAGGAGCCGGAGAGCGGGCGCCGCGGAGCCAGCGCGAGGAGCGAGCTGAGGGGGCGCGGGGGGAGAGGGGGCGCGCGGCGGCGCCGGCGGCGGGGAGGGGGCGGGAGCGCACAGACACGCACACGCACACGCGCACACGCGGACACCCGCGCCGGGGACGCACACCCGCGCGCACACACGCAGAGCCGCTCGCTGCCCGCCTGGCTTCCTTCCTGTCTGCTCGGCGCCTGACAGGCCCCTCGCTGCAGCCAGGGGCGCCCGCACCGGGCCGAGGCCGGGCCGGGCCGGCGGCGAGGGCAGCAGGGGCCGCGGGCGGCGGCTGCGGCTCATGCCCGGCCTGTCCCCGCGCGGGGCGGGCACCGTGACTCGGCTGGGCCCCCAGCGGCGGGCGATGTGAAGATGTCAGTGGGCTGTGCCTGTCCTGGTGAGTAGAGCGCGGCACCCGGCCCCTCCCTCTCTAGCCCTCCCCGCAGATACCTCACCCCTTGTTTGGGTAGTACTGGGGGGGGGGCGTCGTCGATGGCCTGGCGGAGGTCGGGGGCTGTAGGGGCCATGAGGGGCCTCAGTCTGAGGGTTTTCCCCAACTGTGTAAATGCGTAGCAGCCCAGAGGCCGCGAAGGGGGGGTGTGCTGGGGTTCGCGTATGTTTTGGGGGGGGAGGCTAGTTGGGAAAGGTTGGGGGGGCTGAAATTCCCAGAATTCCAGGGTGTTAGCCAATCAGAAGTGACTCTGGACTTTTGACCCCCCCCTCAGGTCATCATAGAGTTGTGATTGGATGGTTTGGGGTGCCCCCCCCTTATCTGCTGCCTGTTCCCTCTTAAATATCCTGTGACACCTCCCTCCGGGTTGTTTCTGAGGACCGTGTTTGCGGGGGGGGGGGGGGGGCAGGGATTGCTTGGGGCCCATCTTGCCCCCCTCCAAATTTTTCTGCCTGTTGCCAGGGAAGGTTGGCCCTCCTGTGGGACTGGAGATACTCCTGGGGGGGGCGCAGATAATTGGGCCCTTGGGTCTGGCATCTCCACCCTAGTGGGAGGGGGAATGTGGCAACTTGGAAATGAAGTGATTTGTGAGAGTTGAGTTGAGGGGATCAAGGTTTGACCCTCAGTGAGAACTTCAGCTCCGAGCCCTACCTCCCCCAAACAGGCATCAGCTCTTGCCAGTGACAGCCTAGGTCTGAGTTCTTTTCTGGGGAGGCGGAAGCCTCTACCTCACTGCCAGGAGGAGTACCAGGTGTCCAGAGAGGTCTTCTCTGAAGAAGGGCCTTAACACTGCATATCCCCAAGTCCAGGACCCTGGATCCTGCAGTTGTTTGTAGAACCCCTGGAGTTCCTTTTCTTCTGAAAGTGGGTGTCCTGAATCTCGTCTGGTTTGGAATTTTTGCCCTGTTCTAGATAGCCTGTTCTCTGGAGACCCATACCCCACAACTGGACCTCCGCCCCCTTCAAATGGGCACAAAATCCCCAAGGGAAGCCACTGTCAGCTTCCTTGAAAATCATGTGACACAGGCCAAGCTGGGCTGGGCACACACTTAAAGTACCTACTGAGACTGATGTTTAAGGGGCATGGGGCTCAGAGAGAGGTTAGTGGAGCCTGAGTATTCTGGAATATCTGGGTGTGGGAACCCCTGGCTCCTGCTGCAGGGTGGGGAGAAGAGGAGGGGAAAGAATTTGCCAAGCTGGAATCCTGCCTGGTCCCATCATTCCTCCTCCTAGCTTGGTGTGCACATTTGTGTGTGTAGTTTCTCCTTTATAACTAACTGCCCCATGCTGAGTACCCTGTTCAGATCCAGCCATGCTCTGAGTCCACCCCATGGCGCTGATCCTCCATTACCCCGTGGAGCAGAGCAGAAACTAAGGTTCTGAATAAGCTAGAGGGCTGAGTCTTACCTTTTGATTCTTGGTTTCTACGAATAGTGGGTAGGAGGTGGGTATGGAGGGATTGTCAGGCTGGAGGTAGATGAAAGATTGGCCCTTAAGTTGCACCAGGGAGCCTGGGCCAGTGGAGAAGAGAGGAAGTTTCCCCCTCAGTCACTATGGGAGCGGCGTGGGGACAGGAAAAGGACCCATGACCAGGGGTGTGTGTGGGGGGCGCAACTTTAATCAGTGCCCCGGAAGGCATGTTCCTTTTGTGTGTCTGGTGGCCTGGTTGCCCATGAGGGGGCAAACGATGCCTAAGTGTGGGGAGTCTTTTTCTCCGTGAATGTGAAGAATTTGTGGATTGATACCATACCACAGACATGGACAGAGGTTAGACTTCAAGGAGAACCACATGGGGAGGGACTTGAGAGTGGCCTGGGGGTGGGGAATGGTAGGAGTTGGAGTGAGGGAGGCTTGTGTAAGTGGCTGGGAGCACATGAGTGAACACAAGGGTCTCCTGGCAGCGTGTACAGTTGACGCCCAGAGACCACCCCCCAACCTTGAGCGGCCCTGGGGTGGGGGCCCCAGGCACCCTGGCAGGCTGCCTGCCTGCTGCCTGCTGCCTGTCTGAGTCTCTCCTTTGTGCTCTGCTGTCTCCCGGCTCCTCCTCCCCCAGCCCAGCAGAGACAGCACATGCCCCACACATGTGACTGAGGGAAGCCAGAGCACACGCAGACCCATACACATGCACACGCGGAAGGAAACACCACAAGATACACACGTAAATGCACACCCAGCTCCCATAGTGCTCCTCTGGTGGGGAATCGCTTCTCGGGCTTTGCTCTGGAGCAAGGAAGACCTCTGCGAAAGGGCATCACCCTGGGCAGGTTGCTGAGGGGGCCAGGACCTGGCTGGGGCAGCATGTGGCTCAGAAGGGTTAAGGCAGGGAGGAGTAGGGGGAGGGGAAGAGGCAGCAGTGGTGGCGGCTGGGAGCCAGGAGAGGAGGATGGCAGAGCGCCAGGCCAACGGGAGGCCGGGCACAGACAAAGGAAGGGGGGCAGGCACACTGGAGGCCTGGGTCAGGGAGCCCCAGGGGCCGGGCAGGGGGCAATACTGGTACCTTATCCCGTGGGCTGAGGCAGGCTGCTGCCCTTCAGTGTTCCCACCTTCAGGAGGGGTACTTCCTTTTTCTTTCCCTTATCACCTTTGTCATTCTTTGCTGCTCCCTGCTCTCCCCTACACCCCCAACTTTAGGGTCTTCTAACTCAGACTTGCTCTGCTTAACTGGACCGCAGTCCCTGAGCAATTGGGGAAATTAAGTCAGAACTGAGAAGTGCATTCTTGCTAGAGAAGGGCGTCTGGGAGCAGGCCATTTTGAATGCTATGTCAGAGTTTTGATACCTCTTGGTACTTAAACACTTCTACCCAAAATTTGAAGAGACAGACTGTGTGCAGGTTTTTGAGCTCTGTGCTGGGGGCAGAAGCCAGAGCACACTCCCCTCCCCCTCCCCTAAGTAGACAGTCATTGGGGCAGGAGTAGCCTCTCCTCAGAGGAGAAAGGGAATAGGATTGGCTGCAGTGCCCCAGGGCTGGGCATCTATTGAGTTGTCTAGGGACCCTGTGTCACTGAGATCTGTTCCAGTTAGGGTAATATTTGACCCAGTGTGTTGTATGGATCTCCTCAAGTACTGCCTATGAATGCACTTTGGAAAGTTTAAAGGCATAAAACAAATGACGGGAATCGCCGTCAGTAGGGGAGGAGTGTGGTTAATTCTAAAATTGGGCTGTAAATTTGGGGGTCATTGGGAACTGCTCAAGTCCTGGTGGTAGGCAGTGTGTTGCAGGCTGAATGTCATGGATTTCAATGTGTTTGTGAAGCTGGGGTGTATCACATGACCAAGCTGTCATGGAGAATGCTGCTCGTTTCAGGCAGGGTGGTTTATGGGTAAGACTCTGGGTAGCAAATGGTCAGGCTGTGTATGTCACAGGTTCAGGGAATATATGCTGTTTTGCTGTGTTTACTAGGTTCAGGGCTCATGCATGTCACAGGTCCCAGTGGGTATGGAATTCAGGGTCTGACATAGATTGTGTGTATGTGTGTGTATGTGTGTGTGTCTGTCTGTCTGTCCTCAGTTTGGGTTTATTTAGGGATTAAGGTATGTTACAGGTTGAAGTGTGTATCAGGTACTGATTTCTCTTAAAGTGGGATGTTATTTATGTGTGGCGGTTGGTCCTAGAACAAGGTGTGATATTATTACAGTCAACTGGTGTGTATGCCATGAGAAATCCTGTTGTGGACTGTTTGTAAATATGATGGGGGGGGCACAGAGAATAGGGAGCAAAGACTCAAGTTGCATAGAAGTTAATCTGTGAGCCCTTACCCACCCCCTATCCCTTCTCCCCCGCCCCCCAATCCCTTCTTCCCCTCAGGGTTAGTGTGTCTCTCTCTTGTATATAGGCCCGACCCCAGTAACCACATACCTTTTTCCCTGGGATGGGGGAGGATTAAGCAGCAACTAGACCTCTTCAGGGAGCCCTTGGATGGACAAAACCCTTCCCCCGCTCTGACAGCCCCTCTTTGCCCATCACCCACGTGTCTCTCCAGTGGTGGTGGCGGGGAAGGGAGCTTCTGCTTAGACCTGTATAAGACAGGCCTTAGAACTTAACTGGGCTGGGGACTGGGAGCCTGGAGTGTCCCCCTCTACCTCCAGTGTGTTTACAGACTGAAGTCAGAGTGTTCTCTGTCTAAAACAACCCCCTGGAGCCTCCCCTCAGCTGCTCTGGGATTTTTACCAGGGGCTGAGCCCAGGGTGTCTGCCTAGGCTGGCCTTCACCCTGACAGATCCACAGGGGTGAGGAGATGTGGGGTAGGTTTGGGAGGTGGTTTGAAGATATGGGAGAGTCTCCCAAGGAGAGCCTCTTCCTGCATCCCTGCCTGTGGTTTTGGCTCCCCTGTTTACCCTTGAGCACCACACCTGGGGCTGGGGGCGTTCCAAGTCCTGGCCCCCACAGGTCTCCCCTCTCTCCCGGCCTCACGAACCGGATCTGTTGTGTCTCCATCTCTCAGTCCCCTGTCTCTCCCTGTCTCTGTCTCTCTTTTGTTTTTCTCAGCAGCCCTCCCAGCCTGCCTGCCGCTCTCCCTCCCTCCCTCTCCCTCTTCCTCTTTCCTCGCAGGGAGGGGGCGGGGCCGGTGGGGGCAGCTCCACCCTCCGCCCGCCCTGGGGCCTCATTCTGAGAGAGGCTCGGAGAGAGCGAGCGGGGAGGGAGAGAAAGGGAGAAAAGGAAGGGAGCCGGCGGGCGCTGCGTGTGTCTGTGTGTGTGCGCGCGCGTGTGTGAGTGAGTGTGAGTGCCGGGCCCTGCCTCTCCCGGTGCCCAGCAGAGGAGCCCGGTGGCCTGGGGAGGGCGGGCGGGCTGCTTGGAGGCAGAGGCAGCAAGAGGCGGCGGCGGGGAGAGCCGAGGAGGAGGAGGAGAGAGGAAAGAGCGGAGCAGCCATTGTTGAGGGAAACCTTGCAAACAAAGAAGGCTCCGGACTCCCCGCGGCCCCCCGCCCCCCAGGCCGGCCCCCTGGCCCCAGGCCCCCGGCCCAGTGGCCTTTGTAACTTTCCCCCGGGGCTGTGGCCGCCGCGGGGCGGGCGCAGGCGGTGCGTGTGAGTCTTTGTGCGGCCGGCAGAGTGGGGCTTTCAGCCAGGCCTGCCTGTCCCACTTGGGACATGAGCGGCTGAAGTTGCCCCCCCCAAGTCCTCAACCCTGCCAGGGCCCCTCTGGGCATCCAGCTGCTCCCCACATCTCTCCTGGCCCCCTCAGTTCTCCCAGGTAAGTCTGAGCACCCTGCAAGTCTGTTGGGGGTGGGTGGAATGTCCTGGGCCTGGTTCAGGCCTGGTATGATGGCTGCGGAGAGGTGCCCTAGCTCAGAGGCCCGAGCGCCCCGGCCTGCTGACCTATGATCTTCCCCCAGAGGGAGGGGCCTTGCCCTCTGGTCAGGCTGGTTACCATGGAAATGCCCAGCTGGAGGTGTGCCCCTCCACCCTAGGATGCAGCTTCATCCTGAGAAACTTTACTAGTTCTGGGCTCTTCCTCTAGTCTTGCCCTTCCGAAGGACTCCGATTGCTAAAGGTGGGAGGGGGCCTCTGTCTGCCTCCAGGACTGGATGATACGTCTTTTCACCCCCACCCCCACCTTGCTCCCTCTACCCCTGCTGCTGGGGACGACAGCAACAGGGACAGATGGTCTGGGTGATGTTCCCTCCCCTTCTCTTTTCACTCCTGAGCCCTTGGGCTGGGGCTACTGGGAGTTGCTATGGCTCTGGAGAGATGCTCAGTTTGTTTGCGTCCATTCACTGGAGATGTAAGTAGAGGTCCCAGAGCTTTGGACTTTCGCTCCTCAGAACAGCCCCAGGCTGTGTTCTGAGAGGAATGGAAGCTCTGAAACTTTTTTTCAGAATGAGAGTAGAACCCAGGTGTCCTGCTGCGCCCTTCTTTTTTAGAGTCCTGAACTGACACATTCTTTGAAGGACCCTTGGTGTGTGTGTGGGGGGAACAGGGGCAGTGATACTTTTGAGGAAAGGATTGGCCTCCTTAGGATGAGAGCCAGGTCTGATAATCCAGATTCTTGGGTTTGTTGCCTAAGCCTGGCATCTTGGGCTGTGTGAGCTTTGGCTTCCTATGTCACCTTAGCCTACCTTGTCTGGGGAGTGGGCAGACTTGGGGACTGGGTGGGACTGTCTCTTTACTGAGGGCACAGGCTGCTCATTCAGTCCAGACTGGCGTGTCAAGTCTGTGCTGCTCTGGGAACATGTGGACATGGCCTGTGAGAGCTCATGCATGGGGTGAGGGCCTGTTGTGGGCACCCTGATCCTGCCTGGGGCTGCTGGGTTCCAACCCTTGGCAGGCATGTTGGGGCGAGCTGAGGGTGGAAGCCTGCTAGGCAGGATGAGACACACGCGTGTGCAGGCACACACAGGCTCTGACTCTTGGCACCTTCAGGGACTGTGTAGTATAGGCCCCTCTGGGACCCTCCTTTTGCCCAAATTGTGAGGAGTGGGCCCTAGGGAGAGAATTAAATGACACATGTTGGCACAGGGTCTTCCTTTGTCTCTTCCCTTAAGGAACAAAATAGATTTTGTATGTAAATAGGGGAGGGGGCTCAGATACAGCCAAACCATTACTCTCCTAAATACAAGCAAGTTTTGGGGACCTGAGGAAGCAAATATAAATGGGGTCAGTACCTTTGGAGCTGTGACTCCGTTTCCCCTTCCTGGCAGGGAAGGGGAAAATAGACTTGTGGGGATACCTGGCTTATACCTAACTATGACTGTAGCTCTTCTTCCAGTCACAAAGAAGTACACCAGGAACTGCGCTGTGGAGTGAGGTGGGAGAAGGCACACATACCCGCATGCGTAGATACACACAGGCAGAGACCTCTGTCTAGTGTCCACTTGCCTCCTAGACTGAGCCCCCTGGCCCCTGGGCTCCTTCTCAGGCTTCCTACTTTCTACTTGTAAGTAGAGTGGGATCCAGTGGAGGCCTGTGTACCTCCCTTACCCTCTGCAGGTCTCAGAAATGAGTGAGGTTTGGGGTTTCTGATTTGGAGACAATACTGTACCCTCGGTGGGTGTGGGGGAGGGGGTTGAGCTGATAAGGGGGATGGCCGTTGTTGGGGGAGGCTAAAGGCACAACTGGTTATCTAGTGGGCGGCACTCACCCCCCTTTATCTTTCTATCCCCTGCCTACCCTCCTTGGACCCTGGGAGTGGAGGAGGGGCAGGGACTTGGCAAAACCCCCTTTTTCTCCTCCTATACCTTGGTTTCCAGAGGGCAACAGAGAGCTAGAAATTGTAGGACATAGGCATCAGAAGATCTGGGCTCAAGCCCTAGCTCTGCCAGTTAGCTAGTTCTATGATTTTGGCAAGTCCCCTTGAGCTTTCAGTTACCCTAGCTGGACACAAAAATGGGAATGCTATGACTGACCCTGCCACGTCACAAGGTGGTGACAATTACACAAAATGACATGGATGAAAAGGAGTTTATCACAATTAAATTCTGGGGTTTGGATATTTATTTATTCTGTGGTATTGACGTATTGACATTTTTTCCAAACTTCACTTCCTCTTCTATCATGCAAGTCTCAGCCACAGGAAGAAATGGGATTCTAGGTATTAGGACTGAGTACTTTTAGTTTCTCAATAATACAAGATTGGAGCCAGATTTAGAAACGGAGATAGACACTTCCTAGGTCATTCTCTTCCCCTGCTCTACTCCCTGGGCTCCGTAAGACGGGATCCCAGTCTAGCTGGCTATTAGGAAAGCCTCCCAAGAGGGCCTCAAGGAACCCCTTCTTCCTTTCCTTTCTAGGTTGTTCCTCAAAGTCATTCAAGCTGTACTCGCCGAAGGAGCCCCCGAACGGCAACGCCTTCCCCCCCTTCCATCCCGGCACCATGCTAGATCGGGATGTGGGGTGAGTCTCATGTCCTCTTCCCATCCCTTCTCCAGATGGGATGGGATCCTGTTGGAAAAAGGGAGGGAGTGGTACCCTCTGATAATTCCTGTCTTCCACCACCATTCTCATAGCCTCTTCCCTTACACAGCCCGACTCCCATGTACCCGCCTACATATCTGGAGCCTGGGATTGGGTAAGTGGAGTCCAGGGGGGAGGAAGGTGCTTTCCATTATATGAGTGAAGGCAGAAGCTTGGGGGGGAGGGGGCGGAGGGGCTCTGCTTCTACTGAGCTCCCTCCCTCACTTCCCCCAGGAGGCATACACCATATGGCAACCAAACTGACTACAGAATATTTGAGCTTAACAAACGGCTTCAAAACTGGACAGAGGTATGGCCAGGCCAAGGGGCTTGGAGGGGAGGTCCATCTGGGCACCCCTGTAGGATGTCTTCAGGCATATTTATAACCATCCCTGTGCTCCCTAGGAGTGTGACAATCTCTGGTGGGATGCTTTCACAACTGAGTTCTTTGAGGATGATGCCATGTTAACCATTACTTTCTGCCTGGAGGATGGACCAAAGAGATACAGTGAGTGACTTCTGGGGGTCCTGTGAATTCTGCTGTGAGAGTATATACCTACCATGTCCTAAGATCTGGGAATGGGTATTTGTCCTAGGGAATCTGGCTTGGTAGGGCTGGCATCTGCCTGAACCCTTTTGAATCCTTCTGATCTGAAGAATTTGTCTAATCTCTACAGCCATTGGCCGGACCCTGATCCCACGCTACTTTCGCAGCATCTTTGAGGGGGGTGCTACGGAGCTGTACTATGTACTTAAGCACCCCAAGGAGGCATTCCACAGCAACTTTGTGTCTCTCGACTGTGACCAGGGCAGCATGGTGACCCAGCATGGCAAACCCATGTTCACCCAGGTCAGCAACCCAACTGGATGTGGAATGCTGAAGCACTGGATTTGCTTCCCCTTCTTGCTCCCAAAATGTACTCTGCTCTTCCCCGGGGAGCATAATGGGAAATGGCAAATGAGAAGGGAGGGCAGGCATGCTTTCACATTCATAAACATTTATTGAGTTTTCCGGGCCCCAGGGGTACATCAGTGAACAGGAGCTTGCCCTCATAGAGCTTATAGCAGATGAGAGTGTCACTACCTACATGAGGAGAGGCTGACAATCTATTAAGCATTTCTGGTGTGTGTGTGAGAGAGACAGACAGACAGATAGATAGGTATGTGAGGGGCTAGTCTGTCAGTTTTGCACCCAGATTTTTGTGCAGGTGGCAGAAGTATGTGTGATGGGATAGTTATGAGCATGTAAGGGGAATTGTAGCAGGCACACTTTCAGGTATGTTGGGGAGGGGCAGAGTTGTAACAAGCTTGTCTTCAGGTGTGTGTGGAGGGCCGGTTATACCTGGAATTCATGTTCGATGACATGATGCGGATAAAGACGTGGCACTTCAGCATCCGGCAGCACCGGGAACTCATCCCCCGCAGCATCCTTGCCATGCATGTGAGTTGTGGGCAGATCCAAGACCTAGAGTGAGCCAGTGGGAAGGGTGGAAAAAAGTATCCCTTTCCTGAGACTTTAGACAGAGGCTTAGCTTTCTCCTTCTGAAGACTGGGTCTAATAATAGCCTGTCTTTTCTCAAGAATGTCATGATGTGGGTCTCCCTGGTGGTGCAGGGGTTAAAAGCACTATCATGCTGTTGCCAGCTATTGCCTAGCATGAGTTCGCTCTCAGGCCAGGGAGCTAACCCACGTGGTATAGCAGACCTCTCCGGTCTCTCCCGCTGATTCCCTCAGCAGTGTATTTCAGTCAATCCACCTGTTCTGTTCCCCACTCTGTTTGTGGTGAATTCTCACCCCCTGCACCTCTGGCCTACATCCCAGTTCTTGTAAGAATAAATAAATCAAAATAAATCTTAAAAAAAAAAAAGTCATGGGCCTCCCCTGGTAGCGCAGGTGGTTGAGCGCCGCACTGTGAAGCTGTCCGCAGCCTCTGCAGCGCCGGTTCGATCCCGGCCGGCCAGCGAGGGTCCCACATGGCGAAGCAGACCTCTCCTGTCTCTCCGGCTGCTCCCCGCAGCAGTGTATTTCGTCAGTCTGTCTGTTCTGTTCCCCGCTCTGTCTCTGGTGAATCCTCTCACCCTCCCACACCTCTGACCTATATCCCGGTTCTTGTATAAATAAATAAATAAATCTTTTTAAAAAAAAAAAATCATTACGCTTGGGTGATAGGACAGGTGAGCAGATTCAACCCAGTTGCTGGTATTCTTACCTTTCTCCCCTTCTAGGCCCAGGACCCCCAGATGTTGGATCAGCTCTCCAAAAACATCACCCGGTGTGGGCTGTCCAATTCCACTCTCAACTACCTCCGAGTGAGTCTTCAGCCACTCAGTTTCTACCCCATCCCATTGGTCTAAGCTCCACATCTCTCTCCTGACAAGCCACCTCCTGGTCTACCCCTAGCTCTGTGTGATACTCGAGCCCATGCAGGAGCTCATGTCCCGCCACAAGACCTACAGCCTCAGCCCCCGTGACTGCCTCAAGACCTGCCTTTTTCAGAAGTGGCAGCGCATGGTAGCGCCCCCCGGTGAGTGCCTTTCACCTGCTCTTACAGCCATCTGATGCGGTATCTCTCTCTCCTATGAGAAGTCCTTCTTCGCTTTCGGGTCTGCAAGATTGGGATCAGGGTAGGGTCAGGTTCTTTAGGAGCCAGAATGGGGAACAAGGGTCCTAGGGTTCTGCCCCCCACCTGAGTCTCCTTTCCCTGGCATAGCGGAGCCCGCACGGCAGCAGCCCAGCAAACGGCGGAAACGGAAGATGTCAGGGGGCAGCACCATGAGCTCGGGGGGTGGCAACACCAACAACAGCAACAGCAAGAAGAAAAGCCCAGCCAGCACCTTCGCCCTCTCCAGCCAGGTACCTGTAAGCATCTCGGCTTTCTTCTCTCTTCTGGGCTGCCCCACTGCTGCCCCCGACCCTTGACCCTGTCCCAGCCTGAGCTCACTAGCAGGCATAGAAGCAAAGAGATTTTCCCAGTGTATTCTGCAGCATGGGCTGACTCCTGTCACTGATGAGAGTCCTTGTCAGTCACATGCATGGCTGTGATCACACAGACTCAGACACGTGACAAGGTAGGATATATAAGTGACAGAGATAGCCATGAGAACATACAGACGGACAGGACAGACAGCTTGTAGACACCAGCCCGTCAGAGACATGCACTCACACTGATAGAGGAACACACAGACTTGAATATGTGCAAATCTAGAGTACATGCATATGCACTTGCACACACGTGTCCCCTTTGTGTTTTTGATTGCTCCTTCTCTTTACATGTGGACAAAGTTTAGGAGCCCCCTAAAATTTAGGGGAGATAGGACTAGAGAGAGCTAGGGGAATAGATGGACTTCTCCCAGAATCTAGTGCATATGGGTTAAAGACTACAGTCCTTCAGTGGGAAGAATTCCAGGGGCTAAGAGTGTCAGAGGAGTTGGGATTTTTAATTTGGGTATAAGGAGGGGTTGGGGGTGTTGAGTTACCTGGGTGGGTATTGGGGCTCTGGGGGTATCTGCCGCCCAGGGCTGGGCGAGCCCCTGCCCCGATTATGTTTGGGGACCTCCGCCACTCTCAGGATGTGATGGTGGTGGGGGAGCCCACCCTGATGGGCGGGGAGTTCGGGGACGAGGACGAGAGGCTCATCACCCGGCTGGAGAACACCCAGTTTGACGCGGCCAACGGCATTGACGACGAGGACAGCTTTAACAACTCCCCTGCCCTGGGCGCCAACAGCCCCTGGAACAGCAAGCCTCCATCCAGCCAAGAGAGCAAATCAGAGAACCCCACGTCACAGGCCTCCCAATAGAGGCCTCACCACGGCCACCCAGCGCTCTGCCTGCCTGCCCCACCCCTCGCAGCCCCAGGGAGCAGAAGACAGAATGAAGAGACTGAGCATCTATCTATAGTGGGCAGCCTCCATCTACCCACTTCAGGGAGGAACTGGACTCTCTGGGGGCAGGTGCCAAGATTTGCCCCCCAGTGGCCCTGGGCTGGGCCTGGCCTCTGCAGAGCCTTTTGGGGGAAGGGGTTACTCATGTGGATGCCTATGTGGACCCTGGTCCTCTGAGAAGTGTCCTGGCCGCCCCCCAGGGCATTTGCCTCCATCTTCCCAGGTTCTGGGTTCTCCATCCTCCTGACTCCACCCCCTTCCAGCCTGGGGTTGTCTATACCCACAGCCCTTAGGGACTTAAGGTATGGGGCTTGGTTGAGTGCCCCTCCCTCAAACCTTCCCCCTAGGTGGCTGGTAGTAGAGGGGTAAAGCTCTGGGCTTCTCCCTTCTGCCACCTATCCCAGCTCCAAGTTTTTAAAAAAATAATATTATTAAAAATGTAAGTTAAAAAAAACATGTCCCCCCTTTGCCCCTTATTAAAAGTCCAGCTACCTCCCTAATTGGCAGATGTGGGGGGGGGGTGTCTTAGGGCCCAGGTGGAGGGGAGAATGGGAGGGCAGGGGTTATACATACAATTTTATACAGTTTGAGAGCTTCAGACCAAGGAGACACTTTGCCATCTCTTTCCTTTTCCTCTGGGGAGACAAGCTGGGGATGGTATCCCGTGGGGTAGAGGGCAATTGATGACCTTCCCTTGATGACAGCCCCTTGCCGTTGTCTCTGTCTCCCCCATTCTCCAGAACTCTGGCCTGCCCTCCTAGTGCTTGTGACTCCCTCTTGTCCCAGCCCCCAACACCCTTCTCTCCATGGTGTGTATATTCTCTCCTAGAGCAGCTGTCCTGGATAGGGGGAGGGGAAGGCTCTTTCCCTTAGGGAGTATGGAAGGAAGGGAACAGCCATTGTTTGTCACTGTGTTTTTTGTTTTGTTTAGGTTGGGCAGGCATGGGATGGGGAGGGTTTCATCCACTCTCTCCAGTACTCTTCCTCCAGCCACTCAAACTGCACATCTGTCCCCCCTCTTCCTCACCCCTTCCTCAGTGGCAGGCATGGAGCCCCTGAGGATGCCCCAGCTCTAAGCCCACCAGGGAGCAATAAGGCCTCTGTCCTCCAGCTGAATTAGTCTTCATCTCCCATTATCCTTCCCTTTCCTAGAAGGGAGGGAGTGACAACCAGGATCCTCAGCTCCATTTCACAGTTGGACCCACGGAGGCACCAAGCCCAGGGTGATGCTAAGAGCAGGGTCCCATGTATCTGGGCCCAGCTCTGTGGTTTCGCTGCCTTTTCCTGTGGTCAGTTCCAGAAGTGTTAGCACCACCTCTCCCCACCCTTCCTTCTGGATTCTGGGGTTCCTCTGTGCCCTGTTTCCTCCACTCCAGCTACCACTGTTAGAAGGGGATTGTGTCAGGAGCTGAGGGAAGGGGTGGGAAAGATGGATGTCCACCCCCAACTGTAATGCCTTTTTTTTTCCCTTTGCCATTTGAGTCATGTATGGTACCAATCAATAAAGAGACTTTTTGGTTTGAGAGTGTCCTGGTTGGTTATTGATGCCTAATAATGATTCGGTCCAAGGAATGTTTTCCTCCTCCTTCCTACAGTCCTTAAAACCAGTCATTGGGGGAGGAGGTATGAATTGAACTCCCTTTCACTCTTATGGTGTTCGTCCTCAGGTATCCCAAGCTCAACCGCCTCCCTCAAAAGTTTATTTTCCAGCCTACCCTCATGCTACCACTGTTGTTCCTTACTCCAAAGGGTCATAGTATTGATAGACAGGCAGGGTTCCTGGAATAGACAGCCTTACCTTACCCTGTTAGGGGAGGGGTTGGGGTAAAGGCCCCTGCCTAGGAGGGGACTTGGATTGGAGGAGCTTGGGCTTTTTGAATGCCTGGGGTACTGCTGTTTTTGTCAGTGGGTCTTGCACCCCTACCCAGCCCCAGACTACCAAGCCAGCTGAGATATCTGGTATAAGATGCCTAGACCTGCAAGTAAAAGAACAGCAGGATTGTGTCTCCTCCCTGATTTGATAGGATCATGGAGGGAGGAGGGTACCTTAAGCTCCACATAAAAATGAGGAATAGGATACTTTCCAGATTCCTTAATGTATAGTGATTACTATAGTTCCTGACCCCACTCCATTAGAGAAGATTGGCAAGATCAGAAGCCTTGCTGTGATTGGAGATGGGGTCTTAGCACCTATATAGCCTCCTACCTAACTTCCCTCACAGCTTCAAACCATTCTCCTACTCAGATCTCTGGATGAGAAGTAAGATCTCAGACCTGTACCTATAACACTCACCTCTCCAGCTGAAGGGACTACATGTCTCTCCCCATCATCCATGAAATTACCTTGTCCCAATTCTGCTGCTAGCCCAGCCCCTTTTCATTGCTCCAGAGCCTCAGGAATCCAAAAAACCAAAACCTCCATTTGTACATGTACACACACAAACACACACACACACACACACACACACACACTGCAGGCTTGACCTCACTGAAGGACATTTACCAGCCAGCTGCTACCACCAAGTCACCCTGGGAGTGCTGAGTGGTAACACCTGCAGTGAGTTTGGCACTGGCTTTCTAGTGTACATCTAGCCTCATTACTTTATTATTTATTTATTTATTTTTAAAGATTTATTTATTTATACAAGAACCAAGGTAGAGGACAGATGTGCGTGAGGTTGAGAGGATTCACCAGAGACTAGAGTAGGGAACAGAACAGGCAGACTGAGGAAATACACTGCTGAGGGGAGCAGTGGGCACGACAGGAGAGGTCTGCTGCGCCATGTGGGATTCTTGCCAACTGGCCGGGATCGAACCTGCTCTGCAGAAGCTGTGGACAGCTTCACAGTGCGGTGCTCAACCACCTGTGCCACCAGGGAGGCCCTAGCCTTATTACTTTACTGTGTCCCAATGTATGTGTATATGACTGTTGAGCTGAGAGAGGCCTTGGGGGTGTATGTGTGTGTGTGTGTGTGTGTGTGTGTGTGTGTAAGGGAGCATACATGTGTAAACATGTACTTGGGCTTGTAAACATGTTTATGTATGTGTCTTGGTGAATTCATTTAATCAGCTAGTGTTCATTGAGCCCTTTCCAGGTACCAGGCCCTATTCTAGCTCCTGGTGATACAATGTTGAACAAAGAGAAGGCCTGACTGCTGGGTGAGTAGGGGTGTGCATCAGTCGGGGTGTGTTATTGAATGCCTGGTCTGCAGGTGCAATTGCATTGGGTTGTGGGATGCTGGGAAGTGGTGTCACTGAATTGGACTTGTGTGGTTCATAGCTTTTGTGTTTTAGAAGAGGCAGATGTCAAGGGAAGGGGTAGACTGACAGGCCTGATCTCTCCCTTGCCTGGATGAGGGAGTGGGCCTGAGAGACAGGGGAACCCATTTTTTTTAACTCAGGAAGTATAGTGGCCAGCAACTTCCTCTGGAGCCCCAGATCTGGTTCCTCCCTGTTTGCCCCAGCAGCCCTTCTGGGGAAGGCCCTTTTGTCAGGAGGAATTGCTGAGGTCAGGGAAGGGAGAGATACTTTTAGGTCCTCATGTCTTCTATTTCTAGGTGCAGTTGAGGATCCAGGGTGCTAAGGAACTTGTGTCAGTGTAGCTGTGTATCTCACACAAGCCCTGAACCCCAAAGCTTCTGCTAGGCCTGACTTCAGCTCCTTCCCTGTGTTTCCTATCCCAGGCCAGTCCAGCATGATCTCCAACTGGTACCCCAAAAGTGAGACTCCATCCTAAAATATGTCCAGTTCAGTGTGACCTCCAACCCCTCTCACTACAGTGAAAAGTTCTAAGTGCCCTCCTAGATCCTTTGCCCATCCCTTTTTTCACAAATTAGGTATTATCTTGGGGTTTGGAAGAAGTAGAGGTGAAGGTATGGGATTAGGAGTTACAGCCTGGGTAAAGAAGGAAAGGGCCCAGGATGAGGGTCAGGAGGCTCTCTGGAATTGCTTAGGTGTATTCTAGGCTAGGCAGAAAGGAAAGGGATGTGTAAAAGTTCTGAGTCAGCAGCCCCCTAATCCTTGACTAAATTTCAAAGATACTTGTTTTGTCCCTACTCATCCTCGCTCCCTAGTACCCACCATGCTTATAACAACTCAGGCCACAGACCCATTCTCTTCTAGCCCATTGCTGAGGATCCTCCCCACCCCTCTCTGAGGGCTTTGATGAAGCTAAACAGGAAATGGGTGGGAGACTACACACCCTGCAGTTCTTAGCCTGGCAAGTGGGGGAAGCTGAATGGGAATGGAAGCTGAACCACTCCTCCAGATTCTTCCTGCAGCCTCAGAAGAGGCCATTTCCCCATTGATTTTTGGACTCTTTCTGAGGTAACTAAACCCTGGATAATTCCCCTCCCTGCTGCCCCACCTCAGTGCCAGCAGCTCACCTCTCAGGAAGAAAAACTACAGTCTTGGGGCAGTTCTTGTCTCAAAACTATTCACCTGTGTCTATGCAGGTGTCTCTTAGCAAAAGTTTTCCTTTCAAATGCAGCCCCAGCAACAGCTCTATATGCAGGCCTCTTTTCTCCCTTTCCTAATAAACCAATCCTTTCAAATGCAGGAAAGAAAAAAAAAAAAGGAAGAGAGGCAGCCTTGGAAAAAGTCTCAGAGAGGGTAGGGGTAGAAAAATCTTTTCCCCATAACCCCCAAGCAAGTAAGGCTGCCTGCAGGAGCTATTCATGATTTCTTTCCCTTGCCTTTAAGGGTGCACAGATATAAACTCATCATAACCTTTGTTCATGAAGCATTCTTATCATTTTCCATGCTTAGCATGCATTTATTTACTTATAATACTACCATAAGAAATCAACATGAAAGCTAGGAGCTTGGCAATAACTGAAATCTATGTGGTCTATCCCTATCTCCTTCTTCTCCCAAGGAATCCATTATTATTGCATTTATTTATTTATTTATCTTTTTAGATTTATTTATTTATACTTACAAGAGCTGGGGTACAGGCCAGAGGTGGGGGTGGGGGGTGAGAGGATTCACCAGAGACAGAGCGGGGAACAGAAGCAGATCGACCAAAGTACACTGCTGAGGGGAGTAGCGGACAAGACAGGAGAGGTCTGCCTCACCATGTGGGTTTCTCCCTTGCCAGCTGGGAATTGAACTCATGCTGCAGAGGCTGTGGATTGCTTCATACCCCTTGCAACGCCAGGGAAGCCCTTAAATTTTTATTTTTGAATTTTAGTCTTTTTTTTTTTTTTAAGATTTATTTATTTATGCATATAAGAGCTGGGGTATAGGCCAGAGGTGTGGGGGAGAGGATTCACCAGAGAGAGTGGGGAACAGAACAGGCAGATTGACCGAAGTACACTGCTGAGGGGAGCAGCGGCCAAGTCAGGAGAGGTCCGCTGCACCATGTAGGTAGCTTGCTGGCTGGGGATAGAACTCGCGCTGCAGTGGCTAGGGACAACTTCACAGGTTGTATTTTAACCCCTTGCACTACCAGGGAGGCCCTTACTATTTTTTTTTTTCTTCAAAGATTCATTTATGCATACAAGAGCTAGAGTGTAGGCCAGAGATGTGGTGGGTGAGAGGATTCACCAGAGACAGAGTGGGGAGCAGAACAGGCAGAGCTCCTGAAATACACTGCTGAGAGGAGCAGCAGGTGGTACAGGAGAGGTCCTCTGTGCCATGTGGGTTAGCCCCCTGACTGTAGTGGCTGGCAGTAGCTTAACAGCACTGTGTCTTTAACCCCTTCACCACCAGGGAGGCCCTATGACTTGCTATTTTTATTTTTATTTATTTTTTTAAAGAGTTATTTATTTATACAAGCACCGGTACAGTTAGAAGCGCGGGAGGGTGAGAGAACTCACCAGAGCCAGAGTGGAGAACAGAACAGGCAGAAGAACTGAAGTACACTGCTAAGGGGAGCAGCGGGCGCAGCAGGAGAGGTCTGAGCACCGTCTGGGCCCCTGGCCACCGCAGCCCCGCAGCCCAGCGCTCAACCGCTGTGCCACCAGGGGTGGCCAGATATTTTTATTTAATATTGTATTACTAAGGTTCATATTGTTATATATTGTTTCAGTTCATTAATTTTGAAAGCTATATAGCATTCCATTGCATGTTCTTCATCCTCTTGTCACAGGACATTTGGGTTGTTTCTAGGTTTTTGCTGTCATAAAGAGCACATCTGTGAACTTTTATCCCTGCAGACTTATATATTTAGGTATGATCTCTGCAAAGTTATGTCCCTAGTTATGATGCCCAATGCTGAGGGCCTTTACTCTAGCAGAGGCTCTAGGGATAACTTGAATTAACATTCACATCCTTATTGAGTATTTGCTATTTAAACTGCTTTATCCATTCATTCATTCAACCAATAAGGCAACATTTATTGAGCTTCTATAACATGCCAGGAGTTGGAAATTGAACAGTGAGCAAGGCAACACAGCATATACAGTTGGGAAGGGAAACAAATATTAAATAAAGGGTCACATACATAAACAATTATAATTTATGATTTAACTAGATAATGCAGGATAAATATATAATAAGGAGACCTAGTTTAAACTGGTGAGTTAAGGAAGTCCTCTTTGAGGAAATGATATATCTGTTAAGACTTGAAGGATGAAGAATTAGGCAAAAAGAATGGGGAAGATTTCAGGTAGAGGAAATAGGTGCTCAAGCTGGGAAGTGCTTGGTCTGTTGGAATAAAAGAATACCAGTGGCTTCTGAGCCTAGTGAGCAAGGGAAAATGGTATCAGGAAAGAGAAAGGGTAAGGCCAGATGGGACAACGCCATGGTGTCGATGTTGGTAATGATGTTGGTGATGATGACAGCAGTTGACATTCACTATCCACCAGGTAGTGTAAGAAATCCTTTATATTGATGGCCTCATTAAAAGCTGATCACACTTGGTGCTGTAGGTACTATTATTATCTCTCATTAACAGAAAAGCTAAGGAAATTAACTCAGGGTCAGAAAGGTCAGCAACTTGCCCAAGATCACAGAGCCAGCAAGGATTTTGAATGTCATCCAAATGTAATATGCTGTCACTTGATCTAAGGCTTGTCCCTCTCCTTCAGAAATCCTAAGAGCAGGGGAAAGGCAGATCTGACCACAATTTGAGTAAGAAGCACACATCAGGGAACATTAGAAGTCTGCATGGTGCTACAGAGAGGTATTTGTTTTGACCAAGAGATCTGGAAGACTTCTTGCTAAAGGTAAAATTGGTTGTGGTTGTTGAAAGGAGGTGATTTTGGCAAGAACCAACAGGTATTCCAGGCAGAGGGATAGTTTTAGGGAAGGTATTCAAACACGAGGGGCCAGGCAAAAAATAATTGGGTGAGAGTTTATAGCAGCAAAGGATATACTGTGGGGGTTTGGGATGGGGAGTGAAGGAATGGTGGGTACTTTGCTAGATGAGAGAGAAGGAATCAGTAAGACTCCCCTGTGCTATCTTAAACTGTAGAGCATTTTGAATGACAGATTGAAAAATTTAGGCTTAATTTCATAGAGCGTGAGAAGCCACTACCAGTTTTTGAAAAGAGAAGTAACCTAGTCAGATCTCTTTTATTTTTTATTATTTTTTTAAATATTTATTTATTTATTTATACAAGCAGTGGGTACAGTCAGAAGCACGGGAGAGTGAGAGGATTCACCAGAGTCAGAGCGGGGAGCAGAACAGGCAGAAGGACCGAAGTACACTGCTGAGGGGAGCAGCGGGCGGCAGGAGAGGTCTGCGCGCCATGTGGGACTCTCCTCCGGTGGCCAGGGAGCAGCCAGGGATCGAACCGGCGTTGCAGAGGCTGCAGGCAGCTTCGCAACCCAGCGCTCAACCACTGCGCCACCGGGGAGGCCCTAGTCAGATCTCTTTTAAAATACTATTAGTTTTCCTTCTTTAAGAATAGACCAAATGATTGATGAAATTGGTGCTGCAGGTAGGCCAGCACAAAGGCTAGGAGGTCCTGGAACGGGAGACCAAGGTGGTTGACTTCAATTCTGTTGAGGCTTCAATAGCAGTTGGGGCTAGGGATGGGGCCTCAGCCAGGGTCAGGGGCTGGGGCTGAGGTGGAGGGTTGCCTCCGCCTGGGTTGCCTGGTCAAAGATATGAAGATCAAGGTAATTGGGATGGACTTTTTTTTTTCCTTGGGGCTGTCCCTCAAGGACAAGGTTTTGAAGATTACATCAAGCAAAAGCAAAGGCCCCTTGGCCAAAGGGCCAAGTTCAAGATATGGTCCTTATCCAGGATAACAACGGACATGACTGTCTGGGTGTTAAGTGCTCCAAGGAAGTAGCCACTGCCACCATCTGGGCCAAGCTTCCCATTGTTCCTGTGCAGGGAAACTACTAGGGGAGCAAGATTAGCAAGCCCCACACCTTTCCTTGCAAGGTGACTAGTGCTACTCCTCTGTGCTGGTATGGCTCACTCCAGGGACACTGGCTTCATTTCGGCCACCCCTGTGCCCAAGAAGCTGCTGCTGCTGGCCAGTATCAGTGCTGCTACACCTCATGACCAAGGGTTGCACTGACACCCAGGGCAACTTTGCCACAACTACCTTTATTTTTTTTTTTAAGATTTATTTATGGGCCTCCCTGGTGGTGCAGTGGTTGAGCGCTGGGCTGCGAGGCTGTCCACAGCCTCTGCAGCGCCGGTTTGATCCCTGACCACCAACGAGGGTCCCACATGGTGCGACAGACCTCTCCTGTTGCGCCTGCTGCTCCCCTCAGCGGTGTACTTCGGTCCTTCGGCCTGTTCTGTTCCCCGCTCTGGCTCTGGTGAATTCTCCCACCCTCCCGTGCTTCTGACTATACCCAGTGCTTGTATAAATAAATAAATAAAAATCTTTAAAATAAAAAAAAAATTATTTATGCATACAAGAACTGGGGTACAGGCCAGAGGTGTGGGGGGTGAGAGGATTCACCAGAGACAGAGTGGGGAGCAGTACAGACAGACTGACCAAAATACATTGCTGAGAGGAGCAGTGGGCGAGACAGGAGAGGTTTGCTGCGCCATGTGGGTAGCTCTCTAGCCTGCGGGGATTGAACTCATGCTGCAGAGGCTGCTGATAGCTTCACAGAGCTGTGCTTAACCCCTTGTGCCACCAGGGAGGCCCCCACAACCACCTTTAATGCCACCTCCAAGACCTACAGCAATCTCATCCTTGACCTCTGGATAGAGACCAAGTTCATTTGATCTCCTTATCAGGAATTCACTGACCATCTTGTAAAGACCCACACCAGAATCTCAGTGCAGGTCTTCCGGTGGCATAGGGGTTAAAGTCTCAGCACTATCAAGCTATCGCCAGCCACTGCAGCATGAGTTCAATTCCCAGCCAGAGAGCTAATCCACATGGCGTAGTAGACCTCTCCTGTCTTACCCGCTGCTCCCCTCAGCAGTGTATTTTAGTCAAACCTCCTGTTCTGCTCCTCACTCTGTCTCTGGTGAATCCTCTTCCCACCGCACCTCTGGCCTGTACCCCAGTTCTTGTATTCATAAATAAATAAATCTTTAAGAAAGAAAAGAAAAAAAAAGAAAAAATATCTATTTAGATCCTTTGACTATATTTCAATTATTAAGAGTTTTATTTATTTTTTTAATCTTTATGCATACAAGAACTGGGGTGCAGGCCAGAGGTGCAGGGGGTGAGAAGATTCACCAGAGAGAGAGTGGGGAACAGAATAGGCAGACTGACTGAAATACACTGCTGAGGGGAGCAGCAGGTGAGACACGAGAGGTCTGCTGTGCCATGTGGGTAGCTCCCCGGCGGGTCAGGGATTGAGCTTATGTTGCAGAGGCTGTGGATAACTCACAGTGCTGTGCTTAATCCCTTGCACCACCAGAGAGGCCCTATTAAGAGTTTTAAATACAAGTCTTTTATTGGATATATGATTTGAAAATATTTTACATTCTGTGGCATTGTATTTTCACTTTTTGGAGAGTATCCTTGGAAACACAAGCATTTTTAACTTTGATAAAGTTCAAATTATCTATTTTTTTCTTTGTTGTTTATGCTTTGGTGTTCTTGGTAAAGTTTGTATTAAAGAATAACATACATATCTTAAATGCATAATTTGATAACTTTTTCTGTAACCAGCACTGTGATCAAGGAGCAGAACAGGATCCATTCCAGAAGTCCTCCTCATACTCCTTCTCAATCATTTTTCCCCGTCTAAGTGTAACTGCTGTCCTGATTTTTAACACCATGACTGATTTTGCCTGTTTTTTAAAATATATAAGTGGAATCATGTTGATGAGGCAAGCTTTTCAGTGATCCTACCCAAACTTAGGAAGGCTGTGAAGAAGCTCACACACTTTGAGTAAACTAATCTCTCAGAAAAGCAATTTGTATTAAGGTGCACAAATTTTGACCCACTAATTTCATTTCTGGGAATCACAGCATCACTTGTAATATAGAAAATGTGGAAACTCCAGAACATGATGCATGGGAAAAGACTTGATTGGCCATAGGACTCCTTAACAACAGAATGTTACAGAGTCACCAAAATGATGTTTACCAAGAGCTTAAAAATATGAAAAAGAAATCATTGTGAATGTTAAGTGAAAGGATAACATAAAAAATTATACACAATGATTTTTGTAGGCAATTATGTATTTGACTATAATTATGTAAAAGGGTCTATGTACTGAAAAAATTACATGGGAAGAAAGTACAAAGGTGGTAATAGGATAATTGGATTCTAGGTTTTTTCTTCTCTTTGCCTTTTTTCAAATTTCCTTTAATATACTCTTGTGACTTTGTAACTCAAATACTAACCACAAAATTGAATCTTGGGCGGGGGGCTGGGGGGAGTAATAGCAGGAACATGAATTAAGGTATTTATTGTAGAATTGGGGAGAGAAAAAGGGGGACAGGTACAAGTTGGCTTCTTACTGACTCCTGTGGAGTGAGTGGGTGGCAAGTCTGGAAGGCAATGCTGAGGTTTGGAGAAACTGGGAGGACACTGGCTCCATGGACCCAGGAGTAATCACAGAACAGTGGTTCAGAGCAAAGGCTATTGGTATATTCACCCAACCACTAATAGGTGGGTATCCTTGAACAAGTTATCAAACCTCCTTGAAGCTGTTTCCCCATCTCTAAAGTGGGGATAATGATAACACCTCTTTTGTGGGACTATTAGGAGGATGAATTGTCATAGAGAGAATTTAGAAAGTCTGGGCCTCCTTGGTGGCACAGGGGTTAAAGTCTCAGTGCTATCAAGCTATTGCCAGCCACAGCAACATGAGCTGGATCCCCAGCCAGTTTGCTGACCCACAAGGGGCAGCAGACTCTCCTGTCTCTCCTGCTGCTCCCCTCAGCAGTGTATTTCAGTAGCTCCACCTGTTCTGCTCCCCACTCTGTCCCTAGTGAATCCTCTCACCCCCTGCACCTCTGGCCTACACCCCAGTTCTTGTATGCATAAATAAATAAAAATAGATCCCCTTTTTTTTTTTTTAAAGAAAGTTCCTGGTACAGAATAAGTTTTCAATATTTTCTGTTGTGACATGCCTAGCAACCCTGAGAGATCAGGGGCTAGGACCTCTCTATCTCCAACCACCTGTCAGGCCAGAAATAGTTCCTCTGCCTCCCCAGCCCCAGCCACTCTCTGCTAGAAGGTTGCCCCAGGGGATGCTCCAAAGCCCACAGGAGTGGGTAGTGGGACAAGTGGGAAGATTGCAGTAAAGGAATGGGATAGAGTTAGGAACTATGAAATTGCAAATTAAGAAGGCCAATGTAGCTATAAAGCAAAGGCTCTGGAGCACCCCGTCAGAGCACTCCCATGCCAGGTCAGTATCAGGATGCTTTTTTGGTAATGTAAAAGATGGGGCCAGAAATTGCCCCCTTTGCCCAATAGGTGCCTATTCATTGAGTCAACTTGGCCTCACCACTCTGTTTCGTCTCTTACCTACACCTAGATGTTCTGAGAACATAAAAAACAAGAACAACAGGGACTCCCTGGTGGTGCAAGAGGTTAAGATGCAACCTATGAAGCTGTCCGCAGCCACTGCAGCATGAGTTCAATCCCTGGCCAGGAGCAACCCACATGGCGCAGCAGACCTCTCCTGACTTGCCCGCTGCTCCCCTCAGCAGTGTATTTCAGTTGATCTGCCTGTTCTGTTCCTCACTCTGTCTCTGGTGAATCCTCTCACCCCCTGTACCTCTGACCTGTACCCCAGTTCTTGTATGCATAAATAAATAAATCTTAAAACAAAACAAAACAAAACCAACAAGGACAACAGTGGGACATGCACAAGAAGATAAGGGGAGCTCTGTCTGTAGGTCTGGCCTCCCGAGACCTTCCCTGTGACCAACCCCTCTGCCCTGCACACACAGGAGGTAGGAAGAGAGAGTAGCTACCGAATGTCTGGCTGAAGTCTATGACCACATGCCCTCCATAGCCCTCCCAGATCTTGAAATTTGAGGCTGGCTACATAACTAGCCTGGTGTTTGCCTTCATTTTTGGTTGGGTGCTCTTCCTGTCTGGTGTCAGCCTGTGTGCCTGCTGCCTGTGTGCGCTGCCATGGTTATTAGTTCCATCAGTTCAGTTCCCAGCACCACCTGCCCCCCTCCCTCCCAGCTGACTTCCTTCTGGTTGTGACCAGTCTTCTGAAGGTCGTCCTTTCCCTACCCAGTTCCCACTTCTCTTGTCAGAAAGCTGGTTGCTCAGGCTGGGAGCCACCTCTGTTTCCTCAGGAAAGAAATAACATGTACAACCTTTGCTCCTTCCTTAAGTCCATCCTGCAGGCACTGAGAGAACACAATGCTTATTCCACCCCTGGGAATTTCCCTTTGGGCCCCTGGCTCACAGCTCCCCGGCCCCCAGTGTAGAATCCCAGCCTCCCAGAGTGCCTGTGGTCACACCCAGGGGAGTGTCTGATTCCAGGCATCACAGTCCTAGATACAACAGGACACCCCAGCTCATCCCACCTCATTTCTTTTTCCTTTTCCCTAGGGATTATTTTTTTGGGGGGGGAACTCCTTTTTATCAGACTTTCCCTTACTCCTGATACCTGACCCTTCTCCCTCTACATCTTAGGACATGGATATAGACACCATCTATGGATGGAAGCCTGACAGAAAAATCCAATCCAGCCTGTTGGGTGAGATGGAAACAGCTGGAAGTGAGCCTAGGAGTGGTGTCATCTTGTCTCCCCCAGAATTTGGGCATTTGTTAGGGATCACCATGTGGCTTATTCATGGGCACCTCTTGTGTGGTTTTTTTTTTTTTTTAAGATTTATTTGTGCATCCAAGAACTGGGGTACAGGCCAGAGGTGTGTGTGTGTGTGGGGGGGGTGGTGAGAAGATTCACCAGAGACAGAATAGGGAACAGAACAGGCAGACTGAAATACACTGCTGAGGGCCTCCCCGGTGGCGCAGCGGTTGAGCGCTGGGTTGCGAAGCTGCCCGCAGCCTCTGGAGCGCAAGTTCGATCCCCGGTTGCTCCCCGGCCACCGGAGGAGGGGAGGAGGGTCCCACATGGCACGCAGACCTCGGTCTTTCTGCCTGCTCTGTTCCCCACTTTGGCTCTGGTTGGGTTCTCTCACCCTCCCGCACTGCTGACTGTACCCAGTGCTTGTATGTATAAATAAATAAATAAATAATCTTTAAGGAAAAAAAAGAAGAAAAACACTGCTGAGGGGAGCAGCAGGCGGAGTCAGGAAAGGTCTGCTGTGCTCTGTGGGTTGCTCCCTGGTCGGCCAGGGATTGAACTCTTGCTGCAGAGGCTGTGATAGCTTCATAGGTTGTGTCTTAACCCCTTGTGCCACCAGAGAGGCCCTGTTGTGTCTTTTTCTAATACCCCAAAGCAGTTCTCCAATATCAGCTAGGTGTCCTACCATTCAACTCAATTGTGACAATCTACCTGGAGGAAAGCATCAGATTTCATAAGGGTTCAAGCCTAGAAGACTGCCCTTCCCCCACCCCACAACACACACCAATTGCAAACCCTGACTTCTACCTGTGCTTTTGACTGGCTATAATTAGCGGTTCCTGACATCCCCTCCTCTGTTCGATTAATTTGTCAGAATGGCTTACAGAAACTCAGGAAACCAATTTACTTACTAGATTAGCAGTTTACCACAAAGGATATTAAAAAATGTGAATGAATAGCCAGATGAAGAGATATACAGGGCGAGGTCCTGAAGTGTCCCAAATACAGGAGCTTGGAGTGTGCTGCCCTCATGGCCCCTGTGTTGTTGATAAATTCTGGTTCACCAACCTGTAAGCTCTCCAAACCCCTTCCTTTTGGGTTTTTATGGAGGTTTCATTACAAAGGCATGATCTGTTAAATCATTGGTCATTGGTGATTGATTTAACCTCCAGTCCTTTTGCCAGGAGGTCATGGCATAGGACTGAAAATTCCAACCCTCTAATCCATGGTTGGTCCCCCAGGCAAGGAGCCCCCATCCTTAGGTGCTCTCCAGAAGTTACCTCATTAACATGGTCCATGTGGTTGAAAGGGGATTGTTATGACCATCAAGATACCTTTTCACCTCTCTCTCTTTTTTTTTTTTTTTTCTTTTCACCTCTCTTAACACTTAGGAAATTCCAAGGATTTTAGGAGCTCTGGCCAGAAATGGGAATGAGGAAGACCAAATATACATATTTCTTTTTTTGTTTGTTTGTTTACACATGCACTGGGTACAGTGAGAAGCGCAGGAGGGTGAGAGAATTCACCAGAGCCAGAGCAGGGAGCAGAGCAGGCAGAAGGACCGAAGTACACTGCTGAGGGGAGCAGCAGGCGGCAGGAGAGGTCTGTGCGCCATGTGGGACCCTCCTCTGGTGGCTCGGGAGCAGCTGGGGATCAAACCGGCGCCGCAGAGGCCGCGGGCAGCTTCGCAACCCAGTGCTCAACCGCTGCGCCACCGGGGAGGCCCTATACATATCTCTTAATAAAATCATGATATAACCAAAAGCTCTTGCCAGAATCTTTGAATGAGCTGACTGGGAGTAAGAGGAAAGGGTTTGGGGCATGGCTATGGGTAGATGGCTAAAAGCAGACTCAGGAGAAAGCAGGCCCCCATTGATAAAGTCAGGACCCCTCCCTTGGAAGAACAAATCTTGGGAGGCAGGCACAACTACTAGGTTTGAATCTTTCTTCAACTTCACCATGTTATCGGCACATTTAACTTAGAATTGGTACAGCTATGTGCATTGAGCAAAGATCCATTCCGTTTTATTATTTATTTATTTTTTTAAAGATTTATTTATTCATACAAGAACTGGGGTACAGGCCAGAGGTGTGGGGGGTGAGAGGATTCACCAGAGACAGAGGGGGGAGCAGAACAGGCAGATCGACTGAAATACATTGCTGAGGGGAGCAGTGGGCGAGCTGGGAGAAGTATGCTGTGCCATGTGGGTTGCTCCTGGCCGGGGATCGAACTCATGCTGCAGTGGCTGCGGACAGCTTCATAGCTTGCATGGTAACCCCTTGCACCACCAGAGAGGCCCAATCCATTCCATTTTAAACAGCTGGTAGTGTGAGAAGGGAGATGGCATCTCAGTTGTACTAAGTAGCAGTTCAATGATTCAAGTATTTTTCATACAGGTTGGACCCTTAAAGCAAGTCAACTTGCAATTCTGGTGCTCAACCATTAAAACAGCAATTGGTTCCAAACTGGCTGAGCTGGGCTTACTGAGTAATTGGCTCTACTTTATTTTATGGTTGATATAAAGCATTTTCACATTTGGATTGCTTTCAATTTTTTTTTTTTTTTTTTTAAACTATTTTTTTTTTTTATAGAGGCATGCTTTATTTATTTGTTTGCTGGTTTGTTTGTTTGTTTTGTTTATACATGCACTGGGTACAGTCAGAAGCGCGGGAGGGTGAGAGAATTCACCAGAGCCAGAGCGGGGAGCAGAGCAGGCAGAAGGACCGAAGGACACTGCTGAGGGGAGCAGCGGGCGGCAGGAGAGGTCTGCGCGCCATGTGGGACCCTCCTCCGGTGGCCGGGGAGCAGCCGGGGATCGAACCGGCACCGCACCGCAGAGGCCGCGCGCAGCTTCGCAACCCAGCGCTCAACCGCTGCGCCACCGGGGAGGCCCTGCTTTCAATTTTTGACCTATGCATTGACTTCAGAACCTAACCCCTATCTAAGGTATAATTCTGCTCTACTTGCTTTGTAGTCTTTTCTAAGTCATTTAACCTCTGAGCCTCAGTTTCCTCCCTTGTAAAACAGAATTAGCAAAAGTGCCCTTAGAGATTTCTACGGTTCCTATCAATACCCTCAAAGTTTTATACGCAGGATTTACAACTTACAAGTAATTTTTCCCCCACATTAATCTTCTTTTTTAGTCCTCAAAACTATCCTATAAGGTTAATACTGTTATTATCTTCCCTGTTCATGGCTGAAGAAATTGTGACTCACAGAGGTTAAGACAGTTACCTAAGGTTACATAGCCAATAGGTGGTGAAGGCAGGCTTAAGTCTTGTGAATCCAGTGAGCCTCCAGGTACACTTCTAACAGTTCAAATGCATAAAAACTTAGAGAGGTACGCCAGACTCTTTATGATGGGAGAGACCCTGTTTCCAGCCTGGGCCCTAAGAGTCTTTCTTTTTTTTTTTTGTGGGACCCTTGCCGGTGCCCGGGGAATGAAGCGGCGCTGCAGAGGCTGCGGGCAGCCTCGTAGCCATGTCTTTCACCTGAGACAGACATACAAATGGTTTCAGGGAAGGGATTGGCGTTGCCAAAATCCAGACCACTATTCTCTATGGAACAATATAGAGAGTTGGTGTCCAATTCGTGTTAGGATTTGAAGGAGAGTTTCTGCCTCCACAAGGCAAGGGAGGCAAGCAAAGCACATGGCCCTCATTCTTTGCCCACTGCCTTTTTTTCTTCCTCAAGTTCCCAGATGTTAATGAAGTGATATCATTGTTAAATACTTTTTTGAAAGTGACCCCATGTGATCATGAACAAAGTGTAACTGTTCCCAAGGATGGGAGGAGTCTTAACATGGTGGTGACGCTATCAGGGTTAAGCCCTTAGAAGAGTCCTCTTATCAATCCCTGGCCGTGTTTTCTCCTTTCTTGCAAGGACGTATCCATTCAGTCATGTTCTTTTCTTTCCCACTCTTTGAGTTCTCTTATTGAACTGGAATTCCTGCAAGTGCAAGTTGCTGCAAGTTTCAAGAGCCTCAGCCTTTTGTCTGTCTACCCAAGCAATCTGTGGGACTCCTCATACCTCTAGACTGGATACTGAGTAGGGCATCAACTTTCCCACACCTCTTTGCCTCCCCGATTAAGATTTTCCTCAAGACAAAATTGCATGCCATTTTACCTTTCAAAGGTTTTACAGTTAGTTAATCATTATGAAGAAAGAGATCCAATGTTACCAAGTCACCAATCTGGGAAAGGCTTGAAAATTTCAGAAACCTGGTCCAAGGAATAAAAGGGCAATCAGCCCTTTCTCTTTCTCTTCTTCTCTTAGCCCTGGCCTGGAGACACCACCTTAGTTGGGCCAAATTATCCAGGTCAGGTTGGTAGCTGAGGCAGAGTTTTCTTCTGGGTGATACCATTCTAGGTGATACCATCTAGGATTCCTTACCCACCTCATGATTTTGCTTCCTGAATTCTATCCTAACCTCATTGTCCTTCTCTTTAAGAGAACCTTACTTTACCACTCCCAGAGGATTCCCCAATCCTTCAAGAAATGGGCTAAAGCCTGTGCATGTTTGCCTGTTTTAATGGATGGAGTTGGTGGTGACAAAACTAACCACCAGGGGGAGCCTGTGTCTAAGAGACTGAGTGGGGGCCTGCAAGGCACTCAGGAATTTCTTTTTTTTTTTTTTTTTTAAAGATTTATTTATTTTTATACAAGAACTGGGTACAGGCCAGAAGCATGGAAGGGTGAGAGGATTCACCAGACAGAGCAGGGAGCATAACGGGCAGACTGAACTGAAATACACTGCTAAGTGGAGCAGCGGGCGAGACAGGAGAGGTCTGCTGCACCATGTGTGTTTATCCCTGGCTGGCCGGGAATCAAACTTGTGCTGCAGAAGCTGCAGACAGCTTCACAGCGCTGGGCTCAACCTGCTGCGCCACCGGGGAGGCCCAATTCAGGTATTTCCTTATGGTCTTTCTAAGGCAGTAAGGGTGCCATGCATTTCAGTTTGGGTTCTGCCTACCAGGCTGGAAGTCTAGATCTGCTCTCTCTCTACACTGACTCTCTCCCTTTTTTCCTGATAAACCAGGTCAGTGTGAACCAAATTATGGTGCATATGGCACAGTATGGAATATTTCCAAAGGATGAGTTTCCTGACAGCCATAGTCAAAGTGGCGATCAATCCTCCAGAACCTGACCTTACCCCACAATCCCCACTAGCCCTGGCTACCCATCTCTGACCTAGAACCTCACCCAACCCACGGTTTCTCACCCCTTCTCTTCTCCTTTGGGGATCAATGGGTCCTGGGGAGTAGCAATTAAGTCCATCCCTCATCCCACCCCCTCTACTCTCAAGATGTCCCTGGCTATGCTGAGTAGCTTCCCACCTTCCCACCAGGCCCTAGGTAGCCTGGTTCTTTCCTCAGATCCAGCTGACCTATTTCCATCAATTTCAAGGTCTGGATCAACTAAACAATGAGTCTGGCCTATGGGAAAAAGGAAGAAAGCCAGAAATTCCTAAAGTACAGAGACTTTTCCTTTGGGGGTCACAAGTATCTACATCTGTAATCATAATTGAACCTACTATGAAGCTAGTATTGTGGACCAGCCCCGGCCAAGCTTGAAGGCTACTCTCATTCCCCCAAAAAACTAAGGACCTGTCCATACTCCCATAGGAGCCTAAGGGAACACCTTAAGCCTAGGATGAGGCCAAGAAGGATCAAAGCTGCAGGTCCCAGCTGAGGACAAAGCTGAGTAGCAGTCCTTATCTTGGTCCCAAGTTTTGGACAAGGGGTAGTTGGGGACCTAGAATGATGCTGAGTAGCAGCGTCCAGGGTTTCATCAATGCCCAGGTTGAGGGGTCATTTGGGTAGAAGTAGGCATAGGGCCAAGGCCTCTTCAGAGGTAGTCCTGCTGATTAAATCCAGATAAGCAGAAATCTGGAGACACTCTTGTTTCTTGGCCTAGGGAGTCAGCAAGAATGTGGCTGCTGCAGCCCAGCTACAGTGACACTTGTTACTGAGTTAGAGAGCTCTGCAGGTAGCTGTCCTGTCTGTGCAAATCTCCTACACCAGGGGCTATTCTAGAAATCCTGGGGAGACAGGCATGGGCCCCGGGCCCAACTCAATTTACAGAAGAGTCCTGGGAAAAGGAACAGAGAGAGGCTCTGCAGACGCCCTCCTCACAACAGGTTGGAGAAAGTTAACACTGAGACAGGTATGAAGAGTACATTCCAGGGCCTCCCCGGTGGCGCAGCAGTTGAGCGCTGGGTTGCGAAGCTGCCTGCGGCCTCTGCGGCGCCGGTTCGATCCCTGGCTGCTCCCCGGCCACCGGAGGAGGGTCCCACATGGCGCACAGACCTCTCCTGCCGCCTGCTGCTCCCCTCAGCAGTGTGCCTCGGTCCTTCTGCCTGCTCTGCTCCCCGCTCTGGCTCTGGTGAATTCTCTCACCCTCCCGTGCTTCTGACTGTACCCAGTGCATGTATAAACAACACAAACAAACAAATAAATAAAAAATAAAACATGCCTCTATTAAAAAAAAAAAAAAAGAGTACATTCCAGCCTAGGTGTGCAATAGCTATTAGGCTATACAGTGAGGTGGTTTGAGTCTTAGGGCTGCTACTATCTAGCTGATCTCAGTTAAGTAATTTTTCTAAATCTCAACTTTCTCATCTGTAAAATGGGGATAATATTAATACTTTCCCAGTGAGCTTTTTATTTTTTTTTTAAGATTTATTTATTTATGTATACAAGAACTTGGGCACAGGCCAGAGACGTGCAGGCTAAGAGGACTCACCAGAGACAGAGTGGGGAACAGAACAGGCAGACTGACCGAAATACACTGCTGAGGGGAGCAGTGGGTAAGTCAGGAGAAGTCTGCTGTGTCATGTGGGCAGCTCCCTGGCTGGCTGGGGATCAAATTCGTGCTACAGTGGCTAGTGATAGCTTCATAGGTTGCGTCCCAACCCCTTGCACCACCAGGGAGGCCCAACCTAGTGGGGTTTTTAGAAGCATAAAATGAGGGATAACACAGACTAGCAGGGTACTTGGCACACTGAATAATCCTAAGTGTTAACTGTTTTTATTTTTGAAAGTAGCCACATTAGCCAACAGATCCAGATTCAACCATCCTTTCACTCACATCACTCTGAAAACCTCAGCTATTCAAGAAACACCCACAACCTGTATATATGTCTGGAATGTTTTCCAACACCAACAACCAAATTTCTGTGGACAACTAACCAGGTGTCTTACAAGTCAGTTCTGACACTACCTGGAGTTAGCACTGACTCCACAGGTTAGGGGCTCAGTCCCAGGACTGCCCCCACTTCTAATGCCGGTCATTAGTACTTCCGACTGACTGGTATAAATTGGGAGGTCCCATGGTTCCCCCCTCAGATTTGATAATTTGCTAGAATAGCTCACAGAACACAGGGAAATACTTTACTTACTTTTGCTGGTTTATTAGAAAGCTTATACAACTCGGAAGCAAGCAGACTGAAGAGATTGAACATTCCAACCCTCCCATTACTCGGTATTTCTGGTGACCAGCCCCACCCAGAGGTGATCTAGGGGCCCTACCCTAAGTCACCTCATTTGCATAAATGCAGGTGTGATCTTATGGGTCTCTTAGGAATAACAAGATACTCCTAACACTCAGGAAATTCCCAGTGCTTTAGAAGCAAATATATTTATTGTATTACAATATTTTAAATTAAAATTTATTGTATTACAATTTTTTATATTGCTCCAGAAGAGAAGAATATTGCACACACAGCCCATTTTGGGCCTCTCCAACTCCTAGATACACTTTCCTGATCACTATGTCTTAGAAATGATTTTCAGCCTGAGTCAGTCACACAGTGGCCCTGTCCTGATGGTGCCCAGGCCTCCACGCCTGGATGATCTGATACCTGAAGGGTAGTCATAGGACCCCGAGGTGGGGTGGGGGGTGGAGAGCCTAAGTCCCATAGGATGTCCTCATATAGGCTTAGAACTGGGCCAGAGGGCTGTCCTTGAGCTGCAGTCTGGTCCAGCAGGGCTCTCAGCAAGCCCACAGTGAGAGAGGGCTCTGCCCCAGGTTCAGGGAATGGGGTTGGGGGTCCCAACTCATCTGGGAGATGTGTCCGAAGTAGAAGCAGGAGTTCAGCAGGAGCTAGGTCTGGTGGGCACAGGCGGCAAAGAAGGGGGAGGTGAGCATCAAGACGGCGGTGCCGGGCAAATTCAGCCAACAGTAGTTCGAAGATCTCACTTCGAAGGAAGGGGCTAGAAGGGCCGAGAGCCAGGCCGGCCTCTAAAGCCCGCTCCCACTGCTCCTTTTGCACCAGCTGCCTAATGGCTTGGAGCACAGCTTTAGGCCGTCCACTGCCCAAGAGTAGCTCCAGCTCCAATGCCTCAGGCCTGGTCCCCTCTTCACCTAGTACTGCCAAGGCTCGGCGATACAGGGGCAGCCCTGGGCTTCCTGCCCCCCAGCCAGGCCCACCCTGCTGCTGTGCCAGTTCCACAAAGGGTGGCAACCACTGTGGCTCCAGCTGGCAGAGGCATTGGCACAGCAGTTCAAAAAGGGGCAGTGTCCCATTGGGTGGTTCTTTTTCAGCTGCTGTACCACCTAGTACCTTCTTCCACACATCAGGGGGAGCCTGGGACCTCAGCCTGCCATTCCCATCTGGCTGGAGCTGCAAGACCCTGAGGATGGCACCCCAGGCTGCTGTAGGAAGGACCTGGAAAATGGCATTGAGCTGAGCCAGCTGTTCTCCCATCAGTTCCGTCCTCAGCAGACGGGCCACTTCATGCTCTGCCAGCTCAGTCCAGCCAGCCTCCTCATCATCCCCAGCCACTAGCTGGGCTTTGAGCTGCTCTAAGCCCCGGTAATCCCGAAGCTCAGCTCTCAGCGTGGTCAATAGTGTAGATGGGGACACATGACCCTGGAGGATGGAGGCCAAGGCCTGAGGCGCCCGGAATGTGCTGTTGTGTCTCAGTTCATCTGGGGTGAGCTGAGCACCCCAGAGGCTCCGCCGCTGATAGTACTTGCAGGCCTCCTCAAACACCAGGTCCTCAGCTGAAGGCAACTCAAGGCCCTGTGGGACTTCCCAGACTACTCCAAAGAGACCTAAGGCTGAAAGCAAAGGAAGACATCCTCGGGTCTCCAGCTCTTTCTCAGCCTCCACGCCAGGGACTGGGGGTTCCAGCAAATGTACCCGGTCTGTATTTAGGACCTTCCTCTCCAGCAGTTGCCCGCTGCCCATGTCCAGCAGTTCCAACGTGGAGCCCAACACACAGGCCAGAGTGCCATGAAATGTTCCCAGTGCCGCAGACCCTGCCAGGCCTACAGGTGCCTCCTGCAGGGTGCCTACAAGCCGGATACCACCATGGGATTGCACCAGTCTCACAGTGCCTCTGAAGTCAAGCAACAGAAGGCCTTGTGCAGTTGGGGCCCAGGTATGTACAGTTAATGGCTTCCTGGGGGACAGCAGCCCAGGAAGGCCTCGAAGTAGGGTCCGGAAGTCCCAAGTGTCTCCTCGTCTGGCATTCAGGCTCTTACTGTGGGAGAGGCCAAGACAAGGAGCAGCCACGGTCACCTTGCCCTTGCCTGGGCTCCAGATGAGTAGAATGTGGGCCACTCCTGGCCAGGTGGTGGCAGGGGGCACCAGAAAGAGGTCCTTGCGGGAGGCCAGCAGCTCGAAAGGAGGGCAGTGGTGCAGCAGAATGTGTGTGAGGCCCAGGTTGGCTCCGGCCTCCCGGCAGGGCTCCAGGGTCCTGATGCACACGCAGTAGCTGAAAGCAGGGGCGGGCTGCCCCAGCCGGCCCTCAGCACCAGCCTGCCGCTCCTCACACCACACCAGCCGGCCTCGGGGCGCGGCCACCGCCACCACGCGGGCTCCGCCGCCGGGACACAGCTCGGTGCTTTGCAGCAGCCGCCAGCCAGGCCCCACGCCGGTGCCCCACACCTCGGCTAGGCCACTCTCCCACACCAGGACCAGGGCGGGGCGCACGGGCCACGGCAGGAAGAAGGCGTCCAGCGGCGAGGGGTGGCCGGCCGGCCAGGCACGCTCTAGCTCCGTGTCGGCTCCACGCACCGCGACCAGCAGCTGCGGGGCCGGCGCTCCCGGGGGTCGCAGCAGCAGCAGGTGGCGGCCGTCCGGGCTGCAGCGGACTCGGATGGCTGGGTCCCCAGCCAGCAACTCCCGGAGCCGGGCCGCGCCGCTGAAGTTGCTCAGGTCCGAGAGCAGGCGCAGAGTCCCCGCGCGCTTCATGGTGTCGCCGGCGCGGGAGCTCGCCCAGGGCCGGCCGCCCCGTGGGGCTCCGCTCCGCTCTCCGTCCCGTCCCGGTCCCCGCGGCTGGTTGAGAGCTGGACTGAGACTTCCGTCCCCTGCCGATGAGGTGGGCGGAGGCCGGGTCGGAGAGTCCGCTCCGCCCGTCCCGGAGCTCCGGCTTGCCGGGCGCGCACGCCTCGCTGCCGGGACACCGCCCTCCAGGGGAGGAGCTGCCGCGAGCCTCGCGGGGGAGGAGCCCCCGGCCCGCCCGAGGCTTTGGGCGTGGTGGACTCGCTGCCCAGGACTCCGGAAGCGGTGGAGGGTCCCGGAGGATGGTCTCTGGAAATGGGGTTCCAGTGCCCCCGAGCCCTGGACTGAGCGTGCCTGTCAGAGACACACCTCACTCTCTCACCCCTGCTTGTTCATTCGTTGGTTCATGAAATATTTATTGAACACCTACTAAGTGCTAATCTCTGAATAGACCCTGAGCAAAATAGAAAACCTCCATTTTGTGGTGATGATAATGCAGGGGAAAACAATAATAGCCAATACTTCCATTGTACTTAATGTGAGTCACCTACCCCAGCCCTTTTTACAGATAAGGAAAATGAAGCACCGAGAGACGAAGTAAATTGGCTGAGATCATACAGCCATTAATTAAGTGGGTACAGTAGAGGTGGGATTTCAACTACAGGCTCAACAAAGGTTTGTTAAAAAGAAATCAGGTATGGGAAAAGTGTTCTTTCGGCTGGACGGGAGGCTTTTAATTGGTGTTCAGGAACTATTAGGGTTCACTTCTAGATGCCTTCCTCTTGGGCATTCTCACTCATTTTTATTCTATTAGGGGTCAATTTTTTGCCACCAATCATGTTTTAAGCTACTGTGTCAGCAGACAAGGAAAAAAATCTTCCAAGAAATAATTGTAACATCTGGGTTAAGTCCTCCTTCTTGATAAATCTGGATTAAAACTTTCACTTCTTACTAATTCTAGATTAGACACCCCCATCTGTGAACAAGAACTTTACTTACACACACACACACACACACACCCTGCTCAGCATATAATTTTTAATCTTCCATTTTGCATGTGAGAAAACCGAGACTCAGAGAGGTTACTTACGAGAAGTTAACATAGCTTTACACGGTGCTTTGCATATAATACATATTTAAATTAATGGATTTATTTCCAATCTATCACTTACAAAGTTTGCAAAGAGCGTGGAACATATGTTTTCCCAAACTTTTCCAGTGTTTCTAGAGGATACATTTATTCCTAGAAGTAGAATTGTTGAGCTCAAAGACTGTGCTATGGTTTAAGAAGCCGCTACCGCCGCTTGCATCCAGTAGGCCCGCAATAGGTTTCTGTCGCTAATTTCTCTCTCGCGGTGCATTTCGGGATTTGTAGTCTTTGCGCTGCTTTCTGGGAATCGTGGTCTAAGTCAGCCTCAGGAAGCGGCCGTGGGCGAACTACGACCAGGCGGGCTTTAGGACCCGGCGGGGCACGGCGGGCCGGCGGGGTCGGGAGGGCGTCCGCGAGCCCGGGCTGTGCGGCGTCGGTGGCGTCGGGAGCGAGCGGGCCCGGAGCGGCGCGGGTAGTGGAGGAGGAACCCGGGGCTCGGTAAGCGGTGCCGGCCCGGGCGGGTGCCCGAAGCCGGCCAACCTCAGCAGGCCCTGCCAGACTAGGCCTCGGCCCTGAGGCGGCTCCTGGGGGCGGGCCTGTGCGCTTCTGGGGACGACGGGGTTGATGGGGGTGACGGGGTGGTGGGGTGGGGTGGGGAGAGGGAGGGGGGGAATGCTGAAGAGGGCAGAGGCTGCGTGCCTCCAGGAGGCTGGGCCTGGGGCGGCGGAGCGGGGCTAGAAGTGGGGAGCGCTTTCAGTTGCTGGTGCGGTTGTGCCCCTTCCGCTCCCGGTCCCTGTGGGGCCCTCCTGGCCACCGAAGTGCTGACCTTTGACTCCTGCTGGGACCTGACCCGGCTCCTCCCGCGGGCTCGAGACCTGCTCCTCCTAGGTTGTTGGCGCCCCTGGGTGCCCTTTTGTCCCTCCTAGCCGGGGTTTGGGGCGTGGGCCAGACCTCAGAGCAGGGCTGGGGCGAGGCCGGTCGTCCATAGTCAGCAGGTGTTCCGGAAGGGTCCCCACCCTGTCCCTCTTTTCAGTCTCTAATGCATGGGCTTCTGAGTCCCCTTCACGCGGAATGAATGAAACTGCCGTATTTTCTCGGGGTTACTAGGTGGTAGCCTGGGGAACGACGTAGTTAGCATACGGGTGTCGGGAAGGAAAAAAGAGTAAAAACTGGTTCCATGGGGAAGGTGTGTTGTCAGAAGCTGAGCAGGACTGTCCCTGAGGTATTGGAAAGTAGAAACTTGGGCCGGGCCCATATAAATGTTTCTTGAATATCAGATCCTTCCCAATTCTTCTTCTCCAGAAAAAGTTTTGAGCTTCTTTGTTTGTTATTCTGAGCTCTCAGTGGCTTTGTAAACGGAGGTAAATATAGTTGTGTCCCTGCCCTTAACTTAGCACAAGTTCATTGGAATTATTTTGGGTGTGCCTTTGATTGATTTTTGTGTGCACAGTACTTCCAAAGTGAAGACTTTCTGCATATCATGATTAATATCAGTAATCAGCCGAGGGAAAGGTAGGCCCCTGTTATTAGCATTGTAAAAAAAAATCCCACTCGCAAATAGGAGAACCTTTTAGACTTTCATTGGATGTGTAGGCATTAATATTTCGTTCACTTGTTCAGCATTTATATGATAATAATAAAACTCCTTGAAAACTCAACAGATTTGACATGAAAGTTGGAATTTCATATAGAGTCATATTCAGAAATCCATAAAATTTGGAGAAAATAGCCAAATAAATTGATCTAGGATATATGAGGGTAACATTTATTCAACATACATTTATTGAGCACATAACTATGTAACTGGCAGTGGGGTTAGAAATGAGTGTCTTTCCTCAAGGACACTGGAGAGACATAGTCCTGTGAAAATAGTAGTATTGTCTGTAACAGAATCTATAAAAGGAATGTGTACAGTGTGATGGGAAAATCAGGGAAATCTTCACAGGAGGAGATACTTAAGTTGAGTTTGAAGAATGAGTAGGAGCTTGCCCAAGTAAGGAAGGGCATTTGGAGAGAACAGCATGCACAAAGGCATTGTGAAAGTGTGAGAAAGAAAAGAACATGATTTTAAGTGTCAAGTTTGTCCAAAACAGGATATGCAGTGGGGAAATTGCCAGGAGGTAAGACTAGAAAGAGAGTAGGGAGCCATTGGAGCTTTTTATGTTAGGTAGTGACAGAGTGCAGATTTTTTTTTTAGGTGAACACCTCAGTGTTTATTCACATGCTTCGTTTTCTCTCTCTTTAAGATTTATTTATGCATACAAGAACTGGGGCATAGGCCAGAGGTGCTGTGGATGGGGTGGGGGGGTGGTGTGAGAGGATTCACCAGAGACAGAGGGGAACAGAACAGGCAGACTGACTGAAATACACTGCTGAGGGGAGCAGCGGACAAGACAAGAGAGGTCAGCTGTGCCATTTGGGTCAACTCCCTTGCCAGGGATCAAACTCGTGCTGCAATGGCTGGCGATAGCTTGATAGTGGTGACTTTAACTCCTGCGCCACCAGGGAGGCCCCATTTTCTCTTTTAAGATTCAGAGTTGTTCAAATTAAATCTTTCTGCTAATGTTACGACATATGCCTAAAGAAGGAAAAAAGAAAGACTTAAAATCAGGAAAAGGGAGAAGAGATTGAAAATCACCATGTTACTCCATAACTGTAAAGAAATGAAAAATGAGACAGTGAGACAGAGTTGATGCAGTTGATTGAGAGTCTGAATAAAGTATGGGTTTGGGAATGAAGAGGAAGAGAATGGATTTTAGAAAGATTTCTGAGATATATGCAACAGGACTAGTGGCTGGGGATAGAGAATGGGCTGAGATTTCTAATTTAAGAAATTGGGTGAGTGGGCTTTTTGTGGAATAGGCTATGTGTTAGAAAAAGTAGAGCAGATTTTTTGAGGGATTGGAGTTGTTATGGAAGGAGGTATAGAGGGAGATAGTCTGGTATGCTGAGGCCAGATGTGTGTGTGGAGATGTTAGTAGGCACCTGGAAGTAAGGAGACCTGGTAAGTTTGACATCTCTTCTGACCAAAGCTCTGAGTAAATGAAGGCATATATGAAAAAAAATCCTAAAAGAATGTTTATTTTGCTTGTTTCTAAGGAAGTATCAGAATATACACTTCTTTCAATTTGACAGCGAACACCTCAAGGCAGGAACCATACTTAAAAATGTTGGTCCTCTTTTTTTTTTTTAAATTTTTTATTTATTTATTTTTTAATAGAGGCATGTTTTTATTTATTTGTTTATTTGTTTGTTTTGTTTATTTGTACATGCACGGGGTACAGTCAGAAGCGCGGGAGGGTGAGAGAATTCACAAGAGCCGGGAGCAGAGCAGGCAGAAGGACTGAAGTACACTGCTGAGGGGAGCAGCGGGCGGCAGGAGAGGTCTGCGCGCCATGTGGGACCCTCCTCTGGTGGCTGGGTAGCAGCCGGGGATCGAACTGGCGCTGCAGGGGCTGCGGGCAGCTTCGCAACCCAGCGCTCAACCGCTGGGCCACTGGGGAGGCCTGGTCCTCTTTTTTTTTTTTTAATATTTATTTATACATACAAGAACTGGGATATAGGCCAGAGGTCAGGGGGTGAGAGGATTCACTAGAGACAGAGTAGGGAGCAGAACAGGTGGATTAACTGAAATACACTGCTGAGGGGCAGAGCAGGTGAGACAGGAGAGGTCTACTGAGCCATGTGGGTCACTGCTTTGGCCTGGTATTGAACAGTGGCTGTGGATAGCTTCATAGTGCTGAGACTTAACCCCGTGAGCCACCAGGGAGGCCCCTGTTGGTCCTCTTTGTCTTACATTTCCCCATGTAATTATAAGGCCTTGATAAGTTATTAAACTAGCAGGAAATCAATTTATTTTGCGATGTTGCAGTTACCCTTTGGGCTTTCTTTAAGAAGATTATGGGAGGGGCCTCCGTGGTGGTGCAAGGGGTTAAGACACAACCTATGAAGCTGTCTGAAGCCTCTCCAACACAACTTCGATTCCCCGGCCAGCCAGGGAGCAGTTGCCCACATGGCGCAGTAGACCTCTCCTGACTCACCCGCTGCTCCCCTCAGCAGTGTACTTCGGTCAATCTGCCTCTCTGTCAATCTGTTCCCCACTCTGTCTCTGGTGAATCCTCTCACCACCCGCACCTCTGGCCTAAACCCCCGCTCTTGTATGCATAAATAAATAAATCTTTAAAAAAAAAAGATTGTGGGAGCCTGTCTTAATTTGCATTTTATACTTAGTTGGTATTCATGAGGGTTGTCTGGTTCCACAGGAAGGACATGGAGAAGATGTGCGTGACTTGTGCAGCTTGCACAAGTTCTGGGCTTGAGCAGGAGACAGTATTAATTTACAAGCGTCTCCTGCTCATTGAGAAGAGGATCTTACAATGACTTCTCATTCTGGGAGATGTCAGAAAAAAAGTGATTTTTCAATCAGAGTTTCCTGAAATCCTTTCACTTTGGAGTTGGTCTCTTCTGGAGGTACAAGTGCATTTTCTTCTTGTGTAAAATAATTTGAAAGGAATCCGAGCTAGTCGTCGTTGTTTAAACCTCTTCATCTGTATTATTATTTTGTGAAAGTAGGCAGACTTAGAATATCTTCTTTGAAGTTAGTTCACCTCTAGTAGGTACAGACTACTTCGATACCTAAAGCTAAGACTGGGAAATACCTGGTTTTGCTGCTCACTGCTTAGTGTTGGAAAGTCCCTCAAGTACTTCCACTTTCAAATAGAGACTAAACACCCACCCTAGGTGAGTACTGTCCAGAGCACACAAGAGATGGATGCTGCCTTGTAGTGATTCATGTGCTTACTGAACCAGATGGGTCTGTCCTAGCACCTAGAAACTAGGGATAGTGTTTGTCAGATGATGTCCTGAGTTGACTGACTTCTCTTGGATAAATTGGGAATGTTGACATTATGGCTATTAGTTTGGATTTCTCATAGGATGTTAACTGAAGCTAGAATTTTAATGTTACCAACTCATTTCTTTTTTTCACTAACCGGACAGTCTGATAGGGAGAAGGGCTACCAGTGAGAAAGATTTAGTGACTTGACTTAGCAGCTGTGTTACTTTGGGCAAAGTAAAATTAGGATAATAGTACCTACTTCATCTGGGATTATTGTAATGATTAAATAGAGCATATTTAAAGCACTTAGAACAATATGAAATATATAGTATGTACTCAGTATTATGATTTATTATTATATAGCATTGTGAGTGGGAAACTGAGGCTGTGCTATGAATGGTTTAGAGGAATGAGTGATGAGTCCATCCCCAGGAACTACAAAAATAAAAGTGATAGAACAAGAGGAGGGTGGCCTGTCCTGGAGTTCTCCATGAAAGGAATTTAGAGAGTGGTTTCAAGAATTTAGGTTCCACTCTATTTTCACTTTGGAGATATAAAGGACTTGGCATGTCTAGCAGTAAAAGTCCACTAAAATGAAAAGGAGCTAGAGGCTTATATTAGAGTTAGCCTGTGGGGTGGGCTTGGGGGAACCTGTGCCCCATACTATTGAGAGAAGCTGTGGCAAGGAACCATATGGAGCAGTGAGCTAAACCCTTTGGGCCTTCAGAAAGGAAGAGACATATTAGGAGATATTGTGAAAAAAGAATGGTTAGAGTGTGGAAGTTGAAATAGCCTGCATTCTCTTAAATGCTTATGAGTCTAGTATTTACCTCCAGGGAGTGTACTATATTTTCCAGAAGAATTTAGGCAACTGATAACTTCTGATTAAAGGTTAAAAACAACAACAGGGCCTCCCCGGTGGCGCAGCGGTTGAGCGCTGGGTTGCGAAGCTGCGCGCGGCCTCTGAGGCGCCGGTTCGATCCCCGGCTGTTCCCGGCCACCGGAGGAGGGTCCCACATGGCGCGCAGACCTCTCCTGCCGCCCGCTGCTCCCCTCAGCAGTGTACTTCGGTCCTTCTGCCTGCTCTGCTCCCAGCTCTGGCTCTGGTGAATTCTCTCACCCTCCCGCGCTTCTGACTGTACCCAGTGCATGTATAAACAAAACAAACAAACCAGCAAACAAATAAATAAAGCATGCCTCTATAAAAAAAAAAAAAAAAAAAATAAAAAAAAAATAAAAAAAAAAAATAAAAACAACAACAACCCTTGCATCTAGAGGAATTACAGAATTTTAGGACAATCAGGTTTTTTTTTTTTTTTTTTTTTTTATAGAGGCATGCTTTATTTATTTGTTTGCTGGTTTGTTTGTTTGTTTTGTTTATACATGCACTGGGTACAGTCAGAAGCACGGGAGGGTGGGAGAATTTACCAGAGCCAGAGCGGGGAGCAGAGCAGGCAGAAGGACCGAAGTACACTGCTGAGGGGAGCAGCGGGCGGCAGGAGAGGTCTGCGCGCCATGTGGGACCCTCCTCTGGTGGCCGGGGAGCAGCCGGGGATCGAACCGGCGCCGCAGAGGCCGCGCGCAGCTTCGCAACCCAGCGCTCAACCGCTGCGCCACCAGGGAGGCCCAGGACAATCAGGTTTTGATGCTGTTTCTGGCTTTTTAAATGTATTGCCTCCTCTTGAGTTTTAGATGAGTGGCTTGTGACCAGACAATGGTGATGTTTGACTCAGCCACAACTCCTGGACAGATAAGAATTTTCATTTCCTTCACTAGGAAAGATTACTATAATCCATTTACTTTGTAGTGATCTTTTGTAGATGGACTAACTGTGGTTAAGATCCTAAGGGAAGGAGAAACAATGTTTTTTTTTTTTTTTTTAAAGATTTATTTATTTTTAAGAAATTTATTTATGCATACAAGAACTGGGGTATAGGCCAGTGGTGCGGCGGTAAGGGTGAGAGGATTCACAGAGTAGGGGACAGAACAGGCAGACTAACTGAAATACACTGCTGGGGGGAGCAGTTTGGGAGACAGGAGCAGTCTGCTGTGCGATGTGGATAGCTCCCTGGCGGGCCAGGGATCGAACTTGTGCTGCAGAGACTACGGATAGCTTCACAGTGCTGTGCTTAATCCCTTGTGCCACCAGAGAGGCCCCAGTGGTGAGTTTTAATGTGGACAGTTTTAATGTGGGGGTAGTTGAGGGTTATGCTAGTGTCTTTTCTAGAGACTGCAGAAGTTTTATTTATCCTATCAAATCATCATCTGTCCAGATGCTCATTTCCTTTGAAAGACATGTTTAAGGCTTGGATGAGTACTTTTCAAACTTCAGTGAGTATCAGAATTACTTGAGTGTAGGGTTTCTCAGCCTTGGCATAAGTGACATATTGGGCCAGATAATTATTTGTTGTGGAGATTCTCCTGTGAATTGTAGGATATTTAGTAGCATCCCTGGACTCTACCCAGTAGATGCCAGTAATATCCTCGTTTCCTAGTTGTGACAACCAAAAATGTCTAGTGGGACAGTGATAAATGTCCTGTGTGAGGCAAAATTGCCCCCGTTGAGAACTTGACCTGGATGACTATTAAAAATGTAGACCCCCTAGACCTTATCTTAAAAAATCTGTTTCTGTGGGGGTAGGAGGCTTAAACAGTTAAATTTTCAGGAGACATCCCAGGAGATTCTGAGACCAGTAATCATAGCTTTGCAGTGGGAAAGCTTAGCCTCTCCTAAGCTGAGCTCTGTGCAGACATACTTGACTTGCTCTGTTTCCTCTGTCTTTCGTGCTTTACAGTATCTTTCCCCTCATTATCAAATTTAGGGGGTAAATAATCTCAGAGCACTGACTGGGCTCAATTAAAATAATATCAATTAAATCCTGTAGTGGATATTAGTCTTTTGTTCTGTTTTTTTCTCAGGTCCGGATGTTATTTCTTGACATTTTGATAATAACCATTCTAACCTGTGTGAGGTGAAATCTCGTAATTTTGATTTGCATTTCCCTAATGATTAAGCTATATAGAGTATCTTTTCATGTGTCTGTTGGCTATTTGTATATCTTCTTTGGTGAAAAGTCTGTTTAGATCTCTGTCCTTTTTAAAATCAGGTTGTATCTTTTTTGTTGTGGGTTGTACAAGATGTTTATATATTTTGGGTATAAACTATTTGTAAATATATGGTTTGCAAATATATTCTCCCATTCAGTAGGCTGCCTTTTTGTTTTAACAATGATTTATTTTGCTGTGCAGAAACTTTTTAGTTTGCTGTATTTATAGCTCCATTTATTTATATTCTGTTTTGTTTCTCTGGGAATCCATAAAGACATCACTAAACTGATGTCAAAGATCTTTTTGCCTGTGCTATCTTATGCATACAAGAATTGGGGTACAGGCTAGAGGTGTGGGGCGGGGGCAGTGAGAGGATTCATCAGAGACAGAGTAGGGAGCAGAACAGGTGGATCTACTGAAATACACTTTGCGGGGAGCAGTGGGCGAGTCAGGGGAGGTCTGCTGGTATCGAACTTGTGCTGCAGAGGCAGCAGATAGCTTCACAGAGCTGTGCTTAACCCCTTGTGCCGCCAGGGAGGCTCCAAAGGGAAAAGCTTTGTGAAAAGAAACACCTGCATAGTTATAGGCATGCAGGAGAGCTGCCTTTCTCAGGATTGTTTTGGTTATTCGAGGTCTTTTGGTTTTATGTCAATTTTAGGATTTTTTGGGTTCTGTTTCTGTGAATAATGCCATTGAGATCTTAATAGGGATTGTATTAAATCTGTTTATTGCTTAGGTAATATTGCCATTTTGGTAACATCAACCCTCTGATCTGTGAGCACAGAATGTCTTTCCAGTTCTTTGTGTTCATTTTCTTTCATAGTGCTTTATAGTTTTCAATGTACAAAATCCAAGACTTTTTACAAATTAACTGTAGTTACCCTGGAAGTTGGAGTGCATTTCTGTTAAATTAATTTTCTGATACTGGAGTTGGCATGTATTGTGTTCAAGAAGGCAATACAGGGGCCTCCCTCGTGGCGCAAAGCATTAAGTCGCAGAACTATGAAGCTATTCGCAGGCACTGCAGCATGAGTTTGATCCCCAGCCAAGGAGGCGACCCACATGGCGCAGCAGACCTCTCCTGTCTGCCCTCTGCTCCCCTCAGCAGTGTATTTCAGTCAGTCTGCCTGTTATGCTCCCCACTCTGTCTCTGGTGAATCCTCTCACCCCCCCCCCCCCCCGCACCTCTGGCCTCTACCCCAGTTCTTGTATGCATAAATAAATAAATCTTAAAAAAAAATAAAAATATAATAAAGAAGGCAATACAATAAATTAATGGCTCAGTGCAAGTTGCATTCTTTGTGTATTAGACATGGAAGAGTTTTGCTTTAGGTTTAAAAAATATTGATATTTGGGTACTTTGTCCTCTAGAATTGTGAAGTGATGTACATTTAAGAAGTATATGGTTAGGACTTCCCTGGTGGTGCAGCGGGTTGAACGCTGCGCTGTGAAGCTGCCCATAGCCTCTGCAGTGCGGGTTTGATTCCCAGCCAGCCAGGGAGAAACCCACATGGCGTGGCAGACCTCTTCTGCCTCACCCACTGCTCCCCTCAGCAGTGTCTTTGGTCTGTCTGCCTGTTGTGCTCCTCGTTCTGTCTCTGGTGAATTCTCTCACCCTCCAGTGCCTCTGACTGTACCCCAGTTCTTGTATAAATAAATCTTTTTTTTTAAAAAGCCTTAAAAAAAAGAAGTATATGGTTAGACTGCTTTAAGATATAGTTCTTTTTTTTTTTTTTTTTAAATAGAGGCATGTTTTATTTATTTATTTATTTGTTTGTTTGTTTTGTTTATACATGCACTGGGTACAGTCAGAAGCGCCGGAGGGTGAGAGAATTCACCAGAGCCAGAGCGGGGAGCAGAGCAGGCAGAAGGACCGGAGTACACTGCTGAGGGGAGCAGCGGGCGGCAGGAGAGGTCTGCGCGCCATGTGGGACCCTCCTCTGGTGGCCGGGGAGCAGCTGGGGATCGAACCGGCGCCGCAGAGGCTGCGGGCAGCTTCGCAACCCAGCGCTCAACCGCTGCGCCACCGGGGAGGCCCAAGATATAGTTCTTGAAAAGTTGTATGACTTGGATCTTTCAGAGAGAAGTTGTGCTGCAAGTCATGGGACCAGCAGTCCCTGAGGTTTAGGAACAAAAGACTTTATTGATTTACCATTCAGTTAGGGGGATTTAGAACCATTCCTAAGTTTAATGGTAGATGAAATTAGTATTGAAAAGTCGCCTAATTCTTATTTATTTATTTATTTTTAAAGATTTATTTATTTATGCATATAAGAACTGGGGTACAGGCCAGAGGTGCAGGGGTTGAGAGGATTCCCCAGAGACAGTGGGGAGTAGAGCAGGCAGATCTACTGAAATACACTGCTGAGGGGAGCAGCGGCCAGACAGGAGAGGTCAGCTGCACCATGTGGGTCACCTCCCTGGCCAGGGATCAAACTCATGCTGAGTGGCTGTGGATAGCTTCATAGTGCTGCTCCTTAACCCCTTGCGCCACCAGGGAGGCCCCATCTCATTCTTTTTTATACTTTGTCTACTATGTCTCATTTCTGAGAAACTGTGTTAACACCTAAGATAAATGACCTTTCTATGGGATTACAGTGATCTGTATTTGCTTCTTTACCAGAAAAAATTAAAAAACCTTGTCAGCAGAGATCATGGCATGTAATAGAATGCTGCTTTCTTTTCTTCCATTATGCCTAACTGCTCCTCAGCTGCTGATCATTCTCTCTGCAAGGTAGGATTGTGAAAGTTGAAGAAAGGACTAGGGGTATGTAAACATGCTTTACTCACATTATGGATGTCCTGCAATTTACTGTTCTACCACTCAGATATTTTGCTTTCAAATTTAGGAGTGCAAGCTTAAGTTCTGAGACACTCCCTCTCCAAAAAAATTAATTAAATAAAATAAGCTTTTGTAAGAGTTCAACACTTCTCCCAGTCCACCACCCTGGAAACACTCTTTTTGGCCATGTTCTATGCTTCGAAGTGTTGGCTAAAGGAGACACTATGTAGTCAGTGTGTGGTCACATTTCAGACAGCTTGGGTGGTAAATTCCAGTTGCCTGAGATGATGACAGAGTAATGAGTTGATGCCCTTGGTTGAATCCGGCCCCCCGCCCCCCCCCCCACTCCAAGTGGAAGTAGAATGATGGAAATTTGGTACTTTGGATTGGAATCGTTTTCCCTTACTAGCCTATTCCTTTTTGCTTATTAGAAAGTATTGATTCTGAAATAGAGAAAGTGAGTTTATTAGATTTGAGTTGGGCATTGATTAGCCGTAATCCAATTATAAATCCTCTGAGGAGGATGTTTGTAAACATGCTTTCCCATCCAGGAACCTCGTTCCTGCTATTCCCCTAATCAACTGGTTGAAGCTGAGCACACAAAGATCTATATGCACTAAGCTTAGAATTGCATTGCTTTTGATTTATTTTAATAGGGTCCTCTTGATTTCCAATTTATTTTCCCTCGATAAGGACATCTTCCTCTTGACAATCTATTTAAAAAACACAGCAGTATTTTGAATGGAGGGTGTATTTCATGCTTTGAGGCAAAGCCATGATCAGTATAGTGTAAATTGCCCAAAAGAATCTTCTCTTTGTTAATTTTTCCTTTGGTTTTCTCTGGACTGTAATAGAATTTGAGGACTTAGTGAGGCCTCAATAGAGATGTCTGTCTTTATTTTTAAGTCAGACCTACGGCTTTTTTTTTTAAACACCTTCCCTCTCCCATATTTCAGAATCATTCAATGATGAGCATACACTGAGCATTATCTTGAGCCAAGTGCTTATAAGAAAAAAAATATAAGATGTAGTTCCTGTGCTAAAGATGCTTAATCTCTGGTGGTGAAATTTCCTGTTTTGGTATTTACTCAAAGATGAATCTCCTTTTTGGCTATATATACTCAAGAAAATCAATGTTTGAGATTAATCTTTTGTATTATTGGATGTATCTACTCTTTAAACAAAATTTTGATTTATTTTTCTAAAGATTTATGTATTTATACATATAAGAACTGGGGTACAGGCCAGAGTTGGAGGGGTGAGAGGATTCACCTTCACCAGAGACAGAGTAGGGAACAGTATAAGCAGATCGACTGAAATACACTGCTGAGGGGAGCAGCAGGTGAGTCAGGAGAGGTCTGCTGTGCCATGTGGGTAGCTCGCTGGCTGGGGATCAAAACTGTGCTGAGGTGGGTATGGCATGCTTCATAGGTTGTGGCTTAATCCCTTGAGTCACCAGGGAGGCCCAAAATTTTGATATTTTTTAAAGATTTATTTATGGATACAAGAGCTGGGGTGTAGGCTAGAGGTGTGGAGAGGTGAGAGGATCATCAGAGACAGAGTGGGGAGCAGAATAGGTAGATCTACTGAAATACACTGCTGAGGTGAGACAGGTGAGACAGGAGAGTTCTGCTGAGCCATGTGGGTTAGCTCCCTGGCAGACATTGTATGGCTAGTGATAGCTTGATAGCACCCCAGCTCTTGTGACTTAACCCTTTGTGCCACCAGAGAGGCCCCCAAATTTTGATTTTTGATTAGAAATAAAGTTTCCCAAAACTCATTGAACACAGTTAATTAATTTATTTTTTATTTTTTAATTTTTAAAAAAGATTTATTTATTTATTTGTACAAGCACTGGGTACAGTCAGAAGCGTGGGAGGTGAGAGAATTCACCAGAGCCAGAGCGGGGAACAGAACAGGCAGCCTGATGAAATACACTGCTGAGGGGAGCAGCAGGCATGGCAGGAGAGGTCTGTGACGCCATGTGGGACCCTTGCCAGTGGCCAGTGGCCGGGGATCAAACCAGCACTATGGAGGCTGCGGGCAGCTTCGCAGCCCAGTGCTCAACTGCTGCGCCATCAGGGGAGGCCCTGAACAAGGTTAATTTAAACTGTTGTTTTAGATATTTCTGGAAGTAAATGCAGGCTTCTTGCAACCCCTCATACTTGCCATTGCATGAGATTAGGTTTCACAACTAGACACTAGGCTATAGAGAGAGAAATTTTGTCAGTAATAGAAAGACTCTAGAAAGCAAGGTAAATGGTGTAAATCCATAGGGAAGACCTGTGGCATTGCTAGTTCACAATTGAAAAAAATGAGAATTCCTTGAACCAAGATAGGAAATTTTGGGCATGATTCATGGAACTGTTTTGATATAAAATTGAAAAATACACAAGTTTGATCTGCAATAGTGTTAGATATATATATAATTAAATTTGAAAAGAATATATTGTTATATTCAGTTATTTTGAAATCAAATTTAATTTTTGACCATTTTAACTGTTGTTTTCTGCCTTGGGTCTCTTTCTAGAGGAATTTTTGAAGACAGTCAAGTGCAGTGTGATTTATGAGGCAGTGAAGGCCAAGTACTTCGCTGTGACGAGGAACTACTTTCTTTGGGGAAATCAATGGAGCACATCAGTCTGTAGCACACTTCCTGCCTTAATGGTCCTAAGCTCGATCAATACATGGAATTTAACTTCACCATCAGTCTATGGGCAGTGTGTGCTTTGTGGCCTTCCTCCCATCAGCCTCAAATATATAGCCAGATCCATTATAGATGAAGCTAGTTATACTTTCCTGCTTGGTTTTGGCTCTTCTTTAAGCCATTCCACTGGTATGTTCTAAGGACGTAAAATGTGTTATGCTGTAGGCCAAGTAATGATTTAAACCTTGGTTTACCTGATGGGGAGGGGGTATTGGAACGAGGCAGAAGCCCTGTAGCACAGTTATTTATCATTTTTTCTTCCTGAAAAATTTCCTATTGAGAAGTATTTTAATAGACTCTCCAGAATGCTTTGAGAGCATTTCTCGCACTGACTGTGACTTTCTTTTCACAGATTCTCTAACCATGGCACAGGTAGAGAAACGAGGGGGGTTGCTCCGGAAGTCCTCAGCCTCCAAAAAACCCCTCAAGGAGAAAGTAGTGCTGATGTATGATGAGATCTTTATGGTAAGGCCTGAAGCCCAGACTTTCTGTACAGCCTGACTCCTTAGTTTCTTGTTCCAAAATGAGAAATAATGTCACCTCTGCCTATTCCCTTCCAGTTCTTCAGAGGGTAAGGTAGAGGAAATGAGGGTGAGAATAAGCTGTCTCCTGGTAGGAATTATGATCATGTGTTAATTAATATAGATTATTACTATATTATTATTATTTGCCATGAGCTGGGTAAACAGGTAAAAGGAGAGGGAAGCTTTTTGGAATATTGTTAAACAATCTCTTATCTTCCTAATGATCTGACTCAAGGACCTTCTATTACAGATTTCCCTTGCAGTTCTTTTGCCCCTAGAATTCTGTGATTCAGATATTTTAAAAAAATGCACTGTTACGTTTCAAGTTGTTAGTAGACAGAACAATTGCTCAGTTAAACCATCTCATTCTTTATGTAAGATAATTGAGGAATTATTAGCAGTTGAATTGGGGATTTTTTTGGGCTCTTCATAGAACTGTGGATTGACCATGGTCCAATACTGTGTTTTAAAATTTACCCTTTTGTGGAAATTAATTAGGTACCATGCCAGGGTACTTGCCTTCTAAAATTCTGGTCATAAGTAGTACGTGTAAAACAGAATGATACAAAGAGCATTGAGGTCCTACTGGCATTATTCTAAGTATATCACTGAATACATTAACTCAATTCTTTATTTTTTTAAAAGATTTATTTATTTATTTATTTATACAAGCACTGGGTACAGTCAGAAGCATGGGAGGATGAGAGAATTCACCAGAGCCTGAGTGGGGAGCAGAGCAGGCAGAAGGACCGAAGTACACTGCTGAGGGGAGCAGCGGGCGGCAGGAGAGGTCTGCACGCCATGTGGGATCCTCCTCTGGTGGCCTGGGAGCAGCCGGGGATCGAACTGGCACTGCAGAGGCTGCGGGCAGCTTAGCAACCCAGCGCTCAACCGCTACACCACCAGGGAGGCCCCTCAATTCTTTTTTTTAAGATTTATTTTTAAAATTTATTTATCATACAAGAACTGGGGTATAGGCCAGAGGTGTGGGGGGATGAGAGGATTCATCAAGACCGAATGGGGAGCAGAACAGACAAATCTACTGAAATACACTGCTCAGGGGAGCAGAGGTCTGCTGCACCATGTGGGTCACCTCCCTGACCGGGGATCGAACTCATGCTGCAGTGGCTGGTGATAGCTTGATAGTGCTGAGGCTTAACCCCCTGCGGCACCAGGGAGGTCCCATTAACTCTTTTCTTTTTTATTTATTTATTTATTAATTTATTTGTTTGTTTTGTTTATACATGCACTGGGTACAGTCAGAAGCGCGGGAGGGTGAGAGAATTCACCAGAGCCAGAGCAGGCAGCAGAGCAGGCAGAAGGACCGAAGTACACTGCTGAGGGGAGCAGCGGGCGGCAGGAGAGGTCTGCGCACCATGTGGGACCCTCCTCTGGTGGCCAGGGAGCAGCCTGGGATCGAACCGGCGCCGCAGAGGCTGCGGGCAGCTTCGCAACCCAGCGCTCAACCACTGCGCCACCGGGGAGGCCCCCCATTAACTCTTAATTCTGACAAGAATGCTACATGTGCTATGTAGAAGAACATTTTACAAATGAGGAAACTGGGGATCACCACTGGAAGGTGATGGAACTATGACTTGAACCCTGGCGTCTGGATCTAAAATACTTTGTTCAACTTTGCCACATGACCCAGAATAAATGGATTAAGTAAAACATCTAACTTGGCAAGTATTAGAAGTAGAATTTGACATGCTGAAAATTAATACAGGTCGGTATAGGTGGCTATTCAGAGAAAATGAGTAATACTAGGATCCTTTTAGGGCTATTTCTGTGTTAAATAAGATTGATGTACATATGATTCCTGCTTGAGTGAGCTTTGAGGATGGGAAGTGCCTGTTCCGTTGGTCTCTAGACCCCCCCCCCAAAGATTTATTTATTTATTTGTTTATTTATGCAAGTACTGGGTACTGTCTCGTGGGAGGGTGGGAGAATTCACCAGAGCCAGAGCGGGGAGCAGAGCAGGCAGAAGGACCGAAGTACACTGCTGAGGGGAGCAGCGGGCTGCAGGAGAGGTCTGGGCGCCATGTGGGACCCTCCTCCGGTGGCTGGGGAGCACCTGGGGATCGAACCGGCGCTGCAGAGGCCGCGGGGAGCTTCGCAACCCAGCGCTCAACTGCTGCGCCACCTGGGAGGCCCCCCAATATAGCAGTTTAAAACGACCAAGTATTTTCAAAGTTAATTTTGAAAGATAAGATTGATTATATGTGATTATGTGCCCCTTTTAAATGTATTCTTTTTTTTTTTTAAGATTTATTTATTTATATAAGCACTGGGTATAGTCAGAAGCGCGGGAGGGTGAGAATTCACCAGAGCCAGAGCGGGGAACAGAACAGGCAGACTGATGAAGTACACTGCTGAGGGGAGCAGCAGGCGGCAGGAGAGGTCTGCGTGCCATGTGGGACCCTTGCCCGGTGGCTGGGGATCGAACTGGCACTGCAGAGGCTGCAGGCAGCTTCACAACCCAGCGCTCAACTGCTGCGCCACCGGGGAGACCCTTTAAGTGTATTCTTAATGTTTTGGTGTTTGCTGGGGATGTTTAACCTGCTTATCTTCTGGTTTCAGACAGAGGACCCTAGTAAATGCAGTCCTCGATTTTGGGAGGAGCTCTTCCTCATGAAGGTAAGACTTGGTGGCATCAGTGAGTTTTCCTGGTAGCTGAGATTGCCTCCTTAGCTGTTCTAAGTGCTACTAAAAATGCACTCAGGTCCTTATTGTTTCCTTGGTAGGTGAATTTAGAGTACCTAGAAGGCAAGCTGGAATCTCTCGATGGGGAGGAGTTAATGAAGATCAAGGACAATATCAATTGCTTATTTCAACACTGCATACAGGCTCTTGGAGAGGAACATCCAATTCGAGTTGTCAATGCATTGCAGGTACAAGGCTGGGAGACTGGGGAACCTTGTTTAATAGGAGGAAGGAATTATAATACATCTGTTGGAATCTGAGGAACCTAGAATTTCCCCAACGCATGAGGGTTTTTTTTTTCAAGATTTATTTTTATTTATTTATGCATACAAGAACTGTTGTGTAGGCCAGAGATACGGGGCAGGGGTGGGGGTAGTGAGAGGATTCACCAGAGACAGTGCGGGGAGCAGAACAGGCAGATCCACTGAAATACACTGGAGAGCAGTGGGTGAGATGGGAGAGGTCCTCTGCGCCATGTGGGTTGTTCCCTGGCTGGAGATCAAACTGGAGTGGGTGACCTTAGCTTGATAGTTCTGAGACCTAACCCCTTGTGCCACCAGGAAGGCCCTGCAGGAGGATTTTAAAAAATTTTTTAATTTTAAAGATTTATTTAGGGGGCTCCCCGGTGGCGCAGCGGGTTGAGCGCAGTGTTGTGAAGCTGTCTGCAGCCTTTGCAGCACCAGTTTGATTCCCGGCTGGCCAGGGAGATTCCCACATGACGTGGCAGACCTCTCCTGTCACACCCGCTGCTTCCTGCCTGTTGTGCTCCCCACTCTGTCTCTGGTGAATCCTCTCACCCTCCTGTGCCTCTGGCCTGTACCCTATCTCTTGTATAAAAATAAATAAATCTTTAAAAAAAAAGATTTATTTATTTATGCATACAAGAACTGGGATACAGGTGAGAGGATTCACCAGAGACAGAGCGGGGAACAGAACAAGCAGACTGGCTGAAATACACTGCTGAGGGGAACAGCGGGCAAGACAGGAGAGGTCTGCTGCACCATGTGGATAGCTTCCTGGCCAGGGATCGAACTAGTGCTACAGTGGCTGCGAATAGCTTTATAGGTTGCGTCTTAACCCCTTGCGCCACCAGGAAGGCTTTTTTTCTGTATTTTTTAAAGTAATCTGAAGTGGCACAGCCACGTTAGTTCCTGGTTAAACAAAGTAATACTTATAGTAACAGTCTTGTCCATTTGTATAATTTGATCTAATGCCAAGGCAGATTTTTTGATAGAATACTTATTATTACTTGAGGAAAGGAAGAGAGAGAGTAGAAACTAAAGCAGGGATGTGTCATCTATAGCATAAATTTGAAGAGATTCTTATTATTGTAATTTCTTTTTAAATCAGGAATTCTTAATCTCAGACTTCAGAGGGTTTTTTACTCCCTAAAATTATGTGTAATATTGTCTGTGCATATGTACATTTTTTTATGGAGAGAGGGTGTTTGTCAGATTCTCAAAAGGGTCTGTAACTCTAAAAACATTTAAGAATTTGTATTGTAAATGCTAAGCGGCATGATTATGGTGAGGATTCCTTCAGTGACTGTTTCTTGAATTACTGTTTTATGTGCCACGTGATATGGGGATGATTGATAGATTTTTGAAGGGAAAGACTGAAAGTTTCATTCAATACTTTAGTGTATGAACAGTGTCTGGCAAATAGTCAGCACTGTAGAAATCAATTTTTGTTGAATGGATGATAAACCAAAATTTACGGAGTTTATTGTCTAGCAGCCTTAGATTGGGCTGAATGCCTAAGGCAGTGATTGAAAAATGCATGACAGCATAAAGGATTTATTGGAACTTTTGGTAAATTGGGTTTAAGTTTCTAATTTACTTGACATGCAAATTACTTCTTGAGCCCCAGTTTTCTCATCTTTAGAATATAGAAATTACCTCTTGAGCTGAAGCCCTAGAAAGAAGGACCATACTTATCCTGGAGCCTTGTTATTCTTTGCTATAGTAAGTTCCACATTTTGAGCTCCAAAGTTATAGGGGTGCATTGAAAGTTGGAAATTGCACTTCCGTTTATTGCAGTGGTTCACGTTGGAGACACGAATTGTAAGCTGCTTATTAGTTCAGTGGAAATAAATTGACATGAAGTCATTTGGTGACCCATAAAAATGTAGTACATTATTGTAATAACTGATATACTTACTGAGCTTTAACAAAGTTTCAGGGCCTATTTCTAAGTGCTTTACAGCATTAAGTTACATTCACATGGTCCTCAAAACATCCTGATGAGATGGGTGCAATTGTCATCATTCCCATTTTATAGATGAGAAAACTGAGTGATTGAAGATAATTTTTTCAAGCTATTAAGTAGTGAATGGGGATTGTGTGAATTTTTTTTTTAAAGATTTATTTATTTATTTATACAAGCACTGGGTACAGTCAGAAGTGTGGGAGGGTGAGAGAATTCGCCAGAGCAGGGAGCAGAACAGGCAGACTGACGAAATACACTGCTGAGGGGAGCAGTGGGCGTGGCAGGAGAGGTCTGCGCGCCATGTGGGACCCTCGCCGGTGGCCGGGGATTGAACCGGCGCTGCAGAGGCTGCCGGCAGCTTCTCAGCCCAGTGCTCAACTGCTGCACACCACTGGGGAGGCCCAAGGGGATTGTGCGAATTTAAGATTTGAAGAAATTAGTTGTTATATAGGGACTTCAAATTTGTAGTTATTAAAATAACTATTAGAAATGATAAACTGTGAGTCCTAAAATATATTTAAATAAAGGAAAACTCCACCAGTCCCGTGATTCAAACTCAAGATTTATTTATTTTTCTTTTTTAATATTATTTTCTAGTCTTTGTCTGTAGTGCAATTTTTTAAGAGGATGGCCAAAACCAACGAAAGGATGATGATAGTTTTAGTTGTTATTTTGCTTATAGTTTCTGAATTTTGCACATATTAAGACTTAAACTGTGTTTTGGAGCTCAGAATAGTGGAACAATTGAATGTCAGTAAGAAGGAGTTTCTGAAATTGCAATGTGAGGCTATAGGTCCAGTGCCCTCATTTTGAGACTTCTTTTCTAGAAAGAATTCTTTCTTTCTTCTCTGCAGACCTTGTGTGCACTCATTCGAGGAGTCCATCAGAAAAATAAGTCTACTTCTGGGTTTGACATTATCAACATGCTAATGGGCTTCGACAAGGCGGAGCTGTGTATGAAGGTGAGGTATAAGCTGCAGTTGTGCATGTGATGGTTGCTTCTGACAGCAGTTTAAGGATATCATCTGCAGACAGACATAATAGAAGATTTAGACTCATAGAGATAGATGGTTGAATCTAGCCTTGAATTTGGTTTTTATTTTACAGATTTGATTTATCTAAGTAAAGGAAAATTTGAAATTCAAATTTGAATTGAAGTACCCTTTCCCTGCAGGATAAAGATTAGCAGTTTATTTTATAATTTATAATATGTAATCATGTGTTCTTTCATATATTTATGAATTAAATAACAAATTAATAAACAGGGTTACTTTAATTTTAAATGTTGGGCTTGCTTATATAACACAATGACTTTTATTTTTGTTGTTGTTGTTAGTTGATTTCTTTTATTAACCCATATGCAATTACTTGTCTTCTGGTTTGTTGAAACAAAGGTCAAACAACATTTGCCACAATAATGTTTGTCAGAACGGCTGCCCATAAAAATGCTAACACCACATTCCTGTGATGGGCACTTCTGATGAAGGCAACTGATTTTACCATTCTCATCCACCATATGTCAGGACAGCCAGCTTAACCTTTTTTCTCTTACATTTATTTTCCTTGGGAGTGGTGTGAGACTATTTTCTCAGCACCACCACACAGCCTTAATATAAGATGAAACTCCTGTTTCTTCCTCATTCATTCCCTGTAAGAGTGGGGCACGTGTCTTTATAGTTCCTTAAGCTGGAAACCCAGGAGTCCTCCTTGACTCTTTCCTCTCCCTTATGTTTCTTATCCAGACGGTCACCAATCTCAGTTAATTTTACCTCAGCTCGTAATTCTCATATCTGTCTTTTTCCCCCCCCAACTGTCAATATCCCCATTATCTCTTACTTGAACTATTGCAGTGATGCCTTCATTCAGTCTTCTGACAAACATTTGTTTAGTTCCTATATGCCAGGCACTGGGGATACAGAGGTAAATAAAACATGGCAACTATCCTCAGAAAATTGATAGATTAGTCTTCATTTGTCTCCTTCCCTCCAAGCACCCTCTTTAAATATATCATCTGTACTGACACCACACTTACACTCAAATCTTTTCTGCTTTTAAAACCCCTCATTAGTTTCCTATCACTAACAGGATAAAGACCAAATCCCATAGTTAACCTTATAAAACTTTAATGATCTGTTCTCTGTTTACTTCAGCAGCCTCATCTCACCACTATGCCTTACTCTGTCCTTCCATATTAACAAGCTACTTGTGTTCCAGTTTCATACCTAGGACTGTTTCATCCCTCATATGTCTTTGATCATGTTAATGCCTATCTAGAATTCCTCTCCTCCTCAAATTTTAGTTAACTCTTACTGTTTTTCAATATATGATCCACACTGAGGAGTCCTGGAATTCGTGACTTCTTTGCTAATTCCCTTCCTTTGTGTGTGTTTCTGTCATAGAAGCCATTGAATGAAAGCTATACTTATTTTACCCTCTCAATGGGCTAAAAATACCCTGAGAGAATTGGTGAACAGTAAAGGTCATTGTCTTATTTTTTTCTTAAATGCTTTGAAAGCACAATAGTTAGCATATAGTGAGCCTATGTACTCGTTGAATTGAACTGAATAGTTTATTTTGAATCTTCATTTGCTCTTCCAGCATGTTAAATCCTTATTCTCCATTTATTCTCCCCCTTCATTAATGTAAAATACTTCTTTTCTTCCTACTTCCATTGTAGTTTCTAAGGGTTTCATCTTTTAATTACTTTGGGTCTATCAGTTGCTAGTAAAAATGATAAACTCCAATCACACTATTTAGTAGCATTGACCAGATGGACATGAACAAGCTTTGCTGGACAGTGCATATGGCCAGTAATATGATACTGTCTCTTTGTTGTCTATTCAGTGTACCTGTATCAAATGATATCTTCTCCTTATCAAATAATGAAATATATCTACAGTCATTTAATTATTATTATTAACCTTGAACTTACCCATTTATTTAATTTATTTTAAATTCATTTAATCAAATTTTAATTATTCTATTATTTATTTATCTTTTTAAACTTATGTACTTTGATTTAACCAATATTATTGTTATTTCATTCTAACCTAAATGAAATAACAGTCTCTTATCCTCATATAAAGGATGAAAGACTGCAAGCACTCATTTGGTAGGGTAGTGAATTCTTTATTGTTCTATGCAGTTGTTGTAAAGAACGTCCCCAAATAACCAGACTTTGATGTCTGTCTTTTCTCTCTGTAATCTTTTTTTTAGATTTTTTAAAATTTATGCATACAAGAACTGGGGTGTAGACCAGAGGTGTTGGGGGTGAGAGGATTCACCAAAGACAGAATGAGGAGCAGAACAGGCAGATCTGAGGGTAGCAGCGGGTAAGACAGGAGAGGTCTACTGTGCCATGTGGGTCAGCTCCCTGGCCGGGGATCAAACTCACACTGCAGTGGCTGGGGATAGCTTGATAGCACTGAGACTTAACTCCTGCGCCACTAGGGAGACCCTCTCTTTCTAATCTTGCAAGGCCTAGACCTCAGGGAATGATGGTTCTTTTATTGTGTGCTGCTCACATTACCCTGTGTAACATAACCCAGAGTTGGACAAAGACATAATGGAGGTGTTATTTGATACAGTTTAATACTTAACTGTTCTCTTTCTCAGAACCTGATGGAGAGTTTGGATTCATTGCTTTGTGCAGAAGGCTCTGAAAGTCTGAAGAGTTTATGCCTGAAACTTCTCCTTTGCTTAGTGACTGTAAGTGACCCAGCCGTAGGTTTCTTTTGTCAAGGATATTAACTGACAGTGGGGACAAACTTATTTGAATGTTTTGGGCCAAAGTTAGAAAGTAAAACAAAATTCTTTACTGGGGCATTAAATGTGTGGAGGAAGAAAATTAGTTACATGGGTTTTCACTTCCTGGAAGTTGTTCTCTGGGGCAGCTGCTGGCATTTTAACCTGTAGGATCTGTGGTATTTATCACTTTAGAAGTGCCATTCCTGGAGAACTGCTCTTTTCTGGATTGTCAGATTTGTCCCTTCTCCTCTGGTCTTGCTTGGAAATAGTTTTTGTGATACTGAATATTTTTTACTTATTTCTGATTTTGATTACAGAAGTGGAAGCTGGCCTATGCCTTCCTATGGGAGGAGGGCAGGGTGTTTATGCCCGTCAGGTAGTGCCCTTTCTCTGCTACCACTCCAGGACTTCTGGGTCATAAACTGCTTCCTTTGCATTGGAGGAATGAAACCTAAGAAGCTGTTGAGCAAATGCTTTTGTGAGGGTCTGAGAAAAACATGAGACATTCAATGATTAGGAAGTTTTGTATGTTGATTTTCTACTCTTCCAGTGTCTGTCTGTAAGACTCTGTTGCTGGCTTCAGAGGTGCTAATGGAAGATTTAGTATCTGGTAGAATGTTTTAACATTTCTGTTTCTTTTATATGCTAGGGAAGAGATATACATGAGCTATCAGAGTGCCTCTGTGTAGACTTTAAAAAGCCTTTTATTGCATTCAGGTGACAGATAACATCAGCCAAAACACTATCCTGGAGTATGTAATGATCAACAGTATATTTGAAGCAATTTTACAGGTAGGCCAATTACCTAGTCACTTCTTTCACGTTTGGGTAAACCACCTCCATAATTTTCTCTATCTGCATTTCCAGGAACTAGGAGTTAGCAGTCTCATACATTATTGGTTCTTATTACAGATACTCTCCCATCCCCCAAGTCGTCGGGAGCATGGGTATGATGCTGTTGTCCTCTTGGCTTTGCTGGTAAACTATAGAAAATATGAGGTAAGTTGGTCCCTTAGTGAACTTTTGTTACTTGCTATAATCTTTTCAGTGCAGCCACTCATAGAGGACTTTGCTTAGTGTGAAGACATGTTTCTAGTAAATGATATATAGGTCATCTTTGATATACCAAATTCTGCAAATCCTATATTTAATGCAAAGGATGTAGCTGTTTAAAGGATTCCTGTGCTGCAACTTCTAATAAAATGAGCAAATGTCCCTTAATATAGTAGTTTCTAAACCTGAGGATTATTATTAGAATCACCTAGGAACTTTTTTTTTTTTTTTTTTTTTTTTATAGAGGCATGCTTTATTTATTTGTTTGCTGGTTTGTTTGTTTGTTTTGTTTATACATGCACTGGGTACAGTCAGAAGCGCGGGAGGGTGAGAGAATTCACCAGAGCCAGAGCGGGGAGCAGAGCAGGCAGAAGGACCGAAGCACACTGCTGAGGGGAGCAGCGGGCGGCAGGAGAGGTCTGCGCGCCATGTGGGACCCTCCTCCGGTGGCCGGGAACAGCTGGGGATCGAACCGGCGCTGCAGAGGCCGCGGGCAGCTTCGCAACCCAGCGCTCAACCGCTGCGCCACCGGGGAGGCCCGGAACTTTTTTTTTTTTAAGATTTATTTATTTATGCATACAAGAACTGAGGTACGGGGGTGTGAGAGAATTCAAGGAGAGTGGGGAGCAGAACACGCAGATGTACCGAAACACACTGGTAGGCAGCGGGCGACACAGGAGAGGTCGATCTCGCCATGTAGGCCAGCTCCCTAACCGTCTGGGGTTGAACTTGTGCTGCAGTGGCTGGCAATACCCTGACAGCTCTGTCTTTAACCCCTGCACCACCAGGGAGGCCCACCGCTTAGGAACTTTTTAAAAAGAAGAAATCTCTGGGCTTTACACTTAATACACTGAATCAGAATCTCTGGGCGGGGACCTGGGAATCTAGTTTTTGTTTTTTAGCCTTTTTTTGGATGTTATGATCCCCTGTTGAGTATCATGATTAGCTAAGATTGGGAACCACCTCATGCATCTGTTTCGGAATATTGGACTTTCAGATGTTGCAATTCTTAGCAAGTTCACCTATGTAAGTGTCTCTTTTGATCTGGGGCCTTTTTCTGATTTTAATGGAAGATCGAAGACAAAACCTTATCAGTTCTCCAGTTCTCTTTGCCCTGAGTTAACCAAGGGCAGATTTATAGGTTTTTGAGATGAAGAACAGGACTCAGAGATTTATACTTGGGTTGGTGTGATTCTTTTCAATAGTCAAAAAAGAAAGGAGCTGCCGGGGGATATCAGGAGCCTCACTGAGGGTTGTTTTGGAGGAAAAGGGAACCCTGAACCTATAGCTCAGGAACTGTGTTGGGCAGCCTGGCTTTCTCACTTCATAAGTAGCAGTGCTGTGAGAGGTGGGCCAGGTGGAGGGAGGATTTTCATTTTTGAGCTTTTGGATTTTCATTAAGTTATTAAGAAAAAAATTTTTTTTTTTACTCAATGATTTTTGACGTGATTTCTAGCCAGGTTAAGTGGTAGGTTAAAAGTAAATCTGGGGCCTCCCCGGTGGTGCAGCAGTTGAGCGCTGGGTTGTGAAGCTGCCCCCAGCCTCTGCAGTGCCGGTTCGTCCCCAGCCATGGGCGAGGGTCCCACATGGCGCGTGGGCCTCTCCTGCCACCCGCTGCTCCCCTCAGCAGTGTACTTCGGTCCTTCTGCCTGCTCTGCTCCCCACTCTGGCTCTGGTGAATTCTCTCGCCCTCCTGCGCTTCTGACTGTGCCCAGTGCTTGTATAAATAAATAAATAAATCTTTAAAAAAAAAAAAGTAAATCTGAAGCCTATTCTTTTTTTTTTTTTTAAAGATTTATTTATTTATGCATACAAGAGCTGGGCTACAAGCCAGAGATGCAGGGGGTGGGAGGATTCACCAGAGACATAGTGGGAAACAGAACAGGCAGAATGACTAAAATACACTGCTGAGGGGAGCAGCACGCGAGACAGGAGAGATCTGCTTTGCTATATGGTTCACTCTGGCCAGGCAGGGATTGAACTCGTGCTGCAGAGGCTGCAGATTGCTTCATAGTGCAGTGCTTAACCCCTTGCGCCACCAAGGAGGCCGTGAAGCCTATTCTTAAGGAGGTTTATGAAAGAAGGGGAGAATGTGAGAGAAGAGTACTTAACAAGTATATGTGGAACACTATTAATGTGTTATAAATCTCAGAAGCTGATTGCTTTCATTGTTTTGGAACAACTGGCAAATAGAGCTACTAATAAATATGTAATTTATAACCAAGACCTGTTTGACTGGTGATCCAGAGAGGTTGGCATGGTAGCTGTTTTGATCTCTGTCATGTGTACTAGCCTCTGGGGTCTTATTACAAGATCAAGAAAAATAGCGGAGGAAAAAATGCTGAAGATAGTTAAAAAGAGTTGAGTTATATGTGATAGGAAAGTGCCATCATCAGTAATGAATACTTTCAGAACATTCTGCTGGGTGCAGGACTCTCTGAGGCAATGGTTTGGCTTCTCTAAATGTGACCTGAACCCTGCTCAACCAGGGCTCTCTGACATGTCAGCCTGAAAAATTGGACATTGCTAAGGAACTCGAGAAAATCATATTTCTGGGGTGAAGTATGTATCTCCAGTCTGTCAGAAGTCCCAGAAGAATTAATATAGTAGGCAAGGACAAGCTGGTGGGCATAATTTATCTGGGCTTTACAGTTTTTCATATAAGTCATTCACCAGAAACCATTAAGGAAACCTGGTGGCATGGAACAGGAAGGTTTTTGACAGGAACATGTGGAATTTTGCATGACCATAGGAAAACCAAAAGCTAGTGACGCTTTATGCAAACTACTTTGAGATGGTATGTGCTAGTGAGAATAGTTTTCCAGATGCCACCATGGCCAATCCCATCACCAGTGGGATAGGTTGTAACCTTTCTAGAAAGGTGCAGAGGACACTAGACAGGCTAGGTGCCGAACTGCAGTGATGGCAAATAAGGTTTTGGACTTAAGGAATGGAAATGATGGGAAGATGTCACATAGTAAGTACAGATAGTTCCTCCTTACTTCAAATAATGCATTTTGTTTAATCCTTTCAGCTAAAGAAATAGAGTGAGGCAAAAGAAAAAAAAAAGTCTAGGGGAGAGCAATATAAAGGCTAATTATGGTTTTAGAGGAAATAAAGGCTAGACAGGACACTAACAGAATGATTTTGTGAAGACTCACAAGATCTGTCTTATGGATGAAAAATAGATTGCCTCCAGCTTTAAAACATGACCAACAACACATATAGTGTTAAGGAAAATCAGCGTTTGGTAGAGTAGACTATTTCATAGCCTTGAGATCCCGGCTGTCTAGGTTGGCCAAGTCTCCTGAGATGAAGTGGCTCAGTCCCCAATTGCTGCCCTGGCCATGACATTTTCCAGGAATTACAAAATTGTTTTTTGTGTCCAGTTGCAAGTTGTTTCTTTCGTCTCCTTTTTTTCCACACAAAGAGCTTCCTTTGAATGTGGTAAATACCACTACTTGTTATTGAACCTTTACCATTTGTCAAGTACTGTGCTAAGGATTTTATGTCTTATTTCATTTAAGTCTCATAGCAACCCCAAAGAAGAAAATAGTATCCTCTTTTTACAGATGGGGAAATTGAGCCTAGATTAATCAGTGTGCCTAACTCATCACAGTAAGCAGTGGAGTTAGAACTGAAACCCTCACTTTTAGCCACTTTGCTTTTTTCCTCAGCTGCTGCTAAAGCACAGGCTATTTGGTAATCAGATGACTCTTATTACCTACAAAGTCACCTTTTATGAAAGTGACTTTCAAAAATTATGCCAGGAAGCAGTAGCCTGCTTCTAGTGTTCTCACTGTGATGACACCTTACTCCTGGTTTTCTTTACCAAGGATCTACTTGAATTGGATCTTGTTTAAAGTCTGTAACATCAGCACAGTTATTCTCTTGGTTATAGGAAGATGTGTTGAGAGCTGTCCTCTCTTAGGTCAATTGACAAATTGGGTGGATTGTATGTATCTCCTTAGAGTTGTATTGTAGAAACGTTATAAACATTTGGACTGCTAAGAAAGCAAAACTGTCTCTTTCTCTATTCCCAATTGGTATTCGAAAGATGCACTCCGAAACTTGATTAAATAAGGTCTATGTGGGGGGTTAGCCTTTCAGTTGAGTTTCCAACTTTCTCAGTAATGAGTTTTCTTGGTTGCTGTAAAAACTACCAATCTGAGAACTATTGTTCCTTGCTTCCCTTGGGTTAGAATTGGTGTCTGATCTAGATCAGATCTTTGCTCACATCCCATGGGTGGTGTTTTCAAGGTGAGCAGTTTATTGGTTCTCATCCCACTGGTAGGAGATGGCCCAACTGCTTAATGAGTTTAAATATGTGTCCATTTCCATATGCTGCCCAGCTGAGATGGGTCTGGAAAAACTCAAGAAATCTTCCAATGCTATAAGTGATGGGACAATCATTAAATCCCAGTGTCCTGACCAGATTGTAGTTTGGGTAATTAACATCCTTTTTTTTTCAGTTCCCCTGCAGTGTTATTTGGGAATCGGATCCATAAATGGCCTCTCTGGCTGTTAAGCAGCTGCCACTTTCCACCCCCAAGGTGGCTTTGTTTTACGGGTGGGTGACTCAGTCCTTGCATATAGTTTGTGGAATGGTGTGGTTAGGGAGCCTTTGGGATGAGAGTGTAAGTTAGCAATTAATAAATTTGTGCCCTATGGCAAAGAAGCTTTTATGTTGCCCAAAGGACAACTGTCCCCATGGGGGACAAATTATTGGTAGGACAGGACAAAGTAAGTTTTGTGTTCACATCTTAGAAACAAATAAGAGGGAAAGATGGGAAAAGTGACAGACATAGGTCTGACCCTGATTTAGCTTAGAGGAAAATGCAAGTGGGACAAAACTCTGTGTGTGTGTGTGTGTGTGTTATTGTATGTTTATGCATGCATGCCCATGCTTGGGGAATGCCCATGTACACTGAGAGATTTACTGGAATCAGCTGGCAAAATGGGTTTGCCTGGGTATTAGGAGCATCACTATAGAGAGAGCCTTAAAGAAACTTTTTTTTAAAAGATTTATTTATTTATTTATACAAGAACCGGGGTACAGGCCAGTGGTGGGAGGGTGAGAGGATTCACCAGAGACAGAGCAGGGAACAGAACAGGCAGACTGATGAAATATACTGCTGAGGGGAGCAGCGGGCACAACAGGAGAGGTCTGCAGCACCATGTGGGACCCTTGCCCCCGGCCGGGATTGAACTGGCTTTGCAGAGGCTGTGGACAGCTTCACAGTGCGGTGCTCAACCGCCTGCGCCACCAGGGGAGGCCCGAAAATTTTTTTTTTTTTATTTATTTTATGCATACAAGAGCAGGGGTACAGGCCAGAGATGCAGGGGGTGGGAGGATTTACCGGAAACAGAGCGGGGAGCAGAACAAGCAGACTGAGTGAAATACACTGCTGAGGGGAGCAGTGGGCGAGACAGGAGAGGTCTGCTGTGCCATGTGGATTTCTCCCTGGCCAGCCAGGGATCGAACTCATGCTGCAGAGGCTGTGGATTGCTTCATGGTGTGGTGCTTAACCCCTTGCACCACCAGGGAGGCCCAAGAAACATTTTTGTTAACACTGTTTTAATTAATGTGTTCTTACGCCATACTTACCTTGAGTCTCTCTTCTTGCTTAACAGTCTGTGAATCCATATATTGTGAAGCTGTCTATTGTAGATGATGAGGCCACCCTCAATGTGAGTATCTGGATCCTTGTGTATTGTTTTAATTGCTTGCACTTGGTGGCCTTACTTTCAGTGGACATTTAGAACAGAGAGCAGAGAGCTATTGTATGCAATTCATCTAGCTATAAAGAGGGAGTCAATCAATATTTTTTTTTTTAATTTATCTGTTTATTTATGCATACAAGAGCTGGAGTGTAGGCCAGAGGTGTGGGGGCAGGGTGTGTGTGTGAGAGGATTTACCAGAGACAGAGTGGGGAGCAGAACAGATGGATCTACTGAAATACACTGCTGAGGGGAACAGCTGGCGAGACAGGAGAGGACTACTGTGCCATGTGGGTTAGTTCCCTGGCTGGGGATCAAACTCATGGTGCAGTGGGTGCAGAGAGCTTCATAGTGCTGAGTCTTAACCCCTTGTGCCACCAGGGAGGCCCCACAACTGCTTTATCTTCTATCTTTCATCATGTAAGGAATGTTTGAGTGATTGCTCATCATGATGAAGTGATTGGTTATTTTTTATGTTATAGTGTGTTGAGATTGATTATTCTATAGTCAATAAATTACATTTGCAAGAATAAGAATTAGATAATAATTCACCACCATGTACACTTTAATATCTTGTAATTTTTAAGTCAAGTATACTTCAACAAAGCTGAAATTTAAAAAAAGGAGAGAAGCCCTCAATGACCAAATGCTGGGAGGTATTTTTTTTTTAAGATTTATTTATTTATGCATACAAGAACTGGGGTACAGGCCAGAGGCATGGGAGGGTGAGAGAATCACCAGAGACAGAGTGTGGAACAGAACAGGTAGACGACTGAAATTCACTGCTGTGGGGAGCAGCGGGCGAGTCAGGACAGGTCTGCTGTGCCATGTGGGTAGCACCTTGGTAGGGGATTGAATTCGTGCTGCAGTGGCTGGGGACAGCTTCATAGGTTGCTTCTTAACCCCTTGTGCCACCAGGGAGGCCAAGATACCTTTTTTAAAAAAAATTAAATATTTATTTATTTATTTATACAAGCAGGGTACAATCAGTCAGAAGCGCGGGAGGGTGAGAGAATTCACCAGAGCCAGAGCAGGGAACAGAACAGGCAGACTGATGAAATACACTGCTGAGGGGAGCAGCAGGCGCAGCAGGAGAGGTCTGTCGCGCCATGTGGGACCCTTGCCTGCGGCTGGGGATGGAACTGGCGCTGCAGAGGCTGCGGGCAGCTTCACAGCCCATCGCTCAACCGCTGAGCCACCAGGGGAGGCCCCAAGATACCTTTTTGTAGCACTAACCAGATGATATTTATAGCCTGACTTGGAGCAACTGAAACATGGTTGATGATATATATCTACTATATATACCTTTGAGAATTTGGGAAATAGAATCTAATTTCTGAATACTGAGAGGAAGAAGAGGAGCAGGTATCTGGCTTTATTCTCTTTTCATCTTACCTTCTTCTGTCTTCTAATTTCCTTTATAAAAAAAAGCACATGTAATTCATCTTGTGGCCTTAACTGATCTTGGTGTTATGCTTAGCAGGTTCTCAAGGAAAAGTTGATAATTACTTTAACCTTTATTGAATGATTCTTCAGTTATTCTCGTTTTTACCTGTGGCCTGAAAGAGAGTGACTTGTCTATATGCATCTTCATTTAGCATGGGACTCATTGTCACTTTTATTGAGGCTGTTTTAGAGACAGATGAGAGCTTTTTATTTGATTATTCTAGCTCAAGCTTGTCTTTTGAGGTGAAAATAATCCCAGTGAAATTGTCAGTGATCTGCCTGGTCTTGTTTTATCCCTTGTTACTTTATTTTGATTACATCTGGAAACATGAAGTAAGATAATTATATTAAAGAAATATTTCAACAGAAGTTCCTTTTGATGCTTTGACTTTGTTTCCCAGGATTTCTGTCCTTGTTGCCCACTTTTCAGGTAGAACTTCTTGGGCTTGGATCATGGGAATATAACAGTGTTTTCCCTGCTCTACTCATTGCTTCACTATTTTACTTGTGGTATCTTTTTTCTTTTCTAGGGAATGGGGCTTGTGATTGCTCAGGCTTTATCTGAGTACAATAGGTAAGTTCACATTTCCAGAAGGAAAGGATCAACTTTTCATTTTAATTGGTTGAGTAGGAGCAGGTGTGCACAGTTCCTAGGTCAACTTCTCTTACCTATCCTATTAGTACAGCTGCTGGCAGATGTATTTGCTCTGGCTTGGCTTGATGACTTTAGCAGGGGTTGTTTCTAATACCAAGGGGAAAGTTGCTACGAGGTTAAACTTTTGTTTAAGCAGTTAGGCTTATTCTTTTGCAACCTTTGATATTTTATTGCTGAGCATTTTAATTAGTTTTCTAGCTACAAGTATGCTCTTCCATTTAGCCCAGTGTATCGTACAAATATCATTTTCTTTTTTTTTTTTAAGATTTATTTATTTATGCATGCAAAAGCTGGGGTACAGGCCAGAGATGTGGGGGGTGAGAGGATTCACCAGAGACAGAGTGGGGAACAGAACAGGCCAAATGACTGAAATACACTGCTGAGGAGAGCAGTGGGCGAGACAGGAGAGGTCTGCTTCGCCATGTGGGTTGCTCTCTCGCCGGCAGGGGATCTAACTCGTGCTGCAGAGGCTGCAGATAGCTTCATAGTGCGGTGCTTAGCCCCTTGCGCCACCAGGGAGGCCCTCAAATATAATTTTCTATGTAAAAAGGTTGTGAAGCACTGCTTTTTTGTGCACTAAAAATAGGAGAAAACATACTGAATTAATTCTTGTTCGACAGATGCTTCTTTTTCATCAGAAATGAACTGCAACTTACCAGCATTCATGTCTATTCTTTTTTTTTTAAATATTTATTTATTTATTTATATAAGCACTGGGTACAGTCAGAAGCGCGGGAGGGTGAGAGAATTCACCAGAGCCAGAGCAGGGAACAGAACAGGCAGACTGACGAAGTACACTGCTGAGGGGAGCAGCGGGCGGCAGGAGAGGTCTGCATGCCATGTGGGACCCTTGCCGGTGGCCGGGGATCGAACCGGCGCTGCAGAGGCTGCGGGCAGCTTCGCAGCCCAGCGTGCTCAACTGCTGCGCCACCAGGGGAGGCCCGTTCATGTCTGTTCTTGAGACTCTCTTCAGTGATGCTTGCTTTTTCTCGTTATGGATGGGGAAGAATCTGGTATTCAGTGAATGGAAACCAGAAATGTTTCTAGTCCTGGCAATGGCCAGGCAGGATCTTTCTTGCTCCTCTCCAGACTTCCCTCACACACAGTTGGGTGTTGGAATTTCAGATCTTCCCATTGCCACAAATAGTTCACAAATTTCTCTCCTCTTCCTTCAAAAACAAATAAGATTTTCACTGTTAGAGCCTTAAAGTAATTTCACTGCCACACTTTTCAAGTAATAGTCTGTTTAGGAAATAAGTGGATCAGCCATATGTTAGAGCAGTTTCACACTTTTGCAGTTTGCTTTCTAAGTCTCTCCCAAAGTAGCCAGACATTTTGGGTACACACTACCTCAAGAGCAGATGGGTGTCTCTTAGCTTGCAGGGGAAATGACAGTGGCTGGATTGTCATAATGCTTTTGTTTTCTGGAGCAATTGAATTCTATGAATACCCTGCCCTGACTACTTCGAATCCTGAGGACAAAGACATACTTGATAATTAATAGTAAAGTTCAATTTAGTTATTTTTGTTCAGGCAGTATAAAGACAAAGAAGAAGAACACCAGAGCGGTTTTTTCTCTGCTTTAACAAATATGGTAAGTCCTACTTGTTTTTCCTCTTCTGCTCAGAAATATGTGAGTCTGCAGGGGTAGACAAATCTAGACTTAAGTCCAGATGTCTGAGGTGATGGCTTGATGAAGGGTGAGAGGCTGCTCAGAGCATCCTTTTTTGAGAACTGTATCTCTAAGTGGTTTCCAAACCCAAGTGAAATAGGGGAAAGGAGAGCTCTGGTTTCTCTGGGATTAAATTTTTCAAGTTAATCAGTTTTTAAAGGCTATAAAAAGGCACATATTAAATCAGACTTTGCTTCCTAACGAGTTACTTCTATTTGAGGACCAGAATAGGAAGGTTTAGATCTGAGTTCAATCCCGAGTGTTCCTTGGCTGCCTGCTGTGACCATTTAACCCCTTGTAACTGGTCCTGGAGTTGAAGGATTGGTGGAGTGGGTCTGAGCCACTCCTTTAACAGCTTAGGGTCTGGACTGAGGTGCATGCTTCAGAAAAGTTACTCATCTAGTTTGCAAGGCTCCTAAGCAAGGTTTCTCAGCCATGGCAGCATGGGTTTGGGCCAGATAATCGGACTGATTTTTCTGAGATAAACCTAAGAAGTCTGAGCATCTGGGCAGATTCAAAAAGTCTGTCTTCTTGGGCATTAGTATTCAAGTGATCAGCCCTAGGGCAAGACAAGTTTTGTATCCTTTGTAGGAAGCAGTGTCCCCCTCTCCCTAAAAATGCAACTCTCTGTCAGCTTGCCCGGTCGGTGGCTATGCCTTCTTCCCTTCTTTCTCAGAGCATACTCTCAGGAAAGGGCTTGATAAACTCCTTTTTTTTTTTTTTTAAAGATTTATTTATTTATTTATACAAGCACTGGGTACAGTCAGAAGCGCGGGAGGGTGAGAGAATTCACCAGAGCCAGAGCAGGGAGCAGAACAGACAGAAGGACCAAAGTACACTGCTGAGGGGAGCAGCGGGCGGCAGGAGAGGTCTGTGCGCCATGTGGGACCCTCCTCCTGTACTCCTTTTTTTTTTTTTAAAAAAAAATTTATTTATGCATACAAGAGCTGGGGTGTAGGCCAGAGGTGTGGGGGTCGGGGGCAGGTGAGAAAATTCATCAGAGACAGAGTGGGGAGCAGAACTGGTGAACTGACTAAAATACACTGCTGAGGGGAGCAATGGGCGAGACTGAAGAGGTCTGCTGCGCCATTATGTGGGTCAGCTCCCTGGCTGGGGATTGAACTAGGGAGGCGCTTGATAAACTCTTTAACTCTGAAGCATAAATGAGTACAGGCTCTCAGTGGTCAGAGCAGTATGAGTGCTGTATTGATATTTGGTTAATGAAATAGATGTAATTACATTCTATTACTCCCAGGGACTGTTACCTTTTAGCCAAGAAGAAAAAAATTCGTACCAAACAAATGAAGTTTTAGGTTATTAGTAAGAAGGTGGAAAAGGGATTTTTAGAGTGATGAGCATCTTTCTCAGTGCCTTACATATTTGAGGCAGCCTGTTCCATTTACTCATTTGGTGGTTCTGCCTGGTTTTTCTGCCTGGGACACAAACCAAAGATTCTGTGGCCTGAAAGGTGAACAGTGGGTCTCATGTAGAGAAAATTTTGGCCTGAAACTCAAATGTTTTGGTCTGAAGACAATACTATGTTGGATGAAGGCTTGCTTTCTGTGTTATTCTTCATGAGTTAGTTTCTGGCTTCAAATAAGCAATTTTCAGGAAAGATGAAGAATGAGGATGTCGTCTAGGTTAACATTTACTCACAGTCAGTGATTACTAAACTTATACATTGAAGAGGACAGCTGGACAGAAGTACTTGGAATGTGTAAGTCCCTTTAAGGAAAGAAAATTTAGTGGAGTTCTCATTAGTTCATTTATAACTTCTTATTCTTTTAAGATCTTCAAAATTGGCTGCTTTTGGTGAGTGTGACTGGTGGACTGGAGCTCCAGGTACCCTCAAGCTGCAAGCAGCTTGGCTTTTCACCCACTAAAGGCTTCTTAGGCACAGGCTCTTCTCACATTTCCTGCAGTGTCTGCAATTCCCCTTTCCTCCCACAGGTCGGCAGCATGTTCATAGCGGATGCCCATGAGAAAATCTCAGTACAGTAAGTGCCTGACATTCTTGTAGTGTCTTGAATTTTATGGTGAACAATCTGGATGTGAGAGTAGGAAATGTAACCTGTTGCTAATCTTTTACAGATTCAAGCCTTTTTGGTGATTTATTAAGTATTTCTTGAGTTTTAAACAGAAGTGACCTGTAGGGAATTCTGCTTTGGTCTCATGTATTGAGCCGCAAGAAACTGAAGAATTGTTCCCATTAGTCTCTGGATTGAAAAGAAAGAGGGCTCTGTATCTACTCCAGTTAAGGATTTAACTGGATTAGGATGGAAAAGTGAGAGGGGAAATAGTGAATGAAATAGAGAAGAACTAGTCCTCAGGAATAAAGTTAAGACCCTGACTCTGCCTATGAATCTTTTACATAAACCCAAAGGGAATAAAGAGCATTAGAAACTCAAAGGGATTGATAATGAGGAGCTGGGGCAAAATCTTATCTTGATGGCTTATACTGTTTTAACTCCTCCACTATAAGAGCATCTCCCATTTGTCTTTTTTCCTTCAGAACCAATGAGGCCATCCTTCTGGCACTTTATGAAGCTGTTCATTTAAATCGTAACTTCATCACAGTATTAGCCCAGGTTGGTTATATTAAAAACTCCAGTCCTGTTCTCCCTGAATTTCATACAGATTTTTCCTTTGAAAAGCCTGTATAGACCCTGCTTTGCATTGGTAAGTGGTGGTAGCATCGAGTTGCATCGGTTGCCTTTGCTTCATGAAATCCTCAAATATGTGTGCTCCCATGTGGTGCTGGAATGGTCAGATAACAAGCAAAGTTAATTGTTTCACCAGTTTACTAATCTGTTAACCTAAATAAATTGAGATAACTTTATTTTGCTCACTGGAAATCCCCTGGTATTATTGGCCATGTGGATTTTTGTATCAGGATTTCTTTCTGCTTTCTTTTTTTTTTATAGAGGCATGTTTTATTTATTTGTTTGTTTGTTTGTTTTGTTTATTCATGCACTGGGTACAGTCAGAAGCACGGGAGGGTGAGAGAATTCACCAGAGCCAGAGCGGGGAGCAGAGCAGGCAGAAGGACCGGAGTACACTGCTGAGGGGAGCAGTGGGCGGCAGGAGAGGTCTGCGCGCCATGTGGGACCCTCCTCCGGTGGCCGGGGAGCAGCCGGGGATCGAACCGGCGCCGCAGAGGCCGGGGCAGCTTCGCAACCCAGCGCTCAACCGCTGCGCCACCGGGGAGGCCCTGCTTTCTTTTTTTAAAAAAAGATTTATTTATTTATGCATACAAGAGCTGGGGTGCAAAACGGAGGTGCAGGGATGGGTGGTGTATGAGAGATTTACCAGAGGCACAGCGGGGACCATAATAGGTGGATCTACTGAAATACACTGCTGAGGGGAGCAGTGAGTGAGACAGGAGAGGTCTGCTGCACCATGTGGGTCACCTCCCTGTTCAGGGATTAAATGTGCTGTAGTTGCTGTGGATAGCTTCATAGTGCTGACACTTAACCCCTTGCACCATCAGGGAAGCCCTCTTTCTGCTTTCTAAACCACGTTGGAAATACAGAGAGGAAATAGGCCAAGTCACTTATCGTCTTACCAACAACTTCCAGAGAAGAAAAGTAAAAAATACCCTGTGCAACTTAAGGCTAGCTGTTAACAGAAAATATGGTCTACAGATGCTGAAAGTGGGAAGTCACAGAGCACTGAGTGCTGGGTCACTTGCCTCAAGGATGTATCCTTAGGAACTGGCACAGAGGCGACTATTTTAGGCCGAGAACTCAAGTGTTGTTCATGAAAGCTGTCTTAAAAATGTATAAAGTGTTTTTATCTTAAAGTCAGACTAAAATATATTATGTAGATTCCTTTTAAAGAAAAGTTTTCTTATGCTTTTTTCTCAAAGAGTAGAAGTATATGGAATCCAGTGATTGTGGTGGGTTTTTTTTTTTAAGATTTATTTATTTAAGCATGCAAGAACTGGGGTACAGGCCTGAGGTATAGTGGGGGCTGTGAGAGGATTCACCAGAGACAAAGTGGGGAACAGAACAGGCAGGCTGACTGAAATACACTGCTGAGGGGTGCAGCAGGCGAGACAGGAGAGGTCTGTTATGCCATGTGGGTAGCTCTCTGGCCATAGAACTTGTGTAGCAGAGGCCGCGGATGGCTTCACAGTGCTGTGCTTAACCCCTTGCGCCACCAGGGAGGCCCTGCTGATTTGAGTATTAACAAAAAAGTACGATCATGCTTAAAAAGCAGTGTGCTGGTTTAGGCTCTGCCTAGGAGGACACATCATTTTTCATGATTGATAACATATAAGAGACTATGTCCACTATTCTCACTCTGCTCCTTGTTTGCTTTCCACATTGTATAACTGATCTTAAAGAAAGGTAAGAGGCTGGTAAAGCTATTGGGAGAAGAAGGAAGTAGCTGCTCCTCAGCTTAATTCTCAAGAGCTGATGTGGCTGGGATGGCTAAGGAAGGTCAGAAACAGAAGAGTCATCTGTTGGTTCCCAGTAGATGTCTCCTGATGCCTCCTCATCTTACTCCTGTTTGTTGTCGACCAAGAAGGCTGCCATCGGTGTTGCTTTTTTTATAGTACCTGTTAGCCCCTTGGCTCACCATCATTTATTAGTCAATTGTGTGGTCATTAGGGCAGTCCATAGGTGTGTGTTAGATTGATCTGATGAGAGTAGTTCCTTCCTAGGTTCAGACAGGATGGCAAAGACACTTTTCTTTATATACTACTACTATGTATTTGTTAACACTACTTTTTTATTTGTGTGGTTCTGCAGAAAACTTATGTAATGGGAATTTAGTTGCTTAAAGAAAAACTAGCCCTCAGAGCTCCTTATTAGAGGTTAGCAAGCATCAACAATAATCTGGTACTCCTGGGAACTAAATGCCAAAGCAGTCCCTCCAAGAGCTTTCTGTCTAGTTATGAAGCCAGGAATACCAGAAAGAATATTAAGCAGTGGATATTCAGGTCTGGATTGTCTCTCTTTTTTAACTCATCCGTGTCCTTTTTCAGAGTCATCCAGAAATGGGCTTGGTGACAACTCCTGTCAGTCCTGCTCCAACAACCCCAGTCACCCCTCTTGGGACCACGCCACCCTCCTCTGATGGTAAGCCCACTGTCTCTTTTGTTTTCTTCATTAATATGATATTGAATCTCTGAGGGTAAACGTAACTGTGTTGACAACAGTCGTTGATTCTTCATTTAAGAAGTTGTCTGTCCTTCATGACTCCAGAAGCTCCAGAGAAAACTTGGGAAAGATAGTTTTCTCTGTAAGAAGCTTCATAACTTAAGCTCATCCTCCTCAGAGCATTCGAGGGAATGCTACTGAAAGGGGCTTCAGTGATGCCTGTACTGCCCAAGTGTCAGGGTACTTCTGAGGTCCAGATGAGATATTTTATATATATCTCACTGAAATAAATGTGAAATAATAAGTTTACTTCATGTTATTATTTGTCAAATGAGGGAATTGAAGCCAGAGAAATAGGCATTGTGCTTAAGGTTAGTGAGTTGGGACTAAGAACCAAGACCTGGGATGGTGTCTTTTCACTGCTGTATGCCCAACGAAATGCTGGGTATATTAATCACTTAGTAAATATTTGTTGAATAAATGAGAAAGTGAACCTGGCATTTACTCACTATTATGTGTCTACCAACCATAGAAAATGACAAACTTTGAGTGTATCGTAATAGGGAGATTCTTCTTCTCCTAAAAAATAAGACTTCTCCTAAAAAATAATAATAAAAAAAATTTCCTGCCTTGTAAATCTTATGGCTGGAACATACAAAAAAAGAACAGACAAGAAATTATGAATTTTGTCCAATACGCTTCTTGTCCTGAGAGTTGGTTCTATGGTAAGTTGAGTGTGTTTGGCGGAATACCTTAGCTTAGAAATAGTCTTTGCTTTAATGTTTTGCCTTAAATGTTGACCTCATTCTGTGTAAAGAAGTACAGGAAGTCTAATTTTGATCCCTTCTTTGTGTCTCTCTACTGTCTGAAATAACCTTTGATCTACTTTCTTGCCTTTAAATTCATATAGCACCTATGGCACTAGCATTTCAAGGTAGTGCAGACACTATTGGTGCAGAGCATTTGGCAGAGAGGTGCCATTGATACTCATGTTTATGGTAGCAGATTGTATCTGTTTAGAACTGAAAGTCAAATTCCAAAATATCTTAATGAGAAGAAGCAAGTAGTGAGGTTTGTCTACTTGTTTCTGCTTATTCTGGTCATTAAATAATCCAATGGAAATACTGTTCTTTCTCTTTAAGAATGAAGCCTGCCTGGTTACCATGGATATCAAAAGACATATATGTGTGTGTATGAGTGTGTGTGTGTCTGTGTGTATTCTGAGTTCCATGTGATGTTGGGGTTTAGATGCTTTAGAGAACTGCCTTTCAAACTGTTCATTATGAACACTTCCACCCACACATTTGATTATGCAATGGCAGGATTTGTGCTTACTTACAACCAGTGAGCTTTTTTTTTTTTGTAGTGGGAAGATGGAGTCAGCCCACTTTCAAATGACTGTCTCCCTTGATGAAGGGTGCTGGGAAGAATTATGAAGCCAGAGATCAAGAACTAACACTTCCTTAGGAAGGAGATTTTAGTTTGTATATGTGCTGCAGAAATGAGCATGGGAGATTTTAATTTGTGAGGAATTTTATTCTATCTCTTCTTTTTTGTTCTTTTTCCTCTCTTCTAACTCATTTCCTTTCTGTAAGGGGTCCTTGGTATTATAACCTTGCTTTTAGATTTTGTTTTTTAATTATAGTGTTGCTCAGTAGCCCAGTTATATTTAAAGGTATGTCACTGGAGCCATTATTTTTAACAGCCAGCAGTTTAGCTGTAACATTTGTTCTCAGCTCAGACTTGACATTTGACAATTCAGCCTTGGCATGAGAGGACTTTTTGGTAAACTAAAAATACATACACTTCTATTTTTCTACATATTATATAAGACAGTTTTCCAGTTATTGCTGTGTGTGAGTGGGAAAAAAGTCCCACTTACCAGTTAGTCGCCTCTTTGTATTGGACAAAGGAGTGGTTATGGCTCTGAGTTTCAAAACAGGCTGTAGTTTGAAATGACAGTCTCAGGTCATTAAGCCATAACATGAGTTAAGACCTTTTAGTATTTCAACATAAAAATATATTTGTCTTTTATGAGTTCTTGGGGACTGCGCTGTGGGAAAAAGCCAAGGGTTGGGCATGTTAATTTCTTCTCATAAGGCTTTTTGCTGTGCTTGCTGTGTATTAGGGATACATAATATGCAAATGTTTCCCATTGTTAATAAATATTCTCTGCATACATCATAATAATTCCGGAGGGATTCATTATAATTATGAATACTTATTATGAATAATATCCCAAACTCAGCTGAGTCTTCATGGGTGAAAATACAGCAGAAGGCTGTAGAATCTCTAGCTTCTCTGGGCAATCATGAACCTCCTTTTGCTTATGTGTAATGTCTTAGCACTTAACAAGATTTCTCAGTCTAAAGTCTTAGAAACTTGGGAAATCTACATTAAGATTATTCTGTGTGGGTCACTGCTCATTGTTCACTGGGACTGTGACGTGCTCAGAGAGTAGGGAGGAGGGGAGTAGGTTCTTTTGGAAACTGCAAGCAGCTGAGTATATAAACTCAGTTCCCAGGGCCTCCCCAGTGGCGCAGTGAGTTGAGGGAAACACTGTGAAGCTGTCTGTAGCCTTTGCAGCGCTGGTTCGATTCCTGGCCGGCCAGAGAGATTCCCACATGGCGTGGCAGGCCTCTTCTGTCATGCCCACTGCTCCCCTCAACAGTGTATTTCAGTCAGCCTGCCTGTTCTGCTCCCTGCTTTGTCTCTGGTGAATTTTCTTACCCTCCTGCGCCTCTGGCCTGTATAAAAATACAGGCCAGCTCTTGTATAAAAATAAATAAATCTTAAAAAAAAACAACAACCAACAACAACAACAAAAATAAACTCAATTCCCAGGCTGTCCCAACTAATAATGTTCATTTGTTGTCAGCCCCGTATTCCTTTTGGAGGCAGGGGTAGGGAATTGCTTAAGGAGTGGAATTTGAATGTAGTTCTACCTTAACTTTTTCACCTTCCATCTTGGTTATTTCCAGCCTAATGACTTATTCTCAAAGTCAAGCAAGATTTCTCCTTATTAGGAATGAATTGTCATTTTTTTTAAGCAGGAGACTCATCAAAGCAAGCCTCATTTTTGTTCACTATAGATCTTTCCCTTAAAGGCAGATCAAAGTGTCTTTAAGAAGGGTCCTAAACCAAAAAAAAAGAAGGGTCTTAAACCTTGAGGGCATTATGCTAAGTGAAATAAGTCAGTCGAAAGAAAGCTAAACATATTGGATGATTAAAAAAAAATAAAACAAATGAGGGCCTCCCCGGTGGTGCAGCGGTTGAACGCTGGGTTGCGAAGCTGCCCGCAGCCTCTGCAGCACTGGTTCAATCCCCGGCTGCTCCCCGGCCACTGGAGAAGGGTCCCACATGGCGCGCAGACCTCTCCTGCTGCCTGCTGCTTCCCCTCATCAGTGTACTTCAGTCTGCCTGCTTTGCTCCCCGCTCTGGCTCTGGTGAATTCTCTTACCCTCCTGCGCTTCTGACTGTACTCAGTGCATGTATAAATAAATAAAAATAAATCTTAAAAAAAAATAAAGACTTGGGCCTCCCCGGTGGCGCAGTGGTTGAGCGCTGGGTTGCGAAGCTGCCCGCGGCCTCTGCAGCGCCGGTTTGATCCCCGGCTGCTCCCCGGCCACCAGAGGAGGGTCCCACATGGCGCGCAGACCTCTCCTGCCGCCCGCTGCTCCCCTCAGCAGTGTACTTCGGTCCTTCTGCCTGCTCTGCTCCCCGCTCTGGCTCTGGTGAATTCTCTCACCCTCCCGCGCTTCTGACTGTACCCAGTGCATGTATAAACAAAACAAACAAACAAACAAATAAATAAATAAAACATGCCTCTATTAAAAAAAAAAATATATATCTTTAAAAAAAAAAAAAAAAAACTATCTAAAAAAAAAAAAAAAAAAAATAAAGACTTTATTAAAAAAAATAAAATGAAAAAGCAAAATAAAACAAACACAAGCCCAGACTGTAAAAACAAAATAGTGGGACGTGAGGTGGGAACTGGGTGAAAGGGGTCAATTATGTGGTGGGGGATGGACTTTTGGTAGCAATCATTATATAGTTTACATGATGTCAGAATATAAAGCTAGCTACCTGAAACCTGGATAATGTTATAAACCAATGTTACTTCAATTTATTTATTTATTTTAAAAAAGATTTATTTATTTGTTTGTTTGTTTATTTGTTTATTTATACAAGCACTGGGTACAGTCAGAAGCACGGGAGGGTGAGAGAATTCACCAGAGCCAGAGCGGGGAGCAGAGCAGGCAGGACCGAAGCACACTGCTGAGGGGAGCAGCGGGCACTGCAGGAGAGGTCTGCGCACCTGTTACTTCAATTTAAAAAATAATAATAATAATAAGGGTCCTGAACCCTTTTGGGTTACTAGGAACTCTAATTTGAATCAGAATACCCTTTTTAGAATGTTGGGAGAAAAGCACTGTACTTGGAAAATGACCCTCCTAGGTATGAGATAAGAGCTTTGAACTTAACCTTATGAGTGGGAAGACCTCTAGAGGACTAGGAAAAATAGATTAAGGTTTTATGGTGAGCACTTGGTCATCCCGCTGTTGTAGAAGCCTATTTAGTGACTTCCTTGCCTGCTGGCAAATTGGTTATTTAGGTGGAAGTGTTTGATGGAATGTTACAGGCTAAGTTACAGGCTACTTCATCTGTTCTATTTCAGTTATAAGTTCTGTGGAACTCCCACTGGATGCGGATGTGCAGACCAGTAATCTACTGATAACCTTCTTAAAGTATAGTTCAATCGTCATGCAAGACACCAAAGGTAACACATGCTACTTTGGGGTTCAGGTGTGTCAGGCAACTGCTTAACTAGAATCAAGGAGCAGCATTAATATTTTGAAGATTTGACAAAGGAATCATTGGGGCCTCCTGGGAAGGGTAATGGTCCTGATTACTGGAAAACAGTGATTTCTCACTGCCAGATGGCAATTAGGTGGTGTTGGGAAAACCTGGAGCTGGAGAGAATGTTTCAAAATAGAACGGGGAAAAAAATGGTCTCTACAAAAACTAGCAAGTCTTCTTAGCAGATTTTGGTAAGTAGATGCAAACTCTTTTGTGTGGGAAGTGGGGGGATTAACACACTTCAGGGAATTCCCTTTTGAGGACAAGAACTGAAAGCAGCAACTCATGGTGAGAATTAGAGGACTGTGGTACAGAGTATAGTAGGAAGAGGTGAGATTCAGATGAACTGTGTTCTTAACACTTAAAAGAGAAGTGTCAGTACCCACCCCAGAAATGCAGAGTGGAAGTGGGAGAGAAATGGATATTGGAAAAGTTTGAGTTTCTTATGTCTGGTTTCCTGTTCTTATTTGTTGATGATTTTTCTATGATCTTTTAACTGATGGTAGGGTCGTAGAGTGATTTGTCTAGGAGTGAGAAGGAATGAGAGGAAAGCCATGCAATTATATCTCAATTTCTTTTTAAACTCAGCTTTATTCTTTATACTGGATGTGTATGACTGTTCACAATATTTATTTCTGTTCTTTTTAAAATTGTGGTAAAACATACATACCTTAAGCTTTGCCTTTTTAACTGTTTTTAAGTGTCCAGTTCAGTGGTATTAAGCACATTCACATTGTTGTGCAGCCATCACCACCCTCATCTCCAGAACTCTTCACCTGGCAAAACTGAAACATTGTGCCCATTAAATATAGGCCCCATTCCTCACATCCCCTTTGCTCGAAGTCCCTGGCAATGACCGTTCTGTTTCCTGTCTATGAATTTGATTATTCCATAGTTAGCTTGACTACTCTTTACCTTATATATGTGGCATCTATATAGTTTAAAATTCTCTGGGAACACGCCTCTTATTTCATGGTGACACTGAGATAGCATTTTTCCTCCAATTTTTTGAAATTAAAGATTTCTGATAGGGGCCTCCCTGGTGGCGCAGGGGGTTGGGCGCCACACTATGGAGTGATCCACAGCCTCTGCAGCATGAGTTTGATCCCCAGCCGGCCAGGGAGAAACCCACATGGCGAGGCAGACCTCTCCTGTCTCCCCCACTGCTCCCCTAAACAGTGTATTTCAGTCAGTCTGCCTGTTTTGTTCCCCACTCTGTCTCTGGTGGATCCTCCCAGGCCCACCATCTCTGGCCTGTACCCCAGCTCCTGTATGCATAAATAAATAAATCTTAGAAAAACAAATTTCTGATAGAGAGGTTGAGAGGATCATACAGTGATTGCTCATATATCTATTAACATTTTGCCATGTTTGGTTTGTCTCAATTTTTTTTGTTACTGTCATTTTAAAGTTACTTGCAGACATCATCCTTCTACTTTATATCTTAAGTACTTTGGCATGTATCTCAAAATAAAAGGCATTTCCTAGATACCCATTAATATAGCTAAAAAACAGCAATAATTATATTTTATTTATTTTTAAAGATTGATTTATGCATACAAGAGCTGAGGTACAGGCTAGAGACATGGTGGGGTGAGAGGATTCACCAGAGACAGAGTGGGGAACAGAACAGGCGGACTGACTGAAACACTGCTGAGGGGAGCAGCGGGCGAGACAGGAGAGGTCTGCTTCACCATGTGGGTTGCTCCCTGGCCAGCCGGGGATCGAACTCGTGCTGCAGGGGCTGCGGTTTGCTTCATAGTGTAGTGCTTAACCCCTTGCACCACCAGGGAGGCCCAGCAATAACTTAATACTATCATGTAATAGTCACTCCATTTTCAGTTTTTCCCAATTGTCTCAAAAGATTTTTTTCTTTCATAATTGATGGCTTTAAAATTATAGCTTGCATTTTAAGAAAAGATTTATTTTTATTTGTTTATGCATACAAGAGCTGGGGTGTAGGCCAGAGGTGTAGGGGGTGGGGGGAGTGAGAGGATTCACCAGAGACAGAGTGGGGAGCAGGATAGGTGGATTGAATGAAATACCAGCTGAGGGGAGCAGCTGGTGAGACAGGAGAGGGAGAGATCTGCTTTGCCATGTGGATTAGCTTCCAGGCTGGGGATCTAATTCATGCTGCAGTGGCTGCGGACAGCTTCATAGTACCGAGACTTAACTCCTTGCACCACCAGGGAGGCCCCCACTTTTTTTTTTAAGAGGAGAGAGTTGCAGCCTTTTCTCTGGGAGTTGGTTGTTAGCTTTTGGGGAAAGGGAGGATAGAGCTAGATTGTTAGATAGAAGAGTGGCCAGGGATAGGTAGAAGAGTTTCATGAATCTAGTTTTGTATACATAGGGACATTTCTCTTCTGGCTGATGTAAGCTACAGTGAATATCAGACAGGGACATCATGACTTTTTGCACTGCCTATCTCTGAGGCTAGGCCATGTATTTCTGAACCACAACCTCCATTATACCCTCTAATTGTCAGGTATTAGATGATAGGAAGTAACAGATTAATGTCATGGTGAGTTCTATTATCTCAATCCTCTATCACTAATCTGTTAGTAGAGCTTCTTCTGAATGGACTGTTACCTGGGTCATGTCCAAGCCCACTTGAAACATGATAAGCCAATTGTCTGTTTTGGATAGGCTGGTATGACCACCTTCTTACTTCCACTTCACCCTTTTTACCTACAAAGATCCTGGAAAGTAAATAAGCTTTGATGGTTCTGGTAATTGGCAGTGAAATAGTAACTCTTTCTTGGTCATTTGTGTGGGCTTAGAATCCCGATAGCACAGTTGCCTTCTTTTTAATAACTAGAATGTAAGTTTGAAAAACTAGGCACCTTTCTTTAGTTCAGTGGTATATCTTGAGTGCCTGTTGCATAGTATGTACTAACTAAATATTTTTAGAGTAAATAGCTTTGATGGGAAGAAAATGACCAAGAGTTCAGTTTCCTGGTTATATATAATAGACACAGTGCAAGGACCAGGGTTGGCCCCTGGTCTTATTTTATTGCCAGTTTTTATTAACAGTTATGAAACTTTTCTAGATTTTGTGGTAGATGGGTATAAGTTGGTGGATGGGTGGGGGTGGGAAGGGAATGAACCTGACTCTTCAGAACCAAAGTACTGATATGGAAGCAAAGGGCCAGTCTTGACTTGGCTCATGACAGTAAGGACCATTGCAGTGATTAGATATCTCTCAGGAATGTGGTCAGCTCTCCATCTGATCATCAGAACCAAATTTTTCAGAAAAATGTCCTCTGGGAGAGTTCTTTTGCCTTGGAGAAAAGCAAGAATTATTCTAGTAGTACCTTAATTTTCATTCATGTCTTTGGTGTAGAGAGAAATTGTAAATGTTCTTTCTGATGATACAAATCTTTCTTTTCTATGGAAACTTGATCTGGATGCATTTGAGTGAAGGGTGTATTTTTTCTTTACAGATGAGCATCGGCTTCACAGTGGCAAACTCTGTCTGATTATTCTTACCTGTATTGCAGAGGTATTTTTCACTTTTTAGCTAATCTAAAAAGTGCTGTTGTTTTCAGCCCTTCTATCCCGGTTCCTCTCTCCTGTCTTTGGGTCCTATAACTTGGGACAGAAAATCTTCCTCCTGTACTGTGTTTTTTTTTTTTTTTAAAGATTTATTTATTTGTTTATTTATTTATTTATACAAGAACTGGGGGATAGGCTAGAGGTGCGGGAGGGTGAGAGGATTCACCAGAGACAGTGGGGAGCAGAACAGGCAGAAGGACTGAAATACACTGCTGAGGGGAGCAGCAGGCAAGGCAGGAGAGGTCTGCTACACCATGTGGGTTTCTCCCTGGCCAGCTGGGAATCGAACCAGCACTATAGAGGCTGTGGACAGCTTCACAGCACTGTGTTCAACCCACTGTGCCACCTGGGGAGCTCCCCCAGCCCCATATTGTTTTTTCCTCCTACTAGAATGTAAGCCCCCAAAGTAGGTACTTTGTCCCCTACATCAGCATATTCTCAGTGTATGGCGCATATTAGAGCCTCATTAGTAATTTTTGAATGAATTAATATTGAATTGTGATATAACTACTGTAATTGAGAACTGGAATATTCTAGCTTTTAAGAGTTTTAAAAAAGAGACTTAAGCCTCTTTAGCAAAAATAATTCAACCCCTTTGAAGCTGCTCATCTTAGGTCTTTTGCATTCAGCAAAATGAAAAAGGACCTCAGGTTTCCTATTGGCAGGAATGCAGAGAAAAAAGCTAGAGGGGAATTTGAAACTGAATAAAGTTGGACTGATAATAGTTTAGAAAAGAACAAGAGACTGAAGACAATAAAATGATGTGCTTCGGCTTTGAAAGGACGCACTTTTGTTTGGATTAATTAGGCTTGAACTCACCCAGGATCCTGATGGTAGCACAGGTCTGGTAGAACTTGAGTCATTTAGAGCTAAATTTGTAGCTTCAGTCCCCCTTCACTATTCCTTACTCTGATCTTTTTAAAGAGAAATAGTAAAGGTGGTCCAGGTGGAGCAGTGATCTTTCCCTTTTATGTTCTCTGTGAAAAGATGACCTACTTTTTATCAGGTTAGGGGTAGCTGGTTATAGGAGAGCTGCTTATTAGCAGCGGACCTAGTATAATTGCTTTTCAAAAATTTTTCTAAGAAAATCTTTAAAGGAGTTGTTTTTCACAAATTGTAACAGTTCCTAGTAATTGGAGTCTGTAGTTATGTCAGATCTTCAGAAAAGGTGCTGGGAAAGGGCCAAGGGATGTTATTAGTGATCCACAGTGAGAGGCTTTTGATTTTCTATCACTCTTCAGCAAAGCCAGATAGACGGGGTCTTACCTACTACTTGCTGCCTGGGTAGCAATTTTCTCCTGCTGTGCCCAAGTTCCATTCCCAGTGGAGGGCCTTAATAGTACTTTCTCCTGCAGAGTCTAAACATGCATCCTGCAGCCCCTATGAAAATCTTCAAGCTGTCACAAACAGAGCAGGCTCCTTGGGCAGATGGGAAGGAAGAGAGACTAAGAGAACAGATTTCTCTCAGCATTTGCCTCATGTTTCTGTGCTCTTTAATTTTTGTTATTTGTGATTTGCTTAGAGATTTTTGACCAGTTAGAAACACTGGGAAATTAGGCTCATCCCACAGGCTCTCCAAGTTATCCATAGGAGTTGGTCTAAAAGTCCAAGGATTTGTAGGAAGTGTGGTAGATTATAAATTGAGTTTCTTATGCATAGCTCTTACTCCTTACCTTTTCTCTGTATTTTGATTTTTATTAGGATCAATATGCCAATGCATTTTTGCATGATGACAACATGAATTTTCGAGTAAACTTACATAGAATGGTATGTATGACTCTTGCGTCTTGTTTCTTCTTAGAGAAAATATGTATGATGGCAGGATGGGAAGGATGAAAGTGATCCTGCTACAACAAATGTGGGTGAAAACTTGTGCTGAAGGGCTCTGTTGAGGGTTGTTCAGCAGACCCAGCCTGTTGTGGGTTTTTTTTGTGTGTGTCATGAAGCTATTTGTTACTCAGGAGAGAATGGAAAGGCACACAACCATATACCCATTATAGTAATATTAGAATGTATCAATATTGTAGATTTCAACAGGAAGATGGTTCTAAACCTGTAGCGTGATCTTTGACTAGCTAAGGCTATATAACTGCTTTGATTTATTAATCTGAAAGGTAGGGGAAATAGAAGGTGAAGGTTCAGGGAGTATCCTTAAACTTGGAGGTATGTTAAAAAATACAACATTGAGGCTCATAGTTGAAACTTACTTTTGTTTTTTCTCTAACTGCTACTGTTATTGCCATTACACAGTCACTTCTTCTTTTTCTTAATTGCTATTTTATTACCAAAGAAAAGTACCACTATACCACTTTTGTTGTTAATAAAGGCACTTATGTGAATAAAATCAAAGTGAAAACAACAGCTTTCACATTGTAGTATGCTCCGGTGCCCTTTGGGGGCCGTTGTCTTCTGTGAATTGTGTTTTTATCATAGGCCTGCACTGATAACTGAGAGGCATTTGTAAACCCCCTGCCCTACTCTGTTTAGCCTCTCTGCAGTACTGCTTTTATTTGCATGAAAAACATGATGAGGAACCTTTGGATGTCAGTTTAGGTGTCTGCTAATTTTGTTTGTTTTTGTGTATGAAGCCTATGAGACACAGGAAGAAGGCAGCAGATAAGAATCTTCCCTGCCGTCCTTTAGTCTGTGCAGTGTTGGGTGAGTACCATCAAAATTGGCATTTTTTTGAGCCAGGGACAGGTTTTTATGATTAGTAGGAGAAATGGATCCTGGTTGATGTGCTTCTTCTCAGACACAGAGTTACTTGTGTTTTTTCCCTGACCTAAGAAACCACTTACATTGTTGAGTTTGATAAAGCAGCCCTAATGAATAGAATGCTCAGTAAAAAAGGTGCTGTTGTTCAAGGTTGAGCCTAAGCTTGATACACGATTTAAATTTGTAGAATATTTTGAAATCTGGGAGTGTGATACCTCCATTCCCTTCTTTTTTTTTTTTTTAGGAGACCTTTGGCTATTCTGGGTTTTTGGTGGCTCCATATGAATTTCATCAATATTTGTTCTATTTCTTTGAAGAATGTCACTGAAATTTTTATTGGAACAGCATTGAATCTGTAAATTGCTTTTGGTAGGATGGCCATTTTGATAATGTTAATTCTTCCAATCCATGAGCAGGGGATGTCTTTCCATTTCTTTGTGTCTTCTATTTCTTTTAACAGTGTTTTATAGTTTTCTTTGTATAGTTCCTTTACTTCTTTTGTGAGGTTTATTCCCAAGTATTTGATTTTTTTAATGGACACGGAAACAGTAATTCGAAAGAGTACCTGTACCCCTATGTTTATAGCAGCACTATTTACAATAGCTAAGGTACAGAAACAACCCAAATGCCCAAAAATAGATGACTGGATCAAGAAGATGTGGTACATATACACAATGGAATAATACTCAGCAATCAAAAAAGATAAACTCGGGAAGCAAATATTGTCTAAAAAAATTAAAAATGATAAATGTTAAAAAAAAAGATAAACGCATGCAATTTGCATCAACATGGATGGAGCTGGAAGGGATCATGCTCAGCGAAATAAGCCAGAAAGAAAAAGAAAAATACCGGATGGTCTCACTCATAGCAGGAATTTAGAAAACCTAAATAAGGGACCAGGAAAAAGACTAATTATAATAAAGAAAAAATCAATAAGTAACTATAAATCAGAGACACACTATGGGGCAGGGGCAGGGGGAGGAGAGGGGGGATTAGGGCCAAAATAAGGAGGGTGGGAATTGTATGGGGAATATAACCAAAATGAAAATGCATACATTATGCAAAAATGAAAAATGATGTAAGAATTATATAAAATAAAATAAAATATTAAAAAAATTTGTAGAATATTTTACTTCTGATGAAGATTATAAATTCCTTCCTCCCCTTCTTGGTGCAAATTAAAATGTCAGCTGGCCAGGAGGCTGGAATTTCAGGGTTCAGATATACAAAACTTTCTTAGAATAAATTAAGCTGAGATGAAGCTGACAGCGCTGACAGATGGGGGGACTATATCTTAGGTAATTTTGTCTCCTCAGAATTCTGTGCATTTTCCTTAGGGGAATGATCTGAACTCTTAAACCCATTTCACTTGGATATGCAGCGCTCTGGTTCCTAAATCTACCTGATTTTAGAAACAGTAATTAAGACTATATAATAAGCCTCTATTGACCCAAAGCCCCACAGACCATTTTAGTCAATACCTGTCAAATTGAGCATGATAGTGAGATGAAACAGACTGACATAACTTTACAGCTGAGTCTCTGGTTACAGGAGTGTGATCCATAATTTTTGTCTGCTTGCTTCATCACTCAGTTCTCAGAATTTGATTTCCCTCTGGCATTTCATATTAGTGCCGTGATATGAAATATCTGTACAGTGAAATCTCCCTTGTTTCTGAATTTATTAGCAGTTCAAGGTATCCTGGAAGTAGAAGAGTGAACAAATTTTCTTATTTACAAGTGGCAGGTGGTAAAAAGTATTGCAAGAAGTGCCTTATATAAAATAAATTTAAGTACATGTGAATAAAAATGTGCCATTCACCATGAGTGCAAAGTATAATTAGAAAGGTTTATTCCAACTCAAAGGAAGGAATGAATTTCATTCTGATTGATACCATTTTTTCTCCTTTCCCCATTCAGACCTCATGGTAGAGTTTATTGTAACACACATGATGAAGGAATTTCCTATGGATCTTTATGTGTAAGTACCATTTGTATCATTTAATGTGTCCAAGTCTATTTCACAGAATTGCTAACAAACTTGTAGTCACAAAATTTATATGTAGGACTTTCCTGGTGTCACTGGGGTTAAAGTCTCAGCACTGTCAAACTATGGCCAGCCACTGTGGAATGAGTTCGATCCCCATCCAGGGAACTAACTCACATGGCGCAGCAGACCTCTCCTGTCTTGCCGGCTGCTTCCCTCAGCAGTGTATTTCAGGAGACAGCCTGTCCTGCTCCCCATTTTGTCTCTGGTGAATCCTCTCACCCCTCGTACCTCTGGCCTACATCCCAGTTCTTGTATGCATAAATAAATAAAATAAATATTAAAAAAATTTCTATGTAAACTGTGGAAAAATACATTGGTGTGTGGTGTGTGGATAAATGTTGGAGTATTTTATGGCCTAGATTTATAAATCTTTCCAGAAGGGAGAAAAATGCAAATCACAATTTGGATTCTTCTCACATCATAACTTCCACTTTTAGGCACACTGCATGAATAGCAGCAGGACTGGTTTACTGAAGTAGTGATCATGGGTGGTTATTGTAATCAACAAGTGTGGAATATCATCAGACTGCTTAATCATCTCTGGGCTTTGGCATCAAAGTAGTTAGAAGGTAGTGAAAGTCCAGAAAGATAGGGCTTCTAGTCCATTCTTAGCCTACATTGTTCTAGTGGCTTAGTTAGATGTCACCTAGCTAGGCAGATTATATATATAGCACCCTGACTGGGAGATTCCTGCTACCTGGGGAGAGCAACTGAAAATCATCATATTTTAATAAAGTGTAAGACTTGAGGCTTTTTTACTTTGCTATTTCTGCATTCTTGTCTTTAATGTGCGAGAACAGCTGTGTTACATCAGTGGGATCCAAGTATGTACATTATCTTTATCCCTTAAAAAACATTGAATTGAGTGTGACAACAGAATCAGTACCTCCATTTTGGGATACTGATTCCTTCCTTTGAGTTGGGAGGTGTGAGAACAGTTTGGTGCACAAAAGTTCAGTGTTAACTCACACAGTGCAAAGCCTGGATCTAGGGAGGTAGAAAGGACTTTACTTAGACTAGAGTAGACCTCCAGCTTTTTAGATTGCTTGTAGCCTGCAGAGCCTTGGTCTCCTAAATCTGAAATAAGATGTAAATTTTACTTTTAGTTAAGTAGGTTGCACTCGCATTTTTCCTTATCTTTCTGGGTATGTAGAAGTAAATCTGTTGCTAATTTCAGTTCAAAGACCATGAAAACCTGGTTTTTATAAGAATTATACGAGGAGTTTTCTGCCTATTTTAGATGGAATCTCTGAACCTCAGGACCTTAGGTTGCAGAGGTGTTTTGCCACAGTTTCTTTCTTTCTTTTTTTTTTTTTTTTTTAAAGATTTATTTATTTATTTATTTATTTATTTATTTATTTATTTATACAAGCACTGGGTACAGTCAGAAGCATGGGAGGGTGAGAGAATTCACCAGAGCCAGAGCGGGGAGCAGAGCAGGCAGAAGGACCGAAGTACACTGCTGAGGGGAGCAGCGGGCCATGCGGGACCCTCTTCCGGTGGCCGGGGAGCAGCCAGGGATCGAACCGGCGCTGCAGAGGCTGCGGACAGCTTCGGAACCAGCGCTCAACCGCTGCGCCACCGGGGAGGCCTGCCACAGTTTCTTTCTAAGTTGATTATTTTACGTTCTAGTTTAGGATAGCTATTTATTATGTAGTGTATTATTATAGTTTCAGTTTATCATTTTCTAGGTAAGAAAACTGAGGCTTGGGATATTAAGTGCTTTTCCCCGGGTTATTCTATTAGAAGTACCATTGCCTTGAACCCAAATTTTCTTATTGTAAATCTTAGGGGATTGCCATCCCTTCTCAGGTATATCTGTTGCTGTGAACAAAGTATGCTAAACATAGTGGTTTAAAACAACTGTTTTTCGGGCCTCCCTAGTGGTATAGCGGGTTGAGCACAGCATTTGAAGCTGTCCACAGCCTCTTCAGCACGGGTTCGATTCCTGGCCGGTCAGGGGGATTCCCAGATGGCGCAGCAGACCTCTCCTGTCATACCCGCTGCTCCCCTCAGCAGTGCTTTCAGTCTGTCTGCCTGTTCTGCTCCCCACTCTGTCTCTGGTGAATCCTCTTACCCTCCTGCGCCTCTGGCCTGTACCCCAGGTATTGTATAAATAAAAAATAAATCTTAGGGCCTCCCTTGGTGGCGCAGCGGTTGAGCACTGGGCTGCGAAGCTGCCCCCAACCTCTGCAGCACTGGTTCAATCCCCGGCCACCAGCGAGGGTTCCACATGGCGCGACAGACCTCTCCTGCCATGCCCGCTGCTCCTCTCAGCAGAATATTTCGTCAGTCTGCCTGTTCTGTTCCCAGCTCTGGCTCTGGTGAATTTTCTCACCCTCCTGTGCTTCTGACTGTATTCAGTGCTTGTATAAATAAATAAATAAATCTTTTAAAAAATATGTCTTAAAAAAAATAAAACTACTGTTTTTCACCTCACAGTTCCTGTGGTTCAGAATCTAGGAGCAGTATAGTTGGCTTATTTTGGCATAGGGTTTTTCCTGAGGCTGCAGTCCAAGTGTTATCTGCAGGCATCTGATGCCCCAAGCTTACTTCTCTGGTTGTTGTTAAACCTTAGTTTCTTATCATAAGGGCCTTTCCATGCGGTTGCTCAACCGAGCAGCTGACTTTCCCCAAAGCAAGTAATCAAGAGAAGAAATGGAGAGTGAAAAGCCACATTGAAAATCTTACTGTCTTTAATAATCTAATCTTGGCCTCCCCTGGTGGCGCAGTGGTTGAGTGCTGAGCTGCGAAGCTGCCCACAGCCTCTGCAGTGCTGGTTTGATCCCCGGCCACTGGCGAGGGCCCCACATGGCGCGATAGTCCTCTCCTGCCATGACCGCTGCTCCCCTCAGCAGTGTATTACGTCAGTCTGCCTGTTCTGTTCCCCGCTCTGGCTCTGGTGAATTCTCTCACCCTCCCACGCTTCTGACTGTACCCAGTGCTTGTATAAATAAAGAAAGAAATCTTAAAAAAAAAAAATCTAATCTTAAATGACATACCATTTCTGTTGGTGTCACAGGCCAATCCCGATACAGTGTGGGAAGGGACTGCACAAGGTTGTGAATGCTAGGAGGTGGCACTGCTGGGGGCCATCTTGCAGGATATTGCTAGTATGTTACATTGCTAGTATGTTACTCCTAGTATGTTACAAAACCAAGATTCAAACTCAAGTCTGTCTGACCCAAGAGGGTCACACTAACTTCTTAGTGTGATAAGTGACAAATCTATACTGATTGACTAATACTGATTGGGGCATAAAAGAAGATAGCAGAGAAATATCAGGTGCGGGCCTCCCCAAGTGGCATAGCGGTTGAGCGCTGGGTTGCAAAGCTGCTCGCAGCCTCTGCAGCACCGGTTCGATCCCCGGCTGCTCCCCGGCCACCAGAGGAGGGTCCCACATGGCGTGCAGACCTCTCCTGCCGCCCGCTGCTCCCCTCAGCAGTGTACTTCAGTCCTTCTGCCTGCTCTGCTCCCTGCTCTGGCTCTGGTGAATTCTCTCGCCCTCCCGCGCTTCTGACTGTACCCAGTGCATGTATAAACAAAACAAACAAACAAATAAATAAATAAATAAAAACATGCCTCTATAAATAAAAAAAAAAAGTGTTTAAAAAAAAAAAAAGAGGGCCTCCCCGGTGGCGCAGCGGTTGAGCGCTGGGTTGCGAAGCTGCCTGCGGCCTCCGCGGCGCCGGTTCGATCCCCGGCTGCTCCCCGGCCACCGCAGGAGGGTCCCACATGGCGGGCAGACCTCTCCTGCCGCCCGCTGCTCCCCTCAGCAGTGTACTTCGGTCCTTCTGCCTCCTCTGCTCCCCGCTCTGGCTCTGGTGAATTCTCTCGCCCTCCTGCGCTTCTGACTGTACCCAGTGCATGTATAAACAATGTATAAACAAAACGAACGAACAAACAAACAAATAAAAACATGCCTCTAAAAAAAAAATAAAAAAAAAAAAAAAAAAAAAAAGAAAGAAAAGAAAGAAAAGAATTTAAAAAAAAAAAAAAAAAGAAATATCAGGTGCATTTGACCTCAGTCATAAAAGAACAGTAGGAGTTCTCTCTGTGGAGGAGTCAGGGAGGGATACTCCAAGCAAGGGACCCACATCTTCAGAGGCTTGACATGTGGCTTGTTGGGAGACTAGAAAGAGATTCAGAGATTAGAGTATTGGGTGCATGTAGGAAGTTTAGGAAAGCAAAAAAGAGTTACTTGAGATTAAGTGGATGATGGGGAAACAGTTGAAGGTGTGGGTAAGGTTGTATGTTCAGAACATAGAGTTATAGGTATGTAGCTGTCCACCTAAACCTCTATATTCCTAGCCAGTGAACCTGGTCTACACTAAATATTTTATTTTCCTCCTCCCACTGGTTCCTAACTTTATCCTTAGAAGAGCTTATTGCCTTGCTTTCTGAGTTGCTTTTTCTACCCGATCCCTAATTGAATATCCTGAGGTTAAGGAAGATGGAGAAGATAATGAGACATAATCTGACAGAGGCTGGGCAGAAGACCCCACCCTCAGGCTGAATTCACTTTCTTCATTACTACCCATGAGCATATTTCCAGATCTTCTTCCTCCCACTTCCAGTGCTTTCTAGTTTTTAGCATTTGGAGCATCAAGACATTTTTAGGTGTATTCATTGCCCCTAGCTGGGCATCAGGCCAGCTTGCTGTCTTAATTCTCAATATGTACTGCTTTTCAGCAGCTTTCCCATTGAGAAATTGAAATAAAAGTGAATTTCCACCATTTCAGATAAGTTTATATAATCCTTGTGGTGAAATATGAAGAAATATGGAATGTGAAAAGACTTAATACTCAAAGCCAAAATTTGGATCAGAGTTGAAACTATTCACCTCGGCGTATGAGTGCTGTAGGTCAAGCAAGAGAAAAGTTTTGCTTTGAGCAGTAAGAGGTAGGAAAACCCAGCAAATTAATATTCAGTTGTGATTGTACTTGATTCTTTCTGCTACCCTCATTGCTGCCACAAGATTTGAGAGTAGGGGCCTCCCCGGTGGCGCAGTGGTTGAGCGCTGGGTTGCGAAGCTGCCTGCAGCCTCTGCAGCCGGTTCGATCCCCGGCTGCTCCCCGGCCATCGGAGGAGGGTCCCACATGGCGTGCAGACCTCTCCTGCCGCCCGCTGCTCCCCTCAGCAGTGTACTTCGGTCCTTCTGCCTGCTCTGCTCCCCGCTCTGGCTCTGGTGAATTCTCTCACCCTCCCACGCTTCTGACTGTACCCAGTGCATGTATAAACCAAACAAACAAACAAATAATAAATAAAAAAATAAATAAGACATGCCTCTAGAAAAATTAAAAAAAAAAAAATTTGAGAGTAAGGGGAATTGGTATCTGAGGAGAGTAAATTCTCCTTTAAGTCACTCTTACATGGAAAACTTGAACTCTTTCTAAGTCAGATTCCCAAATCTGTCGTTTACCAGAAGAAAGGTAAACATCAATGGACACACAATGTCAGGTTAAAATAGCACTTGTGTTGAAATAGGAAACCTCGATATACATAAAAGAAACATCCCAAGAAATAGTGAATTTGTAGTCATTCAGCCAGTATATAATTTTAAGATCATAGCATTTATTAACTTTTTCATTCTGCTTGGTAAATAGTGTAAGTTACCGAGACCACAAAGTTAATGATGTTACCTCTCAGGTGACTGTAGAGGTAGGAATAGAGCCGAGGAGCAGTGGAGGAGTGGATGTTGATAGTGTTTGAACCAGAGGTGGTTGTAACATGGAGACATGGGAGACACAGGTAGTATCTCACTGCTGCTCCACAGTAGCTCAGTCTTGAGATGTCGTTGTCAACAGGGACAAGGTACAGGCTGTCCGGATGAAGGGCTGGTGTTTAGGAATGTGCTGTGCACAGGTGGTCATGTTGCTAAATGCAGCAAAGCTTTTAGCATGGGAACCTAAGGACTACAGTGTAATGGGGAAGTTGATAGAAGAGTTTGTGGATTCCTAAGTTAATTCATGGCTCAAACAAGGACAGCTTGTAGGTTGTGACAGTTGCATCAAATAGGAGATCACATTATAGTTTCTAAAAATCAACAATGAGTTGGAAACTATTAGGATTATTTCAACCGCAATTTATAACACTTGGTAAGCAGTTGTTTTTTTTAAGACTTATTTTTATTTATTTATGCATATAAGAACTGGGGTGTAGCCAGAGGTGCAGGGAGTAAGAGGATTCACCAGAGACAGAGTGGGGAGCAGAACAGGCAGATTGACAATACACTGCCAAGGGGAGCAGCAGGTGAGTTTGCTGTGCCATGTGGGTTAGCTTGCTGGCCGGGGATTGAACTCTTGCTGCAATGGCTGGTGATAGCTTGATAGAGCTGCGACTTTAACCCCTGTGCTACCAGGGAGACTGGTAAGCAGTTTTGACATTATTTAGAGAATAAAGGAAATTACTTAAAATTTTTGATATTTATGTATTAGTTTATATTTCTATATGTTTTGTAAGGGTTTTTTTTTATGTGTGTGTGTGTTTTTGTTTTTTGGTTTTTTTTTTTAGTTGAATGAGGCAAGGATTTCTTAGGGACTCAGGCATGTGGGTAAAATATTTGTGATATCATTGCTAACAATATTGAAATATTTTAAGAGAGCTCTGTTTACATAGTCCTCTCATAATATCTTATCTGAAAAGCTCCTAAAAGACCACTTAGATATAGAGGAATTCGGAAGAACATAGAGAGATGTGATTAATGGGACAAGTAGAATAGGCTAGTAATGTATTAGTGCAAGCCCATTACTGGGAATATTTTGAAAACTTCCAGAGATGAGTAATTCTAGAACTTTAACTTACACATTTAGTACACTTTATTTGTGTCTTTGTTAAGTTGTCATACTTTAATCCCTTTAGGTGATGTTTTTAGCTCTCACTCCAAAGAGTGATGTTAGTAGCATTTTTTCCCTGCCCTTTCCCCCTCTGTTAAAGACATTCACAAAATTAGTTATCCCCATTTTTGCTTGAGTCCATGAATTGTCAAGTTGACACCCCACAAATTGATATGGTGCCTGCTGGAGTTAGTAGGATCTCAGGATATTCTTATTTCAGATTAAAGCCATGAAACCTGAGAAACTAAATTTCCCCTCTAAAAGTATTATTTACAGATGGATAGTAATGGGAGGATGTTAGGTGGAGAGGAGCCATTTGTTGCTGTGCCCTTAACCTTGCTTTGTCTTCTCTATTTCTGTTTTCTGTCTCATTTTATTTCAGGACAGGAGAGTCTCTCCCATTTGCCTCAAACTAGCAGGTTATCTAGGTCTAGTTTCCAGAAACTTGAGAGTGTAGTTTTTCTGTTTTCTGTTTCTTTTTTACTTTACTTTTCTTTTTTTTTAAAGATTTATTTATTTATATAAGCACTGGGTACATTCAGAAGGGCGGGAGGGTGAGAGAATTCACCAGAGCCAGAGCAGGGAGCAGAACAGGCAGAGGAACCGAAGTACACTGCTGAGGGGAGCAGTGGGTGGCAGGAGAGGTCTGCGCGCCATGTGGGACCCTCATCCGTGGCCGGGGAGCAGCCAGGGATCGATCCGGCGCTGCAGAGGCTGCGGGCAGCTTCGCAAACCAGCGCTCAACCGCTGAGCCACTGGGGAGGCCCTGTTTCTTTTTTTAAAGATTCCCTGGTGGCGCAAGGGGTTAAGACGCAACCTATGAAGCTGTCTGCAGCCTCTGCAGCACAAGTTGTATCCCCGGCCAGAGAGGTGACCCACATGGCACAGCAGACCTCTCCTGACTCGCCTGCTGCTCCCCTCAGCAGTGTATTTCACTCAGTCTGCCTGTTCTGTTCTCTACTTTGTCTCTGGTGAATCCTCTCATCCCCTGCACCTCTGGCCTGTACCCTAGTTCTTGTATGCATAAATAAATCTTAAAAAAAAAAAAGATTCATTTATTTATGCATACAAGAGCCGGGGTACAGGCCAGAGGTGTGGGGGTGAGAGGATTCACCGGAGACAGAGTGGGGAACAGAAGCAGATCGACCGAAATACACTGCTAAGGGGAGCAGCGGGCATGCCAGGAGAGTTCTGCTGCGCCATGTGGGCTGCTCCCTGGCCGGCCGGGGATCGAACTCGTGCTGCAGAGGCTGTGGACAGCCTCACAGGCTGCGTCTTAACCCCTTGCGCCACCAGGGAAGGCCCCTGTTTGCTTTTTTTGTAGTACTGGGGTGTAGGCCAGAGGTGTAGAGGGTGAGAGGACTCACCAGAGGCAGAGTGGGGAGCAGAACAGGTGGATGTACTGAAATACATTGCTAAGGGGAGCAGCGGGTGAGACAGGAGAGGTCTGTTACACAATATGTAGGTTACCTCCCTGGCAGGGGATTGAACTCAGGCCATAGTAGTGATAGCACTGAGACTTAACCCCTAGGCCACCAGGGAGACCTGACAATGTAGTTCTAATAAGAAGTAATAGATGTTTAGTTGTTATACTGTCAATATTTGTTGAGTGAGTGAGAGAAAAGTCTGACAGTTTCTTTTTTTTTTTTTTTCTTTTTTTTTATTTATACAAGCACAGGGTATAGTCAGAAGTGTGGGAGGGTGAGAGAATTCACCATAGGCCAGGGTGGGGAAACAGAACTGGCAGACTGATGAAATACACTGCTGAGGGGAGCAGCGGGTGTGGCAGGAGAGGTCTGTTGTGCCATGTGAGGCCCTTGCCGGTGGCCAGGGATCGAACCGGCACTGCGAGGCTTCAGGCAGCTTCGCAGCCCAGCTCTCAACCACTGCGCCACCAGGGGAGGCCCACAGTTTGACAGTTTCTTCTGAAACTTTTGGTTTGTGTGATGAGCCTCAAGCTCCAGAGGGATACAGCTGAAGCCTTGGACCTCTAACTTATCAAGCAATCCCTCAGTGATCTGAATTTAAATGCCATTAAAGTATCAAGGACATGACAAAGTGCAGCTTAGAACCTGGAATTAGTGAAGGCATTGCATTTTAGGTATTTCAGAGATTCACTGGTCATTCCAATGGCTGTGATTCTTGTTAATTGAACATTGAATTTGCGAATTTAAAAATGAAAATAGGATATGTGAAAGCTGATGCCCTCAAATGAGAAACACAGTTTATCCACATTATATAGGCCAAACATTAAAGTGGACATTTAATGGTTTTAAACAGGAATCCAAGCATATATAGAATATAGAATGCATTACATTAAATTAATATTATTGTTAGAACTGTAACTTACTTTTCTGACAATTTGGAAAATCTAAGCTGCAAAGTTTTAAAAATAGCTTTATTGAGATACTGTTTTTAATGTTTTTAATTCATCTATTTAAATTGTACAATTGTATTTATTATATATTCACGGGGTTGTGCAACCATAACCACAATCTAATTTCAGAACATTTTGACCTTTCATATAGAAATCCCATATCCATTAGTTCCTTTCCATACCTCCCCTCACTTTGCCCAACTAATCTATTTTCTGTCTCTCTATATTTGTCTATTCTGGACTTTTTTTTTAGTAAATGAAATCATATAATATGTGACCTTTTGTGACTGATTTCTTATACTTAGCATAATGTTTTCAAGGTTCATCCACCTATCAGAATTGCTTTCCTTTTCAGGATGAATAATACTCCATTGTATGTATATAGCACTTTTTTTTAAAGATTTTAAAAATTTTTTTATGTGTACAAGAACTGGGGGTAGGCCAGAGGTAGGGGGGGAGGGGAGTAAGGGGATTCACTAGAGACAAAGTGGGGAGCAGAACAGGTGGCTCTACTGAAATATACTGCTGAGAGGAGCAGCAGGTAAGATCGTAGAGGTCTGCTGCAGCATGTGGGTCAGCTCCCTGGCTGGGGATCGAACTTATGCTACAGTGGCTGGCGACAGCTTGACAGTGCTGAGACTTCAACCCCTGTGCCACCAGGGAGGCCCCCAGCACATCTTGTTTTTCTGTTCATCCATCTGTGAACATTTGATTGGCTTGTTCCATTGGCTGTTATACAGTGCTGCTGTAAACTTTCATGTGTGTTTGTATGATGTGTGTTTTGTTTTCCTCGTGGTTATACCTAGTAGTAGAATTGATGGCTCATATGTAACTCTATATTTAACATTTTGTGAACTTATAAATTGTTTTCCAGAATGGTTGTTCCATTTTACCTTTTTATCAGCAATGTGTGAGGGCTCCAATTTCTCTGCATCCTTTACCACAACCAAAGATTTTGTTTTTGCATGGACTTTGTCCCCTTTGACAAAAGTGGAGATGCCATTTACTTGATTTAAGAAATGACAGTGTAACAGCCTTGAATATTTAGATCCCCAGTTAACAGATTAGCATACTAGGTCCTTCCATATTATTCTCTCATAATCTGCCCATTGTGTTTCTAGACCCTGATTGCAGAGGGATAAGCAGTTGGATGAGTCTTGCTAAATTATATATCCTTGACCCACTGGTCTAGCGAAGATATAAAACATTTTTGTTCTCCAAAGATTTCCTTCATGACCATATCTCGAGAATATTAAAATTTTAAAAATAAATTTATTTTAAATGGTGGGTTTCTTACCTATTAAAATAAAATATAGTTGTAGGAAATGTGGAGAGAGAGAAAAAAAAAAACAACAGAATTCGCCTATAACCTTACTACCCCAAAATGGCAACCATTGTTAACGTCAAAATGAAATATTTTTCTATGCATTTGAATGTATTTGTGACCATCTTCATATACTTAATTGTATATAATTTTTGCCTGCTGTTCTTTCACTTTCCATTATTGCATAAATATCTTTGTCTTGTGAAGAATTCTTCATGAATGTCCTTTTTCAGAGCTTCATGGGGTCTGCTTGGGCTGCAGTAATAAAATACCACAGATTTTGTGGCTTAAACAACAGAAATTTGTTTTCTCATGATTCTGAAGGCTCGAAGTCTCAGATTAAGGTACCAGCAGGTTTGTTTTCTCTAGAAGCTTCTCTTCTTGACTTTCAGATGGCTACCTTCTCACAGTGTACTCACAAAGCTTTGTCCCCTGTTGGGACCGTCCTGTTATCTCTTCCTCTCTTCTTCTTTTTTTCCTTTTTTTTCCTTTGTTTTTTTGTTTTGTTTTGTTTTGTTTTTTCTTTTATCTAACCCTAACCCTCTTCCTCTCTTCTTAAACGGAAGTGAGTCCTATAGGATAAGGGCCCCATCCTTTCGATCTCATTTAATTTTAGTTATCTTCTTACAGACCAAATACAATCACATTGGGGGTTAGGGCTTCAACATAGGAATTTTGGGGGGACAGTATTTAGTCCATAACATATAATAATGATTTCTTGCTGTATTCTTAGCATTGCACATTCTTTTCATAGCTGTTTCTAATTTTCTTTTATTATAAATAAGTTTATGATGGACTTGATTTTGTCTAAAATATTTTTTTATGCATCCTGATGTAAATGGGTCTAAGAGACTATTTTTCCTTCTCTTTTGTAATTTTAATTAAAGTGTTGCTATTCACTTTTTAAGCTCTTTCTAACAAGCACCGAATTTTAATATGTAAGTCAGTGTTTTTGGAAACACCATCAGTATCCTTCCACAATAAAACAATGATGTTCATTCCTCCAAATACCCAAATTGAAAGTCTACCAAAACAAACAAAAAAGGCCCACACATTAAAAAAGTAACAGAAATCATGGTTTATTCATCAGTGCATTTAGTGACTTTCAGTGTGCTCTCTAATCATTCTTCAGCAGACTTTCAAAAAATAACACCATACCTCATCAAAATATACATTTTCCTTTGAAATTAAAAATAATAATTAAAAAATAACTGGAAGGAATTTACAATCAATTGCCTGATGCTTTTGATGTCATATACAGCATATGAGGGTCAGGAAGGCTATTTGCACATACATGGTTAGAGGATATTGATCTTCAAGGTTTAGTAACTTTCTTCCAAGCAGTGCAAAATACCCACAGTTCCAAATAAGAAGGGATGTCCTTTGAGAATTCCACAGAACAATACAGATGCCCGAGTTCTTTGCAGAGCATCAGGGCTTCAGTCAAAATGACAAAGTTCCCTTGTGTAAAACATTTCCCATCCTGTTACAGTGCTTTCATTGAGAGGTCAGGAAACAGTCTGAGAAATTCCCATGTGAAATCTTATGGAGACTTGGAGGTTGGAACAATAGTGAAATCATTCATCACATAATCAGACTCCCTCTTTTCTTGGGAATGCCTCTTCAGTTTGGGAATACAATCTTCTGTTAGAACCTGATAGCAGTCCCTTTCAGATTGTCGTCGCCATACGTTTTCTGAGTATTTGTTCCATCCATCCATCCATCCATCCATCCATCCATCCATCCATCACCATTTGGTCAGTCTCTACCATAGTGACCACCCTTGTTTTCAGTTTGCCTTTTTTATAAAATATGCCCGTCTCCAGGATCAGAACATCTTTGCCATTGTAATCTTCTTTTCCTCTGCCCATGAAAGTCCTGGTATACACCACATCACTCTCTGCCAAATGAACATCCTTGCTAAGGATGAGACTATTTCCAAATTGCTTCGAGTGTAGAATTTTAACATTCTGATAAGATGAATCTTTATTATATACCACTTCATGTATGTTGTACTGCAGCATTGTCTGTGGCCCCTCCTCTAACTATGGGTGGTAATTGCTTTACTTGCCCAGTAATTTCTGCACTTGATTCTTTTGTTCTCCAACTCTGTTCAGAAGACTTTCAACTTCTTTACCTTGTAGCTCTGAAGGCCCGGCAATACCAACCCATGTGGGTAAATCCTCCTGTTGGCAAAGCTGCCATTTTTCTTTATGAAGGTAGCTAAATAACCGTGGTCCTGCTGGGTATGCACTATCTGTCACGCCCATCTGGAAAATGGACTGGGGCCTATTAGAATGGTCTCACTGGCAGCCTTGGCGCTGAGCCTTGCTACTGCGTAGTATGAGGAGGCCTTAGCCAGGACTGGGGGAGACAGTGGAGGGAAGGATAGGGGTCCTCAGGGATGGCACCAGCTGGGGAGGCCAAGGGTCTATTAAGACTCTTAATAGAGATTGTCAAATTACATAAAAGGGCTCTATACCCATTATACTTTCTCTGATGTGTGAATGGTTGTTTTGCTGTACTTTTGTCATTACAAAAAATCTGTATTATTTGATATGCAAAAACAGAATCTTGTTTTAATGTGCCTTTTTTTTTTTTAAAAGATTTATTTATTTATTTATACAAGCACTGGGTACAGTCAGAAGCGCGGGAGGGTGAGAGAAATTCACCAGAGCCAGAGCAGGGAGCGGAACAGGCAGACTGACGAAGTACACTGCTGAGGGCAGCCGGTGGCAGGAGAGGTCTGCGTGCCATGTTGGACCCTCGCCCAGTGGCCGGGGATTGAACTGGTGCTGTAGAGGCTGGGGGCAGCTTCGCAGCCCAGCACTCAACCGCTGTGCCACCAGGGGAGGCTCTTATGTGCCTTTTTTAAGTGAAGTTGAGCATTGAAGAAAATGTTAGCGTTCCATATTCACTTTTTGGGGAGATATGGAAATTTGTTGACTGTTTCCTTTGCTCTTCTTTTTTATTAGGGGTGTTGCTGTTTTTTCTTATCAGTGTGTGTAAACTTTTATACATTAAGCATAGTAACTCTTTGGTGTCATATGGTGTCAGTGTATTTTCCCAAATTATTTGGCTTTTAATTTTAATCACTAAACTTTTCTTTTAAACAAGAGGTTTTCATTTTTAGAAAGTAAATTTCATCAGTATTTTGTTTTGTACTTTCATTTGTGGCTTTTTAGCTTTCCAAACCCTCCCCCATTTGGAGACGAAAACACAATTTTTCCTGAGGTTCATAATGTTTAGAAATATTTTTCTTCTCAACCTCAACTTGCTAACTCCTTATTTGGAAGTACTCTCAATAACATATGTTGTTGGGATGTGAATAATGCTGAATATTTCAGTGATCTAGAGCAGCACTGTCCAACAGAATTTTTTCTTCTGATAAAATAGTTCCGTATATTGGAGCTGTCCAATTTGGTAGCCAGTGTTTAAATGTGGCCATCGAGCATGATTAGTGTAACTGAACAATGGAATTTTTTTTATATATAAGATTGATTTATTTATGCATACAAGAGCTGGGGTACAGGCCAGAGATGCTGGAGGTGGTGAGAGGATTCACCAGAGACTAAACGGGGAGCAGAACAGGCAGACGGACTGAAATACACTGCTAAGGGCATCAGTGGGTGAAACAGGAGAGGTCTGCTTTGGCATGTGGGTTTCTCTCTGGCTGGCCAGGGATCGAAGTCGTGCTGCAGAGGCTGTGGATTGCTTCATAGTGCAGTGCTTAACCCCTTGTGCCACCAGGGAGGCCCTGAAAAATGCAATTTCTAAGTTAACTTTTCTTGCAAATAAAATTGAAGTTAATTTAATTACAAATTAAATTTTATTAAAATTTTGATGTAAGTTAAAAACAAATTTAAATAAGTCTAAAGACTCAAGGTTTTTAATTTTGTGTTTTTGCATCCTACATTTGCAACTTTGAGTGGAGTAGTCTTTATTTTGTTCCTTTATTTTGTATCTTTTCTCTAAGGAAAGATATTCAAGGGTATGGTATCAGTGGTACTACCTAATTGATTGTATGTCGTTATAGCTCCCTTTTTCTAGTGATATGAAGAGTGGGTAGCACAAACATTGGAGGGGGAGGCAAGAAAGGGATAAGTTATTTATCCACCAGAAAGGTACAAATTGAAGTTCCTGTCATTTTGTATGTGGACAGATTCCTATCTAGCCTCTTTAGTGACCTTAGCAAAATTTCTCCAAGGAAAGGGTTTCTGTGGTGAGTTGCACCATTTTCTTAGGCTTACCCTACTTTTTTTCTGTTACAGACGCTGCATTCAGGTTGTACATAAGCTGCTTTGCTATCAGAAGAAGTGTAGAATACGCCTGCATTACACCTGGCGGGAACTCTGGTCAGGTAACTTTCTCTTTTGAATTTATTTTCTTTTCCTATACATTTTATGAGACCCTAGATCTAGACACAGGATGAATTAAAAACAAACCAAAAAACTTTAAGATGCTTTTATTTTCATTCACACTTTTTGTCATTCAGTTTTCTCATCCAGACCTGGGCATATCTCATATCTATTCCCCACTTTCTTGTTCCTTTGCCTTGTTTTTTTCCTCCAGCTGATAAAAACAATTGAATATTTTTAAGTTCCAGTGATTCTTTCTTTGAGTAAGAGTGAGGTAGGAGGAGTCAGTACAAACTTGGATCTCCCTCGGTTCCATTTGGTAGCAGCATATGGACTATAGGGAGGCTTCTGTGTATTTCCTTAAGATGAGTAATCTCAAGAGGAATGTCTTAGGGAGAGGGGGTGGGAAGGGGGTGGAGAGATGGGGGAATCCTGTTCTTTGTGTTACATCTGGCATTATTACTGTTTACAGACAGTGTCAATTGTACCACTCCCTCTGTGCCAGAGACAAAAACAGCAAATTACAGTGTTTACTTTTGTCTTTGTATCCATTTGGTAGCCCAGTAAAATCACTGCCACCCCTGCAGGCGGGAAGTGGCTCTTCTCTAAGGGTACAATTAATGCTGGCTTGCCACCCCTTTCTTTTGTGCAACTAATTGGAGGTTTCAGGAAAGCAGAGGAGACATGTTCCCTAAGGCATTCACTTGCTGATAGGTCCTGGGGCTTTTGTGACCTGATGGTATACAATAAAGTCTTCTCCAGAAGATTATAGTGATGAATAGTTGCCCCACCCATAGGAGAGTATCTCTGTATTCTCTGAAGGGAGAGGGTGTGTTAGTGTCAGAGGTTTTATGAGAAACAGGCCAGTAACCCAGCCCCCTTCCATGGAATTCATCTCACTTGTTGTGACACATGGTTTCCTCCCAACCCAATTTGACTTTCTAAATTTAGTCTTCCATAATGGGAAGTAGAGATCTTTAATTAATGGATTAGCAAGTTCTTTGCAGTTACTGCCTTTGGCAAGTAGGAGAATAACACTAAATGGCAGTAATGGCATTTTGGCATTTCAGGAGAGAAGATTGTTTGAGTTTAAGATTGAGGGAATGTCAGAAGAACTAAAGAGTGATCAAAAGAGATTGAAATGACTAAAGTTAGTAGAATTTCTTAGGTAGGAATAATTACTTCTTAATATACAAGACTACTTTTCTTTGTATATGGATATTTATATTATCAGTAGGCTGTAAAAGCCTGAGATTAAAGAGAAAAGACAAAGTGATGCAAGTCTGTGGATATTGATATAGTTGTATTTATAAGAACTATTAGTGGGCAGAGGGGTATCCTGGGACCCCCAAACTTATATGCTGTAAAGGGGTCCAGCCATCTGTGTATACAAAGACACACTTAGTGTAAAAGCGCTTTGATAGAATTGATGTGCATAGAGAGGAGAGAAAAGGGTAATTTCCTGAAAAGGGTAGGTTCCCTGTAAAACACCTAAAGTTACCCATCCCCCTGGGGTAAATGGCAACCAAACAGGGTTGGCCTGAAATGGGGCCACTGAGGCCCAAAAGCTTGCCACAAATCTAAGGCACTTTCTGGCAGGGAAACATGGAAGGGGGCCAAAAGGGCCAGGCAAGTCTAGAACCAATGGCGAAACACCAAAGTAGCAGAACTAAAGTACAAATCAAGAAAACGGTTGGCATTGTCAGCCTCCCCACGTGTGTCTTCCAAGTGTCTCTGCCTATCTTCTCTTGACATGTCTCCTCCACGCCCCCCAAGTCCCTGCTGTGAGTCCAAAGCCAAGAAGCAAAAGGGTCCTTCTCCGTATGTCTTTCTTCCTATGCCACTCCCTGTGTCTCTGGTATCTCTAAGTGCTCTTCTTGTTATAGGGCAGCCCCGATATAAAATGGGGTGCCTGACTGTGGGTCCTCACCTGCGCGCTTAAAAGGACTTATCAATGCTCTACTGCAGGCACACGCGAAAGATTAATAAAAGGTTTATTTACAAGGGAAGGGGAAATGAGGAAATGTACAGCTCAGCGAGAAAAGTGGGAGACAAAGTTTTAAATGCATCCTACCCAATCCGCTGATCAGTAATCCCAAAATGGCACTCTGAGAGCTGGCCGCAAGCCAGGAGCCGTGAAGCCAGGAGGTGAGCAACAGAGTGAGAGAGCCCAAGGCCCACGTGTCTGGTTTTTATACCAACCCTGGCTGCTTAACTCCACCCTCAGGTCCCAGCCACCTTCCCTTTGGTGGTGACGGGATTTGTCTTTCCCAATGTCCTGATGGCTTTGGTCTGGAGTGGGGGTGGAGTCCAGAAAGCCTTTATGGGATTAGTGCAGAACATCCTTTCCTCCTAACATTCTGAGTCCATCTGCCTTCCATGTTATATAGCTTCATCTGGCTGCTTAGCTCTGTCCCTCAGGTGGGGCAGGGAACATGGGACCTCCTCTTTTTTCAAATTTTTAAAAAAGATTTATTTTATCTATTTATGCATACAAGGGCTGGGGTGTAGGCCAGAGGTGTGGGAGTGGGTTATTCACCAAAAACAGAGTGGGGAGCAGAACAGGCAGATTGAGGGAAATACACTGCTGAGGGGAGCAGCGGGTGAGACAGGAGAGGTCTGCTGTGGCATGTGAATCAGCTTCCTGGCTGGGAATGAAATCATGCTGCAGTGGCTGCAGATAACTTTCAGTGCTGAGCCTTAACCCCTTGTACCACCAGGGAGGCCCCCTGGAACCGCCTCCTTTTTTTTTTTTCAAGATTTATTTATACAATCACTGGGTACAGTCAGAAGTGCGGGAGGGTGAGAGAATTCACCAGAGCCAGAGCGGGGAATAGAACAGGCAGACTGACGAAATACCCTCCTGAGGGGAGTAGCAGGCACAGCCGGAGAGCTCTGCACGCCATGTGGGACCCTCGCTGGTGGCCGGGGATTGAACTGGTGCTGCAGAGGCTGCAGGCATCTTCTCAGCCCAGTGCTCAACTGCTGCGCCACCAGGGGAGGCCCTGGAACTTCCTCTTTTTATGGAGATCCTCTGTTAAAGTATGAATGGTTTATATCTATAATTGGGATGAAGTTACACATTGTAGTACTAAAGAGTTGGTGGTAATAGTTATTACTGCCTTTTTTTTTATTCTCTTCTGGTTTTATATTTTATTTCTTTACCATCTCTCCATCCTGTCTCTGTCCATCCTGTCCATCTCTGTCCATCCTGTCTCTCTTCTACATTGCCTTTTAAGTTGGCTCTAGTCTGTCTCTGGGGCAAGGGTTTCCCATTACTCTCCTACCTCTACCTTGTATGTCCTGACCTTTAATAAATTGACCCCTTTATCATATACACTATCTTTCCTGTCCTTTGTGCTGTTATTTTTTTTAAGATTTATTTATTTATGCATACAAGAATTGGGGTACAGGCTAGAGGTGTGGGGGGTGAGAGGATTCACCAGAGACAAAGTGGGGAACAGAACAGGCAGATTGACTGAAGTACACTGCTGAGGGGAGCAGTGTGCAAGTCAGGAGAGGTCTGCTGTGCCATGTGGGTTTCTCCCTGGCTGGCTGGAGATCGAACTTGTGCTATAGTGGCTGTGAACATCTTCATAGGTTGTGTCTTAACCCCTTGTGCCACCAGGAAGGCCCTATGCTGTTATTGTCATGTATCTTACTTTCGTATGTTGAACACCTCAAAATACCTTGTTCCATCAGTTTTTGTTTAGAGAGGCAATTATCTTGTAAAGAGATTTAAAAATGTCTTTTGTATATTTCTTTTCCGGCTCTTAGCATTTCCCCATTTTGGCTAGGAAATCGTTCTTTAGCTTATGTTGATCAGCTGATCATTGATTTTATGTTTGAATACTTCCCATCATATCTGTTTGTAATTATGTGCTATCTCAGGGGTGACCTGAGACCTTTGACAGGTTGAGAAAAGGTGTGTCTGAGTATCTTTAGTGAGGTCTGGACAACTGCTTGCTGCTAGCCACAGGCATTTGTATTACAGTATTCCACCAAGTGAGGTTAGCTCCTTTTCCTATATAGATTGGATGGGCCCTTCTGAAACTCTGGCTCCATGTGTTTGTACATAGAGTGTACAGTGAGATGCAAAGCAGCAGGTGTTACGGAAAGCTGCAAAATACTTTACTACATCTGATGCATCAGAGCCCATAATGTATAATATTGCAATCAGTGAATATAAATGTGGTGATGGTAGAGCCACCCACTCCTTGGCTGGTACTACCTCTCATATGTTGGTAAGCCCGCATTTTCACTCTTTCATTGCCTTCTAGACTTACAGATTTGAGGGAGGTGTGTGAAACTCATCATGGCAAATATGCCTGTCTGTGTAGATGCTTCTGCACATGTGTTGCATCTTTTAACTGACTCTTATTTAGAAATAAGTTTGGTAAGTTGCGTGCCATTAAATTGGACACACAGAAGCCCTTGATGTCTAGGAAGCAATTGATTAGGGTCCAGATGCCTTTTGTCTTTTGGAATGTGAGTTTTTAGTATCACTGCACTTCATTGGTGAATTTTATTTCTATGCTATTTGACTATAGTAGTCTTTGTTATGGGGAAGGTAGCCAGAGGGTTCCTTCCAAATTTCCATATGTAATTCCCAGGCCTAGTTTTATGGATTCGGAACAGTCAACTCTTTGGTTGGGGGCTTAATCCTGCCTGATATGAATTTCTACTATTGGTTTTGTAGATACAAGCCCTGACCTACTCCCTGCTGCCACTATCTATTTATATGATGCCTGTCACCATGGTATCTGAGTATAAGGGAAATATATTTAGGCTAACTTCAGTAGAATATGAAAGAAACAAGTCCTGCCTCCTCATCGCCCTCTTTTTAGCAATTATTGTTTTTTACCAAGTTAGGGGACGTTCAGAAGCTCTTCTCTGACCTATACGCTACTCAGATCTCTTATTTTCAGTAAAAGATTAGGTCTTAAATTTTTCCTGTGATAGAGATAGAAAACTGGGCTTTAGAATAAGATCCTAGTGAAAGAGTTCTTTATCTTTGAGAATATAATGAAATATGTGGTGTTTGTGTCCAGAAAAATACATTTGCATATAATTTTAGAGAGTTCATGGAACTTCTGAAGCCCATTCATGATCCCATGTTAAGAATCCCTAAATTGGGCCTCCCCTGGTGGCGCAGGCAGTTGAGCGCTGTGCTGTGAGACTATCTGAACCCTCTGCAGCCCCGGTTTGATCCCAGCCGGCCAGCGAGAGTCCCACATGGCGTGGCAGACCTCTCCTGTCTCGCCGGCTGCTCCCCTCAGCAGTATATTTCTTCAGTCTGCCTGTTCTGTTTCCCCCTCTGTCTCTGGTGAATCCTCTCACCTTCCCACGAGTCTGGCCTGTACCTCGGTTCTTGTATAAATAAATAAATAAATTAAAAAAAAAAAAAGAATCCCTGAATTTAGAGTCCATGACTTCCCAATTCTGTTTTCAGAGAACATCTTAGTACTCAGTTAAATATTTTTTGTTTATTTATTGACCATACTGCATCCCTTCTGGGAACTTTAGCTCAATAATCTTGTCTCTAAACTTCTTGTGTCTAAAGATCATATTGGTCACTGTTGTTTTATTATGTGTTTTCCTACAAGCCCTTTGGGCTTCTGTTTTAGCTAATCACATTGTTTTGCTATGTTGGCGTACATCTGTAAAATGATTTGTTAAGTGCTTGTCTTTCCTCTTTAAAAAACTCCTGGGGACCAAGGCCTGTGTTTTAATCATTATTTTATCCCTAGCACACTGCTTGGTCTTTTATCGGGACTCAGAAAACATTTGAGTGAAAATGGTTGAAGGGATATGTTGAATTTCCATTAATAATGAGTCAACATTCTCTAAAGCAAGTATACTGTTGTATTTGGGCCTCAGTACAATAGCAATAATAATAGAATGTTTTTTGTCATGTTTCTGTTGAGCTGACTGTATCACCTTTTTATTTGAGTTGTTGAAGTGAAAGGGAGTGGTGGGTAATTTCTCTTTCCTGTCTCTTTTCCTTCCTTGCTTACAGATACATGGATTCCTTTTAACCATATAAAAATAGAAACTTTGGTGGTTTCTGAGCCAGTAACCAAAGAATAAGCAGAATCTTTAGAGAGAAGACTGTAGTTGTTAAAGTGGGAAATCCTTGAACAGAACATCATGGGTTCAGCTTATTTTACTTCCACTGCAGGCAGATGGGGAATTGGGGAGGCAGCCTGCATGTGAACAGTGCAGTTTGCCACAGTCTGAAAATATGGGCCAATTTAAAGGCAGATTTATACTGGCATTTTGTATTTAACTCTTATCTGTGGGTCACAGTCCTTTTTACCCTTTTACTTTGCCATATCCCTGGGTAATAAGTCATTATTTTAATCACCATTTGTTGGGGAAGGGAATGGAAGTATAGAAGGGTAAGTGACTTGCTAAGGATCATGGAACCAGATACTAAACAAAGTCATGATTAGAACTGAGAGTTCCTGACTTCTATGCTCAGACGCAGATCACTAGGCAACATTTGCCTCCCTGCAGGAAGAAAGGCCCCAAAAGCCCCCAAAACAATCTGTTCAGCTTCACTGTGCTAAGTAGCATCCAAAGCATTCACAGTTTTGTGAAAAAGAGAGAAATTGTATGTGGCCTGACCTTTCATATACCTACTGGGAAAAATGGAAAATCCAGAAAGTGTCACAGTTTTCTGAATCCCTCTGGCTCTCTCCTTGCTGGCAGAAACCCATGACTTCTTGATTAGGTACACCTTGAGGCTGGGGATTGAGAAACTATCATTGGAAACTTGTTATACTGTAGGTATTGTCATACAAGACTAAAATATTCCAAGAGAAAGATTGACCTGTACCATATTTTTTTTTTTTTTGCAGTTCTTTTTTTTTTTTAAAGATTTATTTATTTATTTATACAAGCACTGGATACAGTCAGAAGCGCGGGAGGGTGAGAGACCTCACCAGAGCCAGAGCAGGGAGCAGAGCAGGCAGAAGGACCGAAGTACACTGCTGAGGGGAGCAGCAGGCAGCAGGAGAGGTCTGTTGCGCCATGTGGGACCCTCCTCCAGTGGCCGGGGAGCAGCCGGGGATCGAACCAGCGCTGCAGAGGCTGCGGGCAGCCTCGCAACCCAGCGCTCAACCTCTGAGCCACCGGGGAGGCCCTTTGCAGTTCTTTTTTTTTTTTATAGAGGCATGTTTATTTATTTATTTATTTATTATATTTGTTTGTTTGTTTTGTTTATACATACACTGGGTACAGCCAGAAGCGCGGGAGGGTGAGAGAATTCACCAGAGCCAGAGTGGGGAGCAGAGCAGGCAGAAGGACCGAAGTACACTGCTGAGGGGAGCAGCGGGTGGCAGGAGAGGTCTGCGCACCATGTGGGATCCTCCTCCGGTGGCCAGGGAGCAGCCGGGGATCGAACCGGCACCGCAGAGGCCGCGGGCAGCTTCGCAACCCAGTGCTCAACCGCTGCGCCACTGGGGAGGCCCCCCTTTGCAGTTCTTGTATAGATATAATGTTGACAGTTTTGCAGCCTCTTCTGGTTTGGGGAAATGATCATTTGAACTTTTAATTGCTCCTTTTAGTTTAGTTTCCTTTTAAAACTTTGTATTTTGATAAATTATAGACTGCCAGAAAGTTGCAAAAACAGTATAGAAAGTACGCTTCCCTTAGCCTCCTATGGTGGTAACATTTTATGTAACTGTACTAATATTGCTTTTTTTTTTTTTTTAAAAGATTTATTTATTTATATAAGCACTGGGTACATTCAGAAGCGCGGGAGTGTGAGAGAATTCACCAGAGCCAGAGCGGGGAGCAGAGCAGGCAGAAGGACTGAAGTACACTGCGGAGGGGAGCAGCAGGCGTGGCAGGAGAGGTTTGCATGCCATGTGGGACTCTCCTCTGGTGGCTGGGGAGCAGCCGGGGATCGAAGCAGCGCTGCAGAGGCTGTAGGCGGCTTCGCAACCCAGCGCTCAACCACTGCGCCACCGGGGAGGCCCATATTGCTTTTAGTTTTGAAGATGGTATCCAGGTGGGAAAGAACATAGCAGTAAATAGCTAAAGTAGATGGAAAGAAGAATTTTGGCAGCTGCTGTGCTCTTTTGTATTTAAAATTACTTTTTAAATTCCTCTTTCTCCCAAATTTTCTCTAATTTAAATGATTGTATTTTAGGATTGATGTGCCTAATTAAGACTTTTAGCTTCTATGTAAGAAAGATAGAGGTTTCTTTCTTCTCTGGATTATCAGTTCTTCTCAAAGTTAGAATGTTCTAGTATTAAGGCATTAGAAGATATTTCTCTGTTTTCATGATTTTGTTATGAATGATTCTGTAAAGGAGTGTAGAAAAACCCAGGACTGAAAAAAAATGTCAGGAAATGCTTCTTTCAAATCACCACATTTGGCTAAGTCCAAAATTTACACTATTTAGAATATTTCTCTGGCCTCCCTGGTGGCGCAGCAGTTGACTGCTGGGTTGCGAAGCTGCCCGCAGCCTCTGCAGTGCCAGTTCGATTCCCGGCCACTGGGTGAGGGTCCCACAGGGCTCACAGACCTCTCCTGCCACCCGCTGCTCCCCTCAGCAGAGTATTTCGTCAGTCTGTCTGTTCTGGTCCCTGCTCTGGCTCTGGTGAATTCTCTCACCCTCCCACGCTTCTGACTGTACCCAGTGCTCGTATAAATAAATAAATAAATCTTTAAAAAAAAAATAGAATATTTCTCTCATCCCCTCACAAACTTGGCAGAAGCAAAAGATCAGAATCTCTAATAGGCTTAACTTGTTAGAGGGAGAAGAGGGAGAAGAGAGAGAAGAGGGAGAAAAAGACTCCCATCTAAACACCCCTTACAGAATGAGAAATCCCTCCTCTTTCTCTTTTTTGTACATGAAGTCACTTCTGTCCAGTGAATTATCAACTCTCAGGCCCATCTGCATTTTGGCAACTATATGAGACAAAGGAAGAAATAACTATACTTTTGTTGCTCTGCCAGTGTTAGTTCTAAAGAAACATATTGTTTGGTATCATATGGAATCATCTTGCCCTAAATCTTGAGTGAGCAGGACAGGTCTGTTGTAGGTCTTTCTTATTTTGGCAGAAAGCAAAATTCTTGATTCAACATTGAATGGTCTGAAACATGGTCTCATTGACTATTAGATTTCTTAGCGGGTGATTTTGGCTCTCAGTTGGGCAATCTGGAAAAAAATTAGCAGGTGGTATATGTAGGAAATGTAGGGGAACCTGCATTTCCCACAGTCTAAGTTCCATATGGGAACTTTCTCATAAAAACTCATTTTCATGATGAAGAAGTGGTGGGTGGTAACTGTGAGGATTGCAGTGTCCCCAAGAATCTGGGGAATCTGATATAGTTGAGAATCTAATTTTCCCTTTTAGTAGACATATTTCAATAGCAAGTAAAATACTAAGGCAGAGCCTTATTTCCATTTAAAGAAATCATTTTTTCTTTTTTCTGGTTCATGTAAAGGAATGTAGAGCCTTTAAACAGTGCAGTCTGATGACATACTGACTTTTTATTGTGGTGAAATATACATAGTGTAAAATTTACCACGGTAACCATTTTTTAATTATATAATTCAGTGGTATTACATATATTCTCATTGTTATGCAGCTATCTCTACCATCTGTCCCTGTAAATCATCTTGTAAAACTAAAACTCTATAGGGCCTCCCCGGTGGCGCAGCAGTTGAGCGCTGGGTTGCGAAGCTGCCCGCAGCCTCTGCGGCGCCGGTTCGATCCCCGGCTGCTCCCCGGCCACCAGAGGAGGGTCCCACATGGTGCGCAGACCTCTTCTGCCGCCCGCTGCTCCCCTCAGCAGTGTACTTCGGTCCTTCTGCCTGCTCTGCTCCCCGCTCTGGCTCTGGTGAATTCTCTCACCCTCCCGCGCTTCTGACTGTACCCAGTGCATGTATAAACAAAATAAACAAACAAATAAATAAATAAATAAATAAAAAACATGCCTCTATTAAAAAAAAAAAAAAAAAACTAAAACTCTATATACTTATCAAACAATCACTTCCCACTACCCTTCTCCTCTAGCCCCTGGCAACTACCATTATACTTTCTGTCTTTAAAATTTTGACTGCTCTAAGTAACTCATTTAAGTGGAATCATGTATTATTTTTCTTTTTGTCACTGACTTATTATACTTAACATAATGCCTTTTAGTTTCATTTTGTTTTTTTTACAGTATACTTTTTCTTAAAAAAAATATTTTTTTTTTATTTATGCATACAAGAATTGGGGTGTATGCCAGAGTTGTGGGTGGGGGAGGGGTGAGAGGATTCACCAGAGACAGAATGTGGATCAGAACAGGCAGATTGATTGAAATACACTGCTGAGGGGAGCAGCAGGTGAGACAGGAGAGGTCTGCTGTGCCATGTAGGTTAGCTCCCTGGCCAGGGATCGAACTCAGGCCACATTGGTGATAGTGTTATAGCTCTGAGATTTAATGCCTATGCCACCAGGGAGGCCCCAAGTTTCATTCATTTTGTAGCATATTTCTGAATTTCCTTATTAAGATTAAATAATATTGCATATATGTAAATACCACATTTTTTTTAAGCTGATATATTTTTTTAAGATTTATTTATTTATTTATACAAGAACTGGGGTACAGGCCAGACTCGCGGGAGGGTGAGAGGATTCACCAGAGACAGAGCAGGGAGCAGAACAGGCAAACTGACGAAATACACTGCTGAGGGGAGCAGCGGGTGAGACAGGAGAGGTCTGCTGTGCCATGTGGGACCCTTGCCGGCTGGCCGGTATCGAACTGGTGCTGCAGAGGCTGCGGATGGCTTCACAGCGTGGCGCTCAACCGCCTGCGCCACCAGGGGAGGCCCGTAAATACCATGTTTTGCTTATCTATTTGTCCATCAATGGACACTAGAGTTGCTTCCACATTTTAACTGTTGTGAATAATGCTGCCATGGACATGGGTATACAAATGTTTTAATTTTGGGCGGTATATACCCAGTTGTGGCAATGGTAGGTCAGGTGGTAATTCCAGTTTCAATTTTTTGAAGAACCTCCTTACTGTTTTCCACAATGACTACCATTTTACAGTCATTGTGCATAATGGTTCCAATTTCTTCGCATACATCCTCTACAACACTTGATCTTTTTTTAAATTTAATTTTTTAAAAGATTTTTTTATTTATTAATACATACAAGAGCTGGGGTGTAGGCCAGCGGTGCAGGGTTGGGGGGTGAGAGGATTCACCAGAGATGGAGTAGGGAGCGGAACAGGCGGTTTTACTGAAGTACACTGCTGAGGGGAGCAACAGGTGAGACAGGAGAGGTCTGCTTTGCCATGTGGGTTAGCTCTTTGGCGGGCTGGGGATCAAACTTGTGCTGCAGTGGCTGCCGATAGCTTCATAGTTCTGAGACTTAACCCCTTGGGCCACTAGGGAGGCCTTCTTTTTTTTTTAATGATGGGTGTAAGGTGATATCTCATTGTCATTTGGATTTGCTTTTCCCTTTTGATTAGTGATGTTGAGCATATTTTCATGTGATTATTGGCCATTTGTCTATTTCTTTGGAGAAATGTTCATTCAAATGCTTTGCCCATTTATGGATTACATTGCTTTTTTGTTGTTGAAATTTAAGAGTTTATATTCTTGATATTTATCTCTTATCAGATATTTGATTTTCCAGTATTTTCTCCCATTCTGTGGGTTGCCTTTTTACTCTCTGGATTAGTGTCTCTTGATGTACAAAATTTTAAATTTTTCATGAAGTCCAGATTGTATATTTTTTTCTTTTGTTACCTGTCCTTTAATGTCATATCCAAGACACTATTGCTAAAATCAGTGTCATGAAACATTTGTCCTATATTTTCTTTTTTTTTTTTTAAAGAGGCATGTATTTATTTATTTGTTTGTTTGTTTGTTTATACATGCACTGGGTACAGTCAGAAGCGTGGGAGGGTGAGAGAATTCACCAGGGCCAGAGCGGGGAGCAGAGCAGGCAGAAGGACCAAAGTACACTGCTGAGGGGAGCAGCGGGCGGCAGGAGAGGTCTGCGCGCCATGTGGGACCCTCCTCCGGTGGCCGGGGAGCAGCCGGGGATCGAACTGGCGCCGCAGAGGCTGCGGGCAGCTTCGCAACCCAGCGCTCAACCACTGTGCCACCGGGGAGGCCCTTTTATATCAATGTTTATAAACAATATTGGTCTTTAGTTTTTTTTTTGTATGTCTGTCTGACTTTTGTATTAGGGTTATGGAAGCCTCATAGAATGAGTTATGAAGTGTTCCCTCTTTAATTTTTCAGAAAAGTTTGAGAAGCGTTTCAAATCTTAGGCAGAATCTTTCAATGAAGCTATCAGGTCCAGGGCTTTTCTTTGTTGGAAGATTATTGATTAATGATTCAATCTACTTACTAGTTTTATGTCTTTTCAGGTTTTCTTTTTCTTTATGATTTAGTCTTGGTAGATTTTAAGTTTCTAGTAATTTCCCCATCCCATCTAGTTTATCCAACTTTTTGGCACATAATTATTCATAGTACCTGCTTATGATCCTTTTTATTTCTGTAGAATTGGTATTGATGTCCCCATTTTTCATTTCTGATTTTAGTAATTTCAGTGTGTTTTCTTTTCTTTTTTTCCAAAGACTTATTTATTTATTTATACAAGCACTGGGTACAGTCAGAAGCGCAAGAGGGTGAGAGAATTCACCAGAGCCAGAGCGGGGAACAGAACAGGCAGGCTGATGAAATACACTGCCGAGGGGAGCAGCGGGAGCGGCAGGAGAGGTCTGTCGCGCCATGTGGGACCCTTGCTGGCGGCCGGGGATCGAACTGGTGCTGCAGAGGCTGCGAGCAGCTTCGCAGCCCAGCGCTCAAATGCTGCACCACCGAGGAGGCCCATTTAGTGTTTTTTTTTTTTTCTTAGAGCATTTATTAAAGGTTTGTCCATTTTGTTATTTCAAAGAACCAACTTTTGGTTTCACTGAAAATTTTTTTTCTTTCTATTCTGTTTCATTTCTCTCTGCTCTAGTCCTTGTTATTTCCTTCTGCTTCCTGTACATTTGTTTGTTCTTTTTCTAATTCAAGTTGTAAAATTAGCTTATTGATTTGAGATCTCTTGCTTTTCACTCTTAAGTATTTATAGCTATAAATTTCCCCCTTAGCATTGCTTTCACTGCATCCCATAAGTTTTGGTATATTGTGTTTTTTGTTTTCATCTGTACCTATTTTCTGATTCCCCTTATGATTTCCTGTTGTGATTAGAGAAGATACTTTGTATGATTTCTGTCTTTAAAAATCTATTGAGACTTAATTTGTGGCATAACATGTGTTCTGTCCTGGAAAATGTTCCATGTGCACTTGAGAAGAATGTGTATGCTGTTGTTTGGTGGAGCATACTATTTATGTCTATTAGATTTAATTGGTTTATTCTGTTGTTTAAGTCCTCTGTTTCCTTACTGATTTTCTGTTTGATATTCTATCCATAATTGTGAGTGGAGTATTGACATCTCCAACTGTTAAAATAGAACTGTCTGTTTTTGCTTTATATGTTTTGATGGTCTGTCATTAGGTGTATATTTATAATTGTTATATCTTCTTGCTGCATTGAACCTTTTACTTATTTATTTTTTACTGAGGTAACATTGCATTATAACATACAAGCTTCAGGTTGAGCCTTTAATTGATAGTATAATATTCTTCTTTATCTCTTGAACTTAAAAAATTTTTTTTAAAAGATTTATTTATTCATACAACAGCTGGGGGACAGGCCAGAGATGTAAGGGGTGAGAGGATTCACCAGAGACAGAGTGGGGAACAGAACAGGCAAACTGACCAAAAGACACTGCTGAGGAGAGCAGCGGGTGAGTCAGGAGAGGTCTACTGCGCCATGTGGCTTGCTCCCTGGCTGGCCAGGGCTTGAACTTGCACTGCAGAGGCTGCAGATTGCTTCAGAGTGTGATGCTTAACCCCTTGTACCACCAGGGAGGCCCACTGAACTTTTTAAAATTTTAAGTCTATTTTGTTTTATATTATATAGCCCGTTCTGTTGTCTTTAGTTACTATTTGCATGGAATATCCTTTTCTATTCTTTTACTTTTTTGAAAAAGATTTATTTATTTATGCATACAAGAACTGGGGTGTAGGCCAGAGGTGTGTGTGTGGGGAGAGAGGATTCAGCAGAGACGGAGTGGGGAACAGAACAGGCAGATTGACTGAAATACACTGCTGAGGGGAGAAGTGGGCGAGTCAGGAGAGATCTGCTGTGGCATGTGAGTCACCTCCCTGGCTGGGATCAAACTTGTGCTGCAGTGGCTGCAGATAGCTTCATAATGCTGCGTCTTAACCCCTTGCACCTCCAGGGAGGCCCCCTCTATTCTTTTACTTTTAACCTATTTGTGTCTTTGGTTCTCAAGTGAGTATCTTGTAGACAGAATGTAGTTGAATCATGTATTTTAAATCTGTTTTGACAATCTATGTCTTTTGCTTGGTTTGTTTAATCGATGTTAAAAATATTTATTGAAGAGAGCATATATCCTTCTTTTGTGTTTTCTTTTTTTTAATTCTTTCTTTCTTTTTTTTTCTTTCTTTCTTTCTTCCTTTCTTTCCTTTCTTTTTTTTTTTTTTTTTTTTTTTTTTTTATAGAGGCATGCTTTATTTATTTGTTTGCTGGTTTGTTTGTTTTGTTTATACATGCACTGGGTACAGTCAGAAGCGCGGGAGGGTGAGAGAATTCACCAGAGCCAGAGCGGGGAGCAGAGCAGGCAGAAGGACCGAAGTACACTGCTGAGGGGAGCAGCGGGCGGCAGGAGAGGTCTGCACGCCATGTGGGACCCTCCTCCGGTGGCCGGGGAGCAGCCGGGGATCGAACCGGCGCCGCAGAGGCCGCGGGCAGCATCGCAACCCAGCGCTCAACCGCTGCGCCACCGGGGAGGCCCTCCTTTCTTTCCTTTCTTTCCTTTCCTTCTTTCCTTCTTTCTTTCTCTCTCTCTCTCTCTCTTCCCCCCTCCCCCTCCCTCCTTCCCTCCCCTGGTGGTGCAGACGGTTGAGCACAGTGCTATGAAGCTGTCCACATCCTCTGCAGTGCCAGTTCGATCCTGGCCAGCTGCGAGGGTCCCACATAGCGTGGCAGACCTCTCCTGTCTCGCCCGCTGCTCCCCTCAGCAGTGTATTTTGTCAGTCTGCCTGTTCTATTCCCCACTCTGTCTCTGGTGAATCCTCTCACTCTCCCACGCATCTGGCCTGTACCCCGGTTCTTGTATAAATAAATAAAATCTTAAAAAAAAAAAAGAACTGGGGTACAGGTCAGAGGCACGGGAGGGTGAGAGGATTCACCAGAGACAGAGCGGATTGCAGAACAGGCAGACGGATCAAAGACGCTGCTGAGGGGAGCAGCAGGCGAGGCAGGAGAGGTCTGCCACTCCATGTGGGTTTCTCCCTGGCCGGCCGGGAATCAAACCCACGTTGCAGAGGCTGTGGACAGCTTCACACCCCTGCGCTTAACCCTCTGCGCTACTGGGGAGGCCCTGTGTTTATTTTCTTAGTACCTGATAACTTAGCTGTTTGTCCATTTCCTGTATTCCTGTCTGTTGTGTTTCATTGTTTTTCTGTAGTGAAATGCATAAATTCCTATCTTATTTCCCTTTGTGTTCATTCTAGTTATTTTTTATGGTTACCATGGCAATTACATTTACCATCCCAAAGTTATAACACTCTAGTTTGAATTTATAGCAGCTTAACTTCAATAACATACAAAAGACACTTCTTTATAGATCCATTCCCACACCTTTCTGTTGTTGGTTTCACAAAATTACATCTTTATACATTGTATGACCCCAAATGTAAATTTATATATTTTTTTAAATAGACCATTTTCCTAAATTATGTAGAAAACAAGACTTAGAATTACAAACCAAGTTACAATAATATCCAAGTCATTTTTTTTAAAGATTTATTTTTATTTATACATATGAGAACTGGGGTGTAGGCTAGAGGTGCAGGGGGTAAGAGGATTCACCAGAGACAGAGTGGGAAGCAGAACAGGTGGATCTACTGAAAGACACCATTGAGGGTAGCAGCTGGTGAGACAGGAGAGGTCTGCTGTGGCGTGAACTCATGCTGCAGTGGCTTCCAATAGCTTGATAGCACTGACTTTAGGGAGTATATAAAGATATTAGGGAGGCCCTAATATCCAAGTTTTTACATGAATTATAATCTTTATTTTCTTTAAATACATTAGTCTTTTAAAAGATACAGTAAAACATGTTATAATGATACTAGCTTTTCTAAATTTTTCCCATGTTTTTATCTTTATTGAAATCTTTATTTTTCCATAAGGCTTTTAGTTAATGTCTAGTGTCTTTTCATTTCCCCTTGCAGGACTCCCTTGAGCAGGTCTAGTGGTTATGAACTCCCTCAACTTTTGTTTATGTGAAAATATCTTGTTTATGTGGTAATATTTTGAAGGACACTTTTATAAGATAGAGAATTCTTGGTTGACAGTTTTATCTTTTGTTGCTTTAAAAACATATAGACCCGGGCCTCCCCGGTGGCGCAGTGGTTGAGCGCTGGGTTGCGAAGCTGCCCACGGCCTCCGCGGCGCCGGTTCGATCCCCGGCTGCTCCCTGCCACCGGAGGAGGGTCCCACATGGCGCGTAGACCTCTCCTGCCGCCCGCTGCTCCCCTCAGCAGTGTACTTCGGTCCTTCTGCCTGCTCTGCTCCCTGCTCTGGCTCTGGTGAATTCTCTCACCCTCCCGCGCTTCTGACTGTACCCAGTGCATGTATAAACAAAACAAACAAACAAACAAATAAATAAAAACATGCCTCTATAAAAAAAAAAAAGTGATGATTTTTTTGAGAATCCCTCATATGTAATGGTTTACTTTTCTCTTGCTGCTTTCAAGATTCTCTCTCTGTATTTGACTTTTGAGAATTATGTGTCTTAGTGTTAGATTCTTTGAGTTTTTCTTTCTTGGGATTTTTTTAAACTTCTGGATGCCTATATTCATATCTTTCATCAAACTAAGTTTTCAGCTATTATTTCTCCACATATTCTTTTGACTCCTTTTGGTCTCTCTTCTTCTACATCTCCCACAACATATATGTTGGTCCATTTGATCGTGTCCCACAGGTCTTTTAGGCTCTGTTTACTTTTCTTTTTTTTTTTTTTAAAGATTTATTTAATTAATTAATTTATTTGTTTATTTATTCATACAAGCATTGGGTACAGTCAGAAGCGCGAGAGGGTGAGAGAATTCACCAGAGCCAGAGCGGGGAGCAGAGCAGGCAGAAGGACCGAAGTACACTGCTGAGGGGAGCAGTGGGCGGCAGGAGAGGTCTGCGCACCTGGTGGGACCCTCCTCCGGTGGCCGGGGAGCAGCCGGGGATCAAACCGGCGCTGCAGAGGCTGCGGGCAGCTTTGCAACCCAGCACTCAACCGCTGCGCCACCGGGGAGGCCCAGGCTCTGTTTACTTTTCTTCAATCTTTTTCTTTCTGGTTTTCAACCTTAATAATTTCCATTGTCCTATCTTCAATGGAAGGTCATGATTTCTTCCTCTATTGTTGAAATCTCTGTGAGTATCTCTTCTGAATTTTCTGTATCAGTTTTGTACTTCTCAGCTCCAGAATGTCTTTTTTCTTAGGTTTTCTATCTTTTGATGTTTCCATTTTGTTTGCTTATTGTTCTCTTGACTTTCTTCACATCTTCTTTTGGTTCTTTGAGATCTTTAAGGCTACTCATTTAGAGTCTTTAAAAAATATATCTGGCATTAAGTCTTTTTTCATCGACAGTTTCTTTTGATTTACTTTTTTTTTCTTCTGAATGGGCCATGTGTTCCTGTTTCTTTGTATGCCTTATGATTTTTTTGTTAAATACTGGATATTTGAATCACTAATGAGGTAATTCTGCAAATCAGATTCTCTCCTTTCCTCAGAGTTTGCTGTTTATCATTATTTTTTGTTTAGTTTTGTATATTTGTTATAAACTGTCTTTGTGCTGAAAATCAACCTGAGGGATAAAGTTCTTTGTAGGTGTCTTCTGAGCCTTTCTTTGGGCGTACCCAGTAATTTTACCTGTATGTTCAAGTTGTTTTTGAGTGTCCTATTTAATGTATGGCTTCCTAAAGGGGAAAAAAAAAATGAAGGGCAGAATACATGTGGGGAGGAAAGTGTGCATGGCCTTTACATTTCCTGGAAGTTACTTATTTGGAGGGGGCGGGACTTGTAGCAATTGGGGGAGGTGCAGCAACAATGGCTGCCCACCTCTTTGCACCACTGTGATCAGAAACAGCATTAACTGTTCAGAGCACCATTCCCCTGTAGCTTCCACCAGCTCTATGGACCTGTGGAATATGTACTCAGTCATTGAGGAATAAATGCACGGTGCTTGCTTCTAGCCCAGGGGTGAACTGCCACAGTAAATTATCTGAAATTAACCACAGTTTACCCCTTCAGTTCTTCCCCTGGAAGTTGCAAACCTTCAACATAGTCCAGAGCTCCGTATAGTTGTATTAGACAGATTTTGCCAATGCAGTTGTTGTTGTCTAGGTGGGGAGAGAGATTCCTAGTGCTCTGTATTCCATACTCTTTCCCCAGCCCCCAGACGGATGTGGTGTTTTTTGTGCTTTGTTATTCTAGAGAGGATCATAAGCATATAACCAAAGTCATTATCTTGTTTGATTCATTAGCCTCTGTGTCTGTGAGGTGCTTGGGTTGCAGCCAGACAGATGTCTGTATTCTGAGAAGCCACATAGTGTATTTTTAAATTATTCCATTGGTATTGGCTTCTAAGTTCTTCCTGTGCCACCTTGTTGATTGACAGGCTGCTGGTTGCTGGCAATCTCACCTGGTAATTGGTGATGTTATCCAGAGATGCTAGAACTGACTAGAGTTTATAGTGCCCTGGGGTTTTGAAGGCATTAGCTAGGCAGTAGCACCAGTGCTATTTCCAGCCTGTGCTTTTGAGTTTGTCTCCCTCTTTCCTAAGCAAGTGAGATGCTTCTATCAGTCACTGTGAAATTATCCATTTCCTCTAATGAGCAGATTTTGATTTGGGGTCTGTGGCAACTTATCCTAGCTCCATGCCAGGTCACAAAATAGGGTCTGACTGAGTCTTGTCTTTGCTTTTTATTTCTTTCTTTTCATGGCATGTAAAAGCTGTTCAAACAGATAGCTCTCTCTGACCTGATTCTTTGGAGACATTTATTTGTGCTCTGCTGGAGGCTCCCTGTCTCCTTCCTGTTTTTAATCTTATTTAAATGTCATTCACTTGATTTTGTAATTAAGCCTCCCCTCTGCTTCTCTGAGGCAAGCATCTGAGCTATCTGAGCTACCACTTAATTGTGTCTTCCCATGGTTGGCTTGTTCCTGTCTGCACCTGGTTTACCTCCATGTAGGGGACAGGTTTTAGTACTGGAGAAGTTCCCATATCCATTATTTATTCTACTCTCCTACATAGCAACACAGTTTTCCTTCCCCTTGAATTCACAGCAGCATAGGAAAAAATCTGGGGAAGTCTTTATTGCTATAGGGTAAATTAATGCTTAGAACAGCTCTGCAGACAATATCTCTCGTGCAGTTTTGGGAGGGGATGCTGTGTAAGGTGGCAAGATTCTCAGGTGGATGACACAACTCTTCCTATTTGAAAGATTAGTTTTCTCTTTCTCTGGGAATTTAGAACTCAGGGAACCATCCTGGCTCAGCTTCCCAGAACCTGCCCACTATCCTTTATTTCTTTTCTTTTTTTTTTTTTTTTTAAAGATTTGTTTATTTATTTATTTATACAAGCACTGGGTACAGTCAGAAGCGCAGGAGGGTGAGAGAATTCACCAGAGCCAGAGCGGGGAGCAGAGCAGGCAGAAGGACCGAAGTACACTGCTGAGGGGAGCAGCGGGCAGCAGGAGAGGTCTGTGCGCCATGTGGGACCCTCCTCCAGGGCCGGGGAGCAGCCAGGGATTGAACCGGCGCTGCAGAGGCCATGGGCAGCTTCGCAACCCAGCGCTCAACCACTGCGCCACAGGGGAGGCCCTATCCTTTATTTCACTAGTGTCTGCATGCAGAAAATTCAGACCTCTGTATGGTACTCTCATACTTGATGTGCAAGAGTCCCCTCGGAAAGGAGTATGGACCATAGCTAAGTATGAGACTGACAGTCGCCTCTAGTACAGAGTAAAAAGAGATAGCACTTGTAGCCAATTTGTAGTTCCTGAAAAAAAGTCCAGAAACTAAGTTCCCAAAGTGCCTAGTGAAAAAGACTTTCAATGAAAAAACAAACATTTAATGTGCAACTTAATACTTCAAATATTTTACTGACCTTTCTTTTCTATTTTTTTCCCTCAGCATAGGTTAAGAGTATTTGGAGCCAGGTGTCTAAAACCTCATATAGTAGTTAGTGAAACCCAGTATCCCCAAGTTCTGTTGGTATTTATAATGTTGTCGGTATTTCAGTAAATTGGTAGCTTTGATTGTGAATTTGGATTATTATTCTGAAGACTACTCTAGTAGTGTCTTCAAAGCTGCCCGAAATTCATTGTGAATTTGCACTTGTACCCAGGAGTCCATGGCTCTCTGTTTATTGATTATATTTTGCTCATTTCCTTTCCCTCATCAAAGAGGAAGTACTTTTGTATGTTTGCCCCTGTATCACTATAGTGTACTGTGATATAAATGTCAGCTAGTTAGTTAGGTTGGAGTATAGAAAGTTGGGATGGAGTATTTGTGGGGCTCATGTTAGTGTCAGTGAAAAGAAAAGCATTGATCTCTTGTTGTTTTTAATGTGGTAAAATATACATAATATAAATTTTACCTTTTTGCCATTTTTAAGTATACAATGGCATAAGTACATTCACATTGTTGTGCAACCATCTCCATCATCCACTTCTAGAATAGTTTTCATCCTCCCAATCTGAAACTCAGTACCCAGAGTGCATTTTTCCCTCCCCTTATCTCCTAGCAGTTACCATTCTTTCTGTCTACATGAATTTGACCACTTACAGCTTATGTAAGTCAAATCATTTGGTATTCAACCTATTTTGACTGTCTCCTTTCAGTTAGTATAAAGGCATTAAGGTTCATCCATGTTGTAGCAAGTATCAGAATTTCCCTTCTTTTTTGGACTGAATTCCATTTTGTGTGTAACCTTATTTTGTTTATTCATCTGTCGATGGATGCTTGTATTGCTTTCTGCTCTTCTGCATTCCTGCTTTTGACTACTGTGAGTAATGTTGCTATGAAACCTTGTTTTCAATCTCTTGTTTTTTGAGAACATTAAAGTGTTCCAGGTGAGTGGCGTGAAATTCCAAGATGCTTACAAGCGAGGTGGCCTTGAACTTTAAGAATTTTTTGCTTGGGGGCCTCCCCGGTGGCGCAGCAGTTTAGCGCTGGGTTGCAAAGCTGCCCGCAGCCTCTGTAGTGCCGGTTCAATCCCCGGCTGCCTGCGAGGGTCCCACATGGTGCGCAGACCTCTCCTGCCTCCCGCCTCTCCCTTCGGCAGTGTAGTTCGTCGGTCTGCCTGTTCTATTTCCCACTCTGGCTCTGGTGAATTCTCTTACCCTCCCGCACTTCTAACTGTACCCAGTGCTTGTATAAATAAATAAATCTTATAAAAAAAAAAAAGGGAAAAAAAAAGAATTTTTTGCTTGGCCACTTTGACATGTAAGGGGCTGATTAATGGAGTTCTGACTAAAGTTATGGTTTTGATAGTAAATACAAATACTGGCCCTACATAGCTAGCTCCCCACACCCAATGTTTTTTAAATTGAAATTTAGGAGGAAGCAGTATACAGTTTCACAGACCTCAGCATAGGGAGTTCAGGGACTGCTCATTATGTTGCTCTAAATGCACTTTAGCTCCAACTAGCTGTGTGGCTTCTTGTGACTTACTTGATCTTTCTGAATTTGAGTTTTGTCATCTGTAAATATCTAATAGAAAATATCTGTTTCACTTGATAGGTGAGAGAACTCAGCGAGAACAATATCCTTTAAGTGCTTTGCATAATGCCTAGAATCTACCTCGTGCCTAATGTTACCTCCCTTGTCTTTTATAACCATTGTGTTTCTTCCTTTGAAAAGAGATGAATGCAGTTTGGGGGAGGTGATTTCTGTAGCTAAGTGTCTCTTTTTAAGATTTCAGGAAGAAGCCAGTAGAAAAGAGGAAGATCTGAGATACTGTGTGAGCTTCTGGCACAATTATTAATTGTAGTTGTTACTCAGCAGGAAGATATGTTAGATTCCTGTAGATGATATGTCTTTCTGGTGGTGTTGTTTTGGGGCAGCCTACACCAATGAGAATTGTCTTTTAGGACCAGAAAGGTCTAAACCACCACATATGACCTTATCTGAAAAGATACTCTAGAGGAAGCTTGGCCATTCTGTTTTGTGACTGTGAGGATGAGCAGCCATTGCTCACACAGTTTGCAAAACTGTTTACACAGTCTTGAGTTTCTATAACAAAGACCCTTTGGAAATTCTTTAGAAAAAGGCTCAAACTTTGGTGAGAAAGAGCTTATATTAGTCCCTCCTCTCCTCTTCTTTTAAACCTTTATTTAAAAATTGGAAACATGGTAAACAAATGGTTAAATTGAAATGACCAAAAAAATGACAGAAAAAGTGCACCCTGTCTCTCTTATCTTTACAATGACTGCAACATGTATTGTACTAGATACCAAACTCTTATAGACATATGACTAATTAACAATACTATGTTTATACAACCAGCACTTATCTTTTAGTTATCTTAACTCTTCCCTCTATGTACTGCTACTTCTGTGACTGTCCTTGGAACAGTTTGGCTGGTCATGTGCCCAGATGGCACCAAATGGACAAGTGGTTCAAGGGCAATTTGCTAAAAATGTGTAGGTGTGGAGGGGGTGAACCAAGAGCCAGCCAGCATGAGCTCTGTGCTACTTGTGTGTTGGCACTGAGATCCTGAGTAACTGTCCTCTGTTGTCCTTGAACCTGCCCCTGACAGGAGGCTATTCTCTTCTTTGGCCTGCTGTCTAAACTCTGTGCATATCACTATACCATATAGCTTATGAATAAGCCTGTTGATTGTTTCTTTGTTTTGGTCCTGATTTTTGCATAAAGAAAGGTGGATCTTGTCTCTCTTTCAGATCCAGATCCAATCACATTCCATGTTCACTATGTAGTTCTGTAGGAGGCAACCCTCATGGGAAAAGGAGGGACAGCATATTAAAAAAATTTTTCCTATGTTTTGTAGAGTTAACACTGGTTTACAACACTGTATGTGATTTTGGGATATAGGTTCGCACCTCTTCAGATCTATGTTAATACACTAGGAACAGTTTTAGTTTGAATATCTGAATACCTATGTGATTTTTTATTTTTTGAGATAGTAAGAGCATGCAGAAGCAGATGTGTGCAGTGTGAGAGCTAAAGAGGAGATGAGAGCAGGTATGAGGACCTGCTGAGGTGGTTTGTGCTGGAATAAGCTACTGGGAGTTTTCGTGTTGTAAGAGTAGTGGAAAGGTAATAATATGGAAGTAAGTATCTGTTATAGTAACTGAGGACTGAAAGAACAAAGGGGCCAAATACATGAAAATAACCTGAGCTGCCAGGAGGAAGCGAAAATTATAAATCAGAGTAGAGAGAATTGTTGGTAACAACAGTCACAAGTCTCAGCACACCATTTCTATGTCAGCTTTCCTCCCTTTAACATTTAACTCCATCTGGCACCTTTGTTTATTTTTTTAAAATATTTTTTTTTTTTTTTAAGATTTATTTATTTATTTATACATGCACTGGGTACAGTCAGAAGAGCGGGATGGTGAGAGAATTCACCAGAGACAGAGCGGGGTGCAGAGCAGGCAGAAGGACCGAAGTACACTGCTGAGGGGAGCAGCGGGCGGCAGGAGAAGTCTGCGGCCATGTGGGACCCTCCTCTGGTGGCCGGGGAGCAGCCGGGGATCGAACCGGCGCTGCAGAGGTTGCAGGCAGCTTTGCAACCCAACGTTCAATCGCTGCGCCACCGGGCAGGCCCCTGGCACCTTTGTTTAATCATATCTGAATGGCATAGTAGAAAGAACACTAAATAAGAGTTTCCCACTTTCTTTTCTTTCAGGTCCCAGCTTAGTCACTTACAGGGGGAGGCTTTCTTATCCAAAAATGAGGGATTAAATGATCTCTAAAGTCCCACAAATCTATCATCAGCAATGTTGAAGTCTCCCAGGTTTAGATCTCTCATCACATCAGGTTGGAGTATAGAATAGACTATGTTTGCAGTGGTGTGTAAGACACTGAACAGCTGATAGGATGGGTGCAGCATCAGGGAAGTGAAGAGAAAAGCACTATCCATGGGATACTTGGGGCATTACATTTTGAAGGGGATTGTGGTGCCTGATTACCTGAGACTTGTGGGAGCTAATTTTAAGGTTACTTTGTTTTAACTGCCTATTAATTCCCAGGTAAGAAAATCTTGATTTTTTTTTTTTTGGGGGGGGGATGGTGTTGGGTCTGACCTGAATTATCAGGGGAAGAATGCAGGTCTCTCTGTACTGAGTCACAGAGTATTGTAGTGCTGGGCTCTCCTCAATACCATTTGACTCTGTCAATGTTGGTTGCAGTTGGGACACAGGTCACCTCTTGGCCTCTTTGCTTTCTTCCTCCCCTCATATTTATCACTTTGTCATCCTTGACTCTGAATCCCAGAGATCAAGACTAGCTGTAGTCTAGCAAAGAGGCAATAAATCATTGCTCCCACTTTCTTTTCATCAGGTTTCCTGCCCCTTAATTACCACATATCCATTGCTGAAGCTGCATCTTTGTGCTGTGGGTTCTGGGGACAAAAGCCCTAGTTGATTGGATGTCTGCGAAAGCTACTTTGTCTCTCTTCAGCCATTATGTTTTGTAGAGTGCCACTTGTGTTACCCATCCTCTCCCCTTGTCTTCTGTGAGTTTGTAGAGTCTGATTGTCAGGTAATTTATCCACTACCAGGCTTGTCTAAACTCTGGGGTTAGGGACTGAAGTGGGCAGCCCTTAAATAACTCAAGATGATCTTCATTAAGGAGCATGTTTTGGCTGGGGTTAATTATTTTTATATGGATTTTAGCAAGTCCTTTTCTTTCTCTGTGCCCCTGGTAGGCTATAAATTGGTTGTGTGATCTTGTATGGGCTCCCATGAAGCCTTTTTATATCTATCTATCTATCTATCTATCTATCTATCTATCTATCTATCTATTATCTATCTACCTACCTACCTACCTACCTATCTATTTTGTCCAGTTCAACAGTTAACAGACAACATTGAAGGACCAGCTGCCTCTGATTTGCCTTTCCATTATGAAACCTCAGTGAACTTAGGTCATTGGGGCAGGGATGCAGAGTTTGTAAATGAGGATGCCTTATCTTCTTCATCCCTAGCCAGATTTTTTCTTTTTTTTTTTTTTTTTTGCTATTTGAAGGGAATATTTATGCTGTAGAAACAGAGTATAGACAGACTCTTGTACTTTTTCTTGCCTGCTGTTTCTTTACTATACCTGTGCTTCAGAGGATTGAGAGTGAGGGGTGTTGTGTGGTAGGTAGCAAGTGTCTGGAGAGTGTCATTCCCTGCTGTTTCAAATCAAAGGTCACATCTCTCCTGTAAGAGGGGTAAACTTCACACAAAGCTCAGCCAGCATGGGAGAACAGACTTCTCTGATGGCAAAGAAGCAGATTTGGTCTTTAAAAAGGAGAGGTCAAGCCTTTTATGTCTGTGGAAGTGGAAGAAGATAGAAGGACCACTGATTCTTTATAGATTCACATTGAGTAGGGAAGCTAGATACAGGGGCAGTAGTTAAAATATGCACAGGAGCAGGATTCATTTAGTGATTCTGGGTGATAGAGTAAAATACAATTGATAACTTTTTTTATGTTTAATATTTATTTGTAAAAATATCCTTAAAGCTGCATTGTAAACCCGGGACTTGCATGGTTAAACTAGGAATGCCTCAGTAAGGATTGCCAGACAGAAAGGGGATCTTTTTGGTAAATGTTGTCATGGTTGTGAGAGAAAAGAGCAAGCTGCATTTTTATTTGAATAGTGAGGGCAGCAAGGGCCTTTTTTTCCCTCTTCATTGAGCTCTTTTTCCATCTAGAGCTGAAGCAACTATAGGTTCTACTGTGTAGCTGGCACATCTGGGACCAGTTAAATTGAATTATATCCCTCTTAACAATGATTGAAACAAATATCTAAAACTTGGTGACATGCAGTGCTTGCAGCTTAGGGTGAGAGGGGCCCTCATTTTTACCTGTAAATTAAGCAAATATGATGGGGAAATCATCTGGGAGTAAATTTAGAACGTTAAGGTGTTCATTTTATAAATTTTTGTGCTTACTTGCTTTGTTTTGTTCTTTTTTTTGTTGTTGTTGTTGGCTTATAACAATGTACATGACTCAGAGGTCTAGGTTCACAGCTGTTCACGTGCATGTTACCACATCATACCTGCCGTGGGGACCCCCGTTCCTCTACGAGGGTCAGTTGCACCCCCTTCCCTGGTAGCTACCAGCTTCCTCTGGTAGCTTTGAATATACAGTCAGAGTTTAGGGTTTGCTTTGCATTGATTTTATCTGCTTCTTTGTTTTGTTTCTATTCCACATATGAATGAAATCATCTAGTATTTGTGTTTTTCCTTTTGACTTACTTTTGCTTAGCATAATCCATGCATGTTGTCACAAATGGAAAGATTTCATCTTTTCTTTCTTTCTTTTTATTTTTGTGGGACCCTCGCCGGTGGCCAGGGAACGAACCGGCGCTGCAGAGGCTGCGAACAGCCTCACAGACCAGCACTCAACCACTGCACCACCAGGGGAGGCCCTCTTTTCTTTTTTAAGATTTATTTATTTATGCATACAAGAGCTGGGGTGTAGGCCAGAGGTGGGTGGGGTGAGAGGATTCGCCAGAGATAGAATAGGGAGCAGAACAGGCAGATTAACTGAAATACACTGCTAAGGGGAGCAGTGGGTGAGATAGGAGAGGTCTGCTGCACCATGTGGGTCACCTCCCTGGCCAGGGATCAAATTCATGCTGCAGTGGCTGGGGATTGCTTAACAGTGCAGAGATTTTTTTTTTAAGATTTATTTATTTATTTATTTATACAAGCACTGGGCAGTCAGAAGCGTGGGAGGGTAAGAGAATTCACCAGAGCCAGAGCGGGGAGCAGAGCGGTCAGAAGGACCGAAGTACACTGCTTAGGGGAGCAGCGGGCGGCAGGAGAGGTCTGTGCGCCATGTGGGACCCTCCTCCGGTGGCCGGGGAGCAGCCAGGGATCGAACCGGCGCTGCAGAGGCTGCGGGCAGCTTCACAGCCCACACAGTGCTGAGATTTAACATCTTGTGCCACCAGGGAGGCCCCTCCTTTTTTTTTTTTTTTTTTTTAAAGATCTATTCATTTATGCACACAAGAACTGGGGTACAGGCCAGAGGGTGGGGGTGAGAGGGTCCACCAGATACAGAGTAGGGAACAGAACAGGCAGATTGACTGAAATACACTGCTGAGGGGAGCAGCGGGCAAGTCAGGAGAGGTCTGCTGCGCCATGTGGATCACCTCCCTGGCAGGGCGGGAAAACTAACTTGTGCAGTGGCTGCGAATAGCTTCATAGGTTGCGTCTTAACCCCTTGCACCACCAGGGTAGCCCCCCTCTTTTTTTTTTTATAGCTGAGTGTAATATTCCATTGTGTTTATATACCACATCTTTATCCACTTGACAACTTAGGTTGTCTCCATAACTTTGCTATTCTAAATTGCTCTTAGTTGCTATTTAAGAAGTAGCAAAAAGAAGCAGATATAAAGAAAAAACAAAACCTTCTTTGGGTAGATAAGTAGACATGTACTTGGGTAGGTCATTTCACATGTATCCTGCCTTACCTGATTTTTAAAATCTTGGTAGCTGTGACTTACTCTTTCCACTCTTATTTGGATTTCTGGGGAGCTAGTCTGCTTTCATTTAACTTTATTGATTATGCTTTAAATAGCTAAATAGCTTATTGTCTTTTTTTTTTTTAAGCCTTGATAAATTTGCTGAAGTTCCTCATGTCAAATGAGACTGTGCTTTTGGCCAAACACAACATTTTTACATTAGCCCTTATGGTGAGTAACAAAATGTTTCTTTTTCTGAAATCATCCCTTAAGACAGAGCTAGGTCAGTTTGAAATAGGAATTGGTGGTCTGGTAACTAAGTCACAGGGAGAATCAGCTTTACTTTGTTCTTGGGTTAGGTTAGTCTTTTTGGATCCTCCTCATTTTTATCTGTGTCTTAGCAAATCTGGGACTTTCTCTTTCCTGAGAGCATACTATCTGGCAGGGGCAGATATAGATTAGATCTCTGTGTATAAATAGTGAACTGTGTTCCCAGTTGGGAGACTGTACTGTATTACTACAGTCTCTTATGTAGCTAAGTAGCAAAACCTCTAGAGGTATCCCAGTCAGACTCGTGAATCCTTCATAGTTGTACTTGGCTACTGGGGAACATTTCAGGTGCTTCCTCATCTTACTGGTTATTTGGGTTAGAAGAAAGGCATTGTGCTCTTGACTGTCTTCTTCAGGAAGTGTTTGTTTATAAATGCTTAACATTTAGTGGGGGAAAGCCCTAGTATTTACTGATTTCCATAGTAGAACTGAAGCCATAATGACCAAGGTCAAGATAATCAGCATAATATCATTGAGGGTAGAGTTTGGAAAAGATATGCAGTAACAATCCATTTTATGATATTCCTACCACAGAGATATAAAGTATAAATTAATCTCAAATACATGGATAATAGTAAAAGAAAATAATTAGGAAGTGATAAGTTTTGAGTTCATTTTAATATAATTCATTTAGTTGTAAGTTTATGTAAGTTAAGTTTTACTAATGGCTGTATTTAACGGCCCGTCCACCAAATTCCTGAAAATTTAACAATCATCTCACACAAGCCAGTGAGAAATGGCTACAGCATACCACTGAGAATACCCTTCCGGTTTTTATAGCATGATGCCTATATATGGACTTTTGTTTCTTTTTTAGATTGTGAACCTATTTAATATGTTTATCACATATGGTGACACATTCCTGCCCACCCCCAGCAGCTATGATGAACTCTACTATGAGATTATTCGCATGCACCAGAGCTTTGACAACCTCTACTCCATGGGTAAGCAGTTTTTTCTATTTACTCTTTCCTCATCGTCTGTCTGATTTTTGGCATGTGGGAGAAAAAGACTATGAAAGAATTCCTCTAGTTACTTGGTGCCCTTGCTTGGCAACAAAACATAGTACTCTCCTCTTTTCAGGCAGAAGGAAGGTATATGTGGATGTCTTTGCCTTAGGAACTTAGAATTAATATTAGTGGAAAATTTGGTGGAAAGGGCTAGCAACTTTTAGCCCTTGATGCTTGAGAAGGGAGGCTTGTGGATTTAGTGACTGCTGTTGAGAAGGGAGTGAAAGAGTGGGCGGAAATTGACAGCGGCAAATAGAAAAGCTTGGATCCCAGAGGAACATTGTGTGATTTGAGAAGGTACAAGATTTTAAGGAGTTTTAATGTACCTATGTATTTTTAGCATAACTTATGAGAGGAAGTGGATATTAGATAAAAATCTTTTTCTAAAACTTTTTGGCCATTGGCTCCTTGAAATTTAATTTTTCAGCCTTATGAGTTGACTTAGTTTCTGAAAGAGGTCATGTATCTTTGTAAATTTGGGTAAAGTATCTAGTCACTCCTACCTGGAGTTTGAAAGGTCAGGAAAGATTCCTTTACACTGCACAGGAACAGAAAGCCACTCAGTAAAATTAGCTATTATAAAACCTTAGCTTTATTAAGCCTTTTTGAGATATAATTGATATGTAATAATTACATGCATTTAATGTATACATATTTTAATAAGTTTTGACATATGTATATATATGGATATGAAGCTATTACAGTGATTAAGGTAAAGAATGTACCTGTCATGTGTATATATGTATATGAAGCTATCACTGTAATCAAGGTAAAGAACATATCTGTCACCTCTCCAAAATTTCTTTGTATCCCTTTAGAATCCTCCTCTTGTGTTCCCCTTACCACCTCTATCCCTTATCCCCTCCATCCCTTGGCAACCACTGATCTGTTTTCTGTCACTATTGATAGTTTGCTTCATCCCTTCTGTTGAGACTGAAAACTCTTATCTCCTGCTTGGGACTCCTGTATCTTGAGAAAAGTGGAGGGGATTTGGAACAAGTACCCTAGGAGAGGAGTAGAAACAAATTGTAAAAAAGAATACTTGTTTAGGAAGAGAAAAACCTTTTCTAATAGACTTTTAAGAGCAGAGAGGAAAACTTATAAGAGAACTATGTTTAATTTTGTTAGGACATCTTAAGCAGTGGGATTATGGTTTTTTGATTAGTTCTTTTTTCCAATTGCAAGTGTCAGAAAACTCCAACTTATTAAACTATCTTAAACAATTGGAAAATCATTCCACTTTCCAAGAATTCCAAAGAGTATCAATTCCCAAATGATGTGACCAGTTGCTCAACGGTGTTTACCAGGGTCCAGGTATTTTTTCTATTTCTCTGCTCTCTCTTACTCAATATAATACAGTTTTGGTGTCAGGGCAGCTCCTCTCAGAATGGTAAATTCCAGTTGTCACATCAAGACATGTCTTTTTCTTTTTTTCTTTTATTTCTTTATTTATTTTTTTGTACAAGAGCTGGGGTACAGGCCAGAGGTGTGGGAGGGTGAGAGGATACACCAGAGACAGAGCAGGGAGCAGAACAGGCAGATGACCGAAATGCACTGCTGAGGGAAGCAGGCTCGACAGGAGAGGTCTGCCATGCCATGTGGGAATCCCCCTGGCCATCCGGGAATTGAACCTGCACCACAGAGGCCACAGAGAGCCTCATAGCACTGTGCTCAACCCCCTGCGCCACCGGGGAGGCCCCTTTTTCTTTTTTTAAAGGGACCAGAAGCCTCCCATGAGTACTGTCCCACAGACTTCCCATTGACCACATGTGCTTTATGTGCCCTGGTGGTTTTGCATCCACCCTGCTTTACTACCATGCTTGTTTTGAGAATGTATAATTTTCTGAGGATGTTAAACTGCCCCTGAGGCTTTTAACACCCAATTATAGAGAAATAAAGATATCTTTCAATCAGGAAAGGAAAGAGAGCTGGAATGGGAGATACATTTTATAGAAGCGTATGTACCTGCCCAGTGGGGCTATGTACCCAGATGAGATAAATAAACCCTTAGTAGCTATAGTAACAGAGATATTTGGTAATTCTCAAAGCTGCCAAGAGAACTAAAATGTTTACCAGGATAGATCAAATAGGAAAGTGAAAATTTTCACTAAATGAAATACAACGGTTAGTAGTAGCATATTTTACTGCTTTCCATTTTACATAAAGTATGATGAAACTTATGATGGAAAAAAGCATTTCTTAAAAAGATTTATTTATTTATGCATATAAGAGCTGGGGTACAGGCCAGAGATGCAGGGGGAGAGAAGACTCACCAGAGACAGTGGAGAATAGAACAGATAGACTGACTGAAATACACTGCTGAGGGGAGCAGTGGGCAGACAGGAGAGGTCTGCTGTGCCATGTGGGTTTCTCCCTGGGAATGGAACTCGTGCTGCAGAGGCTGTGCATTGCTTCATTGTGCGGTGCTTAACCCCTTGCACACCAGGGAGGCCCAGAAAAAAGCATTTTTTAAGAGTCAATTTTTTTGGAGTATGATTAACATATATATAGTAAAATTCACTCAAAGTTTGAGTTTTTTTTTTTTTTTTAAGATTTATTTATTTATTTATACAAGCACTGGGTACAGTCAGAAGTGCGAGAGTGTGAGAGGATTCACCAGAGCCAGAGCAGGGAGCTGAGCAGGCAGAAGGACCGAAGTACACTGCTGAGGGGTGCAGCAGGCGGCAGGAGAGGTCTGTGCGCCATGTGGGATATCCTCCTCTGGTGGCCGGGGAGCAGCCGGGGATCGAACCGGCGCTGCAGAGGCTGCAGGCAGCTTCGCAACCCAGCGCTCAACCGCAGCGCCACCTGGGAGGCCCCAAAGTTTGAGTTTTAACAATGCATACAGCAGTGTAATTATCACAAAAAAATCAAGATATAGAAGAGTTGCATTATACCAAAAATTTCTCTTCTACTCCTGGGAGGTCGTTTGTATGTGTTGCTGAATTTGATTTGTTAATGATCATTAGGGATATAGGGCTGCAATTTTATTTTCTTATAATGTATTTTTTAGTTTAATTTTCTTTTTTAGTTTATTGAAATAACATTGGTCTATAACATTGTATAGGTTTCAATTGTACAGCTTTATAAATAAATGTCTGCATATACAACACATGTTCACCATTTAAATTCTAGTTTCTGTTCTTCACCATATACACCCCTTTTCCCAATTTACCCATCACTCCCCTTCCCTTCTGGTAACCACTGTCTTGTTCTTATAGTCTAAGAGTTTGTTTTTATTTTGTTTTGTTTATTTCCTTTGTCTTGTCCACATATAAGTGGGAATTATATGGTGTCTTTCTTTTGATTGATTTATTTCATTTAGCCTAATACCATTCAGCATCCATGTTGTTGCAAATGACGGGATTTCATCCTTTTTTTTTTTTTAAATTGGCATGTATTATTTATTTATTTGTTTGTTTGTTTGTTTGTTTGTTTGTTTGTTTATACAAGCACTGGGTACAGTCAGAAGCGCAGGAGGGTGAGAGAATTCACCTGAGCCAGAGCAGGGTGCAGAGCAGGCAGAAGGACAGAAGTACACTGCTGAGGGGAGCAGCGGGTGGCAGGAGAGGTCTGCGTGCCATGTGGGATCCTCCTCCGGTGGCCGGGGAGCAGCCGGGGATTGAACCGGCGCCGCAGAGGCCGTGGGCAGCTTCAAAACCCAGCGCTCAACTGCTGCGCCACCGGGGAGGCCCGATTTCATCCCTTTTTATAGCTGAGTAGCATTCTATTATACCACATCCTGTTTATCCACTCATACATTGATGGACATTTAGATTGTTTCCAACTCTTGACTGCTGTGAAAAATGCTGCAATGAACATGAGAGTGCTTATATCTCTTGGAATTAGTGTTTTCATGTGCTAGGGATAAATACCCCAAAGATGGATGACTGGATTGTATGGAATTTCTATTCTTAATTTTTTGAGCAATCTCCATATTATTTTCCATGATGGCTACACCAGTTTGCAATCCCATCAACAGTCTATGAGGATTTCCTTTTGGGTTTTCTTTTTCTCTACATCCGCGGCAGCACTTTTTGTTTCTTGGCTTTTGGATGATAGCCATTCTCACATGTGTAAGGTGATATATCGTTGTTTTGACTTGCATTTCCCTTATGATAAGAGATGATGTACATCTTTTCATGTTCCTGTTAACCAGTTGTATCTCTTCTTTGCACACATGTCTATTTAGGTCCTCTGCCCATTTTTCAATAGGGCTGTTTTTTGGTTGTTGAAGTGGTTCTTTAACAGGCTTAATCCACTTTACTTCTCTAGTATAAAAATTTTGTGGTGGTCACAGCTGGAACCTGGATCCTCTGCATTGAGACTCTGGTTTGGGTCTTCACAAGATGGTCAGTGAATTCCTGTTAGGGAGATTTAGTGACCACAGTCTTTCCAGAGGTCAGGGGTAAGATAGCTGTAGGTCTTGGAGATGGCATTGAAAGTGGTGTTGGCAAAGTTGCCCAGGTGGCGGTGCAGCCCATAGTTAGTCATCAGTACTAGCTATCATCAGCAACTTCTTGAACACAGAGGACGAAACTGCCAGTCCCTCTGGGCACAGGGATGAGAGGCACACCAGCACAGAGCCAGTGGCCTGTCATCTAGCAAGGGAAGGTATGGGGCCTGCCAATTTTATTCTTGCCTCACCTCATGGGAAGGATGGAGAGTTTGACCAGAATGATAGTCCCTTGGATGGCAGTGGCAACCTCTTTGGATCACTTAACATTCAGATCAGCATATCCGTCATAATCACCAATAATGATAAATGCCTGCTTCACAAACCAGCCTGGGCCTGGTTTTGCACAGATATAATCTCCTCACCCTGGGTTGGCCCAGAAAAAAAAAAGTGATCGCAGATTCCTTGATAGACAAGGAAAGAGTAGAGCTCTCCAGAGACTTGATCTTCATGCTCTTGACCAGGCAGCCCAGCTTAGTGACAGCTTAATTCAAGAGCTCCATGCTGGGGGCCTGGCCTGACCACAACTAAGACCCCTGTCAAAGCCTCCACAAGGGCCTCCCCGGTGGCGCAGCGGTTGAGCGCTGGGTTGCGAAGCTGCCCGCGGCCTCTGCGGGGCCGGTTCGATCCCCGGCTGCTCCCCGGCCACCGGAGGAGGGTCCCACATGGCGCGCAGACCTCTCCTGCCGCCCGCTGCTCCCCTCAGCAGTGTACTTCGGTCCTTCTGCCTGCTCTGCACCCCGCTCTGGCTCTGGTGAATTCTCTCACCCTCCGACGCTTCTGACTGTACCCAGTGCATGTATAAACAAAACAAACAAACAAATAAATAAATAAAACATGCCTCTATAAAAAAATTAAAAAAAAAAAAAAAAAGCCTCCACAAAAGCCGCCACCACCCCTGCTACCACTTCCCACTCCAGGACCCTCAGACCCTCCCTCAGCACTATTGTTGTCCACTGTTCGGTGTGTTCACTGAGAAGAGGCTTGTTGAGTTGTAAAGCTCTTTATATTGTTGGATACTAACCCATTTTTGGACATATGATTTACAGATATCTTCTCCTGTTCAGTAGGATACCTTTTTTAGTGGTAGTTTCTTCTCCCATGTGGAAGATTTTTCAGTTTGAAACAGTTTCATTGTTTGTGTTGCTTTTTTTTCCCTTAACTCCCTTTGGAGCCAAAACTCCAAATGTATTTATCTCAGGGAGCTTCTTTTTTTTTTTTTTTTTTTTTTTTCATTTTTTAATTTAAATATTTTATATAATTCTTACATCTTTTTTCATCTTTGCACAATGTATGCATTTTCATTTTGGTTATATTCCCCATACAATTGCACCTCCCCCCTTTTTTTGTCTCTAGTCTTTCCTTTCCCCGCCACTCCCCCTCCCCAATGGTGTGTCTCTGGTTTATAGTTGATTGTTGATTTTGATTTTTACTTTGTATTGATTAGTCTTTTTCCTGGTCTCTTATTTAGGTTTTTTAAATTCTTGCTATGAGTGAGACCATCCGGTATTTTTCTTTTTCTTTCTGACTTATTTCGCTGAGCATGATCCCTTCCAGCTCCATCCATGTTGCTGCAAACTGCATGTGTTTATCTTTTTTGAATGCTGAGTAATATTCCATGGTGTATATGGACCACATCTTCTTGATCCAGTCATCTATTTTTTGGCATTTGGGTTGTTTCTATAGCTTAGCTATTGTAAATAGTGCTGCTATAAATAAACATAGGGGTGAAGGTGCCCTTTGGAATTACTGTTTCTGTGTCATTTGGGTAAATACCTAGGTGTGGAATTGCTGGATCATATGGAAGCTCTATGTTTAATAGTTCAAGAAATCTCCACACAGCTCTCCATAGTGGTTGTGTAACAGGGTGGTCCCCAGGAAAGGGGGAGGTTCCAGGTTCCTTGCCCCACCCTGTTACAGTTGGACCAGTTTGCACTCCCACCAGCAGTGCAGGAGAGTTCCTTTTTCTTCACAACCTCGCCAACATTTGTTGTTGCTAGTTTTTTTAATATGTGCCATTCTCACTGGTTTGAGATGGTATCTCATTGTAGTTTTGATTTGCATTTCTCAAGGAGCTTCTTTTGGTTTCTGTTTTCTTTTATGTATTTTAGAGTTTCAGGTCTCTTGTTCCCAACTTCAATCCATTTTGAATTAATTTTTGTGTACCATGTGAGATAGTGGTCCAGTTTCATTTTTCTCTGATTCTAATAAGTGGTAATAGTGACCTTAAAAAATGAGTTGGAGAATGTTCTCTCATTCTGTTTTCTGGAAGAATTCTTTAGAAGTGGTATTATTTCTCTTTAAATGTCAGCATTTAAAGACGCTTGTCAGTAAAGCCAGCTAGGCCTGCAGTTTACTTTCTTGGAAGGTTTTTACCTGGCAATTAACTTATACAACTACTTAAGTTATCCATGTCTCCTTGAGTAACTCTTGGAAGTTTGTGTCTTTTAAGGAATTTGTCTTAGATTGTTTCAAGTAGTCAGTTTTATGGGCATAGAATTGTTTGTAATATTTACTTTTAATGTCTGCATCTTTACTGATTTCCTTTCTTTTATTTCTGATATTGATAATATGTATCTTTTTTTCCCTTGGTCAGTCTAACTACATGTTTATCAAGATTATTGACTTTTTTTTCCCCCAAAGAACCAGTTTGCAGTTTTATTGAATTTTTTTCCTCTTGTTGTTTTCTCCTCTACTCTTTAAAAAAAATTTTTTTAGATATACATGTTTTTATTTTTTTAAAAAAGATTTATTTTATTTATACAAGAGCTGGGGTACAGGCGAGAGGCACGGGGGATGAGAGGATTCACCAGAAACTGAGTGGGCACAGAACAGGCAGATCGACTGAAACACACTGCTGAGGGGAGTAGCGGGTAAGACAGGAGAGGTCTGCTATGCCATGTGGAAATCTCCCTGGCCGGCTGGGACTCGAACCCGCACTGCAGAGGCTGCGGACAGCTTCATAGCGTTGTGCTCAACTCGCTGCACCACCAGAGAGGCCCAATATATTTGTTTTTAAAGAATTATTCCTTTGGGCCTCCCTGGTGGCACAGGCGGTTGAGCGCAGCGCTGTGAATCTGTGCGCAGCATCTGCAGTGCCTGTTCAATCCCCACCGGCCACAGAGCAACCCGCATGGTGAGGCACACCGCTCCTGTCTCGCCCGCTGCTCCCCTCAGCAGTGTATTTCAGTCATTCTGCCTGTTCTGTTCCCCACTGTCTCTGGTGAATCCTCTCACCCTCCCGCACGTCTGGTCTGTTCCCCGGTTCTTGTATAAATAAATAAAATCTTATAAAAAAAGAATTATTCCTTTATTGTAAGATGTGTGCGTGTGTGTGTGCGCGTGTGTGTGTTTGTGTGTAGAAGAACTGGGTTGTAGACCACATGTGAGGGGGGTGAGAAGATTCACCAGAGACAGAGTGAGGAGCAGAACAGGTGAATCTACTGAAATACACTGCTAAGGGGAGCAGTGGGCGAGACAGGAGAGGTCTGCTGTGCCATGTAGGTTAGCTCCCTGGCCAGGGATCAAACTCAGGCTGCAGTGGTGATAGCCCTGAGATTTAACCTCTACGCCACCAGGGAGGCCCCTTCTCTTCTGCTCTTACCTCTATTTCCATCCTGTTGTATGTGTTGAGTTTAATTTGCTCTTCTTTGCTACCTTAAAATGGAAACTTACGTCATTGATTTCTTTTTGTGTAATATAAATATTTAGTCTTAAAGATTTTTCTCTAAGTACTACTTTTTGTGCATCTTACAAATTGCATTTGTTGAGTTTTCATTAACATTCAGGTCCAGCATATTTTCTCATTTCCCTTGTGATTTCTTCTTTGACCTTTGGGTTATTTATAAAAAGTGTTGCATTTAAGTCCCAAATATTTGGAGATTTTATGGATATCATTCTGTTAGTAATTTCTAGTTTAATTTAGTTTTTGCTCCAAGAATATTTTTAGTCTGATTTCAGTCCTTTGAACTATATTGAGATGTTGTATAACCCAGAATATGGTTCATCCTGGTAAATGTTCCTGTGTACTTGTAATCTGCTCTTTGGGTAGAGTATTCCATATGCTTCAGTTTGGTCAAAATTTTTGATAATGTCCTCTGTTCTCAGATTTTTCTGCCTACTTGTTCTAAAGGAACAGAGAAGACTGTTAATATCTCCAGCTGTATTCAGCTCTCCTGCCCACCTGTGACTATGCAGGTGTTTCTTTTCACAAACTTTACCTTTGCAAATCAGCAGCAGTAGTTCTTTCTGCCCACTTGTGTCTGTGCAAGCATCTTTTCCTTTTCTTTTCCTAATAACCCTGACCTTTTAAAATGTAAAAAAATACCTCCAACTATAATTGTAGGTTTCTCTATTTCTTCTTGTAGTTCTTTCATTTTTTTCGGTTCATGTATTTTATGACTCTGCTTTTAGATGTATACACATTTAGAATTATCATATCTTGGTGAATTAATCCTTTTATTATAGGATAAATTCCTTCTTTCGCTCTGGTATATCCCTTTTCTGAAGTCTGTTTTGTCCAATAGTAATATAGCCACTTTCTTTTGAGTAATGTCTGCATGTCTACCTTCTTCCTATTAACTTATATATTTATATTTATATTTAAAGTGGTTGTGTTATGTAGAGTTGTTATGTAGAGTTCATAGTTAGGTTTAGTTGTTTGTAATTCAGTTTGACAACCTATGTCTCTGACTTGATATTTAAATGTATACATTTAATGTAATAATCGATATAACTTCTTTTAGTTCTAGCATTTATTTTTGTCTGCTTTTATTATTTTGTCTAGCATTTATTTTGTCCCTCCACCCCTTTTTTGGACAATATGAATATTTTTTAATATTGCATTTTAATTTATCAGTTGCTTATTGACTGTGTTTCTTTGTTTTGTTTTGTTTCTTTTTTTAAAAAGATTCATTCTATTTTTTTTATGCACAAGAGCTGGGGTATAGGCCAGAGGTGCGGGGTCGGGCGGAGGGTGAGAGGATTCACCAGAGACAGAGTGGGGAACAGAACAGGCAGATTGATTGAAATACACTGCTAGGGGAGCGGTGGGCGAGTCAGGAGAAGTCCGCTGCGCCATGTGGTTTGCTCCCTGGCTTGGGGATCGAACTCGTGCTGCACTGGCTGCCAATAGCTTCAGAGGTTGCGTCTTCACCCCTTGCGCCACCAGGGAGGCACTGTTTTGTTTCATTTTTAAAAATTTATTTATTTATGCATACATGAGCTGGGGTGTAGGCTAGAGGTGCGGGCAGTGAGGGGGGGCAGTTTGAGAGGATTCACCAGAGGCACAGTGGAGAGCAGAACAGGCAGATTGACTGAAATACACTGCTGAGGGGAGCAGCAGGTGACCCAAATGCTGCACCATGTGGGTAGCTCTCTGGCTGGGGATTGAACTTGTGATGCAATGGCTGCTGATAGCTTTATAGTGCTGAGACTTAACCCCTTGTGCCGCCAGGGAGGCCCATTGGCTGTGTTTCTTTGTATACCAGTTGTTCTAGGATTACAATTATCTGTTGTAGTCTACTTGGAGCAGCATAGTGCCCCTTCAATGAAATATAAAAGCTTTGCTACTATAGGTTCTTTAATCACCATGCCCCATACTTACTTTGATGTTATACCTATCATATGTGTTTACATATATTTAAAACCTACCAGGCAATGCTATAATTTTGGTTGTGACAATCATTCATATTCTAAAGAATATTAGAGTGAAAAATATTTTTTATGTTTAAAATTTTTTTTTAAGAATTCATTTTTTTTTTTTAAGATTTATTTATTTATGCATACAAGAGCTAGGGTGCAGGCCAGAGATGCTGGGGTTGAGAGGATTCAACAGAGACAGTGGGGAGCAGATCAGGCAGATGTACTGAAATACACTGCTGAGGGGAGTAGCAGTTGAGACAGCAGAGGTCTGATTTGCCATGTGGGTCACCTCCCTGGCCAGGGATCGAATCTGTGCTGCAGTGGCTGTGGATAGCTTCATAGTGCTGTGTCTTAACCCCTGTGCCACCAAGGGAGGCCCCTAAGACTTCAGTTTTTTATTGAACATATTACAAAAGCGGTTTATTCAAAAAGATCAAAACCCATGTCATCATCAGGCTCCTCAGATTCTTCTTTCTTTGTCAGGGTGTGTTTACTGCTAAAATCTCTCTCTTTTTTTTTTATAGAGTCTTTTTATTTCTCTCAGTGGTTTATCCTCAGGGACCAGTCCTGCATACATCACTTTGTACATGTCTTGGGTAGTCTCATGCTAGCCTCTCCCTCTAGGCTGTGATTGAGTATTAAATGTAGTAATGGGTAAGGATGGTATTTGAGACAGGGCCACAAGCCAGGGAATGTTCTCTTCACTTTCAGAGTCTTGCCCCAGGATGCTTGTTTCTGTTATTAAGATCCAGGTACTTAAGCTCTGGTTAGTGAGAACAATCAGTTGTCATATTGGTTTTGGCCTTAGGTTGGGGGTAAGCCAGGTGTTTGAGGCTGCAGTAGTTGCTTTTTTTTTTTTTTTTTTTTTTTTTAATAGAGGCATGTTTATTTATTTATTTATTTGTTTGTTCGTTCGTTTTGTTTATACATGCACTGGGTACAGTCAGAAGCGCGGGAGGGTGAGAGAATTCACCAGAGCCAGAGCAGGGAGCAGAGCAGGCAGAAGGACCGAAGTACACTGCTGAGGGGAGCAGCGGGCGGCAGGAGAGGTCTGCGCGCCATGTGGGACCCTCCTCCAGTGGCCGGGGAGCAGCCGGGGATCGAACCGGCGCCGCAGAGGTCGCCGGCAGCTTTGCAACCCAGCGCTCAACCGCTGCGCCACCGGGGAGGCCCTGCAGTAGTTGCTTTTATGAGGTGATGCAGGTGATCTAACCTGGCTCTCCTCACTGTTTAGGGCTCCACCTATTCTAGATTGGGAGCCTCAGGCTCAAGCCAGTAACATCATTCAACCCTCTGCTCCTTCAGTTTTCCAGTAGTGCACCTTCTGTCCTGCACACCAACTCTGTGCATGCCCTTCTCCAGCAGTGGTGCATGATCTCCATAGTCCCTGGTGTGGGTGTGTGCCCCTCAGAGGCACTCCATACAGTAGTGACTCCTCCCTCGTGTGGGTTGTACTGCCCCAGCAAACATAGTTTAATTACTGTCTTTCCTACCCCTTCCTGCAACTCTCTTGCTTCCAATATATGTGGTAGTGTTCTGTTTATCTTTCAAGGTTGTTTGCTTTGTTCTGTTGTATTTAGTTGTGAATATGTAGAGGAGGTGAGCCTGGTGTCTTCACTTTGCCACCATTCTGCCAGAGTCCCCCAATATGGATTTTAAAAGAATGTAAAAACTAAGTATGGAACCCAAGTAAAGGGGAGTGGAGGGCAGAGGGACCCAAGGCAGAGAAGGAGTAGAATATTTGATAGAAAGTGGGGAAAAATTCCCTGTTAAAAATAGTTGGGAATATGTCTTAATATTTTTCTCTAGGATGAGGACATTTTAAAAAGAATGTTGGGGGCCTCCCTGGTGGTGCAAGAGGTTGAGCACAGGTCTGTGAAGCTGTCCGCAGACTCTGCAGCACGGGTTCGATCCCGGCCTGTGGGGGAGATACCCACATGGCACGGCAGACCTCTACTGTTTCGCTCGCTGCTCCCCTCAGCAGTGTATTTCAGTCAGTCTGCCTGTTCTCTTCCCCACTCTGTCTCTAGTGAATCCTCTCACCCTCCCACACATCTGGCCTGTACCCTGGTTCTTGTATACGTGAATAAATACATCTTTTTTTTTTTTAAAGATTTATTTATTTATTTATACATACAAATACTGGGTACAGTCAGAAGTGCAGCGGGTCGGGGCGGGGGGGGCCGGGTGAGAGAATTCACCAGAGCCAGAGTGGGAAACAGAACAGGCAGACTGATGAAGTACACTGCTGAGGGGAGCAGCAGGCATGGCAAGAGAGGTTTGCATGCCATGTGGGGCCCTCGCAGGCGGCTGGGTATCAAACAGGCACTGTAGAGGCTGCAGGCAGCTTTGCAGCCCAGTGCTCAACCGCTGCGCCACCAGGGGAGGCCCTAAATAAATCTTTTTAAAAAATAAAAAGAAAAAGAATGTTGGCAGACAAATTATTCAAATAGCACTATTCATAGATGTCTCCATTCCTCATATTTGTGTTTTATACTAAGAGTCTGACAGATCTTTGTTCTTCCCCTTCTTTACAGTCCTGAGGCTTTCTACCAATGCAGGCCAATGGAAAGAAGCAGCTAGTAAGGTGACCCATGCGTTGGTTAATATCAGGTAAGGAGTGAGAATGTGCGTCTTTTGGAGTCTCTTGGCTCATCTTGAGGTTTATTTTACCTTTCTAAGTGGAGTGTGTTGAACACTACTACTATTTTAAGCCCTGATGTCTGTAGGAGTGAAAGAGATTGTCATACTTGATCAAGAAGAGCAGAGTGCGTGAGTTTGACTTTGTCACTTTGAAATAGCTCACAGTGCTATTCTATGAATTCTTACCAAGAGGTGGTTGCAAGCTCTTTTCAGGCATCTTTGTTGCCAAAGTGTTTTCCAAGTATAAGCCATCTGAAAGCTTTTCTCTGAAATTTTGTTCTGCTGTTCTCTGTGAGTTCAGTGAATGACTCATGGGGATCTGGAACTTTGACATTTTGCTTCACGTGGTTATTTCTATTTGTGGTAAACAGAGGCAAGTAGAGCTCATGGGGCTAAGTCATTATAAGTTCCTCATGAAATAGCAAGACAATTAGATTGCTGTACATACTGGATAAGACGGAATCAGACATGGAGTTGTTTTAGAGTCTTGAGGAAACACCATTCTCACATGGGAATGAGCTGTTTGTAAATGGAGGGAATATGCCCTCAGTATTATGAAACATAAAAGCTGGTTTTTCCTACATTCCTTGCTCCCTCTGTGTCTATCATTTTCCATTTTCTCAACAGTTATTAAATTGTTCTTGCAAACAATTGAAAAATTAATGTTGAGTAGAGAGGCAAACCCAACAGATGGAGAAACTTGATTTAGCTCCAGATGTAAGCCTTGCCAGACATTCCCAGTAATAGTAACGCACATTTACAACTTGCTATAGAATGTAATGTGTGATAAAGCTGGGATTCAGTATTTGTGTCTGTGTCTTTCTTTCTTTCCTTTTTCTTTTCCTTAAAATGTGCTATGCCTGCGCTAATATACTACATTGTTTGGCACATCTGGAAACAAGAAGAAAAGTGTGAAAGGGAGGCCTGGAATGAGGGAGTGTCGGGGTGAGATGTGCTAACAAGACTGTACTGAAGGTTGATCTGCCTTACCTGACCCCAGAGACATTTTGCCACAAACACAGTTTTATAAATCTCAGAAATGAATGCATATCTACACTTAGTAATAAACCCGATACTGTAGTAAGGTCTTTTGATAAATGTGATTTTCTGTAAGTATTGGGAATTATAAGCTGCCTTCTCCCAAATATCCCTTTGTGACCCAAGGGCAGTATGACAAATGTGGGTATTTGAAAGAAGCACCAGATTCTGGGCTAGAGTATGAAGTGCATATGGATATAATTCATGTTGTGTTTATTTATTCATGTATTTACTTAGGCCTTTCTGGCAGCTCCTTTTCATCTGGGGCCTGTTTCCTTGATCACATTCCTTTATGCTTGCTTTATCTCCTGCTTTGTTGCTTTTCCTTTCAATGGCTTCTGGCTTGGCTGTTCTTAATCTTCCCCAAGGCCATCAAATAGCTAACTTAAGTTCTTGTCCTGTCTTTTTTCTTAGCCCAGGAAGGACTGGATTGAGCTTAATAAAAAATGGTCTGACTATGAACTCTTCCTTCTCTTTGGAAGCCTCTGTCAGGTCTATACCTTTATATTCCTAAAACTTCTTTGATAAACTTGCTATAGAGAATAATTATATCATCTTCACTGTTCTTAGTGGATTAGACTCAGAATATGTCAAAAATATAAAAAATCAGGGCCTCCCTGGTGCCACAAGGGGTTAAGACACAACCTGTGAAGCTAACTGCAGCCACTGAGTACGAGTTCAGTCCCCGGCCAGGGAGCAACCCATATGGCGCAGCAGACCTCTCCTGACTCGCCCGCTGCTCACCTTAGCAGTGTATTTCAGTCAATCTGCTTGTTCAGTTCCCCACTCTGTCTCTGGTGAATCTGTAACAGGGTGGTCCCCAGGAAAGGGGGAGGTTCCAGGTTCCCTGCCCCACCCAAGGAAGGGTGGAGCTGAGCAGGAAGAGAAGCTGCAGAAGAGACTGAGGAAGGAAGCAGGATGGAGCCAGGAGACCTGGAGGAGGCGCATGGAGCCTAGAGACATTTGAAGAAACTGCGCTTGTCTCTTGGGCGTGGACTGGGGTGAGACCCATGGGGAGGTGACAATGGCAGCTTTTATCTTGATGTTGATTTGCTCTTTTCCTTCCGGGCTTGTCTGGTTGTTTCTGACCCTTTTCTGTGGGTCCCCACTGGAAGGTGCTTTAGACTTGTGGCAGGCTTTGGGGACTTTCTCTGGGCCAATCCCATTTGGATGGGGTTTTACTCACGAGGGGACGGGTAACTTTGGGTTCTTGATTTAGAAACTAGACTCTTTGCCTTACCTCTATTGTTTCCTAGTTTTATTAAATTTCCTTCCCATTGAAGTCTTATATGTTTTGTGTTGCTGCGGCGGATGGCAGAACCCATTTAGAATAGGCAGGTTTGCGGGGTTTGGGCTGCTCCTCTCCCTGTTCTATAACAGATTTGGCGACCACTGCCCCTCTCCCTGTCCTATAACAAATCCTCTCACCCTCCCCCACCACACACCTCTGGCCTGTAACCCAGTTCTTGTATGCATAAAAATAAAATAAATCTTTAAAAAAATATATCAAAAATCTAATAAGTTATCTCAAGAAATGACTGTAAAGATGTGTTTGAAGTCCAGATCAGGGGAAAATATTGGTGATGCTGTCACCAGATGGGATTGGCTTGAGGCCCCTCAGGCTGATCTCTTCCTTGCCCACAAAACAGGCAGATAAGCTAGCAGCATACCAGCCACTGTCCACTGCTTCACCCACGAGGAGCAGAGGGACCAAGGGGTCTCGCTAGCAGGCTGCATGATGGGCTCTTGAGACCCTCTGGTCAAGATTGAAAATAAGATTCCACAGACACCAGCAGGCTAGGAGTCAGCGTTTGAAGTGCAAGAAAAGAGCGCTCCAGGGAGGCCTCTCTGGGCATGAGAGAGTCTTGAGGAAGTGCTAGGGCGAGGGGTTTAAGTACGTTTTAAATGAATGGGGTTTGAGAACAAAGGAATTAATTGAGAAAGAGTGTGGACTTGGCTAAAGTCCATTTGTTGTTCTAGCAGTGGGCACCAGTCAGCTGCAACTCAGGAGTAGTGCAGGGCTCCTGACCATCTCCCAGGTGAACATCTCTTGGAGCCCATGTGCCCACAGCTCCAGTTTGAACCTGTCTGGTCTCAAGATCTGTGACTCCCTTTTTCTTCTGGCTCTTTTAACTACCCTTTTCCCATGGCACCCAACTTGATAAGCTGTGGATTAGTGAACAAAACAAAAAGCAGTGAGCCCAGGAAATTTATGGCAGCAGGTGCCCAGGCCTAAAGTCATCAGTTTTTTTAAACCTCTTGTTTATATGAGAACAATAAAATTCTTGAAAAATCTTTGTCTTTGATTCCTGTTCTTGTCCCTATCCCGATCCCAGATCCTTCCTGTCTCAATGCTAACTAAGTCTGCAAAGTATACTTTTTTTCCTTTCTGACATTTATTTTCCCTTAATAAGTACCCAACTTTGTGCTGTGCTTTCATATACTTTCTTCAATCATCAAATTCTACAGAGTGTAATATTAAGTTAAAAAAAGTAGACTTTTTAGCATTGAGAAAACTGATTCTTAAAGATATTGCGAGTGGGCCTCCCTGGTGTAAGTCTCAGCACTATCAAGCTATTACCAGCCACTGCAGCACTAATTTGATCTTGCATGAGTTTGTTCCCTGGCCAGGGAGCTAACTCACATGGCAACCTCTCCTGTCTCACCTGCTGCTCCCCTCAGCAGTGTATTTCAGTAGATCTGCCTGTTCAGCTCCCCAGTCTGTCTCTGGAGAATCCTCTCATCCCCCACCCACACCTCTGACCTACACCCCAGTTCTTGTATACACAAATAAATAAAAATAAATCTTTTTTTAAAAAAAGATACTGTGCATTGCAATGATTTCCACAATTGTGTAGCAAAGCTGGGAGTTGTAGGTCATCTAACTCCCAAATCCAGGCCTCTTTTCTGCTATGCTGGAATGCCTCCCTGCATAGAATTGTGCTAAGGGCTACCATTGAGGCAAACAGAAAATTCAGCATGATGTATTGAACGGAACATGGAAATTTGAGTTAGGGGGACTGGATTTTTAAAGTTTTTGTCTGTTATTACATCATGTGTTATAACCTTGAGCCAAATTATATAGCTTCTGTGAACCTTTTCCCTCTACCTGTGAAATGATGATATCATCAACTGTTTCACAGTGGAGTGAAGAATTATATAGTATATGTGAAAATACTTAGTAAACTGTAAAATACTGGTCATTTCACTTAGCACAATGTCTTTAAGGTTTATGCATGTCAGAATGTGTGAGAAATTCCTTCCTTTTAAAACTGAATAATATTCCATTGTATGTTTGTGTCACGATTTGTTTATCCATTCATCCATTATAGTTGCTTCCACCTTTTGGTTATTGTCTTTGGTTATCTGTGCTAGTGTATAAATATCTCTTAAATCTGTACTTTTAAGTCTTTTGTGCATATGCCAGAAATGGAATTGGTGGGTGCCTATGGTAATTCTATGTTTAATTTGTTGAGGAATTGCCAAACTGTTTTTCAGGTTTAACATTTTGAGCCTTCCTTAGAACATTTCCTTTGTCTTCATATGTCCCTTTCATAAATTAAGATTTTACCCTTAACTTTGAAAGATGTTTCACTTTTCTTTATAGGTAGACTTTGATACTTTGAATGAAGTTTGTCCAGGGAGTTTTCTTTTCTCAGAGTTTGCATTCTCTTAGCTTTAGGGCAAAACACAGTATGACTAAGAAGGTTGCGTTTCACAGAACCATTGGTAACCAGTTGTAAGGGGGCAGGACTGGACACTGCAGGTTTTCTGATCCCATGCAGACCAGGTAAAGGAGGAGTCAGAGTCCTCAGTGGTTTTGCAGGTTTTTATTGGGGTTCAGCAGGTACATGACAGGCAGGGGTGCTGGGAGGCTGGCAGTCCTCCCAGCCCCCAGCAAATCTTCACTCTATCTGGGCTCTCTGGCGTTCTCTGCTTCTGCTTCGGGCTTCTTCTCTTTCGGCTTCTGCTGCTGCTTTCTCGGCTTCTTGCGTCCCTGTGACGCCGCCCTTAGAAGCACAGTCTTAGCGCAGGTGTACCCACTTCAGGTGCACGCCATCAGGCATGCATTCAGGTTCACAGGGTTCCCTCATCTATCCTGATTGGCGGGAGGGCAGAAAAGCCTGATACCTTTTACCTTACCCTACACCAGTGCTGCCTTATGTTCCTGTGCTCTTTCCGAAGAACTTAGGTGGTACACCCACGAAGGGTGAGTTGGTTTAGAAAACAAGAGGCTTGTCAGAAAATTAGTCTCTCAGGGATATTGTGGAATATTTAACTATTGGCTATCAACTTGGTTATCAAGAGTAAGTAAAGACTTAACAGTAAAATTGTAATGATATACATTTACCTTTGTTGTTTATAAAGGTTATAAACACCTGATCTCACACCTGAAAAAATTTCTAAGATAGTGGATAAACTCTTAACCAACCACCTCTCCTTGTAGCATGTTCTCTGATAGCTATGGGGAGGGATTCAATTGTATGTGAAATTTTCAAACACATTAACAACAGCTGGAAGGTCCTCTGAGACTGCTTTGCCAGTTGAGGATGGCTACAAGGCTGCAAGTCTTTGGGATCTTCTGGAATGCAGTGCATCTAATGGCAAGCCAACATAGTCTTTCCAGCAGGCGAAAGGCAGCCTGCAGATTTTTCTGTTTGGAATTTAGATTGTGACAGTGAAAATTAACAGTACTTCCACATGCTTGAAGGCCTAACTTTGCTCAAGTGTCAGTCTCTTTGTTTGTCTTTCACTTGTCTTTCATAGCTTAGTCATGCTAGTTCTTTAATTGTCAAGGTTATTTGTGTTTAAACAATTTGTCTGTCTCTTCCTGTTTGATCTTTCAGAAAGGTTCTTAAAATGCAGCTGCTTAGAAACTATTTTTATTGAAACACCTGATATCATTAACATCCCAGGCCCTATGTTTGTTCCTCCCCATTGGAGGATTGTCCCATTGCTTTAACACAAGAAAAATAAAATACTATTGCTCCACATTTAGAATTACATTTGTTGGTGTAACTGTTATTTCAGCTGCCACCACAGATCTACTGGTCCACAAAGGAAAAATAGTATGAGAGCCATATGCAGGGCAGGAAGGAAAACACTTGGAAAGTTTTATTTGAACATTTCTATACTAAGTATTTCCTGCTACTACTCAGCAGGCTACCCCAGTGAGGTCCTGTACTTTAGGAAGATGTCTGCTGACTATTAACCTAATTAGTCAAAAGAGAAAAATATTAGAATATAATCTGACCTTCATCTAGCCAAACAACTTTCAAGGTAAGTAATTTGAAGCCCTTAATGAATCTCTTCAAGTTACCATCTTAATGCTTTTCACTTAATGAGCATTTTATTAGCATCAAGTTCACAATCCTATTCTCTGGTTTCTCAGGGAAAGAAATAGTGGCTGAATTGCTGCAAATAGGTTTTTCTCCTGATCTGTAATTTTCTAAAGGTGGATAAAATTTTTACTCTATAATTAATGTATTAATTTCCTCCTTTATTTGAAATGCATTGAACTAAAGATTAGTTTTCCTTTGAGAATGACTTTTTAGATATGGCTGTGGTTAGCAACAAGCCTGGTGTTTGGAATGACAATTCAGTACATTTCTTTTTTTTTTTTTTTTTTTTTTTTTTTTAAAGATTTATTTATTTATTTATACAAGCACTGGGTACAGTCAGAAGCGCGGGAGGGTGAGAGAATTCACCAGAGCCAGAGCAGGGAGCAGAGGAGGCAGAAGGACCGAAGTACACTGCTGAGGGGAGCAGCGGGCGGCAGGAGAGGTCTGCGCGCCATGTGGGACCCTCCTCTGGTGGCCGGGGAGCAGCCGGGGATCGAACTGGCGCTGCAGAGGCTGCGGGCAGCTTTGCAACCCAGCGCTCAACCGCTGCGCCACCGGGGAGGCCCAAATGACAATTCAGTACATTTCTCTGTAAGTCTCTTTAATTGTTCGCCTAGTGAGTTTTCCTTTTATTCCCATTTGTTCCATGGTCTTTTTATGCCAATGCTGAGTTGTTTCTCACTTCTCTTCTTTCAGCACCCCCTCCCCATTTTGTGCTTATGTACTTGTTTTCCTTCACAGGAGAAAAAAAAAAACTTCCTCAAGAAAAAAAAAAAAAAAACAGGGAAACTAAATATACTCTGCTGCAGAGGCTGCAGAACAAGAATAGCTCTCAGCAGCTTCTAGATAAGGAGGTTCATGGAGCATAACACCCTTTGAAGCAGGCTGTGTAAAGAATTCTGAATGTCACAATAAAGCGCTTAGGCAGTAATGAGGGAGCACATACTCACTGTTGATGGCCACAGAGTTAGGGTTGGAAAGGGAATGTGAGGATGTGAGGTATCAGCCAAGCAAAGTATCCCCAACTTCCCTTGCCCAATTACTTGTTTGGGCCAGAATTCTCTTAACAGAATGATAATGAAAAGTTGGGAGGAAGAACAATTGACACTTAGGCCCTTCAATTTGAAGGATACAACTTAGCCTAGTGAAAAGTAAATATGTTAAAATGATTAATGATAGGAACAAAGGCTGATGACTGTTGAGTAGCAGGGAATACATGAACATAATCTAGTCCAGTTGTCTGCTCTGAAGTGGCAGGCAGACGAGCTCAGATTATCCCCTGGGTTAGAATTTATCAGTAATGACCTTTCTTCTGTTAATCAGACCCTGCTGATCTCCCATTATCTAGAATGAAAAGCATTATGCAGATTAAAACAAAACACCAAAATGAGGCTGCTATAATATGGTTTCCCCAAAGACTGGGAGCATTGCATATTATTCTAATAGTTGCTGTTCCCTAATCTCTTAAGACTACAGCTAGAAACGAAAAGCCAAACACTGAATCCCATGTGGTTAGTCATATGTTTTGCCCTAACTTGGTTTATGCTGCAAAGTGAGGCTTTGCATTAGGTCATAGCTGAGCTTGGTAAACTGCAGTGCGGAAAAGAAGCCTTAGTTTAGGAGATCACATATTTATAATGAAACACTGAGATATTTAGGTGGGGCTGCTGTGATTTTAGGTGAGTGACTAACATGTAAAACCCTCTTACCTCAGTCTGAAATCCCCTAGGGGTCTTCCCACTTCCCTTTTTTTCCTTTTAATTGTGGAGAAATATACATAGCATTTTAACCTTTTTTAAGTCTGCAGATCTGTAACATTAGGGATGTTCAAATGGTCATGCAACCAACAACCACCTCCAGAACTTTTCCTCTTCCTCAGCTAAAACTCATTAAACAGTAACTCCTTACTTCTTCCTCCTCCCAGTCCCCAATAATCACCATTCTACTTTCTATGTCTATGAATTTTGACTACTCCAGGAATTCCATGTCAGCAGAATTATATTTGCCCATTTGTGACTTGCTTATTTTCCATAGTATAACATCTTCAAGATTCTTCCATTTGTAACACATGTTGTCAGAATTCCCTCTTCCTGCTTATTTTTTTTTAAAGACTTATTTATTTATTTATACAAGCTCTGGGTACAGTCAGAAGCGTGGGAGAGTGAGAGAATTCACCAGAGCCAGATTGGGGAGCAGAGCAAGCAGAAGGACCGAAGTACACTGCTGAGGGGAGCAGCGGGCAGCAGGAGAGGTCTGCGCGCCATGTGGGACCCTCCTCCGGTGGCCAGGGAGCAGCTAGGGATCTAACCGGCGCTGCAGAGGCTGCGGGCAGCTTTGCAACCCAGTGCTCAACCACTGTGCCACCAGGGAGGCCCTCCTCCTGCTTTTTTTAAAGACTAATGTTCCATTGTAATAGGTTTTTTTTTTTTTAAGATTTGTTTTTTTTTAAAGATTTATTTTTATTTTTTTTTAAGATTTATTTATTTATGCATACAAGAGCTGGGGTACAGGCCAGAGGTGCAGAGGGTGGGTAGATTCACTGAGACAGTGGGGAACAGAACAGGGAGATTGACCGAAGTATACTGCTGAGGGGAGCAGTGGGCAAGTCAGGAAAGATGTGCTGTGCCACGTGGGTTGCTCCCTGGCTGGCCCGGGATTGAACTTGAGCTGCAGAGGCTGCGGATTGCTTCATAGTGTGGGTGCTTAACCCCTTGCGCCACCAGGGAGCCCTCAAAGATTTATTTTTATTTATACATACAAGAACTGGGTTACGGGCCAGAGTTGTGGGGAGTGAGAGGATTCACAAGAGACAAAGCGGGGAATAAAGCAGGCAGATCGACTGAAATACACTGCTGAGGGTAACAGCAGGCGAGACAGGAGAGGTCTACTGCGCCATGTGGGTATCTCCCTGGCTGGGGATCAAACTTGTGCTGCAGTGGCTGCGGTGAGTTTCATAGGTTGCATCTTAACCCCTTGTGCCACCAGGGAGGCCCTCCATTGTAATTGTATGCGACATTTTGTGTTTCCATTGATGAATGCTTCCATTGCTTCTACATTTTGGCTATTGTGAATAATGCTTCTTTGAGCATGGACATACAAATATTTGAGAACCTGCTTTTACTTCTTTCAGGTATATCCTCAAAAATATAATTGCTGGATCTTACGGTAATTCTATTTTTAATTTTTTTAGGAGTCACTTTTCCACAGCAACTGTACTATTTTGCCCTTTCTCCATATCCTCACCAATACGTGTTGTTTTCTATTTTTTTGATAATGGACATTCTGATGGATGTGACATGATATTTCATTATGATTTTTATGTGCATTTCCCTAATAACTAGTGGTGTTGAGTGTCTTTACATGTGCTATTGGCCATTTGTCTATCTTCTTTGGAAAATGTCTATTCAAGTCCTTTGTCAATTTTAAATCGTACTTTTTGGGTTTTATTGTTGTTGAGTCTTTGGAATTCTTTATAAAATCTGGATATTAATCTCTTATTAGAGATACGGTTTGCAAATATTTTCTCCCTCTCCATGGTTGACTCTTCATTCTGTTAATAGAAATCTTTTGATGAATGTTGGGGCCTGCTGCCCTAAAGGGAGCTGGAGTTGTTGGAGAATACCTGTTTACTCTTCATAGGGAGTTCCAGGACGTCAGAAGTTCTGCAAACAGAACTTCTTCCCAGAATTTACTCCTTTTCTCTGAGGATGTGCTGGCTTGTGCACATGTTCCCTGCTAACCAGGAAAACTTATTATCAGCAGTAACTTATTTATCTGTATAAGCAAAAACACAATTGCATGCTATTTTCTTGTTCCTTTGTTCATATCTTTAACAAAAGCTTGGACTGGGAGAGTGAAAGGCAGAGCTGCTGTCTACGGTACTCTCCCCAGCCTCCCCACACTGCAAATTCATTTAGACTCCAAGTCTTCATTATTGGCAGAGAACTTCATCGGCTGTCCTGTCTACAACAGATGAACAAAAGTTTTTAATTTTGATGAAGTCCAATTAGTCTTTTTTCCTTTGTTACCTGTGCTTTTATTGTTATATCCCAGAAATTACTACCAACCCAAGCCATAAAGCTTCCCTCCTATGTTTCCTTCTAAGAGTTCTGTAGCCTTAACACTTACATTTAGGTCTTTGATCCATTTTGAATGATGTTTTTGTCTATCGGGGAAAATGTGAGTCCAACTTCCATTTTTTGCGTGTGGATATTCAGCTTTCACAACATCCACTTTACCTTTTTGAGATAACCATGGTTCTGATTTCTTAATTTGAATCAGAATGAATTTGGAATTTAACTAATATGGTATATAATAGAGACTCTGCACATTTTTTTCTGCATGTTCCTATTCCTTTTTGTTTTTTAGGTTTGCTTTTTCCTCTGCTTGTTTAAGAGATAACTGTGGTTAAGAGCAAGGACTCCAGAGTTAGGTTGTCTTGAGTTTGAGTCTAAGCTGTCATTTACCTTGAACAAGTTTCATAAATGCTCTTTGCTTGTATTTCCTCATCTGTAAAGTGAGGATAACAATAATGGAACCTGTGTCATTATGGAGATGATAAATGACAATATACGTAAAGCACTTAGAATAATGCTTGGCACGTAGTCAATGCTGTTGAAATGTTCATTTTTCAAAGTTATTGTCCTGAATGTACAGGTTATGGGCAGGGGGTAGGGCAGCTCTTAACAGCCTACATAGGACTTCATTCTAGATAAGCAAGTCCCTTCCATACCCAACTTTGTTCAGTTACCCTGGCCCCAATCATGTAGACTTAGAAAGGGCCAGAGTTATAAAATGATATTACTTATTGATATCAGCGACAACACTAGAATTTGGTATGTTAGTCTGTGTCTTTGTATCATTGATGGGAAAATAGTTTGGGTGGAGAAAGTTTGTTTTCCATCACTTTCAGCTTTTTGAAGAAAATGTTTGACATTGAAACCTTGGCTTTCTTATTTTAAGGTGAGTAGTCTGCCTTTTCTAGGACAAATCTCATTTGTTTACGATATATAATTTCTTTTTATTTCTGTAAGATCAGTAAGAAAATGATACATGGGAAAATTATCCTAATTTTGTCCAGTTTACCTGGCACTATAACAAGGTAATAATAGGGGGATAGTTTGTATTTAGAGTTTACATACATACATTCTCTTTGTGAGAGATTTTCTCACATGTTGGTGTTAAACACAGTATTCTAGATCTTGCTTGCTCCATTTTGTGGTGAACTAGTAAACCACGGCTATTTCTTTTCCTTTTTTTAAAAAAAATATTTATTTATTTATTTAAGCAAGCACTGGGTATAGTCAGAAGCACGGGAGGGTGAGAGAATTCACAAGGGCCAGAGCGGGGAACAGAACAGGCAGACTGATGAAATACACTGCTGAGGGGAGCAGCGGGCGTGACAGGAGAGGTCTGCCACGCCATGTGGGACCCACACTGGCGGCCTGGGATCGAACTGGCACTACAGAGGCTGCGGGCAGCTTCGCAGCCACCAGGGTAGGCCCTGTTTCTTTTCCTTTATTCAAAATGCTAGCAGGGCCTCCCCAGTGGTGCAGCGGGTTGAGCGCCGCGCTGTGATGCTGTCCACAGCCTCTGCAGTGTGGGTTCAATTCCAGGCCGGCCAGGGAGAAACCCACATGGTGTGGCAGACCTCCTGCCTCGCCCTCTGCTCCCCTCATCAGTGTCTTCGGTCCATCTGCCTATTCTGCTCCCCGCTCTGTCTCTGATGAATTCTCTCACCCCCCTGCCTCTGACCTGTACCCCAGTTGTTGTATAAATAAATAAATCTTAAAAAAAAACCTCCAAAATGCGAGCAGTCAGAACTCATTGACTCTTTTTTTTTTTTTTTTTTAAATAGAGGCATGCTTTATTTATTTATTTATTTATTTAGTTTGTTTGTTTATACATGCACTGGGTACAGTCAGAAGCGCGGGAGGGTGAGAGAGTTCACCAGAGCCAGAGCAGGGAGCAGAACAGGCAGAAGGACCGAAGTACACTGCTGAGGGGAGCAGTGGGCGGCAGGAGAGCTCTGCGCACCATGTGGGACCCTCCTCCGGTGACCGGGGAGCAGCCGGGGATCGAACCGGCGCCGCAGAGGCCGCGGGCAGCTTCGCAACCCAGCGCTCAACCACTGCGCCACCGGGGAGGCCCAGAACTCATTGACTCTTGATGACTGCATGTTGAACTTTATAACAAAGAAAGAGTATAGGTACAAAAATAACAATTGTCTTGAAAGTATTTAATTTTGAGAGGACAATGTATTTTGATGTGGAGTAGTTGAGGAGTTGTTAAGTGTGTTCTTGTATGTGTGTAGTCTTATCTGGTGCCCTGTCTTTTGTACCTCATTTTCTTCCAGAAAGGTAAGGGCTGCCTGATTGTGGTCCATTTTTGTTGGAGACCTCTAAGGCATGAGGTACTGAGACAAGGAGAATGTCAAGGTTGTGACTGGAAGACTGGTCAGCATGGGCTGGAAGACTGGCTCATGTCCAGACCAACATGTCTTTCCTTTCTTATGTCAGCAAAGCTAAACCTGAGAAATAGACAAGATTAGAAAGGAAGTAGAATATACCTGATAATGCAGAACCTTGGCAGTGAATGTGTTCCCCGGACAAGGCTAAATACTTAGAGAATGATTCATTGTCTAATAACTAACATAGAGGGGAGAGGGGCTATTTGTATCAATAAAAAGGAGTTGCACCTAGCACTGGGATGCTTGAGCCCGGAATGAGCGGCCTTGTGTTCCCTGGGTCCTGCTTCTCTTAAACCCTAATTTGTGTCTGTCAGTTCTTTATTTCCAAGTTCTTTCGGTGCCTCTCCTCAACCCTGTTCACTGGTGCTGGTCTCTGGCACATTTTTATTGGTTTAGATAAGGAGTCTGACTCCAGGGAGAAAAGTGATCAACCATATTCCTAGCCCTCTATTCTGAATCTAGCTACTGGACTGTGAAATAGGCGGAGCTTGGTGGATTCCAGATGCTGGCTCTGAGAGTGTTAATTGAGGCCTCCTCTGTGGGGTCTCCCCTTTTGTAAAGGCTAGGAATGTGAGTAGCCAACTTGAGGAAGCTTATAATTGTAAGTTAGTTGAGAGAGATCTTATATGTATGGTGACATTACTTTGAATGTTGTTTTGGCAAACAAATAGACAATCTTTTTGCTTGTTAATTACTTTGACATTTTTCTTTTTCTAAATGAATTATGCCAATTACTTATTTGAGCCTTTGGAGGTGGATTAGAGGGACTAACTGCCTTTCTGACTGAGCCAGTGATAATGGAGTAGTTGCTTCCTATTGATAGAAGGTAATTAAGGGACCAGGTCTTTTAAGGTAAGTTGAAAGGGCTTTACTCTGAGCAGACCGTTGCAGATGAAATTGCTGAGATAAAAGAGGACTTCCTCTTTTTTATTGTATATCTTGTAGATTATCAGTGCCCGGATCATAGAACCTTAAAATCTGAAAGAACCTATGAGACCTACTCTGGTATCCTTCCCAAAGCATACATCTTATTTGTTGGGGTACTGTCCAGCCTCTGCTTGTACATTTGGTGATATAGTGTTTACTCCTTAAACTATTTAATGTTTTTAAAGATTTATTTTTTATTTATTTATGCATACAAGAACTGGGGTGTAGGCCAGAGGTACAGGGGGGTGAGAGGATTCACCAGAGACAGAGTGGGGAGCAGAACAGGCAGATGCACTGAAATACACTGCTGAGGGGAGCAGTGGGCAGTCGAGACAGGAGAGGTCTGCTGCGCCATGTGGGTTAGCTGCCTAGCCAGGGATCGGACTCATGCTACAGAGGCTGGCAATAGCTTGATAGCACTGAGACTTTAACCCCTCCCTCCCACCAGGGAGGGCCAGACTACTTAATATTTTTTTAAAGATTTATTTATTTATGCATACAAGAATTGGGGTATGGACCAGAGGTGCCGGGGGTGAGAGGATTCACCAGAGAGAGTGGGGAGCAGAACAGGCAGATCTACTGAAATATACTGCTAAGGGGAGCAGCAGGTGAGACAGGAGAGGTCTGCTGCACCATGTGGGTTGCTCCTTGGCTGGCCGGGGATCGAACTCATGCTGTAGAGGCTGCGGATAACTTCACAGTGTTGTGCTTAACACCTTGTGCCACCAGGGAGGCCCAAGACTGCTTAATTTTTTAAGTGATGAAATCTCTCCCTCATCTTGGAATGTTGCCTTTATAACCTGAACATATTGATTCTATTTATACTGCAGATACAACACTCATAATTATACTCTGTCCTCTACATGTTAACTTCTTCAAAGGGCTGATGAGTATACTACTCCCTCCTATATATAAGCAGTACATCCTTTCCTCTTCAGTTGTTTTTCATATGACATGATTTCCAAATCTTTGGCATTTTATAATTATCTTTTAGACATTTCTAGCCCCTCAATATACCTCCAAAGTATAGTGTAAAAGTGCACAAAGTAAACATTCAACAGATGTTTATTGATTGAATAACATCTAGCTCTAGATTCAGATATGATCTGAATAGCTCAGATTATGGGGCATATGGACATATTTGTAGCCTCTGATTGTATTAGTTTTTCAGCAGCTGAATTGTGCTGCTGACTCATAATAAACTTATATCCCAGTAAACTCTTCAAATCTGCTTAAAGTCACTTGCTGTTGAGCCAGCTCTCTCTCATCCTATAATTGTTCTGTTGATAGTGCTATTTGGCTTTGTGGTAATGGTTTATTCTGTTTGTTTCTGATATTTGTTTATTAAATTAAAAAATTTCGAACAATGTAGAAAAATACAATGAACAAAAGTAAATTAAAATCATCTAAAAAATCTCACCATTCAGAGATAACTACTGTTACTCTTTTTGTGAATCTCTTGAACTTCTTGAGTTGATTTTTTAAAAAATCACTAACCTGAATGGAACTCTTTATCCTTATTGAATGTATCTTGCTTGTTGCAACCCATCATTCTAGTTTATCAGGATATTCTTGGAGACCTGATTATGTCATTTTATGTATTGGATTTTCTTTGCAACTTTGTATCATCAGCACATTTGGTAAATATATCTTCTAAAATTTTGTCCAGATGATTTGATCTAATCCTGACTCTGCTACTTATTTGGTGGATGAGTTGGTAATAATCTCCTCTTTCTGGGTTTTGGCTTGCTGCTGTTATATAAAATAGCCTTGAAAACTTAAAAAAAAAATTCCTTACAAATCAACTGCAAAGCTCATTGTAAAGAATAAATTTGTGAAGAAAAAACTGTGGGTGGGGAATCATCAGCCAGGGCCAGACTAGAAAAATAAAATCCTTTAATAGAAAAATCAAAGATAACAACCTTCATAGAGTGGTTCAGATCTTCCTCTGTCCTCCTACCCTTTCGAAACCCCAGCACAGGGATATACCACCTGAAATATTTAAAAAACAACAGAATAGCCCAACAAACTGTAGCGAGCATTAGGCCTTAGGTTGAGATATTAGAGAAGAAATAGAGATAAAACATAGTAAAAAGGCAGTTTGGAGTGAGGGTAGGTGGGAGAGCTTTACTGAGAAAGAAGATGCTCTTTACTGTTTTCTCTTTTAATTAGTCGTAAGCTTGGTGGTCACAATAAAGGCTTTTCTGAGTTGTGGTCCATTGGGAGAGAAAAGTGTGAAATTCACGGCTGCCTCCTACTTCTCTCCTAAACAAGCCTTGCCTTGTACATTGCCATTTCCCTTGGGTTTTTAAAGAAGGTGTGTGATAATCTAAAACTGAAACTGAAGCAGCGTTTTAAGCAGGCAATTAATGACATGGTAAGAATTTTTAGCTCCACTAGATTAATTGTTAAATGAATTGTGTCTGCATTTTACTGTCATTTTACTGTGATATCAGCCTAATTATAAATATAGTGTTACATAGTAGAAGATAATAATAAGCAGAATTATGCACTCAATGATCATACTTCAAAATTTTCTAGCACTGAGGAAAGATTTTCTTCTTAAGCTGTCTCTAGCTCTTCTTTTTATGTAGGTTTTGATTAATTTTACCTCGATTATACATTTCTCCCTGGAGCCCAGATATTGTGCATGCTCCAGCAAAGTGGGCTCCTGTTGTAAAAGGTTTAATGAGACTTTTTGTTCTAATTGGTTTCTATATAATTTCTTTTAAAACCAATAACATGTGAGTGGGATGTCAAACACAGGATGTGCTGATGTATTTTCGCTACCCTGTGCACCAGAGAACATTAATTTCTCTCTCATTTGACACTATTTTCATATGATGAAAATTCTCAATCTCAAGGAAGCACCAGAGACGGTTGGTTTTCACTGGTGTCTCCTCTCCTGCATTCCTCTTGGTGACTCTGAAAAGGCAGCAGGAGTAAGACATCTATAGTTGTAATGCATTCTGGATAGAAAGGGGTGGAAGGTTTCTGACCAAGGTTTTGACTGTACCTCATTTTTTTATGGGTTATTTTACTGGATAGCATTCAGATAGGGAAGGATTAAAATCTGTATCTTTTGGGGCCTCCCTGGTGGTGCAGGGGTTATAGTCTCAGCATGGTCAAGCTATTGCCAGCCACTGAGGCATGGGTTAGTTCCCCAGCCAGGTCCACATGGAGGACCTCTCCTGTCTCACCCACTGCTCCCCTCAATTGTGTATTTCAGTGGATCCGCCTATTCTGCTTCTCACTCTTATCTCTGGTGGGTCTTCTTACCCCACCCCATCCCCCCACCGTACCTCTGGCCTACACCCCAGTTCTTGTATGCATAAATAAATAAAAATAAATCTTTAAAAAAATAAAGTAAAATCTGTATCTTTTGCCCATTTAACCTAAACTGATGCCTACTTACTTAAAAAAAAAAAAGTACTGGGGTCTCCCTGGTGGTGCAGGTGGTTGAGCACAGTGCTGTGAAGCTGTCCGCAGCTTCTGCAGTGCCGGTTTGATCCCCACCGGGTGCAAAGCAACCCACATGGCACGGGGGACCTTTCCTGTCTGGCCTGCTGCTCCCCTCAGCAGTGTATTTCGGCCAGTCTGCCTGTTCTGCTCCCCACTCTGTCTCTGGTGAATCCTCTCACCCTCCTGCACATCTGGCCTGTAACCTGGTTCTTGTATAAATAAATAAATCCTAGAAAAAAAAGTACTATATTAATGTATTTTTGAAAAATTTGAAAGAGTACTGTATTTGAAAAATTGGAAAGTGTACTGTATTAATGTATATTTGTAATAAAGGTTGATCATAAAGTGAGCATCTGTGGACCACTCACCCTAAAAAATTGAATATAACCGACTCACTAAAATGCTATCTTTGTCTCTTTTTAATTGAGTTGTTTTATATGTAAAATTTGCAAAATCTTAGGTGTGTAATTGAACAACTTTTTATGTCTGTGTAAATGTATGTATATCCATCGAGATAAAGACATAAAGCATTTTCATTACCAGAGAAAGTTCCCTCGTGATCTTCCTTTTCCCCAGGATTATGTACCTTTCTGACTTCCTTCACCATAAATTTGGGTTACCTGCTTTTTTTTTTTTTTTTAATTAATTAATTAATTAATTTGTTTGTTTATACATGCACTGGGTATAGTCAGAAGTGCGGGAGGGTGCGAGAATTCACCAGAGCCGGAGCGGGGAGCAGAGCAGGCAGAAGGACCGAAGTACACTGCTGAGGGGAGCAGCAGGCGGCAGGAGAGGTCCGCGCGCCATGTGGGACCCTCCTGCGGTGGCCGGGGAGCAGCCGGGGATCGAACCGGCACCGCGGAGGCCGCGGGCAGCTTCGCAACCCAGTGCTCAACCGCTGCGCCACCGGGGAGACCCTGGGTTACCTGCTTTTGAGCTACGTATAAACAAAATCATATAATGTCCTCTTTTGTGCCTGGCTTCTTGCACTCAATATGTTTTTGAGATTCATCCACTTTGTGGTATATAGAATTCATTCCTTAAAAATATGGGTGTGTGTGTATATGTACATAAAATATATATATATAAACATTTTGAATTGTGGTAAGAAACATAAGATTTACCATCTTAACCTCTTCTAAGTGTGTAGTTGAGTAGGCTTACATATATTCATGTCATTCTACAGCAGATCTCAAGAACTCTCATCTTGTAGAGCTAAAACATTATACTTACTAAACAACAGCTCTTCCATTACCCCTTCTCCCCTGCCCCTGGCAACTACCATTCTACTTTTTCTCTATGAATTTGACTACTTTGGGTATTTCATATAAATCTTTTTGTGACTGGTTTATTTCACTAAGCATAGTGTCCTCAAGATTTATGCATTATGGAGCATGGTACAGGATTTCCTTCCATTTAAAGGCTGAATAATAGTCCATTATATGTGTAAACTGCATTTTGTTTATTCATATGTTTATGGATACTTGGGTTATTTTTCACCTTTTGGCTATTGTGAATAATGCTGCCATGAACATGGCTGTACACATTTCTAGTAGTTCACTCCTTTTTCTTTTTCTTGCTGAGCAGTATTTTATTTTTGCATAAATATACCACAGTTAATTTATTCATTCTCCCCCCCTCCCCTGCAACTTCTTTTTCAGCTGGTTTCTCTAGGTATCTAGTCTTATTTGTCATCTTCTTAGCCTCTTTCTTGTTCTCCCCTTCACTGGTTCCCTCAAAACCTGCAGATTAACATTTAAGCTCTGTAGCATGACATATAATTCCATTCTTAATATGCTTCCTGGAATCTCTTCCTTAATGCAGTTATGCCAGACCATCTCTAGACAAACCAGAGACACTTATAGTTATCTGGAAATTTTATACTCCTGACTCTAAATATGTCATTCCTCCCTTCCTTAGCTGTCCTTTCCCAACTTGTCAGCTTATCCCTTGAAATAATATATCTTTTTTTAAAAGGTTTATTTATTTATGCATACAAGAGCTGGGGTGTAGGCCAGAGGTGTGGGGTAGGGGGTTGAGAAGATTCACCAGAGAGAGTGGGGAGCAGAACAGGCAGATCCACTGAAATACACTGCTGAGGGGAGCAGCAGGCAAGACAGGAGAGGTGTGCTGTGCCATGTGGGCTATGTCCCTAGCCAGGGATCAAACTCATGTTGTAGTGGCTGGTAATAGCTTGAAAGCACTCTGTCTTTAACCTCTGTGCCACCAGGGAGGCCCCACTGAAATAATACATCTTAAGCATCATTTCGTCCTTCGAGCCAGGCCTGGCCATAATACAGTGGTAAATATTTACTTGTCTATCATCTTTACTTGGCTTTAAGGTCTTTGAAGGTAGGTAGCATCTATGTCTCACACTTCTTAGTAACACAGTGCCTATTTTCAATGAATGTTTGTTGAACAAAGATTACCAGAGTCCCACTCAGTGTCTTGGACAAGTGGAGATTCAGGATCCTGATCTTGAATGGGCTAGTCCTAATAGTACCTCAGTTACTCTTTGGCTGACCGAGGCAGTAGAGCAATTCAGCAGCATCTCAGAATCACTGAACAAACATGCCAGGCAGAGTGGAAGAATTCAGGTACAAGTCAGTGGTACAAGCCAGGGTTAACAGCAAAGAGATTTGAAGGTGAGGAGAATTAGGGTTAAACTCTAGAGGAAAATGCCCCGGTGCCAAGTAGAATATCTGCAATAGCTTTTCTCAAATTGTGAGCACAGTCTGGGTGGAAGTATGAAAAGCGTGTATAGTTGAGTAAGTACTGAATGTTTCCTGGGACCCAGCATTTGAGGTTGTGCAGCTGGGTAAAGAGAAATCCACTTTGGTTGCAGACAGTAGATGCCTGGGACTCTGTCAGGTGGTTTAATCCACAGGGGCTTGCTAAAAAAAAAAAAGAGAGAGGCAAGAAAACTCTTCATGTCCAGTGCAAGAGAGAAAAAACACTCAGCAGATGGGAACACTAAAGGAAAGGCTTTGTAAGTGTCTTTGTCTTCCTTGGCAGAAAAAAAGTGGTTCATCTAGTCTTAAATATAGCAGAGATGGTAGCTAGGAAGGAAATATGAAGATAGCCTCTTGTACCTTCTTAGCTAATATGCGTCACTGTGTCTTTGAAAATTGAGGCTATTCAAAAAATCAGCCTGTTGTTTTTTCAAACTGGTGAGGGTACCAGGGCTTAGGGAAAATGGATTGTTGTTAAAGAAGGAAGGAGGCAAGGAGAGAGGAAGAGGAGAGGAAGAGTAAAGAAAATTTCTTTGATATGTGCCATTCTCACTGGTATAAGATGGTTGGTATCTCATTGTAGTTTTGATTTGCATTTCCCTGATTACAAGTGATGTTGAACATTTTCTCATATGCCTGTTGGCCATTTGCATTTCCTCTTCAGAGAAGTTTCCTTTTAGCTCTTCTGCCCATTTTTTGACTGGATTATTTTCTTTGTTTTTGTTGAGTCTCATCAGCTCTTTGCAGTTTTTTGTGATCAGTCCTCTATCATTAGTGTTGTGTGCAAAAATGTTCTCCCAGTCGGTGGGGTTTCTCTTTGTTTTGGTTACTGTCTCTTTTGCTGTGCAGAAGCTCTTTAATTTGATGTAGTCCCAGCTGTTTATCTTTGCCTTCACTATCACTGCTTTGGGTGATGTGTCTGTAAAGATGTCTTTGATGTGCATATCATGTAGTAATTCGCCTTTATTTCCTTCTATGTGTTTTATGGTGGCACATATTAAAAAAACTAGCAACAACAAATCTTGGCGAGGTTGTGGAGAAAAAGGAACTCTCCTGCACTGTTGGTGGGAGTGCAAACTGGTCCAACCACTATGGAGAGCTGTGTGGAGATTTCTTGACCTACTAAACATAGAGCTTCCATATGATCCAGCAATTCCACTCCTAGGTATTTACCCAAAGGACACAGAAACATCAATTCCAAAGAGCACCTCCACCCCTATGTTTATAGCAGCACTATTTACAATAGCTAAGCTTTGGAAACAACCCAAATGCCCAAAAATAGATGACTGGATCAAGAAGATGTGGTACATATGCACAATGGAATATTACTCAGCGATCAAAAAAGATAAACTCATGCCTGCAGTTTGCAGCAACATGGATGGAGCTAGAAGGGATCATGCTCAGCGAAATAAGCCAGAAAGAAAAAGAAAAATACCGGATGGTCTCACTCATAGCAGGAATCTAGAAAACTTAAATAAGGGACCAGGAAAAAGAATAACTATAAGAAAGAAAATATCAAAATCAACAAACAACTATGAACCAGAGACACTCTATGGGGGTGGGGGGGAAAGGAGGGATTGGAGTCAAAATAAGGGGGTTGTAATTGTATGGGGAATATAAAAATAAAATTTACATTAAAAAAAAAGAAAATTTCTTTGAGTTCATATGATATACCTCTCTTCCAACCCCTCCGCCCCCCCCCCCAACATTTGCTTGTTCCAAAAATCAAAAGCTGTTTTCCTTTGTTGTCAGCTGTTGAGGGTCCTCCTTTGGGGGTTTGGTAATATCTATAATTGTCACTCCTAATACTAAGTGTTTTCTTTTCATGAGTCATTTAGCAGTTATCTATGGATTTGACTAAACTGATCTAGATTTAGAACTCTTGAAGTTAAAACTTCCATGCCTCTTGACATGTACCTCTGCCCTATACCCCTGAGCCATTTGGGGGCTCAAGGACTGTAACTTGATTTGAAAAGCTCAGTGTTCTTATTTTTTTCCCCAGAAACCTGTGTTCTCCTAAAGCTGATAGACCATTGTCTTCTGGACAATTTTGTGTCGGGATAACGAATTAGCGTTTGGGATACACTACAGATGATAAATGTGACTTCCTTAAAGGGAAATCCATTTGTTTTGCTTAGTGTTTCTGTGATTAATTACTTGCCAAATTAAATTGCTCTATAAAAATGCATAGTATTTTATTCGATTGCTCTTCACGGTGATTAATTAGGCCATACGGTTGCTTTGTATGTTAATTATGCTGACATTTTCCCCCCTGTTCTCTAGTTTAATTAATACAGTTTATTTGAAATACTGTTTTTAGGATGGGACACTGCTTTAGGAAGAACAAACCCAGTGTTGATTTTAGGCTGGTTTAGGGCATAACACCTCAGATGTTCTAAGTGTGCTCTCTGTTATTCCTTGTTTGTATTCACGGTCTGCAGAAATACTACTCCAAATGAGTTGGGAACAACTGCTTGGTTTTCCTGTAGTTATTAAAGGTGATATACTGAAGATTCTTTGCTCAATTGAAAAATAAGAATGTAGAGGAGAAGCTATTATTGCAACATGTACTGTAAAACAAACATAAAGCTAACTGGTTATGTGTGTGGGTTGGCAAAGAGTAGTATTTCCTAGGATACTGCAGGGTGTTCATGAGGAAAGCAGGCATATTTAGTATTGTTATTAATGATCTAAGACTGAAAGTAAACAAAGTGTTAATGAAGTTTGGAAGTGATACTGATTTGGAGATGTTGTCTATACTCAGGAGAGCAGAGAAATAATTTAGATGGAACAGGAAGAGAAGTGTCATGAAAATAACATCACAGCTATTCCACTGGGGAAATGCATATCTGTTGTATAGAAATAGAGCAGATGGAGTCAAGTGGGTTTTCAAAAGTAGATCTCTTCTGCAGCCCACTCCTAGATATTTACCCAAATGAACCTCAGCTGAGGAGTGAATAAGTGGTGGTACATTGATATAATGAAATACTACTCAGCAATAAAAAGGAGTAAACTACTGATAATTGTTACGGGGAAATGATGTCCTGAGCTAATCCCATACAGGCTTTGTGGACCCCACTCCCACTCCAGACTAAAGCCATCAAGACATTGGGAAAGACAAATCCCATCACCACCAAAGGGAAGGTGGCTGGGACCTGAGGGTGGAGTTAAGCAGCCAGGTTGGGTATAAAAACCAAACATGTGGGCCTTGGGCTGGCTCGCTGTCTCTTGCCTCCTGGCTTCATGGCTCCTGGCTTGCAGCCAGCTCTCAGAGCGCCATTTAGGATTCCAGATCAGCGGATCAGGTAGGACTCATTTAAAACTTTGTTTCCCACTTTTCTCCCTGAGCTGTACATTTCCTCATTTCCCCTTCCCTTGTAAATAAACCTTTTATTAACCTTTTGCGTGTGCCTACAGTAGAGCATTGATAAGTCCTTTTAAGCGCGCAGGTGAGGACCCACAGTCAGGGACCCCGTTTTATATCGGGGCTGCCCTATAACAATAACATGCAACAACATATAGTCAATTGAATTATGGAATATGAAAGAAGCCAGACTCAAAAGACTATATGATGTATGATTCTGTATATGACATTAGGAAAGTAGAGAAGTGGTCAAGGACAGAATTCAGATCAATCAGGGGTTGGGGTTGGGAGGAGAGGCACAGAGAACTTTTTTGGTGATGGAACTGTTCTTTATTTTGATTGTGGTGTTGACTACATAATGATGTACATTTTTCAAAACTTGTAGACTATGCACTAAAAGAGTAAATTTTGCTATATGCAAATTGTACCTTAATTGAAAATTAGGGGAAAAATAGATCCTCCTGAGGAAAGGCAGAAAATCCAACTTTTGACCTATATCATATTTTATATTGCTAACTTTTTTTTAAAAGATTTATTTATTTATTTATAAAAGAACTGGGGTACAGGCCAGATGCGCAAAGGGTGAGAGGATTCACCAGAGACAGAACAGGGAACAGAACAGGCAGACTGACGAAATGCACTGCTGAGGGGAGCAGCGGGTGAGAAAGGAGAGGTCTGCCACGCCATGTGGTACCCTCACCGGCCGGCCAGCCGGGATCAAACCACCGCTGCAGAGTCTGCGGACAGCTTCATAATGCTGTGCTCAACCGCCTATGCCACCAGGGGTGGCCTGCTAACATTTTTTTTTGTAAAACAAATATTTATTGAATACCTATCATGTGACTATGGTACGGCTAGACAGCTAGGCATTGGGAAAAAAAATAGCATATTTATACTTTTCTCTGATTAGCTAGTATATTTTTAGTTAGTTTGGGGAGGCATTGTAGTGTGGAGGAAAAAGACTGAACTGTCAATTTAATAATTCCGTGAAATAAGTTTTTTTTGTTTTTTTTGCTTTTTTTAAAAGATTTATTTTATTTATACAAGAACTGGGGTACAGGCCAGATACGCAGGAGGGTGAGAGGATTCACCAGAGACAGAGTGAGGAACAGAACAGGCAGACTGACGAAATACACTGATGAGGGGAGCAGCAGGTGAGACAGGAGAGGTCTGCCGCGCCATGTGAGATTCTTGGCCGGCGGCTGGGATCAAACCCTCACTGCAGAGGCTGCAGACAGTTTCACAGTGCGGCCCTGAACCACCTGCGCCACCAGGGAGGCCCTGAAATAAGTTTTGATCTAAATATCCTGAGAACAAAAACAAATGAAGTCGTATTGGTAGATGCTTAGGCCAATATTAAATAATTTTTAAATGAGACTTTATAGTGAAAAGGATATTCATTTTTAAAAAAATGTTTGAGGTAAAGGTGAATATATGCGGCAATTTTGAAAATCATTTTGAGTAACAGGAGCTAGAAATGTAGGGTTTGGATATTGTTCATACTGCATCCAAACTCCAAGGATTTTTTTGTTTTTGAATGGAAGCAGAGATGGGAATGTGGTTTGTGCTGGTTTTCCTTCAATGCCAGCATTATATAAACATGTATACTACTGAGAGGGTTATTTTGAAAAGAAAAGCACAGTTAAGGAGCTCTTGGACCTTGTTGATAGCTATTAACAAGATCTTCAACATAAACAAGAGGATTATTTACCAATTTATGGGTGAATTCCAGTTATTTAGGATTCTGTAGATTTTGTTTGTTTTAAAATCTTGTTAATTTGTTCTTTCTGGGCCTTACCTCCTTTAAACTGTTAGAAGACTCAGGGTTGTTCCTGTCTTGGAACTGACCTCAGAAACTACTTCCACACCTCTCTGCACCGTTCTGGAACAAAAGCTTTGTGACACTATGGGTTTGTAAGGCAGGTTTGCACAATGTCAGTACCCAGAAATAAGTGAACCACTAATGCTAAACCATTGCTGAAAACTGCTGTGCCTCTTCCTCTCCCCCAGTCTCCAATGATCTGAACTGTTTATAGTGCTTTCTTTTCATGTCCAACTTTAAGCACCTCTCTGAATGCCAAATAATCTCTATTCAATATCTCTAAAAATAACCCAATGGGGGAAACTATATGGTGGTACTATTACTGCATTACTTGCAGCAGTGATACTCAAATAGCTCTGTGAATGCAGCTTGGTGTGCTAACTGTGACTATCCTGAGCAGATGTGTGGCCCAGACTGGGCCGACTACATTTAGCAAGATGCTGATTCCCCAAGTGATGTGCTGAACAAATGTCTCTGGGTCTTCCAGTGTTTTCAGCTGAATGACTTTCAGCACTGGACCTGAAAGGACTGCTATTGCCCCCAACCAAGACCCCATCTGTTAAAACCTCATATTGATTTGTATCCCTATTTATAAAAACCTGTCCCTTCTCTTCCTTCAAGTGTGATAAATAATGCAGATATACTAGATGAAGCCTGCTATTGGAGCAGAACGCTAATCATTTTGCTCAGTGTTGAACTAAACAAATTTAATCAGAAATGGAACTTTCTCAGATAGCCATATATATCAAGTGGCTTATTGTTTTCTTATTCTTACTTAGCAGATTCACCAATACTTGTAGGGTCTAGCAAGTAGCTATTAAAAAGCTGTAATTTAATGAGCCTCCCTGGTGGCACGGGTGGTTGAGCGCAGCACTGTGAGGCTGTTCATGACCTGTACAGTGCCGGTTCAATCCCCACCTGCCGCAGAGATACCCGTGTGGCACGATAGATCTCTCCTGTCTCGCCCGCTGCTCCCCTTCACAGTGTATTTCGGTCTGTCTGCCTATTTTGTTCCACTCTCTCTTGCTGGTGAATCCTCTCACCCTCCCGCACATCTCGCCTGTACCCTGGTTCTTGTAATAAAAATAAATTTTTAAAAAATCTTAAAAAGCTGTAATTTACTATGTGAAAAATGGCAAGTTTTAGTAGGAAAGAAACCATAAGATGATGTTTAAAATTTTTGAGATGATAAATAGGTGATAATGAAACACTATGACATTATGTCCACAGTGTATCATATCTCAATCCTGTGTCGTTAGGCCCCTTCAGCCCAAAATGAATTTACAGTGCAATTTGCTATGTATACACAGCACTTCTTCCAGCTCAGAAATGCAGGTCCATCTTGTCTAACTCCTAAATAGTCAGTACTTACTGTGTATTTCCTGTGTCCCCAACCTTATGCCCTTATCTCCTGAACTGCACTGAGAGTATTTCCACATGTCAAGACTTCATAGAGTAGAATGTCATTGCAGTTAAGACTTTAGAAGGACATCTGAAAGCAAGGGTACAATTATGCTGTACCCAAGATAGAATGTGACCAGGACAGCTGTGCTCCCACAATAGCCCCTTTGAAAATCTCCATGAGATGACAGACTATTGCTTACCATCCATAATTTGCTTCTGGAAAGTTTCTGTAGTGTTCAGTCCTTCCTGTGCAGTCATGGAAGTCACTACTTCAGGGAGAAGGAGGCCACTTTAAGGACTAAGCCAAACAGTATTGAGGACATTTGTCCACTAGAGTTTTAGGGCCTTTGACTTTGGTCAAGATTCATGTGCTTCCTTCTGTCTGTCTTTTAAAACAAAGGCTCTCTCCTAGATCAAGAATTCTTCCTCTGGGGCCTTCCTAGTGGCGCACGGGGTTAAGACACAGCTATTCACAGCCACTGCAGCATGGGTTCAATCCCTGGCCAGGGAGCTACCCACGTGGTGCAGCAGACCTCTCCTGGCTTGCCCACTGCTCCCCTCAGCAGTGTATTTCAGTCAATCTGCCCCTTCTGTTCTCCACTCTGTCTCTGGTGGATCCTCTCACCCTCCACACCTCTGGACTGTACCCCAGTTCTTGTATGCATAAATAAATAAATCTTTAAAAAAAAAAAAATTCTTCCTCTGACCCCTGTGCTGTTGTGGGTATTTTTCTAGATAATGTGGACACATACACAAATACATTGTTTTGGGGAGGATTGTTTATCAGTTATTTGGAAAATGCAAATCTAACATCTATTCTGGATTAAAAATTCTCGGCATAATGGGCCTCCCCGGTGGTGCAGCGGTAGAGCCCTGGGTTGCGAAGCTGCCCGCGGCCTCTGCGGCGCTGGTTCAATCCCCGGCTGCTCCCCGGCCACCGGAGGAGGGTCCCACATGGCGCGCAGACCTCTCCTGCCGCCCGCTGCTCCCCTCAGCAGTGTACTTCGGTCCTTCTGCCTGCTCTACTCCCTGCTCTGGCTCTGGTGAATTCTCTCACCCTCCTGCGCTTCTGACTGTACCCAGTGCATGTATAAACAAAACAAACAAATAAATAAATAAATAAAACATGCCTCTATTAAAAAAAAAAAAAAAATTCTCGGCATACTAAGATGGAAGATAGCTTCCTTAAACTGATAAAGAACATCATGAAAAACTTATATTTTGCCATATTAATGTGAAAGACTTAATCTTTTCCCCTAAGATTAGGAATAGCACCTCCATCCAACATTGTGCTGGAGGTTCTCAATGGTGTAGCTAGTCAAGAAAAAGAAAAAGCATCTAGATAGGAAAGGACATAAACTGTCTTTATCTGCAGACAAACATGATGGGCTAAGTAGAAAAATTGATAGACTACCAAAAGGTATTGAAAGAAGTTAATTTAGCAAGTTTGTTTTCCCTTACTATATACCAGAGATGAGAGTTCGGGTCAATTTTAATTCTTCTTGTTAATAGTGTCAGTAGCAGTTAGTCAAATACATTTCGTATAGTTTAGCATAGTTTTTAGAAATTTTTTTTTTTTTTTTTTTTTAGAGGCATGTTTTTATTTATTTATTTGTTTGTTTGTTCGTTCGTTTTGTTTATACATGCACTGGGTACAGTCAGAAGCGCGGGAGGGTGAGAGAATTCACCAGAGCCAGAGCGGGGAGCAGAGCAGGCAGAAAGACCGAAGTACACTGCTGAGGGGAGCAGCGGGCGGCAGGAGAGGTCTGCGCGCCATGTGGGACCCTCCTTCGGTGGCCGAGGAGCAGCCGGGGATCGAACCGGCGCCGCAGAGGTCGCCGGCAGCTTTGCAACCCAGCGCTCAACCGCTGCTAGTTTAGCATAGTTTTTAACTTACCCAGGACTCTATCGCTGTAATGATTTCCTACTTTGAAATATGGACCCAGTAAGAGGGAAAACATTTGCAATATATTTAGACAGCACAGTCCAATATAAATATATTCTGAGTCATATGTAAACAGTTGAAATTGATTTTAATAATATGTTGTTTAATGCAGTGTATTCAAAATTTTATCATTCCAATATGTAATCAATATAAAAATTTTAATGAGGTATTTTAAAATTTTTTTATATACTAAGTCTTTGAAGTCTGATACTTTACACTTTGTACATCTCAATTTAGATGGTAAGTTTTCATTAGATATATTTGGTCTCTCTTTAGATTACATAAAATTTATAATTGCAGGTCAAATATTCCAAACATACTTAAAAGTTTTCTAGTCACTGAATTAAATACATAAAAACACTTTCTTTTAACATTTACATCCACATCAATAAAACTGCTTTTTGTTTGTTTGTTTGTTTGTTTTTAGGATCCATTTGACTTTGAAACTAGGTTTGTCCAGGTTAAGGAATTTCAGTAATTCTTGTGTTAACACCAAATTCAAAGCAACTTAAAATTTATTATTATCAGTAAAGCATTTTTCAAACTTTTCTCATGGTTCTTGCAACCAGTTTATAGCGCTGTCAATTATAGTTAAAATCTACATGTTCATAGTAGATACCTTTTATTTCTTTTGCTTGATTATTTTGACTTGGACTTCAAGACTATGTGCATAAAAATGGCAAAAGTGAGCACCTTTGTCTTGTTCTTGATCTTAGAGGACAAGCTTTCAGCTTTTTATCATTGTGTATGTATGATGATGTCGCTTTGTCATATTTGGCCTTTATTATGCTGACATATGTTCCCTCTGTACCTACTTTGTTGAGAATTTTTATCATAGATGGATGTTGAATTTTGTCAGATACTTTTTCTGCATCTATTGAGAGAGTCATAATTTTTTATTCTTCATTTTGCTAATGCATCCCTGGAATATATATCCCAGTTGATGATGATGTATCATTCTTGTAATTTTTTGTTGAATTCAGTTTGCTAATATATTGTTGAAGATTTTTGCATGCACATCTGGAATATTGGCTTGTAAGTTTCTTGTGGCTTCCTTGTCTGATTCTGGTGTCAGGGTAATGCTGGCCTCCTATAACAAATTTGGAAGTGTTCCTTTCACATCTGATTTTTGGAAGAGCTTGAGTTGGATTGGTATTCTTCTTTGGTAGAATTCACCAGTCAAGCTATCTGATCCTGGACTTTTGTTTGCTGGGAGAATTTTGATTATTGATTCAATCTCCTTTAATAGTAATCTGTAATCTGTCTTTTCTGGTTTTGTTTCTTCATGATTCAGTCTTGTATGTTTCTGTAAATTCAACCATTTCTTCTAGGTTGTCAAAATTTTTGGTGAATCAATATCATGAAATATGTTTTGTATTCTGTAGGCAGTGGTTTGGTGATTTTTTTTTTTAAGATTTATCTATTTATGCATACAAGAGCTGGGGCACAGGCCAGAGACACGAGGGGGTGAGAGGATTCACCAGAGACAGAGTGGGGAACAGAACAGGCAGATTTACCGAAGTATACTGCTGAGGGAAGCAGCGGTCTGCTGCACCATGTGGGTTGCTCTCTGGCCGACCAGGGATCGAACTTGTGCTGCAGAGGCTGCAGACTGCTTCACAGTGCAGTGCTTAACCCCTTGCGCCACCAGGGAGGCCCGGCTTGGTGATTTAATTGAAGATCTTTCACTTTTTATAAAATGATTTTTAAAAATCTTTACATCATAATTTTCAGACAATATGTCCATAATTGATGTTATTTCTTTTACCATGTTTCCAGCTAAGAAATTGTATAGTGGCCAAAGATACAAGCTCATTTTTTTTTTTCCTAAAAGATTGATTTATTTATTTATGCAAGCACTGGATACAGTCAGAAGCATGGGAGGGTGAGAGAATTCACCAGAGACAGAGTGGAGAGCAGAACAGGCAGATCTGCTGAAATATACAGCTGAGGGGAGTAGCCTAGCCAGCGAGACAGGAGAGGTCTGCTGCACCATGTGGATCACCTCCCTGGTAGGGGATTGAACTCATGCTGCAGTGGCTGCCGATAGCTCCATAGTGTTGTATCTTTTTTTTTTTTTTTTCAAAGATTTATTTATTTATTTATTTATTTATACATACATACATACATACATACAAGCACTGGGTACAGTCAGAAGCGCGGGAGTGTGAGCGAATTCACCAGAGCCAGAGCAGGGAGCAGAGCAGGCAGAAGGACCGAAGTACACTGCTGAGGGGAGCAGCGGGCGGGCAGGAGAGGTCTGCGCGCCATGTGGGTCCCTCCTCCGGTGGCCGGGGGCAACCGGGGATCGAACCGGCACTGCAGAGGCTGCAGGCAGAGGCTGCAGGCAGCTTCGCAACCCAGCGCTCAACTGCTGCGCCACTGGGGAGGCCCAAGAAGAAACTTCTTATTCACTTTATATTTGCTGATGTTTCTCTTTTATTTAGATTTATTTTATTTATGCATATAAGAACTGGGGTATAGGCCAGAGGATTGGGGGTGAGAGGATTCACCAGAGACAGAGTGAGGAGCAGAACAGGTGGATTGATGGAAAAACACTGCTGAGGAGAGCAGTGGGCAGCATAGGCGAGGTCTGCTGCGCCATATTGATTAGCTCCCTAACCGGGGATCAAACTCGTGCTGCAGTGACTGCCAATAGCTTCATATTGCACCAACAGGGAGGCCCTATTTGCTAATGTTTCTTAATAGTGTTTGTTGTACCAAATTCAGGAGAGTGTTTAGGTCTGGGAAGACAGAGACAGATACAAATTGTTTTGCAACTATTCCAGGCCAGGTAGGTTCGTCTTCAGTTCTCACAGATGAAAAGATAATTTTAGAGCCTTCAGTAGATTTTTAAAGGCTTTTAATGCTGAATCAGGGGACAGACCAGCTTTCTTAGTAATTCTCTGGCTGCCCCCTCTCCCTATGTCAGTGTGATGCCACCCTTTTTTCTCCTCACTCCTTCGGCATTGGTGTCACCATTTGCATATATGCATGCCCTGTGCTCTCTGGCCCTAGTTGTCCATAATTACAGGTGACCCTGCAAGACCGCAGGTGCTGGTCATAGATGCTAATGCAGGTGGCCAGAAAAGGCCTGATTTTTTTTTTTTTTTTCTTTCCATAGAGGCATGTTTTATTTATTTATTTTATTTGTTTGTTTGGTTTTTACATGCACTGGGTACAGTCAGAAGCGCGGGAGGGTGAGAGAATTCACCAGAGCCAGAGTGGGGAGCAGAGCAGGCAGAAGGACTGAAGTACACTGCTGAGGGGAGCAGTGGGCGGCAGGAGAGGTCTTCGCGCCATGTGGGACCCTCCTCTGGTGGCCGGGGAGCAGCCAGGGATCGAACCGGCGCCGCAGAGGCCGCGGGCAGCCTCGCAACCCAGCGCTCAACCGCTGCGCCACCGGGGAGGCCAGAAAAGGCCTGATTTTTAACTCGTTGTAGGGTAAGGTGAAAAGTATCAGGCTTTTCTGCCCTCCCGCCATTAGGATAGATGATGGAACACTGTGGTCCCGAATGCATGCCTGATGGCGGAAGAGGGTGTGGGCATATGTAGATGGGATTTACCTGGGCTAAAACTGGGCTTTTAAGGGCAGCATCACGGGGACACCAGCAGAAGCCGAGAAGCGGAAAAGCAGGAGAGCAAAGAAGCAGAGAATGCCAGAGAGCTCAGAAAGAGTGAAGACTTGCTGGGAGGCTGGCAGTCCTCCCAGCCCCCTAGCACTCCTGCCTGCTGTGTACCTGGTAAATCCAAATAAAAGCCTGCAAAAAAGCCACTGAGGGCTCCAGGACTTTTTCCTCCTTTACCCTGGTCTGCAAGGGATCATAGAAAACCTGCTGAGTGCCCCTTCCTGCCTCTATACTCATTTACCCTACAACAATCAAGAAAGGTACTTGGAGGTTTGAAAGGTAATTGTAAAGCTTTGTTCAGTTAGTGGGTACATAAACATTCAGTTTATTTTCTATGCCTTTTGTACATCTGAAATAATTAGAAAAGTCATCAAATTTTATTTTGTTCTTTAAAAATTAAAAAAAAATAGGGCCTCCCCGGTGGTGCAGGGTTTAAGACACAACCTGTGAAACTATCCGCAGCCACTACAGCATGAGTTTGATCCCTGGCCAGGGAGCTACCCACATGGCACAGCAGACCTCTCCTGACTCTCCCGCTGCTCCCCTCAGCAGTGTATTTCGATCAGTCTGCCTGTTCTGTTCCCACTCTGTCTCTGGTGAATCCTCTCAGCCCCCACACCTCTGGCTTGTACCCCAGTTCTTGTATGCAAAAATAAATAAATCTTTAAAAAAATTAAATTAAAATTAAAAAACAACCAGAGTTTAAATGTTGTGTGATTCCCTGTAATTGCTAATGATAGGATAATGTCCAAGTTTTTTTTCATGACACCTTGACCTCAGCCTACAGTCTAGCCTTATTTGCTGTCTCCTTCTAGTCTAAGATGTGGCCAAATTAGACGTGGCTACAGAGTCTCAGATTTCATACTTCTGTGCCCTTGTATATGTTTTTATCTAGAATGTCTTCCCATTTCTCTTACCAAAATCCTGTTTATGCTTCAAAATCTAGTTTAGATGTCACCTTCCTTGAAAGCTTCCTGGATTAGATGAGGCAAAATGATTCATCTCTGAAATGCCCCAGGACTTTGTACATTTCTCTCTTAGAGCATTTAACACATTGTGGTATGGTTGTTTACATGCCTGTCCATCATTAGATGATAAACTCCTACAGAGACCATGTTTTTTGTTTGTTTCTGTTATCTCTGCCCCAGTACAGTGCAGTATGGTACAATAAATGTTTGCTGAGTCAGTGAATAGATGGCTAGAGCGAATGGTTTCATTTCTAAGACATTATATTGCCATCATTGTCTTCCAAAATCATGGGCTAACCTGATGCCCTAATCTAAGGAAGTGAATATTGAGATGCCTAAGAAGTGCTTCCAGGGTCCCCTCTCTGATTGTGTTCCCAAATGACACTGTGGAACCCCGTTATAAAAGTCTGCTTCACATCTTATAGACAACAGGAAATACCGTTATGACAGCTCCTAGATTAACCTAGTATAGCCAGGAAGTATGCTTTGGAATTGTTACCAGAGAGTCCAGTCCCCTTTGTCAACAGTGAGCTGAATTGTTTATTTCCCAACACAGTAGAATTTACTGGCTTCTAATTCCCTCCAGGCTAACAAGAGGACAGCCAAAAGGTTTTAATTATCTGAAATGGGGCTTTGAGACAACTAAAGCCACTTTGAAGTGAATTATTGATAGCATTATGCATTGTTTTTTCTTCCTTTTTTTAAGTAACAAGTCAAGGCAATTAATGCTATTTTTATCTTGCAGATTTACTGAACTATAAGTGATTTTAAGGGTTTCTCTCATTGGCTGAGTAATAGGTTACTGTCAGTTATGTAAGCTATAGGCCCTCTGAAGAAATCTGTGTTCTGATGCTATTTTACATGCTACTGTTACAGGTATTTGCATACCTTACTGTTCTTGGCAGTAAGATTTTTTTTTTCCGGGAATCTGTAAGATTAAAGGTTTTCTTGTGTTTCTTAGGACCTTCTCAAATGTCTATTATTGTTTTAAAAGTCAAAAGCAAACTAAGGAAACTGTTAAAAATAACAGGCAGCTGTAAAATAGAGCCATTTAGTCTCTTCAGTGTGGTTTGGTGAAGATCAGAGACTAGAGGCTTCAGTGTGGCTTTAAGTGAAGCAGGTGCATCACCAGCTGGAGACTGATACACTAAAGAGAGTGGGCACAGCACAGCTGAGATCCTTGCACTCCCATAGGAGATTGAAAGACCTGCCTTCAACATTTACATTTAGTTTAGGTGAGAGGAGGCACAGAACCTGCCATAGCTATCTCCACAAGTATCTTGAATCAGCACTAAGCAAAAAGGTGCGTATAAGACCCCAGCAGGCAAAGGTTTAATGGCTTTCATGTACAAAGGTATCCTGCTACTCCTTAGCTGGAAAAAAACCATAAAATAAGACCCTGGAGAAGGGAAAGGAAGCCATAACTATTCTCTTTGGTTTACTGGGAAAATGTGGCTAGCTGTTTATTGAATGTTTGATCTAATTTAATTAACTAGTAAGGTTTCTTTAGTCTGATTTAGTTTTTCAAAAAAATGGGTATTAGTCTCCTTCCCTGTTTTAAAAGCATGCCAATACATTCTCATGTTTCCTTGCCTGATTAAATTAATTGATGTACCAGCCTTCTGCTTAAACACTATTTCCTTCAAGGTGCCTTTTCCTAAGCCCCTGACTGGGCTAAATACCCTTTCTCTGTGTTCCCATCTGTAGGATAAGTGAATTAATCTGGCTTTTTATGCCACTAGCTTTTGTGGCTATCATCTGCAGCCTTGATTGTGTTGATACAGAAGGTTTTGGGAGCATGGGTGTGGGGCTCGCCTGTCTGATTGTGGACACCTGGAGCATGGGTGGGGGGCATGCATAAGTGTGCACACCTGATCCTAGAGGCCATGGATAAAGGGACAGCTATGAGGACAAGCAGTGTGACTACCCTTTTTTTACTCTTATCACGTCATAATGAAAATGTCTGTGGTGTGTGTCTCTTTCTTTAACCTGTAAATTCTTTGCCATCTGGGATCAAATGTCATCCATCTCCCCGATGGCCCAGAAGGTATTCACATATTTGTTAAACAAATGGAACTATCAGGAGCCACAAACTGCTAATAAATCCTTTGCCTCAGATACCATAGGACTTTATTCTAAGGATCAAGTTTTCCTTGACTATGTGAGAAGGCAATCAATTTGCAGAGTAAGGGAGAAGAAAATACAGAAGTTCTCTCTACAGTGGTACTTATAGGATAAACAAAGTTCTGGAATCACTTCAAGACTACATTTCTTCTTTTGGTAGCATCATCTTTTTCAGAAAGGGGAAAACTTAGCACTACTTCTGGTATATTGGAGAAAAAGCAGCTAATAACTTCTTCGTGAGCATAAAACAATTACACCCAGTCTCCTATAGAGACAATCTGCCAGAACCAACTGCTTCACCCTCCACATGGGCTTCATTTTCTTACTCTAGAATTTCAGACTCTCCCCTAAAGACCTTCATCTTGTTGCACTATTATGATGAATGTTTGCAGCTCACTCTCACCCCCTGCTTTACTAGCTGTTACTGAAGGTGCTGTCAAAGAATCGGGCCCCAAATTTATCCTCCCATTAAGTCCTCTCCTGGGCAGCACTGCTTGGTTCTGAGTAGTCATCTAATCTCCCCACTGCCTTTATAAGAAAACTGCAAGCGCTTTGCAAACAAAGGGCTATGGTAGAATTAAGGTTGCAAATCACTTTCCACCACAGCTTTTCATTTGCTCTTATGCTAGGCCTAGAGAAAAGCTCAAATGTGTGAGTGCTTGTACATGCATGGACTGTGAGACCTCCAACAGCAGTTTCAGTCCCAAGCCCATCCTGTGTCATTTCTTCACTTGGGTGGTCAAGTCTGTCAACAGTGCCTTTAGGATCTCCTCTCTGTAATAAGTTAGAGATGAATTAATTCCTACCGGGCCTTCCCTGAAAATCTGCACTTACCTACTCCTCTGAGTGATAGATATATGGGTCTTCGATGAGTATTTAAAATGTGTTATATAATTTTTTAATTTGTCGCTTCAGGTACTCTTTTTTTAAAGATTTGTTTATTTATACAAGAGCTGGGGTACAGGTCAGAGGGTGAGAGGATTCCCCAGAGAAAGAGGGGGGAGCAGAACAGGCAGAAGGACTGAAAGCACTGATGAGGGAAGCAGTGGGCGAAACAGGAGAGGTCTGCCGTGCCATGTGAGTATCTCCCTGGCTGGCCAGGAAATCGAACCCGCACTACAGAGGCTGCGGACAGCTTCACAGTGCTACGCTCAACCCACTGCGCCACTGGGGAGGCCCTAGGTACTCTTAAAACTTTCTCCTTGTGAGGGTTTCTGTTGAATAGAAGCTTTCTGGGTCTCTGACTTAATAAGCTGCCATTTAGTCAGTTTGAAGTTTTTATTTTGACTCACAGTTGTCTGTAGAAAAAAATAGGGCCTAAAGGTGTTTCAGGCACCATTTATAAATCTTAGGATAATTGATAAATACCCATTTCCTCTAGCAAACAGTTGGTTTTGCTCATTAATAGATACTATGTTGTTGAAAATCTGACCCTTTAGCTTTGGAGTGGACTCATTAATAAAACTGATATTGAGGCTTCCATGAACATTGAAAAGTCTCACTCCTCAGTAATACTTCTTTTCTTGTGGAGAAAGTATGTTACGGTGAAGTTTTAACTTTTTCCTTTTTCAGTGAGATATGGTCAACCTCACTCAGAATGATTCAGTACTTTGAATGGATTGTTTATTCATGATGTAATAAACTATCACTTTCTTCTTACCCTACTAACCAACGTGCTATCCAGTTCCCCTGCTTTCTTCCACAGCTATCCTCACAAGGCTTTTTTCTCTAGCCAATGAGAGCGTAAAGCTTTCCGTCACAGTGGGCGGGCCAGCAGCCAGGGCTAGCATCTCAGTGGTGAGCACCTGCAGGCTCAGAGCTGACAATGCACCGTAATAAGATTCATCTCTGTTCACTTAACTGATGTGGGTTTTATGGTAAATGTTCACTTGCTTAATTACTTTGGCAGACTCACTGATTGCCTTTCCTGAGGAGTTCTAAAAGGTCCCCCTGGGATAGAGTATAAACCTCTTTCCATGTCTTTTAATTTCATTCTTGGAGTACTTGAAAACTAGTGTGTGATCCATGTGGCCACCATCCCCTCCCTGCTGTGTATGAACATCAGGACTACTCTTTTCCAGTGTGATGCCCATATGGCCCATGTTTGATCTCCCAGAAATCTTGATGCCGCCTTCTTCCTCTGTCCACATGAGGTTCCCATTCCTCATCCACCACTGAGGTATATGCCTGGCTCTTCCTATTTAGTTTGTTATCCTTGTGCCTGTTTTTCTCTTAACTAGTATGGGATCCACAGAACATTTTTTTCTCTCTCTAGCATGTGCCCCACTGAAATAATTTCCCTCTATTTTTGAAATGACAGGAAAGGAAGCCTAGCAAAGAGAGTTGACTGCTAGTTTGTTTTTTCCCTTCTGCTCCCCCCACATCCCTGCTTAAAAATTAAATGTCATAATAAATTGATTAATTGGGCTAATGAAAATGAGGTGTAATTAAGATATTTCATGTTTTTAATTATGCCAATTTTTAAGAAATATATTATATATATATATATATAATATATATTTATTTTTGTATAGAAGAACTGGGATGTAGGCCAGAGGTGGGAGAGGAGAGGATTCACCAGATATAGAGTGGGGAGCAGAACAAGCAGATCTACTGAAGGACACTGCTGAGAGGAGTAGTGGGTGACGCAGGAGAAGTCTGCTGTGTCATATGTGGGTTAGCTCCCTGGCTGGGGATTGAACTCAGGCCATTGTGGTGGTAGCGCTAAGACTTAACCCCCAGGGCACTAGGGAGACCCTATGCCAGTTTTTTATAAAGTTCTCAGCTCACATTCAAGGGATTGGAATGCTCATTAATTATAACTAGATAAGGCCTCTCCGGTGGTGCAGGGGTTTGAGTGCTGCACTGTGAAGCTGTCCGCAGCCTCTGCAGTGCTGGTTCGATTCCCAGCTGGCCAGGGAAAAACCCACATGGCGTGGCAGACCTCTCCTACCTCGCCCGCTGCTCCCCTCAGCATTGTCTTCAGTCATCTGCCTGTTTTGCTCCCTACTTTGTCTCTGGTGAATTCTCTCACCCTCCTGTGCCTCTGACCTGTACCCCAGTTCTTGTATAAATAAAATCTAAAAAAAAAATTAAAACTAGATCATTTCTTGGGGTTTTGAACTGATTTTCACTGCTTCAGAAGTCTTCCTAAGTCCGTATGAGGATTTTCTTGTTGTCTGTAGTGGGACAGAAAATCTACTAGACATTTTCACATGGCCTGTTTTGTTCCTTTATATTTACTAGATGTTTCTGATAGTGTAAGGGACCTTGCTTTTGGAGATAGGGAATCCACAGCCAAACTTGCTGCAAAAGCTATCAGACTCTGCCATCAACTCCTGGCCTGCCACTGGAATTAGTAAGGGAATCTGAAGTATAAAGTTGTGGATCTGAGCAAGGAGGGATAGGCTAACCTGGAAAGGTGTTTTATCCCTTGAAAAGTTTTGTTTTGTTTCCTCTGTTCATTTATTGAGAGAAAGCTTAGTAAAGAGTAGACATTTCTGAAGGGAAATGATCATAGGAAAGTAGGGAATCATTTGAGTTATAAGCTTCCTTCTTCATGGAGTCAACTCCATGAAGTTCCTTCAACTCCGGTGGTTCATTCTTCTTCACTTACATTCATTGTGATTATGAAAACAGTGAAAAAAAAAGTCAGGCTGGTATCTAAAGAAGGAAGGAATTCATTCCTCTTTTACATTCTTTTACTCCTTTACAGTGCTACAGGAGATAATTTAGCCAAAGCATAAAGCCCATGGCATCTCACTTGGCTTAAATCTGTGGTTTGAGGCCATAGTAAGTAGAAATTAGCTCATTTTTCAAACAAAGTAGCTATAGCCAATTGCTTAATTTCCAGCAGCTGATGAGGTGGAACCCTAGTTGGACAAAGTCATGCATCAAGGTAGAAAGCCCAGGCTGCCAAAATAGGCCAAAAAGCTGTAATCATGCACAGAGCTTCAGAAAATGAGGCAGCTGCCCCTCAAGCATGAGGACATACATTTCATACACAGTAACTTTTTCCTCCATTTTAATGAGTTGTGAACCTTCATTTGTCCAGTGAAGAACCTGGATGATAATGTCATCCAATAGGTGAATGGTGTTCTTGGTGTGACACTTGTTTCTCACCTAGAAATCAAGAAGAATGTTGACCCAAAATGAGATTAAAATGAGGATTACTGTAATGTAGTCATAATATACATCCTCTGTCCCACCCTCTCCAAACAATGAATTTGTGTGCACAATTCAACTACTCTTTAGTAATTAGGCCACTTTATATAGTTGGATCCTTAGCTAAAGCAAGCAATTTTATAGTCCTTCTAAGGACTATAGCACTGGCCAATAGCTAGCTCATCCTTCCTGATGGTTATCAAAATGACTTTCTATATAGTAAGGTTGATTCTGTTGTGCCGTTGATTCTGAAAAGTAAGACCTAGTGCATGGGGGTTAAGTTAGAGGAACAACCCTAAAAGGTCAGTTGCTGAAGTTTTGACTAGATAGTTTTCAAAGTGAAAATGTTAGAAGGTATTCTTATTTGAGGTTTCATTTTGTTTAATGTTAATCAGCAGAGTCTCTGAGGCTTGTAATGCACTGCTGTTAACAGGCATCAAGGGAAATTGCTTTTTTGTTGTCGTTGTTGAATTGGATGGGTTGAAGATTCATTGACTCCATGAAGAAGGAAGCTTATTGCTGCATGAAATGGAAGTATGTGAGGCAATCCTGAAGGTGAAAGAAATGTGAGTCTAAAATTAAATAACTCAACCTCAGGCAAACTGTTTAAACCACGGCCACAAACTATTCAGTCATATTTCATTCCTTCTCGGAAGTAGTCTTTTACCTGTATATTTGTAGATTCCCAGGAAGAAGGAATTATGAATGATGGTTTTCTTGTGTTTCGTCCCAGATATCTGAGACTATACTTTGAAATTTAGGTCTCTGAACTGCTTATTTGGGGTCTCGGAAAGGAGTAACTGGTTGGGTGGGAAAAAACCTTTTAGGACAAGTTAGATGATATCTAGGAAAACACAGAGGAAACCTTTGGAAAGGAAATCTTAACCAGATGGAGGAACTGATGGTACTCAGAGAGGTTGGTCCCTTGTCCAAGATTACACAGCCTAGAAGTAGAGGAATCAGGATTTTAACCTGTAGCCCATAAAGCCTTGCTTTTTACATTATATATACCACATTGTTCAGGGAAGCAATGATGTCTTACCTGGGCCTTTAAGGAAAATAAGCTTTAGGCTTTTTAGTAGTGAAGGTGACATTCCATATGGAGAAAAACAAATCAAATAGTATGATTTTGAGGTGTGCTTTGTTAGCAAGTACTTGAAACTAGAGGGCTATCACTTTTTTTTTTTTAAGATTTATTTATTTTTATACAAGAGCTGGGGTACAGGCCAGAGGCACGGGAGGGTGAGAGGATTCACCAGAGACAGGAACGGGAGCAGAACAGGCAGACAACAGAAATACACTGCTGAGGGGAGCAGCGGGCACGACAGGAGAGGTCTGCCACGCCTTTTGGGATTCTCACCAGCTGGCCGGGATGGAACCAGCACTGCAGAGGCTGTGGACAGCTTCATAGTGCGGCGCTCAACCCGCTGTGCCACTGGGGAGGCCCAAGGCTATCACTGTTATGGGGTTAGAACTTAAGATTCATATTTGTTTTTATTTATTTATTTATTTATTTTTTATTGTTCTTTGGATCTGTTCTTGAGAGTAAAGTATTGAGTTTCCCTGATCACTGTATTTCTGTCTATTTCTCCTTGTGTTTTTTGAAGTTTGTGTTATTAAGGAAGTTACTGTGTTATAAGGTGAACATATATTGATAGCCATTTCTTCACTGTAAACTGAATCCTCACCATTATGAAGCAAACTCTTCATCTCATTTAGTATTTTTTTTTAAACTTTTTATTTTTTTATTTTTTATAGAGGCATGTTTTATTTATTTATTTGTTTGTTTTTTGTTTATACATGCACTGGGTACAGTCAGAAGCGTGGGAGGGTGAGAGAATCCACCAGAGCCAGAGCGGGGAGCAGAGCAGGCAGAAGGACTGAAGTACACTGCTGAGGGGAGCAGCGGGCGGCAGGAGAGGTCTGCACGCTATGTGGGACCCTCCTCTGGTGGCCGGGGAGCAGCCAGGGATCGAACCGGCGCCGCAGAGGCCGCGGGCAGCTTCGCAACCCAGCGCTCAACCACTGCACCACCGGGGAGGCCCCATATTTGTTTTTAATCAGGCTTCAGTATTAGACTCTTTAATGTAAGTCTGATTACCCTATAGGAATAATTTTACGGTGAAGCATTTAAGATTCTTCCCAGAATGTACCATCTTGAATGTACAAGTTATGTTCCCTTTTTCCTTAGAATAAGAGCTACAGAAGCTTCTCCTGTAAATAACCTTTGCCTTTTTTTCCCCCTTCCTGCCTTTAGGATTTACACAGCAGGTTTTAGAGAACACCCTGTTTCCCTTGAGTATCTCAGTAAGGAAATAATCACTGTTTTGGGCTCCTGGATGAATAAATTTTATTTATTTATTGTTTCACAAAGACCTTTTTAGATGCTTCTGTCTATGGGAGATAGCTGGGATTGTGGGCAATTGCATTTTGGGGGGATTTACTTTAGATTCACATTGGATATGAGGAAAAAGCCACATTTTCTCTTGAACTACTTCGCCTACATTGTTAAGTAACATGCCCATGCATTTCTTGGATAAGTTGGGCATGAACTATGTGTCTCAGCCATCATGCACCCAACACTGGGGAAAAGAAAGCTACTTGCAGAGTCATGAGTCAGAGAGAATAAGTTAAAAATGGACCAAGAATTCCCCAGCCAGTTCGCAGCTCAGCCTTGCTGTTCCATCTGTCCACTTCACTTTGCTTCAGTTTGTATAAGTGACCCCTGTCTTCAACAGTCAGAAGTTGACAGTTGCATTGGAGGATGGCCCAGATTCCTGCCCTTAAAGGTGCTTTGGTTGCAGAGCCATCCCTCACCATGGCTGGCTTTAGCAGTTTCTCTTTACTATGACATTGTCTATTTCTTTTCTCTTTACCCCTTGAGACTTTCTAATTCAGTGGCATTAACAGACCCAGTACCAAAGTATAATGTACTCTCCCACTCCTCAACCACCACCCCCCAAATAAACAAACCAAAACTTAGGCTTACTTTTAGAAGATACTAGATAACTTTAAGAAATGCCAGAAAGCTTTTCTCTTTCTTCCTGGCCTGACTTAAGGGAAAGAGAAAACTTGACTCTCTTCAATGACAACTTTTGTTCCTGTTTTGGGGACAGCTGTTCATGCATGAGCCATGTTTTCTCTCTGTTATACTTTCAGAGGTTGACCCTGATCATGGACCTCTTACTTGTGGTGAGACTGGATAAAGCCTTAGATTTTCATGTATTCATTCAGTTTTAAAAATTGAATCTAGGGGCCTCCCTGGTGATGCAGGGGGTTAAGCCTCAGCACTATAAAGCTATCCACAGACGCTGCAGAACGAATTCGATTCCCTGTCAGAGAGCTAACCCACATGGCATAGTGGACCTCTCCTGCCTCGCCAACTGCTGCCCTCAACAGTGCATTTCAGTCAATCTGCCTGTTCTGTTCCCTGCTCCTTCTCTGGTGCACCCTCTCACACCCTGCACATCTGGCCTGTACCCCAGCTCTTGTGTGCATAAATAAATAAATCCTTAAAATAATAAATAAAGGGCCTCCCTGGTGGCGCAGCGATTGAGCGCTGGGTTGCGAAGCTGCCCGCAGCCTCTGCAGTGCCAGTTCGATCCCCGGCTGTTAGGGGGAAGTGATGTCCTGAGTTAATCCCATACAGGATTAACTTTGTGGACTCCACCCCCACTCCAGACTAAAGCCATCAAGACTCTGGGAAAGACAAATCCCATCACCACCAAGGGAGGGTGGCTGAGACCTGAGGGTGGAGTTGGGCAGCCAGGTTGGATATAAAAAACCAAACACGTGGGCCTTGGGCTCTCTCTGGCTCGCGATCGCTTGCCTCCTGGCTTCACCGCTCCTGGCTGGCGGCCAACTCTGAGAGCGCCATTTTGGGATTCCAGATCGACGGATCGGGTAGGACTCATTTAAAACTTTGTCTCCCGCTTTTCTCCCAGAGCTGTACATTTCCTCATTTCCCCTTCCCTTGTAAATAAACCTTTTATTAACCTTTCACGTGTGCCTGCAGTAGAGCATTGATAAGTCCTTTTAAGCGCGCGGGTGAGGACCCACAGTCAGGCACCCCGTTTTGTATCGGGGTTGCTCTACAACACGGCCACCAGGCGAGGGTCCCACATGGCGCACAGACCTCTCCTGTCGCCTGCTGCTCCCCTCAGCAGTATACTTCGTCCTCCTGGCTTGTTCTTTTCCCCGCTCTGGCTCTGGTGAATTCTCTCACCCTCCCGTGCTTCTGACTGTACCCAGTGCTTGTATAAATAAATAATAAATAAATAAAAGTTGAATCTCTCCGTGTGCTAGGCATTTTTGCTAAACACCTGAGAATATATTGGTGAGCAAAATAAATTTTGTTCCTGCTCTCATGGAGCATTTAATTTCAGTTTGAGGAAAGCTGGAGGTTTGGTTAGAAATTATATTCCCTTTCCTCACTAAGTTCTTCTTCCAGACTCCTCTTCATTTCCTTATTTCTTTAAGCCCTCTTCCTATTCCTGGATGGGTAGCTCTAAGTAATGTAGGTAACTTAAGCTGTTTCTCCTATCACCCTTCCCCTCCCAAGAGAAAAAAAGGTCAGGAGTGTTGAGAATAAGAGAACTTCCCCCAACATTTATTCCAGAGTTCTTTGTTCAACCTCAATGTAGACATTCTCTGCCAAATGCAGACCTTTTAATCTAAAGATAAGTATATAACCAGGAATTGAACTTTTCTTATCTCAAGGTGGGATTGGTCCGCCCTGCACATATGCCTTCCAGGAAGTGCCAGTCTTATGCACCTCTCCGCCATTTGTACTACTGTGTCACAGAGGTCTCTCTAGAAGCTCAAGCTCCACCTGCTGTGATTTACAAATTAGTCAATGACCCAGTGAGCTCCTTTTCCTCCTGCTGCCAGCATGGCTGGCATCAACAAACTCTAGAAAAGTTACTTAGTGAAACACCTTGAGATCTGTGAATTTTTTGTGAAATTGGTTGCTGGAGAAAGCTGCTTACTCAAGAACTATTGGATTCAACAGGGCTTAACCATTTTTCTTTTTGTAAACAACTTATTCACATATGATACCTACTTTTTCTTTGTCACTTGTGCTTTTGGTGTCCTATCTAAGAAATCATTGCCTAACCCAAGGTGATGAAAATTTACTTTTATATTGTTTTTTAAGAATCTTACAGTTTTTAGATCTTATATTTAGATCTGTGATCCATTTTGAGTTAATTTTATGTATGGCATGAGGTGGAAGTTCAACTTCATTCTTTTGTAGGTATTTAGTTGTCTCAACACCATTTGTTGAAAAGATTATTCCCAAAGGGAGCCTTAATCTTTTCATAATGGATGTGTTTTCACACTCATTGTCCACTCATACCTTCCTCATCCTTAAATTTGGTACCTTATCTTTCTCCCACTGAGAGTCAGGTTTGAGTCCTAGTCTCAGACTATGGCCGGGTGGGATAGTGTGGAATCACAACCCAGGTGAACCCTGGTAGCCTCCAAACTTCCTGGGAAGGAAAGGGTATTTCAGTCACTACAAAGACATATGTCACTCATTGAGGGCTGACTTAGCCTGGTTTCACTGTTTTGACATTTCTTTGCTATCTCAGAACATATTACTCTTTCAACAGTATGAAGTTCTGAGAACCTTAATGGGAAACTTCCAAACCCTCTCTAATTCCTTGTCAAAGAGTGGATGGAGGTATAGTGTTTCGCCTATATTGCCTTCTATATATTTTATGGTTTCTGGTTTTATGTCTAGTTCTTTAATCCATTTTGAGTTGGTTTTTGTGCATGGTATGAGGCAGTAGTCAAGCTTCTTTCTTTTGCATGTAGCAACCCAGTTTCCCCAGGACCATTAATTGAACAAACTTTCTTTGCTCCTTTGTCAAAGATTAGTTTACCGTAAATCTGTGGGCTTATTTCTCGATTTTCTATTTGGTTCCATTGGTCCATGTGTCTGTTCTTGTTCCACTACCATGCAGTTTTGATTATTATGGCTTTGTAGTATAGTTTGAAATCTGGGAGTGTGATGCCTCCATTCCCTTCTCTTTTTTATTTTTTTCAGGAGAGCTTTGGCTATTCGGGGTTTGGGGTGGCTCCATATGAATTTCATCAATATTTGTTCCATTTCTTTGAAGAATGTCACTGAAATTTTTTTTAAAGATTTATTTATTTATTTATGCAAGATTGATTGATTGATTGATTGATTTATACAAGCACTGGGTACAGTCAGAAGCATGGGAGGGCAAGAGAATTCACCAGAGCCAGAGCGGGGAGCAGAGCAGGCAGAAGGACCGAAATACACTGCTGAGGGGAGCAGCAGGCGGCAGGAGAGGTCTGTGCGCCATGTGGGACCCTCCTCCAGTGGCCGGGGAGCAGCTGGGGATCGAACTGGCGCTGCAGAGGCTGCGGGCAGCTTCGCAACCCAGCACTCAACCACTGTGCCACTGGGGAGGCCCTGTCACTGAAATTTTTATTGGAATAGCATTGAATCTGTAAATTGCATCTGGTAGGATGGCCATTTTGATAATGTTAATTCTTCCAATCCATGAGCAGGGAATGTCTTTCCATTTCTTTGTGTCTTCTCCTATTTCTTTTAACAGTGTTTTATAGTTTTCTTTGTATAGGTCCTTTATCTCTTTTGTTAGGTTTATTCCCAAGTATTTGATTTTTTTTATTTCAATAATAAAAGGGATGACTCATCACCCAAAGCAGTGATAGTGAAGGCAAAGATAAAAAGCTGGGACTACCTCATATTAAAGAGCTTCTGTACAGCAAAAGAGACAGTAACCAAAACAAAGAGAAACCCCACCGACTGGGAGAACATTTTTGTACGCAACAGTAATGATAAAGGACTGATCACAAAAAACTACAAAGAGCTGAAGAGACTCAGCAAAAACAAAGTAAATAATCCAGTCAAAAAATGGCAGAAGAGCTAAAAAAGAAACTTCTCCAAAGAGGAAATGCAAATGGCCAACAGGCATATGAACAAATGTTCAACATCACTTGTAATCAGGGAAATGCAAATCAAAACTACAATGAGATACCATCTTACACCAGTGAGAATGGCACATATTAAAAAAACTAGCAACAACAAATGTTGGCGAGGTTGTGGAGAAAAAGGAACTCTGCTGCACTGTTGGTGGGAGTGCAAACTGGTCCAACCACTATGGAGAGCTGTGTGGAGATTCCTCAACCTACTAAAGATAGAGCTTCCATATGATCCAGCAATTCCACTCCTAGGTATTTACTCAAAGGACACAGAAACATCAATTCCAAAGGGCACCTGCACCCCTATGTTTATTTTTTTTTTAAGATTTATTTATTTATTTGTTTATTTATTTATACAAGCACTGGGTACAGTCAGAAGCGCGGGAGGGTGAGAGAATTCACCAGAGCCAGAGCGGGGAGCAGAGCAGGCAGAAGGACCGAAGTACACTGCTGGGGGGAGCAGCGGGCGGCAGGAGAGGTCTGCGCGCCATGTGGGACCCTCCCCTGGAGGCCAGGGATCGAACCTGCGCTGTAGAGGCTGCGTGCAGCTTCGCAAACCAGCGCTCAACTGCTGTGCCACCGGGGAGGTCCTGCACCCCTATGTTTATAGCAGCATCATTTACAATAGCTAAGCTATGGAAACAACCCAAATGCCAAAAAATAGATGACTGGATCAAGAAGATGTGGTACATATGCACAATGGAATATTACTCAGCATTCAAAAAAGATAAACTCATGCCTGCAGTTTGCAGCAACATGGATGGAGCTAGAAGGGATCATGCTCAGCGAAATAAGTCAGAAAGAAAAAGAAAAATACCGGATGGTCTCACTCATAGCAGGAATTTAGAAAACCTAAATAAGAGACCGGGAAAAAGACTAATTAATACAAAGTAAAAATCACCAAGCAACTATAAACCAGAGACACAGTATGGGGGTGGGGAGCAGCGGGGAAAGGAAAGACTAGAGTCAAAATAAGGGAGGAGGTGCAATTGTATGGGGAATATAACCAAAATGAAAATGCATACATTGTGCAAAGATGAAAAAAGATGTAAGAATTATATAAAATAAAATATTTAAATTAAAAAAGTTAAAAAATAAATAGATATAATTATAGCAAGAAAAAAAAAAGAATGTACTTTTGATACAATATGATGAAAATGGCATGTCCCCTCTGGGATTTTCCTTTAAAGTCCCATAACTAACCTCAATTTAATCATGAGGAAAAAAAATTAATTCTAATGAAGAAATAGTCTACAAAATCTCAACCAGTATTTCCCAAAACTGTCAAGGTAATCGAAAAATAGGAAAAGTCTGAGAAATTACAGGCAAGAGGAATCTAAGAAGACCAGTAGACGTAATGTGTTTTCTTGAAAGATACTGGAGCAGAAAAAGACATTAGGTGAAGATTAAAATAAAGTATGATCTTTAGTCAATAATAATGTATTAATATTGGTTGATTCATTGTATTAAATAAATGACATTAAAATGGGAAAACATTAATAATGGGAAAACGAGCATGGGGTATATGGAAATTTTCTGTATTATCTTGCCAATTTTTCAATAAATCTAAACTGTTCTAACATAAAGAAAAAAAGAATGTGGTACATATACACAATGGAATATTACTCAGCAATCAAAAAAGATAAACTCATGCAATTTGCAGCAACATGGATGGAGCTAGACAGGATCATGCTCAGCGAAATAAGCCAGAAAGAAAAAGAAAAATACCAGATGCTCTTACTCATAGCAGGAATTTAGAAAAGCTAAATAAGGGACCAGGAAAAAGACTAATTATAATAAAGTAAAAATCAAAATCAACAAGCAACTATAAATCAGAGACACACTACAAGGGTGAGGGGGAGGGAGTAGGGTCAAAATAAGGGGGGTGGGAATTGTATGGGGAATATAACCAAGATGAAAATGCATACATTATGCAAAAATGAAAAATGATGTAAAAATATATAAAATAAAATAAACCACAAAAATAAATAAATAAATAATAAAGCAAAAAAAAGGCAAAATAAAAAAAAAGCAATTGGTTAGACATTGAAAAAAAAAAAAAGAGTGGATGGAGAACAGCCAGTGTCAGACTATTTTTCTTACCTCTCGATTAAGACTAGGCCCTGCTCTAATAAGTACTCAGATTTTACAGATAGTGGCAAGGAAACTTAGGCAGAGGCCTATACCCTGTGCCCTTTCTGGGTCCTAAGTTAGAGATTGCTAACTAGATTTAGACTGTTTTCCTCTCTCAGGTTTCCAAACAGTCCCCTGACTTGCCTGGTGGGAAATTTTTTTTTTTTAATATTTTATTTTATATAATTCTTACATCATTTTTCATTTTTGCACAATGTATGCATTTTCATTTTGGTTATATTCCCCATACAATTGCACCTCCCCCCTAATTTTGACCCTAATCCTTCCTCTCCTCGCCACCCCACCCCCATAGTGTGTCTCTGGTTTATAGTTGCTTGTTGATTGTGATTTTCACTTTGTATTAATTAGTCTTTTTCCTGGCCCCTTATTTAGGTTTTCTAAATTCCTATGAGTGAGACCATCCGGTATTTTTCTTTTTCTTTCTGACTTATTTCGCTGAGCATGATCCCTTCTAGCTCCATCCATGTTGCTGCAAACTGCAGGCATGAGTTTATCTTTTTTGATCGCTGAGTAATATTCCATTGTGCATATGTACCACATCTTCTTGATCCAGTCATCTATTTTTGGGCATTTGGGTTGTTTCCATAGCTTAGCTATTGTAAATAGTGCTGCTATAAACATAGGGGTGCAGGTGCCCTTTGGAATTGATGTTTCTGTGTCCTTTGAGTAAATACCTAGGAGTGGAATTGCTGGATCATATGGAAGCTCTATCTTTAGTAGGTTGAGGAATCTCCACACAGCTCTCCATAGTGGTTGGACCAGTTTGCACTCCCACCAACAGTGCAGCAGAGTTCCTTTTTCTCCACAACCTCGCCAACATTTGTTGTTGCTAGTTTTTTTAATATGTGCCATTCTCACTGGTGTAAGATGGTATCTCATTGTAGTTTTGATTTGCATTTCCCTGATTACAAGTGATGTTGAACATTTGTTCATATGCCTGTTGGCCATTTGCATTTCCTCTTTGGAGAAGTTTCTTTTTTAGCTCTTCTGCCATTTTTTGACTGGATTATTTACTTTGTTTTTGCTGAGTCTCTTCAGCTCTTTGTAGTTTTTTGTGATCAGTCCTTTATCATTACTGTTGCGTACAAAAATGTTCTCCCAGTCGGTGGGGTTTCTCTTTGTTTTGGTTACTGTCTCTTTTGCTGTACAGAAGCTCTTTAATATGATGTAGTCCCAACTTTTTATCTTTGCCTTCAGTGTCACTAGGATACCTTGAAGTTCTCTGTTCTCCAGACAACCCTAGTTCAGTTTACTCAGAATTTTTAAAAAACACTTTTTTAAATGTTTACTAAAAAATTGAAGGGGAAAAAAATACCCACAAAAACGTACACATGAAATGGATACATTTACAAAATACAGATTCTTTTTTTTATGATACCTAAGGACTAAAGTAGATTCGTTTGACCATTGGACTTCCTTTCCTTCAATCCTATTGCTCTTGAATGCTAGACGCTTTGACTTTGCCAATGGACTCTAAGTTACTAGGTTTGGTGGAATTCTCAGTTCATCTTTAAAGCTGTCCCTCTCCCTGGTCTTCTTTTTTTTTTTTTTTGTGGGACCCTCGCCGGTGGCCGGGTATTGAACTGGCGTTGCAGAGGCTACGAGCAGCCTCGCAACCCAGCACTCAACCGCTGCGCCACCAACTCCCTGGTCTTCTTATTGGGTTTAGGCTCCAGGTTTTCCTTCCTGCTCCTGAATTGTGGTTATCTCTGCAAATGTGTTCACACTCACCTTCTAAGTGAGAAGAATATTTCACCCTCACGGTGTCACAAATTCCTACCCACTTTGGATTTAGACCAAACCACCATGTTAGTTTACAGATAACATCTCTACCCTTCTTGTTAGTTTCTGGAAAAATAAGTTGTTGGAACTCTTCTCTTGCTCCTGACCCATTTCTATCTTATTTGATTTATTCATTCATGTAATATTTATTATCATCTGTGTGCCAGGAAATGCACTAAATGTTTGCCATTGCTGTATTATATAAGTATTGTGAGAATTCACTGATTTAGTCACTGTTTCAATAAATATTTATTGTATGCCTAGAAGTGCTATCCTAGGTATTGTGCTAAGTGTTAAGTTGTTAAGTATTATTCCTACTTTTTCCTTCAATGAGACATGTAGCTTGCCACAATTTATTCCAAATAACAATCAGCCAAACTAGGACTCCAAGCCATGTTTTTTATTTTATTTTATTTTAGATTTATTTTATTTATTTATTCATAGAAGAGCTGGGGTATAGGCCAGAGGTGCGGGGCATGAGAGAATTCACCAGAGACAGTGGAGAGTAGAACAAGCAGATTGACTGAAATACACTGCTAAAGGAAACAACAGGCAAGACAGGCGAGGTCTGCTGAGGCATGTGGATTAGCTCCCTGGCTGGGGACTAGACTCAGGCCATAGTGGTGATAGCACTGAGACTTCACCCCTAGGCCTCCAAGAAGGCCCCAACCTTGACAGTCTTAAGGTGTACTGGCCAGGTATTCTATAAAGTGACCCCCAACCTGGGTCTTTTTGATGTTTTTCTCATGAGTAGATTGAGGTCATGGGGTTTTTGAAAGTATACAACAGAGGTCAAGTCCTTTTCATCAGACCCTACCAGGGAATACATGACATCACTGGCATTGTTCACCTTCATCTCTTAGTTAAGGTGGTATTCACCAAGTTTCTTTAGTTTCTCTATCCTTTGAAAATAAGTCACTAAGTCTAGCCCACCCTCAGTGAGAATGAGTATTTTTTTATAGATTTACTTATGCATGCAAGAACTGGGATGTGTACTCCAGAGGTGTGGGGATGAGAGAATTCATCAGAGACAGAGTGGGGAGCAGAACAGGCAGATGTACAGAAATACACTGCTGAGGGGAACAGCAGGTGAGACAGGAGAGGTCTGCTGCGCCATGTGGGTAGCTCCTTGGCCGTGGATGTAACTTGTGCTGCAGTGACTGCTGATAGCTTCATAGTGCTGAGACTTAACCCTTGTGCTTCCAGGGAGGTCCGAGAATGAGTATTAAACTTCATCTCCTAAAGGGGAAAATATCTACACATAATATTGGAAATTGTTCTGTTAGAAAAGTAAGTCTGTTTTCCCCACTGATTTAATAAATTTTGTGGCAATATGTACTTATACTAAACCCTAATCTAAAGGGTTTAGATTAGAGTGGAGTGGAGGGGCTACACTACACAAGACATGACTCAGAACTATACTAAAGCATTGATTTCATAGAAACTTATTTCCAATTTAGAGAATTTTAAGTGGTAAGTTTGATAAGACTTGGTGACTTTGAGTGGAAGGCAGTGGTGGAAAAGGGGGTGTTTGAAACCATACTCTGATTTTGGGTTGAATAGCTGGAAATAAAATTTTGATTTTAAATACTAGCAAACAAGTATGAAGATTGGTGCTAAGCTTCAATAAAGCTCAACTTCTTCAGAGACTGTTTTTGTCTTGTTTTACTGAGTGTCCTGTTCTCCCAAGTCAGAGGAAGCTACTTTCTGACCGAAACACAGGGCCCCCTAGTGGAAAGGCCCCTGGGTCCTGTTTCTTATATGAAGGACCTTTGTGTTTTGTTTTTGTAGGGTTTAGGGGCTTTTACCTAGTTCATTTGCAGAACAGAGATGCTTGATTCTGTCTTCTGTCTAGCAGATCGTTAAACCCTTTCCATTTTAGAATTACCATTTTACCCCCATATGACCTCATGTTCGATAAGAGGATTGTTGCCCTCTAATACTCATTCCCTTACTCTAGTATTCTGAGCCAGAAGATTCACATACTTGTTTTTTTTTTTTTTTTAAACTCATTTATCCATCTGGTGCTATATTAATGTTAATTCTTTGTTTCAGAGCCATCATCAACCACTTTAACCCCAAAATTGAATCCTACGCTGCTGTGAATCACATATCCCAACTGTCAGAGGAGCAGGTAAGCCTCTACTCTCTCCATAGTGACCTAGTTGGTGGCTCAGATCAAGCAGTTGCAGTCTTTCTGATGGCAGAGGAATTCTGTGACTGAGTTTCCAGTGGGAGTGGCAAAAGCCAGGCTGCTAAGAGGAATTAGTAAGGGATTTGTTGATAGTACTTTAAATAGAGTGGTGGTTTCTGCTTTGTGTTATATGAGGGAGTTGTTTAATTACATAGAAGATATGTAGGTGAAAATGTGGTGAATTATTATTTTAAAGTGGGTGATAAGGCATTTCTTTTTAACATTTTAGGCAGAGAATCATTTGATTTTTGAAAATAAGAAAGGAGAACTTAGAAATGGATGAAACAGTCAGTTAGAAAATTCTTGAGCTCAGTTTAATTTAAGACTGTTTGGCTTCCCTTTAAAACATGAGCCCTTGCTGGTACAGATTTTCCTTAGTAATTGAGTTCTGTTTGCCTTGAGCAATTATTTTTGAGCAGATTTTTCTGTGGTGTGGACTAAGTTGGAGATGCAGATAGTGTTGTGTGTTTGTTTTCCTTGAGTCTGGCCTGATTTCCCCTTTTCCCAAAGTGCTTGCACTTGGCTCTGTATTATATAAAAGTACAAATGGGGCTTTAACATGGCATGGGATTGAACTTGATGCTGCAGAATGAGACTCTTGAGTCCTAAAAGTACAAAAGCACAAAATGAGATATCCTATTAACACAATCCTCCTTCTTCCCCCATTATTCCCCAGTTGAAGGGGCCAGGGTATTCCAGAGGTGAGAATCTAGGTAAAGACTCCAAGTTAATTAAAAAACAAAACAAAGAAAGAATATATGCTGTGCTCTCCCTTCTTTGCCAGTGTATGGTTGTAACCTTCTCTGAGCCTTTTGCTGGCTCACAGCTATGCTGTGCCCATGTATTCCAATGTTCCTGAAAGCTATTCAGCTATTCAGCTCTCCCAATGAGGCACCAAGCAAGCCTTTTTCCCTAACACACAGACTTCTCAGTATTCTCTCCAGTGGCTCTTTCCTCAGCCAGATGGATAGGACACTGTTAGTCTATCAGTTGTTCCTTTTGACATATTTGTTCTCTTTTGTGAGGCCAGCTGTGAGACTCCATCCTCATATTTAAACTGCTTTTATGAATGGCTTTCATTTTCTTTTTTCTTCTTCTGCCTGTGGATCAGTCATGAGTTCCATTTTTTGATGCTGCTGTTCCTCTGTGAGGTGCTTCAAGATGCTACTCTTCCTGTTGGGTCAGTTTAAATCAGTGTTTCTCTATCATTTTTATGCAAATGAATTCAACATCTTGAGTTTTGTACAGTGAAAGGGTGACTTTCCAACCACAGTAAGCTGTGGTTAGTTTAAAAGCTTTAAAGGAAAAAAAAAGAAGACACATTTTCCCTGTCAGCCACGTGCAGTTTTCATCCCCCAGCAGCTTGGGAAGGTCAAGCTGAAATCTTTCTACAGCAGTTGCAGCCACAGACCAATAATAAAAATCCATTCTGGTGCTGAAGGCAATCTGGAAAGGGATGATTAGCAAGCACGTGTCCTCACCCTCCTCCAACTTCTTTCAAAGTTAAATGAAGTGATGAAAGTGCCTCTCAAAGAGTCTACAAATCAGAGATGAAGCTATTTTTATTGATCTGTAGAGGGAGAATCCATGGTCTTATTTGGGAATCTGGAAGGGATAGAAGCTCTCAAAAGATTTATTTACTTAGTCAAGAAATAATTATATGCCTCCCCTATACAGGTGTGGGGTTGGATAGTGGGGAATCAGTGGCGAATAATCTAAATGTGTTCTTGCTCCCACACTCCTGACCAATCTTACCAATCTTCTTGCTTAGGGAGGAGGAAAGGGTGATACTGTTAGTTGTTGCTTCTCTTCCCTGACTTTGAAGGGTGCTAAATGACAGCATTAGGATATACTTAGCTTTATTCTCAGCACTATCAGATTAGAAATATTTGACTGCTTTGTGAATCATGTGTGGCAGCACTTCTCTCTCTTCACTTATGAACACTAATACTAATATTAATATCACTTAATGTTAAGTGTATTCACACCTTCTCCAAGAGCTGGCTGTGGGATGCAGTAGGGCCTGCTGTTGTTAGCAGCAAACTAAATAAAAAGAAAAAAATTAGGAACTTAATCCCCAAGTTGATTCTAAAGTACTCCTAAAATAAAACCTAAAGACCATGGATGGGAGTTAACTGGAATTTATAACACTTAATAAGATGGCAAACAAGAGAGGACTCTTTGCTAGATCTGCCTGCCCAGCCTGCCGTTTTCTCTGGCAAGAGACTGGTGATTTTTTAATTTCTGACAACCCCTAGATACATTCTAGCCTCTATTTGAGGCATTTCAACTTGATGATTGTAAATTCATTATTGCTAAATTTATTTATTTATTTTTTTTATAGAGGCATGTTTTTATTTATTTATTTATTATATTTGTTTGTTTTGTTTATACATGCACTGGGTACAGTCAGAAGCGCGGGAGGGTGAGAGAATTCACCAGAGCCAGAGTGGGGAGCAGAGCAGGCAGAAGGACTGAAGTACACTGCTGAGGGGAGCAGCGGGCGGCAGGAGAGGTCTGCGCGCCATGTGGGACCCTCCTCTGGTGGCCGGGGAGCAGCCGGGGATCGAACCGGCGCCGCAGAGGCCGCAGGCAGCTTCGCAACCCAGGGCTCAACCGCTGCACCACCGGGGAGGCCCCATTATTGCTAAATTTAAAAAGCCCAGTGTTTCAGTGTTTCACACTGGGGTTTCTTTTCAGATGTCCAAAAGATAAATGACATTTTTTTCCTATTAATTCTCACTGGCTTCGAGGAGGATAAAGCTGTTTAATCACTTAATACCCTCAGCATGACTGAAAGGCTGTGCATTTTGTAGTATAATAAATTGCTTGCATTTTTATATCAATACACAGGTATCATATTTATCTGGAGTTGATTGTAAAGTTTGTTCATTTAACTCCTTTTTGTGTATGGTAAAATATACATAAAATTTACCATCTTAATCATTTCTAAGTATACAGTTTACTCGCATTAAGTACCTTCATGTAGTTGTGCACCCATCACCACCATCTAGCTACAGAACGTTTCATCTTCCCAAACTAAAACTCTGTTCCCATTAAACAGTATCTACCCCCATCTCTCCTCCCTGCAGCCCCTGGTAACTACTGTTCTACTTTCTGTTTCCTTGTATTTGACGACTCTAGGAATCTCATGCAAGTGGAATCATACACTATTTAGAGAATTATTGAGTACTCTGGAACTGTGTGTAAAATATGTACCTATCTTTTTTTCTTTAAGAGGGCCCATCATTCACAAAATTTACAACCAGTATTTGACACAAACCTGCAAATTTCTTCCTTAAGAATCACTAGCTTTGGTGGGCCTCCCCGGTGGCGCAGCGGTTGAGCGCTGGCTTGCGAAGCTGCCCGCGGCCTCTGCCGCGGCTGCTCCCCGGCCACCAGAGGAGGGTCCCACATGGCGCGCAGACCTCTCCTGCCGCCCGCTGCTCCCCTCAGCAGTGTACCTTGGTCCTTCTGCCTGCTCTGCTCCCCGCTCTGGCTCTGGTGAATTCTCTCACCCTCCCGCGCTTCTGACTGTACCCAATGCTTGTATAAACAAAACAAACAAACAAACAAATAAATAAATGAATAAAAACATGCCTCCATTAAAAAAAAAAAAAGGGAGCTCTCGCTCCTTCCCGCCGCCATCGCGCTGTGTGCGCTTACCTCTTCCCCGCCATGTCTTCTCACAAGACTTTCAGGATCAAGCGATTCCTAGCCAAGAAACAAAAACAGAACCGTCCCATTCCCCAGTGGATTCGGATGAAAACTGGTAATAAAATCAGGTACAATTCCAAGAGGAGACACTGGAGAAGAACCAAGCTGGGTCTGTAAGGAATCGCACGGAGATGGCGCGCATATTTATGCTGTATTGAGATCAGTAGCATCTACCATGTCAGTAAAAACATCACTGCTTTGTGGACTTGTGTTCTCTTGGTACACCTCTGTACCTGGCTCTGTAATAAATATGTGAGCTGTTTAAAAAAAAAAAAAAAAAGGGAGACCCTCCTCTTTAAAAAAAAAAAAAAGAATCACTAGCTTTGGGCCTCCCTGTGGCATAAGAGGTTAAGTCTCAGCACTATAAAGCGATCCGCAGCCAGCTGCTGTGGCATGAGTTCTATCCCCAGCCAGGGAGCTGACCCACATGGCACAGCAGACCTCTCCTGTCTCACCAGGTGCTCCTCTCAGTAGTGTATGTCAGTAGATCTGCCTGTTCTGCTCCCCACTCTGTCTCTGGTGAATCCTCTCACCCCTCCTCCCCCACTCTTATGGCCTACACCCCAGCTCTTGTGTGCATAAATAAATAAAATAAATTTTTTTTTTTTAGAAAAAAAGAATCACCAGCTTTAGCTGCTTTGAATAGTAGCTCATACTTTCATGCCCCCAGTGCTATCAGATCTTTGAAAATGCCCCTTGAGGTTCTTGAGTTCCTTTTAGGCTGTTCACTATTTGTTTAGTTTTATAAATGCTTTTTTTTTTTTAATTTTGTTTTTGTTTGTTTTTGTTTTTGTTTTTTTAAAGATTGATTTATTTATTTATACAAGCACTGGGTACAATCAGAGTCAGGGGAGGGTGAGAGAACTCACCAGAGCCAGAGCAGAGAGCAGAACAGGCAGAGTGACGAAGTACACTGCTGAGGGGAGCAGCGACAGCAGGAGAGGTCTGCGTGCCATGTGGGACCCTCGCCCGGCGGCTGGGGATTGAACCTGCGCTGCAGAGGCTGCAGGCAGCTTCACAGCCCAGCGCCCAACTGCTGCGCCACCGGGGAGGCCCAATGCTTTTTTTTTTTTTTTTTAAGAAAAAAATTATTTATTGAGCCTCCCTGGTGGCACAAGGGGTTGAGCACAGCACTATGAAGCTATCCACAGCCTCTGCAGCATGAGTTCGATCCCTGGCTGGGGATTTCAGTGTATTTCAGCACATCTTCCTGTTCTGTTCCCCACTCTGTCTCTGGTGGATCCTCTCACCCCCTGTACCTCTGGCCTGTACCCCAGTTCTTGTATGCATAAATCAATCAATCTTTTTTTTTTAAGATTTATTTATTTAGTTATACAAGAACCGGCATACAGGCCAGATGCGTGGGAGGGTGAGAGGATTCACCAGAGACAGAGCAGGGAACAGAACAGGCAGACTGATGAAATACACTGCTGAGGGAAGCAGTAGGCGCGACAGGAGAGGTTTGCCACGCCACGTGGGACCCTCGCCGGCCGACCTGCTAGAATCAAACCAGCGCTGCAGAGGCTGCGAACAGCTTCACAGCATCGCGCTCAACCGCCTGCACCACCAGGGGAGGCCCAATAAATAAATCTTTAAAAAAAAAAAAAGAACTTCAAGTTTTATGAGGAACATGGAGCCCGACACTTCAGCTGTGCACTTTTTGGCCCTTATTGTGCTTGGTCATTATTGAACAACGGCAGAGGGTGTGGGTGGTAGGCATGAGTGCTTTCGCCACAGCTACCAGAGTGAAGCCAAGTGGCTCGCGCAGGGCTTGAAATTTTAATCATCATCTCTCATAGGCCAAGGGTGTGGGAGAGGCAGCTCCAGCACACTGCTGGTTGTTGAGGAAGACTGCTAGTGTGGCTTTCTGAGTGGGAGGTGAGTGTAGTTCACTTTTCCCATGGGCACCACCTATATAAAGGTCTCCCCAGAGCAATCACCTCTGAGATCCCTGTGATGTTTTCTCATCTTAGAACAGGCCTTAAACACCATGCAAGGCACCCTTGGCAGAGACATCTGCTGGAGAGCTGAGATTTGAGACACCCACAATAGTCATAACTCAGTTTCCTGTAATACAGCCTGTACTCTTTGCACTGCCTCTCTGTAGCCCTGAGTGATGGTTGCTGTGGGAACCCTTGTTGAGTGTGAGCATGTGACAAAGTGCTAGCTGTCTGACCCTGCTTCTCTTGTTGCTTCTGTTTAGATTCTGGAATTTTAGTTGACCTGTTTGGCAGAAAAAAAAGTTTGGTATGAGTTGTTTGTTCCCTGGATTCACTATAGCAGGAAAGATGCAGATTCAGAAGCAGAGGAATTTTCCTACAAGCTGCTTAATCTCAGAAATCAACTTCATGTTATATATGGTATCTTACGATGTCCACATAAGAGGTTAAGCTCATTGTTTGCTGCTCAGATGATCATTCTTTTCCTGGGTACAGGAGATAAGCTGTCCTACCAGAGGCCCTAGATCAGGGGAGAATGTCTTGGATTTCAAATGGATGCAAATAAATAAAAGGAAAGGAACAGCTTGTAATTTTCAAGCTAGGCACTTTTACATAGGTTATTTACTTAATTCTTACATCAACTATTTGGGGTAAGGGCAATTATCTTTTTTTTTAGATGAGGATGCTAAAGAGACCAAGTAATTTATCCAAGGGCACACAGCTGTTAGTAGTAAAGCCATAATGTGAACCACGTCTGTCTAACTCCAAAGTCTGAGATTTTTCCATTTCCTCAGACTGGGGCATGTATAACAACCTGAGCTTGTCAGATTTTCTGAAGGAAGAGACAAGTCTAGGATAGGAAGGTGGAGGGATAAGCAGAAAGAGTGAAGATATCAGGAGAGTGAAGAACTTATTCCTGGGGCTTATGGACGTTCTTGGTTTGGGAAGAGTACTAAGCAGGGGCCTGTAGAGTTTGCCTGACCATTCAGCAGAATTGCCTAAGTAGAGGCCCCCTGGCACAGCATGATAACTTTATAAATGAGGGGAATCTTTATTCCACCCCAGCATGTCAGGAAGGTCACTGAATAATAAAACTTTTCCACATTCAAAGAGAAGATGGTGGGCCTCCCTGGTGGTGCAGCAGATTGAGTGCAGTGCTGTGAAGCTGTCTGCAGCCTCTGCAGCGCAGGTTCGATTCCCAGCTGGCCAGGGCGCTACCCACATAGTACAACAGACTTCTCCTGTCTTGCCCACTGCTCCCCTCAGCAGTGTATTTTGGTCCGTTTGCCTGTTCTGCACCCCACTCTGTCTCTGGTGAATCCTATCACCCTCCCACACCTCTGACCTGTATACCAGTTGTTGTTTTAAAAATAAATAAATCTTTTAAAAAAGAGAGAAGATGGTAGCTTTTGAAATAGTTTTTATTTAATAGATAACATATTTATGTGATTTAAAATCTAAAAGGTAGGGGCCTCCCCAGTGGCGCAGCGGTTGAGCGCTGGGTTGCGAAGCTGCCCGCGGCCTCTGCAGCGCCGGTTCGATTCCCAACTGCTCCCCGGCCACTGGAGGAGGGTCCCACATGGCGCGCAGACCTCTCCTGCCGCCCGCTGCTCCCCTCAGCAGTGTACTTCGGTCCTTCTGCCTGCTCTGCTCCCCGCTCTGGCTCTGGTGAATTCTCTCACCCTCCCGCACTTCTGACTGTACACAGTGCTTGTATAAATAAATAAATAAATCTAAAAAAATAAAAATAAAAAATAAAAAAAAAATCTAAAAGGTAACATTAAATTTTAATTGTTTTTAAAATAGTTGTTCCAGGCCTCCCTGGTGGCGCAGGGCTTAAAGACGCAGACATTTCCTCGTTCACCCACTGCTTCCCACTCTGTCTCTGGTGAATCCTCTCACCCCCCTGCACCTCTGGCCTACACCCCAGTTCTTGTATGCTTAAATAAATAAATCCTTTCAAAAAATAAAAGAATTCCATTTTGTTTGAAAAAGAGCATACTTTAGACTCTCAAAATTAATGTTTCACAGCTGAGCTGGATGAATGTAAGGTCAGTGGTGAAAGAGCTCAGCTTATTATTCACCTCTGCCATTGTCAGCGTTTTCAGTATGAATTTTGAAATGCCCATCACATAGAATTCTGGTCATCTTCAGTGAAGCTTCATTGGCAGTGCATAGGAGAAATCGTTTTGGAGCTTAAAGGAATTCCAGTGGTTGTCAGCTTATTTTTTAAAGATTTATTTTGTTTATTTATGCATACAAGAGCTGGGGTGCAGGCCTGAGTTGGGGTGGGGGGTGAGAGGATTCACCAAAGACAGAGTGGGGAGCAGAACAGGAGGTGGATTGACTGAAGTACACTGCTGAGGGGAGCAGCAAGCAGGACAGGAAAGGTCTGCTGCACCATGTGGGTCAGCTCCCTGGCTGAGGATCCAACTCATGCTGTAGTGGCTATGGATAGCTTTATAGTGCTGAGACTTAACCTTGTGCCAACAGGGAGGCCCCATTGTCAGCATTTAAAGAGGTCACAGGAGACAGCAGTCCTTGCTTTCTTGGTTAAACCCAAGAAGGATCCTTTATCCCAGTTATTAATGATACACATAGGTAGCATTAGTGTACACATAAGACTTTTCTCTTCAGCTTGTTGTTAGCCACTATCCTTCTTCCAGAAAGATCTTTGGGAACTTTTTATTTCCACCATGACCTCTTTCCCAGGAGTTGGCTGTATGCTCTGCAAGCATACCTTACCACTGTGGTAACCTCAGAAACCAGAAGTATCCCCCAGGTAAACTTTTGTCTCTGTTTTAAGCTATTTTAATTGGAAAAGTTTTGGTTAAGTACCAACAGCTCTTTGATTTTTACAACTACTCAAAGGAAATTGTAATTTTAAAAGTGATGCACCCCACTAGAAGGGAAACTATAGCTAGACCACAAATTCTATTAAAGAATTCTGTTAAGAAGAAGTACATGATTCCTGGCAGGGTGGCAGAGATTCATATCAACTTGTGAGTTAGGAGTAGAGACAGGGTTTTGGGTTGTTTGTTTGGTTTGATTTCTTTTGGGTTTTTGTTTTGTTTTGTTTTTTGTTGGGTTTTTTTTTTTTTTTTTTTGGTCACCCTCTAAAATGTGATCTGTTTCCAAGGCAAGAAACCTCATGTGGGGAACACAAAACATCTGCCTCCTTGTTTGAGATGGATGGGTTAACCTGCTTGCAGCAAACCATAAAGAAAAAGGCCTGCTAGTATTTTGTATTCTGTTTCCCCCACTCCATGTACTCTGGCTGTCTCTTAGTGTGATTCAGTGCCTTGCTTATGCATGGTAAGGACCTGGGCATGTTGGATCTGTAAGTAGTGCATAAAAAAGCTTTATAAGGGGTGTCTAGGGCTTCAACCAAATAAAGTCAGGGAGGTGGGGCAGCTGCCCAGGGAAATTAAAGATAGTCACTGTCACCACTTCTTTAACCAACTGATGACCTCTCACTAATCACCCACTGTGAGGTTCATTATCTGGTCCACCTTGCTGAAGGGCAGAGCCCATCTGTCAGATCAGTAAATCTCAGGAAAGTAGAGAGTCTTTTGGAAGTAAGCTTGAAAAGAAAGCATGGATGGACTGGGACAACTGGCCAGCTTAATTGGTTCTGAAATTGAGTTGGGTCCTGAAGTACAAGAAATGAAAATAGAATTTAAAAAAGGGGGTGGGGGAGGAACCTTTTACATGTTATAAACAGAGTGGCCGTATAGAGGATATAGTTACCTTTTAATAGGCATCATCTTTTTAACCTAAGAGATTTGTGTTCACCTTTTAGATCCTTGTTTCCAAACAATTATGTTGGATGATTGTGTCCTAGAGAGATATTCAGGTTATCTTGAGTAGAAGTTACTGTAAGTACCCAGTGGAGAGAGAAATGTTCACTCAGTAGGGTTTATGGTTTTATTATCAGTTTGCTATTTGTTCTAGCTTTTGTGCTCTTGGCTCGTTTTCTTTCTTTTTTTTAGCTGCTTTGAACTAAAGTGTTCAGAAAGAGAACCAATCCTGGGCTCCCAAGGATGCCCTGCGAATCTGCCAAGACTAAGAATTCTCTGTTTCTATTCCCTTTCTCTATTCCCTTCTCTTCCCTTAGTGCAATAAGACAAGGAATGGGTGCCCTGGATCAAGTTCCCTAGATTTTTTTCTTTTCTGTGCAAAAGCAGAGCAGTATCTGCATTACCAAGTGAGAGACTTATAAAAATGAGAAAATCTGGCCTCCCTGGTGGTGCAGCGGTTGAGCGCTGGGTTGTGAAGCTGCCCGCAGCCTCTGCAGCGCTGGTTCAATCCCTGGCTGCTCCCCGTCCACTGGAGGAGGGTCCCGCATGGCGCACAGACCTCTCCTGCCGCCTGCTGCTCCCCTCAGCAGTGTACTTGGGTCCTTCTGCCTGCTCTGCTCCCCGCTCTGGCTCTGGTGAATCCTCTCACCCTCCCGCCCTTCTGACTGTACCCAGTGCTTGTATAAATAAATAAATAAACAAACAAACAAATCTTTAAAAAAAAAAAATGAGAAAATCACATTAGCTCTTAAGGACTTCCCAGAATATTAATCAGAATCACCGCTTTCTTGCTTAGACTTTGCCTGTGTTTTCTCCTGTAGACCTCATTGAACTGATGTACCTGCAGTGCTTGCAACAGATCCCACACCTATGCTTTATAAACCTAAGAAGGACAGATAAACCTCCCTCTTCACCTTGTACCCTAGAAATATTGTCTCATTGTAAATCTATAAATGGTTGGCTGATAATAATGTATTTAGAGTGGGTTTTCAAAAGAAAAGACATTGTTCATCTCTGCCTCAGTTTCATAGAAAAGACAAAAGCAGAACATTTGTTAGATGTCTTTAATACAGTGGAACCTCTAAGTCCCTTAGCTTGGCAAATGGTTGAGTTTGCCAGAAGGTTGAGGTAAGTACACCCACTTAAAAATCCCCATGTGGCTAGTGCCTTGCTGAAAATTATTCTAAACACAGTTGATTGCTACCCAGAGTTCAATCAGGGAGGATTGCCAGGAATGGATGAGAAGATCACAAGAAAGGGAATCTCTGGCATTGTCAAATCACTAAGAACTCCTAGCTTAAAGTTACTAATATATCAGTCTGAATTGCTATTGCCCCAATCAAAAATGGAACAGTAAGGGCCTCCCTGGTGGTGCAAGAGGTTAAGACGTAACCTGTGAAGCTGTCCACATCCTCTGTAGCATGAGTTCGATCCCCGGCCAGCCAAGGATAGATTGAGAAAGTTCTCTTATCCCTGAGTCTGGGGCCTAGGCAACTGCCAGTGTGATTTCTGTCCTTGTAAATTACGTTTGTCTTTTCTAGAATTTCACATAAGTAAATTCATAAAATATGTGATTTCTTATGTCTGTGATTCATCAGTGTGTTCATCCAAAAGAAATATATCTCCACGTAAAAACTTGTACACAAATATTTATAATAGCATGATAACCAAAAAGTAGAAACAACCTAAAATGTCTTTCAACAACTGAATGGAAAAACAAAGTGTAATGCATCAATATAATGGAATATTATTCAGCCATAAAAAAGAGTAGAAGTAGGGCCTCCCCTGGTGGCGCAGTGATTGAGCGCTGGGCTGTGAAGCTGCCCGCAGCCTCTGCAGCACCGGTTTGATCCTGGCCACCGGCAAGGGTCCCACATGGCACACAGACCTCTCCTGCCGCGCCTGCTGCTCCCCTCAGCAGTGTATTTTGTCGGTCTGCCTGTTCTGTTCCCTGCTATGGCTCTGGTGAATTCTCTCACCCTCCCATGCTTCTGACTGTACCCAGTGCTTGTATTAAATAAATAAATAAATCTTTTAAAAAAAAAATAGAGTAGAAGTACCAATACATCCTACAACATGGGTAACTCTTGCAAACATTATACTAAGTGAAAGAAGTCAGTCACAAAGTTTCCACTGATTTAAACTGCCCTGTTTAGGCAAATGTAATCACACAGAAAATAGATTAGTGGTTAGCCAGGGCTCGTAATGGGGAGCAAGCAGGGTGGGAAATGACAGCTAATGGATGTGGGGTTTCTTTGGGTTGATGAAATTATTCTAAACCTAGACCATGGTGATAGTTGCACAACTAACCATTAAATTGTACATTTTAAATGAGTGGATTTCATAGCACATAGATTGTATCTCAATGAAGATTTTTTTAAGAGTAATTAATAAACATTAAAAAAATCAAGTTTAGGGCCTCCCTGGTGGCGCAAGGGGTTAAGATGCAATCTGTGAAGCTGTCCGCAGCCACTGCAGCACAAGTTCTATCCATGGTCAGGGAGCTACCCACATGGTGAAGCAGACCTCTCTTGCCTCGCCCGCTGCTCCCCTCAGCAGTGTTTTCAGTCAATCTGCCTATTCCATTCCCCACTCTGTCTCTGGTGAATCCTCTTCACCTCCCGCATCTCTGGCCTGTACCCCAATTCTTTTATGGATAAGTAAATCTTTAAAAAAAATCAAGTTTAATCATACCATCTAGATGTCATAACTTAAGATTTTAGTCAATCAACTTTAGAATGTACATAGATATACATACTTTTTTAAAATATTTTTTTAAAGATTTATTTATGCATATAAGAGCTGGGGTGCGGGCCAGAAGTGTGGAAAGGTGAGAGGATTCACCAGAGACAGAGTGGGGAGTAGAACAGGCAGCTCTACTGAAATGATACTGCTGAGGGGAGCAGCAGGAGAGACAGGAGAGTTCTGCTGCACCATGTGGGTCAGCTCCCTGGCTGGGGATAGAACTCATGCCACAGCAGCTGGCTGCAGATAGCTTCAGGGTGCTGAGACTTAACCCCTTGCGTCACAAGGGAGGCCCTAAAGATTTTTTTTAAAGAAAGAAGCTGTCAAACTGTTTTCAAAAGTTCTACCGTTTTTCAACCAAGACAGAGTTCCAGCTCTTCCACATCCTTTTCACATTTTGAATTGTGAATCTTTTAAATTTCAGCCATTCTGGTGGGTATGTAGTGCTGTTGGTATACTGTAAATATTATAGGTATTTTTAACTTATTACTCATTTTGTACTGAGCAGTTTTTCATGTGCTTATTGGGCATTATGTATCTTTTGTGAAGTGTTCAGATTATCTGTTTTTTAAAATGTGGCTGTCATTTTGTGTATGTTATTGACAAGTTTTTGTGTATTTTTGTATGCAAGTCCTTTGTCATATATATTATTGAGAATTTTCCCCTAGTCAGTGGCTTGTCTTTGCATCTTCTCAGTGGTGTTTTTCAAAGTCCAGACATTTTTATGATGCCGAATTTTCATTAAATTTTCATGAAGATTAATTTTTTAATGGTTTGTGTGTTTGTATTCTATTAAGTAAATCCTTGCTTACTCCTAGTCATGAAGTTTTTCACTTGTATTTTCTTCTCTGTATTATACAGTTCTGGCTTTTACATTGAGTTCTATGATCCATCTCATTTGAATTTTTTGCCTGGTGTGTGGTAAATGTAAATGGCCCTTTTTTCTTTCCCAAATAAGCAATTGTTTCATCATTGCTTGTTGAAAAGATTCTTCTTTCCCTTATTGAAGCACCTTGACACATTTGTGAAAAAAGGTCAACTGACCATGTCTATAAGTAAATCTTTAATATCTTTAAAAAAAAATCTGAAGTATTAGTTTTGTTCTATTAGTCTACTTGCCTTAATGTCTGCCTTACATTGTCTTGATAATGTAACAATGGGTCTGTAGTAAATCTTGAAATCAGGTCATCTAAGTCTTCTAATTTTATTCTTTTTTTTTTAAGATTTATTTTTATTTATTTATTTATATAAGCACTGGGTACAGTCAGAAGCTTGGGAGGGTGAGAGAATTCACCAGAGTCAGAGCCGAGAGCAGAGCAGGCAGAATGACGAAGTACACTGCTGAGGGGAGCAGCAGGTGGCAGGAGAGGTCTGCACACCTTGTGGGACCCTCGCCAGTGGCCGGGGATCGAACTGGCGCTGCAGAGGCTGCGGGCAGCTTTGCAACCCAGCGCTCAACTGCTGTGCCACCGGGGAGGCCCTAATTTTATTCTTTTTAAAAATTGTTTTGAATGTTCTAGGACTTTTGCATTTCCATATAAATTGTAAAATTTTCTTCTCCACTTTCTGCAAAAAAAGCCTGCTGAGATTTTGATTGGAATTGTATTAACTATAGATCAACTTGGGGAAGAATTGACACCTTAATATTTTTAAATACATGAGCATGATATATCTCATTTATTTAGATCTTTTAAAATTTCTTATCAATGTTTTATAAGCTGTTTTAAAAAGATTTTATTTATTTATATAATAGCTGGGGTATAGGCCAGAGGCGCAGGAGAGTGAGAGGATTCACCAGAGACAGGGTAGGGAGCAGAACAGGCACATTGAAATACATTGCTGAGGGGAGCAGCCTTTGAGGCAGGAGAGGTCCGCTGCACCATGTGGGTCACCTCCCTGGCCGGGGATCAAACTCGTGCTGCAGTGGCTATAGATAGCTTCATAGTCTGAGACTTATCCCCTTGCGCCACCAGGGAGAGGCCCCTCAATGTTTTATAGTTTTCTAGCATATTATTTTATACCTATTTTGTTTAATCTCTTCCTAAATTCTTCATCTCTTATAGTCTGTAAGTAGTATTTTTAATTTCAATTACCAATTGTTTTTGCTATTTTACAGAAATATTTATTTTTTAAAGATTTATTTATTTATGCATACAAGAGCTGGGGGATTAGGCCAGAGATGCAGGGGAGGGATGGTGGTGCAAGAGGATTCACCAGAGACAGAACAGATGGATTGACTGAGATACACTGCTGAGCAGTGGGAGAGACAGGAGAGGTCTGCTGTGCCATGTGGCTTAGCTCCCTGGCTGGGGATGGTACTCCAGTGACTCTGGATAGCTTCATAGTACTGAGACTTAACCCCTTGTGCCACCAGGGCAGCCCAGAAATACAATTTTTAAATTGTAACCTTAATAAACTTATTTATTAATTCCTTTTTTAGAATCCTTAGAATTTTTTATGTTCATGGTCATATTGTGTATGAATAAATTTATTTTTACTTCTGCCTCCCCCCCCTTCTTTATTGCACTGTCTAGAACACCAGTATAATAATGAAGTGGATCTTCATTATTACCAGATCATCAGGTAAAATCATTGGTATTTTTCCTTAAGTAGTGAATGGGCTGTGAGTTCTCATAGAGTCCCTTTATTGGGTTGAGGAAGATACCTTCTATTCCAACTTTGCTGAATTTTTTTTTTGTTTTGTTTTTTAAGATTTATTTATGTATGCATAGAAGAACAGGGGTGTAAGCTCAGAGGTGGGTAAGAGGATTCACCAGTGAAGAGTGGGGAGCAGAATGGGCAGATCTACTGAAATACACTGCTGAGGGGAGCAGCGGGTGAGACAGGAGAGGTCTGCTGTGCCATGTTGGGGGTGGTGGGCGAGATGTTTATAGTACTGAGACTTTAACCCCTGCACCACCAGGGAGGCCCCTTTGCTGAGTTTTTATTATAAACGAATGTGTAGTTTCGCCCATGTATCTGTTGAGATGATCAGGATTTTGTTTTATTAACTGCTAATATGGTGACTACTTTCTGAATATTAAACTCACCTTACCTTCCTGTGATAAACCTCTCTTGATCATGATAAAGTAATTATATATTACAGAATTTGAGTCGCTAACTTGTTTAATGTCAGTGTTTATGGGGAATTTTATTTTCTTGTGATTTCGCTGTCTGGTTTTGGAAATAGAATATGCTGCCCTATAAAATGAGTTGGAGTGTATTCCTTTCTCTTTTTTTATTTTTTTTTTTTTTTTTTTTTTTTTTTTTTATAGAGGCATGCTTTATTTATTTGTTTGCTGGTTTGTTTGTTTGTTTTTGTTTATACATGCACTGGGTACAGTCAGAAGTGCGGGAGGGCGAGAGAATTCACCAGAGCCAGAGCGGGGAGCAGAGCAGGCAGAAGGACCGAAGTACACTGCTGAGGGGAGCAGCGGGCGGCAGGAGAGGTCTGCGCGCCATGTGGGACCCTCCTCTGGTGGCCGGGGAGCAGCCGGGGATCGAACCGGCGCCGCAGAGGCCGCGCGCAGCTTCGCAACCCAGCGCTCAACCGCTGCGCCACCGGGGAGGCCCCCTTTCTCTTTTTTTAAAGAGTTTGTGTAGGATTGGAAATAGTTATTGCTTAATGATTCATAGAATTTATCAGTGAAGCCATCTGGGCCTGGAGTTTTCTTTCTGGAAAGAATTTTGTTATGAAAATTTTCAAACACACTTTAAAGTTGAAAAAATTATATAGTGAATGCTGATATTACAATACTGATGTAACCACCACTTAGATTCTGTCATTTACATTTTCCTAAACTTGCTTTATCTCATATCTGATCCAAAGGGTGGATCAATCCACCTTACTTTTGTTATGCATTTCAAAGTAAACTGCTTCTATCAGTACACTTCCGTGGGAAGCATTATAGCTATTCAGTTTCTTTCATAGATTTAAAGATAATTTTTCTACTTGTTCTTGAGCCAGTTTTAGTAAGTTGTGTCTCCAAGGAAATTTTTCATTCATATAGGCTATTTAATTTCTTGGTACATAAGTTGTTCATAATATTACCTATTTTCCTTCAAATAAATGCCTGTAGTGATGTCCCCACTTTCACTGATGATATGGGTAATGTGTAACTTCTGTTTTGCTCCTGATCAGCATAGCTCAAGATTTATTAATTAATCTTTTCAGAGTATCAGTTTTCAGATTAATTGATTTTCTATTGTTTTTCTGCTTGCCATTTCATTGACTTCAAGGAATATCTTTTTTGTTTTCTATGTTTCTTTGGTACAATTTTTCTACTTTTTCTAATATCTTTCTTTTTTTTTTTAACTTTTATTTTTTACTGAATTTATTCCCAGTCTATAAGTTTTTGTTTCTTCAGTTTATTCTTGGATATCTTTTTCTTCTGTGCAATCTTCGCTTCTGGTTTAATCTGTTCTTTTTCTTTTCTTTTTCTTTTTTAAAGATTTATTTATTTATACATACAAGAACGGGGTTACAGGCCAGAGGTGTGGGGGATGAGAGGATTCACCAGAGACAGAGTGGGGAACAGAACAGGCAGGTTGACTGAAAATGCTGCTGAGGGGAGCAGTGGGCAAGTCAATAAAGGTCTACTGCACCATGTGGGTTGCTCTCTGGCCGGGATCAAACTCATGCTGCAGTGGCTGAGGTTAGCTTCACAGGTTGCATCTTAACCCCTTGCAATGCCAGGGAAGCCCTCTTTTTTTTTTTTAGAGATTTATTTATGTATACAAGAATTGGGGTTCATACCAAAGGTGTGGGGGCTGGTGAGAGGATTCACCAGACACAGTGGAGAACAGAACAGGCAGATTGATTGAAATCCACTGCTGAGGGGAGCAGCAGGTGAGACAGGAGAGATCTGCTGTACCATGTAGGTTAGCTCCCTGGCAGGGGATTGAACTCGTGCTGCAGTGGCTGCAGATAGCTTCATAGTGCTGACACTTAACCCCTTGCGCCACCAGGGAGGCCCCTAATCTGCTCTTTTTCAATAATGGTCATCTCAGGGTGGAAAGGAGAGCCTCTGTATGGGTAATCTGACCACGAGCTCTATAAATTATGTGGTGCATCTTGGGGGCTTTGTTCACCTGGCAGTGCTCAATGATCAGAGAATCTACATTTAAACCCTTAAGTTCAGCATTACTCTTGCAATTTTAGCATGTGCCGTGAAACTTCTATTTGAGCCACTGACCCTGGGTCCATGTCAGCTGTTGGGCCTGGGCACACCTACCACTTCCACTGAGTGACACATATTGCTTTTATGAAGTGACATACTCCAGATACTTGATCACTTTTCAGATGTATATATTCTTGATGGCCTAGGCAGTTTCACCAGTGTTCTTAAAATGAACACAAACATTTGAACCTCCTGATTTGCATGACTTGATAGGTATTTCTGGGCCAAGTAAACAGCAAACCATTTTCAGAGATAACCTAAGGCCACTTAATGGGAAGAATTTATAATTTCTTTGCTTTTTTAATTAATTTGTCAGTCATTTACATACTTATACAACTTTGGGGGTACATTTTCACACCTCCAGATGGTTAGAAAGAGCTTCTAATTTCTCAGGGTTTAAATCTTGATCTTTAAAGTTTTTCTTGTTTTCTAATATAAAAATACACTGCTACAGGGGCTTCCCTGGTGGCACAGGGGCTAATATGCCACACTATGAAGCTATGCGCAGCCACTGCAGCCCGAGTTCAGTCCCCACCAGCGAGGTGACCCACATGGTACAGCAGACCTCTCTTGTCTCCTTTCTCCCCAGCTGTTCCTCTCAGCAGTGTATTTCAGTAGCTCCATCTGTTCTGCTCCTCACTCTGTTTCTGGTGAATCGTCTCACCACCACCCCCACCTCTGGCCTGCACCCCAGCTCTTACATGCATAAATAAATAAATATTTTTAAAAATAAATAAGTACTTCTTGCACCCCAGCTCTTATATGCATAAATAAATTTTTTAAAAAATGAATAAGTAGGGCCTCCCCGTTGGCGCAGAGGTTGAGCGCTGGGTTGCGAAGCTGCCCACAGCCTCTGCTGCGCAGGTTCGATCCCCGGCTGCTCCCCGGCCACCGGAGGAGGGTCCCACATGGCGCGCAGACCTCTCCTGCCGCCCGCTGCTCCCTTCAGCAGTGTACTTCTGTCCTTCTGCCTGCTCTGCTCTCCGCTCTGGCTCTGGTGAATTCTCTCACCCTCCCGCGCTTCTGACTGTACCCAGTGCATGTATAAGCAGAAAGAAAGAAAGAAAGAGAGAGAGAGAGAGAGAGAGAGAGAGAGAGAGAGAGAGAGAGAGAGAGAGAGAGAGAGAGAGAGAGAGAGAGGGAGGGAGGGAGGGAGGGAGGGAGGGAGGGAGGGAAAGGAAAGAAAGGAAGAAAGAAAGAAAACATGCCTCTATATATAAAAAAAAATGAATAAGTACTTGAACATATTTATAATAGCTCTTTGTATGTCCTTGTTGCTAATTCTATCATCTCTCATTTCTCAGCTAAATTTCTATTGATTGATATTTTACTTGGTTATAGGCCACATTTCCCTGCTTCTTGACATATGTTGTAATTTTTAATTGGATTTTGGTCACTGTGAATTTTATCTCCTTGCATGCTAGATTTTATTGTCTTTAAATGGTGTTGTATTTTCTGTAGGTATTTTATATACCTGTCTTGTAAATTATTTGTGGAGCAACATGATCATTTTGAAACTTCTTTTTAATTTTTCTTTGAGTAGTTTTTACTCTAGGAGTAGTTTAGTTCCTCTACTAAGCTGTGATCATTTGAATGCCCTAGGTATTCAACAGGTACTTTTCTTTCTGGTTGGGGAAAATTCACACAGCTCTCAGTCCAGTGTGAGTTCTAACTATTCAACTTATAAATCCTCATTTTTTGTGCAGCCTAGTTGAATTTTACCCAGCACATGTATTCCTTATTTTTCAGGAACAAATTGGATGGGAACACCATGCAGACTTCCAAAGCTCTTTTCTCTGCTTTACTCCCTCTTCTCTGGTAATCTGCCCCCAGGGTTCCAGCCACCTCTGCCTCAAAAAAAAAATTTTTTTTTAAGATTGATTGATTGATTGATTGATTGATTGATTTATACAAGCACTGGGTACAGTCAGAAGCGTGGAGGGTGAGAGAATTCACCAGAGTCAGAGAGGAGAACAGAACAGGCAGACTGATGAAATACACTGCTGAGGGGAGCAGCAGGCACAGCAGGAGAGGTCTGTCACGCCATGTGGGACCCTCACTGGCTAACCGGCCCTGCAGAGAGGCTGCAGGCAGCTTCCCAGCCCAGCACTCAACCGCTGCACCACCAGGGGAGGCCCTCTGCCTCGAAATTTAATGTATTTCCTTACCCCAGCAAGACCTCTTGCTCACCTATATTTTCTGTTTCTCAGGATATCTGTCCTGCATAGTCTGTTACTCAGTATCTAAAAAGAGTTCTTTCTTTCCAAGTTTTTCAACTTCTGTCATAAGTAGAAGTGGAAGTTCCACACTATTTAGAATACCAAGCTAAAATTTTTTAATTTCACTTTTTAGAAAACATTTCCTAAAATTAACTATTAGTATATATTGTCTCATTACTTCATTCTCTTCCTTTCTTCCTCTGGAAGGAATATTGAAACTATACATAGTGAGCAATTTCTGGGTCTTTTTGTTTTTTTGTTTTTTTGGGTTTTTTAGATAACCCACTGTGAAAGGTGTCTCTTCCGTTTTTCTTTTTTTCTTGGCACCCAGGTCCCAGCCTTAAATCGGTTATTTACAAAGGTTCAACCCTCAAATCTCTCAGACTATCAAGGAGCATTTATATATATAGCCTTTTGGTAGCTGATACTTTGTTCCTTTTAGCTATCTGCTTGCTCCCTGTGCCCTAGGCCATATCCATCAGGACATGGACCAAGCTTTGTCCTGTATAAGAGATCAGCAGACAGCTTCTGAAGGAAGCTAGCAGTTTTTACTGGGTACTGGCTCACCTAGGAACTCAGGAATCCCTAGTCTTCTAAGATGCAAATCTGTTGGTTACATATGCCAACAAGTGCTAAAAATAACTCAGGAAGACTTTGAACCTGGCTAATCAAAGATCACCATCTGCATCTGCTTAGATTGTCATGGGCAGTTATCTAATACAGAAACTACTCAGTGGAGCTGAATTTGTGCAGTTGAAATTCCTTGTTAATTTGAGCACACCTGGGACTCCCTGGTGATGCAGGGGTTAAAGTCTCAGCGCTGCCAGCCACTACAACTTGAGTTTGATCCCTAGTCCGGGAGTTGGTCCACAGGGCGCAGCAGACCTCTCCTGTCTCTCCTGCTGCTCCCCTCAGCAGTGTATTTCAGTCAGTCTGCCTGTTCTGCTCCCCACTCTGTCTCTGGTGAATCCTCGTACCTCTGGTCTACACCCCAGCTCTTGTATGCATAAAGAATGCCATTGAGAGGTGAGATTGCAAGGTGAGGGACAGACCTTTTATTGCTTCTGGGAGATAAGGGGTTATCTTTCATTGGGAGATATATAACTAGTTCTGGGGAAAGTATAGAAAAGGTGGGAGGCTAGATTAGTTACTTACAGAGAAAATGAAAGATCAGACCTCCAAGTTCTCTTCAGTCTCTTGCCAAAATAGAGCGTGTCAACCCTATAACAAATACAGAGAATAGAGTTAAGCAATGCCCTGAATGGGTTATTTTCAATTTTTTTTTAAGATTTTTATTTTTTATTTATTTGTGCATACAAGAACTGGGCGCAGAGGTTGAGCACTGGCTTGCGAAGCTGCCCGCAGCCTCTGCAGTGCCAGTACAATCCCCAGCCTCCGGGCGAGGGTCCCACACAGTGCGCAGACCTCTCCTGCCACCCGCTGCTCCCCTCAGCAGTGTACTTCATCAGTCTGCCTGTTCTGCTCCCTGCTCTGGCTCTGGTGAATTCTCTCACCCTCCAGCGCTTCTGACTGTACCCAGTGCTTGTATAAATAAATAAATAAATCTTAAAAAAAAAAGAAAAAGAACTGGGGTGTGGGCCAGAGATTGGGGGTGAGAGGACTCACCAGAGACAGAGTGGAGAGCAGAACAGGCAGATCTACTGAAATACACTGCTGAGGGGAGCAGCAAACAAGACAGGAGAGGTCTGCTTCGACATGTGTGTTAGCTCCCTGGCCAGGGATCAAACTCATGTTGCAGTGGCTGGCAACAGCTTGATAGTGCTGAGACTTAACCTCTTGTGCCATTAGGGAGGCCCAGGTTATTCTCATTTTTCTAGGAACAGATATTTTCCTTTGAGTTTGGGGAAGTTTACTGCATAGCAGGGGGTAAAAGGTTTCAGCTTCTTGGCTAAGAACTGTTTTATAATTGACCTTTGAATGACACTGGTTTGAATTGTGCACGCTCACTTGTAGGCAAATTTTTTTTCTATCTGCATTTCCACTTCACTGATTCAATCAATGAAGTGTCAGTTGGTTGAATCCCCGGAGGCTGAACCTCTGACTATGGAGAGCAGTCTGTAAGTTATATGGGGTTTTGACTATATGGGAAGGGAATAGGAATGGAGGATGTCTATGCTTAGGAGTGTTATTCAAGGATCAACTGTTGCTTGTGCGTCTGCAAGGAGATAGAGACAGGGAGATCTAGGTCTGCATTTACCTTCAAAACTGCGTATGGCTATTTGGACCTTCCTTTCCTCTCTAATAATTCACTTGCCCCTCACCATTATCAAAGGTCTGCTCTGTGCTCAGCACTATTCCATTCAGATATAGGACGTTATGCTAAAGCAGTGAAAACTTTAGAGGATTGGCGTGGAGAGCAAATCTGATTACTCAGACCTTGGTTTTCTAGATACCAGGACAGGTTTGTTGTGAGGTTGTTGTGAGACTTGGATTTCAATTCCCAACAACCAAACTCTCATCATTTCACCATTATCATCTTGTAGAATAAGTACTACCAGCTTAGCTTCCTCTAACTGATGGACAGAGAGGTGAAGGCAGTGTCCAGACTTAACGCCTGGTAATGCTCTTGCTTGTAGTTTCAGAGCTTGATCCATCAGGCTTTCCTTTCCTATTTTTTTGGAAGAAATGGGGCAAAACATTTTCTTTTTCTAGTGAATAACACCTGAAATAGAGCAAATGGATAGAATTCAGTGGGAGAAATGGATGGAGATTATCACGAAAATCTTCTAAAAAGCCTTTGTCTTCTTTCCTCTGTTTAACTACTCTATCTGTTTCAAACCATCCAGAGATTAATTTTTCTATGATTAAGGGTCTGGTAAGTGTAAAGCAGAACAGCATGGAATAGAGGTATTATAATCTCTTTGGGAGAATGGAAAATTGTGGTATGAGCATTCATTGTAAAAGGGATTCATTGTAAAAGGGATTCACCCCAAGCCTGGAGACTACCTGATAGCTGTGACCAGAGAACTCCAATTGAAGAATAAACACTTTTCAATTTCACACTTCTAAATGAATATTAAGTAATTAAAGTAGTAACCAAAGCCAGAGCTTTTTGATAGTGAATTTGAAGTAGTCTGTTCTGGTTTGCTAGTGAGTTACACGAACTGTCAGTAGGGCTGAGCAGGGTCTTTTTTTTTTTTTTTTAATTTATTTTTATTTAGTTATTGTAAAGGCAGGACATGGGCACAGGTGCAGGTTTTCTGATCCCATACAGACCGGGTAAAGGAGGAGTCAGAGTCCTCAGTGGTTTTTTGCAGGTCTTTTATTGGGGTTCACCAGGCATATGGCAGGCAGGGGTGCTGACTGGGGGGCTGGGAGGCTGGCAGGCCTCCCAGCCCCCAGCAAGTCTTCACTCTATCTGGGCTCTCTAGCGTTCGTTCTGCTGCTTCTCGGCTTCTCTTTCGGTTCTGCTGCTGCTGGCTGGGGCTGCTGGCGTCCCCCCCGTGACGCCGCCCTTAAAAGCACAGTCTTAGCTCAGCTGAATCCCATCTACCTATGCCCACACCCTACTCCAGGTGCCCGCCATCAGGCATGCATTCAGGACAAGGATCCATCATCTATCCTGATGGCGGAAGGGCAGAAAAGCCTGATATTTTCTTTACCCTACAGTCCACCCCCTCAGGGTTTTCTGCCATACAGTCTATACATACATATACAATTTTCTAAGCAAACAAACAATGCAGCCATGGCCCACAAAAGCAAATACATCAAATATAACAAAATACAATATAACAAAATACAACAGAACACAAATAAGTCCAGGCAGGGCACCAACCAAGTGCAAAAGACAATTATTGGTACCAGCAGATGAGCCACCAAATCTGCTGCCGAAGGCACTGCTCATACGAGGGAGGGGAATCACTCACGGCATCTACTATAACATACCAGGAGCCGTCAGGCTTCCTGGCCTTCTCTGGCTGTAGTCTCGGCTACAAGGCGCACACAGCATCCACCCCCAGGATGCACTAGCTCTGGGATTGGCAATTTTATTCTGTTGGGGGTAATCGCCAACCCTTAGGGTTTTTGTCTGCAGTCGCTCCAACACTCGGCCTTCATGGCCACCCATGCGACTCGCAGACCCCTGCACTCAAGCCAACCCACTGCACAAGCACATGGGTCGGGGATCCAAACTCTGCATTTGGCTTGGGCTCCACCCCAAGCCACATTCCCCACCCGTCCCCCAAGGACAGGTTCCTCAGCTCCTCACCCTCGCTAAAGAATGAGCAGGGCATCACCCACAGGTGATTTTACGAGACTCACAGTTCTTCAGCATACCCAGGCTGCTTAACAGCCGCTCAGGGCTTCTCAACTTATCATCAGTACCAGCTTTTGCCTTCTTAGTTGGCTTTTCTCCTCCACCTGGCTGCTGGGCATGCACAGGCTGCTTTTGGCCATCAAGGCCCACTGGCCACCCCCAGATTCCCATCTCTTGGGGTTTACAAACAAAACTGTTCCACCCCCAGGGTCCCAAAACATATCAACCTGCAAGGTCCTCCGCCTTCTGGCGGCATTGTCAGTCCAAGTTTATCAGTCCATGTCCATTGGCCTCTCCCTGCGTCAGCAGCGGCCTGCTGCCTCAGGGGTCATTGGCTGGTCCTTTCCGGTGTCATTGGCTGGTCCTTTCCGGTGTCATTGCCTGGTCCTCTCGGGCGTCTCCTCCTTGCGAGGTCTCGTCCCACAGCTCCGGACCGTATCCACCTTCTGTGCCGCCATGGTGCCTCCAGCGTCATCACAGGCAAACAGTCTGTTCTCCTTAGTCCCTCCAGGTCTTCAGAGGGCTCCAATACCCGTCTACATGGATCTTGCCGACTTACGCCAATTGTAAAGGCAGGACATGGGCACAGGTGCAGGTTTTCTGATCCCATACAGACCGGGTAAAGGAGGAGTCAGAGTCCTCAGTGGTTTTTGCAGGTCTTTTATTGGGGTTCACCAGGCATATGGCAGGCAGGGGTGCTGACTGGGGGGCTGGGAGGCTGGCAGGCCTCCCAGCCCCCAGCAAGTCTTCACTCTATCTGGGCTCTCTAGCGTTCGTTCTGCTGCTTCTCGGCTTCTCTTTCGGTTCTGCTGCTGCTGGCTGGGGCTGCTGGCGTCCCCCCCGTGACGCCGCCCTTAAAAGCACAGTCTTAGCTCAGCTGAATCCCATCTACCTATGCCCACACCCTACTCCAGGTGCCCGCCATCAGGCATGCATTCAGGACAAGGATCCATCATCTATCCTGATGGCGGAAGGGCAGAAAAGCCTGATATTTTCTTTACCCTACAGTTATGCATACAAGAACAGGGGTTCAGGGGATGAAAGGAATCAACAGACAGATCTACTGAAATACACTGCTGAGGGGAGCAGCAGGTTAGCTCCTTGGCTGGGGATTGAACTATGCAGCAGTGGCTGCTGATAGCTTAATAATGCTGATACTTAACCCCTTGCGCCAACAGGGAGACCCTGATCAGGGTCTTTAGCAGCTGCTGGTGGAAAATAACAAGCCCTGGAGCCCTGAGTACCTAGTAGTCATTAAGGCTCAAAGAACAAACCATGTCTCCACCAGGTTGCTTTCCCAGCTCTCACCAGATCATGCTTCCCATTTCTTAGGCATGAGTTTGAATTCTATGAATGTTTGTTTTCTGAAAGATCAGGCTTAGCCTTTAAACTCAGAAACATGCCCTAGGTCAGACTAGCCAGCCAGCAGAGGAAGGAAAGAGCACTGGCTTGGGTATCAGAAGACTGTCTAATCCCAGCTTTGTGTCTGAGGGCAATTTATAATCTTTCTGGACATCAATTTCTTCATTTGTGAAATCATGACCAAGGACTAGGTAGGTGATTTCAAAATTTCCCTCCAGAATTATAATTTCTATAGCTCTGTCTCTAACACTTTGTCAGAAAGAGATATGGTTGGTTGCTTTCCATGTCACTATCCTCAGATATTGGTGGCAATGCCACCACCATTTTGCCACCTGATTCATCTTGTTTGAATACATCAGATACTCTGTATTTCCATTTTCCCTCCTTGTTTCTCAGCAACCTTCAGTTGTTTGGCATCTTCCATTTATAAGATCCCATCACTATAAGAACATATAATGGTGGTGATGATTATTTTACAGATAAAGTAACTAAAACTAAGACAGGTCAAAATCATATAACTAATAAGTTATGTTGCTAAGATTTGAACTCAGGTTTCTCTGATTCCATAGCTTCTTTTCATTACATCCACGACAACCTTGATAGGATCCATGTGTATTTCCTACTCTATGAGATGTCTCATTAAGTTTCCCTTTTGGTAGCTTGTGCTTTAGTAGCTTAGCAGCCTGGCCTCTAAGGAAGCACCATGCTTACCCCAAATAAGTTATACTGTAGATGTCAGTTCAAATTAAAAACAAATTTGCTGTCAGGTCACATTCTGTTACTTAGTCATCCCCTCATTCTTACTCTGCTGGGAATTCGGTCCAATTTGAGACAAAACAAAATTTCAGGCACTGTTCCAAGCCCTCTGATATCAAAATTGGATAGCCATTGCCAAGAGCTTTTCCAACCTGTCAATTCTCCTTTGCTGCTCTCTTTAAGGAAGTTATTCCCTGTCTCAAAGGCCCTGCCTTAAAAAGAGGGGAGAGGGCCTCCTTGGTGACACAGTGGTTGAGCGCTGGGTTGCGAAGCTGCCTGCAGCATCTGCAGTGCCGGTTCGATCCCCGGCCACGGGCAAGTCCCACATGGTGCGCAGACCTCTCCTGCTGCCGGCTGCTCCCCTCAGCAGTGTACTTCGTCAGTCTGCCTGCTCTGCTCCCCACTCTGGCTCTGGTGAATTCTCTCACCCTCCCACGCTTCTGACTGTACCCCAGTGCTTATATAAATAAATAAATAAATCTTAAAAAAAAAAAAAAGAGGGGAGAGGCACAGTCCACTGAACAGTTTGTGCGGAGTGCCTATCGTGTGTACTAGGGGAAGGGCATGTGTATATCTGGGGTCTCATCAGCAATTTTGAGCTAACTTCATGCACTAGATTCTCTTTCCTTCCTTATCTTGATGTGATCAAGAATCTCACAACCTTTATCATATAAGGCCTTTCTGTGCCTCTCTGCCCTGATTTTCTTTAGTATAACCTATACCCCTTTGTACTACCAGGATTGTTAAGGTTTGCAGTATACACTGGGTATTCTCTGACTTCTGCCTGAAGCACTGCCATTTACACCCAGGACAGTGGGGCATTCTGGGAAGCCTGCTTTCACATTGAATAGAGAAATTAGGTTTCCTCTTCACCAGAATCTGCCAGAGACTAAATATTGATGTGCAAGCCCTGGCTTATGGTTACATCTATTTGCAGATCAACAGAACTATCCAAGGCCCACTGTCACCAGAAAGAGGCTTTCATCATAGAATTACTAGTAACATATTAACTGTTCATTACGTGCCAGACATTGGGCCATCATTGTGTCACTCACTGCATCCTCACATCAGGCATATGTGATAGATTTTACAGATAAGAAAATGAGGCTAGGGCCTCCCCGGTGGCGCAGTGGTTGAGCGCTGGGGTTGCGAAGCTGCCCGCGGCCTCCGCGGTGCCGGTTCGATCCCCGGCTGCTCCCCGGCCACCGGAGGAGGGTCCCACATGGCACGCAGACCTCTCCTGCCGCCTGCTGCTCCCCTCAGCAGTGTGCCTCGGTCCTTCTGCCTGCTCTGCTCCCTGCTCTGGCTCTGGTGAATTCTCTCACCCTCCCGCGCTTCTGACTGTACCCAGTGCATGTATAAACAAAACAAACAAATAAATAAATAAATAAAACATGCCTCTATTAAAAATATATATATATATTTTAAAAAAAAAGAAAATGAGGCTCAAAGAGATTAAGTTATGTGTATAAGTTCACATAGCTAATTTCTGGACCAAAATTTGAAGCCTGACCTCAAAGCTTGTGTCACGCCCTTCCCTTCAGGGACCTCGGGGAAGCATTTAGGTCCCAGACCCCTCCACTTTGTTGTTCCCTCACCTGAGACAAAATATTTCAAGGCAAATAAGAGGCATAGGATCTTTGAAACTGAAGTTAATTGTGTCCTTTACTTAAATTCCAAAGGTTATTCTTTGTGTCAAAGAAATATTTATGCACATAGGATCTTTGGGACAGTCTGAAATAGGTAGGTATTTCCTGGACTGTGATCACAGTTATATTTAGTCCTAGGAACTATCGAGGTAGCTGTGTAGCCATTGAGTGACATTTCCATGAGTTGTATGTTACTTTCAGGAACATAAAACTTTTATTCCCATATTGTTTTAAGAAGGAGTAAAAGTTCCATTTTATAGAGAGAAGGTTGAGATTCAAAGAGGTTAGGTGAGTTGTCTGAGATCAATTAGTAAGAGTAGGATTCCAGGTCTCAGTCTGTCAGGCTCTTTGTGAGGACCCAGGTTCCTCTCTACTGAGAGTCACATGTGGGGGTATAAGGATTCCTTAGAGAGTATGTGACTTACAGGCAATTCACTGACTTTGAAGCTACCATGAGCTGAGATGGTGGCCATGGTTCTTGGCAGTCAACAAGTCCAATAGCTGATAATGAAAGTGGACTTGTACTTTGGGGTTAAACTATTGTCTGTGGATTAGGGAGGCATCTCAGCCTAGGAGAGGCCTTTGGAGTTGCACGGGAGCCAGAGTATGAGACGGCAACTTAGGGTAAAAGCTAAGGCATTTAAGCACGAGGGCTCTGGGAGATTGCTCTCTGCCTAGGGCCTGCCCTTGCATGTCCTAGGTCAGTGTTGGGTATGAGGCTCTAAATGGGATATGTTCCTAAAGTCTGAAGCTACAGAAAGCAAAACCCCAGACTAGGAAAGTGCCCCTTGTGCTCTGAAGTCCTGGGACTAAGCCCTGAGCTTAGCATGTGGTCTTCTTGGGAATTTAAGAGAGGTCATAAGGGCAGGCAATGGCAGAAGCAGGGTGAAGGGCCGCTTTCCCTGGGCAAAAGAAGACGAAAGGAAGGAAGCATACAGAGCCAGGGAAGGAAGTAACAGTGGGCAAGGTCTAGACAAGAGGACGACAACTGAGGTCATGCCCTAAGTCTAGTCTGGCCTCTGGTTTCCTTCCAAGAAACTGGTAAATCAGGAACATCTGCTTTCCTCCTCTGTACAAGTAACCGAACTAAGCTGTACTAGCAAAAAACAACTTTACTGGGAAAGGAAAAATTCCTGTTCTGAGTAGTGGATAGAGATCTTGGCCCTTCTAGTCTGCCCTGGCAAGAAGAGAAAGCCCAGATAATTGAGGCAGTGTTGTCTCAGGCCTGAGGCTCTCAGGATGTAGCATCTCTTGACATGCTATACCTTCTCAGAAATTGGTTTTAGCATGGTATTTGTCTTTTGGCACCTGACACCCCTCAGGGAAAGTCATGCCTAGGTTCCTGGGTCATAGGCATTGCTGAGGCTACCCCAGAGTTCAAGGTTTGGGAAAGCATTCTTTTCTGACTGGTTCTTAGTGGCTGGTTCCATCTTGGAGGAATTTTTCCTTTTTTTTTTTTTTTAAAATTTATTTATTTATTTATGTATACAAGAACTGGGGTGTAAACCAGATGTGTGGAGGGTGAGAGTATTCACCAGAAAGAGTGGGGAGCAGAACAGGAAGATCTATTGAAATACACTGTTGAGGGGAGCAGCGGGCAAGGCAGGAGAGGTCCACTGTGCCATGTGGGTCATCTCCCTGGCCGGCCAAGGATTGAACTCCTGCTGCAGTGGCTGGCAACAGCTTGTAGCACTGTCTTTAACCCCTGAGGGAGGTCCCCTGTATTTTCCCTTTTTCTGGGCTTAAGCCACTTACTTCTGCGCCAAGACCTTGGCTGTAGATATTCCAGCCACAAGCACAGCCCACGTGCATGAGAGGGCTGGATTATTTTGTGGGTGACTGCTGTTGCTGGGTAGCAGTCCTTCTGCCACCAGAGCTGACAAATGGAATTAGAAGCAAAGAAGTCAGCCTATATGAGGATCTGTAGGGAACAGCCAGGAAAAAGGGACCTTGAAAAGCTGGGTGTCTGGAAGGTAGGAACCTGAACCTGAAACCGAGGCCAGACCTTTGCCCTAGTTGTCCCTTCCCCCCAAACTTGGGACACAGCCTTCCATGTGTTCTCCATTCCTACTCTCTCCTCAGGAATTTTTGGCAAGTATAAATGCTTGCTACCAAGTGTCTTGGCACAGACCTGAATTGGTGAAGGAAACAACCCAGAGCCACTTTTCTATCCCTCAGGAGTCTGTCCTCAGCCCTTCTGACTAGTCCTGATTATAGCATGTTCTTTTTTTCTGTTGGAGCTGAGCCTCCCTCCTCACTTGCTCATTCTTCCCAGGCTCCCTACTTTGCTAGGAGCTCTCCATGACATTATAGGCTACCCTAATTACCATAGTGAACAGTCATTCCCTCTCCTGGCCTCTCCTTTCTGCCCAGCTCACTTCTTTTAACTTGATGTAGTGCCCCTCCTACTAATAATCCTTGCCTTTGATAACATGTTCTTATAAACTAAAGTCACATCAGTGACTTTGGTAGTCTGGCTTTGGTAGTCTCACAGAGATTCAAGGTTCCTGGAGTCAGCAGAGGTCTGAATCCACCCCCATAGAAAGTTAAAGGCATGGAGGGGGCGGGGCCCCTCATCAAAACAAAAGATGAGGTTGGCTCTAGTCTAGAAACTCTTTTCTACACTCAAGGCTGGAATGCCCAAAAGTTCGATCCAGGCAATGGATAGGAAGGCTGAATTGGCATTAAGAGATGAAAACAAGTGGCAGATGGTTCTGAGGAACATCCCAGAACTGAAGAAATGTGGTTCCCAGAAAGGGAAAAGGAAGAAGATATTGGCAAAGTCATACTCAGCAACTGTGACAACCTGGCCAGAGAAAGCCAAGAACACATTATGGTATCAGGAATACTTTTGAGCTTAGACACTCACTGTTCTGTCACCTCTTCTCATGCTCCATCCCCAGAGTAAACAGCCTTGGTGGCCAAACTGGGCTGGTCAAGAATGTCAGGAAATGGAAGAAATTAGCAAGGGGTCCCAGAAACCTGAGGAATTGCTCCCTATGACCAGGCTTTTTCCTGGATGATAAGCAGTGAGCAGAGTCTCTTGGGAGTGTAGCCCCAGACTGCCAAGCCAGTGGGACAGCAGGAGGGACATGGGGGCCAGGTGACTTGCGGTTCGTATGGCCTGAGCCCTTGACCTCCCCTAGGTGCTGGAGGTGGTGCGAGCCAACTATGACACACTCACACTGAAACTGCAGGATGGCCTCGACCAGTATGAGCGCTATTCGGAACAGCACAAGGAAGCTGCCTTCTTCAAGGAGCTGGTAAGTCTGCCCACCTCCATCTCTGCCTGTGTTTCTTGGGTATCCTTTTCTAGCCACTGGGTTCTACCATGCAGGTGGCCTGTAGGGAACAACAGCAGTTTGCCAAAGGCTGATGGTATGAAACTTAAAGGTCTGCTGGGTCGGCCGTATGACTTCTCTTCCAGAACAGCCCAGGGCAGGGAGTCAGGCTCAGGGTGTTATGCCAGGCTGGTAAGGGAAAGAAGCCTGAGGTTGCAATGCTCACCTCTCCTCATCAGCCAACCGAGATGGCACTTGCTCAGCTCCAGCAGGACTAGGGTTTGATCTACGTTGCCATAGGCAGCTCTGGCTCCTTATCTTGTCCTCAGAGCAACTAATGAGAGTCAACAGCTCTTCTCCCTATGCAGTTACTTCTTGCTCAGTTCTTAACTGGCTCCTGATCTGAGGGCCTTCCCAACCTAGTGATATTGTCTTCACTCCCTACCCCTGTTCCCACTTTTCCTGCAGCCCCTATACTTGGCCAGTAAGCATTTGCTCTGCCTCCCACTCTCTCTCCCTGTCAGCATCTCCACAGAACTGGGTTCCCACTTTGATAGTCCTTTGCTGCCCAGTGCTCACAGCTATGTCAGGAAAAGCTCAACCTCCCTGTGGTCTTGCCACTCCACCTACCTGATCAGACACACACATCCTGGTGGGAGACTGAGACCAGAATACATAAGTCTCTATGCCCACTTCCCACGTCTTCAGACCTCCCCCCCCACACCCTGAGGCAGAACTTGAATCTGCCCTACTTTTACCTCCCCATGCCAAGTCTGTGGCTGGAGTTTAAGTTCATCTCTCTGTGCTAAGCACAGCCCAGCTGTGATCCTGACATTCCTAGGATTTTGAACTTCCCCAGGGTAGGGGGAACACTAGTGTGGGGAGATAGCAGAGTATTTTTATTGGGTAATTAGCAACTCTTTAAATTGATGTGGGGGGGGGGCTTCCTGGTGGCACAGCTGTTGAGCACTGGGTTGCAAAGCTGCCCGCAGCCTCTGCAGTGCCGGTTCGATCCATGGCCGCAGGGTGAGGGTCCCACATGGTGCCCAGACCTCTCCTGCCGCCCTCTGCTCTCCTCAGCAGTGTACTTCGTCAATCTGCCTGCTCTGCTCCCCATTCTGGCTCTGATGAATTCTCTCACCCTCCAGGGCTTCTGACTGTACCCAGTGCTTGTATAAATAAATAAATAAATCTTTAAAAACAAAATAGATGTGGGGGAATTACTGGGATCAAGACTTCACAAAGGACAGTGAGTTTTCAAGAGATGTAAAGGGTTTTAGAAGAGAGAGTGAGAGGGGCTGTCTGGACACTCTGACACTAACCTCTGCCTTACTCAGTTCTCCTTGTATCTGTCTCTGACACTGCAGTGAAGAGGGTCTGGTCAGGTTTGGAATTAGAGAGCTGCCCGCTGTTTGTCATGCTGCCCTTTCTTCTGCTTCCCACCTGGTGACATCATCAAGTTTCCTATAGCAAAGCAGAAATTTGAAGCCAGGTCTGTTGGACTTTGGGACTCAGGAGAGATTCTTTTTCTCTCCCACTCCCCTTTGTCTCTTATACCATTAGAACTATTTCTCATGGTGAATCTCCCTCCAGAGACTTCTGGACTCTTCTTAGAACCCACTCAGAGTAGGGAGCTTGGCCTCTGGCCCTTCTCCACAGGTCTTTTCCCTGGCTGACTCAGACAACACTTCCTGCAAAGTTCTTTCTAAGTCTGTGGGTAGAAAGCCAACGAGGTGAGCAGTGGGGTCACAGAGACACTCTAAAGTAAGGAGGCATCTTTGTGCTTTGGGAAGAGTCGTGGACTAGGAGTTAAGCAGCTGCATCTTGCTTCCAAGTCCAGCCTCACTTGCTGTGTGACCTGATTCTGGTCTTCGACTTTCTGGGCTCGTTTTCCTACTCTCTGCGCAGGCCATGGTTGCATCTCTAAACACATTCTCACCCGAGAAAGGAGATAAATAGGGAGAGTATAGACACTAGAAATGCATCTGAAGAGAGGTAGCTCTAGAGCATGAGTCCTCGGGCCTTAGTTTCTTGACCAGACCTTCTGTATGGTCAAGGCAAGGACCACGGCCTGACCTTAGCCCTCCTTCCTGTCTGCACTTCCTTCTACCTTCTCAGGTACCCAGATGTTCTTCTCACACCCACTTGAGTTTCTGTCTCTCAGCCCCTCTTTTCTTCCACTGTCATGGAACTGTTTGCTCATTTGCTTGTGTGGCTCATTTGCCTGTGGGGATGATAGCTGTTAAGGGTTCATTTCCTAAGAGAGAAACTTCTAGCATGGCTTTGTGTCTCAGGCCATCTACTGTTTTTAACCAACTATCTCCTTGTTTTCTTTCTACCTATGCCCTCTTACCTCTCCCCACCCTTTCCCAGGTTCGATCCATTAGCACCAATGTCCGGAGAAACCTGGCCTTCCACACACTCAGCCAGGAAGTCCTGCTCAAGGAGTTCTCCACTATCTCCTGAAGCTACACACATCTGAGCAGCCACTGACTGCCCTTACCCATGAGGCTCCTGAGCTGAAGGGATAGTGAGGGGAGAGGGGCTGTCCCCCAGGCTGGAGAGAACAGATCCCGAGTCCTCTCGGTGAAGCCAGCACTTCAGTGGAACTTGGACAGCAGGGGCCAGAGGGGCAAGCCAGGGATAATCTTACTTGGGGAGGGGTGGGTGGGCAGAGGGAAAGCCTTCAAGAATGAGGGACTTCCAGGGTGGCTTTCCTGGATACCCCCTCATGTTTCCAAATGAGATTACACATTGTGACTCCTGACAAATTTTCAGGAGCTGTTGATGCAAACCTTAGGGTGATGCCAGCAACCTGAGGGGCAATGGTTTTCTTAGGCTTTTGAAAACAGACTAACTCTCAGATGTAGTGGAGCTGCATTCTTTTTCCTTTGGGCATGAAGCTGAGCTAAGTTTGAAATCTTTGTCCCTTTCCCTCTCTGGCATTCTGTCCAGTCTTTAGGACCCTTAGCTCAGGCTTAGGGTAGGATAGGAATGGCGTTACCTTTTTTCTATTTTCTAAATCCAGAGCTCCTGGGAGACTAGAAACTAGAATCCATCCAATACTCTGCTGCCCGGCCACCACTTTCTGGATTTCATTCTTAGCACCAGGAGTACCTGTTAGCTTTCCCCTGCCTTCCAACCCATTAACTCACCCACACTATAGGGCTACAACCTTAACTTTTTATTTGCAGTCTGGTTAAACTGTCTTTAGAATGTGTGTGTGAAATAAACATTGACAGGTTCTCTGGAGCCCTCAGGTGCCTACTTTGCTGGTTCCCTTTCCAGCAGCTCTCCCACCTCTCTAGCTACCCCCTCCTCTGGGAGCCTCTCCTGCCTGAGCTGAGCTCCCCTCCACGTGTTCCACCCCCTCACCCGGCTGTTGTTTACATCCAGCCTGCCTGAGAATTTCCTCTGGGGAGGAATCTGTTCCTGCAGTGGTCTGGTGCCTGGGAGGGAGAGAATCTGCCAGGGGCCAGACCCCTGCCATCTGAAAGAGGCCAGGTGAGCATGGAGGAGAGGCCATTCTGTCCACCTGCATGGTGGATGAACAACAAGTAAGTCTCCTGACCTTCAGGAAGTTGGCTGTAGTTCCCGTTTCAACAACCTGCATTGGGAGTACTGCAGACTTTTCCTCCCCAACTGCTGCCTCCCTTTCTAAAGCCCTCCGGATGGCAGGGAACAGGTGGCACTGGAAGTATTTGGGAGTAAGTGCAGGCCTCCAGCAGTGGGAGCAAGTCTGGGAGCCACCCAGCTGCAATCCCACTTAGACTCATCTCTTTGGGACAACTTGCTCTCCAGGAGAACTAGAGTTCTGGCTCCAGCGCTGAGCATTGATACACTAGTTCCAGAGACTCCACCGATATGCTGCCATGTATAGGTGTAGATTTTTAAGAAATCAAGGATTTCTGATCACTAGATGGAGAGTTCAACCTGGGCGTTTAGTGTTTTTCACTGTGAGAAACCCCAGAGGAGCCAGAGCTGGTGGCAAGTTTGAAGTTATTAAAAATTGATTTGTATGGGACAGTCTTTTTAGTGTCTTTTTTTCCCCTTAATCTCTATTACCCAGAACTCATTTCTCAAAGACAGTTAAGATCATTTACCAGATACTGATCCCATCTGGCTAGAGGACCCCTGCCTGTCCTTATAGGTAGGTTCTCCTCTTGAGTCTCCTGACCCTAGTGGAAGCCAGTTTAGTCTAGAGAGTTGTAGCCTTCCCTTGTCTTCTGCTTTGGATTCCTGCCAGCCTTTCCTATGAAGTGAACAAGGGCAGGTCTAGGACATGAGGCACTAAACAGAAGATTCCCTCCATTGTAAAGGCCCACTCCTGGCCCATTTATATACCTTTCCTAAGGATTTCAGACAGGAGTTCCATCCTGTCCTAGAAATCAACCCCAAAAGAAGTTGCCCATGCTCTGTCCACACCCCAGTGTCTGAGCCAGGGTGAGACAGGAGCCAGGCATTGCTCTAAAAGACAATCCTTTCCTCAGCTGTTTGTCCCTGTCTCATGCCTGAACTCCCACCACAATTCCTGCTGGGCTAATTGAATCAAGTGGTTGGAAATTAAATCCAATTGAAGAGATTAAATGTGCAGGGGTCACTTTAACTGAAGCTTTCAGTCTCAGCAGGCCACTCCTCCAGAGGAGCCATGGATGGGCAGGCAGGACTACCTGGGACATTGTCACCATACCATCCAGAACTTCGGACACTCTGCTTCTCATGGTGGAGGGAGGAGGGGGCCCTTCTAGGCTAGGAGCCCAGAAAGCATTTTGGAGAAGGTCAGACAAGTAGGCTCAGTCATTCAGTAGCCTTCCTGGAAGCCTGACATAGCCCAGCTCTGTGTCAGCCCCTTGCCTCAGAGAAGCAGCTGATCTAATGAAAGGGAGCCTCATAAGAAGGGCATTTCTACCCACCCAGTCCTCACCTGGATTCCCAAGGCCTCAGTCACTCCCCAGATCTTCTGGAAAACAGAAGAAATCTAGGGCAGGTGAGAGAAGAGCAGGAATGTTGAAAGAAAAAAAAAATTAAAGAATAAAAGAGCAAGAAAATCTTGAGAAACAGAAAATTTCTTCCCAATTGGCCAACGTAGGTCATTAGATCAGGGAAGAAGGTACTCTGAGAGTGATTGGGACCCAGAGCCAGGGTCTTGAAGTGGGTGAGGGCTGGGGTCCCTATCAGAGAAGAGAAAATTGTAGTCCACTGGCCTGAAAGTAGCCTGTATTAGAGGCTGGGTTGACCTTTCTCTCCTTCAAGCAGGGTGAGCCCTGGGGGTGAGGGTGGGGGTGGGGGTGGACCCACAGAGACCCTTACATGGGATGGGAGCAACAGAGAAAATAGGGGCTGACATGGAGATTGACAGAACTGGAGGCTCTGAGACCTACCCCTACTGGGGCTTACGCTGGGAGGAGTGCTTGAAAATTGGGGGTGGGGTTTCCTCACTGTGAGATCCTTTCTGTCCCTACTCCCTTCTCCCTCAAGATTCGCGGCTTCTGGCTTTGGGGGTAGTGTTGCCTGAGAGTCAGTCTTCCTCCCGCACTTCCCAGCTCACCCTTTCACCGGGTGCCTCCTGCGAGCTGCAGAGAGGAGGGGGCGGGGGAGGGGAGCCAATCCCGGCAGCGCCAAAGGGGGGAGGCGGCGGTGACAGTCGCGGGGAGGGGGCGGGAGCGGAGAGGCAGCTCGGCTCTGCTCAACGCTCGGCTCTGCTCTGCCTCCAGCTCTGCACTCACCTACTGCCCTAGCCACTCGCTCCTGCCCCAGGACTCCCTGGTGGGTCCTAGACCCCAGGCCCAGACCCAGAACTCTGCCCTAGCCCGGACCCTCCCGGCCCCCAGGCCCCGCTGCATTCTACGCCGCCAGGGGGCGCCCTGTGAGCGCCCTATCTCGGCCACCTGGCGCCCCCTCCCACGGCCCCAAGCGGGACGGGAGGGGGGCGCCGGGGGCCATGCGGGGCCAGGGTCGCAAGGAGAGTTTGTCCGATTCCCGAGACTTGGATGGATCCTATGACCAGCTCACAGGTGAGTCGGTGGCTCAGGAGGGAGGGCAGAGTAACCCCCCTACACACTCCCCCTTATTCCCCTTTCTGACCCCTGCCAGGCCCTTACCCACACTCTGACCCCTTCCCAGGCACCCTGGTAACTATTCTGGGGCAAGACAGTGGGATTCAAAGCCTTGGGTCCCAGGGTGTGTGTGTGGAGGGGGGAGTGAAGGGGAGCAGGCAGGGCAGGTGGGGAGAGGCAGCAGGTGTGGGCGAGTGTGACACAAGGCTGGGAGGGTGTCTGGAGTGGGAGGTGTTACGTGTGTGAGCACCTGTCATTCTTTGTGTGTATCGGTGTGTGCACCTCCAAGAGCTGGTTGCCATGTGCCCTGAGCTTGGTGACAGCCGGGATGAGTGTGACTCTGTGTGACTGTGCAAATGTATGATCTTGTCAGATGTTTGAGGTCGTGTCTGACCCTGCCTGTACTAGTGAAGCTGTTTTGCCCATGTGTCTCTGTTCTATGTGCAGCCTATGTGCTTTGAGTGTGTGCTTCTGTATCAAGTGGCATATGGCTCCCAGACTGTAGCGGGCTTCACTTTATGGTAGTATGTCTCTTTGTGAACATCCTGGGACAAGAATTTGTTAAAGTGAGTTCTGTTGTGTTTTGTGATCTACGACTGTGTGCTATGTTAGCATTTGCTGTTGACTGTATACTTTCACATGGTAATGTCTGCAGTGGGGCTCTGTGTCTGTGACGTCTCTTGCCCTTGCTGCCTCTCTGGCTTCCTGGTGCAGAAGAGGTCTTTGGTGCATTGCACTGCTTCCCCATGTTTTCCACAAATAGCCTAGGTGGACCCAAGAATGGACTCTGGTGCCCAACTGCCCAACCTAGCTCTCAGGAGCATCTCCCAGCCTAGCTCCCTGACTCCTGAGAGAAGACTGGTTAGGACGGGGGCAGCCTCTCCCCGCCCCCCAAAAAAAAATGTGTTCAGAGGTCATTCTTACACCTGAAGTTCCTTCCATCTCCAGCAACTGTCCCCCATCCCCAGAACTTCATAAAAACCTTTTGCCTCCTCTCCAGACCCAGAGATCGAAGCTCTAGGCTAGGAAGTGCCATGTGGCCTCTCCTTATGTCCTCCCAAACCACTTTGCTGCCCAGGCAGCCTCTCTCTCCCACATTGGGGAGGTATGTGAGAGCAGTACATCTGTGCCTGTGCATATTCCTGGGTTTGGTAGGCAGATCCATGTGTTTGTGTGGGTGACTGTGTCACCTTGTGTACATTTCCATGTCCGTGTGTTTGTGTCTCTCATCATGCAGCCTACCCAAGAACTCCAACAAAGAATGGGCGGAGGGAGACCATCTCCCTTGGGTCTGGAACAAGCTGGGGAGATGGATGGAGTCCATGATCCTTGTCAACCCTGAGGAGAGTGTGGTTAATCATGGAGGTGAGAGAGAGGACTAGGTCATAAAGTGTTGAATATCCCCCCCACTCCCTGACTCTGGGGAAGTCCTAGTCCCTATACCAAGGTCCCCAGAAGGGGGAGCCCTCCCACTCTGGCAGGAGCAGATGTAGGAAAGTGCCAGATGTGCCCTGGATGAGCCTCAGAAAGACCTCAGTGAAATCCAAAGGTCCAGTTGTCTGGCTGTGCTATGGACTCCCATTCACACCACCAGCTCAGGATCCTTAAGAGTAATGAAGACCCCAGGGCCCTCATTAGCATCACATTGTCAGTGTCTGCTTCCTGCTTTTAACTGAGATTCCCCTTTAATGGGAATCTTCCCCTCCCACTTGGCTATTTGACATCAGAGATTTCAACAAAGCAGAGGTTTGGGTGAAGTTCTGAAAGTACTTGTATTGGAAAGTGGTGCAGAAATGGAAGCATGAGTTCCAGCTATGTGTGACTTTAATTCTCTGGGCCTCACTTTTCTCATCTGTAAAATGTGGAATACTATTTCCTACTTGCCTGTCTTCCTAAGAAAATGCTGACAAGTGTCGAGAATGGTGGCACGCCATCAGCATCCTCACTGTAGAGAGCTCCACACACGACTTGGGAAGTAGAAATAGTACTACCAGGAGCTCTCCTTTCGAAGGAGGTCTTTGAGCGGGCGACAAGCAAGGCTGGGAGGCCGGTGCAGTCTCGGCCCAGGTGGCGCTAAACGTTCCCTGGTCGCCGGAGCTGAAGCCCGGAGGGGAGTCGTTGTCCGCGGTGCTGAAGAGCGTGCCGGGCCGGGTGCAGGGGGACCATCCCTGTGCGGGCGGGACTCCTGAGATCCTTCTGGCAGGCGTGTTGTGCTGCTGTCATCCCAGCTCATCAAACTGTTAGGGAGGGCGCCATAAAGTTAACTGAGGGAATCCTAGGTCGCCCTCAACTGCCCACCTTCCCCACTCCCACCCCAGACTCAAAGCCAGGGAAAACTTTTTTTTTTTTAAAGATTTATTTTATTTATACAAGAACCGGGGTACAGGCCAAATGTGCAGGAGGGTGAGAGGATTCACCAGACAGAGCGGGGAGCAGAACAGGCAGACGGGCCGAAGACACTGCTGAGGGGAGCAGCGGGCGAGACAGGAGAGGTCTGCCGCGCCATGTGGGTTGCTCCGAGGCCGGCGGGGATTGAACCGGCACTGCAGAGGCTGCGGACAGCTTCACAGCACTGCGCTCAACGGCCTGCGCCACAAGGGAGGCCCAGGGAAAACTTTTTAGGGAGGAAGCACAGCTGCGCCCCACCCCAGTCCGCGTGTGCCGCGCGCTGTCTTCCCGAAGGTCAGTGATCAGCCGTGGGGCATCAGCTGTGGTGCTCTCCGAGTCAGAAACAAAGAAAGGACTGGATTCGATGCGGGGGGAGTTTGGGACTGACTAGCCCAGGCCAGAGCGCGCTTCCTCGGGCCTGGGGTCTCCGTCGCCGCGTCCCTCTGGCCGTGAACGCCGTTCCCCGGAGTGGGGCGCCCTCGTGTGGCCCAGCGGAGCCTCGCTTGCGGGTCTGATTCCGAGTGGGGATGTCACCAAATCTGGCGGCGAGGTTCGCGTGTTCCGGTTACCTGACCTCATAAATGTAGGGTTTTCGACCAAATGTAGGGATCCCAATCGGAGACGGAGGGGCTGTCTCTCCTGTAGACTTTCGCAGGAGTTCGAAGGCGTTGGCGGGTCTTGGGAGGGGGTTCTCTGGGTCTAACCTGAGACGGAGGAGTCCCCGAAAGAGGTCAGAACAGGGACTCGGGGGGAGGGGCTTCTCCTCGATGCAGTTGGCTGGCGGGAAGCCTGCGCCGCGGGAGTCTGCTCAACTCCCAGGACCAGGACAGACACACACGGACAGTCATGAAGAAAGGGATGCGGGACCAGGAAACAGGCCGCGAGGCCACATTCCTGCCTGCCGCCTCTTCTTCGCCTCTCCAGCAGCGGCCAATTCCTCCTCCTCGCTTCTGCTCTCCCAGGAGTCCAGAAGTATGGAAGTGTGGGGAGTTGCCATGACAACTATGGCCCCTCATCCTTTCAATCTCTGTGCCAAAATGGGAGGAGGCGAGAAGGAGGGGCTGAAGAGCGACAATGAAAGATCAGGTTCATTCCTCCTGCGGCTCCTTTTTCAAAACCTCTATGTGTCCCTTTTCCCCGCCAGGAATCCAGAAAACATTCCCAGAGAGGGTTGTGGGGAGAGTGCGTGCCTCTCCTGGCCCTGCCCGCCCCAATCTGAACTTTAGGGACTGGCGCGACAGATGATGGAGTCAGGGTGAGTTCCCTGGAGCGGCCGGAAGGAGACCCGGGAGAGAAAGAGGCTCGGCCCTGCCAGTCCGGCCCTCCCGCGCCGCCCACGCAGGGCCACTGGGTGGGGGCGGAGATGCGAGCGCCCCAAGCCTTGGGGGTGGAGCTTGGCCACTGTGCTCTCTGCCGAGCCATGAACCGATGCCCGGGCAGGTGCCGGAGCCCGCTGGGGCAGGCAGCGCGATCCCTCTATCAGCTGGTGACTGGGTCGCTGTCGCCAGGTATGAGGAAGGGAGGGAGGGGCAGGACCCCTCAAAAGTGAGCAAAGTGGAATAGGAGACTTAGAGAGGTGGGGAGGGAAAGGATCCCTCACAGAAATGGAGGGAGCAGGATCACTCCAATGATAAGGTTTAAAGGGTTCGACCCCGCAGAGATGGAGCTAGGTGATAGGGCCACTTACAGGGAAGGTGGAGGAGATAGGGGTCGTCAAAGAAGAAAGGAGAGGGGGCATCATGGTCCCTGACAAGGATGGAGAAGGGGGGCAGGGCTTCTCACTGAGAGCAGAGGGGGCCTCCTGCAGGTGGGTGAGAGACAAAGCCCCTTACAGGGAGGAAAGGTGGCAGCTTGCAGCAGACCAGGGAAAAGGCACGGGCTTTTACCAAATTGCTTAGGTTAAGGGGGCCCTAAGATCCCCGGAATCATTGTCCAGAAGGAAAAAACTCTGAGGTGGGACCAGACCGACAAGAACTCGCTAGTGAGTTCATGCGTGATGAGATGGACAAACTTGCGTGACATAGGATTGCATGTCACCGTTCTGTCTGGCTCTGGAATATACAGTGCCGGGGTTGCGCATCACTAGGCTGTGATCTCTGGGGTGGGCATTTCTGTGACACTGTGACTGCATGTGCCCGAAGTTCTATGCTTTAGTGTTGGGTTGGGGGTTCCTGAGTGGCTCTAAATTAGTTGTGTAGCCTTCACAAGGTTGTACCTTGGTGTGGGATTTGTGGAATTTCTGACATGTAGTTTGAGTACTATATCGTGGCACTGCTGAGACTGGCATGCAACTCCACTTGGGTTTCCTTTGGGTGTCCTAATCGGGGCCAGGAGAGCCCCACATCCTCTCCCACTTGGCCTAGGGAGACCAAAACAACTTGGTTCATGGCATTCTGGGATCTGTAGTTCTCTGGCTCGTTCCATGATATCTTCTTGAGCCCCCTGGAGTGTTAGCAGGGCCTGTGGCCTCTTTTTCCCATGTGCTCCCCAGAAGGAGAGGAGATGGAGGGTGAGCCAGAGCCTTGCTTGGGGAGCATGCATTCCCCCAAGCCCCCTGCTTGGGCCTGTCTCCAGTGACAGATGGCTGGAGCCAGGCAGAGCCAACTCTCAATCACAGCAGGCAAGACTTCCAGGCCCCAAAATAGCCCCAAGGCCTAGGGAGGTCATTAATCACCTGATGCAGCTGGGGGCTGCTGTGTCTTCTGGTCTGGCTGGAGATGGAGTGGAACTGGAGGAACTGCGAGCGAGGGTCTGGAGTCTTCACTGGCTGGGTAACAGTGGGCCAATGGGAAAGTAGAACAAGTGGCATAGGGTGGGTCTCCCCACCAGTCAGTGTTACTCCCCATTTTATCTGCGTAAGGCTAAATGACTGCATGATAGGAGTATCTCTGTGGTGAGATTTGAGTCACCTGGGGAGGGCTCACTTAATGCTTCAAGATAGTTTTCTCTTGAACCCTCACTCTGCCTGAAGTGCACCATTGAGACATCAGTCCTTTAAATGGATAGCTAAGTGGCACTGGGATGCTAGAAGGAAAGACCTGGTCAAGTTTCTCACAGGGCCCTGAAATTTGAGAGTTATCTGGGTAGTGAGAAAGGGAAGCCTGAAAAACAACTGGCTCTTTCATTTCTGACAGGCCGTCACACCAGAGATATATTTGATTGAGGACCTGAGTCCCTGGGAGGCTGGGTCAAGGTCACGGAAGGCTGGGGATGGAGGTGAGAGAGGAAAGAGGAGGGTTCAGGGACTGGACAACTGGCTGCAAGCCTATGAATCAGGAGCAGAGTGCAAGGAGGGGCTGCAAGCCTGCCTCTTTCAACCTCAATAACCTAGCCTGGCATTCAAATCCCCATGGAATCTGACCCTCGGGTCTTATCACTCACCACTTCCTTAATGTGAATTAAGCTACAGTCACCCAGGATTCCTCAACACCCCTACATACACTGAGGAGACAGCCTGAAGAAATTGACAGATCATTGCTTCTGTTGTCTTGATGCATCCTTTATCCTCTGTGTTACCTTGGGAAAGTCACTTCTCTGAGCCTGTTTCCTCAGCTGCACCCTCACCATGTCAACTATGAAAACAGGAATATAAACCCTTCCTTTCAGGTTTATTATGAGGACCAAGTGAGATAATTTATATAAAGTATCCAGGACACAAAATGTACTCAATATATGTTGATCCCTTTGTCAAAGTGGACTGTTGATATTTTAGCCATCTTTTAATAACTAGCTCAAAAGTTACTCTCGCCAGGTTTGTCCTAGCCTCCCAGTTAGAGAGCTTTTATTAGCATTCATGTCATGGCCTACTTAGAACAGTTCCTACCTTGTAGTAGGCACACAACAAATATTTTTTGATGTCTTATAGTTCTCTCAGAGGGCTGTTTCTCCCCGCCCAGTTAGGAACTAGAATCCCGTTCGATACACCTTCGTTTCACAGGAACCCCCTGTGCCTGGCATTCAATTGGTATAGGTTCAATTTGTAATCTTTGCCCTCTAGGAGCTTAGAATCTAGTTGAGGAAAAATAACTGATCTGGAAAGACCTGGCTTCAAATCTGCATCATTTCCTCTTAGCTAGATGAACTTAAGCAATTCCTTTGCCTCTCTGCACCTTCTTTACCGCATCGCTGAAATGGGTACAATGCTGTTCACTCTGCCTTCCTTCTGGGATTGTCTTGCCATCAAGATAACAATGTGGAATTGTGTGTGTGTGTGTGTGTGTGTGTGTGTGTTTTAATTTTATTTTTGCGTATAAGAACTGGGCTGTAGGCCAGAGGTGCGGAGTGGTAAGAAGATTCACCAGAGACAGTGTGGGGAACAGAACAATGTAATGAAATACGCTGCTGAGGGGAGCAGCAGGCGAGACAGGGAGGTCTGCTGCGCCATGTGGGTAGCTCCCTTGTAGGGAACAGGCCAGGATCAGGCTACAGTGGAGATAGTGATGAGACCTAACCCCAAGGCCACCAGGGAGGCCCCTCAATGTGGAATTACTAAGAGCTCTAGAAATGTGGCAGGGAGGTAGGAAGGGGGGTATGTTAACAATAATTTTAACAAACACTTTAGCAGTTATTATTGTGTCAGGAGTTAGTCCACCAGATTTCCATATATTTACTACTCCCAGCAACCTTGAGCTGGGAAACTAAGGCACATAGAGGTTAAGAACTTGCCCAGGTAGGGGCCTCCCTGGTGGTTCAAGGGGTTAAGACACAGCACTCTGAAGCTATCCACAGACACTGCAGCACGAGTTCAATGCCTCTGGCCAGGGAGCTAACCCACAAGGCGCAGCAGACCTCTCCTGTCTCGCCAGTTGCTCCCCTTAGCAGTGTATTTCAGTCACTCCTTCTGTTCTATTCCCCTCTCTGTCTCTGGTGAATCCTCTCACCCCCCAAACCTCTGGCCTGTACCCTGGTTCTTATATGCATAAATAAATAAATCTTAAAAAAAAAAAAAGAATTTGCCCAGTTAAATGCAAGTGGCAAGCTGGGATTTGAACCCAGGGAAACTGGCACCCTGCCCCATGCTGTTTATTACCTATCTCCTTTTACTGTTATCATTAATAACACTACGGAACAAGGTGCTGAGTTTTGAGGGCCTAACAGTGAGTTCAGTAGAAATTCAGCAGTCAGGGGGCCTCCCCGGTGGCGCAGCGGTTGAGCGCTGGGTTGCGAAGCTGCCCGCGGCCTCTGCAGCGCCGGTTAGATCCCTAGCTGCTCCCCGGCCACCAGAGGAGGGTCCCACATGGCGCGCAGACCTCTCCTGCCGCCCGCTGCTCCCCTCAGCAGTGTACTTCAGTCCTTCTGCCTGCTCTGCTCCCTGCTCTGGCTCTGGTGAATTCTCTCACCCTCCCGCGCTTCTGACTGTACCCAGTGCTTGTATAAACAAACAAATAAATAAATACATGGAAAAAAAAAAAAAAAAGAAATTCAGCAGTCAGGAGACCACTGTTGGCTGGAGGTTTTGAAAGGAAGGGAATTAAAGCTGCCTCTAAAGAATAGATAGTAACTAGACTAGAAAGAGAGCAGAAGGGAGAGCATGTCAGGCAGAGAATGGCAAGAGCAAAGGCACAGAGAGAGCACCGAGTTTGGTGTATTTGGGGAACAGTGAGGAGGCCATATTGACTGGGGGAAAAAGAATCTGCTGATGGCGGTAGGGGCAAGGATGTTAAATGGCACATTTGGAATTTGGATGGGGAGATCCTCGCTGGTTTCATCTGTAAATCTGTAACCTCTAAGATGTGAGAAACCAAAAACGGTCCTTGAATTGACCTTTTCCTGGGATGGGTAGAGGGGCAAGCAGAGGGTGAAGCCTGCCTGAGACAAACCACTCCCCAGCTCACTCCTTTCCAGCCTTGCCTGGGTAAGGGCACGGTGGGGCTGGGTGTTGACGGGAGAGGAAAGGGGTAAGATCTAGTGTGATGTGGACGACTGACCCCTGGCGGTGACTCTGTAGAACTGCAGGTCAGTGAACTTCACATGGTGCTTTTCAGCACTGGGGCACCCTGATCGCCACGCCACAGTTGTCACTGAGACATCATCCCAGAACTGGACAAAGGGGGAAGGCTTCCTCCAGGGACAGTCCCCCTACACTGGGCCTCGTGGGTGGGCAAGCTGTCTAAAAGAACCAGTATAGTGTGGTGGTTTCAAGCGAAGGTTCAGAGTCAGACGGAGTTCAGTTGAGTTTCTGATCTTAGAGATTTGCTTTACCACCTTTTGCCTTAGTTCTACCGCATGCAATGTGGGAATAACAGACCTTCTTTCATAGATTTGTTGTGAAAATTCAATGTGATGTCTGTAAGCACATGGCACAAAATCTAGCACAGTGAGTGCTCAGTCAACAGTAGGCAGCAGTGGCAGAAACTCAGAGGCCAACATCTTCTGGCTCCCTGGTTCTGCAGGTCTTTCCCCACCACCTCCCCCACCCCCACAGCACGCACACACCCCTCCAGGAAGGAGCCGGGAAGAAGGGGGAGGGGCTCCAAGAATGCTCTAGCTGGGTAGTGGGTGGGTGGTTCCCCTGGAGGGTTCAGATTTCTCCCCTACTCTGGGCTGCTCCATCAGCTCTATAAAGGTTCCCAAGGAGCTGGCAGACTTTGACAGCTCCTGGGTGAAGTGTCCGCCAGGAGGAAGGAAAAGTATAGTCCCTCCTCCTCCCAGGCACTTGAGGCTCTAGGTCCCAAAGCATCTATAATAATACCCTCCCCCCTAGGGTGGTGATTGGGCCAAGCAGCCTTTTTCCTCAGGCTAATCCTCCCTCCCTTGGGCCTCAGTTTCCCTGTCTGTGGCCTGCGGGAGGGGAGTGCTTCCTGCCTCTCAGTCTCCATGGTAACCACAATCGATACTGTGGTGTCCTCCTGCAGGGAGAGGTCACTGCTTCTCCTCCAGCCCCCCCACCCCCCTTCTCATACAATTCATGCAGTTACAGCTGCACAACCATAGACCCAGACTTCTAATTATAGGACACATTCATACTACCCATCTTCAGACCCATGCCCTACAACGCCGCTAAAATACAGGTACCTTACACCTCATATACACTCAGAAATACTCCAGAACACATATATACATAGACACTCAGTTCACATACCCATAAATACAAGACACATGCATAAGAGGAGACACACATACTCTCCATACAGACAAACACAGGAACACACGCTGGAAGCACCCAGCCACACACCTGACATGTTCTGACCTGTACATCTGCTGCTATATATGTGCAGATCATGGCTTCTCACACTTACACACTACCCTTCTCTGCCTTCTCCCTAAGCAGGCTCCTCCCTCTCTCCCCTCCCTTTGGTAGAGTAGCCACAGGACCAGAGGTTGGGGGGGCAGTTACAGAGGCAGATCACAGCTTCCCTCTTCTTCCTGTCCTGTCCGGGCCCATATCCTTTGTGCCAAATGCTCCTGAGGAGGTGCCAGTCCTTAGACTAAGGTGGCCCTGTAAAGAGGAAGAGGCTGTGGCTGGAAGGTGTGTGGGGCAGAGGCGGGGTGAGGGAGGGGAGAGGGAGGATCCAGGGAGGGACTGGGGAAAGGGAGGCTGCAGTCCATCCTACTGCGACTGGGGAGCCTGAGGGGAAGGTGGAGTGAGGAGGGCAGGTGGGCTGGTTAGCCTCAGCAGGGGGCCATGCCCCCAGCTCACCATGAACCTGGAAGGGCTGGAGATGGTCGCTGTGCTCGTGGTCCTCGCTTTGTTTGTCAAGGTCCTGGAGCAGTTTGGCCTCTTTGAGCCTGTCTCCTTGGAAGGTAACCCAGTGTCTGGCATGTCAGGGCTGCTGGCTGGCAGGACAGCCACCTGAAGTGTTGGGGTGGGGGTTACTCTGCCTCTTTGACAGGGAGCAGAGTGATGGGATAGGGCATGTGAGAGGTGAGCAGGGTGCTTGGGGAACAGGATGTGTGGGAGAGGTAAAGAAGTGGACTGGAGGGCTGGATCTGGGGGAGGTGGAGGGAACATGGGGTATTATTGGCTGTCTGAAGAGAGAGAGCCAGGGACTGACGGAGTATTTGGGGAGGTGATGAGGGTGCAGCATAGAAGGACTGAGGTATGGAGATGAGGGGACAGGAGAGGTCTGGGGGGACATGATGAAAGTTCTATAGATAAGCAAAGAAGGAAGTTGCAGGGATTGTGGGAAGACATCAGACTTCTGGGGAGTCCCTTTTGGGTCCAGGGACCCACAATAGTCTGAAGATGTGTGTGACTCTCCACACCTTCATCCTTGTGTGACACAGTGTGTGAGATACAGGGGATGTGACTGTTCGTGTGTGAGAAAGGACAAAGAGTGTGACCATGTGAGCCTGTGTATGTGTTAGAATGACAGGGTGTATGACTTTGTGGCATGCTGTGACTGTGCCTGAGGAGGGCTGGCTGTATGGCTGAACCTCTTTGGGTATCTACTGTGTGTGCAGCTGTTCTTGGAGTGCCCTGAGTATATACCAGCTCTATACTCAGGGCTTAGGTTGGGGTGGCTTCTGGGGTCAGGACTGGGAACAAGTTGTATCTTGAATGAGATACAACTAGATCAGCTCAGGAGAGAGGGTGAGGGATGGATCAGATCAGCGCCCCTGCTTCCCAAGCCCCCTGCCTCTCCCACTTCTTCCCAGGATCCAAGAACAGAATGGGTTCTAGGACCTAGACATAGAGAGTGGGAAGTCAACTCTCCACCTCAACCCAAAGCCAAGTGGGGAGAGTGATGCTGGAGCTAGAGTGGGGAGCATGTTCTGCCGTCTTCCTCTTCCACACAAACAACTATGCAGCTCCATCGCTTGGCCTTCCCCAGTTCCACCAAGGACAGGGAATCTGACAAGAACCAGGGTAGGACACTGCAGGGTAGACTCCCTGGGGAACTGAAAAGGTGTGAAGGGAGCTGGGGACAGGGGAAGGTGCCTGAACTGCCTAGTACTCAACAAGAGCAGACAACTCCTAGCCCATCCCACAGCCTCTGCTGCATTTATTGGCGTGATGTGGGAGCAGGCATTGCTCTAGATGAACTGGGAGGCTGGACTGAGCTTGTTTTCATCCAGTCCCTAAACGGTAGGCTCTAACTTGTCATACCAATTGGACTATTTGGTGGGAAAAGGGTTGATCCAGAAAACCCAAGCAACCTGAAAAATGAAGGCAACCCCTTTCTCTTCCTACCTGGGAGAAGCCTAGAGATAGAATCCCAGAGCAGGATGCCTGGGGCCAGGTGGTGAGGAGGATATGTGAAGCAGGGTAAGCTGGGGGAGGCTTGTGGAGTCGCCACCCCCCCCCCCAGTTCCATAGCAGCAGTGACTACACCACCAGAGGCCCCAGGCACAATCCGGCTTTAAGAAACCAAAGTCTAAACTAATGGAGGCCTGGGCAGGAGGCCAGTCCATCATCATCGATCTCCACCAGGCCTACTGCCTCCCTCCCCCTCTCCCTACTTCTGGTGAGCATGTAAGGGAGGGGAGGTGGAGACAGTAGTGGGGAGGGGGGAAGCTATGACTTAAAGCAGTTATCTCCTGGGAGCAGTACCTTGTCCTGAGGCTGGGTACTGGCTTGGGAGGGCAGGGCCTTTCTGGAGGTGATCTGTGGGGGGCAGCCACAAGACATAGACACATACATAGGAACTTGGAGGGAGGATCCTGGGGCGCAGGTAGAACTGTAGGATCCTGTACAAATAAGGGGAAGGTCGTGGAATTGTGATCAGTGATCTCTGAATAGCCCCACATTACATCAAATATTCATCTCCAGGCTCTGTTATTGTCTCAAAGTTTGCTGTTGTTTACCTTCAAAGAGGAAGCCCTATTGGAAAGGGCTGGGAAGGACCACACTTTTAGGGTGGATGAATTAGCTGAGGAAGAACATGTTCCTCTGGCAGGAAGATTCTAGGTGACTTGGGTGAAGGTTTATAGGAAAGAAAGGTGGGTATCCCCAGGAAAAATAAGGGTCTTGTGGATGAAGTGCAGTCTTCAATATCTGGGTGCCAAGGGGACCAGGGCCGCAATATGGGTGTCATGGTGACCTTGATATGTGTTGTGTTATTTTTTTTAAAGAGTTATTTATTTATGCATACAAGAGCTGGGGTACAGTCCGGAGGTGCAGGGAGCGAGAGGATTCACCAGAGACAGAGTGGGGAACAGAACAGGAAGACTGACTGAAACACACTGCTGAGGGGAGCTGTGGGCGTGACAGGAGAGGTCTGCTGCACCATGTGGGTTGCTCCCTGGCCGGCCAGGGGATCAAACTCATGCTGCAGAGGCTGAGGATTGCTTCATAGTGCTGTGCTTAACCCCTTGCACCACCAGGGAGACCCCTGTGTTGTATTATTATAAGGCCATAGTGTGTCATAGTGTACTTAACACACATGTCATGATGTCCCAGGGTCTTTGTTTATGTGTGGCTGGATCATGCAGTGTGTAAGGATGACCTGTATTTCCCCATATGTGTCATGTTTCTCCTAGTTCACATTTCTCCTAGGTCACACATGTGGGCTCACATGCATGTGTTGGGGTCTGCTCATTAGGCCATCGTGTTTAAGTGAATTGCTAGGTATCAAGATGTCACTGCATGGCATCTATCATCTGTGATTTATCATTCCACGTGTCACTGTTCACCTCTTGCTCTGTGTGTGTGTGTGTGTGTGTGGTGAGAGAGAGAGAGCAGGGTTCCTACAGAGGCAATCCTTGGGTTGGACCCCTCCTGCAGAATTTCTAGCATAGCACTGGAGCCAAGGGCACTAGGTCAACAGACCAGTGCCACCCCCCTCTTCCCCTCGCACCTCACTGTCCCCAGCCGTGTCCCATTATAGCAAGGTGCCTTGGCGGATGTTTCATGCCTGTGAAACCCACTGGGCTCATCCCCAGCTACCCTGCCGTTCCCCCTCTCCAGTCCTTCCCCCACTCCACTCCAGCCCCAGCCGGGTTTATTTGTGACTGGTGGGGAGGGGACAGGGAATGGAGGGACAGTGGGGGTTAATGTGCCCTCCTGGGGTCTTCTCTCTTCCCAGGCCACCCTCCAGGGCCCACTAAAAAAGCGCTGAAGCAGCGGTTCCTCAAGCTGCTGCCTTGCTGCGGGCCCCAAGCCCTGCCCTCAGTCAGTGAAAGCAAGTGCCTCTACTGTGCTTCCGGGGGCGGGGCCGTGTGTGTGTGTGTGTGTGTTCGTCTGTGTGTGCGCCCAGTGTGGTGTGTGTGTGTGTGTGTTCGTCTGTGTGTGCGCCCAGTGTGAAAGAGGCGGCCCTGCTCAGGTTGTGGGCGTGGCCACCGTGGGGTGAGCGCTGATTGGGCGGGCTTGGGGGCGTGGCTACGGAGCGCACAAAGCCTGCGCGTGTGGGCGTGGTGAGTGGGGGCGGGGCCCGAGCATCCGCGCCGCAGGTGCGCCAACCAGGCGGAGCCCGCTCGCTTGAACTACCTGTGTGGGCGCGCTGAGTCGAAGCGCGTGTGCGCGTGTGCGCGTGTGGGACCAGGCGGCGTGCGGGTCTGTGCGTGGCTCGGCTGGGTTAGTGTCTGCACTGCGTGGCGTCCCGCACCGCCCCCGGCTGTGTGTTGGCCTGGAGATGTGTGTTGTCCCCGCCCCGACTGGGCGGCTGCGGGTGTGGAGGACAGAGCCTGCCTGCCTCCGGACGCTGGGACATTTGGGTTCGCTCGTCTGAGCCTGGTCCCCGTTGAGTGGCCTCGCTTGTCTCTAGGTCTGTGTCCTGGTTGGGCCTAGCCCATTGCTAGCATCATACTGTTCTTTGCAAGCTACAAAGGCCCGTCCGGTAGCTGCTGGAGTGTCGTTGCGATTGCGCCCCACGGGGTGTCGGTTCGGCAAGGGCAGGAGTGAGTCCCGCCAACACGTGTGCGTGGGGTCCATGTCGTGTGTCAGTGCTCGTCCGTTCCGTGTGCCTTTGCCCGCGGGGCCGGGGTATGTGTATTGTAACACGCAGGTCTGTGAGATTTGCCGTGAGTGTGAGGGGCGAGGTGTGTGTCTGCAGTTGGCCGCGTCTTCCGCTTTCTCGGTGACAGTTCACTCCCTTCAGCATTAGCCGCCCCAGCCTCCCTCCGCCCCCACAGACCCCGCCCGCTGGACCCAGGTGACTTACTCTCCTGGTGGGGGCGGGGGGAGCTTCTCGAGCGTGGTGGGGGCACTTGCCTGGGGACTGGATGTTGGGGGCTGGGCGGCACCGAGGTGGGGCGGGGCGGGAGGGGTGGATGGGGGCTGGATGTGGCTTGGCCGGCGCTGGGCGGGGCATGGCTTGGGCATGGCTGGATGGGCGGGCCTGGGCTGCAGGGAAGGAGGTGGGCGGGGCGAGGCCGGGGCTGGGCTCTGGACAGATCTGAGTCGGTCTGCGGAAGGTCAGAGCTCAGACATTCCCTCTACAGTCTACTTTAATTGTCCTTCCTTTTCTGGGCTGATGGGGTCGGGGCCTTCCGCTCGAACCAGGGATCAAGGACCCTGGGGCCAGCGCCAATTCGGACCCTGGCTCTGGGACCACGCTTGGCCTTGGGTCTGCCAACTGATAAGACCTTGAAGCTGACCAGCATTTTCTCTCCTTGCCTTGATGTCCTTGGCTCAGGGCCCAGGGAACTGACAAGATACTCTTCTTAGTTGGAGATGAGGGAAGGGATGGGTGGGAAGATGAACGGGTAGGTGACTTAGAAGGGGTGTGGGGGTCGGGCCTGAGGGTCGGCTGTCCCCCCTCCCTTGCTCCCTTCACCCCCATCCCAACAGACAGCGTGGAGGATGAATTTGAACTGTCCACCGTATGTCACCGGCCCGAGGGTCTGGAGCAGTTGCAGGAGCAAACTAAGTTCACACGCAAAGAGTTGCAGGTCCTGTACAGGGGCTTCAAAAACGTGAGTGTGTACGAGTGTTCTGGAATCTGAATGCTAAGGGAGGCCAAACGGGGTGGGGCAGGAGGGGCGGGCCCTAACTGGGACTTTTATTCGGAAAGGATGGACTGGAAGTTTTGAGGAGAGGGGCGGAAAGAAGGGTCCCTAGCCTGAACTTGTAGGGTGGACCATTTGGAAGTGGCAGAAGCTATGGACAGGCCAGTTAGCTTGGTGTACTTTTTTTTTTTTTAATTTATTTATTTTTATTTTATTTTTATATTCCCCATACAATTGCAACCCCCTTATTTTGACCCCAATCCCTCCTTTCCCCGCCCCCACCCCCAGTTTGGTGTACTTTTAGGGAGAAATCTTGCCTCCCATTTAGAAGAGCTACGTGATGAGCCTCCAGGAGACGTGAAGATTTCCCTCTCTGGGAGTCTCAGGGCAAGAAGTTGTGTGTGTGTGTGTGTGTGTGTGTGTGTGTGTGTGTGTGTAGTGGGTGGGTGACTGGAAGGGGAATTTGTCTCTGCCTTCAGTCGGGTTCTCTCCCCACTCCCTCCAGGAATGTCCCAGTGGAATTGTCAATGAGGAGAACTTCAAGCAGATTTATTCCCAGTTCTTTCCTCAAGGAGGTGAGGGGTCAAGGAGAAAGCAGCTGTTCATCTCTAGGCTGAATGGGGGAGAAGGTTCTGGTGGGGCCAGGAATGCCAAGTGATAAGAGGGATTTGGGGAGTGCCAGGGAGGTGTGAAGCCCTCTCCTGCCTGGAAGCCAGGCTTATCAATGTTTGTCCTATAGATTCCAGCACATATGCCACTTTCCTCTTCAATGCCTTTGACACCAACCATGATGGCTCAGTCAGCTTTGAGGTGAGCTGGAGAAGTGGGCTAGGCTTTACAAAACAAATCCAGAGTGGGGGCTGGGTGAAGGGTATCTGACACAGCGTCCCCTAACCCTCCTTCCCAGGACTTTGTGGCTGGTTTGTCAGTGATTCTTCGGGGAACTATAGATGACAGGCTGAACTGGGCCTTCAACCTGTATGACCTCAACAAGGATGGCTGCATCACCAAGGAGGTGTGGAGCAACTGAAGAGCCCGAGGGGCTGCATGTGTGTGGGGAGGTGCAAAGGGCCTCAGGAAGGAAATGACCCACATATGCCTCACCAGGAGGAGTAAGTTCTACCCTAGGCCCTAGGCCTCCTGGTTTGGAGATTGGAGGCTCTTCTTCTCTCTTGGTCTAACAGGAAATGCTTGATATCATGAAGTCCATTTATGACATGATGGGCAAGTATACATATCCTGCGCTCCGGGAGGAGGCCCCAAGGGAACACGTGGAGAGCTTCTTTCAGGTGCCTGGACTGGGTGGGTCCTGGAGTAAGGGAATGAGGCAAGGTTTCAGCAAAGAACTTACACAAGTTCTGCTTGCCTCTCTCTTGCCATTCCCTCCTATTCTCCCTACCTAACTATCTTTTTGCAGAAGATGGACAGGAACAAGGATGGCGTGGTGACCATTGAGGAATTCATTGAGTCATGTCAAAAGGTATAGGCTCCTGCCCTTCTCATTTGCCTGGTCCCGACTCAGGCCTCATTCAGTAATGTAGGAGAAGGCTTCCTTGGGCAGAGCACCACCTTACAACACCTGCCTTCTTCCCCCTATTTCCCAGTCCTATTCCTTCACAACTTGGAGAACCATGTCCCTTCCCTAACTCAGGTCTCTGGGTGTCTCCCTCTTCTCGGCCTTACTGTGTCATGAATGTCACTATTTCTGACCTGGTGTTGTCCTCCCTGTTTCTGACAAGTTCTTTTCCTTTCTCTCTCCAATCTGCCTCTCTCACACCATGGCTGCAGGATGAGAACATCATGAGGTCCATGCAACTCTTTGACAATGTCATCTAGCTCCCCAGGAGAGGGGGTCAGTTGTCCTGGGGGGGGGGCTCATGCTCTAGTCCTAGTCTTGGTGGACCTCACCCTTCTCTTCCCAGGTCTGTCCTCATTTTAGCCCTGCCCTGGGGGCTGTAGGGATCCAAGAGCCTGGGGATTCAGTGGTCCAGATTGCTGGAGCAGAATGGGCCAGGAGTGGGCAGAGTATATCTGTAGGGTATTCCCAACTCCCAGCAGGTCCCACCTCTTTCCTGCCTAATACTCAGTGTTGAGGGTGCCTCTGCTATAGAAATTGAGTGGTTCTCCACCTCCCAACCCCACTCTAGAACCACAACAATAGACACAATGTCTCCTGCTATGGTGCTTTCCCTATCCCTGAGTCCCATAAACATTTCCCCTAAGACTCCTTTCTCAAAGAGGATGCTCTGTTCTTGGCACTGACTGACCTTTTTAACTAACCTTTGAGATACCTGTAGGAGGAATGTAGAGGGAGGAATCTTGGGCCTGAACCAGTGGTTAGGTCCTAGGAGGTGGCTGGAGTTGAGCAGAAATCCTGGCGATTATCAGTGAGAGCTCAGGCATGCCAGGGTGAAGTTCTGAGTCCCACAGGTCTGCCACCCCAAGCCATTAGAATAAGAGTTGCCAGGTTCTTCAGAAGACATAGTACCCCAAGAGAGCCTGAGATCCTGGTGTCTGGCTCATCCCTAGAATTTTTTCCTCTCCTTTTCTGTTTATGTGTGATAGTGGCAGCAGGGGAAAGTGGGTGGGAGATATCCTGGCTGATACCTGCCAAAATTCCAGCCTACCTTACTGGACAACTACAACTTGAGTTTTCATTTACCATTTCCTCTAGACTTGGAGGCATGAAGTAATTCAGGGACCACCCAGTGGATGCCTTAGAAGAAAAGGGAAGAGGGAGGGAGGCACAGCATCTGAACCCAGCATGGGGGCATTCATTAGAATCTTGGGAGAACCCAGGCTCTATTCCAACTCCCCATATAACCTCGGTTTCCACCTAGGGTCTCCTCTTGCTCTATTCACTTTACCCAGAGATGCCCCTGAGCATACCTAGAAGGCAGGGACCATAGAACCCAGGTCCCACCTTATTGTCAGCACTCCTGCCATGCTGCCACTCTTAATATACCTGCTTGTCCCATTTAGCTCATTCTTTCAGTCTGCCAGGATCTGAGGGGTAGGGCCCCCAGGGAGTCCCTTTCCTATCAGAACACTGTTGACTGCTTTGCATTTTTGATTCCTCTGTATATTTTGTAAAAGAAGAAATACAACAGATCCAATAAAACACAATGGCTATGCACGGGCTGCTGTCTCTGCCTTTTTGTCTGTCCCACTCCATCACATACCCCTAACATGTACACCTGCAGCCTTTTAGTCCCCAAAGAAAATGTTTCTCTCTCCCATAAAATGGACAACCCTCAAAAGGAGATTGAGACACAGGTATTGGAAGTGTTGAAAACCCACCTGACCTCAGCGAGGCTGTCATGTGAATCACGTCCTGAGAGAAGACAGGAGGAGACCGATATCCATGTCCTGAAGACTGTTGTTTAGAGAATAAACATCCTTCTTAATCTCAGAGTGTTTTCTGTTCAGGGGGATAGTTTCCTTTAATTTCTAATGAAAGTTCCTTTGTGTAAATATTGCAACTTTGCCTCAAGTATGTCCATACTCCAGCCAGGAATGATGGGAGTTAGATGGAAAGGATCCAAGGTAGGTCCCCATGGAACAGGTAAACCAAAAGGTTACAGAACCTTTCTTTGTTCTGTTCCTCCTTTACTTCAGGCTCCATTATGTGATGAAGGGCCAGGCTTTCTTTTTCATTATCTTACACATTGAAAAGGTCAAGGGAGGGAGATACTGTCCAAGAAACAAAAAGTAACTTCCAGAGTTCATCGGTTTATCAGCTGTGTTCCCTGCTCACATCATCAGCCAACCATCTATTCCTTAGGTCTCTTTGGGTCATAATGCCCTGAAGGAGCTGATGAAAGTTGGGACATCCTTGGTGGACTAGGGGTTAAGTCTCAGCGCTATCACTCTGATGGCTGGAGTTCAGTCCCCGGCCAGGGTCAGGGAGCTAACCCATGAAGGGTACAGCAGACCTCTCCTGTTTTGCCCACTGCTCCCCTTAGCAGTATATTTCTGCTCCCCACTCTGTCTTGGTGAACCCTCAAAGCACCCCCCCCCAACTCTGGCCTACACCCTCGTTCTTCTAGGCAAAAATAAATCTTGGGTCTCCCTGGTGGTGCAGGGGTTAGGTCTCAGTGCTATCTGGTTATCACTAACCACTGTGGCCTGAGTTCATCCCTGGCCAGGGAGCTGACCCACATGGTGCAGCAGACCTCTCCTGTTTCACCAGCTGCTCCTCTCAGCAGTGTATTTCAGTAGATCCACCTGTTCTGCTCCCCACTCTGTCTCTGGTGAGTCCTCTCACCACCACACCTTTGGCCTACACCCCAGTTCTTATATGCATAAATGAATAGAATAAATCTTTTAAAAATAAATAACACCCCCCCCCAAAAAAAAGCAGTGTAGCGTATCTCTGGTAGCATAGGGATTGTCTCAAGTGCTATCATGGTGTCACCACTGTGGCCTGAGTTCGATCCCCAGCCAGGGAGCTAACCCACATATGGTGCAGCAGACCTCTCCTGTCTCACCTCTGACCTACAGATCTTCTATGCAAAAAAAAAAAAAAAAAAAAAAAGTTGTTGTGGGTCTACTATCCAGAAAGAAAAGAATGCACACTTTTCCATATATTTTTTTGTTCCTGAAGTGCATGCATAGGTCCTAAGTTAAGAACCTGTGATCTAGTCTATCAGCCTTCTATTGTACAGAAAAGGAAAAAAGTCCAAAGAGGGGCAAGGACTTGTTCAGTGTCAGCAGTGAGTTTATAGGATGTCTAATGTGATCTTGGGGCACAGTAAAGAGTTTTACATGAAGGGTAAATGCTGTGTATATTGTGCATAATCTATTTTTTTAAAGATTTATTTATGCATGCAAGAAATGGGGTATAGGCTAGAGGTGTGGGTGGTGAGAGGATTTACCAGAGACAGTAGGGACCAGAACAGGCAGATCTACTGAAGTACACTGCTGAGTGTACTCTCTTGACAGAGAGGTCTGTAGTTGCGCCATGTGGGTAGCTCCCTGGAGGGATGGAACTGGTGCTGCAGTGGTTGTGAATAGCTTTATAGGTTGCATATTAACCCCTTGCACCACCAGGGAGGCCCTGTCTGCAGAATCTAAACAAGGTTACACTGTGACAGCTCTCATGGTACTCGATACTTTTTCTTTATAACACTTCTTAGTTTTTAAGCCTGTATTTATTTGCGTGATTGTCAAACCACTTTAATACACTGTGAGCTAAGCACTGGAGTGCCAGGGCTAGGTTTTTTCCCCATCACTATCCTATCCTTGAAACTGGCACACAGTCATTGTAGATTGATTACATGAATGAGCATAGTGAATGTATGTATAAAATTGGGTTAGGTATGGATCCAGTCTTTTTTGTTAGGGTAAATTCAAGTTTGAGGGGAGTTGAAATCTGGAACTGAGAATTGCTAGTGAGATGACATACTCCATAAAAAACAACAAACTGGCATTCTGTGCATTTTTTGGCCACTAGTTGTATTAAACACACCTTTCTTACCTTTCAAAATTTCATGATTTTTTTTTTTTTTCTGCCTTTCTGGCTACCCCTCCTCAGCTCTTCCTTGCATCCTTCTCACCTGGAATTCTATTTTTTTTTTAAGATTTATTTATTTATTTATTTATTTATTTATTTATTTATTTATATAAGCACTGGGTACAGTCAGAAGTGCAGGAGGGTGAGAGGATTCACCAGAGACAGAGCAGGGAACAGAACAGGCAGACTGACGATATACACTGCTGAGGGGATCAGCAGGCAGCAGGAGAGGTCTGTGCGTCATGTGGGACCCTCGCCTGCGGCCGGGGATCGAACCTGTGCCGCAGAGGCTGTGGGCAGCTTTGCAACTCAGCACTCAACCGCTGCGCCACCAGGGGAGGCCCTCACCTGGAATTCTAAAGGAGCACTACAGCTCAGATAATGTTCAGTTCCATGGTCTTAAGTACCATTTACATGCAAAGGACTCCTAGGTTTGTATGGCGGGAATTCTTCTCTGAGCTTCAAAATCCATATATCCAATTGCCTGTTTAACATATTCACGTGGACCTGTATGGTCAAACTTCACATGTTCAAATGGAGCTTCAAGTCACACACTCCCAATGTGCTTCATCTCAGGAAGTGACACCATCTACCTACTCAGACAAAACTTAGGAGACTTCATTTTTTCTTTTTCCTTAATCTTCCTCAATCCTCCTTAAGTCAGTCACCAGTTCTACCACCAAAGGCACACCATCCATCTCTCTCCATCATTACCTAGCCTAAGACACTATCTACTATGTCGCGCACCTGGATTACTACTTATTCTCCATCTGTAAAGTAGCTCTTCCTTGCTGTGGTTATTGTTTACCACATCCCTCTATTTCCTCCTTTCAGTTTCTTTTCATATATTGAATTTGTTATGATTCTGCAACTAGAATATTCCTTGCCCTGTGTAGGCAAGGCCCTATTTCATTCATTTTGCAAATATTAATCATACTCTTACTAAGCTCTGGTTCCTGTTTTGTAGATGCTGAGGTTTGGAGGTCTGGTATGGAGAGAGAGGGTAAGGCAATTGTGTGTCAAGAACTGCCTTTCAAGTTTGTAAGGTACAATGTGGAAGGTGGATTTTGACTGGGCCACAGACCCCAGAGTCTGGACTGTGGAGAGCAGATGAAACTGTGACTTCTGACTCCCTAGCAGATGAGGTGTGAGGCAAAGAGTAAAGTATCATGAGATTAAGACTGGCATTCCAGTCAGCTGGAATGCCAGTCCCCCAATTTCCCAAAGGGATCACAATATCTAGTAAAGCTGCTATGGCTCCCATGTGTTATCAAAGAAGGTCCCCTCAGAAAAGCTTGCCCCAAATCCCGATCTCGACACTCCACGACTAAAAAGAAGAGGAACTTATGAGTCCTGGGAGTTAAGGTTGGGCTACTGCTGGAGGAGTCAAATATAATTCTGTCTTAATTAGAATGAGACAGATTTTCACTTCACATTTATACCTGAGGAGTTGAGATAGATCTTGCAATAAACATAACTAAAATTCATTATGATAGAACTAAAGGGAGTTCTGAAAACATACCAAGAGGAGCCAAGCCCATCCAACTCTTAGGGAAGATTCCCCCAAGAAAATTATGTTTATGCTGAGGCCAGGGGATCTCACTGCTCCCTTGTGTTCCCCATTTCCAAATAAGCAGGCCTTTTCATCCCTCTCTAGCTCCCATTTGCCGGGAGTGCTCTCCTCTTTCCACTACTCAGACTAACCCCTATTCATCCTTTAAGATTCATTTCAAAAGTGAAGCTATGGCCATAGTCGGTCCCCAAAGAAGAATTGTTAGTTCCTCCTCTGAGCTTCCGCCACACTTGGGTACACAGCATGGGGATTGTGTGTGTACCTTCACGGCAATTACTGTGAGCTCACAGTGGCCCAAGAGTCCAGCGCGAGGCAAGCTCAATAGGTGTCTGCAGAATGAAGGAACGAACGAATGACTGAAATTTAATTTAAAAGGGTTAGCTAAGCTGGAAGTAGGGGGAAATGATTCAAGGCAGAGGGGTAAGCTGAGCTCGTTGGAGTGTTGTCTTCATAGAACCGAGCCTGGGGCCTCCCTGGTGGTGCAGGGGGTTAAGCACGGCAATATGAAGCAATCCGTAGCCTCTGCAGCACGAGCTCGATCCCTGGCCGGCCAGGGAGCAACCCACATGGCGCAGCAGATCTCTCCTGTCTCGACCGCTGCTCCCCTCAGCAGTGCACTTCGGTCCGTCTGCCTGTTCTATTCCCCACTCTGTCTCTGGTGAATCCTCTCACCACCCCACCTCTGGCCTGTACCCCAGCTCTTGTATGCATAAATAAACAAATCCGTAAAAAAAAAAAAAAAAAAAAAAAAAAGAACCGACCCTGGATCGTGATGGTGCAACGAGGCAACCTATTAGAAGACTCTCAATAGAAAGTAGGTCAGGCCCCGCTGTTTCTTTAAGAACTAGAGGGTTCGTTTCCGCGCCTGCGCACTGAGAGAGTAAACACCGCTCCTTTTCACCCTCTACCCCCCTTGCTCCCAGTTGCCCCTACCGGCTGTAGCCTCCTCCCATAATCCCCTCCTTGAGGTGGAGTAATGGTTCGTTCCGGGGCGACAGACTCGTTCTCGAGGGTGAAGCGCGCACATGGTACATTCCACCGCCTTCACTACCTTCCGCTCTTCGGCTCCGCCCAGTTCTGCTTTCCCCTCCCGAAAGCAGCTCAATAGGCTAGCCCAGAAGAAGGCAGGGGAGCCGGGCTGAGGGGACCGGTCTGAGCCGGTCTCCGGCGCAGGCGCAGTGCGGATAAACAGGAAGCGGGCGGTAGAGGCAGTGGCAGAGGAGACCCAGGGGCTACCGGGGGGAAATAGCGGAAGGACTAGGATTACTGGGAGGGCGGCCGCGGCTGAGACTGAGAAAAGGCCCTTGGCCATCTGCCTCAAGGAAAAGAGAGGTCGTGGCCGCGCTCTCCACGTCGGCTTCCAGCTCCCCAGCTTAGGCTGTGGCAGCGGCTGACAAAGGGCTCGCGCCGGTGCCGCCGCCCTTCTCATCCGGGCATCCGGGTCCCTGCGGCGCGGGAGGGGGAAGGGCAGAGGGGGAGGAGGAGGGGCAGGAGCGGGAGGGGCGCGCGCTTGGAGCCGAGGCCCTCTCCCGGGCTCCGGGCCGGCGGCCCGACGGACGGAGGCCGAGGAGGACCCGCAGAGGTGGCGACTGCCGTGGGCAGGAGGATGGTGCAGAAGGAGAGCCAGGCGGCGCTGGAGGAGCGGGAGAGCGAGCTCAGCGCCAACCCGGCCGCCTCCGCGGGGGCTTCGTTGGAGCCGCCGGCGGTTCCGGCCCCCGGAGAAGACAACCCGGCCGGGGCGGGCGGCGCGGCCGTGGCGCGGGCGGCTGGAGGGGCGCGGAGGTTCCTGTGCGGCGTGGTGGAAGGTGAGCGCCCCGGCGCGGGCGGGGCGGGGCGGGGGCGCCGCGGGTCCCGCTCGGGCGCTCACACATCCTCTCCTCCTAAGAGGGGGTGGCGGCCGCGCTTCGGGGCGCTTTGAAAGGTTTTCACGCCCGTGGGTCTGCAGTGTGACCCTGCTTTAAAAAAGGGGGGTGGTGGGAGACGAGAGGGTGGGCAGATCTCCCCTCGTGTCCGTAAACGGCGTCCAGTTTCCCTTTGGCGACTAACAGGCCTGACCGCACCCGCCTTAGGCTGGGAGCCAGGCAGGCTCCTGCGGAGGCGCCTGTGAAGAGCCCTGTGTTTGGCTCTGAATTCTACTTCTTTGTACTTTGGGATCGAATTTCCTAGGGTGTTCTGTGTTCAAATGGAAAAATGTCCACATAGATGTGCTAATTCTTCCGGAGTGAAGAGAAGGCCAGGCGGCCCATAGTTTCACACATTACTCTTTTGCTTAGATTTTTTTTGCTAACCAAAAGTCCCCAAGCCTCGCCCTTTGGAGATTTATTTGCATCCTTGAAAATTGTGATTTGCTAACTCCGGCACTTTACGTCTCCCTCCCACCCCTCACCCCCACCCCCCCGTGAAGCTTTGGCTTTATTTTTTTCTTTCCCACCGTATTTAGCATGAAAGATTATTCTTTAGTCCCAATGTTCAAATATTCATGTTTCATAGTTCAGGAACGCAGGTCAGCGACAAACTTGAATTAGAAGTCAACCCAAACAAATCCTTTATGTTTCAAGATTATTTTGCATTGTGAAAGACGCCAGCCTAACTCATCTCTCCTGGAATCGTCATTTCTGTGGTAGTCTGCGTTTGCCTTCTTAATTGGTTCAGCTGCTGCAAACTTAGGAAAACTGCAGCCCTCGGGCGTGTAGTGAAAGCTTCAACAATATGAAATCGCAGACACTTGGCCAGAGGGCCTTGCATCTGAGCTTTCGACAAAGCGCTGGAAGTCATGGTAGTTATTTCCCTCAACAGGGACTCTTTCCACACTGGAGGAGAAATGGAGAGTGAAGCTTTGACTTGAATAACAAATTCTGAAAATATTTGAGATAATGCAGTTTGAATTTAGTGACTGCAAAAGAGGTCTAAAATTCTCTTTTAATTTTCCACCTTCCTATTTCCATTTAAAAGGGATGATGGACAATTTCTGTAGTTGGGGGAAATCACCAGAGGATTGTATCAGTTTTTAAATACAATGAACAAGTGTCAAACTGTATTCTGTGGAAGCTTGAATCGGTTACATTATTGCTCTTTTTCAACTATAGCGTATATTTGAATTTTCTGGAGTGTTTTGCCTGACATTGTCCTCATTCTTTATGTAGTGGTGTGCACAGGAGTAACCCTGGAAAATTAGTTTTTGTAAAAAATCAAAAAGGTTTGGAAAAGGAAAGAAGGGTTGAGAGCGGAAAGAAGGATTGAGAGCTTATCCAGTGTCGTCAGCTTATATATTCATTTGAGAGATAAGTGAATATGGTCTTTCACTTTCAGATAGTTTAATTCTTTTTTTTTTTTTAAGATTTATTTATTTATGCATACTAGAGCTGGGGTACAAGCCAGAGATGTGGGGGAGTGAGAGGATTCACCAGACACAGAGTGGGGAACAAAACAGGTGGATCGACTGAAATACACTGCTGAGGGGAGCAGCACTAGTCAGGAGAGGTCTGCTGCGCCATGTGAGTTGCTCCCTGGCTGGCTGGCTGGGGATCAACTCGTGCTGCAGTATCTGCGGACAGCTTCATAGTGCTGTCTTAACCCCTTGTGCCATCAGGGAGGCCCTAAAGTTCAATTCTAAGGGAGAACAGACTTAATTTCAACTAAAGTAAGGTAATGAGGTGTCCAGGTTTGGCAGAGTAAATCGTCTTGCCGAATTTGGAGGAAAAGACTGGAAAAGTATTTTATTTGACTGGATTTGATGCATGGAAGCATGATTGCTTTGTGTATATTTTCTCTTGGTATATGTATTTGGGATTCTTTCAATGCAGGTAGAGTCTAGAAAAAACTATTTTGTTACCAGAAATTTTTGGGTGGTGGGTGGCTAAGGAGTGCAGGGCAATATAGAAGTATTAGAGCTAGACTCCAGTGAGTAAGAAAACTTGCCACTTAAGTCCTCAGTAACTATGGAGAAAAGATCATTGTGATTTAAATTGGTTTGTGTTTTTGTACGGTTTTAAAAGAGAACTGCTCTTCCCTTAGAGAATAGAGTTGCCTTGTGTTCCTTCCTCCTTCCCATTCACTTGTATATTTTTTTTGGTGACTGAGCATCTGATTTTGTTTTTCCTTGTACTTCTAATTTGGCACCATTCCTAAAATGAGCAAGGATAGGAAATACTGAAGGCGTTGCCAATATTCCTTTTTTCTCTCAGAACTTAGTTGGTTTTGACTCCTAATAGCACTCCTTCCTTTTGTGGTGCCTGTTAACGAAAATCATGAGCTGAGCCTCAGAGTCTCAAAGAAGTTTCTGAAGATTAAAGTGTTAGACACTTGGAAAAAAAAGTTTTTTATATTGAAGCAACTCTAAAGGGATGTTTAATGCCTACTCCTTTAATAAGAGAAAAATGATAATGCTAAATGTTGGAGGACTTACAAACTATCAAGAGTTGTAGTAAATTAACCTAATTAAAATCACCTGATAAAGGGTACATTGAATTGTCAAGATCTAAAGTACTACTGTTTCACACCTTCATATCTTTATTGGTGTGGTGCAGAGTAACCATCCTGTCAGAGATTTGAGCTTAATACATTTCAAAAATTTCTGTTCTATATCAGTCTGTTGTGTAGACTGTGTTTGAATGTGTGCAAGTGTATGATGGGCATTTTGTACTCAGTGGCAATTTAACTATTTTCATGCAGTTCCTGGAGGTGGTTCTTATTTCTTAGAGAAGATTAGCCTGAGACAAGTGGAAAATAAAGGTTAGGCAAACTGTCAGGTGTTTGTGGTTGGAGCTGTGATTAGCACATTGGGAGCTCCAAATAGCAGTTTGGTGCTTATGCCACTACTTAAGTCATCAAATCTGCAGCTTTGTTTTCCTACAGTGTATGTTACTAGTGCTTTGCTCCCTTGTGGAACATTCTGAAGCAAGTCAGATTCTTGAATTTTTGGTTGTTCAAACCTTTGTTCTGGAATTGGTTGCTTCAGAGATTTCCAGTTTGGGTCAATTCCACTGTTGGGCTTTACTATGAATATAGTTTAAGGCATTTTAGGAGTTCCTTTTAGTTTTTCTTCTTTTTCTTTTTAAAGTCACTTCCTGATTTTTTTCCCCTTGGCTTACTTGTTTTTCATCCTCCCCCTGCCCCCAAGGCAATCCAGCTCCCCTCCTAGGCAGTAATTATTAGCAGTTTTTGGATTAATTTGCTTCCCCTTTGTTCATTTTAAGGTTTAGATACGCTTATAAATAGATTTAAATATATCTGGCTTTTTTGGGGGGGTAAATGATGTGGTTTAGCTGTTTTTTGTTGTTTTTTTTTTTTTTAAGATTTATTTATGCATACAAGAACTGGGGGGTAGGCCAGAGGTAGGGGCTTGGGGTGAGAGGACTCACCAGAGACAGAGTGGGGAACAGAACAGGCAGACTGACTGAAATACCCTGCTGAGGGGAGCAGCATGCTAGACAGGGGAGGTCTGCTGGTGCACATGGGTTAACTCCCTGGTGGGGGATCCAACTCTTGCTGCAGTGGTTGCTGATAGCTTCATAATGCTGAGACTTAACCCCTTGTGCCACCAGGGAGACCTGGTTTATCTGTTTTTAAGTAACTGTTGCATAACTAATAAATGTTCATAGTAGAAATTTACTTAAGCAAAAGGAATAAAAAATCACCTTATAATATCATCACCAAAGATACCTTAATGTTTTACTATTCTTCAGATTTTGGGGTATTGTATACATTTTTTTGTAAGATGGGATTGTGCTGTGTGTTTTATAACCCACTTTTCTCAGTAAACAGTTACCGCATTTTGAAACTTGAAAATAATTTCATTCTTTCTTTGAATCTAGGGTTTTATGGAAGACCTTGGGTTATGGAACAGAGAAAAGAACTCTTTAGAAGGTAAATTTTTATTATATGAAGCATAGTCCTAAAATCTTAACATTTCCTTTTTGTTTGTAGAAATTCTAATACTGAGCAGGCCAGGTTTGATAAATTTTCTGTTTGATGATTTCTCATTTGTGGAAGTTATTTTCTCTTGGTCATTTACATCTCTTCCCCATAGCCATTGATTTTCAAACTTTTCTGTTGAAATCCCAAATAGTTTTGGGACTTTGCTTGCCTCACCCGGGGCTGTTTTGTTTCTATTGAAAATTGTTTAATATGTTGAAATTCCTTGGATAATGTAATTTTTTCAATAATTCCACTGTTCACAAAAAGATTAAAAGATACTGTTCTAGAATATTATTAGAGATGTTAGAGATCTCTTTATGAAAGTTGGAGATGATCCAAGGAAAGGAAAGATATGAGATTTAAAACCTCATACATGGTTTATTTATGCATATGTAATTTTTTTTCTCTTAAGGCTCCAGAAATGGGAATTAAATACATACTTGTATGCTCCCAAAGATGACTACAAACATAGGATGTTTTGGCGAGAGATGTATTCAGTGGAAGAAGCTGGTAATTTTTTAATTTTTAATCCACTAATTCAGAATATGTGAAGTTATATTTTAGATAAAGCTGCACAAAATTTTTCTCAAGTATTTATTTTTTCTTTGTAGGTATTTTTCTTTTTTTCTCTCTGGTAACTATGTGATTTAGTGCAGATTAAGGTGTAGCTCTAACAATGCAGCCATGGGTGCATGTGATTCATGGGTATGCCAGTTGATTCCACCTGTTCTCTGATCATAGCGTGTACTTTTTACTTTGCCAGTAAAGTCATACCATAAAAAAAAAAAAAGTGTTTAAACATAAAAACTTTAAGTTTACTGGCAAACACTAGACCACAAACAGTGCTAAAGCAGGCAGTAGTCCTAGGGCAAAACAAATGAGGCCCCCATGTTGCAAATTTTAAGAGACTCAAAAAAAATTAGTTAAGCTAAATATGCAAACTCTTTTTTGAACATAGCATTTTTTTTTAAGATTTATGTATTTATGCATACAAGAGCTGGGGTGCAGGCCAGAGATGCGGGGGGCGGTGGTGAAAGTATTCACCTGAGACAGAGTGGGGAGCAGAACAGGCAGATCTACTGAAATACACTGCTGAGGGGAGCAGCGGGTGAGATACGAGAGGTCTGCTGAGCCGTGTGGGTCACCTTCCTGGCATGGATTGAACTCATGGGGTAGTGGCTGTGCAGTGCTTCATAGTGCTGCATCTTAAGCCCTTGTGCCACCAGGGAGGCCCTCTTACGCAAACTTTTTCTTTTTTTTAAAGATTTACTTATTTATTTATTTATACAAGCACTGAGTACAGTCAGAAGCATGGGAGGGTGAGAGAATTCACCAGAGCGGGGAGCAGAGTGGTCAGAAGGACAGAAGTACACTGCTGAGGGGAGCAGCGGGCAGCAGGAGAGGTCTGTGCGCCATGTGGGACCTTCCTCTGGTGGCCAAGGAGCAGCCGGGAATCGAACCAGCACTGCAGAGGCTGTGGGCAGCTTCGCAACCCAGCGCTCAACCGCTGCACCACCGGGGAAGGCCCTCTTATGCAAACTTTTAAGCCAAAATAAATGTAAAAAACCCATTAACAATTTTTTTTTTTAAAGGCAGGATCAGTATTACTGATTTTTTTTGCTTCAGATTCAGGTATGACTTGGTCTTGACCACTTGATTACTGGTACTGGTTCTGTGTTATTTAAAAATAAAGATCTCACTCTAGTCCAGGCCTATACTGAGGTGAGAAGCCATACAACTGTATTCCTCTGTGTGCTCTTACTTTGAGTTAGTTACATTAAATTCAGAAATAAGGTAGTATATCACACAACTTCTTTGTAAATTAGATGAGGTACCTTTTTTTGGGTATTTGAGTGAATGGGGAAATATTTTTATGGTTTGAATTAAGTAGTATAGGTATGTGGCTTATAAAATACTTGGTGTGAGGGCCTCCCCGGTGGCGCAGCGGTTGAGCGCTGGGTTGCGAAGCTGCCTGCGGCCTCTGCAGCGCCGGTTCGATCCCCGGCTGCTCCCCGGCCACCGGAGGAGGGTCCCACATGGCACACGGACCGCCCCTGCCGCCCGCTGCTCCCCTCGGCAGTGTACCTTGGTCCTTCTGCCTGCTCTGCTCCCCGCTCTGGCTCTGGTGAATTCTCTCACCCTCCTGCGCTTCTGACTGTACCCAGTGCTTGTATAAATAAATAGATAAAATAAAATAAATCTTAAAAAAAAAAAAAGTTTCACTTTAAAAAATAAAAAAAAAAGATACTTGGTGACATGGTGACAGAGCCCAGCCAAGGCACTGAAGGTGAAAATTTTCCTAGAATTATGAAGACAATTAAAATTTATCCCATCTTCATCTAGTGTTGTTTACTATATAACTTAAATGTGCCTTAGCTTTAAATATTTTCTGGTGGTTATGGTAATGAAATTTAATGTGATCAAATAACCAGAATATGGTAAAACAACTAGCTTGAAATACTACCGAATGATATATGAGGATTATGTCCTTGGTATGGAATTGTATTTCAGTTTACTTACCACATTTTGAAAATTCATATCTGTAATGAATATTTGTTTGGTAATTATAAAGATGAAGGATCAGGATTATTAAAGTATCATTCATCTGTGTGTTTTTTTTTTTTTTTTTAAGATTTATTTATACATACCACAGCTGGGGTACAGGCCAAAGATGGGGGTGGGGGTGAGAGGTTCCACCAGAAACAGAGTGGGGAATAGAACAGGCAGATTGACCGAAGTACACTGCTGAGGGGAGCAGCGGGCGAGTCAGGAGAGTCTGCTGTGCCATGTGGATTGCTTCCTGGCCGGCTGGGGATCGAACTTGTGCAGCAGAGGCTGTGGATTGCTTCATAGTGAGGTGCTTAATCCTTTGCGCCAGCAGGAAGGCCCTATCTGTGTTTCTTAATGTGTTTTTCTTCCAAATTATAAAATAGTTTCATACATATAATTACTATGTAGGAATTTCTGTTCAGAGGTTGCAAAAACAAAAAACATACCTCTCAGTATAGGAAATAAAAGTGGTTTATATTTAATAGGAATTAATGTTTAATTCAGTATTTTTGAGAAATGACAATGAAGAGAATGCTATATTGAGTTTAGTGTGATGTTAAGTCACATCAGGCTTGTGCTATTTTTTAATGGCCTCTTGTCACATTGGACATGATAATTTTGTGAAATTTTAGAAACTTTTCCTTTCTTTCCTCATTGTATATTGGAGAAAAATGGTCTCTGGTTGAAAGGTGAAGGTTCTTTTAGTTGTCAATGCTTTCTAAAAATATGTTCTTTTTTTTTAGAGCAACTTATGACTCTCATCTCTGCTGCACGGGAATATGAGATAGAGTTCATCTATGCTATTTCACCTGGATTAGACATTACCTTTTCTAATCCCAAGGAAGTATCCACATTGAAACGCAAATTGGATCAGGTAATATACTTTTTTTTTTCCCACTGTTTTCCTCTGAATTAGTTCTTGTAGCTAAAAGTTTTCTGAGTTGCTTCTGTGATGCTAAAAAGAAAGCCAAATTCATGTTTCTGTGTGAGTATTTTACTTTAATGCTCTTGATGAGAAGCAAAGTTGAAAGCTTTACTGCAGGTATTATACTTCTGAAACTTCATATGCATAAAAATTTGTTAAGATTTATTTTTATTTATGTGTACAAGAACTGGGGTGCAGGCCAGAAGTGCAGTGAGGGTGGGATAAGAGGATTCACCAGAACAGTGAGGAGCAGAACAAGTGAACATACTGAAATACTCTGCTGAGGGGAGCAGTGAGCAAGACAGGAGAGGTCTGCTGTGCCCTGTGCCTCAGCTCCCTACCCATGGATGGAACTCATGTTATAATGGCTGGCTATAGCTTGATAGTGCTGAGACTTTAACCCTTGTGTCACCAGGGAGGCCCCTGCATAGAACTCTTAATTAAAAGAATGCTTCGAAGTAATGCTTAAAAGAGTGTTAATAGGCTTCATTCACAGAAACTCGAGACTCTTACACTGATTATGGATAGGGACCTGAGAATCCAGGTGATTCTGAAATTCTTTGATTTGAAATCATGTTTTGAAAAACTATTGGGTGCTTGGCTGCATTTATGACTGAGGTTATAGAAATAGGGTTTTACCCATAGACATCATTCTCTTGGTTATATAAAGAAGAGATCTAATTCAGCCTGGAAACGATTGGCTAGTTTCCCGAGACGAGAAGAAAAATAGACGAGGTAACACAAGTAAGACTGTAGTAGTGAACCAGGTTTTGGAGTGTAAATTTTACCTAACAGGGCCTCCCCGCTGGCGTGGTGGTTGAGCACTGGGCTGCGAAACTCTGCAGCTCCGGTTCGATCCCCGGCTGCTGGGCGAGGGTCCCACATGGTGCGCAGACCTCTCCTGCCGCAGACCTCTCCTGCCGCCCGCTGCTCCCCTCAGCAGTGTACTTTGTCACTCTGCCTGTTCTGCTCTCCTCTCTGGCTCTGGTGAATTCTCTCACCCTCCCATGCTTCTGACTGTACCCAGTGCTTATATAAATAAATAAATAAATCTTTTTTTTTTTTTTTTTATAGAGGCATTTTTTTTTTATTTATTTATTCATTTATTTGTTTGTTTGTTTTTGTTTATACATGCACTGGGTACAGTCAGAAGCGCGGGAGGGTGAGAGAATTCACCAGAGCCAGAGCGGGGAGCAGAGCAGGCAGAAGGACCGAAGTACACTGCTGAGGGGAGCAGTGGGCGGCAGGAGAGGTCTGCGCGCCACGTGGGACCCTCCTCTGGAGGCCGGGGAGCAGCCGGGGATCGAACCGGCGCCACAGAGGCTGCGGGCAGCTTCGCAACCCAGCGCTCAACCGCTGCGCCACCGGGAGGCCCAATAAATAAATCTTTAAAAAAAAAAAAATAAAAACAGCTTTGACTTTGAACAGTCTGCTGAGGGGAAAAAATATAATTATTAAGTATATGCAGTTAAATATTATTTGCAATCTTATATTTTCTTATTCTAAGTTAAGCTGACTAAGAACCTCTCTTTCCCTTTTCGTTTTTCTAGGTTTCTCAGTTTGGGTGCAGATCATTTGCCTTACTTTTTGATGATATTGACCATAATATGTGTGCAGCAGACAAAGAGGTATTCAGTTCTTTTGCTCATGCTCAGGTCTCCATCACAAATGAAATTTATCAGTATCTCGGAGAACCAGAAACCTTCCTCTTCTGTCCAACAGGTATTGTATATCATAGTTTTATTTATTTATTTTTATTAAAAATTTATGCATACATGAATTGGGGTACAGGTCAGAAGTATGGGGGGGGATGAGAGGATTCACCAGAGACAGAGTGGGGAACAGAACAGGCAGATCTACTGAAATACACTGCTGAGGGGAGCAGTGGGCGAGTCAGGAGAGGTCTGCGCCATGTGGGTCTCCTCCCTGGCTGAGGATGGAACTCGTGCTGCAGTGGCTGCGGATAGCTTCAAAGGCTGTGTCTTAACCCCTTTTGCCACCAGAGAGACCCCACAGTTTTATTTTTAAGTCGTCGTCTTGAAATAAATAATTTTCAGATGACCATGTATAAACTCTGTTGTGTTGTTCCTCTCCCCTCACCAGAAGATATTTCTCAAGATCTTAAATTGGAAAAACTATATCACTAAGTGACAGCTGAGTAGGCAAATGATATACTGGAAAGTATGTGAACATCACATTTCCAGGATTTAAAGGAGGGATGGTATTAAAATGAAAACTAAAATTTTACATTACTTTTAACTTAGTCACTTTTCATTTCCTCCTACTGTTCCTTTTTCCTGCCTGTGCATATCTTTTCACTCCGCCCACTCCCGTCTGGGCTCTTATTTCCAGTAGTCATCATAGAGAGCTTAATAGTTTTTTTTCCCTTTTTTCCCTCTTTTCCCCCCTGGTTCCTTCCATTGAAAATGCTTTTGTTTTCCTTAGTTGCCTCTTAAAATTATGCTTACAAGAAATTTTCTTTAGACTTTTCTTGTTCAGGAAAAGATCAGTAAGTTCTAGGAAATTTTAGACTGAGTTGTATTTAATTTTGCCTGTATATCTATTTTAGAGTATTGTGAGCATGAACCTTACTCAGTAGTCTGATACTGCATGAGTACTCAAATAATGTTCATTAAGATTATACTGAAAATTAATTCATTGCAGTGTAATGCATTCTTTCTGTTTATGTTACTGTCAGTTCATTCTGTGTGGCCTCTGATTGCAATGTGAATGTCGGCAATACAGAATAGTGAAAATAATGCAGAAGTTTTTAATTATTTTTTTTAAGGTTTATTTATGCATACAAGAACTGGGGTACAGACCAGTTGTGTGGGGGGTGAGAGGATTCACTAGAGACAAGAGTGGGGAACAGAACAGGCAGACTGACTGCAGACACTGCAGATAACTTCATGGTGCTGCACTTAACCCCTTGAGCCACGAGGAAGGCCCAATTTTTAATTATTATTTTTTAAAGATTTATGTATTCATGCATACAAGAACAGGGGTACAGGCCAGATGTGCGGGAGGGTGAGAAGATTTACCAGAGACAGAGTGGAGAACAGAACAGGCTGACTGACTGAAATACACTGCTGAGGGGAGCAGTGGGCGAGACAGGAGAGGTCTGCTGTGCCATGTGGGTATCTTACCGGCCAGCTGGGATCAAACCTGTGCTGCAGAGGCTACAGACAGCTTCACACAGCTGCGCTCAACCCACTGTGCCAACTGGGAGGCCCCAATCTTTAATTATTTCTTTAGTGAACTTATATTTCTAGTAACTGGGATCAAAACGATCTTTGCTACGATTGAAAGAACATCAGATTTCATAAATTCATTATTTTTCAAAATTATTTCTTAAATGAGCTCTACCCATTTGAGTTTTACTTTTGGTGGGCATGCCATGGAGGCTTATTATTTGAATGAAAAGAATTTAGAATTGGTAAACTTCTTTTTTCCCATTCAAACAGGTATCACCATTCCTCTCTATTTTACTTAATTTTTCCCTTTCCATTCAGAATATTGTGGCACTTTCTGTTATCCAAACGTATCTCAATCTCCTTATTTAAGGACTGTGGGTGAAAAGCTTCTACCTGGAATTGAAGTGCTTTGGACAGGTAAGTCTTTGAGATTTATACCGTAAACTCTAACTTGAATCTAGAGAAATTGGTGGTTCTGATTAATTGGTTCCTTTTTATTTTTATTTAAGATTTATTTATTTAGGCATACAAGAACTGGGGTGCAGGCCAGAGAGGTGTGGGGGGTGAGAGGATTTATCAGAGACAGAGTAGGGAACAGAACGGGCAGATCGATGGAAATACACTGCTGAGGAGAGCAGTGGGCAAGTCAGGAGAGGTCTGCTGTACCATGTGGGTTAGCTCCCTGGCTGGGGTTTGAACTCATGCCACAGTGGCTGGTGACAGCTTGACAGTGCTGAGACTTTAACCCCTGTGCCACTGGGGAGGCCCCCAAATACCCATACTTTTAGTATAGAAATACCTGAGAATTTTGTAGTGAATCTGAATATCAGTTACTAATAGATAACATAGCTCTGTAGGAAACTGGGCTAAAGGTTCTTTTTTTTTTTTTTTTTAAGATTTATTTTATTTTATTTATTTATTTATACAAGCACTGGGTACAGTCAGAAGCGCGGGAGGGTGAGAGAATTCACCAGAGCCAGAGCGGGGAGCAGAGCAGGCAGAAGGACCGAAGTACACTGCCGAGGGGAGCAGCGGGCGGCAGGGGCAGTCCGCGTGTCATGTGGGACCCTCCTCCGGTGGCCGGGGAGCAGCCGGGGATCGAACCGGCGCTGCAGAGGCCGCAGGCAGCTTCACAACCCAGCGCTCAACCGCTGCGCCACCGGGGAGGCCCTGGGCTAAAGGTTCTTGCTCCTAGCCCTAGGAGACGGCTCTGTGTCATAAAATGAACTGTCACATGCTAGATCCATAGCTAGCAATTAATGAACTGTATTAGCTTTTCTAACAATTAAGGGCAGGGGCCTCCCCGGTGGCGCAGCGGTTGAGCGCTGGGTTGCGAAGCTGCCCGCGGCCTCCGCGGTGCCGGTTCAATCCCGGCCGCCGGGTGAGGGTCCCACATGGCGTGCAGACCTCTCCTGCCACCCGCTGCTCCCCTCAGCAGTGTATTTCTTCGGTCTGCCTGTCCTCTCCCCTCTGGCTCTGGTGAATTCTCTAACTCTCCCGCGCTTCTGACAGTATCTAGTGCTTGTATAACTAAATAAATAAATCTTTTAAAAAAAAAAAATTAAGGGCAGTATCTTCATCAGAGTTTAGGTTAGTTTAGGTTAGTTGAAGTTTGTCTAGTTGAGGATATACTGAATTATAATGGATAAATTGTTTACATGAGTTGTTTTATTAAAATAATCAGTTTGAAGCCACTTGCCCCAGTCTAAGATTATTTATGCATACAAGAACTGGGGTACAGGCCAGAGGTGTAGGGGTGTGAGAGGATTCATCAGAGATAGTGAGGAGCAGAACAGGCGGATTGACTGAAATACACTGCTGAACGGAGGAGTGGGTGAGACAGTAGAGGTCTGCTGTGCCATGTGGGTAGCTCCCTGGCTGGGGATCAAACTCTTGCTGCAGTGGCTGCGAATGGCTCCATAGGTTGCAACATAACCCTTTGTGCCACTATGGAAGCCCCACTTGCCCAATTCTTGAGTATTCAAAATACCTTTTGACTACTAATTCCCATTTCTAGAGATCTGATCTGAGGAAGTGTGGGGTGGGGGCAAATAAAACTGAATAAAAAAAAATTTATGTTTAAGATGAAAAATTATTAGAATGTATACACATAAGAAGTAAAATACAATAAAATATTATATGCTTTATTTTTTTGAGAAACGCACGTGTGAAGGTCTTTTAACAAATGCTCATTATTTCTAGGTCCCAAAGTTGTTTCTAAAGAAATTCCAGTAGAGTCCATTGAAGAAGTTTCTAAGATTATTAAGAGAGCTCCGGTAATCTGGGATAACATTCATGCTAATGATTATGATCAGAAGAGACTATTTCTGGGCCCATATAAAGGAAGATCTACGGAACTCATCCCTCGGTTGAAAGGAGTTCTCACTAATCCAAATTGTGAATTTGAAGCCAATTATGTTGCTATCCACACTCTTGCCACCTGGTACAAATCAAACATGAATGGAGTGAGAAAAGATGTAGTGATGTGTAAGTAGACTACTTAATCCTCGACCTTGAGAGGAGAGCTGGGCTTAACTAAAACACTTGACAAAGTTGTGTTCTTTTGTCAGTTTAAGGGGTTTGATTAAGGTGGGTTGTTTAGTCCTGTGAAGGAGAGATATATATTTTAGAAGTAGGGCTAAGTGGCTTTGACATGTTACTCAACCTCTTGGCCTCAATTCTTTGTTCATAATATGTGACTGAGCTTTTAATACTACACAAGGTAGTCTTTTTACTGTTCCCATTATCCCTAGATTTACTTTTTTTTTTAAGATTTTTTATTTATTTTCCAAAGATTTTATATTTATTTTTATATTTTATTTATTTATTTCCCAAACTGGGATGTAGGCCAGAAGTGCAGGGGTGAGAGGATTTACCAGAGACAGAGTGGGGAGCAGAATAGTACTGAAATACACTGCTAAGAGGAGGAGTAGGCAAGACAGGAGAGGTCAGCTGCGCCATATGTGCGTTAGCTCCCTGGCTGGGGATTGTACTCAGGCATGGTGATAGTGCTGAGACTTAATCCTTAGGCCACCAAGGAGGCCCACTAGAATTACTCAATATATGTTTTCAGGTGATTTTATTATATGGTGTATGGTATTAGATATTCTTGTGTGTGTGCGCGGAAGAACTGGGTATAGGCTAGAGGTACGGGAGTGTAAGAGGATTCACCTGAAACAGAGTGGGGAGCACAACAGTGTACTGAAATACCCTGCTAAGGGGAGTAGCAGGAGAGATAGGAGAGGTCTGCTGTGCCAAATGTGGATTAGCTTTCTGACCAGGGATCAAACTCAGGCTGTAGCAGTGATAGTGCTGAGACTGACCTCTAGGCCACCAGGGAGGCCACATACTAGATAATTAATATATCATTTAAATCCAACCTGCATTTATGGAGCATGCTCTCATTTTAGACATTGACCAACTGATTTTTTATTTATGAAAATTCCTCATTGGTTTCTAGCTACGAATACTGGCTACTAATATCTAAACATTTACTATTGGCAAGTATATCTTCCCAGGCACTAAAGATATAAAGAATAAAGTAATCCCTTACTTTTGAAGAAGACAGTCTAATATGGGATAATCATATATGCAATTGTACTATATGGTCATAAGAGTGCTGAGGCAGTTATCAACAAAGTGCTGTGGGAATACAGGAGGGATCAGAGTGGTGTTAAACAGTTTCATAGAAGAAAGGATATTTAAGCTTGACTGGAGTATGAGTGATGTTTGCTGGTCATTAAAGTGTTGGTGGACTGAAGGTGAAAAGACTAGGTGTTAAGAAAAAAACTTTGTTGAATTTTGGCCCAGTTTAGGGGGCATTGAATTGTCTCATTGTGATGATAGGTGGTATATAGTGGTATAATGTACCCTATTTGTCAGTTCTTTACTCCTACTTCTAATTCTGTATATTGACTTAATGCTTCTCTTTAAGAGGCATAAAATCTCAGTACCTTTTGCGTACATAGCACTTAAATCCTACTTCTTTTAAGGCAGAACATGAAGCATGTTAAAGAATAGTAGACATAAGCTAATTTGGACCAAATACAGAGAAATAAAGAAAGCTAAGAATAGAGTTTTTTTTTTTTTTTTAATTTATTTATACAAGAACTGGGGTACAGTCAGACACAGGAGGGTGAGAGAATTCACCAGAGACAGAGGGGGGAGCAGAACAGACAGATGGATTGAAGACACTGCTGAGGGGAGCAGTGGGCAAGGCAGGAGAGGTCTGCCCCACCTGCCCCCTGACCGGCCAGGAATGGAACCAGCGCTGCAGAGGCTGCGGACAGCTTCACAGCATGACGCTCAACCCGCTGCACCACCAGGGATGCCCAAGAATAGAGTATTGAACACCAAGCCAGAGTACAGACTTAATTTTCTAGACTATGTCCTGATGCAGAGATTGCCTTACCTATGCTCATATGTAGACTGTTGGTTTTATCTTCTTCCCCCTCTGCATTTATTATTTTGCCCATTATTTTATAATTATTTGACCATTTACTTCTTTTTTTAAAGATTTATTTTTATTTATACAAGAACTCAGGTACAGGCCAGTGGCACAGGAGGGTGAGAGGATTCACCAGAGACAGAGTGGGAAGCAGAACAGGCAGATCTACTGAAATACACTGCTGAGGGGAACAGCGGATGGTACTGGAGAGGTCTGCCACACCATGTGGGAATCTTCCTGGCCAGCCGGGAATTGAACCAGCCTCTGCAGCACTGTGCTCAACCCGCTGCACCACCGGGGAGGCCCCTAATTGTAACTCTTTTATACATACAAGACCAGAAGTGGAGGGGTTGAGAGGATTCACCATAGAGAGAGTGGGCAACAGAACAGGCGGATCTACTGAAATACACTGCTGAGGGGAACAGCGGTTGAGACAAGAAAGGTCTGCTGTGCCATGTAGGTTAGCTACCTGTTCGGGGATGGATCTCATGCCGCAGTGGCAATAATTTGATAGCGCTGAGACTAAACCCCTGCACCCTAAGGAGCCTCCCTAATTATAACTCCTGAAGGGTATGGACTGTTTTGTTTTTGGAAAACATGCCTTTAATCTTGCTTTCTTAAAAATTTGTATTTAGTGGACTTTTATAAATGATTTTTTCCAGTGATTCTTAAGTTACTGCTTTTTATTTCTTTTGAGATTTTAAATCTTGATGACTATTATAGGTAAAAAGGGTCAGTGAACAGCCTTGCTCATGTTTGCATTTTTATATTTATAGTTTGTTCTTGTTCCATTTCATTGCTTCTTTGATTATACTCTAACAACTAAATAGTGTTTTGCATTTGTCCCTCTATCTTGTCAGGAGACTTTTGTAGTCAAAACTTTTTTTTTTTTTTTTTTTTTTTTGCAGCTGACAGTGAGGACAGTACGGTATCAATTCAGATAAAATTAGAAAATGAAGGCAGTGATGAAGATATTGAAACTGATGTACTCTATAGTCCACAGATGGCTCTAAAGCTGGCTTTAACAGAATGGTTGCAGGAGTTTGGTGTACCTCATCAATACAGCAGTGAGTCTGGCTCAAGGGGCTTGGATCACATGGTTGTGTTACAAAGTAAAGGACTTGTGACATGCCTTTCATAGGTCCTCCAAGGAAAGTGAAATAATGGAAATATAGTAAATAATAAGATTTATATAATCCTAATTTAGATCTTAATGGATTGCTATTTTGTTTTTTAAATAATTAATGATTTTAATATGTCTTTAAAAGAGACTATAGTATGTTTGGGGATGTTTATCACCTGTTTCTTCTTTTCCCTCCTCACCTTCTGGGTAGTAGAGAAATAGTGCTTTTCTCAGCATGCAAATCATTTGGAATCTCAAATTGAAGTTCCAGTTACACATAGGAAAACATTTCTCTAGATCTAGTTTGTTGTTTCTAATTTTGATTATCTTTGTGGCAATTTGTTTTTATAGGTAGGCAAGTTGCACACAGTGGAGCTAAAGCAAGTGTAGTTGATGGGACTCCTCTAGTTACAGCACCCTCTTTAAATGCCACAACTGTTGTTACAACAGTTTACCAGGAGCCCATTATGAGCCAGGGAGCAGCCTTGAGTGGTGAATCTACAGCTCTTACCAAGGAAGAAGAAAAGAAACAGCCAGATGAGGAACCTATGGACATGGTAGTGGAAAAACAAGAAGAAACAGATCACAAGAATGACAATCAAATACTAACTGAAATTGTTGAAGCTAAAATGGCAGAGGAATTGAAACCGATGGACACTGATAAAGAAAGCATAGCTGAATCAAAGTCCCCAGAGATGTCTATGCAGGAAGACTGCATTGGTGATATTGCCCCTATGCAGACTGATGAACAGACAAACAAAGAGCAGTTTGTGCCAGGTCCAAATGAAAAGCCTTTGTACACTGCAGAACCAGTGACTCTGGAGGATTTGCAGTTACTTGCTGACTTATTCTACCTTCCTTATGAGCATGGGCCCAAAGGAGCGCAGATGTTACGGGAGTTCCAGTGGCTTCGAGCTAATAGCAGTGTGGTCAGTGTCAATTGCAAAGGAAAAGACTCTGAAAAAGTGAGTATATTTAATTTACCTGCTGCTTTAGACTGGATGATTTCCCATGCTGGTGATTTGGGCAGAGAATTTTTTTTTTAAAGATTTATTTATACAAGAACCAGGGTACAGGCCAGATTCAGGGGAGGGTGAGAGGATTCACCAGAGACAAAGCAGGAACAGAACAGACAGACTGACAAAATCACTGCTGAGGGGAGCAGTGGGCGAGACAGGAGAGGTCTGCCGCGCCATGCAGGACCCTCGCCGGCCGGCCAGGATCAAACCAGCACTGCAGAGGCTGCGGACAGCTTTGCAGTGCAGCGCTCAACCGACTGCACCACCAGGGGAGGCCCCAGAGAATTTTTTCTAAGATTTATTTATTTATGCATACAAGAACTGGGGTGTAAGCCAAAAGTGCAGAGGGTGAGAGGATTCACCAGAGAGAGTGGGGAGCAGAACAGGCAGAGCTACTGAAATACACTGCTCAGGGGAGCAGCGGACAAGTCAGGAGAGGTCTGTGCCAAGTAGGTTGCTGTGGCCAGCTGGGCATTAAACTCGTGCTGCAGTGGCTGGCAATAGCTTGATAGCGCTTTTTATTTTTTTATTTTTTAAAGATTTATTTATTTATTTATACAAGCACTGGGTATAGTCAGAAGCGCGGGAGGGTGAGAGAATTCACCAGAGCCAGAGCGGGAAGCAGAGCAGGCAGAAGGACCGAAGTACACTGCTGAGGGGAGCAGCGGGCGGCAGGAGAGGTCTGCGCGCCATGTGGGACCCTCCTCCGGTGGCCGGGGAGCAGTCGGGGATCGAACCGGCGCTGCAGAGGCTGCAGGCAGCTTCGCAACCCAGCGCTCAACCGCTGCACCACCGGGGAGGCCCGATAGCGCTTTTTAACCCCTTCGCCACCAGGGAGGCCCTGTGTAGAGATTTTGACTGAGTACACTGATAACTAGCAGAAAACTGTCGATATCTTAGAATATGTCCTAAGGCATATGGACTCTGGATGTGGACTCTGCTGGGTATGGTATGGTTAGTTCCATAACTTGACCCTATAGTTAGGAGTGGAGGAAAGTCCAAGTTGATTGTTTTGGGAATATTTGTCAGTTTGGGGAGACATAGACTTCATTAGCTTATCTAAAGAGTTTAAGCCCAGTGATTCTTCAGTGTTTAAGATAAATTGAAGGTATCAGATAACAGTTGATAACTTTTATTTTTTAATTTTTTTTTAAGTAACCATTCCTACTTTTTCTTTTTTTTTTAAAGATTAATTTATTTATGCATACAAGAGCAGGGGTACAGGCCAGAGGTGGGGGGCGGACAGTGAGAGGATTCACCAGAGACAGAGTGGGGAACAGAACAGGCAAATTGACCGAAGTACACTGCTGAGGGGACCAGTGGGCGAGTCAGGAGAGGTCTGCTGCGCCGTGTGGGTTGCTCCCTGGCCGGTGGGGGGATCGAACTCATACTGCAGAGGCTGTGGAAGCTTCATAGGTTGCATTTTTTTTTTTTTTTAAATAGAGGCATGTTTTTTATTTATTTTATTTGTTTATATATGCACTGGGTACAGTCAGAAGCGCGGGAGGGTGAGAGAATTCACCAGAGCCAGAGCGGGGAGCAGAGCAGGCAGAAGGACCGAAGTACACTGCTGAGGGGAGCAGCGGGCGGCAGGAGAGGTCTGCGCGCCATGTGGGACCCTCCTCCGGTGGCCTGGGAGCAACCGGGGATAGAACTGGCGCTGCAGAGGCCGCAGGCAGCTACGCAACCCAGCGCTCAACCGCTGCGCCATCTGGGAGGCCCCATAGGTTGCATCTTAACGCCTTGCACCACCAGGGAGGCCCAATAACTGTGTTTTAGATTATTCTCTTAAGCTTGCAATTTTTTGAGTTCCTGTATTGCTTCTCAATAGATTGAAGAATGGCGATCACGAGCAGCCAAGTTTGAAGAGATGTGTGGACTAGTGATGGGAATGTTCACTCGGCTCTCCAATTGTGCCAACAGGACAATTCTTTATGACATGTACTCCTATGTTTGGGATATCAAGAGTATAATGTCTATGGTGAAGTCTTTTGTACAGTGGTTAGGTAGGTGCACCAGGAATAATCTCTTCTCAGATATATTGTCCTTAAAGAAAAAAAAGACAGATTATCCCATAGGGAGAAAAACTTAGGAATTGGGAAATTTCCAACCCTAAATCTTTGCCTAGATTTCTTTCACAGTTGTAGCCATTATTGCAGACTTGAGGTACAAGTCTCAGTAAATACATGTACCACGTTGATTTTTCTCCCTTGGGCTAATTCAGCATAAATATCTTGAAAAAATGTGTTAGAAAGTACTGACTTTAACTTGCACTGACTGAATGCTTCCTGGATGGAACCTGTATACCATGTTTATCTGATTTGGAGATGAGACACTATGAAATGTGACTCTGTAAGCTCTCTGCTGCTTGCTGTGTCTTGATAACATTAATGCTGTGTTTAACAGAACAATTGCTGAGATGACTAAGGGCCTGGCAAGAGGAAGCCATCCTCCCAGCCCTGTGCGCATGCGAGCTTTAGTGTGAGGCTATTCTGGTGCTATTTGGTATATTTCGCTTGACTTTATCCTTCTACCAAGTAATTGGTTTTAGCAGGGGATGAAAGTTGTAGTCCCCTAAAAACTTTCTGCTTCATTAAATAGACTTCCATATGTCTCCTTGGAATATGATTTTTTAAAATTTCTCAAACTTGGTAAAAAGCACCAGCATGGCCAAGTTTCTCCAGGGACCTCATTTCATTTCCAGGTTTTCAATCCCTCTATAAGGAATCTGTAATGAACTTACAGCACACAGCAGGCAGCAAGGCTAACTGACATGTCATAGTTTTCATAGTAGTCACAAATACTATAATGGGTCACATAGTCTTGGTTATGAAATAAATATATGAAACACCTTGAGCTTAGATTAAGGAAAAATAGCGAGAATTTTTACTTCCTGCCCATATACTTTTGGACTCTTAAATATTAAAAAGTATTATTTTCTAGCGTACAACTAAAAGTAGAGTCTCTGTTAATTTGAAAATAAAGAACTCTGAGTTTCTGTGTATATAACACAACAGGTAGAATTTTGACCACTTCCTGTTTTAAAGGTTCCAAAGTACCTCTTTTCTATGATAGCCATCTGCCCTTAGACTCTCAGACTTCTGTCCAACAGGTTATAATTAACCCTTTCAGGGATTTCAGTCTGTAAATTTCCAACCCGGAATTCTGGACTGTTGAGCTTGAGAAAGTAGTAAAACATTTCATATCCATCTTTTCATTCAAGAATTATTAAAAATTCTTGATTATCTACAGCCATGCTTCTTTTTCCTCTCAGGCTTTACCTCTGTATTATGCAATTTGGGGGCAACTTTCCCAAATTGTATATATAGATAGCTGTTGTACAAACTCAAGGTCAGAGCGTTTTGGGAGTTTTATTAGTCATTTTGGCATCCACATACCTTTTACAAAAACTCAAAAGGATAGTATTTTCATGCTTCTATAGTAATTTCAGGGAGTTACTAATTAGAACCCTTTGTTTTCTTCCTTTCTCCGGTCCAGCTGGCATTCAGTCCTTTAAAGAATGTGGCTATGTAGTACTTTTGATTACTAACGGCTTCTATTATCTTCTTCCCCATTGTGTACAGATGGGAGAACCCTCAGCACAAGTGTCTACACTATTGGATGGACAGCGGCAGATGTTCACAGCGCGTCATGATTAATTAGTTTAAATTGAAAGGTTCTGTCTGTGAGGTAGTTCAGGTAGATTTAAGGGCAGTAGGCATGAACTGAAGTCACGTTTGCGCAGCGACTGAGGCATTAACCATATTTTCATTTACACAGCTCTCCGTACATGCAGCTTTTTATTGTAATAGTTGGAAGTGCTAGTTATGTTGTAGTCTCAAAGTTGGGGGGTAGGGGAAATTGGCTGATCTTAAAGTTTTGAGAGGTACAGTTATTTCCTGCAGTGTAAATTCACACTGAGTTATGGAATGGGGCAGGATCTCTAAATAGCTTTAAATTTGACCCTATTTCATATTTATTTTATATTTTTTTAAGTACCCCTACCCCTAAAAAAATTATAAACCTGGATTATAATCTCTTAATGGGCCTGAATTGTGAACAAAAAAATTGTTTTGCTTTGGGACTGTCTGACTAGCACACTATCTTGTACTGATGAGACTGTTAACTTGAACAGGAGGTAGAATGCTGTCTTCAAATGGAAAAGAACTATTTTGCGCTGCTTTATCTTGTCAGAAGACTAGGCAGGTGATTTTTGATTTGGTCTCCAAATATTTACCTTTAATTATCTCTTTTAGCTGTTTTTATTAACTGTGAAATTGATTGAGTGGTGACCTTAAAGCTCACGTATGGACCTCAAAGCCTGCTACTTCATGCTTGTGTTCAGTGCACTGCAAAAATTATAATGTAGTCCAGAGGACCCAGATGTCATACTTTTAAGAAAAGTATGTCTTAGCTCTGCACAAATGGGGAGTATCAATTGGCTCTCCTTAGTTCTCAGCATCTGCCAGACTAGTATTAGTACTAGCCAAGTCTGAATTTGGATTGTCCTTGTCAGGAGGAAAAAAAAAAAAATTGTGTTTCATTGTCAATTTACCGAACAATTGCTTCTATTTATTCTGCTGACCTTAGTTTTCTGACAAGATTAACCCTTTCCCTTCTTTTTCCCTTTCCTATATCCTTCCTCCAAATGTAAAATGTGACTTCAGACAGGTTTAATTCCTTCATGGGCTGTGATAATAAAATGACTCACTTCATTTAGTTCACTGTACTCTAATCTCAATACAGAACAAGCAACTGGCTTGATTTTTATAACTAGGGAGTACATAAATTTGACCCAGCCAAACAAGAATTTCCTTCCAATATGTAAAGAAAGGATAGAACTCTTTAATAGTGATTATTCATTAGTCAGAGGAAGGAAAATCAATCTGGAATTTCCATTGCAAATTAAAAAAAATTATTATCACAGCCTTGTCCTGAAACCCTGGATTATTATTGTTAGAGAGCTATTTCCACAAAGTGTTTGTTAGTTTGTTGGACGTTTGAGACCCCAGGAAATCCCCTTTCTCGTAACATTCTCCGCTTGGATCTGATCTCAACAGGGTGTCGTAGTCATTCTTCAGCACAGTTCTTAATTGGAGACCAAGAACCCTGGGCCTTTAGAGGTGGTCTAGCAGGAGAGTTCCAGGTATCAATATGAATTCACAACTGAATTGACATTTTCTTTGTTTTATGAGAAAACTTATGTTGCGCATCAGATGGCTGGAAGGATTGGTCTGCCGAAGGCTTTCTGGTCCCAAATTCAATTTAGTTACATAGCTGGATTTTAAATCAAATTTTCCTCCTCTTTCACAGTAATTTCTGAAGGAGATGCTGCCAATTCCCCCCGCGCCTGCGAAGCGCAGCGGCTCTAGGTATACACCTCACATTGTTTCTTTGCAGGTCGCACAGCATTTTAATCTGCGCCCGCAATGCACAATGCGCGCATGCTTATCTGCCAGTGGAAACTCCATGAGCAAAAAAGCTAATTATGAATGTGAATGGTGAAAGAACCTTTGGATAATTTTTTCAATTATTTTGTAAATAAGACATACTTGAAAAAAAGTTGATTAATGAAAATTTGGACATAATATGAAACTATTGGTGTTGTAATTTGTTCATGGACTTTTCAGGTGCTCTACTTTTCTCCCCCCAACAGGTGCTCTGCTGCGCACAGCAAACTGAAGCGCATTGCTTTGGGGATAAAAGCGTCTCCTGGACAGATAACCCTCTTCAGACCAAACCTCTCCTCCTGACATTGTGTTCTGCCATCTTTTAATAGAAAGATGGACTATATAAGATTGGTTAAAAAAAAAAAAGATTTGTCATAATTGGAATAGTTTTTTTTTGGTTTTTTTTTTTACTGTAAATTTAAATCTCCACTAATACGTCACTAAAGCTATGTAACTCAGTTTGGGTAATTTCTATTCAGAAGCATTCCCCTCCCCCAGCGAGTGTTTATATTAGTATAGTACACCCCTCTTCTTTAGGTCTGCCTGCAGTAGCCAGTTAATGTTAAGTTGGTAATCTGCAGTGCACACCCATTTAAAAACTGGTTATCTTCCCAACACTAATTCATTTCCTTTTTTTTCTTCCTACAGCGTTTGCTGCCAATTGATGGGGCAAATGATCTCTTTTTTCAACCACCCCCACTGACTCCTACCTCCAAAGTTTATACTATTAGACCGTATTTTCCTAAAGATGAGGTAATTGTTTGCCTACCAACTTGGTGTATGGTCGTGGTATACACTTAGTTCTTTCCTTTGAACTCACTGGTTAAAGGAATCAGTTATGTATCTTAAAATATGAACTTCAGATGGAAAAAGTTAAGTGAAACATTGAACATATCAGAGGAAAATTAAAGGAAGACCCTAGGAGTTTAGATTCCTTGTATCTCATCCTAAGTCCTTTCCTCCCTTTAAAAAAACTGATGAAATATATTCATAGTTGGAATTACTAAACAGTATGATGTGTTGTCCTTGACTGATTTCCTCCAATATTCTGTAATTTTTTAAAAAAATTTTTTAAATATTTATTTATTTATGCATACAAGAGCTGAGATGTAGGCCAGAGGGGCGGGGGGTAGGGGGTGAGAGAATTCACCAGAGAGACATTGGGGAACAGAACAGGTGGATTGATTGAAATACACTGCTGAGGGGAGCAGTAGGCGAGACAGGATAGGTCTGCTGTGCCATGTGGGTCAGCTCCCTGGCGGGGGATCGAAGTTGTGCTGCAGTAGCTGCAGATTGCTTCATAGTGCTGACTTAACCCCTTGCTCACCAGGGAGGTCCCCAGTATTCTGTAATTTGAGGTTGAAAATGCTTGTAGGTGGTGAAGTGCAACAGGGTGCTTACAATTAGACTGAAAAAAACAAGACTGTTGAAAACATTTAACTTGCTTAAAACATTTTAAATGTATAAAGAATTAACTATATATAGCATAAGTAGATTTTGAATCCACTACTTTATGCTTGAAACCATCCCTTGCAAATGAATTCTTAGTGTTCATTATAGTCATGCTGTTTTCTACTAGTTTGACAGAAATGAGATGATGGATCTTTATTTAACAAAGCAGAGATGATCTTTATTACAAGTCATTTTATTAGTTTCTCTCCTAGAGATCCAATATGGCATGTAAGTCATATTGTTAAGTTTCTGTTGCCATTTTTCTTGATGTGTTGCTTAACTAGATTATATTTTCAGGCTTCCGTGTACAAGATTTGCAGAGAAATGTATGACGATGGAGTGGGTTTGCCTTTTCAAAGTCAACCTGACCTTATTGGAGACAAGTATGTGATGAAATGTTTGGATATGTTAGATGTGGGAATAGACATTTCACATTCAGGTTTATCAGGTTGAGGGGAGGTGGAAAATGAAAATAATTTTTTTTTTAAAGTCCCAATTTAGTTTTAATAGAATCTGAATATTGATATGTTATATTTCTAGTTTCTTTTTACATTGAATGTAATTTATATAGGTCCTTTGGTATATTGGACCTTACTGAAGCTGGAGGATTTTTGTTAGTTACTTAGAAACTTACTCTGGCCTCTTTTCTTCTGAGCAGGTTGGTAGGAGGACTGCTTTCCCTCAGCCTGGATTATTGCTTTGTCCTGGAAGATGAAGATGGCATATGTGGTTACGCCTTGGGCACTGTAGATGTGACCCCCTTCATTAAAAAATGTAAAATTTCCTGGATTCCCTTCATGCAGGAAAAGTATACCAAGCCAAATGGTGACAAAGAACTCTCTGAGGCTGAGGTAATACAGGTGTAGAAATACACTATGGTAATTCTTTAAAATAAAGAAAGACACATTGGTTTAAATTCTTTAAAGTATTAAAAAAGTAAATAGATGTATCATAAAATCTCAGTGGCTTCTAAATATCTTACAGCAAAGAATCTTGGGGCTTATTATTTTCCACTATTCCCTTAGCAGTAGGATGGCCCATGTTGTAATACTTCCTCAGGTAAAATACAATACAAGCAACCTGTTTTTTTTCTCCCTGTTTTGAAGCACCAAGCATGTTAGGGTCTTTTCTTTGGGCAAGGTTAGGTAATTAAAATTTGGTTGGTTGTCAAAAGCTAACTTGCTTTCTCACTGATGCATTTCTCATTGTAATGACAGTCTATTTTCTGGTAGAAGCACTTAGTATATTCTTGTTCCAAGTTCAGTGAATTTTTTCTCAAAAGTGGTGTGTTCCACATTGGTCAATTAGTTCTTTTTACTTATACATTATAGCATGTGTATTTTTTAAAAGTTTCTTGAAGATAATTTTTATGCTCAAATATTTTTAGATCTCTAACAACTGTAGTTTCCAGTGTAGGAGTGGAAATAATAACCAGTGTGTCTGTTACAAACTTTAAAATTTGTGGTAAAATAAAATTTATTGCCTTAGCCATTTTTAAGTGTACAGTTCATTATGTTAAATACATTTTTTGTGCAAGTAATACACTCTAAAATTTTTTAGTAATTTTAGATTTACAGAAATTAGATGATACACTGTTCTAGTATCCAAGAACAGGTTTTACGTTTGTCCAAGTCTTAAGAAATCAGCTTTGTTATATTAATATAAACTCCAAAGTTTACATGTAAGAGTAGCTACTGAAAATCAAGAGGTTTTTCTTAATATTTATAGAAAATAATGTTGAGTTTCCATGAAGAGCAGGAAGTATTGCCGGAAACTTTTCTTGCCAACTTTCCTTCTCTAATAAAGATGGATATTCACAAAAAAGTAACTGACCCAAGTGTAGCCAAAAGCATGATGGCTTGCCTCTTGTCTTCACTGAAGGCTAATGGTGAGTACATACTTGTGGAGTTGTTGATGTTTTGTCATGATAGGGATAAGATTAAATTTTAGAATTAAAGGTGAATTTACATTCCTTTCCCAACCATTTATGGTGTGGTTTCTGAATAATCAATGGTATAGGAATTGCATGTGTATTAATAATATAAAATATTGCTCTTTTATACTGTGATTATTTTGCGCCTCAGTAAAGTGCAAAGTAAATGCAAGAGATTATATTTCGCAAGGAGACTCAAATGATAAATTGAAAATTAAATGAAACTGGGCCTCCTCCCTGTTTGCCTAGGGGTTAAATCTCAGCGCTATCACCACTTCCACCTGAGATATGAGTTCTATCCCCAACCAGGATACTAACACACTCAAGGCTCAGCAGATCTCGCCTGTCTCCCCTACTGTTTCCCTTAGCAATATATTTCAGTAAATCCATCTGTTCTGCTCCCCATTCTGATCTCTGGTGAATCCTCTTACCCCCTGCACCTCTGGCGTACACCCAGTTCTTCTACACAAAACGAATTAAATGAACCTTGGGGAGAAACTTCATCTAAGGATTGCCAAATAGTTGATCTAAACTCAACCTTCAAATATACTTTGCTTTACCCTAGTGATACAGATTTTTTTTTCTTTAAAGATTTATTTTTATTTATTTATACAAGCACTGGGTACAGTCAGAAGCGCAGGAGGGTGAGAGAAATCACCAGAGCCGGGAGCGGGGAGCAGAGCAGGCAGAAGGACTGAAGTACACTGCTGAGGGGAGCAGCGGGCGGCAGGAGAGGTCTGCGTGCCATGTGGGACCCTCCTCCGGTGGCCGGGGAGCAGCCGGGGATCGAACCAGCGCTACAGAGGCTGTGGGCAGCTTCGCAACCCAGTGCTCAACCGCTGCGCCACCGGGAAGGCCCTAGTGATATAAATTTTAAATATTGTGAATGAAATTATATGATCACTTTGTGAAATAAAAGATAAATCACAATTCATAGCCATAATTTTACTTAAGTGATTGTTTCCATATTTGTTTCATTTCCAGGCTCCCGGGGGGCTTTCTGTGAAGTGAGACCAGACGATAAAAGAATTCTGGAATTTTACAGCAAGTTAGGCTGTTTTGAAATTGCAAAAATGGAAGGATTTCCAAAGGATGTGGTTATACTTGGTCGGAGCCTGTGACATTTGTTGGCACTATGAACTGTCCAAAAGTCTTAACTTCACCTGGTGGGCTGGTGGTTGGGGTCTTCATATAGTTCAGTCTCTGGAGAAGCAACAAATGAGCCAATTGGGATTGGAAACAAAGAAGATTATGTAAAACCCATCACACTTTGAGACTACTCACTGGTTGGAAGAAGATAGTATTGCTGCAAATCCTGTATGAAACAGGGATGTGGGCCTCCTTTTTGGGTCTTGTGTTAGGTGTCAGTTGACTTTTACAAGGGCTTATAGGGAGGGGGTCTTCAATAAATGTAGTCAGCACTGTTTTCTGCATCCAGTGTGGTTGCATTTCTCACCCAAGAGTAATCAAAATCATTTGCCATCCACTCTGACCTATTTAATGAGATGTCTCTTAGGGGACATGGCAGAGATGAGAAAGATACATGGGTTTTAGAGGTTTCAGGGCATAGATTCCAATTGGGATGGTTGTGGTACAGTTTAAACTGAATAAATGATTTAAATTTTGGACAGTTTTTCTGCTTTGTAAAAGCCACAGCCACTTTGCTGTAGTGACCATTGGTTCAAGCATGTTGTGCTTTGTAGGGACAAATGTGCAGTTTGTGGCAAAAGCCTAAAAATGACAAAATTGTAAATTTTTTGTATATAAATTGGCTGTGACCTATGTGTTAACTGTTTCTGTAATATTTTTTCTTTTTGAAAATGAGCGGGTGTGGTTCAGGGATGGCACTTTGAATAATGTAAATCAGTGAAAGGTGGATTTTCTTTTCTTTTTAGAAATGTTATTTTTAAAGTGCCTCCCACTGAGGGGTAGGCCATGACCACTTTGGGTACCAGGCCTAATTTCATAGGACTCTGTTGGAAACTGCAGTCATTTCTGGAAGTTAACCTCAATGCAGGTCAGCATGTGAAATGTTAATTTTTGACATCTGTCAAAGTAGGGTTCAGGGATTAATTAGTCCCAATTGCCCTCTGATCAGTTGTCCTTTACTTTCAGGACCTGTTACTACTACTTTTATTAAATCAGAGTCTTTAATTCTTGCATGTTTATCTATTTTTTAAAAGAATGAGCACACTTTAACCAATGACTTACGGTTATCCCCCTCCCTCCAACAGATTCTGAAAGCTTCATGTATTTTAATTTAAATTTGGTGTTTTTAAGGTTCTGAGCATGAGGCTAGCAGGTAATCTCTGCAGGATTCATTATTCATCATGGCTGGTTTAATTTCTCCATAGGTTCTTAACAGTTGTTTGATATCTGCGTCCCTGCAATTTTTTGTATCAGCTGTTTACCTTTGAGGTGAGATGGGAGGAACAGAGAAGGAAACTTAAAAGATTTTCCATCATAGAATTCCATCAGTGTAGGCTTTGGGAGAGTCTTAAAGCATTGTCTCTAATGGTAGTCCAGGCCTGTGATTTGCTGAAATGAAGGGAGTGAAGGAAAGAAAGATGACGATTTTCAGGGTAGACACCTTCAACTGATAAAAGGATTTAGTGTGTTGCAAAATGTATCAAGGACTAAGGTGAAGATTTCTACAAGATATTTTAAATGACAATGTCATTGGTTTTCTCTTTACATTTGGTGCAGTAGTGGACAATTACAGCATTTTGTCTGGAGGATTTCAGGGTCAACCAATGGAATTATGATTTTTAGCAAGTTTGCTTATGGCTTTATCTTGACTTTTAATAATAACTTTAGCTGGTCTTCTGGTCACAGATGCTAAGACAGATGTCCAGACATATCTTTATCACTGTAGGATCATTAAGTGCTGTTATCTATGGTTAAGAATATTTATTAAGGTTGAAATGACATTTCATTGATTGTTCTAGATCTCAGCTCAGTTCCTGTAGAAAATGAACTGTAAAACTATCAGAAGACCAATGCAAGAGGCAAAATAAAACTTGAAGTGAATGTGTGTGGTGGTGTACTGTGTAAACCTACTCTTTCTTCTTCCTACCTTTTCTCTTACCCTTCATGCCTCACCTACAAGCAAATAGTATTCTCTGTGCCTATTCAGGGACTGGATCTTGAAGGCAGTCCTCTCCCAGAACCATCGATTAGAAAAGGACTTAAAGATTTTTCTCAAGGCAAGGCTTAAGACTAAGGAAATGAGACTGGTTTTGCTACACCACTCGTCACAGTTAAACTTCCGTGTAGTTTATGGTGGGAACTAATTTGAGTTTCCACCATGTAACAGTGTAAGTGACAGTTTGCCTAAGCCTTTGGCCGTAAAGTTAAATGGGGGGAGTATCCCAAATTATGAGACCTAGGAGTCCAAGGCAGAAGAATGTGCCAGAGCTGACTGGGATTTATAAACCCCAAATTCTAAATGTGCCAGGAGCACCAGTCAGTTCACCCTGAACCAATGTCCTCCACACTACTAGCTAGCACCAGCATCCAGTCAGGTGTCGAGGCTCAGAAAATGTCTGCCATCTGTATAGATAAGGTGCAGGCTAGGCTGAAAGTAGTCCTAGGAGAGGTCTGAGTAATTCTTGGGGAAAAGTCTTGCCTGACCCTCGGAGCAAAGGCAAATCCGAGCGTACTTTGGCTTTTACTAGAAAAACATTTCCCTGAAGCTGGCCTTTGCTGGGGAAAGGACGGAAAAGTTTCTGCATCTCCCCTTAAGGAAACTGTCCCCGGGTTAGAGGAGTGGGAGGCACTAAAGGATGCGAGGATGGTCATCCCAAGTCCATGCTTCTGTGATGCTGCTTTTCCATGTCGACACAGTTCCGAGGCGAGGTCAAGGGCTCCTAGGGGAGACTGGGCCAAGAAGCCCTGGACCAGTCGCCTGTCGGGGTCTGTGGTGAGCGGCTCCTTTAAGAGGCGGGGCCGAAGTCGCAGAGCGTCCCCGGCTTTGTACGTGTCGGGGGCGGGGTTTCATCACGGCCCTTGCAGCATGGCCGCTGGCGCTGCCGCCGCCTTGGCGTTCTTGAGTCAGGAGAGCCGAGTCCGTTCCGGGGGTGTCGGGGGTCTGCGGATCCCGGCTCCGGTCACGATGGACAGTTTTTTTTTCGGTATTGGGGACGAGGGTGGTGCTGGGGCGGTAAGAGGCAGGACTGAGGAACAGGAAAGCAGACCGTTGCACGGCCTGGGAGGGGGCCTGACACATGGCAGTTCGAACGAAGTGGGTGGCGAGACCCCTGCCCCAGAAATGCGGGGAGGGGCCCAGGGCTGTGCTCCCCAACTGTTCCTGTGGAGATGTGGGCGTGTAAATGGACTTTAAGCCCTCGGCTACACGTGTTGGAGGTTTGGTGACACCTCTCCCCCCCCCCCCCCGCCCCCGCTCCCCCTAGCGCGCGTACACATCTACGTATCTCAACGTATTTCTTCCAGGCTGTGAGCTCTCTGGCCACACCCGCTCTTTCACCTTCAAGGTAGAGGAAGAGGATGATGCGGAGCACGTGCTGGCTTTGACCATGGTGAGGGGAGGGGGTAAAGAGAGAGACTATGACTAGCTCGACCTTAGCAGGCGACTGTTGGACCTCTAAGCCCACCCCACCTTCCACCCTCCACCCCTAATCCCACACGGGCGGCCCCTCTAAGTGATTTAGCGACTGGGAAAGTTAGGGCTGATATCTCCACTGGCGGTTTTAACCCTCTCTTGGAGAGACCCGCAGTACCTGTGTACCGTTCGCAGCTCTGCCTCACCGAGGGGGCCAAAGATGAATGTAATGTGGTGGAAGTCGTGGCCAGGAACCATGACCACCAGGAGATTGCAGTCCCTGTGGCCAATCTCAAGTTGTCCTGCCAACCCATGGTGAGTTCCCTGGCCATACCTTGGGAGGGGACATAGGATTTGAGAGCTTCAGAACTCACAATAAGATGGAGTGGGCCAGCCCTTCATCCTTGTCTTCCTTCCAGCTCAGTTTGGATGACTTCCAGCTCCAGCCACCTGTAACCTTCCGCCTGAAGTCAGGCTCTGGCCCTGTGCGGATCACAGGGCGGCACCAGATTGGTGAGAGCTCTTTTCTTTGCCTCCAGTGGATTTTCCATCAGGTTCCTTATTTTTGCATTCCTGCTTCATTCCAATGTTATCTCTTAGTGTACACATGTGTGCTCATGCACACATGCCTTGCATGATGTGCCCTCCACTTTCTGTCTTACTCATGCATACCTCCTTCATGGAACCCATCTAAGCATCTTCTGCTCCAGGGATGTGGATTTCTTTGACTTTGTCACCCACGTTAGTATCTGAGGTTCTTCTTATCTAAACCATAAGCTCCAGGAGGTCAGGGTTCCCAGGACATGAATAAATGACTTATGGTAAGAAGGGGGTGTCTAAGTTTAATTGCCCCCTCTTTTTACTGCTTGTGTATCCACCAGTTTCTATAAGCAATGATCTTTCTGAAGAAGAAGAGAGTGAAGAGGGGAGTGAGGAAGAAGCAGTTGAATTGTGTCCCATCTTGCCTGCCAAGAAGCAGAGAGGCAGGCCCTAGCCCTCTTTGGTGAGTGGGGGGAGGGGTACCCAGCAGGGTCTGGGAGTGGGCAGGAAGAGATGAGAGCCAGATGCTGACCCCTTGTTTACTCTCCTCAGGTCACCTAGCTGCCTGCCACATGCACCATGTTCCTGTACAAGTTTCAAGAATTTCAAATGTGTCTTCTCCATCGAAGAGGAGGGATGTGGGTTTGGGTTCTTTGGGCGGTGCTAGAAAACAGAGGGTCTTGTTCTGCATAGGCCCAGTTATTCTAATCTAATACATTTCTAGGCCTCTTTTTACTCCAGGAGCGGAAGGAACTTTAAACTTCTGTCCTGATGTCCTCTTCCTACTTGCTTATGAGTTTGAAGGTCGGTGTCTGAACCTCAGGACTACACGTTTTTAACACTTTTTACATTTTTGGATAAAGTTTGAAATAAAGTGGTGTGGAGTTTTTTGCAACATATATGTGTTTCTGCTGGGGTGGCATTCCCCTAGGGACCACCAGGTGGCATTGTGGCAGCACTGAGGGTGGGCCTGGGTCTGGTTGGGGGAGGATGAGAAAATGTGGGATCCTGTTATCCTCTAGGGCCAGGCCAAGCCTGAGCCCCAACTGCTTTGCTGGAAGAGGACCTCCCAACACTAAGCCCATCCCCAGTCCCTACAGGTGGGGGAGGGCCATTCCAGGAGGTTATCAGCATCCAAACAAGGGGTCTGGGCCTCTGTCAGCACTCAGGCTGATGGGCAGGGGGGCAGATAAAGGGGCTTAAGCAGCCAGAGGAATGTGCATCCCTAGCCCCATGAGGGGGCTCAGACCCTGAGAGGGCCTGTGAGGGGTAGGGCTGAGGCTGGTCTTTGCTTTTTCCAGTCTTGCAGGCTCTCTTTGAGCCTGTCTGGGCCCTTAGAAACCTGATTCCAGGGGCCAGATGGAGGGAGCTGGCCAGATTGGGTGACAGGGAAACCAGAATCCGGGTGGCCTGGCATATGGGGGCAGACAGGGCCCCTGGGATTCAATCTCCTGGGCTAAGGGGTCCCTACCCCCCAGCACACAGCCTGATCTAGGATTCTCTATGCTTGGAGTCAGGTGGTTCTGGGCTTGGCTACTGCTGTGCCAGGAAGAGAAAGGGATGTATCTGGTGTGAGTATGAGTGTGTATGTGAGTAACTGGGGTCAGCAGTTCAGCAGCTGTGTTGATAGGATGGGGGGCTGTGGGATCTCAATGCCCCACAAACAAACAAACAAACAGAAGGTTACCTCCTGAGACTGCCTGGGGCCAGACACACTGAGGATGGACAGACAGTGCTTGATGGGACCAGGCCCACTCCTTCCCACACCCCTTGCTGGGCAAATGAGTGAACAAGTGGGAGGGCCCCCTTGATAACAGGAAGGACCTGGTATTCCACAGGTAAGGCGAACTAAAGAGTGTCCCAACACCACCAGAAACGCTCCCTCTTCAAATCCCTAGAGGTTTCTCCCTACCCAAGATGAGGCGCAGAGGTCCAATTTTTAACCTTCCTTTTTCAAGTTGAGGATAAAGGAAGATGATCCTTGTGTTGCAATGATTGGGGTCGCAGGCCCATTCTCCAGTTTTCTGAAGTGCTCACCCTGGGAGCCGGGGTGCTGGTGGCAAGCCCGCTTAGGATCAGCCCTTCACCTTCCCGCAGCCGTTCGGGAAGGAAGGGGAGGTGGGGCTGGCGCCCTCTGGTGGGTGAGGTTGAAACCGCCTGTGGCTGTGCGGCCGCCCTCGCCGCTGGTCTAGGGGATCCAGGCTCGCGCTGCGTACTGGGGCCTGCTTCCAGCGAGCGTCGGGGAGACCGACTTTCAGGAACACGGCGCTGAAGTTAACTTTATTCGTCCCTTCGCTCGTTCCCGCATTCATTCACCGGAAGAGCCCGCCCTCCTCTCGCCTACAGCCGCCAAAGCCTCGGCACGTGCTTGGCTGGAGGCGCGGGAGACGGGCTGCACGCCGCGAAAAGCCGAAAAGGCGTCTCTCCGAAAGCCTTCCCAGCTCCCCACCTACCCCCCGCGCGCGGCCCCGCCCCGACACTCCCCTCCCCTCCCCCCGCGACTGGTCCCCCCTTGTGTTCCTTGGCTGTTTCCTCGGGCCGTGTCCCCGCGGGGCCCGAGTCGGCGCCGAGTGCTCTCCTGCCCGCAGTGGGGGCCCAATCCACATCTGCCCCTTGGGCCAGGCGCTTCCCGGTCCGACGGGGCGCGCCGCGCCCAGAGCTGGGGGCTGTTTTCCTTTCTCTCCAGCCCGCCTCTCCACGATCCCGCCTCGCGCCCGCCCGGCACACAGTGGGAGCGCTGTCACTTCACTTTAGCCTCGGAGCGCGGAAGGTTGGAAACGTGCGCCACGGCTTGCAGACCGCTGGAGGAGGGGCAGGCCCGTGGGGGGGGGGGGACTCCCAGACTGGGGCCCTAGTGCTTAACGCAGTCTCGGCGATTTGCATTTGAACGGTAGGCGGAGAGCCCGTGACGCTTTGAACGCCGAGCGCAGGAGGCGCGCGTTGGTGCTCTCGGCTGTCCGGGTGGTCAGAGCCTCTGGATTTGAGGGGCCCGGGTTGGGCGGAGGGGCGAGAGATGCGTTTGGAAAGGGACTGAAGATGTGTGTTTGGGTCCCCACGAGGGCGTGTTTGCAGAGAGGGACTGTTTGTGTTGGCGAGGAGTGTGTGTTTGTGTTCTCAGGAGGCGAGGGAGTACGTTTGTGTGTTTGCGGAGTGTGGGGCAGCCGAGAAAGGTGGCCGGGCTGTCACTCAGCGATCTGGTTGACAGGCGCTCCCTCATCAGGGCTCAGGAGCTCTGATTGCAGATTCGAGGAAACAAAATAGCAATTGTAATTACGGGGGTTGATAAGATAAAGAAAGGAGCGAGCTGGCCAGGAGGCAAAGGAGCGATCCTGTAAGGGAGAGAGCGGCCTGCTGTGGCCTGGATGGAATAGTTGCATCTGTCACTCACTGCGCGTTCCCGGGCCCACCCGCGCCTGTTGCTGGGGTATCCCCATGCTACCCCTAAGAGATACGGACTTTTGAGGAGATGAGGAGGAACCAGTTCCTGGGTAGTTCTCTATATGTAAAGGCATTCTGGTCCTACAAGAGGCCCCTTAGCGGAAGTTAAGGTGTCAGTACTGAAACCCTGACCTCCACACTTGTAGGTTCTAGGGAGAGGGAAATGTCTGGATTAAGATCACTAAGGTTCATTCAGCCCAGGGCCCTCAAACCTTTTGCAGCTACAGAACCAGGGGCAGATGCTGGTCTGAACCAGGTTCTCTGGCCCCCACCCCTATTCCAGGAACACAGAATAACTCTGGTTGAGACTCTAGAACTATATACACACTGAGCAAGAGCTGGTCACCCAGACCCTTGCCTGTGTCCAGCTCACAGCTGTACTCATCAGACTGTTTTCAAAGGACTGGTGTCCCTGGTGGGGAGAAGGCCTTTCCCCTCCATCTCTTAGCTCATTCATTCATTAACACACACAAACTTTCCCAACGGCTTATTCCTGCAGGCCATGAGGTTAAGATGGTGAGCATCTTGCCTGCTTGAAGCAGCGCAACTGGAGAGGTAGAAACTCAATAAACCCCCTCACAGGCCTGTAAGATACAGAGCAGTTCAACGAAGGAAAAGGGCTCTCTAGGCTATGGGTACTGGAGTCCACCTCATCTGTCTTCTGGCTAATGGGCCTACCTCCCAGGGGGCTGAGAGGAAACAGTGCAAACCAAGCCTTTAGCAAATACAAGTGTTCAATAAATGGTGGTGTTTATTACCTGTTGGGAGGGAGCTATAGGTGTGTGTCCCTGTGGAAGCTGTACATGGGATGAAGCCCCATCATTCATTCATGGATTACTAACTGCAGAACAACCCTCCCCGCTCTATGCCACCAGCTGCAAGTAAGACATGGCCTTTGCCTGGAGGGCTGTGTGGGAAAGAGCCAGCTGAGTGAAGACTCCTGGAGGGGGGGTCACAGGGGCTCAGGAAGTCTACTTTTAAGAGGAGGGATGGGATCTTGGGACAAGTCCTCTGTTTCCCCATGGATTCAATGGATTCATGGTGCAGTGCTAGCATGATGACTGGGAGTGGGGAAAGGTGGGGCAGAGATTAAGGGGAAGTAGGTGTGACTTGCCTGGGCTGCTGGACTGGGGCCTGCCTCTGTCTCTGGGACCATCCCAATTCCTCCAGCCCTACTCCCAAGGACACGGGCGGGGAGAGAGCAGTGAGGAGAGAAGGTCATGGGCAAAGGCAGCCACTGGGTAGGGCATCCGTGGCTCCAACTGCTCCTCAGAAGTATCTATCCCAGGGCACCTCTGCCATCCTGGCTGTTCCCAAGGACGCACCCTGACTTAGTGTCTCTGGAAGACCCTGAGGTAAGCAATGCAGGGCTGGGAAAGGCTTCGACAAGTCCCATCTCCTTTGGTTCTCACCCCCTTCCTCCTCAGGTAGTTGACACAAAGCCCCAGCCTAGGTCTAGAACATAGAACATAGCAGAATGGCAAATACCTGTTAAGGGCGCAAGTAATAGGACTCTGAGAGGGAAAGGCTGGGTGCCCTGCATCTGTCTCTTTCCCAGGAAGTACTTATTTCTTCCGGCTGCTTAGAGGGGAGGACAGTGACTGTGGGTCCTGCCAGGGACCTCTGGGCTTTCCCACACAAGTGGCTCAGGATTCCTCTAGAATTTCAGGCTAGTATTTGTGTGTGGGCCTGGGTCTGGGGTAATGGTGACAATGGGGGAAGGAGAAGGAGACATTTCTCACTCTAGGAGAGATAGGCCAGAAGAGGTACTCAGCAGAAAGAGGGCGTCTTGGGACCCCATCACACACCCGCTCACTGCGGGAGAGGGGGACGCACAGCCATTCATTCAGGGCTAGCCTGCCTCCAGGGGACAGGCCCCGCGGAAGACACAGTAGGTAGCAGAGAGGTGCCCAGGAGCTGGAGCCATAAGCCTACAGGGCCCCACGGTGGAGACCGGGCACCTTCAGACTCAGGCGCACCGGGCGGCGCGAGGAGCCCCAGCCGAGGGTCTCCAGACCCCACCGAGTAGGCGACCGGCGATGCCTCCATTCCCGTGTGTCCAGACACCAAGAGCGCGCGAGGGGACAGGTCGGGGATGGGGGAGGCGCCCACACCGGACGCCCCGGCCCCTCCCGTCGGTTCCCAGACCCCTCCCCTAGCTCAGACCCCCAATCCTAGACCCGCCGGCCGCCCCGCCCCGGGCCGCCCCGCCCCCGCCCCGGGCTGCGTCCGGGCCCCAGCTCCCAGCCGGGGGCTGCGGGCTCCGGCCGCCCGCCCCGCGCTCCCCCCTCGCGCCCGGTGCGGCGCCCCCCGCCTCCACCCCTCCCCCTCCCTTCCCACCTACCCACCCACCCTGCCGGCCCGTTACCCTCCCGCCCGCTCCGGCGTCTGAGCAGCCAGCGGCCACCGGCTCCGGCAGCGGCGGAGAGCGACTCGGCGCGGCGGGGCGCGGGGCGGCGCGGGAGCCGACGTTCCACGGGACCCGCGGGGCCGCGTCGGGGTCGCCGCCGGGGTCCCGCGCGCGAGGCTTCCTCGGCCGCCGCCGCCTCGGCTCGTCCCTCCGCGGCCGCCCGCGGGACGGCGTGATCCCGCCGGGGCGCTCGGTGCTCCGGGGCCGCGCGCCATGGGCAGCCCCCGCTCCGCGCTGAGCTGCCTGTGAGTAGGGCCGCCGCCCCCGCGCCCCCGCCGGCCCGCGCGGCCGCGTCCTCCGCGCTCACCCCGCGCCCCTCTCTCTCCCGCCCGCTTTTGTCTCCCGCAGGCTGTTGCACTTGCTGGTCCTCTGCCTCCAAGCCCAGGTAAGGCGCGCTGCGCGGAGGCGGGAGCCGGGCGGGCCGGCGGGGCCTCGGGCTGGCGAGGTCGGGCTGGGGCGCGAGGAACGACCCCGAGGCCGGGGCGGCGGGGCTGGAGGGAACCTTCGAAAGCCAACCCCAAACCAGCCCGCGGAGGGGGCGCATCCCCGGAGAGGTAGTCCCGTCCCGGGGCGCACGGCCGTGAGTGGCGACGGGAGAGCCCGAGGTCTCGGAGTCCGGCGCTGTCCCCACGCCTCCTGGCCAGGTCGGGGCGGAGGAGGAGCTCGACGGGCAGCCTCACCTGGCCGCCGAGGGAAGGGGCCGCCGGGGCCCCCGGGACGTGCGTTGTCAGAAGACGGCAGCGGGGACCCACCCTCGGCGGCTCTCGGGGGAGGCTGGCGGCGGGCGGGGGTCTGGCTGAAAGATCAAGTGCCCAGGTCTTCTGCGCTCTCAACATTTGCTCCGTAAATTTGTCTTTATAAATGTCAGGCGTCGGGGAGCGCTGACGCCCTACTTAAAAGCGCCCTGCTCTTCTAGGAAGGCCCGGGAGGGGGGCCTGCGCTGGGCAGGGAGCTGGCTTCCCTGTTCCGAGCTGGCCGGGAGTCCCAGGGTGTTTCCCAACAGGTGGGTCCAGAGCCTCCCCATCCCGGCTCATCCATACTAGGCTGGGTCTGCCCGACTTTCCTGCTGGGGGGGTGGTGGCCTGAATTGGCATGTGGGGGGGGTCCCCAGCCCCTGCCTGCTGCCTGGGGCAGTGGAGGGGGGGGTGCAGGGCTATGGGGGCCACTCAGGCCCCTGGGCAGAGTAGCATTATAATGGCGTGTTGTGTATTTTTCAATTTCCTAAAGGTAACTGTTCAGTCCTCACCTAATTTTACACAGCATGTGAGGGAGCAGAGCCTGGTGACGGATCAGCTCAGCCGCCGCCTTATCCGGACCTACCAGCTCTACAGCCGCACCAGTGGGAAGCACGTGCAGGTCCTGGCCAACAAGCGCATCAACGCCATGGCAGAAGATGGGGACCCCTTCGGTAAGGCTGGCGGTACTGCACAAGGGTACACGTAGCTTGTGGATCACCCCCCTTCCCTCTGTTGTCCTGCTGTGACCGAACCCATCAACCCATCGGCCCCATCAGTGCTGGCCTGGGCAGAGGTCTGCAGGCTCGCTGGCTCAGAAAGGAAGGAGTTAAGGCAGAAAAGCATCTTAGGGGTCAAGCTGGAGAAGAGAGAGCTGGGGAAGGGACCTCAGGGAGTACTTGGCCCACAGGTGCCCCTTCCCTACCCGGCAGATGAATGAATCCAGGAATCTCCCTTTACACTTCCCCCTTTCATACACCCCTCCCCAGCTGCAGGTGGAGCCTGAGAGTTCAGAGGGAGGGGGCCCAGATTTCAGGGAACCTCCTGAAAGAGGATATGTCGCCAGGGCCCACAAAAAGAGAGTGGGAAAGAGAAGGGAGAGAAATCCCCCCAACTCTCCCAGCCTGGGGGGTGCTGTGAGCCTTTAAATACTTTGATCAACAGTGGGGTCAGTTACGCATGAGGACTGGGCTTAGAAAGGGGCCCTTCCTTCTCCACACACCCAAGAACCCAGGAGGCCAGTCTGAGCTCTAAGAGGGGCTCCCAGCTCCCAGTGGGGTGGTAAGTATGGGGAGCTACTGGCGCTGAGAGGCTGAGGACTGATTGATTTCTTAAACATTCAATAGTCCTGCCTTGAAAGGAGGCCAGTTTCCAGAGTCCTGGATGTACCGAGAGAAAAGCAAGCCCTCTGGGCGGCTGGTGTTGTTTTTAGAGAGCGATTATTGTGAGTTTAAAAACCTTTAAATAATGACCAAGTTAAACAAGCATGAAAGGAAAGGGGAAGACTCTATTAAAATGTAATAAAAAGGTGAGGCATTTTAAGAGCTAAGGAGAAAAATGAAGAATGATATAAAACAGAAAAAGAACAAGGCTTTTTTCAGATGTGGAGTTTGAAAGGAATTGCAAGTCTGTAAATGTTAAAAAAGAGGTTCAGGATTGTTCTGTATGAATCTCTGGAGAGACCCCCACGTCTGGCAGAGCGATTAAAACTCTTCTTACTTTCACCTTTTTTAACATTTCCTGAATACTTTCTCCTCTTCTCGAGCCAGTTTGGGGGGATCGAGTATGTCTCGCTGCATTTTTTCTGCATCGACGTAGCTGACTTCCCTTTAAAGCTGGAGAAGGAGACATAATTTTCCTGGGATAAATCTGTCACTGGGGTGGAAGAATAGGTTTGAAAATGTTAAGCTTTCCAAAAACCCAGTAGAGAAAGCCGCTGCAAACTGTGGCTCTGGCTGCCCGGATTCATCGGGGAAGGAGAGTGGGGGCTCCGGCGGCACTGGTGGGGTGGGTGGGGGTGGGGGCGGCCTGCCCGGTGGCCGAGCTCCCCTGCTGGGCTGGCAGGGCCAGCCTACCGTCCCTTTGTCCCTCCACACTGGCTGCTTACTGCCCTTCTCAGCTTCCGAGGAAAGGGAAGGAATGCCTGCTTCCTCCTAGGTCTGCTCCATCAGAGCCAACGGTCCAGCAGTCTTGTTCTGGGGAGGGAAGGAGCGTCCAAGGTGGCCGTGGGGGGATTCATCATCAGGCACCAGAAGACTGATGCCCACTTCCCTCCTGACAAGAATAGGAGGCTGCCCAGGTTCTCTGGTCCCTGCAAGCCCAGCGGGAGGAGAAGCTGGAGGCTCCAAGAACAGAGGCTTAGGGAATACAGCCAGGGCAGGGCGAGTCCCGGGGAGAAGAGGAGAGAGTTCGCAATGCTTCCTTACAGGCCCCGGGAAGGGGCTGAGGGCCTCCTCCTTCCTCTTCTGCCCCTTTGGCCAGAATCCTCAGAGTGGGATCCTCGCACCCCATCCCAGTCTGTGTCCTTCTGGCCCTTAAAAGCTGCATCTCCTTGTCTGGGAGGCAGACCAGGAGAGGGATGAGCAGGCTGGCTGGGTCCAAGAGGAGGTGGGAGGGGAGGTGACAGATGCATTTCCCGGCTGACTTGAAGCCAGACTGGGGACTTGGCCACTGGGCCCCGCTCTGTGCTTGTGTGAAGGGGAGTGGTCACAGGCTGCCTTGCTGACCTTGGTGCCCATCCCACCCCCTCCCATTAGTTTCAGGGACAGAGAAGGGGCCCCCATGTCAGTGCAGGGTTGGAAAAAGCTGGGCTCTGCACTAGGGAGGGCAGGAGACCTCGCTATTCACCCTCCTTTCTTCGGGACAGACTCAAGGGAGGAGTTGAGGAGAGAGGTGGACAGTGATTGGGGCTTCTGTGGCCAAGTGGTTGTCTAAGCAGAGCGGTGAGGGGAAGAAAGCAGAGAATTCAGCACCCTGTCTCCTGGCTGAGAGGGAAGCACCCCTGATTTTCTCCACACCCCCCTCACCTACAGAAAGTGTTTGGGCACTGGGGTGAGACACCCAGCCATTGATATCTGAACACTGGGGCCAGGGACGGAGGAGACTGGGCAGAGGTAGGTCTTCCCAGCTAATGTCTGAACTTCTGGGAAAGCAGAGGACTGTGGGCTGCACGTGTGGGGAGAGCTGGCCCCACCTCTGCCACCTTCTCAGCCGAGCAGGGATGGGTGAAGAGGTGGCAGACTGTGAGTTAGAGCCTGAAGTGCCACAAACAGGAGAGTGCTTTCACATGGGGCCTCCGGACTAGAGGTTGCCACTGCACCCCACATGCTGGTGGTGATATGTGGGGCCTGTGGGCATAGCGGTTTGAGTCAGAAGCCTCAGCAGAGTGCTTTGAACTGGCAGTGGGACTCTGGTCAAATCAAATTTTGATGCCTCAGCATTAAGTCATTATCCTCTGGTTTTAAAGAAGGTCTTTTTGGTTTGATGGCCCCAAGGGCCCTCTGCAGAACTCAATGTGTACATGATGATATCATCCACCCCCCACCCCTGAGCACCCAGGTGAGGGGCTTGAGGCCCCAGGCTTGCACAGCACATTAGTAGCTAAGCTGGGACCAGAGCCCATGTCTCGTGTGTCTGGACCTGGGAGCAGGTGCTGTTGAGATAGGGGCCAGCAGGTGAGGACATGGCACAGTTGGGGTCAGGGGCTTCCAATAATCGCCCCCTCACCTTCCCCCACAGCAAAGCTCATTGTGGAGACAGACACCTTTGGGAGCCGAGTTCGAGTGCGAGGAGCTGAGACAGGCCTCTATATCTGCATGAACAAGAAGGGGAAACTGATTGCCAAGGTGAGGCCCCAGAAGGAAGGTGGAGCCTGGGGGGACTCGGAGGAGGGGGGCTGGGCTGGCTGAGCTCCTTTCAGATCTCGACAAGGTGGGCAGAGAGATGCAGGCCCACCTTGGGGTTACCTAATGACGAGGGGGGGAGGTGTAGGAGAAGGAAACTGCTTGAGGGATGAAAAGCTATAAAGGCAAAGGAGGAAGAAGGAAGGCCAGGGAAGGAGCTAGGGGGGGCAGGGGGTGGTAAATTCCATATATCTTTTTAACAAATCGCCAAATTGCTTTGCTATTATGTCCAATTACATGGTACCAGCATTTGGAATGTTCAGTAAGCCGCAGGCCCAGCCCCTCGGCAGAGCTCTGAAATGGCCCCATTAGTCACGCTCCTCTCCAGCCCTGAGCTCCCCGAATCCTGAGTTTCTGGGGCTTGGGGCTCAGCAGCGCCTCACAGACCTCCCCTCCCCCATAGGGTGGCAGCCAAGGTGCTGGGGAGTTAGAATCATGAGGGACCGAGGGGGGCAGGTGGGGAAACGGGTGCTAGCAGCTCTGGCCAGACTGGTGGGCAAGAGGCCAGGGCAGACAGGGTCTAGGCCCTCTCTCTGCCTCTCTATGTGGGTCTGGCCCCTCCGTAGACAACCATGTGTCACTGCTGCCCAGGAGGACAGGAAGTTGCCGGGTGGGCTGCGGGCTGTGAGGGATTAGAGAGCGGGTGCCCGGGCAGGGGGTGGGGCTGCAGCTCCTGCCCACCTCGCCATCTGCTGGGGTGCCCACCTGCTGTCTGGGGCCGCCTGCCCTCTGCCTCTGATGGGGGGGCCGCCGGACAGAGCCCAGTAACAAGAAGTCTGGCTCCCCTACCTGCAGAGCAACGGCAAAGGCAAGGACTGTGTCTTCACGGAGATCGTGCTGGAGAACAACTACACGGCCCTGCAGAACGCCAAGTACGAGGGCTGGTACATGGCCTTCACGCGCAAGGGCCGGCCGCGCAAGGGCTCCAAGACGCGGCAGCACCAGCGCGAGGTCCACTTCATGAAGCGGCTGCCCCGTGGCCACCACACCACGGAGCAGAGCCTGCGCTTCGAGTTCCTCAACTACCCGCCTTTCACCCGCAGCCTGCGGGGCAGCCAGAGGACTTGGGCGCCGGAGCCCCGATAGGCCTGCCGGCCCCTCCCCGCAGCTCCCCCCGACGGAGACGCTCATCTCGTGGGAGCAGAAAGGAGAAGCTCGAGCGGGATGAGGTCTGCGCTCCTGAAGGCTGGGGCGGAGTGGGGGAGCCCCGGGTTCTAGTTGTTGATAATTGTTTGCCGTTGGGTTTTGTTTTTGTTTTTGTTTTTTAAACAAAAGAGAGGCTCTATTTTTGTATTCCACTTGGCTGTGGTGTCTGTCTTCTTCACTCTCAGGAAGATCCCGTGGTGGCCTAGCCGGGACTGGGGGCAGGGGGCTTTCTCTAGCCCAGCAGAGGTGCTCCCCAGCCCCGGCACCTGCAGGGCAAGCTAGCCTGGCAGAGACACACTCCGCTGCACCCCCAGGAGGGGCCGGGAGGAAGGGGTCCTAACTTAGGTCAGGTCTTTTACTGGTGGGTGTCAGTGGGGGTGGTCGTGTTCTAGTTACTATTAAATGACTGAAATATTTATTTAACTCGCGTATGCAAAGTGTGTGTTGGAGAGTGAGTCCTGCCAGGGTGCTTGTGCTCCCCCTGCCTGCCCCACCTGGTGGGCAGCGGGGAAAAGTAGCCAACGGGGTTCCGAGCTCCGATGCTAGCCTCCCTCCAGCGTAAGGACCGTAAGCCGGCCCTGCCCCAGCACTGTTGCCAGAGGGATGTCCCGGGAGGATCCAAGCAGGGAGAGGGGCAAGAAGAGGCTCTTAGCTGGTGCTGGGAGCTCAGACATGGACCTTCCGGGTCTTAACGGGGCCGCTGCTGACACCCCCCAGTCCAGCCCTGAGCCAGACATGATGACTCTGTAGGGCCAGAGCTTCAATCACGGGTTCGATGTCCAAAAAAGTGCCTTCTGTGTGTGCCTCCGGTTTGTGGGAGACCAGTTGGAGATTCAAGAGGTGGTTCTTTCTGAGTGTCGGGCTCCACAAAATGAAAGCAAAGAACAGCTGTTAGGACCTAAGGTGGGGGGGTGTCAGGGTGGGGACTGCCAACGGCGGTGTTGACAATTGTGACACGGAACAAGTGTTAACTTGGGGCGATCTGGCTCAAGAGCTGTGAGCCGAAGGTGCTGAGTTCAGGTGCAGTGGAGGAGCCCAGGGCACTGTGCTCCGGGGAGCAGCTGCTGACGGTGGAGACAGGGCTCAGAGGGAGGTGAGCGGGGACAGCAAGGGACGCACATGGACCAAGAGCAGAACTCAGATTCTGGCCTAGAGGAGAAGCATCAGGTCATCGGTCAGAAGGACTAGCCCTTGAGGGAGGAGTGCTGTGGAGGAGGAACAGGTTGGGCCATGGCATTGGTAGAGCAAGTCTTGGTCTGCGCAACAGGCATGGCCACAGGCGGGTGGACGTGGACTGGTGGGGTGGGTATCATCGCACCTAGGAAGAGTGCAAGCCCAGGAGCAGCAGGTCTCCTGAGGCAGGGCTGGCTTGGTCTTCAGAAGTGAGGCCTCCCATCCTGGCTCCTTTTGCTGCCTTCTCTGAGGGTGCTCCTGGGTTGGCCCCACAACCTACCTGCTGGGTCAATCCAGAGACCTCTTCCCTCTGGGTCTCTGTTCTTTGATACCTCCTTTGGGAGGGGGATACCCCAAGGCTTCCTAACCACATGGGCCTCTCAGAGTTACAGCCAAGCCCTAGTAGACTCAGGTCATCCAGGTGGATCAGGAATTCCAGGGTTCAGTGGGAAGCCTTGGAATAGGAGCTTGGGGATACCATGGGGTCTTTTCTGGCTTTCTATGAGGATGAGGGACTCCGGAGAGAGTAGGTTTCTCCTGGCTCATGGACACTGGAGACGTGGGGAAGGGCTCTAGACATCTCCCTTCCAGCTCCCCCAGCTCTTAGTGCCTTCCTCTGTTCCATCCTCTCCCCTCCCCCTTTAATTAATTCTGGGTGAGCAGCCTGGCTTTATTGTGCAAGGAGCTGGGGTCTCACTGTGGGAAAAGTCACACCTTCTGAGCAGCTTCTGATGCCATGCAAATGAAGAGACCGTCCAGGAAACGCTTTCATCTGCACGGCCGCCTGTCCAGCCCCCAGCTCAGTAATTACCCACATTTCATTTGTTTGAGAGCAATTCCTGGGGGAAGGCACAGGGTAGGAGAGAGTTTGGGGCGGTGTCAGGCTCTCCTAGCCTGTGATCCTGGCCACAAAGTATGGCTAGGCTGGGCCAAGGCTGGTCACTGGCTAGGCCAAAGCTACTCCAGGAGCCCTAATCTGGGGATGCCTGAGTACTCTGGGTGAGGGTGGACTCACGCCATGACTGTGACTAGGGAGGAGAGGTGGGTTGTCCACAGAGCCAGACCTGCCTCACAGAGCTGAGTGAAACGATTGATGGTGGGAAGTGGAGGTGGACAGGTCAGGGAGATCTGCTTCCTGAGGCTTTGGGAAGCGGTTGACTCCCAGCAGGACCCCAGGCCAGGCACCCATGGGAGCAGAGCCCAGAATAGTGGGGCTAGGCTGGGCTAGAGCACCCACTACCTTGTTTATCTTTGCATTGCTGCCTCCATAGAGCCCTCACTAATGGGGTTTTACAGCCCACTCAAGCTGCAACTGGCCAAGAATCAATCATTACCGGCACTTAGTGGTTTGATAGTTAACAGCCTGAACTGAAGCCAAACTGGTTGTTAACTGTGATAACAACTGATTTCAAGGGGTTATTGCCGGCCCAATATGCTCAGCCCATTTATTTCAGGGAAAACAAGCAGGGAGCTGTTGCAGGGCCCAGAAAAGGGAGGAGGACTGGGCTTTCCTCAGCCAAAAGGCCCGCCACTCTGTGGGTACTAGCCGAGGTCTGCATGGAGGCTTGACTTCCCAAAGTTCACTGAGAGCCTGTGTGTAGGCCCAGGTGATCTGCGCAGAAGGCCCTCTCTAATCCTCCCTTCTCCAATCATCTTACCTTCTCCTCTGCCTTGATTCCCCATCTCTCTCTCCTTCTTCTCCCACAGCAGTGCTCCCTTTGAGGCCCTCATGAGACTGGTCCTCCATGAGGAGAGGCCCAGGCCTAGTGACCAGACCCTCTCATCCAGGCTCCCAGGACCCTGCCAAGTCCAAACCAGAACCTGGCTTTTCATTTCAAAGTCAGAGAAGACTCCACCCAAGTTAGAATTCTCTTACTCTACCAGGTTCTGTCCATTCCTACTTTCTACCCTCAGTAGAATGAACTCAGGCAAGGTTATGACTGAGCATCATTTTAGAAAATGTTCCTGCAGCAAAGGACCTCAATCTTCCCTGCTACCTGCAGATAGACAGCCTGAGACCTAGAAGTCACATAACTGGTATCAAAGCTCATATAATAAATCCTCGCTTAACATAGTCAATATAGGCGTTGGTGATTGTGACTTCAAGTAAAAGGACATATAAAAAAGCAGGTTTTTGAATGATGTCATTTTGTTCAGTGTTGCCCCGGATTTCCCCCATCAATGTTATGATGAAGAGACATTATTCAAAGACCTGCTATATAGAAATCAGTTCATAAGTGCTAGACCTAGGTTGTCTTTTGAGTACAACAGGTGTATCCCTAATTCCATCCATTCATTCACTATTTATCACTTGCCTATTATGTGTCAGACTCTGTTCTGGGCAGAGGGGACAAAGCAGGAAATAAGAGACAAAACCCTTGTCATTAGAGAGCTCATATTCTAGTGAGTGGGGGTGGGTACAGGGCAAACAGGATCTAGTACAGGTATCCCCAATTTTAGAAGGTTTGAACTACCCCACTTCACTTTTCCAGAATATCTACCCTAGTACCGATTTTAGCTAACCAAAAAGAAATCTGAAGAGAAGTTCTTCTCTGATGACAAAAGGTATAAAGCAAGCATAGCTTTCAGAGTTGGTTTTGTAGCAGCCCTTCTAGACACCACAGCCTCCTGAGCAGTGAGTGACTCTACCAAGCTCCTTCAGGAACTACTTTATGTAGGTTGTGTGTGTGTCATATCATCCCTGCTTTTACTGTGAGTCTTATATTAGGCTTTATGTGTTACTTGGTATGATTTGGTAGGTTACTTTTGAGATCTGAGTAAGCTGAAAAAAATTCTATATAAATTAATGACAATTGCTTCCTTGCTTGATGCTCTTTTGGTGGTAAAAAGATACTGGAATTTGAAACATTTTTTGCCAGTGGGGATGACAGGATTTGCTGCTGGATTTGAAAGTGGGCTGAAAGAGAGAGGAGTCTAGGGATCTCCAAGGTTTCTAGTTTGGGCAACTGAAAGGTTTCACAAGAATGCTCTATTTTCAGGTAGCAGGAAGTTGGAGGCGGGGGAGTGGGGGTGGGAGGGAGCGGGGTAGGGGGCCTACATAGCAGACACTGACAACTTTTTTTTTAAAGATTTTTTTTATTTTTGCATAGAAGAACTGGGGTGTAGGCCAGAGGTGCGGGGGCTGAGAGGATTCACCAGAGACAGAGCGGGGAGCAGAACAGGCAGATCTACTGAAATACACTGCTGAGGGGAGCAGCAGGCGAAACAGGAGAGGTCTGCTGCGCCATGTGGCTTAGCTCCCTGGTGGGGATTGAATTCAGGCAACTCAGGCCATCTCCATGGGCTGTTGTGGTGATAGTGCTGAGACCTAACCCCTAGGCCACCAGGGAGGCCCGACACTGACAACTCTTACAGAGAAAAGTCAGAGAAGGGAATGAATGTGGACGTGGGACACAGTTTAGCAGCTTTCAGTAGGATGTTCAAGGAAAGTCTTCCTGAAAATTTGATGTTTGAGCGGACACCTGACTGAGGTAAGGTGTTCAGATATTGGGGAAGAGCAATCCAGGTAGAGGAACAGCGGCTACAAAGACTTACTGCATCAGGAGAAGAAGAGGGGTGTGGCTGGAGTAAGCGAAGGGAAGACATGGGGGTGTGTGTCCTTGGGGCGTGGTGGTGGTGGTGGAGAACCATAGAAGCCGAGATGAGGCTAAAGAGAGAAAGGGTGGTGGTGGAGGCCGATGTTGAGGGCCCTTTCCAAAGACTTTAGTTTCCACTGTCTTCAGCAGTAGAGTGATGTGATCCTAATTCAGTTTTCATAAGATTTATTTGGCTGCTACGTTGAGAATTGACAGGGTGGGGCCTCCCCTGGTGGCGCAGCGGTTGAGCGCTGGGCTGCAAGGCTGCCCGCAGCCTCTGCAGTGCTGGTTGGTTCCCCGGCTGCCGTGGAGGTCCCACAAAAAAAAAAAAAAAAGAGAATAGACAGGGTGGCAAGGAAGACCAGTTGTGAAGTCATTGCAGTGATCTACGTGAGAGATAATGATTGGAGGTGGTGAGAAGAGATTGGAATTTGGGCCTTTTTTTGCTAGTAGAGAGAACAGATCTACTGACGGATTTGGATGCGGCTTGAGAGAAAGGAGTGTAGGGTTTTCCAAGTAGTCTGAGCAACTGAAAAGTTGGAGGGGTCATTTCATCATATCCAGAAGATTCCAAAAGAGACAGATTTTGAGGGTAAGAGTAGGAGTTTCGTTTTGGACATGTGGAGTCTGTTCTGATTAAATAAACATTCAAGTGAAGATGTTGAGTAGGCAGTTGTGTATGAGTCTGGAATTCAGGGGAGAGGTCTAGTGTGAAGATAGAAATTTGGGAGTATTTAGCAGCAGACAGAAGATTTTTAAAGCCAGGAGATGGAAGGATTCCCTGGGGGAGTGAGCATAGCTAGAGAAGAGCTCCAAGTCTGGGCCTTGGTGTACTCCCAACATTTGGAGGTGGAGAGGAAGGGGGAAATGCAAAGCCGATGAGGTGTCACCGGCAAGACCGGTGGCGGAGAAACAGGAGAGCACGGTGCCCTGATGATAGAGGGAAAAGACAGAACGCTGTCTGGGCCTGAAGCTCTGAGTGGGGTGAGGGAATTGTTTTGCTGTCTCTCTAACCCCACCACCCAAGAGGAAGAGGTCAACACACAGGCTGATTCTCCTCTCAGCCTCCCCTGCATCTCCTCCTGCTGCCTTTACCTCCAGAACATATCCCAAATCCAGTCCAGCTGCCCCACTCACCCTCCTGCAAGCCATCAATGGCTCTTGTCTAGTTTATAGCAGCAGCCCTCTAAGAGCTCCCCCTGTTTCTTCTCTTACCCCCTACAATCCGTCTGGACCCAGTGGCCAGAATTCCCAAAACACAAGTCAGTAACAGATCAGAATGGATTGTGTTACTCCTACCTCAGCCAGAATAGAATTCACACATTTTCATGGCCTGCAATTTCCCCACATACTCCGGTCCCCACTGGTTTTTCTAATGGAAAAGGTGGGTTGGGGATCCTCCGTATCAGGGATTTGGGTCAGGTCTTGGGAATTGTCTGGCCATCAGGGAGACGTAAGGGCTGTCCTGGAATGGGTGAGGCTCTGAGCCCAGCTGAACTTGCAGGTTTTTTTTTTTTTTTTAAAGATTTATTTATTTATGCATACAAGAGCTGGGGTACAGGCCAGAGGTGGGGGGGGGGTGAGAGGATTCACCAGAGACAGAGCAGGGAACAGAACAGGCAGACCGACTGAAATACACTGCTGAGGGGAGCAGCAGGCGAGTCAGGAGAGGTCTGCTGCGCCATGTGGGTAGCTCCTTGGCCGGCCGAGGATCAAACTTGTGCTGCGGAGGCTGCGTACAGCTTCACAGCACTGTGCTTAAACCCTTGCGCCACCAGGGAGGCCCTGGACTTGCAGTGTTTCTAAAATGTCCAATGCTATTCAGCACAGGCTCACTCCCATCCTTTCAAGCTGCAGTAAATATCTCCAAAACCTGGACAAGCGAACATCCCAGCCTATTGGGATGCACGTCTCAGAACCTCCCCAAATTCTGCTTCATTCCCTGCCACTGGGTTTCCATAGCAACTAGGGGACTTCAAAGGAGAGAGTGAAGGGGAATTAAGAGCCAGAGAGAGCAGAAGAGAGAGGAGGAGTAAGTGGTAGCAAGACAGATGGGGAGCTGGCAGGAACTCCAAGGGGATCCCCAAGTCCCATGTTACTAGGGAGGGCTGTGCCAATAAGGTCCCTTTGGTTATCCCTCTTCCCCATCTGGATCTCTTGGTGACCTTCAGATCTCACTGTCCCTCAGGGTAGGACCCAGAGCTGAACCTCATCATACCTTCCTCCTACTGGCTGGTGGACACTGAGAGCTTCCAGCTCAGTCCTCAGTCCAGCTCCCCTCTCAGTCCCTGTCAGCAATAGTGAAACAGCTGGGAAGAAATTTTCTCTTCTTTCCTTGGCTATGGGTGATAGGGGGAGAGCATGGGGGAGAGTCCGGGCATTACCCTATGCCAAGCCAGGTCCATAGCTTTGGCATTTGGGAAGTAAGGTCATGTCCCCAGCCAGGAAGGATCAGATGGGCTGCAGCTGGGGAACTGGCTGGAAGTACTCAGATCAAGGGGCTAGACCTGGACACTGCTTTGAGGGGCTCAGGAGAAACCTGGACAGAGCTCTGCACAGCTTTGCAGCCTCCTGTTCCTGGAGCCCAGAGGACCAGAAATTGTCTGGGCCTGCGTCCCGGGGCAGGGGTGGGGGGGATGGGGGCAGAATGGCAAGCCCTCGAGGAGCCAGGACGCTGGGCCCTAAGACTAAAGCCAACTGCCTGGAGAACCAGCCAGTGAGTTTCAAAGGTAGGAGTGGTCAAGGCCAACACCAAATTGCAGCTGTCCCTGGGCCTGCACACAGGCGCATGGCTCCCAGACACTCAGGCTCAAGACCTCTACTTTCTGGGACTCCTCCTCATTTCCGCCTCTGACATTTAATCATTTCAGTTCAACAAATATCATCAGCCCCGGCCAGATCTTTCTTCCCAGAGAAGTCCCACCTCCCATCATAACCCATACCCGGGCCATGCCATACCCTCCTATCTCGTCTCCCTGCCCAGTCTATCTCTGCTTTTTTTGTACACTCTCCCCTCGCTGACTCTGGCCTCCTTCATGAATGCAGAGCCAACTCATCAAACTTTCATGATGGGTAATATACCATGTAGGATCTGCCTGATCTGGGCCCTGATACGAGAGGATGGGTCAGTAGGAAGCTGGCTCTGGCTTCTGAGGGTTTGTGCTGACTCGCCGCCTTGGGCTCAAGTTCCAGTCACTTCCATGGATCTGGCCTGATCCTCCCTGGTGGAGTAGGGACAGGGTGCTCCCAGGTGGAGGGAAACACTGGGTTCCTGAGGAGAGGCGCTAGCACCCCAGGCAGGGGTGGATGGCGTCTAGGGAATGTCCCCAAGGGAGGCATGACTGGCAGCTGGCGCTCTGGATTAGAACTGGAAGACAAGGCGAGCTGAGATGGAGAGACTAAAGGTTTTTCTGAGAGTGAGGAGCCTTAGCATGTGGTGTCTGGAATTGTTATTTTTGCCCCAGGGAGCTGGGTAAGATGGGTGTGTATACGGGTATGAGGGGAGAGGAGGGCCTCCAGTTGGTGGCAGGAGCCCTGCCCCAGAAGCTGGCCTCCATGTGGGGGGTACTTTCAGCAAATCCGTGGGGTGCATAGAGAGAGGGAAGGGAAGAGGAAATTAATCTTTTCTTACTCTCCTCAAACCCCCTGGGATTTCTACGGAGGTGGCACTCTGCCCTCACCCTGTCCTTTCTCCCTACCTGGGCCTCAGCAAAGTCTAGAAGCAATTCAGAGAAACGGCAGTAGGAACAGATGTTCAGATGTGACTTGGTGTGATGATTAGTCATAAGGACTTTGGAGTTAGACAGAACTAAGTGTGATCCTGGCTCTGGCACCTCCTAACTGTGTAGCCTACGCAAGTCATTTTCACCTCTCTAAGCCTCAGTTTCCCTACCTGCAAAATGGGGAACATAGTCTACTTTCTGGAGTTGCCATGAGGATTAATATTTATGAGTGTATGTAGGGTGCCTGGCAGAGTGCTTAACAATGGCTTCTGACAAGTGGTGGCTGCTCTGGGGAGTCACTGGGGAGGGGGTGGGTGAGCGGAGCTGTGCCCCTGTGAGCTCAGGTTTGCACAGTCCCATCATCCACACACCATGGCCAGGAGCCTGGAACCAAAAGAAAGCAGAGTCTCTGGGGAGGCTGTTTTCCTGGGAAAGCAACTCTGGCAGCCCGGGGGCCTGAGAGAGCCAGAAACCTGGGTGGAACAATCAGCAAGGTGCTCCATGCACACCCTCACCTTCCACTCATCCAAGTGGGCCCCTGAGGGCCTGGGGGAATATAGGGTAGATGGTGGGGTCCTGCAGGGTGGGGGGTGGTCTTCCTATGTTCTCTCCGAGGCCAGTGTGCAGGTTCTTACTGTCCTGCCCCTCAGACTTGACCATGTCTCCTAGACTCCCAAAGCAGCCCAGGCAAGAAGGGGAGAGTCAAGCCTGAGTTGTGAGCAGTTGGAAAGAATGGAGAGAAGAGCACAGGGGACGCCAAGGGTCAACATTCAATGCTTCTTAGTTTTCCTCTTAGCAAGCGCAAACTTTTTCCTTTTCCCAGGACATAGCATGGCTTCATGATAAACTTGTTGGGCCCTTCCTTTATACTGGGCATTAAAGCCAGTGTGGGGGAGCAATGGTGAGTGAGTCGAGAGACCCCTGGCTCCCAAGGCTTCCAGCCTAACGCAGATGGCCACAGTAGGCAGGCAGTTCTGAGGAGGCGTGGGAAAGGTGAGTACAAAGAGGAGCAGGGGTTGTGCAAGGACAGAGGGCCTAGGGAGCACGGCTGGAGTGCTTGAGTTGAAGCCATGCTGATTCTGAGGCAACTGGTGGAAGAATCTGGGCTGGCTCTGACGGAGCTCAGCTCCATGCAACTTAGTCCCAATTCAGTTCGGTGCACACTGAGTTTTGAATTGCTGGAGACAAAGGCAAGGTCCCTTCCTAGGGGCTTCCCCATGTATTGGGGTTCACTGAGTAATAAACATATGGTTGCCATACCCATGGTGTGGGTAATACATGGGTCACTGGACTGACTCATAAAGCGATCAGAGAAGATAGGAGTTGAAAGGAAGTAGCTGTGGAATCCTCAGGGAAATTCATCTTTCCCGAACATTCTAGAAGGTGAAAGGTTTGAACTAGATTATTTGTTTTAAAAAATTTGTTTTTAGTAGCAGAAGCTTATTTCCTGAGGAAAACCTGTATAGACGCCTATTTCATAAAATAGATGTAAACCATATTTGCTTTGGTTGGCTCAGGGATCAGTGTCCCTTCAGCTTCTTCCTTTGTGCCTGACACCTCAACTGAGGCAGGTGGTGAAGGGGATGGAACATCTGAGCCCTTCAGAGTTCTCCAGGCATCCAAAGAAAGATGACGACAAGGACCCTCCAGAGAGGCAGGGCTGGGTGGGTTCCAGGCCTGCTGTCCAGGGCCACCCCCTCCACCGCTGGGAAAGTTCCTGCAGGATGAGCTTCTGAGCCCACTCCCTCCTCAGAGCACCTGGACAAGTGGGGCTTTTCCCACAGCCTCTCAGAGAGGCTCTGGTCTCTTCCTGCACTGACCACTCACACCCAGGGATTATCCCAACCAGAAACTTCCATTCCCAACAAAGCTCCCAGGAATGCAACCCGAGCTGCCACTGAGAGGCTCCCAGGCTAACTGGGAAGTGGCCGGGAGAGGGAGGGAAAAGTTGCAAAGCACTGGAGCCTCAGGGAGGCTATGAAACCTGAAGACAAACGACCAGCCTGTGTACTGGTGCTGCGGAGCTGCCACTGCCTTCTGCAGAACCAAAGGTCAAGGCTGAGCTGAGTGGGAAAATAAGGGGGAAGTGCACCCCCCAGGCTTTTCAAGGGGAGAGTAATTGGTGCACCTGTGGCTAGGGCCAATATCCCCTGTGAGGCCCTCAGGGCTGGTCTGCAGTCACTCAAGCTGCCTCCTCCCTACCCCTCCCCTCAGCCCTCTCCCAGCTGCTTCCACTTACTCCCATGGGCTGTGGAGGGTCAGAGACCAGGACCCGCCAGCACACCCAAGGCGGGTGGGAGAGAAGAGTAATAACTGTAGTTGCCACTTGTCGAGCACCCATCAGGTGCCAGGTGTGCTGCATATGTTGTTTCTTATCCTCACGGTAGCCCTTTGAGGTCAGTCCTACCAGCCCCCTTTTACTGATGGGGAAACTAAGGCTAGGAGTTAAGCCTTTTGCCCCACATGGTGGAGCTAGTTAGTGTTTTCCTATAAGCTGAACCCAGGGCTTGTGGACTCTACTAACGCACCTTCTGGCACACCACACCCTGCAACCCTCAAATCCCACCTTAGAGCCCAAGAACACTAGTTCAAAAGAAATGCTTCCCCTGCAAGCCATGCTGTGCAGCAGCAGCGAAACTGTGAGTGGGCCCATCTGTGGCTTGGATCTCTGTGACCTTGTGAAAGTGATTTTACTTCCCCGAGACTCAGTCTCCTCGTGTGAAATAGGACTCATAACAGTGCCTACTCATAGGCGGAGGGCCAAGCGGATAACACATAGACTATTCAGAAGGTGCCCCCACAGGGCAAGCGCTCAGTCTTTGCTATGACTGTGGTGAGATCTCCTTTTCCGCTTGGCCTGAGCCCTAAGGACGAAGCGTTCAGCAGTTTGTCCTAAACTCACCCCTCCCTGCCAGCCTCTAAGTATAGGTTAGAAGGTGTCTCAGTCTTCGAGGAATTTTGGAAGCCATCAGGAATCTTCCACTCTTGTTTCTAGAGAAGCGCTAGGCCTCCCGATGACTGAGTCACCAAGTTTCCCACATGAGGAGGCTGCTTAGTTGGGCTCCTGGTCCTCCCTGGTGGCTCTGGAGACTGAGAATGCCAGCATGGCAGGACGCCCGCTTTTGGAGATCCTGGGAATCAAGCTGTCTGGGGAAAGGGGCAAAGGCGGGTGGTCAGGGTGGGCCTAGGTGCTGTTGTCTAGGTGGGGACTCCGGCAGAACTGCTGAGAGGCAGGCAGCTTGGGCCTCTGAGAATGGGTAGTTTTGCTGGGCCAGAAGCCAGGACCTTGACCAGATGCGTGGTTTTTCACCTCAGCCTCCTTAGACCGGGTGTCCCAGAGAACCCCTTTCTGGGGCTGGATAGTGACTGGCTCTGCCCTATAGGTAGAGAAACCCTGTTGGTCTCTGCTCACCTGGGTATCTCAAGGCTTGGCTTCTGGCTGCATTAGTGACTGGGGCTTGGACTAAGAAACTAAAGCTATCCCCTTCAAGGACAAACCTGAAGTCAACTTTTGCGATGGCTCAGCTTGAGCCTGTGCGGGTAGTAGTGGGGGGCAACTGAGAAAGGAGGCGCTTACAGTCTATACACATACAAACGATGGTGGAACATCAAATAGGCAGTTACAACGGTGTGGTTTTCAATTTTATTCCAAGTATTCATTACAATAAATGAGTCAGCCAGTATTATTACCCTTTAGAGATAAGAAAATCAAGGCATAAATGCATTATCAATATTGATACTAAGTATATCTACAACATAAAAGTTTTAAGCTAAATGTGTATGTACCACGACTGCAGTGTGCATCTGTATGTGTGTGTGAGCGTGCACATGCCTTTGTGTGTCTGTAGTATGTTCACATAAATGTTCTCTAGCAAGTACCCTATGTTTCAGGCACTGTGCTTATATACTATTTTTCAATTTTTCCTTTTATTGACTTTTCTAATGACCTAATGTCTTCAGGTATCAATATTCCAAATTTATAGAGGAGAGAATGAAATTTCAGCAGGAGTAAATCTTATCTTCAAGTCACACAGCTCATAATAGGCCAAGTCAGGATTTGAAGCCAGATCTGTTCATTCTAGTCTTTCTTCTCTGTCATGACAAATAATGCAGAGCAGCACGTCATGGAAAAGGTGACCAAAGGCAGGCACCGGCGTGGTGCTAGGGGATTCCAGAAGGGCAGAGTTCCTCTCTGGTTGAAGGGAAGAAGCACTAAGGAGCTTTACTTGCCCAAGGTCATCAGTGGACTAATCAGGAGTTCGAGGTAAAATCTAGGTTTCTAGACTTTGAGATTGATACCAGTTTTGGATGTTACTGATAATCAGAACACTGAGAGGGATCATGTCAGTTCTGCTTTGGTGACGAAAAAATTCTGAAGCCTTTGGAAGTCCTTAGGACCTATGTGAAATTTGGATGGGCTGAAAGCATGTGCAAAAAGCAGAGAGGAAGCAGAGTTCCCCAGGAGCCAGAGCAGGGGCAACATGAGCACACCTGGCCCCCCTTCCTTTCCCAAAAGATGGGTGCTCCTCTGCACTCTTCCCCTACATGACAGCTAGAGCAAAAAATTTCTAACCAAAGCCAAATATGGTATCAAGTCACGGGTTCAAGTCTCCACTGTTGCCCCTTGCACAAGAGATGCAATTCAAGTTCCTCAACCCAGCAAATGAGGCCTTTCAGAACCTGGCTACAAATTTCCAGATTTTTCTCCTTCTACTTTGGTGGGAGAGTCTAGTAATACAGATCTTTTTACCATGTCCCAAATACTCCATGCTTTTCTGTGCATTTGTCTTTTCATATGCTGTTTCCCCCACTTAGATGAGCTCCTACACACCTCAAAACCTAAATTTGTCTTCTCCCCATGTGTCTCCCAGGTAATCCGCTGTGGTTTCATACATTAGTCTGTTTATAACACTGGCTTATAACTACTGTTGATAACAAGTAATCTTGGAATATAGTGGGTGCTTCATACATTCTGGTGAATGAATGAACTCCAACCTGCATATATCAGTGCCTGATACTGCCTTTATGCACCAAATCAAGAAGGTCACAAACATGATCTGAGAAGACCTGGTCAACAATCTCCAGGATTTGAGGTCCTTCAAAGATTGGAGGTAGTTTTAGAAGAGAGAATGACAATTATAGTTACTGTTTATTAGGTGTGCTAGTCCTTTCTATGTCTTATTTCATTTTATCCTCACATTATTCTGAAGCAGTAGTTATTCTCAGAAAGATTTTACTCCCTAAATACGTTGTTATCCCTATTTTACAACTGGAGAAACTGAGGTTCAGAAAAGTGAAGGAATATCTTTTTTCCAAAGTGATGTGCCCAGGATTTAAATCCAGACCCGCTGACCTAAGTGCTTTATCTCTAGGTTTTTCTGCTTCTGACTCCCCCAAGTAGAACTTCTTCTTCTGTATTAAGGGGGAGCCAAATCCATTGCTCCTCTGTCTAGTTAGAAACACCACTGGCATGTGTGTTCTGCACCATTTGGCACAGGCTCTAGGGCTGCATAGGCAGGTTGTAGATCAGAAGTTCCAGGTTGATGTTTGTGTTGAAACTGTGACAGGCACCCATGGGAGGGGCACTACTCACTAAGTTATGATCCTGCCATCCCTGGACTGTCCTAAGCTGAGGGCTAAAGCAAAAAAAAAAAAAAAAAGAAAACAGGCCTAGGAATGACTTAGGTTTCTCTCTCTTCAGGTTACTTTGTTAGGAAGAGGAAAGCCCTTACAGAAATTCAGGAGGACTTTCTTTTGAGGATGGAACGTGAGTTCTAGTTGGCCTTTGGTATTGTCATGTGACCTTGGTCTAGGGTCTTAACTCATAAGCCTTCATGAGTAGGCAGATAAATAGGCAAGAACACAATGTACTTAGGAAGGAAAGATCCAGATGATACATAGAGGTTGGGAGTCTGAGCTGAAGTGTAGACCATGCCAGAGGCCCCAGAGTTGCTAGTGGTAGTATGACCCAATATACTGCTGGGGCTGAGAGGCCACTTAGGACCAGACACCGTGGAGACGGGCAAGGAAACCATAGACAAAGACAGCATTCTTCTTTGGGATACCAAAAGCAGGCCCCGTCATAGCCCCTCTGGAAAGTCAAGCAGTGGGCATCTAGAAGCTCCCAGCTATAGGAAGTTAACTTCACCTCTCTTTGGGCCTCCCTACACCCAACACACTCTTGAATCTCAATAGTGGTTACCCTTCTAAGGAAGGCTAAGGTATAAGGTATAAGTACTTAAATGTCAGATTCTTGCTAGAAAGCAAACTCCTGGAGGGAAGGGAATTGACTGCTTCACCTATGTTCCTCACCCCCTGCTATGGTAGGTGTCACATAATTGTCTGGATAAATAAATGAATAAATGGATCAATGGATCAATTTCAGGTGAGTAGGAAAGGGTTCAATGTGATAGAATAGAATAAAGAGAAGATATATGTATATGTATAAAGAGAAGATATATTCAAGAAGAAACAGAATCTGAAATGGCTCAGGGATTTAGGAACAAAAAAGTTAAGAACAGAGAATATCAATTCACATGGGCCTGGGTTAACAGTGGCCAACGAAACCTTAACTGGGTAGACTTTAGGGCATTCTTAGGCTCCTTGGAGAAGATGTGAAGGAAAATGGCACTCAGGGGTCAGGTTCATTGTCTCTAGCTAGAATGACCATATGTCCTGGTTTGTACATATTTTCTTTGCCTCCCATCTTATTATCTTTTTTGTTGAGATGTAATTCACGCACCACACAATTTGCCCTTGAAGTGTAGAATTCACCCTCCCTGTGCAATTATCATCACCCTTTGATTCCAAAACATTTCCTTTTTTTTAAAGATTATTTATTTATTTATTTATTTATTTATTTATACAAGAGCTAGAGGTGTGTGTGCGGGGGGTGGTGGTGAGAGGATTCACCAGAGACAGCATGGGGAGCAAAACAGTCAGACTGACTGAAATACACTGCTGAGGGAGCAGCAGGTGAGTCTGCTGTGAAGAGCAGCGGGAGAGCAGCAGGAGAGGTCTGTGAGCAGCAGGAGAGGTCTGCTGTGCCATGTGGGTAGCTCTCTGGCCAGGGTTTGAACTCGTGCTGCAGTGGCTGCGGATAGCTTCATAGTGCTGAGACTTAACCCCTTGCGCCACCAGGAAGGGCCTAATTCCAAAACATTTTCCTCACCCTAAAAAGAAGTCCTGTATCCATCAGCAGTCAGCAGTCACTCTCCATTCTCTCCCTCCTCCCAGTCCCTGGCAACCACTAATCCACTTTCTGTCTCTTTGGATTTACCTCTTAGGGACATTTCATAGCAATAAAATCACACAATATGAAGCTTTTTGTATCGGGCTTCTTTTACTTAGCATGACATTTTCAAGGTTCATCCATGTTGTAGCCTGAATCCATACTTTAAACAATACAGTGCAGTAGATTACAGTCACTCTACACATCGCCATTAATATTGTAGCTGTTGTATTGCAGGGGTCAAAGGGAGTGGAGAGGGAGGAGACAAGCTAAGATTCTCTTCCTGGAGGGTCTGCTTTATTGACTCAAGGCACCGAACCAATGGTTGGGGGCTGATTCTAGACTCTTGTACTGGCATTTTGATTGGCTTTGAGACCTTGACTTCCTGATAATAGGTACAGAGAAATGACTATAGTTTAACCTATTGCCAGCTTTTTGGAAAAAAGCACAACTTAATGAATTAAAAATTGAACCAGGGGAGAAACAACCCTCAGGCTCTCGGTTTGGTTATTTGCCTGTCCACTGGCTTTTTGTGTTCTTGATTGGGGCCCTCCATTTCTAATCTCTATAAAATGAGTAGTCATAACAAGAAAACGCTCCAACTCTTCAGTTTTAAGGCATTTCACAGAATCTTCCATTTTTCTCTGGTCTCTTTTGTAGATGTGTGATGCCAGGACCCACGCACTTAGGATGGGTTGGGCCTTTGGCTCACAGCTGTGTGTGGTTTTGAGTAGACTGATCAGGAGGGCATTTTGTGCATTAGGCAATTGGGACAGAATAGTTTGGGTATTCCTCACACTGTTATCATGGCACAGGGTTCACGATGAGAAAATGTCATGGGTGTTTCTGTAGATACGTACCTACTAGTCTCGTTTTCCCTGATGTGTTGAGTTCTCAGGGCCAGCGGCCAATTTGTAAATAATGCCATTTTTCTCCCAATGCCCAGGCAAGTCCTTCCTCATAGAGGGGCCCTGTGTGTACTGGAAGGAAGGATGGAAGCCTGGCCAAGTCATATTTGTTAGTGCGTGGAAGTATTTCCTCATCTGTAGGGGGCGGAGGAAGAGTCTCCCTGTCTCTAGGGTCAGGGTGAGGAGCCCCAAAGTTTAAGCAATCAGAAATGGTCTTGAGGTGCCACTAGGCTACATACCAGGAGGCAGGCCACAGAGCAGCTGGACCTGCTAGTTGGCAGGACTGGGGGAGGCTGTCCTCAGGGGAAAACCGAGGAGGGCAGGGCATGCTAGCCAGGCCTGCTGCGCTGAAAGCAGCAGACGGGTAATTTCCAAATGACCATTTCAAAGGAAGGTTGAATTTCTCCAAGATAAGAGGGAGAGCAGAGAGCATGCCTATATCTCTAACCCCCTGAGCTCATGGCCGTGATAACAGCTGTGGGGTTGGAAACCTAATGCTGATGAAAGAGTTAAAGGGTGGCTGCGGGCAGCTATCGGTGACACCGCTAGGAATTGAGCATGCTCCTGGAGCTCGGCTGGGGACTGGTGTTCGTCCATGAATAGAGGCCACTCTCAGGGAGTTTTTCCTGGAACAGAATGGGGTCAGAGAGCTGCCCGGGAACAATGGTTGCCACCGACTAGCTGAATTTCTTACAATCACACACCATACCCCCTGATCAAATAGCTCCTTTGTCTGGCTGATATAAAAACATGTCATACAATGATGATTTGGAAGAATGACACGGGTTTGCCTTTCACAGAGATCAGAAGGGCTTGTTGTGCAGCAGTGGGAGAAACATCAGAGTCAAGGAAAACCTGGAGAATAAAAGCAGCAAATGGAAACAGACAGCAACAATAAAAAAGGGCTGGGTTGCTAGAAAGGCAGACAAGGGCTTGGTTACCAGCAGGGAGACCCAGCAACCAGGCAGCTCCAAGGAAGGAAGAGCCGGCTGGCTGCCCGGTAACCAGTTTCACAGCGCCCCCTTGAAACTTGGGAGAAACTCAAGGAGTGAAAGAAACACAACTTGGAGTAAGAGACCTGAGAGATCATCCAACCCATATTATTATATTTGACAGATGGGGAAACTGAGTCTGGTGAGGGATGGTGTCTTAGTCATTTCCTTGGATTGCCTAGGTTCAACTCTTGGTTTCCAGCTGGCTTCTCTTATTTCCCTGGCTTTGAAGATGGAAATGCAGGAAACTCTCAAGCACTATCTGTTCAGAGTGTGGAAGAGATGAGCTTTAGAAGTTGAACTGGACTTTGCCTGAAGCAGTGATTTCTTCTATAACGGAAATCAGGCAAGTCAGAGCACTCTTGTATGCCTCTGTTTCCCTTCCTATAAAGTGAGGTGCTCCTGAAGCCAGCTAGCCGTTAGTTCAGCCATCATTAATTAAATGCCTTCTGCGCATCCTCCCCTGGATGAGGGTACTGCACAGAGGAGGACGTGAGAACCTCATTAAAAGATATGACACAGTCACTGGACCCAGCTAAGTAAATGCTGCCTAGACTATGTGGATGCCAAACCCTGCTTCTCAGCTGGGACCTGTAATTGAGGTGGGCAGGTTTTCTGTCTGTTTCAGGTAGGTCAGACTGAGACTTTGTTGTTCAAAGGGAGAAGGCTCATATAGCAAGATTCCTGCAGCTCCCAGTCATCAAATAGTTTACAAGGAAGATGACAATTGTCAATGTCACTAATTAACATTCATCTTTAGTGCAGCGACTGTAAATGGATCTGAAGTCTTGTATTAGATTTCCCTAGAACTATGTGGGGTTAAAAAGCAGGAGTATTTGGTGTTAATATATTCTCTTTCATTCCAAGATCCTGAAATCCTTTACCCATAGACAGCCAGTTCTCAAAGCTACCCCTGTGGGGAAGCTGGCAAGTGCCACTCTCCCAGTTTTGCAGCTGGGAGGCCTGGGTCACAGGATGGTTCTTAGTCCTGCAGTAGGGCATGGAAACCAAGACTGTTGCCCTCTCATTCACTGCTTAGCCTATGCACTAAAGAGCAAGGGTTTGGAAAGCAAAAGTGAAGCTTAGATCAACAAGTGGGCCTGGTATGCCTCTGGTATAGAAAAACAGAAATGTTTTTATATTTCTAAAATTTACATGATTTGTTTAAATGGATGATACATATACATGGTTCTTTAAAAGGTACAATAAGGTAGGAAGTCATATCCACTCCCCAGCCCCATGCCACATATGCTCTGCTCTATACACACCATTGCCTATCCTTGAGAGGACCAGTTATGAGGTTCTGAACAGCTATTCTTTCTTTTTTTTTTTTAAGATTTATTATACTTATGCATCCAAGGACTGGGCTAAAGGTATGGGCGTGGGTGTGAGAGGATTCACCAGAGACAGAATGGGGAGCAGAACAGGTGGATCAACTGAACTACATTGAGGAGGGGAGCAGCGGGCGAGTCAGAAGAGGTCTGCTACACCATGTGGGTCACCTCCCTGGCTGGGGATTGAACTCTCTGCAGTGACTGCGGATAGCTTGATAGTGCCAAGATTTAACCCCTTGTGCCACCAGGGAGGACCTTAACAGCTATTCTATACATTTTAAGCATACACATAAAATATACGTTCTCACTATTCTACATATGTACACTGTGTTAAAGTTGAGTATGAAGTTGGCAGAAACCCAGTGTTGGGAGGGCGATAGGAACCCAAAGGTCATTACCAGATCCTGGATAGGATGCCCACCTCTCTCCAATTAAGCTGCTGGTTTTTATGCTCTGCTTTGGAGGAGAGTTCCTCATAATGTCAGAGAATGGGTTAATCTGAGTGTCTTGAAGAGAACTACCCCCAAATGTGTTGACTTTTTCACCTAAAAATGGAAAGTTAGTCTGGGATCAAAAATAAGAGGGTATGGGTATCCCACCCAGACTTCTCCTTATAGTCTAATGTTCAGTGATTTCCTTGTAGGAATTGAGAGCCCTTTGATGAAACATTCTAGATAGGTTTCAAAACTAACATTTATTTTTTTTTAAATATTTTTATTAGAAGAACTGGGGTACAGGCCAGAGGTACACGGGGTGAGAGGATTCACCAGAGACAGAGTGGGGAGCAAAACAGGCATATCTACTGAAATACACAGCTGAGGGGAGCAGTGGGCAAGACAGGCTAGGTCTGCTGCACCATATGCAGGTTAGCTCCATGGCCAGGATCTGTTGTGGTGACAGCGCTGAGACTTAACCTCTAGGCCACCAGGGAAGCCCTCAAAGGTAACATTTTGAGTGTTTATTATGTGTCTGGATATTAAAATTATGCGCACTTTTTATACATTACTTCACTTAACTCTCACTGCAACTATAATCTCCACTAATGTCTGAGGACATGGAGGCTTAACTTATAAATGGCAGTCAGGAAAACTTGACCTGAAGTTGATGTTCTACTGTTGCACTTACTTGCATAAGAATCTTACCTCTGTCTGGTATCTGAAGAGTTAAATCCAAACTCCTCAGCTTGGAATTGAAGACCCTCTGATCTTAGGTTTCTCTCTTAGGTTTAATTTTCTCTTAGGTTTATCTCTTCTCCCTGCTTGCCACGCATTGCAGGCTGAGTCAACCAGATCATACACTGGTATTGATCCTTCCCTTCTTCCAGGCTTTTGCAAAGGCTGTTTCCTTTTCACATAGATTCTTTTTCTCATCTCTATGTGGCAAACTGCCAATGTGATTTTTCTAAAAATCTGACTGTGTTATTTCACTGTTTTCTCACCTCCTAATGTGATCAAAACCACATTTCTGAAATTCAAGCAGAGGCTCTTTACGTTCTGGGTCCTATTGACCTCCAGCCTCACCTTTCACTTTAGTCTCTTAATTGTGTTCCACACCTGTGACTTAGCATTTCCTAAACATTTTGGGTACTCTCAGCTCTAGGTCTTTGCATATGCTGTTCCTTCTTCCTAGAACACTTTTCCTACATTCTCCTTCACTTGACTAATTCCTACCTGTGTTGATCATTGCTTGAGTCGCACTACTCAGGGGTCTTTCCCTTACCCTTCATGACCGTTTGACATCTCCTCCTGCTCTCAGGATTTGTGTTTTATTTATTTATTTAAAAAGATTTATTTTATGCATACAAAAACTGGGGTACGGGCCAGAGGTGTGGGGGGTGAGATGATTCACCAGAGACAGAGTGGGGAACAGAACAGGCAGATTGAGTGAAATACACTGCTGAGGGGAGCAGCGGGCAAGTCAGGAGAGATCTGCTGTGCCATGTGGGTAGCTCTCCGTCCGGGGATCGAACCTGTGCTGTAGTGGCTGCAGATAGCTTCATAGGTTACGTCTTAACCCCTTGCACCACCAGGGAGGCCCAGGATCTGTGTTTTAAAATAACTGTTTCCTGAACTATGAGTTCCTCAGGAATCCAGGTTGTCTCAAGAAATAAGTGATGAATGAAAGAGTTGATGAATGATGGATGGAAGATTTAGAGTCCCTGAATGGGGTCTAGCTGCTCAGTCTGAACTTGGATCCTTCCTTTATGGCCAGCTGTTGCCTGATAGTCTTGCAATTACTCCCATTATTTGGAACTTCTTCACTGCAATGTGACTTTATTTATGTGAGTTTACTTCTTTGAGACTCAGTTTCCTCAAATGTAATAGGAGAAGGTAGGAGTACATGATCCCTACTGTCCCTTCTGGATCAAATGTTAGGGGACTATCTATCAACATAGATAGGTTTAATTTTCTCTTAGAGAAGGAATTTTCCAAGCACTGTCAATTTGTGGGAGAGCACCAACGATGTTAGTGGTTGTAGGAGACGTTCAGGGTCTCCAGATTAACATTTTGAACTCAGGAGTTGGCAAATATGGTCCTTGGGCCAAATCCCTCTCCCTGCCTATTTTGATACTTACCTTCTTCCAGGCTTTTTGCAAACTAAGATTTTTTTTTTCATATTTTTAACAATTGGGAGCAAAATCAAAATAATAATATTTCATGACTTGAAAATTATGAGAGATTCAAATTTCAGCTTCCATACATAAAGTTGTATTGGAATGAAACTATGCTCATTTGTCTATAACTGCTTTTATACTACAACAGTGTAGTCGTGACAGAGACTGTATGTTCCTCGAGTGACCCTTTAAAGAAAACACTTATCAGGCCTCCCTGGTGGTACAAGAAGTTGAGTCTCAGCACTGTGAAGCTATCCATAGCCACTGCAGCACGAGTTCGATCCCTGGCCAGGGAGAAAACCCACATGGCATAGCAGACCTCTCCTGTCTAGCCCGCTGCTCCCCTCAGCAGTGTGTTTCAGTAGGTCTGCTTGTTGTGCTCCCCACTCTGTCTCTGGTTAATCCTGTTACCTCCCCCGCATCCCTGCCCTACACCCCAGTCTTGTATGCATAAATAAATAAAACTAAATTAAAAAAGAAAACACTGGGCCTCCCCGGTGGCGCAGCGGTTGAGCGCTGGGTTGCGAAGCTGCCCGCAGCCTCTGCAGTGCCAGTTCTATCCCCGGCTGCTCCCCGGCCACCAGAGGAGGGTCCCACATGGTGCACAGACCTCTCCTGCCGCCCGCTGCTCCCCTCAGCAGTGTACTTCGGTCCTTCTGCCTGTTCTGCTCCCCGCGCTGGCTCTGGTGAATTCTCTCACCCTCCCGCGCTTCTGACTGTACCCAGTGCTTGTATAAACCAATAAATAAATCTTAAAAAAACAAACAAAAAAAAAAACACTTACCAACCCCTGTTCTGACTCAAGAATGATCAATGGCTTCCCGTTACCTGTTATAATTATCTGTAAAAATATAATGTGAGCCACATAGGTAATTTAAAATTTTCTAATAACCATATTGAAAAATAAACAATTATTTTAAAAAGACTAATAACATTTATTTAACCTAATATATAAAAATATTATTTCAGTATGTAAGCAATAAGAAAATTATATAATGGATCATCAGAGTATCATTGATTATATTGCATAATTATCAGGCATGCTGTCTGATAATTTTTTTTTAAGATTTATTTATTTATTTAAAACATTTATTGGGCCTCCCCGGTGGCGCAGCAGTTGAGCGCTGGGTTGCGAAGCTGCCCGTGGCCTCTGCGGCGCCGATTCGATCCCCGGCTGCTCCCCGGCCACCAGAGGAGGGTTCCACATGGCGTGCAGACCTCTCCTGCGGCCCACTGCTCCCCTCAGCAGTGTACTTCAGTCCTTCTGCCTGTTCTGCTCCCCGCTCTGGCTCTGCTCTCCCGCGCTTCTGGCTGTACCCAGTGCTTGTAAGTATAAATAAATAAAATAAATCTTAAAAAAAAAAACATTTATTTATTTATTTTTAAAGATTTATTTATTTATTTATACAAGCACTGGGTACAGTCAGAAGCACGGAAGAGTGAGAGAATTCACCAGAGTCAGAGTGAGGAACAGAACAGGCAGACTGATGAAACACACTGCTGAGGGGAGCAGCGGGTGGCAGGAGAGGTCTGCTGCGTCATGTGGGACCCTCGCCTGGAGGCCGGGGATAGAACTGGTGCTGCAGAGGCTGAGGGCAGCTTCGCAGCCCAGCGCTCAACCGCTGTGCCACCCAGGGAGGCCCTGCTGTCTGATAACTTTTGAGTTGTGTAGATGTGTATGAAAAAAACTTTCAAGTTTTGGGGCCTCCCTGGTGGCGCAAGGGGTTAAGATGCAACCTATGAAGCTATCTGCAGCCACTGCAGCATAAGTTCGATCCTCTGCCAGGGAGCTACCCACATGCTGCAGCAGACCTCTCCTGACTCGCCCACTGCTCCCCTCAGCGGTGTACTTCAATCTTCCTGTTCTGTTCCCCACTTTGTCTCTGGTGAATCCTCTCACCCCCTGCACCTCTGGCCTGTACCCCAGCTCTTGTATGCATAGATAAATAAATAAGTCTTAAAAAACTTTCAAGTTTTGAAGATCACATTTTCATGTTTAGCTACACATTTAGTGATCATTTTAATGGAAAAATGCAAAATATAAAAAAATGCAAATATACAAAATAAAAAAAACATGGTTAATGAGACTTAATATATTTTTTCATACTATGTCTTCAAGATCTGGTGTGTATCTTATACCTACAGCACATCTCAGTTTGGATTAACCACATTTTACATGCTCAGTAGCCTCATATAGTTAGTGGCTATATTGTATTTGACCGCTCAGATCAAATTTAAACTGTTTGACATGAAATTCTAGTTTGTTGGTTGATCTCAGCTTCAATTCTGTTTCCTTAAATACAGCCAGGTGAATCTATTCTATGCCCCCTAAATTAGATGTAATACTTCCCACCTCTACTTTACTCTCTGTTCTTTCTTGGGGGGTGGAACATATTTATTCAGATATAATTAATATTTTATACAATTCACCCATATATAGTGTACAGTTCAATGATTTTGAGTATACTCAGAGTTGTGCACCATCAATTTTAGATTATTTCATGACTCCAAAAAGAAACTCCATACCATTTAGCAGTCACACTGGTCTCCATATCCTCCCAGTCCTAGGAAACCACTAATCTATTTTCTGTCTCTCTGAATTTATCTGTTTGACATTTCATATAAATGGATGCATACTATTTGGTCTATTGTCACTGGCTTCTTTCCTTTTTTTAAAACAGATTTATTTAGTTATGCATACAAGAACTGGGGTATAGGCCTGAGGTGCAGGGCTGGGGGTGAGAGGATCCACCAGAGACAGAGTGGGGAGCAGAACAGGCAGTCTGACTGAAATACACTGCTGAGGGGAGCAGCGAGCAAGACAGGAGAGGTCTGCCGCGCCATGTGGGTTGCTCCCTGGCCGGGGATATCGAACTCATGCTGCAGAGACTGCGGATTGCTTCATAGTGCGGTGCTTAACTCTTACACCACCAGGGAGGCCCTCGAGGTTGAAATTTGGTGCCATAACTTAATATCTGTGAAAACGATGAGCAAATTACTCAACTTCCCATGGAAAATTACGGGTATATACAGCGGCACAAAAGAGCTCTTAGCCGGGGAAGAGAGCAGGAGGCCTCAGAAGCACCAATCACCTCTCCCGACTCCCCTTCCCACCTCGGCCCCTCCCCCCTGGCGACCCCCATCAAGCTGTCTCCCAGTCTTTGCACTCTGCCCACCCTTTCCACAGCTCTGCTACCCTCCCCTTCTACTTTCCCAACACTTCTCAGAGCTGCTCCTCAAACTATGAGGGCACCCAGGGCCCCTCGAAGCCCTGTGATAACCCGGGAGCCCGCGGCCGTCTAGTAACAAGGAAGCGCCACCCTCCCCACCTCAGCGCCTTCTCATTGGCTGGTCCAGTAACAAGGACGCGCCACCCTCCTCACCTCAGCGTCTTCTCATTGGCTGGTCCAGTAACAAGGACGCGCCACCCTCCTCACCTCACCGTCTTCTCATTGGCTGGTCCAGTAACAAGGAAGCGCCACCCTCCCCACCTCAGCGTCTTCTCATTGGCTGGTGCTTGCCCTTGAGTGCCGCCTCCCCACTGCGCAGGCGCACCACAGGCTTCCCCCCCCCCCAAGTCCTTTGAGGGCCGGTGCTAGAACTTTCTGGTGGGCCGAGCTTGGCTTGAGTGTTAAAGTTTCCTCTTCCTCTTTGTTTTCTGTAACTAATGCTTGCTAGGGAAACTTTCACAGTCCTGCAAGTCCTCTGCTTATAGTGTGGTTATTTCCCGGGCAGCCCACGGAAGTTGGACATTGTGGCAAGTTGAAAATGCCGCCTGGGAGCTGCCGCCTGGCTCCCCCGAGGGCACAGCGTGCCCGGTCCACTCTCGGGGGGCTTCTTGCTGTCACACCAGCACTTCGTGAAGTCGAAAAATCGTAAGTTGAATTATCGGAAGTTGGGAACCAACTGTCCATAAAAGTGAAAAGGGGCAATTTTTAATTTTTATTTTTTTAGATATTTATTTATTTATGCATACAAGAACCAGGGTGTAAGCCAGAGGTGTGGGGTGAGAGGGGGCGGGGTGAGAGGATTCACCAGAGAGAGCGGGGAACAGAACAGGCAGATGCACTGAAATACACTGCTGAGGGGAGCAGCTGGCGAGGCAGGAGAGGTCTGCTGTGCCATGTGGGCAGCTCCCTGGCCAGCTGGGGATCGAACTTGTGCTGCAGTGGCTGGTGATAGCTTGACAGTGCTGGCTTTAACTCCTGCGACACCAGGGAGGCCCACTGGGGGGAGGGAGTGGGGACAATTTTTTAAAAAACCATGCTGCCCCTCCGGGATCCTTGTGCCTAGGTGGAATTAAGAGCTGTATGTGCATTTAAAGCATTGGAATCCAGTTAAAGTAGAAGTCATCGTAATAATAGGTCACTTTGGTTGATATTTTCTATGGGCACTATACTGAATTCTCTACATTTAGCACTGTACCATACTTTTCCCATATTACAGTTGAGAAACTGGCCTTACAAAGGATAAGTAGTTTCCTGTAGCTCTTACAGTTAAGAATTAAGTGATAGGACCAGATTTGAAACCAAGTCTGACCCCAGAGCCTGTGTTCAGCCTCTTCTTTGTACAGCATGGTTTTTACATCCAGAGGCTGTTTTCCTTCTGCTTTGGGAATAGTTCCCAAGACATAACCTCTCATCATTTTATGACTTCTGTGCAATATTCCTGGTCAGTGGATCTTTAGGATATGGGAAACCCCAAGTGAGGACTGGGTTGACTCCTTTGGAAAAGGCTTGGAAGGCCTGAGTGAGAGCTAGCCATTCTAACCTGTCTCCAAGGTCTAGAGCTCAAAGAGGCTGCCCCTGAGGGTGAGTGGTTCCTCCTGGGAATGAGTGACCTGGTAGTCACAGCTACATGTGCTAACAAATAAGAGTGACTGTCTTCGGTAGGGCCTGGGCTAGATGCCAGGCAATTAATAGACATTATTTCAGTCAGCTCTCCCAGTAACTCTACAAGGTAGGTGAAATGATTTGTCCAAAGCCAGTGTTGTTAGAATTCAAACCCAGGCCCGCTTGCTTTTCTGTAAAAATATAGCAGTCACTAAGAGTGTGATGTGCCAGGTCCTCTGCTGGCATTTGTCCATGTATAATTGTTTCATTGCATCTGCACAGTAATCCTGACAAGAAGATGCCATGATCTCCCTTTTACACATGAAAAAGCTAAGGTTCAGAAAAATTCAGTACTTTACTCAAGCTTAATAGCCTGTAGGAAGGGGACACAATAGCCACACCCTGAGTGATTGATTCCTCACAGGGTGCCTTGTCTGCAGTCCCACACCAGGGGCAAAGTTTTTTTTTTTTAAAGATTTATTTATTTATTTATACAAGCACTGGGTACAGTCAGAAGTGTGGGAGGGTGAGAGAATTCACCTGAGTCAGAGTGAGGAACAGAGCAGGCAGAAGGACCGAAGTACACTGCTGAGGGGAGCAGCGGGCGGCAGGAGAGGTCTGCGCGCCATGTGGGACCCTCCTCCAGTGGCCGGGGAGCAGCCGGGGATCGAACCGGCGCTGCAGAGGCTGCGGGCAGCTGCGCAACCCAGCGCTCAACTGCTGCGCCACCGGGGAGGCCCCAGAGGCAAAGTTTTGATCTGCATTGAGGGTTTGGCTCAGAGCTAGGTTCAGCCTGGGCAGGCACTTATTTAAGGACCAGGTAACAACTGAAGTCTGAAATTTATTCAGGACCTCTGGTTCTTCCTTTGACATCCACTCTGGGGTGAACAGAGCAAGGCCCCAAAAGGAGGCAGCTGCTTCACTTCAGCAAGGGGGTCACAAGAGGTATTTCTTGTGCTTTAGTCTCTCCATCCTGTATGTCTGGAACCTGCTGAATCTTTGATTCTTTTGAGTTTATGTAAAAGAAAATTATCCTGTTCTACTGACTCAGTGGTAGAAAGAACTTTAAAAGAGAGTTACTAGTGTTACTTTTTGTTTGATGCTTCTCTGTGCCTGTTTCTTCCTCTGTCTCTCAGGATTTCATAAGGTCTTAGGGAGGAGAGACAAAGTAATGGAAGTGGTAGTAGAAGGACTGGAATAAATAGGTTATGGTTCTGAACACTTCAGCAGTTCTCAAAGTGTAGTCTTGGGACGCCATCATTTCAGGAGTCAGCAGGGTCACAACTATTTTCATAATAATGATAAGATGTTATTTGTCTTTTTCACTCTTGTTTTCTCTCAAGTATACCGTGTATTTTTCCAGAATATGAAGCTCCTGGACAAACTTCATTCATTGCATTCAGATTGTTGCATTCATTGCAGTGGTTTGAATAAAGAAGCAAGTAAGAGAAGTATGTCTTCTATGAAGACAGAAAGTTGGTAGACTTGCAAAGATGTGAAAACAATCCTACTTTTTTTGAATATGTAATTCTTTATATATTTCATATGTAATGGGTTTATTTTTAAAAACAAATTAAGTGTCTTTAATAAAAAGTTCTCAGTTTTTATTTATTAAAATTGATTTACAACACTGATTATGATCTAGGGATCTGTTTTAATTTCTAAGGAGGTAAATATTATTTTTTGATTTTATATATTTTTTGCATCATTTTTCATTTTTGTACAATGTGTGCATTTTCATCTTGGTTATAGTCCCGTACAATTCCCACCACCCTTGTTCTGATCCTCTTCCCTGCTCCCCCTGCCCTGCTCCCTCCCCCCCCCCAGTGTGTCTCTGGTTTATAGTTGCTTGTTGATTTTGATTTTTACTTTATTATAATTAGTCTTTTTCCTGATCCTTTATTTAGGTTTTCTAAATTCCCGCTATGAGTGAGACAATCCAGTATTTTTCTTTTTCTTTCTGGCTTATTTCACTGAGCATGATCCCTTTCAGCTCCATCCAGGTTGCTGCAAATTGCACGAGTTTATCTTTTTGATTGCTGAGTGATATTCCATTGTGTATATGTACCACATCTTCTTGATCCAGTCATCTATTTTTGGGCATTTGTGTTGTTTCTGTAGCTTAGCTATTGTAAATAGTGCTGCTATAAACATAGGGGTGCATGTGCCCTTTTGAATTAATGTTTTTGTGTCCTTTGTAAATACCTAGGTAAATACCTAGGAGTGGAATTGCTGGATCATATGGAAGCTCCATTTTTAGCAGACTGAGGAATCTCCACACAGCGCTCCATAGTGGTTGGACCAATTTGCACTCCCTAAGGTGGTAAATAATGGCAGATATTGTCCACCTAACCATAAGCTCTCTGGGATTCTCAATTCTTTCCAAGAATGTAAGAGTAGAGAAACCAAAAAGTTTGAGAACTGCCTTAGATCCATTAACATCACATCAACATTATATTAGACCTAACTGTGAGTGGTGCCAAAGATTTCTGGATGAACCATTGGTCTGTTTATATCACGGTAGTTTGCATTTTCTGTAGTCTCATGCACATGGATTCATATATAGGTATCCTTTTGTCCCTGCCTTCTTTCACTCTGTTGTTGGTTTTGAAACTCCTCCATATTAATGTGTTGAGGTGATTTGAACTCTGGTTCTGCCACTTAGTGACTGTGAGAATATTAACCTGTCTGTTCTTCAGTGAGGAAACAATAAACAAATTTCTATCTTGCATAGTTGTGAAGATAAAATGAATAGAAGTAAATAAAACAGTTCAGTTCCTGGTACTTACTGGATGCTTGATAAATAGTAGTTATTTTTGAATGTATGTTTGGGGTAGGAATTAAGGAGGGTAACTAGTACAGCATGGGGATAGGGGAGAATCTTGTTTAGACTGATTTGATAGCTCAGGTTTAACTATTTGTTTAACTTTTTTTTACTTGCACACCCAAAACCTCCACACATGGCAACCTGACCAGGAAATTTTTCTTTAGTGAGGGCTGGGGACATGGAAATTTGTAGCTTTGAAAGCCTTGCCAGTTTGGAGTTATCCTCCTGGAAAAAAACAAAATCCTACTAGGTTGCTTTGAAAATGGAAAAGATGTATTCCTTCTTCATCCTTGATTCCAAATCCAACTGGCCAGGCTAACTAACACTTGGAATGGTAACACCTTGTCTGGGGATTGGGTGGATACTTCAGAAGGTTCTTGGCCAGAGGAAATGGGAGATTGAGGTTTTCTCTATGAGCCTGGGTTGGGACAGAAGTTGTCGAGCTGAGGAGTTTCTCAGAGAGTCCGAACAGTATCCCCTGCTTCTCAGCCTTTCTAAGCACCAAGGGCCATGGAGACCTGCTATAGTCATGTTGTGTTTGCTACTGGCACGAAGCTTCTTGTATCCTCATGCTACCGGGAGGTAACTGCTTTTTCTTAAGCCTGAAGACACAGTCTGGGAGAGAAAAAAAACACACACACAAAGAGGACATGAGAGAAGAAGAGAGGGGGGGGGGGTGAGAGAGAGGGTTGAATTGATCGCTGTCTGTTCAGGTCTAGCTGGAAAACACAAAGAAGTGAAAAGGCTTCTTGGTTGGTGTGCTTTTCTTCATGTTTTTCCCAGGGTTTGAAGTGGGGAGGGAGGGATGGGAAAAAAGAAAAGAAGAGGTGGTGGATTGGCAAGGCCTGAGCAGAAGCAGCACAAAGCCTTTAGGGTTGGGAGCTGAGAGTAAGTTGGTGATTCTGGGACCCTCTAGGATCACCTCATTGCTGGCCAGTCCTTTCCTTCCCCAGAGACTCTGACTAGGGTGATGCTGCCAGTAGTGCATTTTGAAAGAAGAAAAACCAAGTAGCTGAAACCTGTCCATCCCTGCTCTAGGGAAAAAGCCACCACCATATTAACTTTTCTTCCATTTGGAGGTGGATGTTGGTTTTATCTTTTTCCAGTGTAGTCTTCGCAAACTTTTATTCAGTTTTTACTTTGTGTCGGGCATTATCCCAAGTGCTTTGCACATGTTTTCTTGATTAATCTTTACAACGACCTTGTGAGGTATGGGTTCTGTTATAACTCTCATTTTACAGATGAAGAAACACTTAGAAAGGTTAAATATAATTCCTTCTAGCTCCATCCATGTTGCCGCCAATGGCATTAGTTTATCTTTTTTGATTGCTGAATAGTGTTCCATCGTGTATATATACTACATCTTCTTGATCTAGTCATCTATTTTTGGGTATTTGGGTTGTTTCCAGGTTTTACCTAAAAAAAAAAAAAAAAAAAAAAAAAGGATAAGTAAAGGATCTAAGGTCATGTAACTAGTAAATGGCAGAACCTTGCCTTGTTTTGGAGTCTGAATGCTGAGACTGCATACTTAAGCATTGTATTACGCGTATTGTCTCTTTAATAGCTCATAGGTTACTATTACTCAGGTGGGAGGAGGGTTGGAGTTGGGAAGAAAAGAGATGGAGGAAGGGGAAGTGTAAAAGCAACTACAGTTAGTGTGTATGGACCATACCAGCAAGTTGAAATAAATGCTTCAGTAGCTAAAGAAGGGAATACTTCTACAAGCCTGGAATGAAAGAGTTGAGGAAGTCTTTTTTGCTTTTTGAGAAAATATATCTTTTTGAAAGGTTAAAAGGTTAAAATGCAGTGCTTACTGCCTGGAAACAAAGCAAGCTGTGCCATTTACCAGCACTATAGCCTTGGTCAAGTGACTTACCATCTTGAGATTCCAGCTCCTCAACTATAAAATGAAGATACACACATTCCTTCCACAAATGTTTACTGGGAGCTGTTTTGTGTCAGGCAGTATTATAGGCAACAGAGATATATTAGTGAATAAGACAGACAATGACTTTGTACTTGCAGGGTTTACATTCCAGTGGGGTAATAATTGCACCTAATTCATGAGGCTGATGTGTCTGGGACATCCTAGGTCCTCGCTCCTATCATTTCTTACTTCAGTTCAAGCTCCATTTCTTTGAAGAAGTCTTCCTCAACCTGCCTGACCAGATCAATTTCTATGAGCCTTTATAACACTTAGCATTGTTATAAGTTGTTTGATTCTCTGACCAAAGTCTGTAAACACCATGAAGGCAAGCGCAGTGTCTGATTTTTTGCTTTAATTTGTTTTTTAACTCACCATTAAATACTAGTTGAATGAATAAATGAAATGAAATTATGCATATAAAGGATGTGGGGTGACCCTGGAGCAGTCAGCACTCAATGAAATACTAACTTTTATTATTACTTGACATTTAATGCTTCCTGACTTGGAAACTAAAGTAAGCCACATTTCCGCTTACCTGCCTTTGACCTTTTTGCCTACGTAACTGTTATTGTTTTTCCTTGTTGGTTCACCCTGAATTTTGTTTGATTGTTCACCCTTGTCCCTAGACTAGGAAGTGGTAGAATTGGGATTTGGATCTAAGCAGTTGGCTCCATAACTTTTGCTTTTAACCTTTGAAAAGGTCACATATTGGTAAATATTTGCAAATCATATTTCTGATAAGGAGTTAATATCTACAATATATAAAGAACTACAATTCAACAACAACAACTAAAACCAAATAACAGTTAAAAACTGGGCAAAGGGGGCCTCCCCTTGTGGCGCAGCGGTTGAGCACTGGGCTGCGAAGCTGCCTGCAGCCTCTGCAACACGGGTTCAATCCCTGGCCGCCGGCGAGGGTCCCACATGGCGCGCAGACCTCTCCTGCCGCCCACTGCTCCCCTCAGCAGTGTACTTCGGTCCTTCTGCCTGCTCTGCTCCCCGCTCTGGCTCTGGTGAATTCTCTCACCCTCCTGCGCTTCTGACTGTACCCAGTGCTTGTATAAATAAATAAATAAATCTTTAAAAAAAAAAAAAAAACTGGGCAAAGGACTTGGATAGACAGTTCTTTCGAGAAGATGTATAAACATCCGATGAACACATGACAGATGCTCAAAACCACTAATCACTAAGGAAATGTAAGCTAAAACCACAGTGAGATACCCCTTCACATCCACTAGGATGGCTACATTAAAAAAAAACAACTGGAGAAAAACATGTGTTGGCATGGATGTTGTGCACTATTGGTAAGCATGTAAGATGGTGTAGCTACTACACAAAACGTTATAGTAGTTCCTCAAAAAATTAAAAATAGACTTACCGTTTAATCCAGCATTCCACTTCTGGGTATATATATCCAAGGGAAGTGAAAACAGAGTCTTAGAGAGGTATTTGTATACTCATATTCATGGCATTATTATTTGCAGTACCCAAAAGATGGCAGCAACCCAAGTGTCCACTGACAGTTGAATGGATAAATAAAATGTAGTATGTACTTACAATGGAATGCTACTTAGCCTTAAAATGGAAGGACATTCTGACACATGCTGCAGCATGAATGAAACTTGTAAGTAACAGATGGACAAATAGGGTATGATTGCACTTACATGATGTGTCTAGAGTAGTCAAAATCATGGAGACAGAAAATTGAATGGTGGTTGCTAGGTTTGGGAGAAGGAAAAATGGGTAGTTATTAATTAGTAGGTACAGAATTTTAGTTTTACAGGATGAAGATGGTGTTGGTACCACATGGATGGTGCATGGATGGTGGTGTTGGTACCACAACAATGAGAATGTACTGAATTTCATTGAATGGTATATTTAAAAATGGTTGAGGTGATAAATTTTATGTTATGTGTATCTAGCACAATTTTTGAAAAGTCAATCAAATTTTTTTTCACAAATAGTCACATTAGTATGGGAATTATACGTGTGTGTACATGTAAATTTACATACATAGAATCACATATTACAAATAAAGGGACTTCCTTAACCTCATTATCCCAGGTCTTCAGGCCCCCCAGTCACGTCAGTCCCTTTGATCTTTTTTTTTTGTAAGATTAATTTATGCATACAAGAACTAAGGTACAGGCCAGAGGTGGCAGGGCCGGGTGGGGGAGTGGTGGATTAAGAGGATTCACCAGAGACCGAGTGGGGAGCAGAACAGGCAGATTGACTGAAATACACTGCTGAGGGGAACAATGGGTGAGACAGGAGAGGTCTGCTGCGCCATGTGGGTCACCTCCCTGGCCGGGGATTGAACTTGCGCTGCAGTGGCTGTGGATTGCTTCATAGTTCTGCAACTTAACCCCTTGTGCCACCAGGGAGGCCCAATCCCTTTGATCTTACTGGTGATTTGTGTAAGGTGGGAATGTGACTCAATTCTGGCCATGAGGGTAAATCTGTTAGGTAGTTTCTGAGAAATGTTCCTCTGATAAACAGAAATACACAGATAGATATTATCTTGTCTACGTGAGAACTGCGCCAGCAATCTTGGCACCATGACAGGTGCTAATGGAGACTATTGACATGCTGAGGACGTCAGAATTGAAAAACAATTTGTCCAAAATGACAATTCAGTGATGGCATCACTGGATTCTAAATCAAAGACCCTGAGCTGTTACATAAAATTATAATGTTCTTGGGGCCTCCTTGGTGGCTCAAGAGGTTAAGATGCAACCTATGAAGCTATCCACAGCCACTGCAGCACAAGTTCGATCCCTGGCCAGGGAGCTACCCACATGGTGCAGCAGACCTCTCCTGACTCGCCTGCTGCTCCCCTCAGCAGTGTATTTCAGTCAATCTGCCTGTTCTGTTTCCCACTCTGTCTCTGGTGAATCCTCTCACCCCCACACCTCTGGCCTGTACCCCAGTTCTTGTGTGCATAAATAAATAAATATTAAAAAAATAAGAAAAGGTGGAGGTTATTTATCTCCTAATATTAAAAAAAAGATTATAATGTTCTTTATTGGTCAAGCCATTTGAGTTGGGTTTTCTGTAACTTGTGACCAAAGGCATCCTAACATTCGGAACGTCATAAAATCAGTACTAGGATCCTCTGGCCCTCTGAGTGCTTTTCCCTTGTGCAGCTTTCCCAAGTCAGAACAGATCCCTGCCATTGCTTGACAGCAGAAAGTCTTCAGCAGTCCCAGTGGGCAGCCCTTGCTAGTGACTGTGCAGGGCATGGACGGGAGTATCTCAGGACCTGGCCACTTCTAACCAATAGTCTTTCCTTCTGAGCCTTTCTTGGCCCAGCTCTGCTGCTTCCCTCCTTCATCTTTCACAGGCTTTACTGCCTCCACCCCACCCTGCTTGCACACCTCACTCTTCCTTAGTATGTGCTGACGATCAGAATGACTCCCTTTGAGGGATTTGTGCAGCCTGATCTGAAAATAAAAGACCTACTTTCTCCTCCTTGTCATTCTGTATCTTTCCAAATATATTCCTCATGTCTTGGGTCACAAAAGATCAGTTAGATCATCATTTAACAATTGTTAAGTGCTGTTCACACCAGGACTGTACCCGGGGCCTTACAGTCTGTATCTCATTTAATCCTCAGGGAAGTCCTATGAGATGGGTATACGTATACTTATTTAACAGATGAGGAAGTCAGGTTTTGAAATGTTAGGTAATATATCCAAGGTCACATTAGCAGAAGAAAGTGATCGATCTCATTTTATTTAGATCTAGTTGTCAGCCCTTCAGAGAACCCTGCTCTCCTGCCTAAAACACTTCCTTTCCCTTCATTATTCTCTAGTCCTTTCCCCATTTTATCACTCTCTGAAATTACAGTGGTGCTTGTCTGTCTTGTCTCTCTGAAAAGGGACATTTCTGGAACACTGATCCTGTCTGATTTACTGCTGAGTCCTCAGAACCTAGAACAGTATCTGCCCTGAGCAGTGCTCAGCTCGTCCCTGAATGAATATGTAAAGGAAACTCTGCTCTTCTTTAAGGCATGTTTATATCCATAGCTTGCAAGAAAAGTACATCACATTTGAATGACACACTACAGTTTGCATGGTGTTTCTACCGTGATCTCATTTGGTCCTTACAGAAATCTTTAGATAGGACTGACTGTAAGTCTTTCTTCAGGATCTTCTCACACTTGCTGGTCCTTCTGCCCTGGGGTGCTTTTCCCCTTTGTTCCATATCAGCATCACTCTCTACCTCCTTATGTTACTTCCTTAAAGCCGGCCTTGCTTGATCTCTCAGCCCATTTAAGAACCCATGTTCTTCACACCTCATAAGTCTATTGTAGTCCTTATCACAATGGTAGTTAAATAATTATGGCATTGTTTTATGACTGGCTTGTTTTATGACTTGGCCTAGCCACTGTGAGGACAGGGCTTTGTCATGCCTGTGTCATATGCCACTGTGCCTGAAACACTGTGATGCGCATTATCTCCAGCTCTGTATGTATGAATTATTTCCACTCAGTGGATGGGGAAATCAAAGACCTATCTTCTAGACAGATGGCTGGAAAACTTTTTTTTTAATTTGCAGTCATTTACATGTCTGTATAACGTTGGGATTACATTTTTACTCTTCCACTGTGCACATGCTCACTGACCCTCCTCCAAACCTCCGCTGCCAGTGTCCTGTCTCCTCTCTTCCACATTCCCTTCTCTGCCTCGCCCCCCAAAACTTTTTTTTTACTCACAGTCAGAAATTTGTTACTTATCACAGCCCTAGGAAACACATCTACACGCACATGCAGTAGTTCTTACCCTTATTGTGGACTAAGCACTGATTTTTTCTATTTTGTTCAACTTGATTTTATTAAAAATGTGTATTTCTAATCCACTTCATTGACTTCATGCCTGACTAATGTCTGAACAGCCTTGGCCTATGCAACCCACTCAAGGTCACCTAACGGGTATAGTGGTGATCAGGATAATAATCCTGTATTCTCCCACAACCTACACTCTGGAGGGTTCTTGTCCTAAGACAAGACTGTCACAGTCTTCTGTCATTTTTGATAATCAGAGAACAAATTCACTCTTTGGTTTTTAGCCTCAGTGAAGGCAATGCTAGTATCACCATTCACAGGCATTTCGATTAGGTTTGTCCAGAGACCTCAGCTCTCTTCAATGCAGCTGTCCAGAAGGTTCTTCCTAGACACTCCAAAGGGAAAGATTTAGCTCTGATGAGTGGCACACCCACACTTGCTGGAATTCTCATTCGAATTACACCAAACATTAACATATGGACAAAGGCACATGGCATATTAAATGATTTACTGGGGTCAAAGATCAAGTCAATGGCAGGCCTGAAGTTAACCTGCCACACAGCCCCAGAGTCTGCTAGGCTAAGACATGAGGAAGCCGTGGCTGGGCAGTGCCGTCAGCCAAGGCCTGGTCAGCCTTCAGCCAGTTAATCTACAACAGCACCTTCTTTTCCTCCTGGAGGGAGGTTTGACTTGAACTCCTGGGAGACCTGCATTCTTGGAATCTAGATTTCTCTCCTTCAGAGTTTAAATTAGCTGGTGTTGGACGCAGAAGCCTAGAGAAAGCTGAAACTTGTTTATTTATTCTTTTATTCCTGGGTTTATAATTTGACCTAAAATACTGTATGTCTGTACATGTGTTGATCTCAGAAAATATTTGAGCTTGCCTGCTTCTCAGGCCGTGTTGGCAGGCAGCTGTTAAAGCCATCAGCAATGTTTGCTTCCAGTTACAAAAGAAAACATTCTCTATTTGGGGCTCTGTTGTTGTTTTTTTCTTTCCTGATTTAAAAGGGGAAATATGTTTCCCAGTAGAGATGTGGGGCTGCTCCCAGCCCCTTTCAGGGCTAAGAGTGGCTAAAAAACTTTTTCAGTGCACCTGGTTCATCATTTTTCTAATACTTACAGTCTTCTCTACCTGTAGAAGTATCCCTAGGGGATTTGGTTTGAAATTATTTGAGCAACAGGGCAGGTTTCTTCCCCTTCTCTAGGGATACCAGTTTATGGTTCAACATCTCTTTCAAACTCTGGTGTGTATTTAGCTAAGAAAGAGTCAGGTTGTGTCCCATTATCAGGTGCACTGACGAAATAACTGCTGATGGGCCCACAAAAACACGAGTAATTCTAACCTCTACCCAGAACCTTTAAAGGAATGCACAAACCCTAACCTTGCTTTGGTGCTTTGGAGAGACCATCTGGGGGAAAACTTCATTTCCCAATATATATTTGAAATTGAGAGTTCCTCTGACTGGGAAGTAGGAAAAGCCATATGGCAAATGTGGGGTCACATATGCAAATATTTGTTTCAGAGAAACATTTTAAACATGATAAGTACACTCTTGAAGGACTGCCCTGTACCCTGGGGACACGAACTGAAGGAGTTGAGGTGAAGAGGACTGAAGAACAGAGAGTCAGACAGTGGCTGGGAAACAGGATACAGGCAGGATGACTTGCTGGAGGTAGGAGGTGCCTTTGCAGTGTCAGGGCGAAGTTCAGCAACCAGTGGGAAGCAGGAGAGGCAGAAGGTTTGAAAATGAAGAATGGAAGCCTCCAGGGGGAAAAGTGGCTGCCTAAATGAAAGAGGCCTGGAATAAAACAGGACTTACCAATAGTCCCTCAGGAATACCAGGATGGCTAGAATTGCTCGACTGACAGCTTTGACTCAGAATTTAAGACGAGATCTGGGCCACTACATGTGAATTTCTGACTGAAGGTCATAGTCAAGTTGAAACTGCCAACCATCAAGCTAATGTGCTCATCACCTGAACCACATGATGCTAAGAAACAAGACTTTTATATGGTATCTTTTTTAAAAATTGCAAACTATAATCGTTCATTCCTGGTATGTGCGAAAGCAGTTGGCTTTTATATACTGACCTTCTAACACAGACCCTTTCTGCATTTCTTTAGATCTTTGATTTCTTTTATCAGTGTTGTATAGTTTTCTACATATAGATTCCTATACATTTTTTTTAGATTTATACCTAAGTATTTTTGGTACTATTGTAAATGGTGTTTAAAAAAAATTCAAATTCTGTTTTTCTTTGCGGGTCTTTAGGAATGCATAAAAAAGCAGACTTTTATCTTCTCAACTGCCATTTTGAGCTTCTACCCAAAGATACTTTTCGTGAAAGAAGGTTGGGGCAGGATGGGTCAGTAATCACAGCTGTCCCGTTCCCCTTCTTTCTCACTCTGTAAATATTTGTTTATTTCATTTGACTGAGTTGATGTCATGCTAAAGAACAGCTGGGGAGAATGGGGTACTGTTGAGATACAAGGGAAAATGCCTGAGTCTCAAGGTTAAGATCTTTGGAGGAGAGATGTTTGAACTCTTAGTGTCTGAGATAGAATGGCAAGTGTGGGAAAATAAGTGGTAACAGCATTGTGAGGCAGGGAGAGAGCTCGGCACCAAATGATGTGGCTGAAGAGGAAAGCATATTTTGCCTGTGGTCACATGTAACAATCTACCAAAATAGCATGTGAATTGATATTTGAGATGAAACCCCTGTTTGTTTGACCTAGAATAATTAGAGTATAATAAGTCATTGCTATGTTAATACTTATGCTAATGTGTTTCAATAAACAGTGATCACAAACATGAATAGTCTCTGCACAACTGGGGTTTGTTTCTGACATGAGGCTTTTTGGTTGTGAGAAAAGTGGGACTTTCAGTTGAAACTGGGTTGAGAGAAAAATGGGAAGATTCTATACCTCATGCTTTTATCTCCCGTGGCTAGCAAGGTACAGGGGAAGTAGTTCTCAGTTGATGTGTATTGAACAAATCTGGAAGCAATTCAGCAAAGCTGACTTTGGTGCCCAAGTGTCCAAGAAGGGGAGGGGCAAGGCAGAGATGAATTTAAGCAATTATTATCAACAGAATCTAGAGTAACAGCGAAATCAAGATTCAGGTGGCTTCCAGGGCTTCTTCCTGGGACAAGTAGACCAACGCTCTGGGCAGAAAGGCTGTTATTTACTCAGTGATCAAGGTAGTTGAAAGTCATGGCTCTGTCTTGGGTGGCAGGTAAACTGTAGAATCATCCCTTCCCTACATCTCATGAATATCTACCCAGCTGTCCGGGATGAAATGTGTAGATGGAGGTATACTGGTGTGCTGGAGGACCATGGAATGACAGAATGACCCTTAGAATCTCTTCTGATTGTAACAGGATGGTCCCCAGGAAAGGGGGAGGTTCCAGGTTTCCTGTCCCACCCAAAAGGTGGGTGCAGCTGAGCAAAAAGAGAAGAAGCTAAAGAAGAGACTGAAGAAGGAAGGAAACAGGATGGAGAGCCAGGAGGAAACCTGGAGGAGACACATGAAATGAAAAGACATGTAAAAAAACTGCTCTTGCCTTTTGGTCGTAGACTGGGTGACACAGATGTGGGTGAGAGACCCATGGGGAGGTGACCATGGCGGTTTTTATCTTAATTTTAATTTTGCTCTTTTTCTTCTGGGCTTGTCTGGTTGTTTCTGATCCTTTTCTGTGGGTCCCCACTGGAAGATGCTTTAGACTTGTGGCAGGCTTTGGGGCCTTGCTTTGGGCCAATCCCATTTGGATGGAGTTTTACCCACGAGGGGACGGGTAACTTTGGGTGCTTGATTTAGAAACTAGATTCTTTGCCTTTCCTGTATTGTTTCTTAATTGTATTAAAGTTCCTTCCCATTAAAGTCTCATATGTTTTGTGTTGATGGGGCGGATGGCAGAACCCATTTAGAGCAGGCAGGTTTGCGGGGTCTGGGCTGCCCCTCTCCCTGCCCTGTAACATAATCAGGGTCACCTGATTCCCTTGAACTGCGCTTGAAGAGTTGTGCCTTTGCTGGAGGGATCCTAGTTTTATGGAGGGCTGAGAACACCTGTGGAGGTTTGTACTGTTGTTTTTTTTTTTTACACTGATGTCTTATTTGGTTCCCCTATATTCCTGTTATAAGTGAAACCATCTGATATTTTTCTTTTTCCTCCTGGCTTATTTCACTGAGCATAATTCCTTCTAGCTCCATCCACGTTGCTGCAAATGGCATGAGTTTATCTTTTTTGATTGCTGAATAAGTACAAAACACAACAAAGCAAAAAAAGACAATTATAAATCAGAGACATACTGCAGGGAGGAGGAGGGGGAGGGAGGGAGGGAGGGAGGAGCACAGGGGACTGAGGTGATGGTGCACGGGTACATTGGGAAAGGAAATTCTATGGGGACTAAACCTGAGGAGGTTGGGGGAAGCAAATATTGTTTAAAAATGAACAATGATGGGCCTCCCTGGTGGTGCAAGGGGTTAAGACGCAACCTATGAAGCTATCTGCAGCCACTGCAGCATGAGTTCGATCCCTGGCTAGAGAGCTACCCACATGGCACAGCAGACCTCTCCTGACTCACCCGCTGCTCCCCTCAGCAGTGTATTTCAGTCAGTCTGCTTGTTCTGTTTCCCACTCTGTCTCTGGTGAATCCTCTCACTCCCCACACCTCTGGCCTGTACCCCAGTTCTTGTACGCATAAATAAATCTTAAAAAAATTGAACAATGATGTAAAAAATATAATAATAATAAAAATTAAAACAACAACAACAACAACAAACACCTGACCTCCCAGTGGTGCAGCGGGTTGAATGCAGTGTTGTGAAGCTGTCTGCAGCCTCTGCAGTGCTGGTTCGATTCCTGGCCGGCCAGGGAGATTCCCACATGGCGTGGCAGACCTCCCCTGTCGCGCCCTGCTGCTCCCCTCAGCAGTGCTTTCGGGTCCATCTGCCTGTTCAGTTCCCTGCTGTGTCTCTGGTGAATCCTCTCGCCCTCTCACGCCTCTGGCCTGTACCCCAGCTCTTGTATAAATAAATAAATCTTTAAAAAAAAAAAAAAGACAACCTGTGGAGGTGGAGTTGCTAGTCCCTGAGCCTTGAGGTAACAAGTGCAATGGAGAACCATTTCTAAAGGCTGCTCTGAGTCACAGCTAATTAAGGCATAAGGGAAATGATGTCTTTCCACCACAGGCCTAGGTTTCATTCTGTACCCCAATCAAATATTTTCCGCATGGTTCTCACCTGGAAAATTTCCCAGAGAATTGGCATATCACGTACATTTTTTTCATTCCTCTATAAACACAAAAGAGATTTCTGGAGGTGGTTACTGTATCCAGGAATGCCAGCATTTTCTTCTTAGGGAAGGACCTAACATTCAGCAATTATATTACTTTAGAGAGGGACAAATGCCCATTAGCAGTTAAATATGGATGGAAATTTTCTTAGATGAGGCCCAGAGCATGAGATCTGAAATCAGTAGATCTGAATTTGGTTAACTTGTGGCCTTGGATGAATCACTTGACCTCTTTGAGTCTCTGAGAAGTATGGATGATAATAACAATAATATCCCTTCTGTTAACCTTAGGGGCTATTGCTGCAAACAAGGAAATGCTATACTTTAGTTATGATCATTCCTGGGATGAAATTGGTATCAACGGTCCCTGAAAATACCTTAGGAAAGAGTCCATTTAGAAGGACTTAACGCAAATGTACATATTTTAGGCAGGTCATGAAGCTCTGAGGGAATTAAAAGGATCAGTCAATAAATATTTACTATCTATTATGTATAAAGCATTCTTGGCCCAGAGGGGAAAAGTGGGATGGGTAGAAAGGTAATAAGCATTGTTTCTGTCCTTTGGTGGAGAAGACAAATAAAAGTATGACCAGTACCAGGTAGATTGACAAATGTTGAATGAATAGTCCAGTCAGATAGTGCTAAGGATTTTCATGGGAGGGATTTCAAGGGGGTGAAAACATGAGTTTCGTTTGATGGATGGGTGGGATGCAGATGGGAGAAGACTTTTTCAGAAAAGAACAGGTGGGAACAAAGACTCTCAGCACAGGATAAACAAGACATTCACCTATCAAACACTCACTGCTTGTTCTACATTGTGCTGCTTTTGCATGCTACTTGTCCAGCGTAACATGTACATAATAACAGAGAATTAAGCTTTGTCAACCCTTTCTACTGATGAGGAACTTGAGGTTCAGCAAGATTATTGTTTTGTCCAAGGTTACATATTAAAGAAATGGTAGAGCTAGTCAGATTTTCTGACTCCCAAGTCCAAAAAATCTTTCCACAGTGTCTGCTGTTTGTTTGGGATCAGTTTGGATGGCATGGAGGTTTTCATTTTGGGGCAGTAAGGATGGAGAGAGGTCGGAGAGTACAGAATACTAAGTGCTAGCTGATCAGAGGCTACTGGACTTTGAATAGGGGAGCAACATAACCAAAGTTTGTTGAAGATTTCCAAGTTCAGGGCTTCCCCGTTGGCGCAGTGGTTGAGCTCTGGGTTGCGAAGCTGCCCGCAGCCTCTGCAGCGCTGGTTTGATCCCTGGCCGCCTGCGATGGTCCCACATGGTGCGCAGACCTCTCCTGCCACCCGCTGTTCCCCTCAGCAGTGTACTTTGTCGGTCTGCCTGTTTTGCTCCCCGCTCTGGCTCTGGTGAATTCTCTCACCCTCCCGCGCTTCTGACTGTACCCAGTGCTTGTATAAATAAATAAATAAATCTTAAAAAAAAAAAAAAAGATTTCCAAGTTCAAGGCTCTGTGGGGGCATAGGCTGTACCACCTAATAATAATTATTAATATTATTAAGTGTTTTGTTCAAGGTTACCTAATAAAGAAGTGGTAGAGCTAGTCAGATTATCTGAGTCCAAGTCCATAAGGGAGAAAGCAACTACCTTGTCATTTATTCTTGGCTGCTTCCACCTCTTGAGATTATTTTCTCGATTGTGTTATTCCTGGGCACACAGGAATCTGCACTTTCCACTCCAGAAGATAGCATCATATTTCAGTAATGGGCAAAGTGAAAGTGGTTCAGACTGATCCCAGATCCAGCAGTGAACTGAGGGGTAAAAGTGCCCACACACAGAGACTCTTGTAGCAACCAGATCACCGCCAAACCAAGCCTTCAGTAAGAGGTTTCTGTGTTATTTTCCTGAGACTTAATCCCTTGTGCCACCAGGGAGCCCCTAAAATACCTGTTTTCAATAATAAGAAATTGGTTGTGTAAATTATATCTTATACAGTAGAATGCTATGCAGCCATTAAAATGGTTCTTGTTGAAGGATATTTAATGACAAAAAAAGAGTCAAGATTATATTAAACTAAAGCTGAGGTCAATTTTTAATTTTTAAGAGTATATGATTGGCCTCCCGGTGGCGCAGCAGTTGAGCGCTGGGTTGCGAATCTGCCTGCAACCTCTGCAGTGCCGGTTCGATCCCTGGCTGCTCCCCGGCCACTGGAGGAGACCTCTCCTGCCGCCCATTGCTCCCCTCAGCAGTGTACTTCGGTCCTTCTGCCTGCTCTGCTCCCTGCTCTGGCTCTGGTGAATTCTCTTACCCTCCCTCGCTTCTGACTGTACCCAGTGCGTGTATAAATAAATAAATAAATCCTTTTTTTAAAAAAAAAAAAAAAAGAGTATATGCTCATGCTCATTAGAATGGCTGTTATTTAAAAAAAAAGCATATGGTGGTGTGGATATGGAGAAATTGGAACTCTTGTGCATTGCTGATAGGAATGTAAAATGACTCAGCCATTGTGGAAAACAGTATCATGATTTTTCAAAAAAATAAACCTAGAATTACCATTTGATCCTGCAATTCCACTTCTGGGTACATACACAAAATAACTGAAGGCAAGGACTCAAACAGCTGTTTGAATACCAGTGTTCATAGCAGCATTCTTCACAAAAGACAAAAAGAGGAAGCAATCCAGATGTCCGTTAAGGATGAATAACAAAATGTGCTGTATACATACGATGGGATATTATTATGCTTTTGAAAGAGATGAAGTTCTGACATGTGCTACAATATGGATGAACCTTGAAGACATTATGCTGAGTGAAATAAACCAGGATAGGACTAATAGTGTATGATTTCAGTTATTGAGTTACCTAGAAGTTGTCAAATCCATGGAGACATAAAGTAGAACAGTAGTTACCAGGCCTGAGGGTAGAAAAATAGGGAGTTACTGTTTAATGGGTACAGTTTGGGAAGTTGAAGAAATTCTGAAAGTGGTGGTGATTGGTGCAAGATTATGTGAATGTGTTTAATTCCACTGGGACTTAACCTTTAAAATGATAAATCTTTTTATGTATATTACCACAAAAAATTATTTTTAGAAAATTCTAAAAGGCCATATAGAAGGCTAAGTTGCAGATTATAGATGATTTTTTTTCAGTATCTTCTCTTTGATCTTTAAAATTAATTAGAAAAATTATTTTTAGTTACATGAGAATTATATAAATACTTCTTAACAAAAAATTAAACATTACCTCCCACAATCTCTTATACATGCATGCCTGAGCCCACTAAAATGGTAAGAATTGTTTTATAAATAGTTTATGTCATTTTAAACTTTTTTCACTCAATAGCATTTCTCAGATTTGATATCACTCTTTTCCAGTTTTATTTTTATTTTTTTTAAAAGATTATTTATACAAGAATTGGGGTACAGGCCAGATGCACAAGAGGGTGAGAGGATTTACCAGAGACAGAGTGGGGAACAGAACAGACAGACTGACGAAATACACTGCTGAGGGGAGCAGCGGGCGAGACAGGAGAGGTCTGCTGTGCCATGTGGGTTGCTCCGTGGCCAGCGGGGATTGAACTGGGACTGCAGAGGCTGCGGACAGCTTCACAGCGCTGTGCTCAACAGCCTGCACCACCAGGGAGGCCCTCCAGTTTTATTTTTTAATTATTATATATTATTCCACAGATGGATACATTATAATTTTTTTTTTTAAGAATTTTTTTTTTTAGGGCCTCCCCGGTGGCACAGCGGTTGAGCGCTGGGTTGCGAAGCTGCCCGCAGCCTCTGGGGCGCCGGTTCAATCCCCGGCTGCTCCCCGGCCACCAGAGGAGGGTCCCACATGGCGTGCAGACCTCTCCTGCCGCCCGCTGCTCCCCTCAGCAGTGTACTTCGGTCCTTCTGCCTGCTCTGCTCCCCGCTCTGTCTCTGGTGAATTCTCTCACCCTCCCGCCTTCTGACTGTACCCAGTGCATGTATAAACAAACAAACAAAACAAATAAATAAATAAATAAAACATGCCTCTATAAAAAAAAATAAATAAATAAAAAAGAATTTTTTTTTTTTTAATAGAGGCATGTTTTTATTTATTTATTTGTTTGTTTGTTTTGTTTATACATGCACTGGGTACAGTCAGAAGCATAGGAGGGTGAGAGAATTCACCAGAGCCAGAGTGGGAAGCAGAGCAGGCAGAAGGACCGAAGTACACTGTTGAGGGGAGCAGCGGGCGGCAGGAGAGGTCTGCGCGCCATGTGGGACCCTCCTCCGGTGGCCGGGGAGCAGCCGGGGATCGAACCGGCGCCGCAGAGGCTGCGGGCAGCTTCGCAACCCAGCGCTCAACCGCTGCGCCACCAGGGAGGCCCTGGATACATTATAATTTAACCAGTTACTTGTTGATGAACATTAGATTGTTGAATTGAGATTTTTTGCTATTGCAACTCATGCTGCAGGAACACAATTGAGGTTTTTTTAAACTGATACCAATAAAGTGTGTTACATTTGTAAAGAGGAAGTATATTTTAAAATATAAAATTATTTTTTAAATTTGAGCAGGAAAAAAGGTAGCGACTTAATGTCCCCGTTTTTTCTAGAGGCTGAGGTGCCCCAGGATGCCTATCACTTTTGAAGTATTAGGAATCAAGTAATAACACTTGATCTTCATTATTTTTTTCTCATGGAATTTAGAATAGTATAAATCCATCAACTCCCTAACTTTCAGGATCAAGTCAGAGGAACTGAGATATGGGGAGAGAGTGTTCAGCCCATAAAGGGGAGGAGGTGATAAGATAGATATCTCAGTCCTCACAGCACACCACATTCTTAGGTAGAAATGATACCATTTGATTTCTTGAAATAAGGCAGCCATATTAGCTCCTGTCACCACCTGATCTTCAGCTCCTAACCTTACACTTGGGATGCTGGAGACATTGGAATTAATGAGAAAATCAGCAAATTCCCAGCACCTTCTGCTTAGTGCCAGGTCATCTTTACCCACAGGTGCAACTGATTGTAAAATAAGTAAAGTTCTTGTATTCGACAAAATGGGTTACAATACAAAGGCTCTCCAGTTAAAAAAAAAAGAAAAGAAAAAGAAAAACTCCCCTCCCTCCTTCAAGTCTCTAATCTCATCTGTGAAAAAGAACTGTACTTTACTGTCCACAAAACAGTCTATTTTCAAAGTGAGAGGAGAATTGCTCTGAGAGGAGAGCCATCAGTAACTGGGATCGCGAATTCCTGCTTGTTTATAGAAAGCAGTGGCTAAGGGTAGACACTTTGAAACCACCTGTGAAAGAATTAAAGACCCAGGGGGGCAAAACCCCCATCACAAACAGAATCTCACTGATCAAGTGTGAAAGAAAAGGAAGAAAGAAAAAGCCAAGTAGATCTTTGCAGGCAACCACTAGATGGACATAGAATTCAAAAACATTCTTTAGTGAGATCAAGGATGGCAGGCTTTGAAGCCTGGAGGGCTGGCGAGTCTCAGAAACGGCCTGGCCGTGGCAATCCCCACACTGAAGCGTCCACAGTCTTGCACTTGCTGGAGTAAAGCATTTAAATTGGAACAATGTCAAATTTCACAGCTATCTTATGTCCAGTGACCTTACGGGACCCCAGGGAAAAGACAGATAAAAAATGATTGTTCTTAACAAGTTCCTGAAAGGGAAGAAGTCACATAGGCAACCTCAAGAAACAACTTTTCAAAATGCAGACATGCAGGGTAGCAAGCAAACAGTGTTTATTTATTCATCTATTTATTCTTTTTACTTATGACTGATGGTATGTTGCACTCCTCACAGAACACATATAAAGTTCTGTAAGTACAGTACATTTATTAATGAGGATGATGTTATTGTGGGAAAAGAGGAGATAACTAATCTGCATCATTTAATCATTTTGAAACAGGTTTTGTTAGAATGAGAGGACATAGTAGTATTTGACCAGCAAAAATCCGTACATTATGTGAAAAAATAATTGAGGACAAAGACAAGATCTCGAACTTTTGCTGTTTTCTAGACAAGGATTTTAATGACACTTCACACCCCCTAACTCTAAGAGAATTATCTTAATTTTTTTTCCCTTTTAAAAGAAACATTATCTCACTTTTCCCACCTCCTTTTCCAGAGGAGCCACTATCAGAGAATTCAGGTATATAATTCTGTTTTTATTTTGTATTTTTACATAATAAATATATATGGTCCCTAAAGAATTACGATTTTTTGTGTTAAAATTTTTTGTAAGTGCATAATACTGTATTCTAAATTTATTTATTTTGGTTATTTCACTCAACTTTGTTTTTACCACTTATCTTCCTTGTTTTTGCATTGATGTTTTAAAGGAATAAATCAAGCAGGAGGAGTAGAAAGAAAAAGCTTATTTAAAGCCAGAAAGAAAAAGAAAAATACTGGATGGTCTCACTCATAGCAGGAATTTAGAAAACCTAAATAAGGGACCAGGAAAAAAGACTAATTATAGTAAAAAATAAAAATCAACAAGCAACTATAAACCAGAGACACACTGTAGAGGGCGGGGTAGGAGGGATTACAGTCAAAATAAGGGGGCTGGGAATTGTATGGGGACTATAACCAAGATGAAAATGCATACATTGTGCAAAAATGAAAAATGATGTAAAAAATACATGAAATAAAAATTAAAAAAAAAAGAAAAAGCTTATTTACACCAGAATAGTTACATTTATGTTTCTGCCCGTCTTTAATTGGGAGACTAAAGTCGGGAGGACTTCTTGGAAGAAGGGAGTCCTAAATTGAGTTACTGAAACATGAAAATATGCTAAGTGACAAAGAATGCCATAGGGCATTTCAGGAAAAAAAAATTTTTTTAGTTTCCTAAAATAGGAATTATGAGGTTTGCTTTATGATCTTTCCTTCACTATTTAAAATATAGCATCGATGACTTTTTCTTTTAACTTTTTGCCTTGATGAAGGCTTATGACTGTAAGAGATACATTTAGAAAGGGATGCTACACTTAGGGGAAGTAAAGTCAATAAAACAAAACAGCTCTAGAAATCCTATACTTAAGTCGAACAGGTATACAACAACCAATTACAAATGAAAGAATCTTTGATCAGTGGAATCTTTAGAGTGCGCTGAATAAAATACATTCAAAATGTATTTGGAGAGTGAGATAAAGATATGGAGGTCAAATGAGTGCTGTGTATGTTAGTAGTTTTAATTTTACCTTGTCAGCACCCTTGTGTACAAAACTTGAGAGCAAGACTTTGATTTGTTCAGGTTTCTGTAAGGAGGGGCTACAGAATCCTTGAAGCATGATTTGAAAAAGATGGATAAGATATTCCACCCAAAATTCAACATCACCTTTAATCTTGCCCTCTCCTCCTCTAATCCCTAGGTAATGTTTTGTGCTTCTTTTGCAGGAAAGCAATTTTGTTAATCACTTTAGCACCAATTCTTGCATCCCTGGCAATACTCAGAACTGCTTCCATCCAAGTCTTTGATGTGGGAAAGAAACACACACACTCTTTCGCATGTAATCTGAAAACAATTCACCTCTTGCCAATGAATGCACAGCACTCCACTTTAATAGAGAGCAAGTTCTGTGGAGGTTTCTAATCCTTTCTGCCAAAGAAGAGAAGAGAGAATCACTCAGGTAGCCCAACCTCATTCAGGAGTTAAAATCACTTGGAATGTTTTGTGGTGTGTTTGGGGCTTTTTAAAATATCACTTGCTGAAGATTACTGCACTCAGGGGAAATCAAAACAACTCAAGATCAAAAAAAATAAATAAATAAAAAATAAAAAATAAAAAGATTCCCCATCCCCAACTCAAACAGGATATTCTTCTCAATGCAGATAACTCTTGATCTAAGTGTATTATAAGAAACCTGCTTTAATCCCTCAAAGCAATGGTGTTATAGATAAGTAGCAGTAACTGAGGTGGCTTAAATTCCAGAAATGTACAAAAGATTTGGTTGGAAACAAAACTAAAACAGAAAGCTCAATCTCATTGCTGTGACTTGAAGGGGTAAATTTAGGGCTGTAAAAATGCAAAGAATGATGTCTAAAAGAGAAATAGCCATAAAAATCTAGAATTGTCTTAATGGTTTTATAGGTAACTTACGGTGTGTTTCAATGTGTTTTTGTAGCGTGTATAAGCATTGTAAGAAAGTGAAATTGTTTTACTGATTTTGGGTCTGATGGACTTGATTTGAAAATTTTTATGTACTTACTATGATGTTACAATATTCTGAAACTATTTCGTCAGTGATTTTTTCTTTTTTTATAATTTTTAGTTGAATTTAGTCCTTTTTAGTCCTTGTTTATTCCTTTTCCTAAACGTATCACTGCTTTAATGTAATAGGGTGGACTTTATTCTTTTCTTTCTGTCAGTAATCATCCTACTTTAACAATTTGGGTATCATTTTGATATACTTTCTGACATCTCAGTTAACATACTGCAAATTACCCCTACCCCCTTCTTCACTATAGGTCTGTTACAAAGTAATGGCAGTTTCTTTCAGTGTGGCCTTTTACATTTACTTAAAATATTTGAAAATGCCCTTTCACTTTTTAAAGAGAAATAAAACTTACTTACTAGGTAATACATGCTAATAGTTTATAGTCAAAAATTCAAAAGGTATAAAATAGTATATAGTGAAAAGAAACCCTGTGCCCCATCCACCCAGTCCCTCTTCTTAGAAGCAAACACTGCTACTAGGGTTTTGTGTATCTTTCCAGAGGTATTTGGCATATAACAGTCAAGGCACGAATATAGTTTCCCTTCCACAAGTAGCAATACATTACACACAGTGTTCTGTATTTTGCTTTTTTCACTTAATGTATATTAAGGATCCTTCTATAACAATGCATATGATATTCATTCTTTTTCACAGCTGGTTGTTAGTCTGTGCTACAGATGTTTCATGGTTTATTTAAGCAGATTAGAATACATTTGACCCAAACATTTCTATTCTCTGTCAGTGGCTTACTTTTTTTCTAACGTTGGTCCTGTGAGTCAGTCATGGGTACTGTTGAATAGTGATTTTAGTTGTAACATGAAAGGCTCTTCAGCAAATATAAAACAAATTATTTTTTAAACGTTTTATTTTATTTTTTTTTTATAGAGGCATGCTTTATTTATTTATTTATTTGTTTGTTTGTTTGTTTTGTTTATACATGCACTGGGTACAGTCAGAAGCGCGGGAGGGCGAGAGAATTCACCAGAGCCAGAGCAGGGAGCAGAGCAGGCAGAAGGACCAAAGCACACTGCTGAGGGGAGCAGCGGGCGGCAGGAGAGGTCTGCGCGCCATGTGGGACCCTCCTCTGGTGGCCGGGGAGCAGCGGGGATCGAACCGGCGCCGCAGAGGCCGCGGGCAGCTTCGCAACCCAGTGCTCAACCGCTGCGCCACCAGGGAGGCCCTATTTTTTAAACATTTTAAAGCATTAAAAAATTATCCAAAGGGATATGAGATTACTGTTAAAAAAACAACAACAAAAGCCAGCAGCACAAACCTGGCATTATGGAGTTGTATGATGCCAAGACTTTCAGTTGTATTCCTCTTAGTCTCATCATGAATCCCCCTAGATTGTGTCATGCCTTTACGGCTCAAAAATTTAAAATTCTGTTGTCCCTGTATGAGTTAAGATAGGATACTGAATTGAGAATTTTCTAATAGTTGATGTTAACTTTAATACTTTTAACCTATGAAATATTATTAAAAATTTTAATGTATTATTGAGGTAATATATTTTTATTGAGGTAACATATACAACACTATAGGTTCACACATCTTCAATGTATGTTGCTACATCATGTCCCCCACCTAAGCCATCAATAATCCTCTACTACAGTCTTTAAAATATTATTAAATATTGTTTTACCCACCAGTTTGATATGTTGTCTTATACATGACTTAGGACTCAAATCAGGGGAATTGGAGCTTCTAGATGACTTTAGTTCTTTGGAAGAGCTAGTTTAACCATGGGGCTTGGCCATTTGTGAATTTTTTCCTGTTATTTAGTGGCCCAAGAAGAGATGGAGATCTTGAGAAATTTTGTGTTACGTCTCCTGGATTGTACCACATATCTGCTGAGAATGGTCATGCCATGCATGAGCACCTGGGCAAGAGTTCCTTTGTATTTCGTGGTGTCTTCATAGCACTTGGAGGCCCATCCCCTTACCAAGTAAGGGTATGAACGCTTAAGTCTGTCTGGCCAGGACTGATTATCTGCGTGATTATTGTTTAGTTCTCAGTGAGACTGACTTCAGTTTTAGCCTTTTGATCTGTCCATTTTGCTCCTAATTTATGAGCTTCTATCACGGATGTGAAGTTTAGCTTCTTACTGCTCACTCTTAGAGGGAAACTTTTCTAGTGGAAGCCTTTCTTCGGTGTGAAGCAGAGCTGGTATTGATGTGTAGTGACAGAGTTGGTGGTCTGGTGGCCATTGTCCTGTTAGGAGCAGGTGAGCTTGCTAAATTCCTTGTGTTTGGAAACTTCTCCTTTGCTTGTGTTGCCAAAGGAAGAAGATTCAAGCTGTACTCCTTGTTTCCAGGTCAACCTGCTGATTGGGAACCTGAGACGAGGCCCTGGGGCTAGCTGGGACTTCTTCCTGCTTTTCTGTTCATGAGAGTAACTAATGATAGCATTACTTAGCAGAGAAATGTGGAAATGTTTTCTTTTCCTCACTAAGTTTCATTTTATATTTTATCATTCTCACCCCCTGACATGCTCTTCTACCCATTATAGAGCTATGATCCCTTAAATTCTGCGTCCATATATCATTTATATAAAATTTGTGCTCTGATTTCTCAGTTGTAATATTAAGAGTGTTTCTGGGAATGATATCTGACTCTTTAAAAAATGAATCTTTCTAGTAGAGCTGTTAATTTTAATGACTAGAAATCTTAAGTAGAGGTTTACATCTTGTTAGAGGTGACCTTATGGGGCATTTTTACTTTTTTCTTTTGCATTTGGGGTGACAGGAGAAGGTTTTATAATATCATGAATTTCTATAACTCAGGAAATACACTGCCTTGATCTGCGTTACAATTTTTTAAAAGATTTATTTATGCATACAAGAACTGGGGTACAGGCCAGAGGTGTGGGGAATGAGAGGATTCACCAGAGACAGAGTGGGGAGCAGAACAGGCAGATTGACTGAAATACACTGCTGGGCCTCCCAGTGGCGCAGCGGGTTGAATGCAGTGCTGTGAAGCTGCCTGCAGCCTCTGCAGTGCAGGTTCAATATTCCCAGCTGGCCAGGGAGATTCCCACATGGCGTGACAGACAATGGTAGTGGTAGTGTTATGCTCTATGCCTTGAAAGTGAAATATAAAAATTATTTGGAATTCTTCTGTGTGAGATATTTGTAAAAAACTAGCTTAATTAAATTATTTTTTTAAATTTATTTTGAGAGTTTGTGCTGTTTTCATTGCTTTTTTTTTTTTTAATGCCCATAATGGCATCTCTTTTATTTATTTGTTTGTTTGTTTATTTATACAAGCAGTGGGTACAGTCAGAAGCACGGGAGGGTGAGAGAATTCACCAGAGCCAGAGCAGGGAACAGAACAGGCAGAGTGATGAAATACACTGCTGAGGGGAGCAGTGGGCGCCGCAGGAGAGGTCTGTCGCGCCATGTGGCACCCTCACCGGCGGCCGGGGATCGAACCAGCGTTGCAGAGGCTGCGGGCAGCTTCGCAGCCCTGCGCTCAACTGCTACGCCACCAGGGGAGGCCCCTTAATTAAATTTTTTTTTTTTTTATAGAGGCATGTTTTTATTTATTTTTTTGTTTGTTCGTTCGTTTTGTTTATACATGCACTGGGTACAGTCAGAAGCGCAGGAGGGTGAGAGAATTCACCAGAGCCAGAGCGGGGAGCAGAGCAGACAGAAGGACCGAAGTACACTGCTGAGGGGAGCAGTGGGCGGCAGGAGAGGTCTGCGCGCGATGTGGGACCCTCCTCTGGTGGCCGGGGAGCAGCCAGGGATCGAACCGGCGCTGCAGAGGTCGCCGGCAGCTTTGCAACCCAGCGCTCAACTGCTGCGCCACCAGGGAGGCCCTAATTAAATTATTTTTAACATGTAGGTATAAAAACTTCTTAGGCGTTTTCTTTAGAAAGCCTGATTATCATGGCAATACATATTCACTGCAGAAACTTAGAAAATGCAGGAAGATGTAAAGCAACAGAAAAAGAACTACCTGTGAGTCCTCCTCTCATAGGCATCCATTTCTAGCATTTGTTCATATTGCCTTCTAGTAATTTTCTGCATAAAGTAACTTTTAAGTAGTACTTTAAATTATCTCATATGAAATAAAAATACTTTATCATTGAATATGACAGTATTTCTAATAGTATTTCAGAATATAAACTACTAACTTGGTAGTTTCTGAAAACGACACTTTGACCTCCTTATCCTTTCACTTATGAGGTGCTCAAATGTTTATAAGTAGAGCATTCAATGGTAGGCCTCTTCTTTTGCTTTCTAAAACTCAAATTTGTTCTTTATTTTACTATTACATAATGCATGTTTTATTTTTTTTTTAAGATTATTTTATACAAGAACTGGGGTACAGGTCAGAAGCACGGGAGGGTGAGAGAATTTACCAGAGCCAGAGCGGGGAGCAGAACAGGCAGACGGAGCAGAACAGATAGACGGAGCAAAGACACTGCTGAGGGGAGCAGCAGGCGAGGCACGAGAGGTCTGCTGCTTTGCAGCACGGCGCTCAACCTCTGTGTCATCGGGAGGGCCCCATAATGCATGTTTTAAAATGGAATAATGTTTGAGTAAACTCATTGGCTAGTTAAAAACTGGCAATGGTCTGGGCTTCACATCTCCAAATTTCTTGTTGTACGGTGTGTTTGAATTCATGACAACTCTATTTTTCTTTATGAGAGAATTTATTTTGTAAAGGTAATACATACTTGTCACTTACAAGATCAAGCAATACAGTAAGTACATAGTAAAATCCAAAAATTCTGCTACCTAGAAGTAACCATTATTAACCTCATTCCAGAAAATTTCCTTTTGCATATGTAAGGGAGGGATAAATTTACAAAAAAATGCTCATATAATACATAATACATAAATTGCTACTTTTAAGAGAAGAAAATGAAGCTAAGTTTAGTTAAATATTCTTTTGCAATATATATTCTCACAAATCCCATTAAAGTTTTGCAAAAAGATTATGAGAAGCATTAAGGGGTTGTAGGTTTGTCTGTATATAAAAAGTAATTGAGACAAGAGCAAAAGTTACTTTGAAGCAGCTTTTGTTTAGATAATAGTACTGCTAGATGGACAGAGGTAAAGTATAACATTTAGATATCTTCTTATTAGTTGTAAGGGGCCTTAGAGGACCTTGAATTCAATGCCTTATTCCATTTTTTGCTATGTATGGCAAAGGCCTGATTCAGAATACAAGATTTGTAGTTATATTATCTGAATTGATACCTGTTCTGCCAGTTAGCAACCATGTGGCCACAGGCCTCAGTTTCATCTTCTCCAAGACAGGCTAGTAGTAGCTTTTTCATGTGCTTGTTGATAGGCATAAGGGAGACAATACCTGTAAAGTTCTTATGTTAATAGTGTCTCATACACAGTAAGAGCTGAATAAATATAAGCTATTATTATTATAGAGGAATGTTAGCATCTGAGCCAGAGTATGACATTGAAAACTGTCATTCACAAAATAATCTCTTTCTCATTCATCTTAGAATAACTTCCTTATTAAAGCTGCCTACTCCACAAGTTAAAGGCTGGGGCCCTTAGGACTTAATGAGTGGACATCTGGGCATGAGAGTGCTGGATGTGTGAATAGGCTCCTGATTGTCACCTGTATTTATATGAATGGACAGAATACAGTTCTAAACATAATTATACACTACCTATAACAGCAACAATCACTACTATGCATGTTGCTTACATGAACATGCAGAAAGAATTTTATATCCGTGTTTAAAAATCCTCCTTAAAAGTAAACCGATACTGGGCCTCCCCTGGTGGCGCAGCGGTTGAGTGCTGGGCTGCGAAGCTGCCCCCAGCCTCTGCAGCGCTGGTTTGATCCCTGGCCACCAGCAAGGATCCCACAGCGCAGACCTCTCCTGCTGCCCGCTGCTCCCCTCAGCAGTGTACTTCGGTCCATCTGCCTGTTCTGTTCCCTGTTCTGGCTCTCTGGTGAATTCTCTCACCCTCCCGCACTTCTGACTGTACCCAGTGCTTGTATAAATAAATAAACAAATCTTTTAAAAAAAAAAGTAAACTGATAATAGTTTTTCTAAAAACAAGGTATGAAATTCACACTGAGCTTTAATTTTTAATATACTGTGAATTATTCCATGTTTTTGGCATAGAGTGTTTTTGGTTTTTAATTTGAATTTTATTAGTAATATGCAAATTAAGGGCCTCCCCGGTGGCGCAGCAGTTGAGCGCTGGGTTCGATCCCTGGCTGCTCCCCGGCCACCAGAGGAGGGTCCCACATGGCGTGCAGACCTCTCCTGCCGCCCGCTGCTCCTCTCAGCAGTGTACTTCGGTCCTTCTGCCTGCTCTGCTCCCCGCTCTGGCTCTGGTGAATTCTCTCACCCTCCCGCGCTTCTGACTGTACCCAGTGCTTGTATAAACAAAACAAACAAACAAATAAATAAAACATGCCTCTAAAAAAAAATATGCAAATTAAAATTATTAATAAAAAACTTTATAAAAACCAAGGTAAATTTTACCCCCCCCCCACCTTATTTCATTATGACTGGCTCCTGAATTTGAACTTTGAGGAAGCTGATGATTTTTTTTTTTTTTTAAAGATTTATTTTTATTTATTTATTTATACAAGTACTGGGTACAGTCAGAAGCGCAGGAGGGTGAGAGAATTCACCAGAGCCAGAGCGGGGAGCAGAGCAGGCAGAAGGACGGAAGTACACTCTGAGGGGAGCAGCGGGCGGCAAGAGAGTTCTGCGCGCCATGTGGGGCCCTCCTCCGGTGGCCGGGGAGCAGCCGGGGATTGAACCTGCGCTGCTGAGGCTGCGGGCAGCTTCGCAACCCAGCGCTCAACCGCTGCGCCACTGGGGAGGCCCCACAGTTGATTTTTTTGACATACCCAGTCCTAAAAATGAATTTTAAAAAAAATGATTTTTTTGTAGTGTGGTTCTTTTCAAGTTTGGGTTAAACCTCAAATTGGATTTTGTTGGTGGGGGAAGGGTAGGGAGAATTGATGAAAAATTGTAGTTGCTTCTTTAAGCTGAGACTAAACTAGGTTAGAAACGTTATTTTTTAATGCTCAGGAATTTAGGGATACAAGTTACCACCAGATAACAGAATATATGTCAGTTTTCCATTTTGACTTTTCCTTTCTGCATAGGGAGTACTTTGACTTTTTTTTTTTTTTTAAGATTTATTTATTTAGAGAAGTACCGGGGCACAGGCCAGATGCGTGGGAGGGTGAGAGGATTCACCAGAGACAGAGCGGGGAAGACTGACGCAGACTGACGAAATACACTGCTGAGGGGAGTAGTGGGCAAGACAGGAGAGGTCCGCCTTGCCATGTGGGCATCTTCCCTGCGGGTGGGGATTGAACGGGCACTGCAGAGGCTGCGGATAGCTTCACAGCGCGGTGCTCAACCGCCTGCGCCACCAGGGAGGCCCGGGAGTACTGTGACTTTTTAAAGAATTCTTTAAACCATAAATTCTGCTTTAAACAGTTCACTTGTCCCCTAGTTTGGATGTGGATGAGTGATTTTTCAAATGATGTTTTAATTTCTTCATCAATGAAGGTGACATGGGATAAAGAGTAAACTGCACTTGTGTGACTGGATTTTAATCCTGACAGTTTAACTTGGGTTAATTAAGTAGTTTTCTGTCCCTTCATGGTGCTCTACTAAAACTAGGTATAATGTGGATGACCTACTCAGCTTTAATTGGTGTAAAGGAATGGTTCAAAAATAGTCAAATGGTAAATTACAAATGTGACTAACATAAATCTGAACACCAAATGTAGAAACGTTATGATGTATTCCTCAATGTCTTGCTTCTAGAGTGGCTCACAGTACATGATAACTGTTGAGCTGATGATGCCATTACCTCAGTTTGCAGTTTTCCTACCTTAACAGTTTTCTAACAGTATAGTACTGTGAATAAGTATATTTCTTTATAATGATCTCTAAGAGAGGAACAAAATTATTTCCTTGCACTGCAGTGTCATATTAATATTGTTTTTAATAAGTAAAAACCACTGAATGGAGTTTGGAAATCTTTGTCTACACTAACCCCTCACCCCTTCTTTTTTTTGGGTAAGGATATTTTTTGTAACAGGATTTGACCTGTAACTATTACCTGAGAATTTTCTTAGAGGAGTTCAAAGCATTTTACAGGGATCATCTCATCCCTCGAAAGTCAGGCAGAGGTATTATCTCCACTACAAACTGAGAACACTAAAAGGACAAGATAGGTGGGGTTTTTGTTGTTGTTTTGCTAAGATCAAAAAGTAATTCCAGGGCAAAGCCAGATTCCAGTTTGACCTTGTTACATGATGCTTCTGTAGCACTATAATGTGATGTAGTTGCTTCCCAAGTCTCTCCTTGGCTATGCTAGATATTGAATAATTTCCAGAGTTGACTTCTCATTCATTCTTGCTCTCTGAAAATGGGTCTTAAGAAGAAAATACAAAATAAAAACCTCAAGTTCTCTCTGTCAGAATTTGAGGGACAGGATACACAGCCAGGGATAAACATCTTCCTCCCCACCCCCACTTCTAGCCCAGTACTGTCCACAGTAAGACAAAATACAGGCTGTCAATGCAAGTCTCATGTACAAATTAAAATTACTAGTGGTTACATTAAAATATATTTTACGCAGTGTATCAATAATATTATCACTTCAAGGGGGTGGGGCGCGGGGAGGGGAGGGATTGGGGTCAAAATAAGGGGGTTGCAATTGTGTGGGGAATATAAAATTTATTTAAAAAATATCACTTCAATATAAAATTACTGAGACTAGTTCACATACTTTTCCCTGTATATCTTCAAAATCTGCTGTGTATTTCACCGTTTCAGCATATTTCAATTTGAACTAGTGACATTTCTGATGCCTAATAGCCAGCCACCTGTGACTGGGGGGGATCCTGTTAGACAGCATGTCTAAACTTCAGTAGGTTTTTCTTAGTAGATCTCCCTTCAGATCGTTGCTCATGTGAGTGGAATGAGTAGTGTGGGGAAGGGCTCCTAGGTGACCTTGGATAATCCACTTGCAGTTGGGTGGTGACTAATAAACCCTACCTAGCCTTGCTATTTTCCAGATACCAACTGGGGTTAGTGGATCCCATCTAGAAGACTGCCACTTCCCTAAATAGCTAAAACACAAGCGCATTGCCAGGACCAGGTTCATACCCTGTGTGAGAACCTGGGCTAAGGAACCTGTCCATTTCCAGGACTGCTGTTTTGTGGGGCCCTGGTATGTGGCCTGTGGAAAGAAGGCATCAGCAGCAGAGGAAGAGGAGGGCTTCCAGAGAAGGAAGGCCAGCCAAGTGGGGGCTTCTTGAGGGCAGGGACTCCAAATAGGCGCTTCTTGAAGGTTAAAGTTCTTTTTCGGCCTTGGTCAGGTCCTTAACGGGCTCCCAAGCCAGGTGAATGAATGCCTGTGCTTCCACCGAGCGTTAGGGGCGGCCTCGGGGGCGAGGATGGGGCGGGGGTCTGTCCCAGTGCCCGGCCCGCACCCCGAAGCGGCTTCTCGGCGCGGGTGTGAGGGGCGGGCCCAGGCTTCGGCCCGCGCCGCCCCATGTGACCCGGTCCGACATGGTGTCGCCTCCTCCCGGGCGGCGGCGGCGGCTCGGGCTCGGTTCCGCGTCGGGCCGGCCCGGGGGCCGCTCATGGGCAGCCAGGGCCGCTCGGGGCCCCCGGGGAGCGCGGGATCCGGCGAGGGCGAGAGTGCGGACGCGAGGAGGCTGCAGGAGGGAAGGGTCGCCAGGGGGAAGCGGAGGAAGGGGAAGGGGAAAACAGGAGCGGGGCCAGGCGGAAGAGGAAGAGGCGCGGAAGGGAAGCCGGCGCCGCCAGAGGAGGAGGCATCGGGGCCCGGGGCCGAGGCGGGAGCAGGGGCAGGCCCGGGCGAGGAGGGAGAGGGGCCCGGCGGCCCGGAGGACGGGGCGGGAGGGCGCCTGAGGGAAGCCGAGGGCAGCGCGGAGGCCGGGAAGGCGGCACGAGGACGAGATGACGGGAAGAAGGAGGGACGGCGGGTTAGGACTGGGCGGCGGGAGGACCCAAGGCCGGGGAGAGCGCAGGGACGAGGGGGCCAGGTTTGGGGCCGCGGCACAGGCACGGGGGCGGCCATGGCGACGGCGGCCGAGGAGGAGGAAGAGGAGGCGGCGTGGGAGCCGGCCGCCCGCCCGGCCGCGGGGTCCGCGCTCTGGCGCCTGCCGGAGGAGCTGCTGCTGCTCATCTGCTCCTACCTGGACATGCGGGCCCTTGGCCGCCTGGCTCAGGTGTGCCGCTGGCTGCGGCGCTTCACCAGCTGCGACCTGCTCTGGCGCCGGATAGCCCGGGCCTCGCTCAACTCCGGCTTCACGCGGCTCGGCACCGACCTGTAAGCGCCCGCTAGCCCGCCCACCCCCAGCCCCGGGCCGGCCAGCGTCCCGGGAAAGGGCGGGGCGCCGCGGCCTGGTCGGCCTGGGGCCCAGTTCACCCCAAATTCCGAAGCCCAGCCCGGGTCTCCACCGAGGCCCTCTCTTAGCACCTAGGGGGTTCCAGGGCCCCTCTTCTTGAGGCCCCCAGCCGGGGAAGCTTCTCAAGAGCATCCATCAGTCAGCACACTCCCTGGGGTGGCTCCTCACAACTAGCCAGGTCAAGCGTTCCTCGGTTGTCTTTTCGCAGACTTGCTCTGCTGTGGCTCCTCAGCTTCTGTGGAGCCCGACTGGCCTGTGGCTTTTAACACCACCTCCTGTGCAGGTCTAAGACCCAGGTCCACTGTGTGGTCTGTCAGGACGTTTGTGTGGTTATTTGTCCTCTCACCTTCTTGTAAAGGTTCTTTGGCTTCAGGACTTGGGTAAAATGAAATACGGAGAAGGGGCTTAAACCCAACAAGCAGGCCCTAGGTCCAAGTGTCAACCATAGTTTATACCTCAGGAAGGGTGCCTGCTTATGGCGCGGATTAGGGCTAGGCTGAATACAAAGGCACGTTATGGCAATTTGGCCTGCTTCTGGTATGGGCTGAGACCTGTGAATGAAAAACTTTCCTGAACCACTTAAAATGTTAAATATGAAAGGGAAAATATGTATATAGAGTTGGAGGGAGTAAAAACTTTCAGTTTGGGTTAAAACATCCAGTTTGGGTTAATCCAGTATAATAACATTAAAGTTTGTTAAAACACCTCTAGACAACTATTTTCATTTTTAAAAGTTACCTTTCAGTTGCATACGTCTCCCTACCATTTAGTTGCTGTCAGTGCTCCTATCAGAATAGGTACATAATAAATATGACTTGTATCACGAGATTGTAAACATTCCTCTAATATTAAACTTTCATATTGTGTCTAGCATTTTGCTGTTATAGATAGCAATGGGATAAATAATTTTATGTATTTTGGGTAATAGCTTTATTGAGCTATATATCACATGCCATATAATATGTGTCTTTTTTAATTAGTTCCTTAGGATAAATTCTTGAGGTTGGCATTGGATGAAAGGTTAATAGGTTGTAAAGGTGTTATATCAAGTTACAGTGGTTCCAGCAGAGAATGACTGAACTAGTTTCATGTGAGAATTTAAAAAAAATTTGCTGCTTTAGTGGACATATCTTGGTATCTTTTGTTATTTTGCATTTCTTTTACCACTGAACAGGATAAATATTTTCCCATGTGTTTCTTTCACCTGTGAGATTTTCTGTTCCTAGTCTTTGCCCATTTATTATTAGAGTCTTGATGTTTTTCTTAAAATTGGAATTCTTGTAGGTCATAGATATTAGACTCCAATCTGTCATCTTTGATGCAAATATAAAGTAGATCTGCCCATATTTTGTGATTTTTTTCTTTTGCCCACAAAGCCGAGAAATGTATAGTTTCTCCATAGACTTGATAACTTTCCTTAATATTCTGATTTTCTTATAATTTTATTTTTTTAACAGTTAACACTTTAATCAGTATCATTTTTGTTTTGGTGCGAGGGGTGAATTCACTTATACTGTTTTCTTCCTAAACATCTGTGTAGTTATCCCTGTACCTTTTGTTAAATAATTCTTTTCCTCCTTTCAGAAAGTTTGTTTTTCCAAATATTAAGTTTATATTTGTATATGTATGCACATATATATGGGTATGTGTATGCAGCCTGTGCCACTTAGAAATGGGGATTCATTATGTATCCTAGACAGTCTCATCATTGTGCAAACATCATAAAGTGTAATTTCACCAACGTAAGTGGCATAGCCTACTACACACCTAGGCTAGGCACAGGGGCCATGGATATTCTACCTGTCCTTGACAGGTTAGTTGTTAAGTGACAGATGATTTAGTGTATGTGTGTGTTTGTTTTTTTTTAAGGATTATTTATGCATACGAGAACTGGAGTACAGACCAGAGGTGCAGGGGGTAAGAGGATTCACCAGAGACAGAGTGGGGAACAGAATAGGTGGATTGACTGAAATACACTGCTGAAGGGAGCAGCGGGCGAGACAGGGAGAGGTCTGCTACGCCATGTCGGTCACCTCCCTTGCGCCACCAGGGAGGCCCCTAGTGCATGTGTTTATATTGGATCTCTATATAACCTCAGTTTTGTTCCACTGCTATAGTTTTACATTTCCATACTATTAAAAATATTGTTGCTTTTGATAGAGCCCAATTATCTGTTAGACTATCCTTGTTTGATTTTGCATGTTTGTCACTCACCCCCAGAAAAAAAAAATCCTGTGCCTTTTCAAAAGTTTTTATGACTTTCACTGTGAAGTTCCCACATGTCTGTTTTCCGTGTATTCCCAAATATATTTGGCAATCTCTTTCAATATGTTTTCCAGCTGGGTATTATTAATGGTATACAAAATTACTTTAATTTTTTGTAAATATTGAACCTGGTCATTTTGATGAACTTCTATTAATTCCAGTACAATTTTTGTTAATGATGATAATGATGCTTTGGGATTTTTTTGAAATGCAGTCTTAATTACCTTCTTTTTCAAAGAACATAGCGGTTGATATGTAAAAGAAATTAAAATAAGTGGAAACCAAACCAATCAAAGCAAAGTTTGGTTTTCCTTATAGAGATTAAGTGAACAAATGAAAGAATTCATGTTTATTTTTCTTTTCATTTCAAATGCTCTAAAGGAGAAAATGGGAATGAGTGTGCATTCTATAAGCAATAATAAAGTGAAAATGTGTTTATGGTATAAAGTGCTTTGAGACTGTCAAGTGATATGATTTTAGTATTAGCCATGTGTGTTTTGATTTCTTGACTGTCCTAGGATGAGGTATCTAGGAAGTTGTTTTTCCACAGTACTTGATAAAGAGCAGGGTCACTGCTCATGTTTTCTGAGTTGCGGGGAGAAGTTATACGTATTACAGCAGGTGGAGAGAGTGTTTACCAGTGTGGTCTCTTTCTGGACAGCTGCAGAGATGTGATAAGCCACCAAGAGAGTTGTTGTCATCTCTGGAGGGAGACAGCATACATCCCAGCCCTCTTTGTGCATAAAGGAACCTGGGTCCAAAGTACAGTGAGAGAATGGCTGCTTGGGTAGTTGGCAGGGCTATAATATAGACTTTGGGCTTATTTACTGCAGTCTGGACATTGAGATAAGTTTTCAGAAGTACAACCCAAAACTTCATTTATCAGAAGCAACACAGCCTCACTGGACCTGAATTTTACCATCTTTAGAGAATGGGAGTAACATACCCAGTAATATGAGGCTTACATGTAGTAATGTGTAGTTGCCAGCACATTGTCCAGTCATAGTAGTAGTAAATTGTTGTAAAATGGAACTTTTTTTTTAAAAGATTTATTTTCATTTATTTATGCATATGAGAACTTGGTTGTATGCCATACAAGAACTTGGGTGTATGTGGGGCACAGGGGATGGTGAGAGGATTCATCAGAGATTGAATGGGGAGCAGAACAGGTGGATCTACTGAATGACACTGCTGAGGGGAGAAGCGGGCAAGGCAGGAGAGGTCTGCTGCGCCATGTGGGTCAGCTCCCTGGCGGGGGATGGAATTCATGCTGCAGTGGCTGGAAATAGCTTAATAGCTGAGACTTTAACCCCTGTGCCACCAGTGAGGCCCCTAAAAGTGAAACTTTTTATTTGCTTGGGTTCTCCTGTAATCAGTATGTATATAACAAAAGTGGTTTTATTTAGAGTGTGCCTGAAGTCAGGTGGATGAAACACGTGAGAGAGAGAGAGAGAGAGAGAGAGAGAGAGAGAGAGAGAGAGAGAGTGTGTGTGTGCACGCGCGTGCACAAACATCGCTTCTCTTACCTGTCTTGAATGTTTTTAGAAACATGACAGCAAAACCTGTTGGCTTAGAGTCTGCATTGCCTACCAAAGTGACTCTTGATTCTCAGAAACACAGACTACTAAAGTTTAGTGACCTTCCGGCCCAGGGCAAGTCTCGTTCAGTTTGGCTGTTCCTAACTGATCATAGCTTTGTTGAGTAAGATGAACTGTTTTGGTTCCTTGTGATTTGTTAATGGTCTTATACTTGTGCTTGAAGGCATTTTGACCACTTAAAACCACAAACAAATAATTTGCTTCCCTTTAGGCCTCTTGCCCAAACACTGGTAGTTATCCTGACCCTCTGTGTGTGTGTGTGTGTGTGTGTGCGCACGTGCTCGCGCCCATGTGTGTTTAAATTAGACATAAAGATAATTTGAGTCAGTCATCTGGGTTAAAATCAGTTTTGTTTAAATATTTCACAAAGCCTAGGGGAACAGAAACATCTTTAATATAGAAAAATGAAGGAACTATTTTATAGAACTGTTTTTTAAGTTTTCCTGAATGAATAGTGGAAAAACTATCTTAATTCATTCTTTCGGAACAAAACAGTGACAGTTGACTGTCATTTTTATAATGTAGGCTAAATATAAGAAGTTAAATTGACATAACAAATGAAAAAGCAGAAGTGCTGTCTGCAAATTCTGATCCTGAAAATTAAAAGCAAAGAGTGGAAAGAAGAATGTGTGTTTGTTTATAAATCTACTTTTAAAGAAATATTTTTGTCAGTCTTAGGGAAAACTTACTTGATCTTCTACCTCCCAAATTAAATCCTACATGCTTAAAATTGAATTTTACTTAAATGTCCTTCCAGCAATACCCGATGCTCTCTTGCATTTGCCTGTGATAGAGATTCCTAGAATTTAACAATAGCTGTTTAGGGAGTAAGGCTCTTGAGGTGTTTGCCCTGGCATGTACATTCATTCCTCAGCCAGGGTTGTAGGCTTGGAGCTCTTTGAGGCTAGGGGACTAGGGTATCTATTTCAGTGATGATTAACGTCCAGAGTGGTGAGATGGATACAGATAAGCAGTGTGTGTTTGTTTGTTTTAAAATGATTGCGCCTAAGAGCATTTTTTGGCCTAGAAAGCATAAAGTTTCCTTTTTTAACTCTGAAAAGAGAAGGCATTGCTGAGTGGTTACATTTAAGGCCTAAACAGTGATTTTCAGAAAACATTTAGCCACTTAAAGTAAACTTAGGCTTTCTCCTTTACCTTTCTGCCTTACCTAGGAAGGAGAGTCTCTTATTCTTTATTGAAAACTTCTGTATATGGATGTATTTATCTTCAGCCATTTTGAAAGACCATATTTTGAATGGTTTTTTGAGTTAATAAAAGTTGAGTCAGTTTACATGCTTGAATAAATAAGACAATACACCCGTGGAAGCATGAAATGGTGTCGTGCAGTCAGTACCTCCAAGGGCAAAATGCAAGGATGGAAGAGGCCTTTTCTTCCAAGACCATGAGACTATAGAAATTGCTTATATCCTTCCCATTCTTGTAAAACTTAAGTAGTAGGGGATGAATTTCTTAGCTTTCAAGGCAGAAACATGGGGAAGTCCAAAGTCCCATAACTTGCATGATAAGGAATTCATATTGGAATAAGGTTTCTGAAAATATTTTAATATTCTGTACGTTCAGATTTTTTGTGTCTAGCACCTTCACCTTAGGTGAAGATAGTGCTTAAGCAGTTTGAATCAAAATGACAGTGAGATTACTGAAGAAGCATACAGATTTTTTAAAAGAGATTTTTGAGTGTTTGATATAGAAAAGAATCGCCTTTGTGTGACAACTTAACCTTAACTCTGGGTTAACCCTGGATTGAGTTAACTTCTCGTCTGGATTTATAAACATGGAGTAAGGAGAAGATGAGATCAACTGTGTGAAAAAATGAGAAAGTTGAGTTTTGAATTTTTAGTAAAAATGGGCATATCCCCCACTTTGTTCTATAGACACAGATATTTGCCAAGCTTCAGAATTTACCTCAGGTGTGTCAGCTATCGAGTGAGTTTGAGAATCCTAAGATTTTCAATAGTAAACTTCTTGAGACAAGTCCTTTCTATTCAGCAGTTTTCCTTAGATTTGAACAGGATCCAGATGGGAGTCAATGGAGGCAAGATGGCTGCACTAATTAAGAATATGTTTATGAATCTTGCATCCTGTGACTGCTTGAACTATATCTGAAATTGAGTGTGCGGCTATTCGGACAAAGAATTTATCTCCTGTTAGAGGTTTGGCTGCTTTGTCTCAACTTTTAAGTGAGTTTGTCATTATATCCAGATTGTTCACATTGCCCACCCTGGATGTCTGGGCCACCCAATGGGCCCTGTGCCTGCCCCTCTTTAGCCCACAATTAATTGCCAGTGCATTCTTTCTTCTTTTCCTTCTCTTTTGGTATTTGACATGAGCTCAAATTGCTGAGAAAGGTGACAACTGTGAAATGAAGTCAAGGCTTGGAGACACCTTAAAAAATACATGCAAAGGCCACTAAATGACAAGAGCAGACTGCTAGGCTCTTTCAAAACATCGCCATGTCTGTTGATTTTCCATTCCTTGTCCACAGCACAGAATTGGAGGTCAAAGAATCATAGGAGTTAGAGATGGAAAAGACATTTGGGGTCAACCAGTTCATCCCTCCGCCTTCTCCTACCCCTGATTCCAAATCATTCCTTACATTATATTTTCTGCTCCCCCCTTTGCTCTTGTACAGTTTTCACGGTCTTCACTTCAACCTCGGCTGTCAACCTTTGGGGAATGATGCTGAAGGCTCTGTCCAGTTTCTCCTCTGCGAAGAGAGATATTGCCTCTACCCCCCTGTGAACTTCTTTGTTGGTGGTCTCAGCTGGGAAGCAGAGGCTAACTGGTGATGAGCTTTTCTAGATGGAATTGAAGAGCATTTAGTATATGATGATGTTGAGGAAGGGGAAGAGGTTTCTGGGGTACAGTGTAGTGATAGCTGAATGTGTTCTTAGATTTTGTGTTTCAAGTCTCTTTACCTGAAGGAGATTGTGTGTGTGTGTGTGTGTCTGTGTGTGTGCGCGCGCGCGTATGTGTATACACAAGGAACATGGTGTTGGGGAGGTCGACAAAGACAAGGAAATTACATAGATTAGGAGTTAGATAACAACCCTAACTTAGATATTGACGAGTTGAGCACATAAATTAAAAATATTAATTCTGTGGAGTGGTAGAGGATTGTTTCAAGAAATACATGTTAGGGATGAAATAGAGTGGTAGCTTACTGTACAGCTTCAGCTTAGAGTCAAGTCGAGGAGAACAGATAGTTTGGAGACAGGTGTTTTGGACTAGGGGACGCTGTTGGTTTTGGGGTCTTCCTGTGCTTTAAGAAAGTAGAGAAAGAGGGTCTTCTGCTTACCTGCTGCCTCATTTGGCAGGGGGAATGGCCAATTTTAGAGGCAGCTTTGGAAATTTCCCTGCTCCCCATCTTGTTCCAGCAGCTGTTGGGAGCTGTCCGAAGGGGGTATTATATTTCTTTTGGTAACTCTGCCAAGAATGAGAGGAAATCCACAATCTGTGGGCTTTGCTTGGGGTGGGGTGGGGGTGAGGTGGGGATGGCAGGTGATGCGACAGGGAAATTAAATTGTTTTATAGAAAATATGTTGAGTTACTTTTCCTGGAAAGCTGTTTCACTGGAAGGAATATTTCCCCTCTTCACTAGCTTCTGTAATGGGCTCTTTCTCTGTGGAGAAAGGGAAATAGTCTTTTATGGGTACTCTTTTTCTTTCTCCTTTCTAGCTCCTCTAGGACCCTCCTGTGTTTCTGAGTATTTTCCTTTGATAGTCCATGTCAAAAAGTTGAGTCAAGATTCAGATATTAGTAGTGTGTGTGTTAAAGAGGGGTGTCTCTCCATAGTGAGTTACTAAGAAAGAACTTCTCTTGCATCCTTGGGTGTCTTGGTTGCAGTGTGACTTTATCATAATGGCCTAGAAACTGGTGGTGTAAAATCTTCATGGGTGGCATCTGGTTCATGTTCTCTTCATTCCTTCATCTAGGCTGGACAGGCATCAGGGGTTTTGAAACCTGGCCCCTTGCACTGAGAACCTATTTTGGTGATTAATATGGAACACAGTTAAAAACAATAAAAAACAACCTTGAATAGCAGAGCAGTGAATGTACTTGTTCCTTACTTTTCATAAGTGTGCTGGTACCTAATACATAATGCAGAGGATGGCCTGTTTACAAAAATAGCATCTTTCTTGCTGTTGCTTATTTTCAGGAAGTGCTGGATCAGACTTTTTGAAAATTGTATGGTGGAATTACTAAAAAACTGATTCTGTGATCAGGTGAGTGTGGTAAATGCTGTGCTCTACATTCCTGCTCTTGGAGATTCATAATGCCCATTGGTGAATTAAAGGCGCTGAGAAGTTCTGTTATAGAGGGACCTGTTTGATTTTGTTTCAACCAGCATGGTCCAAAATGTTTTGATCATAGAATTCCTTTTCCCCCTTCTTAATATCTCTTAACATCTTACAGAACACACACACCGGTCAAATGACTGCAAGTACAGAATTTGAATAACAGCAGTTGGAAATAAATATGAATGTGAACATGACCCTAGATTCCAAGCGCATATAAGGATCAGGGTTATGCTCAGTGCTTCTGAAACTACTTTGGGCAGCTTTGACATATGGGTGCCATGTGTAGATACATTATCTGTTCTGATTCCATCCCTCGAGCCCTCTCTAGCATAAGAATTTGGAGGCTTGGTTGAATTCCTAAAGGTGTGGTTTGTTACATGTCTTCAGGAAGGGCCTTTGGAGCTTGAGGGTAATGTGTCCAGGCTCCCGAAAATGCATTGCTGAAAGTGTGACTTCTGAAACTAGACTTTGTGAACTCTTATTTAAGCAGTTCCTGAACAATAGCTATCAAAATACCTTACTATGCTAGGACTGTGGTTGTCATCTTTTGTGTCTAAGACTTGCATCATACGATGTTAGAGTTATTGGTAGTGCGTGGAAGGATTAAAAGGTGAATGCCTTTTTCTTTTGTAAAGCATGTTTCAGAAAGTTGAAAAACCTGCCCTTGATTATTTACTACTTCACTGTCTGGTGTGTTAACTGTTTGAGTAGACCTCATTACTGCCCTGATTGTGGTTTTTCTTATATCCTTGAGGTAAAGTTCATATATGTTCCTCTGAAGATGTACTTTTCCTTATATTTGTAGCAAACTGTGTCATAAGCTACATTGTAGCTCAGTGATTTGTCTGAAATATTCATTGAAGGGGATCTTTAGCTGAAGGAACCTTACTCAAGGTCCCTGGTATACCAGTGCTATGCAAGCATGCTGGTTGAGAGCAACTTTTAGAAGCACTGGGAGACTGAAGATTTGATCCTGTGGAATTTATGACTGAATTGAATAAACAAGGCATATAACTGTGAACAGCTAACAATGCCCAGATTTATGGTAGTTTCAGTCTAAGTGCTCAGGTGAGATGGAAAAGAATGTTTGGCAGAATCAGGAAAACAACAGCTTCCTTAGATCTTAAAGGATGGATGAATTTGGTGCCTAGAAGAAGAAAGCATTACAGGAAGCTATGGGTATAGGAATGAAGGTAGAAATGGATATAGGAGTGAAGGTAGGAAAAATGGGCTTGGATAGAGCCCATTTACCTATTCAATGGGAAGTGAGGTTGACAGTTGGAGGCTTTGAAGAGAGGATATACTCTAAGCGTTTCTTATGCATGGCCCTGTCCTCATGCTGGCGTGTTCTGTACGATTTCAGTTCACTCTGAGTCTTGAGGCTATCCCTCTGTTCCCTCCCAGGAAGGATAAGCAATTATGTTAACAATATAATGATTTTTCATGGATTTTATTTTGCATCTTAATTATAGATCAGTGCTGCTGAGGCCACTGGAGGATTTAATTTAATGCAAGTGTCAACAGAGAGTTAGAAGTTCCTTGTCTTGGGCTGTTTAAATATTTGTACTTTAAAGTCAAATTCTTAGTATTGTAAAGACTGGTGGATAAAGGCAGTATGAAGGGATATCTGCTTTCTGGTAAGAAGATCGAAGAAATCAAGAGACTGTGTTAAAATTCTAAGCCCCCAAGCATCGTTTTGGCCAGTCCTACCCTTCCTCGTTGGCCTAGTGCCCCTTGAGAGGGCCTTGCTCCTGAATTTTCAGGCCAGTGGGAAATCATGCCAATCTGCAGGTATGCAGAATCAGCTCCATCAAGGGGAATTAAACTTCAAGATGGGCCAGGAAGGCAAATTGATTTGTGACCCAGGAGTTTTCTGATCTTAGAGGCTGTGCAGGTTTAAGACGTCTCCTATATACCCACATCCCCCCCCTCCACTTCCCAGCCATTTTTCTTCAGACGTGGTTTATTTATTTGCTTTTGGTTTGGGGTGTGATCAAGGAGAGGTGAAATGAAAGAGGACTCTAGATAACTGCCTAGATTAATTTCTATCCTTTTGGACTCACTTGTTGCTAACATTTTAAGGGACCTGATAGTTTACCCCTGGGTGCATGTTGTATTGTTTTTGTTTAAAATAGGTCCTGCGCCCAGGAATGCAGTCAAACTGTAATGGTGACTAAGTGCCGGAAAGCTGAGAACTGGGCCGAGTGGAAAAATGACCCTGAGGCAAAAGGAGGGCTGGGAAAATGGAAGTTTGACCAGATCCACAGGCTAGGTTAGAGATTCTTCTGTGCGTTAATAGCCAAGCAAGAGGTTTATTTACAGGGCACTAATCATTTTGGGGGAGCACCCCCACTTTATTTCTGTAACTATGCTGGGGAAACAACCAACCAGAAACATTTCAAGGATGGGAACAAGGATCCTGAGCGGACTTCAAGAGGCACGTTGCCCCTGTCCTCTCAGTACTTGTGCTACCTTGTGCTATGGATGTGATAGACTCCCACAGGAGGGAGTGATACCTGTTTTCAGAGAAGGGGGATTTTTTTATTCCGTCTGATTTTTCAGGTGCCAAAAATAGGAATATAGATATGGTTTGGCTACCAATCAGGGGAACTGACCATCAAAGATGATTGATCAAACAAAAGGGATGAGAAAGGTGAATTGTTAAGCTGCGTCTAACAAAGTGATACTATATGTCAAGTGAAAGCCACATTGAACAGTTTAAAAAAAAATCAGAATTTGATTTGAAGAAACCAGAGCCAATTATTTTGATTCTGGTGTTGGTTGTGGGAGAGGATGCTTGTACCTGCTATTTGGGAACAGTTTCTTGAGTTCACCTTTGAAAGTTTCTTGTGATCAGGCCCTTAGGGGAGTGCTTTGACCCTTAGTAAAGTGTCACCAAATGGCAGTTGAAGTGACCTGGGAGATGAGAGAAGTGTTGTCCTTATCCTAGTTCAGGAAATGCATTGATTCTTTGCCCCTTATTTTCTTCCTTCTGTGACCCAGGATATTCAGTTTTTGGTTTCACCTCCACTAACTAACTTAGACCTAATTCAAGAAGAAATGCTAACTATAAATGAACTACTATTTGTATGTATGTCTGGGAAGGATTTGCAGATAAAATGTGACAGGGAGTCTAATCCTTTTCCATTAAGACTTTCAGTTCTTTTGGCCCATCCTGTTAACTATTTTTTACTGCCTTTGGATCTCTGTCCATCTAATATCACACTAGTAATGTGAAACCAAGGACCCACATTCACTAGTGGAAGAATTCAGTAATACATTTTAGCTTTTAACATGTATATTCTCAAATCTTAATCATTCAACGTGAAAAAGGACTAATGTTTTACTTAGAAGAATAATTTCTCCTAAGTTATAAAATTAGAAGAAAAAGAAATGATTTAGTTTTAGCGATGACACTATTAATAGATATTAGCTCTTACATATATTTATGTAAAAATAATCTTTTTAATAGTGATTTATAACTTATAGTGCACTTTTGTTTTAGTTATTTTAAAAAATACAATAGCGTGAAATACTGTCCTCATTTTATTTATTTTTAAAATATCCTCATTTTATAGGTGAAGAAATTGACTATGAGGAAAGTTAGGTAACCAAGGTTATAAAATTAGTAAGAGACAGAGCTGGGATTCATTTTCCTAAATCTGCATTCTGGACATTTCCCGCAATTTCATTTAATCTATATTCAGCTAAAGGTAAATTGAAAGACAGCCATCAATAATTGTGTAATATATTTTTAAAAATTGCTCATTTCTTAAAGTACCATCTGTTTACTACTACTTTCCTGTTGTTTATGGAGATAAAATTTTTTGTGATGTCTCCTTACTTCTACCTTTATAAATTTGACTTAGTTCTAAATTACCATTATTTGCTATAGTCATTTTTAAAATGTTTTACAGTCTTTATCCCTGTTATTTCTAGAGACAGTATATTCCATTTCATTAGTATACCATTTCCCCCCATAGATAGACATTTGGGCTGTTTCAGGATTTTAGCTCTCATATACAGCTGCAACTATAAATACCTTTGTAAACAGTGTTTTTCTTTTGAATTATTTCTTTGTGATATTGGTACCAAAATTGGGTATGCTGGACCAGAAGCTGTCATTTAACAACTTTTCTCTTAACCAACAGAATTTTTTTTGAAAGGCTGTGCCAGTGTGCTACCAGCAAAAACCAAAAGTAGTGTCTGATTTTTCTGCTTAATAGCTAGGAGGCTGTAATTTACTGATTGTCTTAATGTGCATGGCTGTGAACTGAACTGTTGTGGTTGTAGGATGTCTCCCCTGTGTTCATGGTGTGAATGCTTTGTGACTGTTCTTACCTGTTAGTAGGTATGAATGACAGGGTATTGGAAACAATGTATCAGCCTGCTAGATTTTTATTGGTCCCCTAGAAGTTTTAGAGAGAAAATTTGTAACTGTAGAATTGTTAATTTTCTTCTAATCTATTGCTTTCACTTAATCTGTTTTCTTTATGCAGTCTTTAAATACCTTAATGTCTTCTGAATCCTCTTAAAATCTTGCTTAAAAACTGTTTTAAATTTACTTTCATTTTAAAAAAAGTTTATTATATTGTGGTATGAAATGGTAGTCTCAGTATTTTGCTCTGTTGATAACGTTTTAGCAATAGCATTTCTTATTAATATTTAATATTTTTTTCTCTTTACCAAAATATTACATTATAGAAAAACTGGAAAATGCATAAAAGCACGAAGAAAGTAAGAGCATCTAATGCTGGCTATCTGGAGTTAACTATTACTATTTTAGAGTATATCCTTTCATTGTTTTTTCCAGTTACGAATATTCTGCTTCTTTCTCTTCTAATGAAGTTAGGAACATGCCACATATAAACCCAGTAGTACTAATTTAAGCAGTCATTTCCTTTTTTAAATATATATATATTTTATATCATTGTTCATTTTTGTACAAAGTATGCTTCTATGCTCTCCTCAGGTGTATTCCCTGTAAAATTCCCACCACCAGTTCACCTGTGAACCATCACCATAGTCCCTTTCCTTTTTCCTCCCCTGTTTTGATCCCTCTGCTTTGTTGGATATTAAGTTCATTTCAGTTTGGGTCATTTCTGGCTTTATTTTTTTAAGGTCAAAGTATCAGACATTTTGTTTATTAGTGCCTTCTAATTGGATAGAACTAGCAATATAGGAATATAATTGCTCTGTCAATATACACTTTTTGATACTTATTATGCATAAGGCATTGCATAAATGAAAATAGCAGCTGGCACATTGTAAGTACTATATTTGTATTTGTTAAATATATTATATTTCTTTTTTTTTTTTAGTAGAGGCATGTTTTATTTATATGTTTGTTTGTTTGTTTATACAAGCACTGGGTACAGTCAGAAGCGCGGGAGGGTGAGAGAATTCACCAGAGCCAGAGCGGGGACCAGAGCAGGCAGAAGGACCGAAGTACACTGCTGAGGGGAGCAGCGGGCAGCAGGAGAGGTCTGCGCGCCATGCGGGACCCTCCTCCGGTGGCCGGGGAGCAGCCGGGGATTGAACTGGCGCCGCAGAGGCCGCGGGCAGCTTCGCAACCCAGCGCTCAACCGCTGCGCCACTGGGGAGGCGCTTAAATATATTATATTTCAATCATGGTCCAGAGAGAGCACATTTAAAGTCATTTTTAAATAGTATTCAACTGGGTTAACTAAGCTCTACTTACTTTGGTGAAAAGATTTTCAGATGTTAGCTTTGAAATAATATATTCTTTGCCTATCTTGGGCCCAAAAAATTGTAGCAGGGAAACCTATCCTGAAAATTCACTTTCTTTAAAGTGTTTCAAAAACAAAAGACCAACATGAAATTATGGATATATAAAACTTAATGATATTTTCAGGAATAACATACTATAAATTAAGCAAAAAGAACATGATAAATTTATAACTGAATATATAAAGAGTCTTTACAAAAAAAAAAAAGACCATGAACGTAATTGTTCACACAAGCAGAAGAAATACTAATGGGTTTTAAACCCTTGGCCAATTTCAATATTATCCATAATTTAAAAAAAATTCCCATTTAAAGAATAGAAAGGAGTAATTTTTTACTTCTTAAAATGGCAAAGAATAAAAAAAACCTTAAATGGCAAGATCATGAAAAATAAGGAAAGGCTAAGACACTGCTATATATTAGAGGAGACTTGGGAGACACGATAAGTCAGTACAATGTGGATACTAGATGGGGTCTTGACAGAAAAAGACATTAGTGGAGAAATTGGTGAACTCTGAACAAAATCTGCAATTTAGATAATACTGATATAGAGTGTTAATGTCTTAGTTTTGACAAATATACCATGGTTGTATAACATGGTAGTTACCATTAGGAAAAGCTGAGTGAAGGGTATGATTTTTTTTGGAAATTGAAAATGATTCCAAAGTAGAAAAAATTTTTCTTAAAAAAAAAAAAAAAAAAAAAAGCATGGGCCTCCCCGGTGGCACAGCGGTTGAGCGCTGGGTTGCAAAGCTGCCCACAGCCTCTGCAGCGCCGGTTCGATCCCCGGCTGCTCCCCGGCCACCGCAGGAGGGCCCCACATGGCACACAGACCTCTCCTGCCGCCGGCTGCTCCCCTCAGCAGTGTACTTTGGTCCTTCTGCCTGCTTTGCTCCCCACTCTGGCTCTGGTAAATTCTCTTACCCTCCCACGCTTCTGACTGTACCCAGTGCATGTGTAAACAAAACAAACAAACAAATAAATAAATAAACATGCCTCTATTAAAAAAAAAAGCAGAAAATCAAGAATATTTAGAAATAAACACCCTAATATGCTATTGGGAGTGTAAGTTGGAATAACTTCTTTTGATAGTATCTATCAGAATAATAAATACACAATTTCTTTCCGCCCATTCCATACATAATTTTTTCTCCATATATTTTCACATGCAAAAAAAGTATATATTTATTGCAACATTGTTTATAATGGTGAATTTGGAAACCTTTTAAATGTTAATAAGTAGGTGACTGATTAAATGATGATTGAGTCACACAGTGGAATTCTATGCAACTATTAAAGAGAATGAGATGGTATGTTAATATACCTGAAGGGTGTGATTCTATACCTCTAGGTTATATATAGTGTTATAAATGAATGCTATCTCAATTTAAAAAAGAGAGAATGAGATGCATCTAAATATATAGTAATGAAATGATCCCCAAGATACAGTTAAGTGAAGAAAGCAATGAGGAGAATAGTACATGATTTGAAAATGAAAAGTGAGTAGATGTACCCATCAACCATGTACAGTATATAGTTATCTCTAGGGAGGGAAACTCTCAGCCAGGAGTGAAGAGAATGAATCATTTTTGCAGTTAATCTCATGGTATCTGTAATCTCATGGTATCTGTTTTTACTCTATATATTTACTGTTTCCTTAACCAAAGGAATTCTTCTATACAAATAAATAAGTGAGGATAGAAGGTAGAGTATTATATATCTACCTGCTAAAATAATCTTTTCTAGCCTGTATCCATTAGAATCTTGATGGCAGGACTGGCTTGCTCCCTTTGGGGTGGCACAGAGAGGTGAATGTGAAAGTATAGTGGAGGCTGGAAGAAATGCATGTCTCTCTTCTCTGCCAGTGCGTTTCTCTGTAGACATGGCAGTTATCACTGTGTCCTAAGCAGTGTACCTTCTGTTGTCCAGTGGGAGAAGCCAAGGAGACAGGAGAGGTTCAGGGGCCTGAAATGCAGTTTTCAGATTCTTGCCAACAATTTCAAAATTGTGTCTAAAGATGCACTTTCAGAGGGGCTTTGAGCTATTCTTATCCTCCACCACTTAGCGTTCTCCTCCACCTCCAACTATGCCATTTCTATTGCTGATGTGTGTGCCTATCTTACTGCTCCTACCTTACTCACCTGGAAAATACTGTGGACACTCCATCTCCAAAATTTTAATATATGTCAAAGTTGAATAAATTGTGCATACACCTATCACCTGGATTCTACAATTAACATCTTGCTATATTTGCTCTATTGTATTTTCAAAGTAAGTTGCAGATATCAGTATATTTCAGCTCCAAACATTTTAGCATGCATATCATGCATATCATTGTCTAGAACATGTTTGTGGGTTTTTTAAGGACAGTTACATATATGAAACACAATTACATATATGAAACACTCATGTCAATCATTGGATGCATTTTTGATAAATACACATCACTGTAACCCATATCCCTTTAAAATTTAGACTAGAACATTATCTTAGAGTTTCTGTATGTTCCTTTTCAGTCAGTCCCCATTCCTATCCTGTTGATAATCAGGTTTATTCATCATAGGTTATTCATTATAGATTAGTTTTCCTTCTTCCCAAACTTTACATAAATGTAGCCATACAACGTGAAATCTTCTGTATAAGATTTATTTCATTTAGCATAATGTTTTTGAGATTTTCCCACATCACTGTGTATAGCAATAGCTCTTCACTTTTTATTGATGAGTAGTAGTCCATGACCTGAACACAGGGGTGTGTTTACTATTCCCCTGTTGATGGTGCCTGGGTTGTTTACAACTTTTGTCTATTATGAGCAAAATTCCTATGAATATTCTTGTGAGTCTTTTTTTTTAATTTATTTTTTTATTTTTATATTCCCCAAACAATTGCAACCCTCTGATTTTGACCCCAACCCCTCCTTTCCCCCCCGCCCCCAAAGTGTGTCTCTGGTTCATAGTTGTTTGTTGATTTTGATTTTGTTCTTTCTTGTAGTTACTCTTCTTGTGAAAGTCTTTTTGTGGACATATGCTTTCATTTCTCTTGGGTAATTACAAGGTCATAGAGTAGATGTAGATTGAGATTTATAAACTGCCCATGATACTTCTTCCCAAAATGACTGTACCATTTTGCATTCCACCAAGGGTAGGAGAGTTCCTTATTGGCCTTCAAAAAAAAAAAATCATCTATCCATCCATACACACATACACCGAGGAGATTTCTTCATACTTTCTGGATGTAAGCCTTTTGGCAAATATGCATTTTGTGAATATTTTACTGTGGCTTATGTATTCATTTTGGTGAGCAGAAATTTTTAATATTGATAATCTAATTTTTGAATTTTCCTTTGTGTTACTGCTTTCTGTGTCTTCAGGAACCTTTACTTATCCCCCAAGTTGCAGAATTATGATTATATAAATTTTTCTAACAACTTCATAGTTTTACATTTTATGTTTAAGTCTGTGATTTATTTTGAATTCATTTTTATGGTGTGAGGTAGGGGTCAGGGTTCATTTTTTTTTTTTAGAGAGCCTGTGGTTCCAGCACTTTTAGTGATCCTTTCTCCATTATGTTGCTTTGACATTACATATAGACACTTTATTTATTTTTAAAGATTTATTTATTCATGCATACAAGAACTGGGGTGCAGGCCAGAGGTGGGGTGTGTGTGAGAGGATTCACCAGAGAGAGAGTGGGGAGCAGAACAGGCAGATTGACTGAAATACACTGCTGAGGGGAGCAGTAGGCGAGACAGGAGAGGTCTCCTACACCATGTGGGTCAGCTCCCTGGCTGGGGATCAAACTCTTGCTGCCGTGACTGTGGACAGCTTCATAGGGCAGACACTTTACCTCTTGTGCCACTTTTGCCTTTTAATACCAGAAAGAAGATTAAAGTATAGACACTTTAAAGGACAAGCTGTTCTCCTTAGCTTTCTTGGTTATCCTAGTATGGAGAATTAAGAGTTCTTCTGACCATTTCATTTATATCCAGATATAGTTTGTGTGTTCCTGAGATCTGACAGAATAAGCCCTGGGACTTTCTCTGGTTGGCAATTTGTTGTAGTAACTGAATTATCTGTTATGTCTTTACATAGGATGACCAATGTTCCAGTAAAGGAACGAGTGAAAGTGTCTCAGAACTGGAGGTTGGGGCGTTGTCGAGAGGGGATTTTGCTGAAGTGGAGATGTAGGTAAGTAGCCTCTTGACTCTTTCATAGCTGCCTGGAACAGGAAAGCATGCTGGGAAATGAGAAGACACCACATTGTCTTGGGCAATGTGGTGCTCTCTGGTGATCCTTTAAATATCACAAAAGTGGCATCAGATGAGTAACTTTTTTTCACATTTTATAAAAGGATTACTTCAATAAATAAAAAAATGGATTTCCAAAGACTTTATTTTAACTTTAACAAATTCTGTACTTTTCATAATTATAAAATAATAAATGTTTATTGTAGAAAACTGAAAAAAAAAGAGAAAAATATAAAGAAAATAGAACTTACCTATAACTCTACCACTCAGCAGTAACCACTATTGTTGTACCTTATCGAAAGATAAATGAAGCTAATATTTCAACCTATCTGGTTTTACAATTATATATATATTTTTTATTATTCTACTCTAGAGAGTTAAACCTTCACTCGTGGCTTCCTGTAGCCCTGTTTCTTTTCTTTATTAAAAGGCAAAGTAGAATTTAAGAGTTTGGACATATACGCTGTAGCAGTTAGACCTTCAAAAAATTGCCAGAAAATTTAGACATTGGCTTTGGTATTGCTAATGCCACAAATTTTATACTCCATTGATGGAAATTAATTCATAGTTACAATTTCCTACCAAAAAAGTGCTCCTTGCTGATTGGTTGGAATGGATAGGGATCATCATGATTCCTCATTTCATTTTAGACTGTACTTGTGCTAATAGATTTAGGCAGCCTTCTTTGACTGATGACCCTTTCACTCTTTGCTTGTGTCCAATGTCACTGGTTGCATTGACATTATTTGTTTTGAATCATGTGTTATTGAAGGTGGTGGTAATAGTGAAGGAACTACAGGGGAGACAGATGGATTTTACTAATGAAGGATTTTACCCTCTGCTTTTTTCTGTTACTCTTCTTTAACTCTAGAGAGTTAAACCTTCACTCTTGGCTTCCTTTTGCCTTTTAATACCAGAAAGAAGAGTTGAGTTCTTATCAAGTTTTTGTCCCTGATGAATTTTTGGGCTGATTTCAAGCAGTTTGGCAAATAAACACACAAAAGTAGTTACCAGGCTGCCCCAGGATTCTGTTGTTTACCTGTCATGAACCTGGTTTCTAGTCCTAGGCTGTTTAGTAGATGGCTCTAAACACAAGAATTCCAACCCAGCCCCCTCTTCTTGTTGCCCACTTGAGTGTGCCGCCAACTCATGCAAGGGGATGTTGAAGAAGAATGTGCAGAACGTGAATGCAGGAATCTGTACACACTCTACACATGTTCTATACAGTATATGCACACACTGTAAAAGCCTCATGAGCAGAAATTCCATTACTACAATGTCCAAGCTGCATTTAATGGCCCGTCAAGTCAATTTGCAGAACTTTTCCACATTCCCATGACATTTGTGTTAAGGAGTCTGGGGAAGAAACACAGCCCAGTTTGTTCAGATAGGCTTGCAGTTGGAGATGGTGTCTCTGTATCTGGGAATGAATGTGCTGGCCTTACAGTTTGCTCGGGGTTTGGTAGCTCCAAAACCACAAATAGTGGCTGCTGGATATCTCTCTTGGAAAAGGGTAGGTAGTCCTCACCAGAATCTGCTGTCTGGCAGAGTCTTCTTAATGTTCACTCTGTGCCATGGGACTCAGCCTTTCTCCTTTACCCAGATTGTAGAGGGAATCTTTTTTTTTTTTTAAATATTTATTTATTTATGCATACAAGAACTGGGGTACAGGCCAGAATTGTGGGGAGTGAGAGGATTCACCAGAGACAGAGTGGGGAACAGAACAGGCAGATTGACTGAAACACATTGCTGAGGGGAGAAGTGAGCGAGTCAGGAGAGGTCTGCTGCGCCATGTGGGTAGCTCCCTGGTGGGGATTGAACTCGTGCTACAGTGGCTGTGGATAGCTTCGTAGGTTGCTTGTTAACCCCTTGCGCCACCAGGGAGGCCCCTGTAGAAGGAATCTTTAAATATTTGTAGATTCCTCTTATCAGCTGCCTATGAAAGATGACTATTTCTTTGTAGCCCCTCAACTGTTGTGGACTGCACTGGAGCTGTGTTTTCCCATTTCTATACTTACCCTTTGATGCAGAACTATAGATCTCCTCTACTCAGTACATTGGCATCCTTTTCTAAATGGCTTTATCCTCTTTACTTATAAATGACCCATTTGCTCTAGTAGGACAGGGAATAGAACTTTCCAGGGCTCCCCCTTTTCTTTTCTCCATCACACCCTAACTGATTTATTGGGGAAGAAGTATGTACAAGAATATTGAAACCTTGAAAGTTGCCACTTGCACTTCAAATCAGTGAGGATGCAGAATGAAAGAAAGGTGCTTCATCTGGCTGAAAGGTTTCTTTTTGACTCTTTCTACCTCTCAATTATTGAATCAGTAAAATTCACCTGCCCACAAGAAGTCTAGGTTGCTCGTGATTCAAGTCTTAAGCATTCTCCAATTAAAAGTGATGTTTAGGTACTTCTCCAAAGACGTACATGGCCAGCAGACAACATGAAAAAATGCTCATTACTTATTGTCAGGGAAGTGCAAATAAAACCACATTGAGATAATTTCCTCACTTCTGTGAGAATGTCCCATATCAAAAAGACCAGAAATAACAAGTGCTGGTGAAGGTGTGGAGAAAAAGGAACCCTCTTATACTGGTGCAGCCCATATGGTAAACAGTATGGAAGTCCCTCTAAAGATTAAAAATGGACTCCATATGACCCAGCAATTCCACCCCTAGGTATCTATCCAAAGAATCCATAAACACTAATTTGACAGTCAGCTTGCACTCCACGTTCACTGCAGCACTTATTAACAATAGCCAAACTATGGAAACAACCTCAATTCCCCAAAACAGATGACCAGATCAAGAAGGTGGTATATATATACAATAGAATACTACTCAGTGATCAAAACAGATAAACTCGGGCCTCCTCGGTGGTGCAGTGATTAAGCGCTGGGTTGCGAAGCTGCCTGCAGCCTCTGCAGTGCCGGTTCAATCCCTGGCCGCTGGAGAGGGTCCCACATGGCGCGCAGACCTCTTCTGCCGCGCCCTCCATTTGTCTCCCTGCTCTGCTCGTCGCTCTGATTCTGGTGAATTCTCTCACCCTCCCGCGCTTCTGACTATACCCAGTGCTTGTATAAATAAATAAATAAATCTTTAAAAAAATAAATAAAAGACAAAACAGATAAACTCATGTCATTTGTGACAACATGAATGGAGTGGGAAAGGATTATGCTAAGTGAAGTAAGTTAGATGGAGAAAGATAAATACCATATGGTGTGACCTGTATACAGAATATAGAGAAACCACAAAGGGTCAGATCAAGCCAAACTTCAAAACTAAACTTGAAAGCTGACTGTAGAATGAAGGCATCCAGAGGGTGTGGGGGAGGGGCGAGGACAAAATGAGAAGGGAGCACAATGGACTATGGTGTTGGACTGTAGGTGCTTTGTGGTGGGTGTGCTTTGGTAACAATACCTCAGTGGGAGGACCCTGTACTGCCAAGAAACAAACAACGATGTGAACCATGTTACCTCAATAAATTTTAAGTTTTGTTAAATTGGTCCGTTAATTATGATTCTCTCAGGAAGTCTAAAGAAGGACCTCCCTGGTGGTGCAGGGGGTTAAGCACTGCACTGTGAAGCGATTCGCAGCCTTTGCAGCACGAGTTCTATCCCTGGCCAGCCAGGGAGCAACCTACATGGTGCAGCAGACTTCTCCTGTCTCGCCCGCTGCTCCCCTCAGCAGTGTTATTTCAGTTAGTCTGCCTGTTCTGCTCCTCACTCTGTCTCTGGTGAATCCCCTCAACCCCTGCATCTCTGGCCTGTACCCCATCTCTTGTATGCATAAATAAATAAATCTTTTTTTCAAAAAAAAAAAAAAGAAAGTCTAAAGAAGATTAGGTCAATCATGCTAATTTTCTGAAAGAGGCCTAGAGAGGGGTAATTTTGAAGGAGGGGAGCAAGGTATACACTTAGCTTGCAGGTTATCCTTGCTAAGATGAGAATCAGTTGGCCGCTCCAAAGAGTAGAGTTGAGTTTTCATGCTATATCTTTTTTTTTTTAAGATTTATTTATCCATATAAGAACTAGGGTGTAAACCAAAGGTGGGGGGCTTAAGAGTATTCACCAGAGAGCGTGGGGGGCAGAACAGGCAGACTGACTGAAATACACTGCTGAGGGGAGCAGCGGGCAAAGACAGGAGAGGTCTGCTGCACCATGTGTGTTGCTTCCTGGCCTGCTAGGGATTGAACTCGTGCTGCAGTGGCTGGTGATAGCTTGATAGTGCTGTCTTTAACCCCTGCGCCACCAGGAGGTCTCTTTCATGCTATATCTTGATGATCCTTAATTTTTTTTTTTCCATCTCTGCAGCCAGATGCCCTGCATGCAGCTCGAGGGTGATTCTCTATACATATCCCAGGCTAATTTCATCCTGGCCTATCAGTTCCGCCCAGATGGTGCCAGCTTGAACCGTCGGCCCATGGGAGTGTTTGCTGGACATGATGAGGATGTTTGCCACTTCGTTCTGGCCAACTCGCATATTATCAGTGCAGGAGGGTAAGTGCTGCAGGTCTCTCCTCCCACCCTCTTTCTTACTGTTCTTCAGGGACCTTTTACTTGCCTCTGGCTTTTCTGTCTCAACTTCAAAGGAATGAGGAGAGAGACTGGAAGAAGGGATAGTCGTTTTTTCCATTTAAAGTAGAGATTTACCAAAGGTACTTAATAGGGTTAGAGAAGGAAAACAGGAAGAGTCTAATGAAAAGTGAAGCTGGTTTTGATACTCTCAGAGGGGGGATTTGTTTTATCTCTGCTCTGGTCAGCCCCAGGAGATCTGAAGAAGTAAAGGAATCTAGAAGTTCAGGGCCTTACTGGGCTGAATTACTTAAAGTTTAGCAAATTTGGACATCATTGGAAACTTGGGCTGTTCTGTAGACCTGTTCTCTCCAGAAAGAATAATTGGCTTTTGGGTGGGCTCCTTATTTCTCTCCTAGAGATGGGAAGATTGGCGTTCATAAGGTTCATAGCACCTTCACTGTCAAGTACTTGGCTCATGAACAGGAGGTCAACTGTGTGGATTGCAAAGGGGGCATCATTGTGAGTGGCTCCAGGGACAGGACAGCCAAGGTGAGGTGGTCTCCCTCTTACATACTGTTACTCCTTCTGTCTATAGGGAGTGGGTTGGGAGAGGGTGGTTAGGGTCTTGAGTCTCAGGATTGGCTGAGAGCATTGGGTGGGGACAGAGGGGCAACAACACAATAAAGAACTCACTTATTTGCCTCTGGCATGCAGCTTGCCATGCCAGGCTGTGCCCTTGCCAGCTGGATTGGGAAGGGAGCGGACAGTGGCTGGGAAACTTGCCATTCACTTGAAATGTGTGAACTCAAAAACAGAGAGCCTAGCCAGCTTTTTCCTCCCTGAGCTGAGTTTTCTCAAGTTTGTGGGTTAAGTTCTGACCCCAATATTTTATTTTAAAATCTACTTTTTGCTTGCTCTCTGTTTAGGGAGGTTAATTTTTCACCACTTTGTTTATAAGCAGTCAGGCTGATAATTAAAATGTGTTTTTACTGTTCCTCTGGAGAGTGATGTGGTCAGTAAACAGTAGAAAGACGATGAGAAAAAGGTGCTGTTGGTTGTGTCGTTGCCAAATTGCCTGCTCTACAGTCAGACATCTGACAAGGCGTGCAGAATGGGCTGATAAGCAGTGTGACCCCTGCTTCAAAGACTTAGCTCATCTACGTCTGAGTCGAACAGGCTCATCCCCATGAAACAGAGAACTTCTTTCTCCATCCCTGTGTCCAGCAGCCCTAGCAAGGGCCTACACAGTCTTATGGAGCTGCTGTGGGAACTTCACTGACAATTCATTTGATGGTGCAGGAGGCTCAGTAGTATCTTGCTTGTCTGTTTCCCAGCATCGGGAGAGTTCATAGTGCTAACAGGAGCAAAATGCTTGTCTGTGTCAGCAAACAGGCCTGTACAACACACAGGTTGGGAATCAGGAGTGGGAAGTTGCAATCTTTACTACTGACTTTACCGACAACCTGTATCTAGTGATTACTCCTTCATGAGAATATATTGCTAGTGTTTGTGAAAAGAAGTGCTAAATATGTTCCTTTGTATTTTTGAAAGTTTCTCCTCACTTTGCTGTTTCCTGCCTTTCTTTTTACTCTTTGTGACCTATGAGAGACATGTATACCAGTGTTTGGGGTCTTGAGAAAAATTTTTGAACCAACGTGGAAATTGAAGTTTCTGTCATGTACTTCCCATTCTCCCTCTGAATACCTGTGGCATGTTTCTCATTGGTCACTGTTTTACTACTGTCCCTTGCAAAGAGACTGGCTTTAACTTGCTGTACTGCTCAGGAGACAGTTTGCATAGAAACATGCGTCATGTGTGACCATCTCATTCTGGCATCTTCTTGTCATGACTTCAGGCTTCCCTTGACTCTTCCTTTTCAGTAACATTTCCTTCCTCTTTCCTATTCTCTGGTCTAACACCCAGAACACTATGAAACTAAGCTTTGTGGCCACATGTAGCAATTCAAGGGGATGAATGGCTCATGGTGGAAGAATGATAACAATTTGATCTGGGATATTGGGTTAGTTTCCTGTTTTACATCCTATCCTTTTGAGAGTTATTTTTTTTAGGTCAGTGACAATTCTCTCTCCTGGTTCATCAACTGCGGAAAGCTTGTCACCTGTTTTGGAGCTCCCCAGTGACTTCCAGGCCAGCTGATCTCATACAGCTTTCTGGAGCTTGCTTCTGTTGACTTCCTTTCTGTTGTCATCTTTGCATTTAGCCACCTTCATCTTCCTGGCCCATTTCTGTATTACCCACAGTCTTGTCTAACTGACCATTTTTTTTTGGTGGCATCTGCAATTCCACAGACTTCTAATACCTGAACCTTTTTAAGAACTTACTTATGTTTGCTTGTGAACACCTATAGGCAATAGGTTGCCTGCTGGGTGTGTGTGTGTGTGTGTGTGTGTGTGTGCGCGTGCGTGTGCGTGTGTTTTCAAATTCCCCAAATATTACTGTGTTTTGAAAGGAAATTGGTTTTACTGAGGTGAAGAGAACTAAAAAATTTTCTTTGTAAGTCTTCAGAGCTAGTGACTGCACAGAGAACCCTCTTCCTTCCCCTCCCCGAAACCCTAGTTTTAAATTTACTGTGATTTATCTTGGATTGCTTCTTTGGGCTTCAGTGGATTTGGCTCCATCTTCCATTCTGAGATGTGATAGGAGGGTAACTTATGTTCTTGGTGGGCCTGGGCTGGTACTGAGCGTTCTTTCATTTCCTCCTTTGTTCTCAGTTCTTTCATTCACTCTTGTGTTACTCTATGTGAAGTTTAGCACACGAGGCGCTAGAGCTCTTCAAAGATGAAGATACAACTTTTCTCCTTAAGGGGGACTGCTGTCTGTGTTCATTGGTTATGAAATTGATTGGAAGTAGCCAGGAATGTGAAGTGTAAGCCTCTAGGGAAAGAAAGTTCAGAGTGGAGCGATCACATCTGACTTGGAAGGAGATACTTTGTGAAGGAGAAAGCACTTGAACTTGTTCTATATATTTTTCTTCTTTTAGTTATTTTTCAATGCATAGGTTTGATTGTTTTTTAAATAATTCAAAATTTAACCAGGCACTGTGCTTAGTACTTTATTTTTTTTATTTTTATTTTTTTAAAGATATATATATATATATTTTTTTTTTTTAGAGGCATGTGTTTTTATTTATTTATTCGTTTGTTTTTTGTTTATACATGCACTGGGTACAGTCAGAAGTGCAGGAGGGTGAGAGAATTCACCAGAGCCAGAGCGGGGAGCAGAGCAGGCAGAAGGACCGAAGTACACTGCTGAGGGGAGCAGCGGGCGGCAGGAGAGGTCTGCGCGCCATGTGGGACCCTCCTCTGGTGGCCGGGGAGCAGCCGGGGATCGAACCGGCGCCTCAGAGGCTGAGGGCAGCTTCCCAACCCAGCGCTCAACCGCTGCGCCACCGGGGAGGCCCTAAAGATATATTTATTCATGCATGCAAGAACTGGGGTATAGGCCAGAGGTGGTGGGGGGGCGGTGAGAGGATTCACCAGAGACAGAGTGGGGAACAGAACAGGCAGACTGACTGAAATACACTGCTGAGGGGAGCAGTGGATGAGTCAGGAGAGGTCTGCTGTGCCATGTGGGTAGCTCCCTGCCTGGGGATCGAACTCGTGCTGCAGTGGCTGTGGATAGCTTCATAGGTTGCGTATTAACCCCTTGTACCACCAGGGAGGCCCTGTGCCAAGCACTTTACATTTATTTACTTTCTCATTTTATTCTTTAGGATAATTGTTTCCCTATATAATTGTGCTCATAATATGTTTCAAATACTCACTATGCCCTGCTGTATATACTTTATTTTATAAGGTTTTCCATTATTATGCAAATTGTTTGTGTTATCTTTAATGACTCCACACTGGACTTAACATTTAGGTACCATTTTTCCTACCTGTCATGTTTGTACCTAGTTTTTTCCTACAGTATTAATAACCACTGTTATTGAATGCCTAATACCTGCCAAATACCATGTTATAGTGCTTTACTCATCCACACTAAACTTTGAAAGATAGGTGTTATTTCCCATTTTACACATGAAACTGAGGCTAAGAAGTTATGCGAAATCTCTGTAATGAAAGGTAAATAATAGCAATTAGGGTTCAAACTCAGATTTGTCTGATTTCACAGCCCATGCTTGCTCTTTGTAATTACAAGTTTTAGGGAATATTTTCACCAGTTAGGTTTTTCTTTGTTTTAGGATTATTTTCTTAGGATTGAGTGTCAGCAATAAAATTATCAAGTCACAGACTTTGGTCATTTAAAGTATGTTTATATATATTGTCCGTTTGCTTTTTAAAAGGACTGTGTAAATGTATATTCTCATTGCGTTTATTTTCTTGAGGGTCTGTTTTAGATTTGACCATGAGGTTGACGATGTGATCAGCACACTCATGTTTCTGGGGGATTGTGTGCTGCTTAGGTAGGCCGGGAGTGCTACTTTCCAAAGATCATATAAGCAAGAACTTACCTCCTAGGGAATTTGCATCAGGGAAAATACACAGCTTTTCCCCCAGGCTGAGGTGGTCTAAAAGGTGGTCTAAAAGAGCCAGAATCATGGCACTCCAAGAAAGATGTGGTATTTACCTTTTTTTTTTTTTTTTTACCCCCCTTCATTCAGGATTTTGTTCCACTTTTATTTTTCCTATGTTGGAAAAAGTAAGTCACACCCTTCTTCCAGTACCCATACACAAAAATCTAAAACACTTTCTCCTTTTATAGAGAAGAGATATCATGTAACCCTAAGACGGCAGGTTCACCCCACTCTATCACCTACCCCTTAAACTCTTAGGAATGTTAAAGTTCTTCCATCTAAGGCCCTGACTGGGTTTAGTGTGTTCCCCTTATAGCCCTGCAGGGACCTTGAGAGGTCATTGGTCCACTGGCTGCCTCAGGATCCCTCCTTGGCTGCTGTCTGTGGACAGTGCTGTACATTTGAGGTTTCCTTTCTGTTTGGTTAGAGGCTTATTTCCCTGTGTGTGTCATCTGGGGATCTGGGGTAGGGAGAGGTGAGGGGGGCCTTGTGCTTAATGGGAGATTTCTAAATGCACTGGCTGCTGAGAGGACTCTGTGAGTGTTGATTAGAGTTAAGCCCAGAGTGGCTGCTAATGTACATTCCTGACTGATAGGGACCAGATAATGCGCTCCAAGCAATATTTTTAACCTGTAGGAGATATGGACGCTTAAAAGAGTTAAGCTTTTCTGCTACTTTTGGTGATACTAGGTGCTAAATTCCCTGCTGACATGAATAACTTTGGATCCTGGGCATTATCAACAAACAAACAACAATATACCACCTTCTGACATAGAAGTCTCTCTTCTTCCATCTTTCCTTCCCTTTCTTTTTACTCTTTCATCTAATTCTTCTCTAATTCTGTCTCTGTCCTCACACCCATACTATGCCTTGATCTTCTTCCCTCTCTCTACCTCCCTAAAGTAAAAATTGGTTTGAGATAGGAAAATCCACAGTCATGGGAGGTTGCTGAGAAAAGTGAGCTCGATCTACTCATTCTTCTCAGTCAAGTCTCAGTGAGGAATGTGGAACTTCTGTTTCCCTGGTGTAAAATTGACTGGTAAGTAAATGCTATCAGGTAGTGATCAAAGGAGGTGGTTAGGACCATGAACCAGGATTTATTAGGTGAACCAGAAGCTGGAGAGGCCCCTTGGCTATATTCTGAGCTCTATGTATGCAGCACAGAAAGGATTTTCCAGTTTCCCAGCCCCAGCACCTCTAGGGACAGTTACCCTGCTAGGAGCATCTTTCTCACCCCATCCTGACCCCAGGCAGTGCCAACAAGAGCATCTTCTCTCATGTTTCCAGGTATGGCCTTTGGCTTCAGGCCGACTAGGGCAGTGCTTACACACCATTCAGACTGAAGACCGCGTCTGGTCCATTGCCATCAGCCCATTGCTCAGGTAAGGGAGATATTTTTGGATATGGTTTTGTCCTATATAATAATGCTTTTATTTTACCAGGTACAGTATGCTAAAAAAAAAAATCTTATGCATGTGTATTCTAGGTTCCTTTGAACTGCTCTCCTGGAGATTTTAGAAATCCTCCAGAAACGTGTGGTCTGTAGCCCACTTCATATGTGGATGGGGTTGAAATAACCTTCCTAAAACATCTAATACCAGAAATGTGAAGAAGAAACATACTGTGTGTTACAATGTAACTGAATCCAATTTTTATAAGAATATCCCTTCTAGAACAGATGCCCTTTGGAGTTGCTTCCAAAGCAGAGGTGTCTCAGCACCCCGGGATGTGCCAGCACCAGCCAACATGCTCTAACAACTGACCTCTCTCTCCTAACGAGTGTGTTCCCCTTGGGAAATGTCCTCTGGAGTAACCCTTATGGCATTAAGTCATCCTAAGGGCTGTGGGGCCTATGTCCAATTGAACCTTCATCCAAAGATACGTATGTAGAGTAGATTGACAATTGTAGCAAAACTGCCAACTTTTTGATGTTGGCTTTACAACCTTTTCTTTGGCCTGACTGGTATTTCTCTAGCTTTCCCTATGAATGAGTGAATTTTGCATCCTGACATGTGCCTTCTAGGCGCTCTTGAATTGAGGTGGTACCTCTCTCCAGCAGAGTACATAGATGCCCTCTCCTGCACCTGCTCTGTCACAGTGTTCACTTATGATCTTCTCCCACTTCTGTCATCTCTCACTCCCCACACAGATGATCAGTGGAAAAGCTGTGGGGCTGCCACTCTCCTTATATACTGGGTTTAAGTCCGTCACTTGTTTTATGAGAGACTTGATCCCTCCTTTGCTCAGCCTCCTTCAGCCTCCTTCTCCTCACCCTGCGGAGTCTGCACCCCTCCTGCTCCCTTCCACAACTCCCTTTCAAATTTTTTTCTTCCTGAAGAATTAGAGCCGATTAGCCACGTCATTAATTCTTCAATTTGACGGCTGATATAGCAGGACCTGAAACACATTGCTGACCTCAGAGAATGGAGACCCCGTTCCTTAGCATATTGACGATGGGAGAAGTTAATTAAAATTCCACCAAGCGGAGGTGTCGGCTAACCTATAAACCTGTCGCTGTTCAGAACAAATCATTTTAGCAATCCTAGGAAAGAGGGAAGGAAAGACCAGCAGGGAGTAAAGAGGCCTAAATGTGTGGGAGCGGAAGGTGGAAAATGGAGCCATTGAGCTTTGTTCCCTCCTCATTTTCTTCTTAATTTTGCTCCTTTTAAAGCCAAGCTTTGGGATCTGTGGGGCTGGATATGTGTAAGGATGGAAGGAAGATGGGGCAGCTTGTGGGAGGTGATAGGTGTGCTGGTGACTTTGTCCTGGTGGTTACCTGTGGACTTAGGCTGGTTTCAGGAAACTGGGTGGGTTGAAGTGGGGCAGTGGTAGAAGAAAGTTTCTACAGGCTGGAGATGGTCCATATGCCTTCCGCACATGGATTTTAGGCCAGAGAACACAGACAGTCTCTCCCAGTACCTACACCCTCTATTCCTCTACTTAAGCTGATGCCTCTACTTAGCCTACCTTTTGACAGAATAGGGCATAACATACCTGTTGAAGATGGTGTCAGTAAAAGAATTTGAGGACAGAGTCTGCCCTTGTCATTAAGAACCATGTTAGATCTCAGTAAATTGGGTTTGGTTTCTTCACATCTTGGAGACTGGCTTTGAGGAAAGACCTAATTTCCTAACATTACTAGTACTACTCTACGACTGTTATTAATACAAGCAGCTAACATTTATTAGTCATCTGCAGTATGCCAGACTTCCTAAGTCCTGATGTGCCTCATTTTTGATGAGGTGAAGATCGGGGTCTTTTGTTTTCTTCACATTCACCTTCAGAGTTGTCTTGTCCTCTTGATAGATTTTCTTGGTCTTGGCATGATTTTTTTCACTCATTCTTGACTGGCTGTTCAGCACCTGACCCACAGTTATTTGATATGACCCCTGCTCCACTGGTGATGTCTTGGACTCTTTGAAGATAGTTTGCATTTGGAATTCTGTCTTTATACTAGATGACAGAATATATGCTGGTATTATTGCTGGCCTCGAGGGCTGTCTTACTGGACTTCTCACCCAAAGGATATGCAGGGTTAGGGAGCTTATCACCTTATTGTTAGGCCCACTTCTCTTACCATGTCCATGAATTTGAGCCTTTCAATAAACATCAATTTTTCACAGTTTGGGGAAATACTGTTTCCCAACCTCGAGATCTGTTCTGGAAGACAGGAATTCTGCTTTACCACTAACCAGCAGGGTGGTCTCAGGGGAGTCATTTACTTCTCTGAGCCTCAATTTCCTTATTTACTAGTATTTATATATTCTTTATATTTACTGGTAAAATACATTTACTAGTATTTACTCTTTCCCTTTTATATTGTTGTAAATACGATCCAGATAATAACTATGAAAATACTATCAAAGAAAGCTAAAAGGATTATAATGTTTTGCCAACCAGAATCTCTCCTGTCTGGTATAGCGTTTATTTAGTGGTTTAATTGCTCTCATGTCTCCACCTTTTCCTGAGTATTCTCCTGAGCCTTATGGAGTTACACTGTTCTTTTGTAAACTTTTTGAGATGGGGACTCAGCAGGACTCTCTTTCTTGTCTTCTTTTCCCTTTGTAGTATGCTTGTCCTCGATGGCTGTCTTCTGTTCCCGCCACCTCCCCTGTTGAGTAGGGTTGTCAGTGTCACTAATGTGATGTGACCATGAACTTCTCATGAAGAATATGGTGAGGTAGGCTGTCCTCTAGGGCAGGGATTCCTGGTCTACCTGACAGTTTCTACTCCCTCATATAGTTACATGGCACTGGGACAGTTAGGAGACCTAGCACATCTCTTTTTTTTTTTTTTCCCTTCCCCTAATTTACCTCTTTTTTTCTATTTAAAATACTCTGTCAGAACTGTTCATGTTTATCTTTGATGCTAGGGCTTTGCTTTTTTTTTTTATATTTATTTTTTTGTGTAGAAGAACTGGGGTACAGGCCAGAAATGTGGGGGTGAGAAGATTCACAAGAGACAGAGTGGGGAACAGAACAGGCAGATTTTACTAAAATACATTGCTATGGGGAGCAGTGGGCAAGACAGGAGAGGTCTGCTGTGGTTAGCTCCCTGGCAGGGGTCGAACTCAGGCCATAGTGGTGATAGCACTGAGACTTAACCCTTAGGCCACCAGGGAGGCCCCTTTTCTTATATGTGCACTTAGACACTTCATGGTCTGAGACATGAAACTTCAAGCCCTGGGCTTTATCTGAGGTGTTCAAGACTGGGAGAAAGCAGCTTTCTGTTCGGTGTCCACACAGCTCCTTCCTTTCTTTCCATGACCTTGAGTTCTTGATTCTGAATAGTTGTGGAGGTTGATAACAGTATGCTGAGAGTTGTGTTCAGATACTCAAAAACACAAATGATAAAACAGTGTGCTCCTCAGAGAGGTAAAAGGAAAGGAGGTTTTTCTCTATCATTTTCTTGCCCTAACACCAATAATTCTATTTTAAAGATTTATGACATGTTCTTTGTGGAAACTCCTCCAAGGATCTTTTTCTGTGATGGGAATAAGATGTGTGCATAGCTATCACAGTTTCCAGATGATACTAAGTGACTAAAGTCAGGCTGTTTCTGGTTAAGGGGAAAGAGAACTGCCATTCTCCTGGTGGCAGAGGGAGAAACTGGGAAGATCATTGCAGGGCACATGCAGGACAGGGCAGAAGAGGCAGCAGTTTGTGCTCAGGTCTAGCCTGTTGCCACATTGGTAGGGAGGGAGGGACCTGAATCAGGCTTGGGTCATGCTGTGCATCTAGGCAATAGCTGTGGCACTTGAAGGGCTCCTTAGGGTCCAGGGAACAGTCTCTCTTCCTGAAATCCAGAGCTGAGATAGATACAAGTTGGGGAAAGCTGCATGTCATCACGGTATGGGCTCACTTGGGTAGCTGAGAACGTTTGCCCTATTCCTGGAGGGCAAATGCACATGAGTCTTTAATTTAGGGGACCTCTTTAAGCCTGATCTGGGGACCCTGGTAGTGAAATGGATCTGTAGACCCACTTGCCCTATCTGCCAGGGAGGCTCTTCCTTCCTCTGCAGGCACCATATTTATTGCCCTCCAAGAAGGAGATACTCAACAGAATCCTTCCCCGTCTCTGAACAGCATTTACTGTCCTGTGAGTAAGTGGTCAGGAAGGCTTTCCCAGGACACTTGGGTTTTAATCCCTTCTCTCTCGTTTCTGTCATCAGGGAAATATATGAGTGGTATAGGTGTAGAACTTGACTGAGCTGTGTTATTAAATATACAATATAATCTTGTGGTGCCTGTTTGTTTTTGGGGGGATTAGTCCAAGTCTGCATGAAATGTACCGATTGAAATTTGTAAAGTGAGTTGTGGCCTCTGGGCGGGGGGAGTTGCTGCCGCTTCTTGCTTCATTTTGATGGAGGAGCTGCCCCTTCTTGCTTCATTTCTCCCAGAGGTGAGGGAAAGTCTGGAAGGAAAGCAATCACTGTGTACTGTTTGGTAAGGGGGTGGGTTTCTGGGGGAGAGCAGGTTGTTTGTTTCCAGTAGTTACAGGGTTTACTGTGTGTTGTGTGTGGTAGATGCATATTCACCAGCCAGTTGAAATACACCTTTCTTTAGTAAAAGGTGATTGTATCTGGAGTTTGCTTGGACTGAGAGGTTTGAAAGATTGGAAAAAGAGGCAGCCAGCATTCAGTTTAGATTCTTCTGGTTCCCAGTGGTTCATCAATCCTTGCACCCTGGGCTTCATAACTCACTTAGTGCTTTTAGGGAAAGACAAATCAAAAGAAAGGTTATGCCGCTGAGTTTTGCTTTTTCTGGTTGGTCTTGGAGAACTGGGCCTTGAAGGGGATCCCTAACCTTGATAACCTTAGGAAAGATTGGTGGATGACTTTGTTGTGACATAGTAGCTGGCGGCTGCTATGAAGCTCTGTCTTTTCTTCCCTCCCAGGGTTGGGGCAGAGGAAAGACTCCTGGGGCCTGTTGCAGGAAAGGGGAGACCTAAAGAACTAGGCAAGGAGTGCTTCGGTGTCCCCTTTTGCCAGTCTGCAGAGCCCACACGAGTATGTGCATGTGGTACCCCTAAATGAGAGTCAGAGGCACAAAGACACCATGCAGGGGCCAGGGGCTGGCATGTCTGGAAGGGATGGCAAGATGCCTGGAGAAAGAAGGAAACTCTAAGTGATGCTAGGTAGGCCCACTGGTCTGGCCTGAAGTGACCTAAAATTGGAAAGTGATCAGTGTGGGGGTACAATTGAATTGGAATCTGGTCCTGCTGAGTCCTGCCACCCTAGAGTTCATTGCCCGTGCTTAGCCAAGCCTCTCTGGTGGGCGTATCCATTAGTAGCAAGGATGAAATGACACAGAGATGGGTTTCACGTCCTTAAGACCCTGGATTTCTGCCACTGCGCGGGACAGGATGGGCACAGGAGGCTCATTTGCTGAGCTGCTGGCCTGAGACCAGCAACTCAACTAGCCCCGACTGGCTCAGAACCTATTTGTGGGAGTGACTGCTTCCTTGTCCAGGAAGGGTGGCTCAGTTGTTAAAAGTTGACCTAAGTAAACCACTACAAATAGAAACAGAAGCTGCTGCAGAAGGTGGGGTACTGTGGCTCCAGAGAGGATGCATCAAGACCCTGCAGCTGCTTACCTTAGTGTTCAGATTATTATTTTCTCATTCTCCATCTCTCTTTCTCCCTCTTTCCTACCACCTAACCAGGTGGTTGTACTAGACACTGGGGAAGCAACAGTGGACTAGACAGCATAATCTGATGGAGAGATGGGCAAGTCAAATGGGTGACTGAGTGTGCTCACTTCTCAGATGGCGATGCGGGGCACATTATGGGGGTCAGAGTCTTTCTCTTCCTGCTGCCTGCACCTCCTTTGCCCCACCTACACTGCTATTTCTTATAGTCCTCCCTTGTCAGGAGGGAAGGCAATTTTCCTGTCTCAGCTGCGCAGACTTTTCTGGGTTGTGTATGCATTGTGCCTGTGTTTTTCCACCTTTGATCGCTGTTCTGCTGACAGATAATTTAGCAGTCACATCCCAAGGTGGAAGCATGGAGTTAATGTTAAAATTAGTTGGTTTTTTTTTTTTTTTTTTTTTTTTTTTACTCTTTAAACTTCAGTGGGTGATGAGGCAGAGAAAGAGGCAGGAGGGTGAAGGGGAGCCATAAATTCTGTGGCTGGTGTAGTTGTTCTCTAAGCAGCCGGGAAGCCTCTGATGTCTCCACAGCACTTTCATTAACATTTAAATTAAGGGTTTGTTTTCCAGTCTGTTTTATAGGCAGGGACCTTTCATGGCTTGTCACATGCAGCTCCCCCCACTCCCCCCAACACTGCAAGTGTGTAATTGTAGCCACTGCTTCATCCTAACTCTGGGTTGCAGCCGGAGTTCAAAGGGAATTCCTGGAGATGGAGCTCTGGAGGCACAAGGTGTAAGAATCAGGATGTGGGTGTTCCTCCTTACAGGAAGGCACTGTGCAGCAGGTGCTCTTTCCTGCTTCCCTCTGCTCTGTCAAGGGACACACTTCGGTCTGACTGACGCCCCACCTTTCTTTCCCTGAGGCGGTCCAGCAGGTGGAAAAGGGGCCTCCATCCAGTGGTTTCTCCTGTATCACAAGTCAGGGCCTGAGACAGATTATTCTAAGATAAAGGTCTTTGTGCTTATCTTTTTATTTTTTTGAGCCTCAAGAATATTTCTTCTTACTCGGACTTAGAGAAGCAACAGCGTAAAAATATAAAAGCATTACCATCTGAGAAGAATTTACAGTATAAGAGGTCTAAGGTCCTAAAGAGTGCCATCTGGCAGATATGTGTACACTTATTTGGTGCTACCTCAGAGTGCACACATCTTTGAAATAGCTTATTGATTTTGAGAGATCATTCTCTGAGGTCTTGGGATCCAGAGGAAGCTCTCCTGTACCCTTCCACGGTAAATTTACTCTAAGCTTCCTTTCACACAGACATATCTGGCATCATTTGGGGATGTTTTGAAAGACATCCATGCTCTGGTCTGTCTCCTTCCCACCAGCATCTTGTTGAACTCCTGGTGGTGAGGCTATACACCAAACACACACACACACAGTATCTCACTAGTTCCCAACCCCTGAGGGCTTCATTCCCTCACTGCGAGTCTTGAGCTAGATTTCTTCTCTAGATTGTGATGAGAGGGCATTGTGGCCTGTCTTTTTGCTCAGAGGCTATGGATTTTCTTCCCCATGGAACTTTAACTTCACTGCTTGAGTTACCACATCTTTCCTCCTTCATTGATCCACTCAAACCATCTGTGACTTGTCTGTAGGATTGAAAACGGCTGAGTGGCTTGCCCTCCTGTTCCAGGTACTCAACAGGTGGACACCCTCATGCCCTGGAGTTCTGCCCAAGAGGAGCGAGGGAGGTGCTGGGGCAACCCCTATGCAGGTGCTGCTAGGTTCAGATTGCAGGCTGGTTTCCAGGCCCCTCCTGGTGGTGATTAATCTGGGACATGGGCTGGCAGAGGCCCAGCCAGGGCAGCTTTGGTCCCTCACTGTGAAGACCTTTGGCTCAGTGACTGAACTGATCTCTGTAGCTGTTTCGGCTTGAGTTTGATCTGTCAAGGCTAAAGAGGAACCTGATGGCGGGGCGGAAACTTCTAGCCCTGTCTGACTTATGGCACTGATCCGTTCCAGTAGCCTTGTCATCATAATACCCATATATTTAAGAGGATTTCTCCACCTGTTAGCTGTAACACTCAGATCAGCCAAAAGGGATCTTTATGAAATATCTGTGCTTTTACTTTCTTGAGCCCATGAAGTTTTCTCTTGTAAGTAGACTGGGGGTGGGGATTTGTATTGGACCTGAATGAAAAAGGTAGTGACAGAGATACTGCTAGGTCACCAGCATAATGTATGTTAGTGTATTGGGGGGTCATGTCAGGTGGAAGAATCACCCCATTCTCTTACAATTAGGTTGCTCTTAGGCCATTTGAAGTAGATTTCACTATTTTAGTTTGGAATTAAGTCTTCAGTTTCTTGTTTTCCTTTTCATTTTAAGCCAAATTTTTGGAAAATATGATTGATACCCCCACCCTGTCTTTCCATCTCCCAGAGTCCTGGCCCCTGGGACTCCAGGTTTCAGTCTGTAGGGCTAGTTGTACTTCTTCCCTTCTCTGAGTTCAAGACAAAGAACTCAGTTGCACATGACTCTACTTGGTCATGGGCTTTAGGCTGAGAAACAGAAATTCTCTGACTCATGACAGTTTGCCTGTTTCAGTGAGTCTCAGTGAGTTGCATTTTACAGTAGTTTCATTTGGGGATTAGGAGCTTGAGGGTCCAAGAGTTGAAACATTTTCCTCATGCCATGAAGAAAGAGAATAGACATTCTTATATACAACCAGCATTTGAATATGTTGGCACCATTGATCTAGGGAAGTGGCCGCAAAGTGCTATAAATCATAAACGTCTGTGTGGTTCTGAATTTTGCTGTGCTGACTGAAGTTTCCACATATGATGACAGTAAACGATGCTTTTATGCCTCAGCAAGCCAACCCTTGACTTGGCTCTTCCTTCGTACCAGTGCTAAAAGATCTCTGGCTATGTGGATCGAACATAATCCTTGTGCCTCTCTAGCATTTTCTTGAATGAGACACTCTTGACATTGTGCGCTTCTGAGGGCAGGGGTTTTATTTCCTTTCTTGTATAAGAGTTTTGTACCTCTGCACTAAAAACAAGAAACTCCTATACCGCTGGGGTGCCCCATTAAACTGACTACCCGAGATCGTTGCCCCTCTTCCCAGCTTGTTCTTGCTCTCCTCTCTGGCTGGGGCATTTTCATAGGGATGGTTTGTGACTTGGTCTGTAGTGCCTGTTAGAGAGGCTTGGCTCAGGCAGAATGTGCTGGCAGGGAAGGAGGGAAAGAGGGAGGGGAAGGGTTGCAGGGAGGAGGGAGCTGGGTACATGCATGCAGAAGCCATGGTAATTGCCAAGGGAATATTAGTCTAAGAGCTGCTGGCCCAGGAAATTGCTTTCTGTAGAAGCTTTCCTTTTTCATAGTTTGCAATGCAAATTTAAGACAAGAACAGAACACAAAAAAGTATAGGAGGGGCAGTTTTATGATAACATTAAAAAATTTCAGCAATGTCTTAATTTTTAAAAGAGAATTTCTTTTGGTCAATGCATAATTTTATTGAACATGTATTCTGCCCTCAGCTTTCTCTAGAAATCATTCTCTTGAATGGGAGTAAGTCAGTGTATAACCATATAGAATATATTGTGTATTACATATAACATTTCTCTGACATATATATATATACAAACATACACATATATACATCTGCCTAGCACTATAGTGATAGATATTGTATAGTGATATATATGTGTGTGTGTATACACTATGGTGATAGGTATATATGTGTGTGTGTGTGTGTGTATATATATATATATATAATTTAAAGTAGGAAGAGAAAACTTTATTGTTATTATTTTTTTTAAATTTTATTTTTATATTCCCCATACAATTGCAACCCCCTTATTTTGACCCCAATCCCTCCCCTCCCTGCCCCCCATCCCTCATAGAGTGTCTCTGGTTCATAGTTGTTTGTTGGTTATGATTTTTACTTTCTTATAGTTACTCATTTTCCTGGTCCCTTATTTAAGTTTTCTAGATTCCTGCTATGAGTGAGACCATCCAGTATTTTTCTTTTTCTTTCTGACTTATTTCGCTGAGCATGATCCCTTCCAGCACCATCCATGTTGCTGCAAATTGCATGTGTTTATCTTTTTTGAATCCTGAGTAATATTCCATGGTGTATATGTACCACATCTTCTTGATCCAGTCATCTATTTTTGGGCATTTGGGTTGTTTCCAAAGCTTAGCTATTGTAAACAGTGCTGCTATAAACATAGGGGTGCAGGTGCTCTTTGGAATTGATGTTTCTGTGTCCTTTGGGTAAATACCTAAGAGTGGAATTGCTGGATCATATGGAAGCTCTATGTTTAGTAGGTCAAGAAATCTCTACACAGCTCTCCATAGTGGTTGGACCAGTTTGCACTCCCACCAACAGTGCAAGAGAGTTCCTTTTTCTCCACAACCTCGCCAACATTTGTTGTTGCTAGTTTTTTTAATATATGCCATTCTCACTGGTGTGAGATGGTATCTCATGGTAGTTTTGATTTGCATTTCCCTGATTACAAGTGATGTTGAACATTTTTTCATATGCGTGTTGGCCATTTGCATTTCCTCTTCAGGGAAGTTTCTTTTTAGCTCTTCTGCCCATTTTTTGACAGGATTATTTTCTTTGTTGTTGTTGAGTCTCATCAGCTCTTTGCAGTTTTTTGTGATCAGTCCTTTATCATTAGTGTTGTGTGCAAAAATGTTCTCCCAGTTGGTGGGGTTTCTCTTAGTTTTTGTTATTGTCTCTTTTGCTGTGCAGAAGCTCTTTAATTTAATGTAGTCCCAACTATTGATCTTTGCCTTCACTATCACTGCTTTGAGTGATGTGTCTGTAAAGATGTCTTTGATGTGCATATCCCGTAGTGTTTCGCCTATATTTCCTTCTATGTATTTTATGGTTTCAGGTCTTAAGTCTAGTTCTTTAATCTATTTTGAGTTGGTTTTTGTGTATGGTGTGAGGTAGTAGTCAAGCTTCATTCTTTTGCATGTAGCGACCCAGTTTTCCCAGCACCATTTATTGAATAAACTTTCTTTGCTCCAATGCATATTCTTTGTTCCTTTGTCAAATATTAGTTGACCATAAATCTGTGGGTTTATTTCTGGATTTTCTATTCAATTCCATTGGTCTGTGTGTCTGTTCTTGTTCCAATACCATGCAGTTTTGATGATTATGGCTTTGTAGTATAGTTTGAAATCTGGGCGTGTGATGCCTCCATTCCCTTCTTCAAAAGAGAATTTCTAATAGTGAGAGAGAAACTTGTGGGAGATTAAACTATTTATAAATCATATTTTGCTGTGACGCCTTCCTCTACTTCCCCTCCCCACCCCCCATCTTTTCTACATTCTTGTGTTCAGGCTTGTCTCTGGCCTTCTTCAGCTTACCCTGCTGTAGCCTCTGCTCCTTCCTATAGTAATGCCATAATCTAGCTTCTAGATGAATAACTGTGGTGGTCACAATGTAGTATTTTGATTTCTGCAGCAGACTAGAAATAGCAGCCCCATCTAAAGTAAGTGTGGTTTAGACAGTGTGCACACTGTCAGTACATGTGCTGACAAGCACATATCCCAGGGACAGGGGCTTGCTTGCTTTGAGAAGACAGTAAAAGCCAACAATGCTCTTTACTTTCTCTGCTCCTCAACACTGGGGGTAGGCTTGATGAAACAGAATATGGGGCCACCTGGCCTTTTTCTTCTCTTGCTTTTCCATGCTTCATCTGCCCTGTCTACCAAGGAGTGGCTTTCTGCTTCAAGGTCAGGGACGTTTATGTCTGTGTTGCTTCTAGATGCTTCAGGAATGCTGAAGGTGGGGATAAACCGGGATGGCCACCACATTCATTATGCTGGCATAGTAGGTAGTCAGGTGAGAAGTTCTAGACTGATGACTTTTTAGTAGTCAAGCTGCACAGGAGGACACAAAGAAAGGCCAACAGGCAGTGTGGAGGAAGAACTTTTCTAGTATAAATATACCCCTGTAGTAGAGGGTTCTGGGTAACTGTGGGGATTGCTTCTGCCCCCTTGTGTGTGGCTCTGTGGTACATGTGACATGTTCGGCTGGACAGGTAGGAAAGGGAAAACTGAGATGTGAGGGGTAAAGTGAAATGAACTCCTTCTTGCCTGGTGGCCACCATGAGTGTCCCTCCCTCCCTTCTTCATTGATTGTGGAATTTTGAAAGCAAAATTAGCTTGAGTCTTACCCCAGGTCAGTCTTGTGGTGCCTTGTCAAAACTTTGGAGTCTCAGGAGCATAATCTCCCCATAGGATACTGTCTGGATTTAATCGGCCATTACTTAGTACATGTTCCTTACCCTGAACTACTGTACCATGGCCTTCAGGGGCCTCAGAGAGGGGCCAACTTAGAGCATGTGATCCGCTGTCTCTTTCTCCAAAGGATTCTGCTCTTACAGGAAGCTTCTCTCTCTTATATTTTCTGCCTTGTTGCAGCTGTAAATATTCGCTGTGTTGGCTGAGGCTGGGCCTCTTTCCTCCTGGACCTGAATGGGAGGAGAACAAGGGAATGATTGGAGTGGGGTCCTATGATAAATGACCCAAGTGAAGGGTCAGCTGGGCATGAAGGTGAGATTTGTAACATCTGGCAGGGAGGGAACATCTGGCAGGGAGGGACACATGGGTTAATATGTTTGAAGCACTCTGCTCTCCCGACCTGTAGTATCCTGACTAAATCTCACTAGTATCCAGGGTGAGCTATGGTTGAGAATAAAAACAACAAAAAAAAAAATTAACAGAAAAATACAGATTACTTAAAGGATTCTTCCACTTGCTAGAAGTCTTGCCACAAAAATTCTTTGCAGGCAGGTAAGGACAGCTCTAGGAATAAGGAGAGGAAAAGTTGAGAATTTTATAATTACATTAGTTTATAGTGAATATTAAAATAAAACTGAAAACCTTTGCCACATAAATTCTACTTCTAAGAATGTATCCTAAGGCAATAACCAGAAAAGTATGCAAGATGTATGTATGAAGACATACTAAGAACACGTAAATATCTATTAATAAGGGTCTGGTTAAAGGTTCTATTGTATTTTCACCCAATAGAATACTACCTAGCTATTAAAAGAATAATAAAGATATACATTTATTGACCCCAAAAGATGTCATGACAAGTTGCATGAAAAAAAGTTTACAAAACAATGATAAGTATTTGACTATCTTATCAGGCTTATTATTATGTGGTGAATTTCTGCTGACATTTTCTTTCTTTTTTTTTTTTTTTTAAAGACTTATTTATTTGTTCATACAAGAACTAGGGTAAGGCCAGAGGTGCAGGGGGTGAGAGGATTCACCAGAGACAGTGGGGAACAGAACAGGCAGATCAACTGAAATATACTGCTGAGGGGAGCAGCGGGGGAGTCAGGAGAGGTCTGCTGCTCCATGTGGGTATCTCCCTGGCCAGAGATCGAACTCGTGCTGCAGTGGCTGTGGACAGCTTCATAAGTTGCATCTTAACCCCTCGCACCACCAGGGAGGCCCTACTGACATTTTCTTATTACTTTTTTAAATTTAAATTTTTTATAACGAACCTATTTTTACAATTAGAAAAGCACAAATTTCAATTTCAGTGTCAGGCAACTATAGGGAGAATCCATTTTTCTTTACATGGTTATTTAAATTAAAGATGTTTGAACCTGTATTTTCTGAATTTTAAACAGTTTTGCAAAAGTTTATTTTGCATACCCTAAAATACATCCATTTTAAGTATACAAGTTAAGTATACAATTCCATGATTTTTTTTTTTTTTTTAAAGATTTATTTATTTATTTATTTATACAAGCACTGGGTACAGTCAGACGCACGGGAGGGTGAGAGAATTCACCAGAGCCAGAGTGGGGAACAGAACAGGCAGACCGACGAAATACACTGCTGAGGGGAGCAGTGGGCACGGCAGGAGAGGTCTGTCGCACCATGTGGGACCCTCGCCGGCACCCGGGGATTGAACCAGCACTACAGAGGCTGCGGGCAGCTTCACAGCCCAGCGCTCAACCGCTGCGCCACCAAGGGAGGCCCTACAATTCCGTGATTTTAAGCAAGTTTTCTGAGTTGTACAGCCTTCACCACATGGAATTTGAAGTGGACTTGAAGGATGGCTCTAATTAAACTGCAGAAGGAAACTTGAGGCAAGAGAACTGGTATGAGCAAAGGTAAGATAAGGGATAGAGTTGTTCAGTGTTAAGTTTAGGGGTTCAGAGTAAACAAGTTTGGCTGGCTGAGGTGGAGGGTTTGTGTAAAGGAGTGGTGGACAAATGAGACTGGAGGGAGAGGTTTGGAGCCTGGCTTTGGAAGACTGAAGAACATAGGATATTAGGAAACCATGGAAGATTTGTGATCAGAATGAAACAATTAAATGATGAACATGGTGGTACAGTGTGTAGGTTACTTTGGGTGGGAGAGACTGGGTAGTTTTCTCAGGAGTATACTTTGTCAGCAGTGAGGGTCTAGATTCCTGGGGACAGTGGGAAAGCAAACATTGGACTCAGGAGACACAGGAAAAAAACCTGTAGGCAGTCATGACTGACGGAAGAGAGGCATTCCCTCTATGGGCATGATGACTGAAGGGGGCTCTAACTTTGAGAAGACAGAGTTCTGTTTTAGACAGGTTGGTTGTGATGATCGGTTGCCATAACTTGAGATAGCCAGGAATGGTGGCCTGAAACTTGGACATGGGGTTGCAATGCAGAAGGCACTGGCATGGAGACAACAGCAGAAATAACATGAGGATTATAAGAGGAAAGATAAGAGAAATAAAGGTAATCAGGCAAGGAGAAACTGAGGCAGAGAGGCAGGAAAACTAGGAGGAGGAAAGTAGGGAGAGAGAATGAGAAAAAGAGAGAGAGAGCACCCAGTAAGAGTAGAGGAACAAATTATATAAGTTATCACTACCTTACTAGTTATTCTGAGTGATAGATAAAATAGATAAAAGGGAAAAATGCATAGCTTTGATCTTGATGCATACAGATTTAGAAACATCTTTTTCCTTGCTCTATTTAAACATTTTGCTTTCAAACTATAATAAATCTTAAGTTTTGCTTTCTTTCAAGTTCTTTCCTCCGACTTTTGTTCTGTTCTGTTGTTCTATCCTGCAGTTTTTTTCTCTTGAGGGTTGTCTGTTTGGTCTTGGTCATTTTTTTGTCCTGTTCATAAAACTATTCAGTGTAAGCTGGGTTTTGAGGAGGAGTAACTGAACTGGAGATGCTCATGATAAAGTGAGGGAGTGTCTTTAATCCCTGTATTTTCTCCATGTATAATGGTATTTGGGCAAAGCAAGAGAGACTTATTAGGAGAGTAAAAATCAACTGACCACTTTGCCATTTGGACAGATGTGGTATCACAGGGGCAGCCCAGGTTCTGGGTTTGTTTGGACAGCTATGTCCGTCTGAAAACATTTCTTTAAAGAGAATTAAATATAAACTTTCAAATCTTTGAATTTTTAGGGTAGCAATTCCATGGAACATCATTTGTGTTTGAAGCTAGTGGTGAGGAGGGCGGAGTGGGGAGAAGCGAGGGGGTGGAGATGGGAAGTCCAGAAGGAATCAGAGAGAGAAATTTTATTGAGGGAGAGTTTGCTGGGTTTATGGGAGGGAATCTCTCCCCTCCTCCCCATTCGGATTTGAAAGGGCCGGTGAATCTTTGATTAGGTGCAGGTCAAAAGAATTTACACATTGTGACCTTAATAACTAGAGGTGATTGGCAGGCGGGCTGTGGGGAGGGGGCCTCCGGCCCCTTTCATCTCACTTAGCACAGAGGAGAGACAATAGGCTAGCCGATTTTCCTTGTTGTCCCTTGTTTGAAAAGGTCTGGTGTCTCTACTAGGTACCTGTGACATGGGGGTCTTGATTGGGGTCTCATAAAGGCCCCTGTCAGTATGTCCAAAGGCCAAGAGTACAAAAGCGAGCAGTGGGTGGGGGTCTCAGCTGACCACTGAAGAAGGGAGGGGAGGGCCCGGGAGGCAGTGGAGGGAGAAGCAACCCCCGATGGGAGCCCTTATAGAAGGAGGGGAGGAGGGGGGCAGAGAAGGGCCATTTTTGTCCCTAACTCATCAAGCACATCTGCAGAATTGTCCAAGCTGCTGCCTCCCGGTTTCAAAAGGAAAAAAAAAATGATCGTTTGATAAACCGTCCCTGATTCACCACTTTCTCACAAGGGTGGGAGACCCGGCCCTGACCTCTGTATGATTTCACGTCAGGACCGGGCTTCTCTCCCCCACCCCCAGATTGCTAGAGAAACTTTGAAATGTATCCTGTGGCTTTCGCTGCCCCTTCTCAACCCCCCCTCCCGGCCCCGTTTCCCACCCTCTCCACCCCACTGGTCTCTGTTTTCTCCCTGGGCGCTCCCGAGTGTAGGCAAGTAATTAGTCCCCTCTTTCTGGGGCACAATGCAGCCAGGGTGTTTGGCGGGCCGCTTCCCACCCGCTTGCAGAGCTGGGGGCCTGGGGGCAGTACCAGGTGGTATGTGTAGTGTGTTCCAGGCCTGTGCAGTCGTGGAGGCACAGGGCCGGGGGCTCAGGGCCTAGTGTGCTCCTGCTTCTTGAAGGAATGTGCAGAGGCACATGCATTAATGGTCCCCACACAATGCGTTTTTTTTTTTTTTTTTTTTTTTTTTCCAGCCAGAGGCATCTTCCCCGTGAAAAGGCTGCCGAACTGGAGCCCAGGCGGGAGTTTGGGCCTCGGAGAGGGCGTTATTTCCCACTCTGCGCTTAGTCACTTGGAGCTAACGTGGGAGACCAACAGGCCACGTCTCCTGAGAGCCCACTCTTTGTATCTGATGCATGCTCCCCCTTTGCCCTGTCAGTTTTGTGTGTTCACGGAGCGTTGATTTTAATGCGGCCTGTGTTGGGCTGGTAGGCCAGGCTGGGGGGAGCTCAGGTCTTTGTCTTACAGGGCTTCTTCATCTTGGAGGGTCTTCAGCCCTGGAGGCTACTGGCAGATTTAAAAGGTGGGGTGAGATGCCAACTCTGGCTGGCAGAGGATTCCCCCATCCATGCGTCTGTCACAGACCACTGTGGGGTGCCTAGAAAACAAGAGCACCTTGGGATGCTCAGGCACACGCTTGCTTGGTCCTCCCACCACCCCTTGAGGGGGGAGGTTAGTTCTACCACGTAGGGCTGCCAGCTTGAAGTGATTTACACCCCCATGTGACTGAGTCTGGCAGGAGCACAGATTGTGAGCCTCAGGGAGCCAGGCCGTGGGGTGCGAGGAGGTGGGGACAGGCAGGAGGGGTGCTGGGAGAGCACAAGTCTGCTGCAGTTGACTGCCCAGCAGCTGGTTAAGGTCACAAGAGAAAGAGACCAGACAGAAGAGAGGCAGTACCTAGGGGCAGACCTCACAAGTTCACCTCTGGCAGTTAAAGGGAGAATCCCTAGACACTGGGACTGAATAGATAGCACTTTCCCCATGAAGAAGAACGGAGACCCCTTCACAGGTGAACCCACTAGGGACTATCTAACAGGATGTCTTCTCTTTTGACAGTTTGTCCCACTGCACTGTATAGCCTCATGCTGAGAGCTGGAAGGAAGCATCTTTGCCCATGCTCAGTCCTAGTCTTGCTGAGAGAAAAGATGCTGAGGCATGACTTGAGGAGGGAGGAAATTGGGGAGCATCAGCCTCAGTGTGGCCTGCTCTCCTTCTGGAACCTAACGGTTCCTCTGAGTCAGGCAGCTGGTGGGTGATGATCTGCCCACCCTCACCGTGGTCAGGCTGTGGTCCTGGCATCTGGTGTGGTGCTAGTTGCCTTTATCTGAGGAACCAGGGCTTTGGAAAGCCTCACTTTCCAGGCCATGAGAAGGCTGAGCTAGTGGTTGGCCAGTGAGATAAGGTGGTCCTGAAGAAGCATTCCACCAAGGTTGCCCGAGCACAGTGGCTCATCTATGCTGGACCCTTCAGACTGTGTCAGGAGTTGTGCCAGTCACACTGCCCAGCCTGATGAGGGGAAAGTTGCTGGGGCTCTAAGGCCTTTGAGGGGCCTGAGTCCCAAGGGGCCCACCAGTTAGGAGCAGCTCCTGCTTTGGGTCAGTATGTGGCAAGAACATTTCTTTCGTTAAGAAACAGGCACTCTGGCAATACCCACCCACTCCCTTTACCTTTTTTTTTTTTTTTTTTTTTTAAGATTTATTTATTTATGCATACAAGAGCTGGGGCACAGGCCAGAGATGCAGGGGGTTGAGAGGTTTCACCAGAGACAGAGCAGGGAACAGAACAGGCAGACCGACCAAAATAAACTGCTAAGGGGAGCAGTGGGCGAGATGGAAGAGGTCTGCTTTGCCATGTGAGCTGCTGCCTGGCAGGCCAGGGACCGAACTTGTGCTGCAGAGGCTGTGGACCGCCTCATAGTGTGGTGCTCAACCCCTTGGGCCACCAGGGAGGCCTTCCCTTTACCTTTTACTGTTTTTTTTCCTTAACTTTTCCAAGTGTATGTCTCCCTTCTCTTCTCATCCATTCATAAACAGCTCATAAATACCCTAAAAGAAACAGAGCTTATGTGTTTGGGACAATAATGGAGGAAAGGAGTGTCAGGGATGGCGAGGCAAGGCTTCAGGATTTCAGGTAATATGGTCGTTCTCCCCAGGCCATCCTGCCAGGCCTGGCTAGGAGGGCATCAACAGATCATAACCTTTTAATGCAAACTTGATGGAGGAGAAAGATGAAAGCATGGAAACAAATGATATATTTATCTATAGAGGGTGTTCAACTGGAGAAAAGGAGCATTTCTTACTGATTGGAGTGCAGGGCATTTCATTACTAGGCTTCATTAACAGGGCAAGAGTGTGGTGGGCCTCTTTGGGGATTCCCTGGGCTATTTTTTTCCCTTTTAAAAGTGTAATTGTTTCTAGGTTGGAGGAAGAGGCAGAAATTGCTCATGGGAAATTGGTGAGCACCCCGGGTTTTAAAACAGTGTTTGGTACAAGGTGAAGGGAGGTAGATGGCCAGTGGGAGGGTGTTTAGAGGCCTTCCTCATTCCTTGACAATAAAAAAGAGATTGGAAAAGCTCTGGTGGAGGTCTGGAGACCTCATCTTTGGAATTAAGATTAAAGAATTTAGAGTGATGAGAAAAATGTTGATTGGAAAACCTGACTTTCTGGGAGATGATATTTGACTATTTTGACTTTTGTATTAAAAGTGCAAAATGGTGAAATTTAGATGTGCAGTGTCTGACACCAGAGCTATTTCCCAGCATGTCCCGACATTCTCTTTTGGAGCCAATCAAGGGCTGGAGTGGGCTGGCCTTTAACTTGGCTGGGTTGCATGCATATTAACATCTGTTCAGGCAGGGGTGACCAGCTTCTGTCCACAGAAGATTTTCTAAGTCAGGTGAGCTTGACTTTGAAGTTCTGATTCCTTTTCCTGCCTTTGCTATCCCAGTGTTCATGTCCAAAGTATAGTCAGTGCCCAAGAAAACTCTGACCCAGAATGCTTACTCTCTGAAGTGACTTGTCTGGGTTCTGTCTAATGAATTCAATTGTCTGGTATTCAGCATTGCAGGGACTCTGAGGAGAGGTAACATTTTGTCATGACTGAGTTTCCTTCCATGACTGGAGTCCCGAGAACAGAGATACAGTTATCTCGTGTAGACTCAGTGCTTGTTGTGACTTCATCAAACGCCTGGAGTTTTTGCTTTCTCCCACACAAACCATCCTTTCCTTCTACCACGAGTCTCTGCTTAACTCAGGCTCCCTAAGGAACCTGGAACTTGAAATACACTGGATGTCTTTCCGTGGCTGGTAGACCTAATTCAGAATGGTCTTCAATGACCTGGGACCTCCCTAGAAATTGGGTGAGCCTGGGATTTATGAGATCACTGGGCACCTGTATGGAGGCAGCATATTTCTTTTCCCTCATTTTCCTCTTTACTCCCCACATCGCCTTCCTGCAAAGAAAAAAGTGTCCCTTTGTGCACTTTCCAATTCCTCAGAGAGGAGATGAATGGAGGAAGCACTTAACATTTCATGAAAATTAACTGAATGGTAGATAGCCAATGTGTTTTTGCTTTTTAAATTTGCAGGCACATGTCCTCTGTCCTTCTCTTCCCAGCTCTGTGAGAGTGTATGTGTGTGTGTGTGCGTGGACCTGCCATATGTCTCTGAGTCTGTGCCTTTGAAAGTGGATGTAAGGGTGGCAGGCAGGTCTCTTGGTCTCTCTTGGTCCCTCCAAGCAAGAACAACCTTTCCTGAGATGATCCATGTGGACTCTGCCTTTCATCTTCATTACTTTATCTTGCTGTCCCTGCTTCTGCTGGGACATTCACCTTAAGGAGGAACTGTAATGTAGTATGTATGCAGTATGTGGATTCTTCCAGCCACTCAGTTCCTTTCAAACCTGGATTAGCACCAGGAACCTAGTTATTGAGATTCTGGCAATCACTGTGTTTCCTGAAATTCTTTTATTCTTCTTTAGATTATCTTTGGGCCAGTCTTTAGGAATTCTCTGCTCTGAATAATCCTCCTTTTAGTGATGGAGTGAAAGGAAGTATAGTTTTCTTGAAGAAATGGTGGGCTTCTCAAGCAAGTCAGAGTGGTACCTGTGGTCACATGGAGAACACAGAAGCTGGGCAGAGGAGAAGGCAGGCTCTCAGGTTGACAGAAGACCCCAGGGTCTAAATTCCTTGGCTTTTCTGCCCAGGGAGCCGTACATTGGAGGGAGCCGTACATTGGAGGGAGCCGGGAGGCCTGCTGGGGGGGGAGTCAGTTTTCTCTAGAAACCTTTGGTTTGAAGATGGTCAAGGATATCTCACTGTCCAGTACTTGGCACAGGTACTGTGTAGCATTGTCAGTCTAAAAAGTGAGGGGGATCACAGAGCCAGTGATCACAACTGTCAAGTATCTTTGTAAATTTGGGTCGTTTCTTTTCATTCTTCTGAAAGGTGTTTGTAGTGGTTAAGTAGAAAAGAAAGGAGGGCCTCCCCTTTGGCGCAATGGTTGAGCGCTGGGCTGTGAAGCTGCCCGCAGCCTCTGCAGCTCCAGTTCCATCCCCGGCCGCCGGCGAGGGTCCCACATGGCGCGCAGACCTCTCCTGCCGCCCGCTGCTCCCCTCAGCAGTGTACTTCGGTCCTTCTGCCTGATCTGCTCCCTGCTCTGGCTCTGGTGAATTCTCTCACCCTCCCGTGCTTCTGACTGTACCCAGTGCTTGTATAAATAAATAAATAAATAAATAAATAAATCTTTAAAAAAAAAAAAGAAAAGAAAAGAAAGGAAACTTCCCTTTTGGTGTCTCAGTGCTTTTCCAAAGAGAAAAACCCATAGTTTTTATAGTTTATGATTTCAAAAATTTATGCCAAAATACATGACATCAGAAAAAAATCTGTTCCAAAACAAGCATTGGGAGTGTGGGGTGAGAGGGTTGAGCTGTAAACTTGAGGAATTGAATAGGATGGGCAGACAATTGCTTAGGGAAGGGATTCCCAGGCCCGGTATCTCCTTAACTCCTCTTTGAAAACCTTTCCTATGTCAAAGGTGCAGTGCAAATAGTCCCTCCTCTCATCCTCTCTAAGGTGGTCAACCACCCAAGGAAGGTCTGGAGGCCGCGCCCTGGGGCCCATTAGAAGGGAGCTGACACAAGCAGAATGACCTATGGGGGAGAGGGCTCTATTCCTGGAGATAATGAAGGAAACAGATAAGGTCACCAATAAAATCTCCTCTGCACATTGTAAGAATTCTTGGCCAGGCATGGGGTCAGAAAGACATGATTCTTGGGAATACGTGGACTCTGCCAGCCTTAGAGTATCAATCCTCTATTTGGAAAACCACACATACTAATGAGTAGCAGATTGCAAAGGTATATATGGATCTGGAATCTTGAGCTTCCCAGATCCATATATACCCTTGTTTTGTGATAGAGCTGACTGAGGTCATGCTCATGCTCCATCCCTAACCACCACCCCAATAGGTAGAAGCTTTCCTCCAGGCCTCTTATGATAACTCAGTTCCTCTGGGACTAAAGTCTCAGAAGAGAGATGATGGTTGTTAAGGTATTTGGGATGCCTGTTGACTATTTATGATCTGAATTCCGGGTTTGAAATTAATTGAATTGCAGAGACAACTTCCTTTTATTATTTTTTTTCAAGCCAACAAAATATCCTAAAACCAAATTAAAAAATAACCCAACCTTTCATCCTTCTCCCTCTCCCTGTGGCTTTGTTTGCTGGTGAAAAGTGTTTTCCCCAGTCTCCTTTGGGTTACCATGCTGAACAAAGTGAGAAACCCAGGGAAAGAAGAAGCTGGTGCCAGAAGGGCTGTAACCTGCCCCTCTCCTGCAGCCCCACCCCCACTCTGGCTGCCCAGCTTCTTGTCCCCTGGCCTGCCTTGGCTGCCTTACCAGCTGGGCTGCAGCCCAAACAAGCAAAGGTATCTTGGCCAACAACAAACCCCAGCTTTGTTGTGCCTATGAGGAAAATGCTTTCTGGAGCCCAGGGATCTCCTCTGAGAACCACCTGTGCCTCCCACCCTCCCGCCTAGCCAGGGCCTTCTGGCACAGGGGCCCCTACATTCCAGCCATCAGGCTGATGGTGGAGAGTGAAGGGTGGGAGAGGTCAGTTTGAGGGGATGCAAATTCCAGTCTGCCCCTTTATGGCCCTTAGTTGGCTCAGAATCTCCTGCGGTCCTGGCCAAGTTAAATTTGTCCTGTCTGTCATCAGCATTGACAGTTCCTTTTTGAAGTAGTCTTCAGAATAGGGACAAGGGAACCTGAGGTCTCTCATCTTACCAGGTCTTGGTGCTTCAGCTGGGCAGCCATGTAGGGAACCCTTTGCTAGGCCACTTCTTGATCACCAAGTGTCTCCAGTGTGTCTCTGTTACCCAGTCAGTGACAGTGATGAAGAGGATGACTGACTCCTATGAAGTGCTGGCAGATGCCCAATACTCTGCTGAACACTTTCTGTCTCATTTCATCCTCCCAGATAGATACTACCTCCATCCTCAATGTATAAGTAAGGAAACTGAGGCCTGAGGGAAGCTAATTAACATGCCCAAAGTCACTTCTGATATTTGAAACACTTAGGGCTTGAGCACTGGCAGCTGTCTCCAGCATGCACCACTTTTTCTCACCTTCATGAGAAAAATTTTATTTATGAAAATCTTAAGGACAAAACTCAGAAGTCCCTTAGCTGCAAGAAATGTGGATATGATGCTAAACAACATTTCTTTCCCCTAAATTGAGTAAAATATGGCATGTCACAGTAACCCTTAAAGCAGCAATCTTCAGAGTTCAGTATGGCCTGTACATTTTTAAATAAGCAAGACTAAAACGAGCTGCAACGGTTTTGTTTTTAAAAATATACTGTGCAACAGATGGCAATTACATGAAATGATCTTAACAAGGTACATATATAAACTTAAGCAAAATATGTCACATAGGTAAAATATTGATACTGCAACTAGCCATGTGGTTCACATGGTTTCTCAAGAGAATTGAGAGACAGTCTTTCTACTCCAGCTTATCCTCTTAACTTGTTACTATTCATTTTCAGTAAGGCTTGTGGGGAAACTAGCTATCAATGCTTTTGCTAGAAGATTGCAGTTTTTGTTAATAGTAGAATCAGCAGAGAGACTGTGACATTATAAATCTAGGTCAATAATCTATAGCATGGGTCTCATTAGAGAACTTAGTTGTACAGAAACTTATGTAGAAGCCATTTCAAAGAAGAATTTGTAAGCTTTCGGTATTAATATTTTCCTAAACAGAGGTAGCCCATGAAGAGTCGGCTGACACTACCTAGATAATGACCAAAGAGAAGGAGAAGGTCTTTTGACCAAAGTGGGAAGGGCAGTATGGAGATACTTAGAATCTTTGCTCACTCCTTTCGTTCTTTGTTCTCTCTCCCTGGACTGGAGACAAGGTTGTTTGTAAGTTTTCTTGTGAAAGCTAACTCTGTTTACATATTCATTCAGAGAATTGTTTTCTTTAGATTGTTCCCATGGTTTCAGCTTTCCTTTGTGTGCCTCATAGTTGAGAGAAGGAGACAAACTTGCAAACTGTGGAACACTTCACAAATTTGCCCATCACCCCAGTCACCTCACGGCCCAGTGGCCCGGCCCTGCTGATCTCGGTGTTGTTCCAAGGATGCACTGCTGGTCCTTTTTCGTGCTGTGCTACATTTCTGCTTTCCTGGGCCATGATCATCTCACTGTCACTTGGAATTAGAACTTGTTGATTTTCTTGAATTGCTTCCGATTAAAAAAAAAAAAAACACATATAAATTGAAGATTTGATTCTTTGGCTGGGGCTTACGTTACCTAAATGCAAGCCTCTGTGAGTTTACTTTTTCTGAACCCCTTGTGTAAGGCTGGCTGGATAGCCCTGAGGTACTTATGGAAGGAATGAAGCTCCTGTTTTTGCTGCCTCCAGCTTTGGAATTGCCCAGGTGAGCCTTGTTCTGGAGAGGAGTGGTCAGTCTCAGAGTAGGAACACCCAGCTGAGGGGGGAGGGTGGCCTGTGCAGTGGGGTACATGATTGATCCAGGGGCAGTGGAAGGTGGGAAGACAGAACCCAGGCCTGATGTGATGAGGCCGTGCCAGTTGTTCTTAACAGCAGGCCTACTTGTCCTTGGCCTGTATCTGTCTGACCGGAAGCTGTTCCAGGAGTGCTAGGGCAGGGAGGGAGGGTCTGCTTTCACATCTCTGAACTGTGGTGTTTTGATTAGTCATCCTTTCTTTTTTTTAATAGATTTATTTATTTATGCATATAAGAGCTGGGGTGTAGCCAGAGGTGTGGTGGTTGGGGGGTGAGAGGTTCACCAGAGACAGAGTGAGGAGCAGAACAGGCAGATTGACTGAAATACACTGCTGAAGGGAGCAGTGGGTGAGACAGGAGAGGTCTGCTGTGCCAGGTGGGTCAGCTCCCTGGCCGGGCATCGAACTTGTGCTGCAGTGGCTGCGGATTGCTTCATAGTGCTGACACTTAACCTCTTGCACTACCTGGGAGGCCCATCTTTTCTTTACTTTGTGGACTCTCTTAGAGGACCACTGTGACTCAAGATCTTGACAGGGTTTGAGTTGGGATCAGGGTGGAAACCGTAGTTCTTAGCAACCAGCCCAGGTCAGTGCAGGTGCGGGCTTGGGGTAGCACATCATATTGCAGTAGTTTCTGTGACTTAGTCTCAGTGTTGGATGAGTAGGCAAAAAGTTTGACTTGACCACTGCTTAGAAGCCATATGCCAGCCTGTTCCAGCTGCCCCTACCCACAGTTCACCAGTGCTGTTAGAGATTTTGCTGTGTGTGGTTTTTGATGGCAAATGGGAGCATGACCCCACTTCTGTTGGTGTGACAGCAGGGTAGCCCTGGGCAGCCGGGTGGAGCCTTTGCCTTAGGAAGCTCAGCCTCATTTCTTTTCTTCAGTCCTGGTCCTCCTCTGTGGTGATATGATCAGTGGTGAAGAAGCCCCTGAGAGACTCCGTCTCTGGGTTTCCAGACAGCTTTGCGTCAAAGGCAGGAGGATTTGAAGCCATATGGGTGGGGCTCCCTCTAACCCCTGACCGCCCCCACCTCTGCTCAACTGTCTTATTAGTGTCTTTCCTGTCTTCTTAGACTTTTTTTTTTTTTTTCTGAAAAGTTAAAAAGCATTGTTGTAGTATAACTTTCCCATTTTGTGGACAAGAAAATTCAGGCACCAGGAGGTTACAGGCCTGCCCAAGTTATACTTTGTGAGTGGCTGAGCTGGCACTGAATACTGGTAGACTGAGTCCCAGCTCTGGACCCTTTCTAGTGAACTGCATGCTGCCCTTACTTGCCCTCTCACCTGGCAGCCATCTCAAATCCTCATTCACCCACGCAGCTCATTTGTCAAGCAGTCCTGCTGTTGCTGGTTTTCACTTTTTTCAAGGAGAACTGCTTGGGTCTGGAGTCAGGATCTCCCAGGGTTGGTTGTGAGAATCTGGTGGGCCTGCTTGCTGTTGGCTCTCTGGTTTCTTCCACTGTTAGAGTCCACTTTCCGGCCTTTTGGATACCTCACACTCACCCCAGATAATCCACATGCTGCTTTTATCTTGTGCCTTCTTGCCTTGAAGACGCTCCTAAGCTGTAGACTCGCCTCGCTTGGCTGACTGTCAGGGCAGCTATGATGGCAGCTGTAAAGATGTATATTTAGAGGAGCCATGGGTCTCCCAGTCTAGAATCTTTCCCTAGAGCTTTCTGACTCGGGAAGGTCCAAAATGTTTTATGAGCTCCAGGCTCAGGCCCTTTGGGGAGAGCCAGCCAGACATAGCACAGTGGCCCTCTGCTCCCCCGTGTCTCAACCCAGCACAGTCCACCATCCCTTTCCTGTTCTTCATTAACGCAGAGCTATAGTGCTAGGTGGAAGTCAACTGCTTGTGTGCCTCCGCCTCCCACAAAGCTATTTGGGCCACTGGCCCCCAGGGGAGAACACAGATTGGGTGGGTGATGATGTAGATCCCTTGACCAGGCCCCAGTCCCAGCTGCCCCCACCAGCCCTGGTCTGGCTCACCAAGGGGCCCAATTCAGAGGCCTCTTTTGTTTGACTTGCACAGAGCAGCCCCAGCTCACCGTTCCCACATGCCAAAGTTTCCCCACCATTCACTGAGAAGGCTGAAAAGCCCTCAGCTAATTGCGTTGGGCTGAAAATTACCACTTCCCTGTGTTCCCCTGCTGCTGAGGACATTTGTGTCACTGCTGTATTTAGGGGGAACAAAGGCCTCCTGTGGGGAGAGCCCAGGTACTAGTGTGGGATGGGGGAATAATTGCAGTCTCTCCAGGTGAAAGCCCCTGTTAAACTTCAGTAAGTCAATTAGGCTGGGGGGGAGGGCAGAGACCCCCACAATAAACTGTTCCCACCAAGCAATTAAAGAAAATCATTTTAGCTTTGAGGAGAGAAACTGCTTATTAGAAATTTTGTGGGTCCCCCTCCTCCCTAGTCCCCCCAGCCCCCCCCTTGGGGATGAAACAACAAAACGCCTTCCTCAATAGAAGTGTTTCTCCTCCTCCCACTCATTGTGTGGCCTGAAAGCACTTACTGTGGGAGGGTAGAGGGAAGGACAGAGACAGCCAGAGGGGGGAGAAAATGGCTGGGGCTTAACACCTGAGTTAACTAAAACTTACAACTGCCCCCTAAGATGGAGCAGAGAGACTCCTGTGTGTAGTCTTTGCACAGGTTGTGTGTGTGGGGCCAGGGAGGGTGGTGTATATTTGTGTGGGACATACACGTGCCTACAGACCCACTTTCCTTATTTGGAGTGGAAACACCAAACTGGGGGTACATCTGTGTAAGTGTGCCGCATCCTGCATGCCCCCATTACCAAAAAGAGCAAACACAGGGCATGTGTATATGCGTGTGCGTGTCCGTGTGTGTATAAGTGCTTATATGTGCCTTCTCAGCAAAGGATGGCAAGGCCAGCTGGGTGTTCACGTCTCCCCAAGACTGTGACTGGGCCCACGTTCTCTCTTCTCCGAGGAGCCAAATACCAACTCCTGGGAGCCGGGCCACAAGCATAGCTTTCTGCCTCAAACAGAAGCTGAGGGCTGAAAGGCTAGCAGCTCTCCCTTGGCCCTGGCCTACGAATAATCTGGGGGGGGGGCATATATGTGTGTGTGTGATGGGTGTACGTGCTGATCTCCACAGCCTCCTTCCCCTTGTTGCCTGGGTGAGGGTGAGGTATGGAGACTCAGCAGGAAAGAAGTAGCCTGAGCTGGCACATGTTTTCTAGGTGTCCATCTTTGTATGAAAGGATTATGGTAAGAGTCTAATTGGCAAAAAAAAAAAAAAAAAACCAAACCCACCCCTAATCTATGAGACATGTAAAGTTGGAAAGATAAGGTGGTCTTATCTACAGAGTACCACTGGGAGAGGTTGACTCCCATGCCGAAGTCTGCAACTTGGTTATTTGCAGGTGTGTATTCATTGTGTACCCACAGATCACAGGTAGCATGGGTCCATCCCCTACCCTGTCCCAAATCTTGGTCCTTTAGGGGAGGGCCTGTTGGCTCTGAGAGTGGACATGGCATTGAGTCAGGCACTGCCCCGGCCCCAGTGCATCCTGTGGCTAATGATGTGTTTGGCTTTCATTCCAATGTTCCAACATTGGTGGGTTGACTTTTCCCAGAAAACAAATATGCCAAGTTATTTGCCTACCAAGGGGCCTTAGGAGGTAGAATTTGGTGCCTACGCACTGGCAGAAGGGAGGTAAGGGCTGTTAACAGAGTCCTGAGCAGGAGCACGGAGGTGAGGTTGGATGGAGAGTGTGCACTGGTTGGAATCTGGGGATCTCGGGAGGTGTGTGTGGAGTAGGTGGGAGAGGAGCAGGAGGGGGCTGCTCGCTGAGGCAGACTCCACGCCTGTAAGGAGATAAGTCTTCAGAGAAACCTGAAGTTCAAATGTCTAATTTTGCTTCAGTTTTCGTATATGTATCAATAGATGCATACGCGTGTGTCTGGTCATGTTATAGTGATATAGTTAGATTTCTTATATGACATATGATATTTATTTTATGCATCAGAATGTGGTTTTCCATGAAAAGGTCTTAGTTTACTTATACCTTTCTGACTTAGGACTTTGAATGTCTTTCTGACCTAGGACCAGGATCATTAAAAAAAGAAAATGAAAGGGTTTTGGGGTGACTGCATTAAATATGTGTGCTTTTTTTTTTTTAAGAAAAAGAAATTTTACGTGCTACAAATGGATTCTCTGCCTGTTTCTTCCTATATTTTTTTGGTGTGTCACTCCAAAAGCAGTGGAATACTTGAGTGTACTCATATGGTTAGATTTATTTTTCCCTTGGTTTTTGGGGCATTGGTATTGGGTCAAGGTAGGTAAAAGAGAAAGAATTGCAGTAAAGGTACTGCTCGGGGCTGCAAAATTTTAACTTAAATTTTTTGGGGAAGTAACATTGGTTTACAACCGTGTATATAATTTAGAGGTATAGGTTCATACTTCTTCACACCCACCTCAAAGCACCCATAATCCTCCACCACAGTCCACTGAACCCCCACTCCCTCTTGCTCTTCATCCTCACCCTCATCCTCTGATAACTTCAGTTAGGCAGTCAGATCTCGAAGGTTTGTTCTGGTTTGGCTTTGTCTGTTCCTGTGTTTTGTTTCTTTATATTCCACATGTGAGTGAAACCATCTGGTATTTGTCTTCTCCTTCTGACTTATTTTGCTTAACATTATCCCCTCCAGCTCCATCCATATTGTTGCCAGTGAAAGATTTGATTTTGTGTTTGTGTTTTTAAACTTTCCAAAAAACCCACATTTATTTATTTATTTATTTATTCATTCATTCATTCATTTATTCATTTATTTATTTATACATACAAGAACTGGGGTGTAGGCCAGAGGTACTGGGGTGAGAGGATTCACCAGAGACAGAGTGGGAAGCAGAACAGGTGGATTTACTGAAATACACTGCTGAAGGGAGCAGCAGGTAAGGCAGGAGAGGTTTACTGTGCCATGTGGGTCACCTCTCTGGCCGGGGATCAAACCTGTGCTGCAGTGGCTGTAGATAGCTTCATAGAGCTGAGACTTAACCCATTGTGCCACCAGGAAGGCCCTCCTCCCTCTGTCTTAATAGGAGGAAAGAGATCCAGGGATTTAGGTGGTGATAGTGAATCCATAGGTCAACACACACACTGCCTCTCTGAGACTTTTTTCATTAGTGGGTCATGAGGGTCTCTCTTACTTTAAGCCCTGGCAGTCATGAGCCATTGGATGAGGAAAGTCATGTGGTGGGTAGTATGGACGGCCTCTCCTGCTCTTTATTTCTTTAGAGAGCCTCTTTCTAGAAGGTCTTCATTGTAATTTGATGCATGTCACATGAAAATGACTGCCCCACATTGGTGCTTATGGAACACTGGGAATGAAAATAAGAGCCTGGCTAAACTCTAGGGAACTCCATTGCTAGGCCTGACAGTGGGTGAGGAATGTAGGACCATGAATCATACAATGATTTCTCTTTGACCGGTCCTTATCACTCTTCACCATTGGTGTTAAAAACACTTAATGCTCCTATGCAAATCTGGATCAAGTCTGAGTCTCAGGGTCCCTCTGTGGCTTATTAATGTGGATGTATTTAGAAAGAATTGAATAGTGAATAAATTTGAATTTATGTCTGGCTTGTATGGGTGACTCTCTGTCTAGCTCTTTCCTCTGTTTAGAGCCATAGTTGATCATTAGGGTTCTTACCATCATCCCATCTCATTCAGATGCCAGCCATTTATGTTCATCATCAAACCTGAAAAGTCACCAGACTTGTCTGGCGTGAGTCTCCCTAGTTGTCATCAGACCATGTGGGCCACCCATGCCCTGGAGAAGATGCCAGCAGTTTGGTAGCCCAGACCTTATGCCTGGCCACTACCATGACGCCAAAATGGAATGCCTAAAAGGAAAAGGCTATTCGTTTTGAAATTGGAAATGTATTTTGTGCTTCAGGCCAGCCATAGCAGCCACAGCCATTCGGGTATCCAGTATCTAAGGGCACTGTTGTGGCGTTAGCTGTGGCCTTGGCTTCTGTTGGGTTGACAGTCAAGTTCAGAAACTCACTTGTTTGAATACGCTTGTTGTTTACCCCTTTACAGAGACTGATTATGAGGCAGAAGATTGCGGGGGCGGGGTGAGGGGTGGGGGAGGTACTATTAGAGCAGGGATGGAACTGATGTTCTCATGGACAACTCTTCCCAGGCCTTAGCTACTCTGCAGCCCTCTAGGTGAAGGGTCTCTATAGAGGGTGGCAGCCAGATCCAGAATGGAACCCAGAACCATGTGGTTTCTGTGATGTTCAGAATTACCCTGCAACCCATCATTGGGCAACTTCAAAGACGATATTGTTATTACTAGCCTCATTTTAATTTCTTGTTTTCTGTTTTTGCTTTACTTACATAAGTAATATATAAATACATTCCAATTGTAAGGCGTTTGGCTTAAAAAATACATTTTTTATATGTGTAGAGTATAAAGTAAAAATTGCCTTCAGTTTCCAGTGGCCCCTCCCCCATCCACTTGTTTTTGTAGGAAGACAGGTATGTGTCACTGCAGATCTTTTAATTTGAAGCAAATGTCAGATATCATATAATTTCATGACTGTGTATTTATAGGTACATATAAATATATACATATATATATACACACAAGTATATGGTTTTGCTTTGTTTTAGGCTCATATTATACTTTTGTTTGGTAACTTGAATTCTTCCCCTACCTGTGTGGCTCAGAGGTCCTTTGCTATCAGAGCACTTAGCTCTAGCACATTCTTTTTTCTGTTGCTTTCTAGTTCAGAATAATATGAATACACCATCGTTTACTTAGTCATCCTGCTATTGATGGACGGATAGGCTATTTCCAATAGTTTGCTCTTATAAACAATGCCTCAGGAAACACCTCTGTACTTGCCTATTTGTGCATGTGGTCTGGCCATTCTAGGAAAGATAGATACCTGGAAGAGACTTGTCAGAGGGGTAAGTGCATTTAAAAGTTTTCAGGTGTTGGGCTTCCCCGGTGGCGCAGCAGTTGAGCGCTGGGTTGTGAAGCTGCCCGCAGCCTCTGCAGCACGGGTTTGATCCCCGGCCGCTGGGGATGTGCAAGTACATATTTACTCTCTCACTTTACAGTACTGGGCATTATCTGGGGTTTTGTTGTTGATTTTCACATTTGTCTCTGATGGGTAAAAAGTGGTATCTGAAGTAGGGAGTGAATACAGAATAGTGATCAAGAGCTGGACTCTGGAGCCCAACTAACTACGGTCAAATCATGAGTCCACCTACCTGCTGTGTGTGTGACCTTCGTGAGTTAATTTACCTCTCTATTCCTCAGTTTTCCCCTCTGTAAAAGGGGGGTGATTCTGTTAGCACATACTTAATAACAGTTTTTTTTTAATAGACTATGTTTTGTTTTTTTTTAAGATTCATTGATTTATTTATACAAGCACTGGGTACAGTCAGAAGCGCGGGAGGGTGAGAGAATTCACCAGAGCCAAAGCGGGGAGCAGAACAGGCAGACTGATGAAATACACTGCTGAGGGGAGCAGCGGGCGGCAGGAGAGGTCTGTGGGACCCTCACTTGGTGGCCGGGGATCCAACCAGCACTGCAGAGGCTGCAGGCAGCTTCGCAACCCAGCACTGAACTGCTGTGCCACCGGGGAGGTCCCGTAATAACAACTTTTAAAAATTTATTCACTGTGGAAAATTTCAAAATATACATACTTCCAGACTTTTGACCAATTTTGCTTTAATATTCCCTACATACTTTCCCCTCCCATATTATTTTGAAGCAATATTAGTCATATAAATATATAATTCAATATGGTTTTTAAATGGTAGTGATGCTTTAAAATATAATTATATATAATTATAATTATTATATAATTATAATATAATTATAATATCAATTTAATGATAATTATATAAAATATAATTATAATATCATCATTTTACCTGAAAAATATATATAGGAGTGCTTTAAGGGTTAAAAGAACTAACCTATATAAAGTGCTTAGAACAGTGTATACATACTAGTAAAAACTATACAAGTGTTTGCTGTATTTGCGTTATTCTAATTTATATTTCTTGACTAATAGGTTTCACATTACTTCATATTTTTTTTGGAAAAGTGTATTTTTTCCCATAAATTATTGAAATTTTTTGCTTACTTTTTCCCTCTGTGGTTTATAAGATCTTTTTATATGTTGTGAGCATTAATCTTCTGGTTATTATATATAGTTTGTACTTCCTTTAGTCTCTTGTTTACAATGCCTCCTGTTGCATAGATGTTTTTGTTAGAGATTAACTGTCATCCTTATCTTTATGACTTAAGAGTTTTGTCTTAAGAATTTCTTATCTGGGCCTCCCCGGTGGCGCAGCGGTTGAGCTCTGGGTAGCGAAGCTGCCTGCAGCCCCTGCAGTGCTGGTTCGATCCCCGGCTGCTCCCCCGCCACCAGAGGAGGGTCCCACATGGCGCGCAGACCTCTCCTGTCGCTGGCTGTTCCCCTTAGCAGTGTACTTCGGTCCTTCTGCCTGCTCTGCTCCCTGCTCTGGCTCTGGTGAATTCTCTCACCCTCCTGCGCTTCTGACTGTACCCAGTGCTTGTATGCATGTATGTATAAATCAATCAATCAATCAATAAATAAATAAATCTCTAAAAAAAAAAAAGTATGTCTTATCTATTCCAAGACTATACAACTATTCAACTGTGATTTCATACTTTTTTCTAATATGTCTACAGTCTTCATATAATTAAAAAAAAATTTCTCTCCCTAATCTATCTGGAATTATGTCTATGTCTGCTGTGAAGTAGGGCTCTAATATTTTACTTTTCCTTAAATCAATCTTAAGATTGATGTGTATCCTGTGGTCTCTACACCATTTATTGATTAGCTTATTGTCTTTATTTTATTTATTCTTTTTTTAAAGGTGAGGAGATACTTATTTATTTATTTATTTATTTATTTAATCACTGGGTACAGTCAGATGCGCAGGAGGGTGAGAGAATCCACCAGAGCCAGAGCGGGGAGCAGAGCAGGCAGAAGGAACAAAGTACACTGCTGAGGGGAGCAGCGGGCGGCAGGAGAGGTCTGCGCGCCATGTGGGACCCTCCTCTGGTGGCCGGGGAGCAGCCGGGGATTGAACTGGCGCTTCAGAGGCTGTGGGCAGCTTCGCAACCTAGCGTTCAACCGCTGCGCCACTGGGGAGGCCCAGCTTATTGTCTTTAAAGACCAGCTAGGCTCTATTAATTCCTGCAAATGTATGGGCATTGCTTTGGATTCTTTTTTTTTTTTTTTCCCCCTGGTGAAAAAAATTATAATACAATTAGCAGCTGGACTGAGTTCAGAGGACCCCAGTTTTGTTGTCAACATCCACAGTGTCCTTTCAGGAGCCACTCGAACATAGGCCTTCTTCTCTCCATCAGGTCTAGTCAGGGGGTGACCTTAGCCTCTCGAGGTCATAGAGCTTCTTCACAGCCCTTTTGATCTAGTACTTGTTGGCCTTGGTGTCCACCATGAACACAAGTGTACTGTCGTCCTCTGTCTTCTTCACGGCAGACTCAATGGTCAAGGGATCTTGATGGTGGCACGGGGTCAAACTCATTTCTCTTTGGAGCACTCTTTGGGGTGCCTTCAGCATCACAGTGCCTTGGGCTGCAGGAAGATGGGTAACAGGTGACATGATGTGTGGATCTTCTTTTTCTTGTGGCTGTGGACTTTGAGCACTGCTTTGTTGGCCTTCAGAGCTTTGGATTGGCTTTGGGAGGGGCAGGGGCAGGGGCTTCCTGCACTTTCAGTGCCATCTTCATGAAAAGACACTGGGATTTTTTTTCAGATCCATTGATTTATTTGCCTATTCCTGCATGGACATCATATATGGCGTTATAGCATATTTGATGTCTCATAGAGCAACTTCTTAATGTTCTTTTAAAAATATCTCTTGATTATTCTTATGTATTTCCTCTTCCAAATGAATTTTAGAATCGATTAAGTGAAATTTCTTATTTGGATAGGGCTAGATTGAACTTGAGGATTAATTAGAAAAGAACTGACAGTTTTAACCTCTGGAGACTTCCCATCCAGGAACAGGAAATATTTCTCTACTTATTCAGCCACCAGCAGTTATTCCCTTTAGTAGCTTTATAGTTTTTTTATATGAGCATAACTTGGTATTTGTTGTTGTTAGGTTTATTCTTGGTTATTTTATAGTTTCTTAATTCTTTTTTTTTAATTATTTTATTTATTTATACAAGCCTGCATACAGTCAGAAGTGCGGGAGGGTGAGTGTATTCACCAGAGCCAGAGCAGAGAGCAGAACAGGCAACTGACGAAATGCACTGCTGAGGGGAGCAGCGGGTGCGGCAGGAGAGGTCTGCGTGCCATGTGGGACCCTCTCCGGCCAGATGGGGATCGAACCGATGCTGTCGAGGCTGCGGGCAGCTTCACAGCCCAGCGCTCAACCATTGCGCCACCGGGGAGGCCCTCTTAATTCTTTTTTAATGAGTGGATTTCTGACTACATCTTAGTTGGTGATTGCTGGTGTATAACAATAGCTAACCTCTCTGGGTGTGTGCTCCCTGCATACACTGCCGCAGGCATCTGAAAGCCTGTGCCTTGGCACTGTTCCTTCTGTTTCACAGGTAAAGAGGCTGGATCTTAGAGAGGTTAAATACTCATCCAGGATCACACTGGCAGAGCTGGTAGCCCTAACCTTGCATTCCTTTCCACTGTTGTACATAGCATGGCAACCACCTAAATCAACCCTGCTGTTTATTTTATTAGTGTATTTTTTTCTTTTTTTTAATTTTATTTTTATATTCCCCATACAATTGCAACCCCCTTATTTTGACCCCTAGCCCTCCTTTCCCCGCCCCCACCCCCCATAGAGTGTCTTTGGTTCATAGTTGTTTGTCGATTTTGATATTTTCTTTCTTATAGTTATTCTTTTTCCTGGTCCCTTATTTAAGTTTTCTAGATTCCTGCTATGAGTGAGACCATCCGGTATTTTTCTTTTTCCTTCTGGCTTATTTCGCTGAGCATGATCCCTTCCAGCGCCATCCATGTTGCTGCAAATTGCATGTGTTTATCTTTTTTGAATGCTGAGTAATATTCCATTGAGTCTTTGGATTTTCTAGCCTCTTCTTTTTCCATGCCCTTTGTTGGGTACATGGTTTCGTCAGTGTCATTTCTCAAAACTCTGACCCAGTCTTTTTTTTTTTTTTAAGATTGATTTATTTATACAAGAAGCGGGAGGGTGAGAGGATTCACCAGAGATAGAGCAGGGAGCAGAACAGGCAGACTGACTGAAATACACTGCTGAGGGGAGCAGCGGGAGAGACAGGAGAGGTCTGCTGCACCATGTGGGTTTCTTTCTGGCCGGCCGGGAATTGAACCTGCACTGCAGAGCTTCATAGTGCTGTGCTCAACCCGCTGCGCCACTGGGGAGGACCCAGTCATTTTTTTCTCCTTAGCACTGAAACATACTACAATTTCCTCTTCTCAGGAATGAACAGAACAGTTCTTATATGGAGTCCATGTAGATAGAAAATAGTGTTGAAACTGCAGCCCCCCAAAATATCTTGTTAAATTCAATAGATTAAATGAACATGTTATTCCATTGTACTGTGAATTTTGTTTTTGATGTGCTTAATTTTTTCTCTATCCTGTTCTTCCATTGCTTATTTTTAAGTTTCTATGCTTCTGCTTCTTGAGTGGAGTGGGTGCATTTGGGAAGAGGCTAACCTCTCCTTGGTCGGGTTGACCTTACCATTGCTTCAGATGAAAAACAACCCACTCTGTCTTTCTATCTAGTCATTTCACAGCGGTAGGACTGCTGTCCTCCTTGGGGCAGGCAGACCTGCTTTGCTGGCCCTTGTTAGCTGGCAGTAGGAGTCCATCCTCTAGCCATTCTGTCCACAGCCTGGTCTTCCTTCTATGTGAATGCTCATACCATCCTGTCACGAAATACTTGGGCTGAGAGAGGCCTGGGGGGTGTTGTGTGTGTGTGTGTGTTTCTCTGGGAATGGTGTTCCAGGCCTCTGCCAGTCATGGGAGCCCAGGAGTTGGTCTTATTTCCTGCTGGCCAGTGCCTAATTAGGAGAAAGAGATCAGTGGAGCTCCTCCCTTTTGACCTGGGGTTTGCTGTCCTGCCCTTGGGCTACTGGTCATTCCTAAAGCCTCCAACCAAGGAACGCTAGGCCACCATGCTGACACCTGCTCCTGTTGCACAGAGCAGCAGGTCCACCTGCTCTTGGACATAGGTCAGTGAACAGGAATGTTTGGTTATGCTGTGTTTTCTCTTACAAGATGTAAATATTATGTTTTCCCTTTAAAAAAAAAAAAGCACATTCTCATTAAAGTAGATTTGAAAAATAAAGAAATTTTAAAAGAATCTCTAGTTACTGCTACCCAAATACAGTTTGCTTTTAGCTTTTGATTATGTTTCCTTCTACTCTCTTTTTCTATGCATAGGCTATTTTTTAAATAGTTGTAAAAATTACTCTTGTCTTATATTAGCATATCATAAACATCTTGCCTGTATACTTTGAGAACATCACTTTAAATGACTGTGTAATATTCCATCAAATGGATGACCATTTGTTGAATAAGCTTTCGGTCTTGACCCCTTGAAGGCAAGGGTTGTCTTCCTTTCCCTGTTAACCCATTTTGGTTCAATCATCCATGAAGTTGGCTAACCTTTTAAATTATATTTTCTTTCTGTACCATGTCTTTGAGGTAATGGTGTGCCAATTGCTATGTGAAATGAAACTTTATTTTTCTTAAACTTACATTCAAGTTTTAATTATGAACAAAATTGGACTTTTCCCTCACTGGCCTTACAGCATTAGTTTTGGGTGCCTCTGGCCCCCAGCCTTGAGAACAGCAGGCACCACATGGATGGCAGGTCCCACACTTGTTGTCCTGTCCCATCACTGATGTGAATGACTCGCAGCCTTCTGGCCTGTGGACGGCATTCAGGGGGATGTTCCCCCAGCTGTGGGATGGGCTCTTTGCTGGGGAGACATTGAGATATCTTTGTCTATTTTTTTTCCTTCCCAAACACATCTATTTCCCTTCCCCTTGGGTGGCCTGAGGTATCCTGTTTGCTGGAACTTGGGAACTGGCTGCCTCACACTTTCACCTGCCCCAGTCTTGGCTCTCTTCTTCCTGACTTACGGTGACCACCTGTTTCTACTCCATTGGTCCCTTCCTTGCAGTGCTGTGGCTGCGCTGCTGCTCCTGGCTTCCCTTGCTGAGAGAGTGTGCGTGACCTTCGCACTGCATTCATGCTTCGGGATTTAGCTGCTGCTGTGATGTCAGTGGCACAGGTTAGCAGATGGCAGTGGCAGCAATGAGACCTGACATGTTCTAATGACTCCCTCCTTCCCATCCTTGCTGGCTGAGCCAGTGGAGGGGCTGCAGTTTCCTTGAGGCATTTTAGGAGGGAGCTGAGGGAAATCGGGGGCCCCCCAGGTGCCAGTGAGGCCTGTGACCTTTGCTGCTATAATATCAGTGTTTCACAAGCAGGGCGGTTCGGGAGCCCACTTGCAGTCCATCAAAAATTGATTTAATTGCAATTTTTCCTCCAATTAGGAGCACTGGAGCCTGACTAATTGGAGTAATAGAGAGTAATAAGGCTCAGATAAAAAGCCTTCCTTGGCGGCCTTTGTATCTCGTGTCAGTGCCTGTCAGAGGTCAGAGAGCTTGCATATTCTATTAGGCAGCCCGGCCTTCATTTGTACAAATTAGTTTACCCAACAGTAATTAAAATGCCAATGCGGGTTGAAGAGAACTGAATACACTTGATGGGCATGTTGGTGAATGATGTGACAGCTCTGGTGGCCTCCCTTGCCAAAGTGTGTCAGCCCTGGCTCAGAGGCGGCTGGGGCCTGGGCCAGCTGGGTGGCTCCAGGCCAGCCACGGGGCACAGCTGCTGAGCACACCACTTCTGCTGCCCCTCCTCAGAGTCACTCAGTGCTTCTTCTTCCAAGTAGAGTCATTTGTTCACTTGTCCATTCATTCATTCAGCAGGCATTTGAATTTTCAATATGTGTCAGGCATTATTCTAGGTGTCAGGGAGAGAGCTTACAGGGCAAGGCTCTGGAATGAAGATGGACCAGGATCAAATTCTATTCTTACTAGTTGCTTCCTCTGTAAGCTAGAGCAAGTCATACTACCTCTCTGTGGCTCAGTTTCCTCATCTGTGAAATAGAAAAAGTGGTCACCTACTGCATAGGTTATGAGGATTAAATGGGATACTGCTTTTAAAACACTTGCTCAGAACTTGGTACATAGTAAGTGCTCAATAAATTACTAGTGTAATTAAGAGGGCCTAAACTAAAGGCAGCAAGAGTCAACCTTTTTACCCTGCTCACACCCAAGTATTGATAATTTCCCTTCTTACCTTCCTCTTCTGGTTTCTGTACTTTGTTATTTTCTATTCCTCAACATGAATACCTAATAACCCTAAGTACCCTAAGTCTCTCTCTGTTGTGAGTGCTCTTGCTTCTACTTCTTGGGCCAGATGCTCCTCTCTGGATGCCAGGCTTGCCTGCAGAGGGGCTGCAGATCTGAGTAAGGTCTGCGGTAAGATGGAAAAAATAAGACAGCTGGTTTTTTGAAAGGGCTTTCTACAGGCCCCTCAAAAGTAGAGTTTACGGAGTCAGAATGAGAGAGTGCTTGCACTTGTGCAAAAGTGTGTATGTGTTTTGACATTAATTTTTAGGTACTGTTAGAATTTCCCATTTAGTGTCTGGTTGTGGTGCTTATAAGGACTTTACTGCCCTAGTGATGTATGACTATGTCACTGTCACGTGTCATTTAGGTCTGAGTCTGGTGCTTTAGGAATTATTAAGAAACAGAGTAAATACCCCTCTGTCCTTCACAGCCTATATTGACTAGCTTTCCTAGCCTCGTTGGCTTCAAACTCTGGAAGGCCCTTTCAGTCAATTCTACAGATTTGTCCTGAGCACCTCTTTCAGGTCAAGCACTGCTTTGACCGCAGGTTCACAGGAGACACATAGGGTCTCAAAGGAAAGATAACCCGAGAGCTGTCGTATGTCCCATGAAGGCAAGCTCAAGGTGTGTTAGGAACTTAGGAAGGATGGTCAAGCCACCTGGGGAGCCACCAGCTCCTGCCTCTGCCTATCCAGACAGGTTTGCCACCCCTGTCCCTGGGATGCCCCTGCGAGATGAGGCTTCATGCAGTGCACAGATCCCACCTCACACTCCTTTCTTCAGGGCGTGTTACTGAGTCTTTGGGAAAGCTGCGTGCTGAGCAGCAGGTCCTGTATGCAGCGGCAGCATTTTGGATACATTCGTGGAAGTGAAGTGGTCACTTTATTTTACCTTTCTGTACAATGGGAATAAGAGTTTGTATCTCATGGACTCATTGTGGGGGATGAACATCTTTGGGTGTCCCAGAGGAGTGAATTCCTTGTTTTCCTCTGCTGCATGTGTTTCTCTTCACTCTGGCAGGACTGCCGTGGGCATACTTCTTACTCTTCTGGCCGTGAATGTGGTTCATCTATGGTCTTGCCTCATATTTCCTAAAATCCATGGGAGTTAGGGGGTGGGGCGCACGTATGGCCGTAAGTAGCAGGGAGCAGTGTGAGGTATGCCGGGACTGCGTCTGTAACCAGCCTTATGTGACCCCAGGAGTCCTGGGCGGTCCCCATGGTTTAGGTGTGAGTCTTGGTGAATGTCGGCAGGGCCTGGTTCCAGATCTCTTTGGCTGCTTGTTGCCTTCATGTTTTTTACTGAGTGTAAACTTTGATCAAATTCCTAGGCCCTTATAGATGCCAAGGGAATTCTCCTCCTCTCTTCCTCTTCTTCCCTCTTTCTGCAGTAAGGCGAGGGGAGAGGGCAGCTTTTGGAAAGAAATGTTTATGGGTGTCACATGCAGGCATGAAAAGAAAGGCCTTTGTAGGATATGATGGTAAGAGGCACTCCTCCTGGTGGCAGATGGACAGGGCCAGGGACTGGTAGGCAGGCTAGAGAAGGACAGGAGCCTCATGGGACGTTGGAGCTGTGGAGTGGCAAGGATTCAGGGTCCAGGTGCCTCCCATCTCTCTCACTCTCGTTCTCTCTCCCCCTCCCAACCTGACCTTACCTTACCTTGATGCTAATTTAGGCCTGTGGCCAGTCAGAGGCTGCCACAGGCCTCCTTTAGAGATGTCTGTGCCGGCGCCCCTCACCTGGCCCCCGCTGCTCTAAAGCTGAGAGAGCCCAATTGCCCGCTCGAATGATTTCCAAGTGGCTATTATGTTTCCAACCCAAGGTAATTGGCTTTACCAGTTATTAATGGATTACCCTCAAGAGAAAAATGTCAGGGGAGGGAGATGAAGGCAACACCTCCTGGCTTTGTAGTTTGGCGCTCCAGTGTCCAGTGACAGCTTCCCAGGCTAGCAGTCACTTGGGGCATGACACGGTGGCTGTTTTGGCACATCATTCTAGTTCGGTGGCTGCTGGTACTTCTGAGGCAAGAGGAAGCTGGAACAGTGGAGCAGGTCTCTAGAGGAAGTCTTGGCTTGAAGCAGGGAAGCCCTAGGGTGGCTCATTGGCCTTGTACCTTTCCTACAATTCTGATTACAAATCAGTGCCTTAGCCAGTGCCTGCCCTAACATCCCCCTTCAGCTGCTGGCGGGCCGGCTCCCCCCAGCTGGAGCCACTAGCTTCTTCAGAGCCTTTCTGTGGAGATCCATCTCCCACCGACACGCTTGGGATCAGAGAGGCACAGGCGCTGGGCAAGGCCTGGGCGGATGAGCTGCGGCCCCCACATTGCTAACGTGTCATTAGTGTGTCCAGCCCCCTTCTCCCCCTGCTGACATGTAAGGGCATGCCTCCGGGCTCCGGAGCGACACAGCGACACAGCCGCTTTCAGTTGTCTTGCTTACCAGTTAGGTTTTCAAGGCCAGGATCCCTACAGACTCCCCGCCACACCCCTGCCAAATCCTCTAACAAAGGGCTGGTCTCGCACATAGGCTCAAGTTCTAGTGCTCGCACTGGGCGCCCTTGCTCTCTGCACCGATCCGTCACTCTAGGTTATGCCGCCACTTAAAATGAAACTGCAGATTGTATATGTTGAACTCTTTAGGGGTTTATGAGACACTGAGAAATATGGTCAGAGTATTCCCCTTACCCGCCTCTTAGAAACGTCTGCCATTGTCCCCTAAACTCTGCCTCACTGGCATCCTACCCGAGCAAGCCCTGCCTGCCTGGCTCCTCACATTCCCTGCTCCCCATCCTCATGTAAGCACATCGCCTGTCTCTCCTTTTCCTGCTGTCACTTTTCGTAGTCTTTCTTTCCTCAGTTTGGCACCTTTACCCCTGCTCTGTGCTTACACTATAAGATCAGATTCCCTAGTTCCTGAAACTGTCAGTGTTGCCCCCCAGCCCCTCTAACATCCTGGAAGGATGTTACCTTCCAGCACTCTCCAGCCTGTTCCCAGGAGACCTCCTCGGTACTGTGGCTTTGTGAACTCGGCATTCACGCCACAGAAGCCTACCAGCTTGCCCTCTCTTGGCCTCTGTCCTGGAGGTGTTGCAAGTCCAGCCGTGGTTGTACCCCTGGGTTCTCCAGGAGGGACAGTCCTCATATGCTCCCAGTGGTTCTCCTGTAGCTAAGCTCCTCTGATTGCTTTCTCTGGGCTGCTGCTCATCCTGGCTTAGCCCCACAATCCCTTGGAGAATGAGCACAGTACAGCCAATTGTGTAGCCATTTCCACAGGTTCTGACAAGCTAGATCTGACTCTGCTCTCCTTTTGTTTGGCAGCTCCTTTGTGACAGGGACAGCTTGTTGTGGGCACTTCTCACCCCTAAGAATCTGGGACCTCAACAGGTAAGAGATTCCTGAGTCCACCATGGTTTCCAGTGGGGGTGGGGCTGAAGCAGCCTGGAGGCAAAGGAAAGTGTGGGCTGCATCAGCTGGCTAGGAGTGGTTCACACAAAGGCTGAGAAGGACTCCTGACCTGCACCCATGGCAGCCTCTGTTGGGGTGCCTGCTCCCGTGGAATCATTCAGGGTTAACTGGGAAAACTGTGGAAGTAATTATAAATTATGATAGGTAAATAATTTCATGTAGAATGTGTAACAGCAGTTTGGATTTATGATACTCTTTCTCTGAGAAGTGCTGACTATGTGGCTACTTAAAATTCCACCTGTCTGCAGGGATGATTTTTCTGCAATAAATTTTGCAATTTTATTGCCCAGGATATAATTGCTGGGTACTTGGTAAGTGGTATCTCATCATGGTTTTCATTTGGACTGCCCTGATAGCTCATACAGTGGACAAATTTTTATGCGCTCATTTGCCCTCTCATATTCTCTTTGATGAAATGTCTGCTCGTGTCACCCATTTTCTCATTGGATTGTTGGCTTTTTCACTGCTGAGTTTTGAGAGTTCTTTACATATCACAGATATTACCATCCTGTCAGGAGTGTGGTTTGCAAATATCTTTTCTCAGTCTGTAGCTGGTCTCTTTCTCCTTTTAACAGGATCTTCTACAGAGCAAAATTTTTAGATTTGGATGAAGTCAAAATGATCTCAACTTTTTCTCTTATTGTGCTTTTGGCATCAAGGCTAAGAATGCTTCACCAGTACTAAGTGCCCACGTTCTGGTTTCTGTGACAACAGTTCACAGTGGCAAGGACATGACATTCTTGCCTGTCTCCTGCCTCAGTTGCTCTAGCTTGTCTTCTACTTTCTGTCCATCTCCTCAGGAAAGTATTAGCCATATCGTTTTTTTCTGAAAAAGTCCATTGTATCGTCAGTCTTTCAGAAGTATTTTTTATTACCGATTAAATGTTTTAACTAAATATGATTTTCTCTACAACATTCTCTTGAATGGTCATCCAACCATCCAACCAGGGGTAGGAGCTACTTGACATCTTCGGCTGGCTTTGAGAGTTGGAAAGCCTGCCCTTCCTTGAGGATTGACCTGCTTCCCGGAGTTGTGGTCTTGGGCAAGAGCCAGGTTGAACCTCTCCTCTGAAGGACGGGCCCTGCCCCTCCAGGGTCTTCTCTTTTCCAGGCCAGAAGTCTAAGGACCTTCATTTGTTCACAGACAAGGTAGATCAGTTAGGATCTTTGGGCTATAAGTAACGAAGACCTAACTCAAAAGTGGCTTATTACTTTTGAGTAATTACTTTATTATTACTTTCCTAAATGGCAAGGAATTCCAGAAGTTGGATGGGCTCAGTAGTTCAGTGAGACCATGAGGGCCCATCTTCTCCTCTGCTTTCTGCCTTGCCACCTTCGTTACAGTGGCTTTTGCCCTTTCCCGCAGACTTGGTTTCCAAAGTTCCACCATCTCATAAGGCAACGCCCAAAGGGAAGAGAACCAGAAGAGGTTATATGTTCTTTCCTCAGAGCCCCCAAGCATACTTTTCCTAATATTTAGTGAATAAAAACTGTGTTCCAGGGCTTACCTTGAACCAGGGCCTCACAAGGGAAATGGAATGCCCAGTCAGGATTCACCTCGAGGCCTGGGAGAGAGCCAGCTTCTGCCAGTGCAGCATTGGCAGTGGGGGAAAGGAGAGGTGGGCACAAAATCAAGAACCCTTTGGTTAGCACCAGAGGTGGGAAGGAATAGCTGAATGGGTGACCTACAGTATTGGTCTCACACTAGTTTCAGGACCATACTGACTTGACCATTTTTTCTAATATATATGGTTTGATGCTTCCTGAAAAGGGGTGTTCACAACTGAGTATTGAACAGACCAGGTGTGAACTGATGAATGGCAGGTACTATCACCTCCCTTATTCTAGAGATTCTACTTTTGTTAATGTAGTCCTTTGTCATTGTTGCTTGCATAACTAAAACTTCCAAGGGCTCCTTTGTTCTTTTGCCCCTGGGATGTTGGCATCCCTGCTGTCTGTGGAAGCTGTTCTCACCTGCTAGATTCTTGGCCACTGGCAACTTTTTCCTTCTGAATGGGGCTGAGGCAGAAGGAGCCCCTCCTGGGGGTTCAGATTGGAGGTTGTGAGGAACTACAGAGGATACACAGGTGGTGTGGTCAAACCTGGATTGTTGAACTGACTGCTGCTTTAGTAAGCTCTGCGATCTGGGGACTGTTCCACCTTGGAGACATTAAACCACTCTGAGCTATCTCCTTACCCACCCACATCAGTACCTTGAGGTTTGCTGGGGCTCAGCTTGTCAGTCCTCCAACTAGCTGTGGCCTTGTGACTAGTAGAAAGGAAGGTGAATCTGCTGACCTCATGGCACAGAAAAGGCTCTTGGCACGAAGGCTGCAGGTCACAAAGGTGGGTATTGTTGCTGGAAATAAGTTGCATTTAGTCACGTAGCTGGACCTGATGCTTGGTATCATCACTGCCCTGGACCCAAGATGGTAGACAAACCAGGGGGAGAGGATACACCCTTGAGGCTTAGTTTTGAGTAATCTTTGAGTGGCCTCTTCAGCCTATAGGTTGCCTTGGTGAGGGTTCTTCTGGGGTCAGATTGATGGTCACGGTGGAGTTCTAAGATACTCCAATTTCTTGAATACCATGCTCATATAAAGTCCCTATCTCACTAACCCCATCACTTGGTCTCTACCCAGAAGGAACCCAAATGAGAATGGGCACAAGACAGCTATGGCCTCGGTTCTCACTGGAGCCAGACAAGTAACAGCCGCTGTACCCACTGGCCAATCTATGGTAGGGCTGCCCAGGGTAGCACTTGGCATTGCCTTGTCCTAGCCCCCAGGCTTCCCTCATCACTGAGAGGAGCCCAACGTCTTTAAACATGTCTCCTGTCCTCAGAAAAGTGTGGAGCCTGTGCCACGCAGGGATGGAGGGAAAGATTCCCTAGTGGAGGCATCTGCTTTGGGTGGGAGGAAACGGACAGACAGGACGACTGTCTGTAGTTCTCTTTCTCAGAGAAGCCCAAGCAGATAATAAAGCCATGTAGAAAATAGGATTAAGGTAATGAACAGGCAGGACAGAGTTTGATCTTTCAATAATGCCAAAGCCTGACTGACAGGCCAATCTGGAAGGTGGAGCAATATCGCCGGCAGGACTCGGTGGCGGGGCTGTGTGCGATACTGGACGGATTCTTTGCTTTTAACCTGTCACTGCTGAAACTTGAGGCGTACAGGATTTTCTCTTTTATGTGTGTGCTACGACTTGGTGGGGGGACTCCTGGAGGGCAGTTTTGCTCTGAGCATTGCCCCTCCAGGGGCTGCCTTCAGGCTGGTGGTGGGGGCTGGGATACACCTCACAGGTATAGGCGCCCTGCTGGGCACCAGGAGCCCCGCATCCGCCTGTCTGCCAGGGACACGTCTCCAGGCAACCTCCGCTACTTCCCTGAAAGCTGGGACCCCTTTCAAGGCCACCATGGCTCCCTCAGCCCTCCGTTCCATCAAGGTCCTTGACGTGTCCGTCCTCCTTATGGAGAGGGAGGAAGCACACAGGTCAGAGGCCAGCACACAGCCGTTGTCTAGTTGGCTGGGAACGTGACTATTCCTTCTCTCCCTCCCTTTCTGCCTCTCTCTGTCCTTTTGCTGAGGACCATGTACTGGGCTCAAGGACAGGGGATTTCTCACCTGTCTAAACCAGGCCGTGGCGTCCTTCACCCAATCTGGAGATGCCAGAGTGCTCCCCGTTCCCAGGGAAGATGGGCTCTGGGCCCAGTCACCAGGCTCCGAGAACTTCCATCTTGACAGGCAGTGCCAACAGCCAACCACTGAAGAATCACTGGCTTGGCTCTGTGTTCGCATCGGGCCAAGGAACTGTGCCAAAACAATCCCATTCCTGAGCCTGAGGTCTGGAGGAATCAAGGCCCCGTCTTGTATTCCCTGTTTGCTCTTGATCGGAACTCTTGGCTAGGCCCCAGGGAAGTTGCCAGCTTGACGTGGCTGCTGAAGGCCTGGGGAAACCTGACTGGCCTGACATCACATACGCCCCTCTCCCTGAACTTGCTAGTGCCTTGGGTTATACATCTCTACTAAGTGGCACTGGTGCCTTGAGAGTAGGACACAACAGATGCCCTGGTGGTGGTGGGCAGGCAGGCATCAGGATGGAGAAGGCGTGTGATCCCAGACCTGGGGATGTCACAGTGGGCCCAGCCGCGGTCTGCAACCTGGGCTGTCTGATAGAGGAGGAGGCACGAGTGGGCTTTGGTGACCATGTTACTCCAAGGGCATTGAAGGTGGTTGAGTTCTTGGCTAGACGTCGTGCCGTATATGTGTGACAATATGCTTGGCCTCAGCACACATCCCATCTCCCCTTCCCCTTTGGGCCGAGGTCATCCCGAGCTCCCCTTTGTATCTCCATTCCTGTCTTAAACCCCTACGTCTCCTCTCAAAGAAGGCAGGGCTTCTCACACATTGTGACAGGTGCCTGTATTTTTTCCTTCTGCGCCTTTGCTCCAGCCGTCCCATGCCTGGAATACCGTCCTCTCCCTACTGAAACCCTTCTAACTCTGCAACAGAAGTAGCACCTCCACCATGAAGCCCTCCGTGATTCTCCCAGCCAGGTGCCCCAGCTCTGCCCCTTGCCTGTAGCTGGTCCTTTTTCTGGGCCACCCTCCACCACCCGTCATTGCCTGTCACAGTCCTGTTGCTGAAGAATCCGCGCTCACAACCAGAAACCTTCTCGCATCTGTCCCCTCATAAAACTTGCTTTCATCTCTCTTTTGGCTGGAGTTGGTGACCTTCTCCACCAAACACTGCCCGAGCACTCACATGGTCACTTGCCAGTCACCCTGTGGCCTAGAGGGCTCCTCCGTGGGCCAGCCATCTCTCTCGGGATCCTGGACTGAGCACAGGAGAGGAGTATCAGAGCACCTAATGGCAGCTGGAATGGCGGCAGCGTTCCTGCCCGCCTGCAGAAGGAACCGGTGGCCTAGGCACATGCTGGTCTGCTCTGAGGGCACCACGAGTGCCCATCCCGCCCAGGTGTGGCTTTGTCTCTTGGACCGCTCGGACCGTGGGGCTTGGCCCTCCGTCAGGGTGATTATGGCAATTGCCCCTCTTTAAAGCACCTGCCTTCTCCTTTGAAAGTATTACTGACAGCTTTTTTCATTTTCTTTTTTTCTTTACCTTTTTAAAGAACCCTGTAATTTCTTTCTTTCTCCCCCCTTTTCTTTCTTGTCCCCTCTGTCCCCCTGAACTCTTTGAAATTGGCTCTCTGCCTGCTGACACCAAACTGATACTTTGCGTTTCACGTCTCCTTATCCCTTTATGGCAACAGATGTTGAAATTTTGTATCCTTTTATCTGCCCGGCTGCCCCTTCCTGTAATTACGGCCCTCTTGTTAGCAGTACAAAGTGGGCTGCCTGGCCTTTGAGCCATTGTGTCTGAACACGTGTGTGCAGGCGGGTGCGGGTGCTGTGCACGCGCACACGTGCATGTGAAAGGCCGTGTGCTTGGCCAGGACCCTTCCTTCTCACCTACCCGGCTGGGGCTGGCCGTGCCTCCTCATGGCCATCACTCTGGGCACGCTGGGGGCCCTTGCACCTCCTCCATTCTCTTACCCCACCAGAGCTGCAGATGGGACTCTAGAACCACCACTTCATTTCAAAATCTGCATGGCTCTCTGCAGCCAGAGTTCATGCCAGCGCAGCAGTGTGTCAGCCAGTCCCGCCAGCTCGCTGCCCTCTTGAACCCAAGCCTCCAGCTGGACCAGATGCCAGCCAGATGCCCCCAGCTCTGCCCCTTGGCTGGAGCTGGTCCTTTCCCTGTGCTGTCCCCTCTCTTGTCATCGCCTGTGACAGTTCTGTTGCCGAAGCTCAGTACCCACAACCAGAAACCTCTCATCTGCCCCCTTCCCAAACTTGCTTTCATCTCTCTTCTGTGACCCCCCAGTTGACTACATGACAGGCTTCTCTCCCTCACTGGATGGAAACCTCCTTGAAGACAAGGAGACTGTCTTCTTCACATTTCTCTGCACGTGATGCCTTGTATACAGAAGGTGCTCAGTGAGTTGTTGATCAGAAAGGAAGAGCGGGAAGGAGCCTCCTCTCTCAGCAACCATGTTGGCCCCGCTTATACCTTCAGGCTTTCTGTCCTGTTTGCCACCCATCCATCCGTCCCCTCTCCCAAAAACTAGTGTTGCATTTTGGGGTAAAAAACTAGTGTGCATTAGTGTTGCATTTTGGAGGTCAAATGGGGTGTCCTCACATCCAGACAGACGGTAGAAACGCGCACCTATAGGTCTCCAGGGAGCATTGTCAGGAACCCAGTATGTTGACAGTGATGCTAAGACGCTAGGGCCATGGGCACCTCAGCACCAGGTTCCAGGCTCTGGCTTGTGGTGGGAGCCTGGACAGGCTGGGACGCGGGGACTCGGGAGGGAAGTGAAGCAGGATGGGGTTTTGCCAGGGACTGCCCCTCTGAGCCCAACGCTGGCCTGTCTCTTAGGACCTCACCCACATGGACATCTGGGCCGTTACTCTGGGGATGGACTTCAGTTCCCTGTCCCCACAAAGCTGGTGATGGGTGGCATTTAAATTTCACTCCCCGCCTCGGGAATTCTCTTCGTCCTCCCTCTCCTCTGCTGATGTTGGGCGGGCCAAGCCACAGAAAGCTGGCTGCCTCCCCCCACCCCCTTACGGGGCTCCCAGGGTGTGTACTCTGCTGGCCTTTCCTGCCCATGTACTCTGGAAGCTTCCAGGGGGGAGCCAGACCCTGGCAAGCGGGCTCCTTGGGCTGCCTTCCCCGGCTTGGGTCCGATTCATCAGGCTCAGAGGGGCGGCCCCCTATGTCTTTTACTTTCCCTGGCTTGATAGAGAATTGCTGGAGCCGGGCTTGGGGGAGGCTGGTGTGTGGAGGCCCCCAGCCCTCTGCAGCTCCCAGAGTCCAGGCTTTGTGTGCAGGAGCTGGAAGGGAATGGACTTTTTGTCTGGCTCTATAGTGAGACTGGCCCTTGCTCCTGGCTCGGCCTGGGGGCCCTGAGTCGCAGCCCTGTTCCCACACGAGTCTTGCCACAGCCAGGGCTCTGCCCCCCCTTCCCCCCCAGTGAGCGGCCAGGATACATTCTCAGCATTCTTTCCAGGGAGAAGGGGTGAAATGTCTGAATTTAGGGGTGACCATATTATACAAATTGCCATCTAATTGTTTTTACAAGAACACACTTGCAGTAGGAAAAGGCCCCCCCGGAGGTGGTGCTGAGACGGTTTGTTTTGTCCCTCTTCCCCCTCCAAAGTTTGGGGCTATTGTTGGCTGATCTCTCCCTCCACCAGAGCAGTTGAGCTAGAGTTTTCTAGTTAAATTGGTCCTGGGGTGGGGGCCATGAAGGGCCCATGGTGCCATTTCTGTTTGTTTTCCCAAATCAAAGCCACAGCAGGGCCCCTGTGGCACCGCTGGGCTGCCATTGGAAGAGACGGGCCATTTCCCAGAGCCTGGTGTGTCAGTTTATACTCTGAACTTAACCTCTTGGGCACACACAACAGAGCCTTGAGGGTTCCGGGCCCAGAGGCAAAAGAAATTGTATCTCTTTATTGGCCCATTTAAAGCGTGTGTGGCCTTTTCAGAGTACCAAGAAGAGCATGGCAGACAGTCTGCAGCCCCTGGCCGAACTGGTGGGACTTGTCCTGGCCCCGAGGGCTGGTGTTCACTTGGCCTTTGGGTCTCTCCCAGATGGGGAGAAAATTTTGTTTCTTATCACAGATGTGGCATGACATTTTTCAGTGATGGGCTCGGACACGGAGGCAGGGGCCCAGGGTGGCAGTGCCATCTGGAGGCGGCGCTTACACTGCCTGCCCAGCCCAGTGGTGCCCAGCTCTCCTTCTCAAACCCAGGACCAGCTGTGGGCAGGTAGAGCCATGCTGGGCTTCACCTCCCCAGCCCCCACTGCCTTTCATCTTCTATTTCAAACACACAAACATGAAATTACTTCAGTAGATTAAAGGGGAGAGCTCCTCAGTCATTCCTGCAGGCCTCACTAATGGAGGGGGCAGGGCCCCCAAATCTAGGTGGAGAGGGGGCACTGCGGAGCAAAACAGCCCCTACCTGGTATGCACCAGTGTGTGCGCACCTGTGGGAGCGACCAGCCCATCTGGGAAGACAGAGCTTCCTGGGAGCTGAGGTCAGTGACCCTCAGAGATGCTGACCTGATCCTTTCTGCCTGATCCTTCATAGCATCACCCCCACGCCCCCAACACAGGCTTATCATCAGCTTCCACTGATGGGAGAGTCCGTCCCTGGGACAGAGGCTGGAGCAGGGGTGCTACAGCGAGTGTGCGCCCCGCTGGGTCACTGTAGTGCCCAGGGCTCCAGTGGGGAAGGCAGCGTGAGCAGATGGGAGCCCCCAGCCCCCGCCTCTGCCTGCAGGGAAGATGGCTTTGCTGGGGAGAGGGAGGCGGACGGTCAGCCTGTGCGTGGAAGGACTGGAGGTGAGGGCGTGTTCACCCGTCTGCCCCGGCCCTGGAGGATACTGCTGGGGCCAGGGCTGGACTGGTGAGACCACCCAGTCCTCACACCCTGTGCCCTCTTACCTGGTGTCTCTGTGAGTGACCGTGGCCATGCTGTCGTCCTGCCAGGGAGGAGAGCCCGGCATCCCTGGGTGAAGCTGCGGGGTTGGCCCTGGAAGGGGCCCCTCTTTTTCTTCATTCCCCCCAATCATGCTGCAGAAACTCACTGCATCTACCCGTCCCCAAGCCACAGGGATTAGCGGGTGTACTTGATGTTGAGGGGTAGTTGCTAGGGCCAGGAGGCCCCCCTACGTGGTTGCTAGGGGTCCGGCATCAGGGCGAGGGGTCTGCCCACTGCCGCGGTCACGGAGGGAATTACACAGTCACAAAGAAATTGTTCTTCTCGGTAATCTGCTCGAGGCCACCGGGCGGGGTGAGGGTGGGGGAGCGAGCCGGAGCGCAGCAGGCTGGGGGCTGTGATCACAGAGGCGTGCGAGCCCCGGGCCGGGGGCCAGCGGCCCAAGAACACCAGGGACCAGCCCGCTAAGCTGCTTTCTCAGCGATTTCTCTCCCCAGACACAAAGGTGTTTACTTGTTTTAACATCTCCTGAGACTCCCCTTCTCCCTTTGTGTGGTCTTTATCCCCAATGAGGTTTGAGCCCCAGATTACAGGCGGGAATTAAGGCATTGGACTCGGGCAGCTCAGAACGGCATGACCTGCAGGATCAAGGAGTATAAAGTAACCGAGTGTGTGTGTGTGGGGGGGGGCGACCTCTTCAGCAGGGCCCATTCATGTCTGCGGGAGGAGAGACTGCGGTGGCGTGGCGGCACGCAGGTGTGGTGGAGGGAGTGCTGGCCTCCGGGGGAGCCCTTCAGCAGGGGGAAGGGGCCCGGGCTGGGGGCTGCCCTCCCAGGCCCCTTGCTGAGGGAGTCTAGTTCTTGGGGAGGAGAGCAGCATCTGCCCAGGGGCTGATGCCATTTGCAGGTGAAAAGAATGTGTGTGGGCCAAGGTGGGCCGACCTCTCCTTACCTCCTCAGCCTCTCCTTACCTCCTCTCTCTGCAGCGGGCAGCTGATGACACACTTGGGCAGTGACTTCCCTCCAGGGGCTGGGGTGCTGGACGTCATGTATGAGTCCCCCTCGACGCTCCTGTCCTGCGGCTATGACACCTACATTCGCTACTGGGACCTCCGTGCCAGTGTCCGGTGAGCGTACAGGGTGGGAGGCCAGTAGCAGGAGCCTGTGCCAGCGCCACGGGCCCACAGGGAGGACACAGAGTCCACGTCAGGGGTCCACCACGTGGGACACCCCACCCTGGGCATTCCTGGTCCCAGGAGACCAGGGCCTGGGAGACCACAGGCACCGGGCCCTGGAAAGGGAGGGCATTTCTTAAAACCCCGGGAGCTGTCAGGTGTGGCCCCTCAGTCTTCCGCTCCAGCCCATCTGGGAGCCTAGCTGATGTCGCGGTCTGCGAAGCACGGGTGCCGGCATAAGCTGCCGTGGAGTCCGGGGCTTGGCAAGTGCAACCTTTATAGAGGAGGATTTTAAAGAATTTGGGGACTCAGCTTCCTTCTCTCCCAGTTAAAAATGGTTCCCGAAGGCCCCGGAGGAAGCTGGGGTGGAGGTCTCCCCTGAACCGCCCACCTGCATCTCCTCTTCTTGGACAGGAAGTGTGTCATGGAGTGGGAGGAGCCCCACGACAGCACCCTCTACTGCTTGCAGACAGATGGGAACCACCTGTTGGCCACAGGGTCCTCCTACTACGGTGTCGTGCGACTGTGGGACCGGCGCCAAAGGGCCTGCCTGCACGTGAGTGCCTGCCTCGGTCCTGGGGGGTGACTCCTGGAGGGGGTGGAAGCCTCCAATGGCAAAGGTCCCACTGACCTGGGCATCTCAGGGTCAGTCTCTTCCAGCCCCCAATGGGAAAGCTCTGCCCATTCTTGTGCCTTGCCTTGTAGGCCTTCCCGCTGACGTCGACACCCCTCAGCAGCCCTGTGTATTGCCTGCGCTTCACCACCAAGCATCTCTATGCTGCGCTGTCTTACAACCTCCACGTCCTGGACTTTCAAAACCCGTGACCTGTGGGCCAGGGAAGCCAGTTACTCAGGGACTCTCCTGACTGGAGGGTGCAGTGATACCTCCTCCCCTGTCCCATGGCGCCTGCGGTTCTAGACCTGTGACTCCAGCTGAAGGCTACCCACTGACTCGGGATTTGGAGTCACCAGGGGCTCGGTCCCTCCTAGGAACCAGAAGGAGAGAAGAGATGTGCTGCTGAGACAGGTAGCCAACCTGGCCAGGCCTTGCTTCCCTGTTGGCTAGAGCAAGGATCAGGCCTGCACCCTGGCCTGCAGACCCTCGAGCCGTGACAGCTTAGTGAGGCGAGGTGCTCAGCCTTCCCAGCTGTTCCCTTTCTGCCCCTTGCCTGGAAGGAGGGGTAAGGCTGCCAGTACGCCTGCTGGCACCGGCCCCTCCCACCTCAGTCAGACACCTCCCCCCCCCCCCCCCCCCCAGCCTTGACCAAGCTCTCCCTGCTGGGACACTGGCCTCCTCTTGATTTGAAACCGAGAGAGGACAAAGGGAACCCAGCAGTTCTGAGCCAACCCAACTTCAGGTTGGCTCTTAAAACATGCTACAGTGTTCACTTTTGTAAAAAGTAAAGCTTGATTATTCACAGATCTGTTTCCTCATTGGCTGTGGAGTCCTGGAAGACCCCAGGTTGAGGGAACAACAGATTCAAACTTGGGGATGTGCATGCTGGGAATAGGGCTCAGTGCTCCAAAGAATAAAGGTTTCTCTTCAGGAAGACCTCTATGGAGACCCCTGGTCTCCTGGCACCCTGGATGCTGGGGTAGGTGTCACCTGTAGGTGTGGAGAGGGAACTGTGGATGGGCTGAGGGCGCCCAGTGCTCTCCATCTGCACACGCTATGTCCAGCATGCACACCCCCACCACCCTAATTGTGGCTTTTCACCAATGTCTCAATATCCGGGGCTCTGTTTCCAAGGCTTATGTATTTTAAAAATGTCTTCCTCTCCTACATCTATCTTAGGGCGTCCACTTCTGCAAACTAGGGTAGCACAGGGTCCCTGCCAGCCTAGCCTTGGCCTCCATTGAAGGCTCATGCCTCCTTCATGCAGAAGACTTTAGGTTGAAGGTCCTCCGGCTGGAGGAGAAGGGAATGTATAGCCCCCCATCTGGGGACAGGAGCATACAGAAGTGGACAAGAGGGCAGTCTACCCACAGCGACTCAGAGTGACTTTACTCAGCAGATGCGCTCAGGATGCCCCGAGGCCCGGTTCTTACAGAGTCTGATAGCTCCTGGGAGAGAAGAGGCTGCCCCTGCATGGAAACACCTAGGCCCTGAGGTCTCATGGGTGCACTGGAAGAGCCTCACCGTCCTCTAGCTGGGGGTGCACATCCTTCATGGTGGGGGTGCTCACTACTGGGTCTTGCAGTCCCCATCACTGCTATGGGCCGTCTTCACCTTCTTTAGCTCCTTCTGCAGTTCTGATTCTGCTAACAGGACCTCCTTTGGCTTTTGGTACTGTGCATGGGCCAGAAAAAGGGCATAATTTAGTTATCCCACCCCTACCACACCACCCCTTCTGAACCCTCTATTCAGAGATGAGGAAATTGAGGCCTAGCGGGTTGAAGGATTTGCTCAAGGTCACATGGCTGCGTAAGAACAGGCCATGGACCAGAACCCGGTGCTGTGATTTCAACCTCCCCCAGGCACCTCCATCCTCTCCCAACTGATGATACAGGCAGGCTCTTCTTCAGGCCCCCACCCTGCTGTCCTCACGCTGCAGTAGAGGTGCCTGTTCTCTAGCAGGCGCACTCCACGGGGGTGGGGGGGACGCCTATGGCATGGGAAAAGAACCTCTCCCCGATGCAGTGGCTAAAAAGTCTGGGTGAATCTTACAGAGATGATCAGGGTGCAGTTGGCATGAGCAAAGCTCAGCAGGGAAGCATCCAGAGGCAGCTGGTATCTGTCTAGGTCAGGAATGGAGAACTTCTTATAGTACCTGTCGGGACAGAAAGAGGCCATGAACACCCAGCAAGGTGACCCCAACAGTTGGGCAGCAGGCCTCTCTGCTGCCAATCCCCTATACCTGCCACACAGCCAAAGAGGAAAAAGGCAAGCCTGTCAGAAGGCCAGGACTTCAGAGCTTAGTGACCCTGGAATGAACAGGGTGAAAGGCCTTGTGGCCTGTCTAGCAGTAGGAGAGTGGGGCCAGTCAGCACAGACCAGTGGTTGGTTAGTGGCTCATCTTTCAGGCTCGGGACCCCTAAACACATGCAGAGAAACCTCTTAGAATATACAGGCAAACTAGGCCTTCTTTGTACCCCAGAAAAATGGAAAATAAATGGAAAATGGAAAAAATGTGCCAATAAGGGACGGGATAGAGCATCTAGGGCCGGCTCCCAAAGGCGGGGAGCTGCAGTTGCCTTTTGCATGGGACTTCCACTGCGCCTCGGCTACCTCTTCCCCTTTGGCTTTCAAGGCCGTGTTAGCCTGACTCCCTGCAGACCACAGAGGAAAGGACATCCTCAAGGAGGGATCTCAAGAGGACAGAGCATGTGATTCACCTCAGAAGCTGGACCTCTGGGGCTCTAGACTACATTGCTGGCCTTGAGACCCCAATCCTCGGTGCCACACACACAGGGCCCCTATCATCTGCAGGTGCCAGCTCAGAGATGAACGATCCCTTTTAGTAAAGCAAACCAAACCAAACAAATAAAAGCTAAAAAAAAAAAGAAAAGAAAGAAACCCCAGATAGCAGGGCGCAGCTCATGATGTGTGTAACTGGACTTTGTTTTGCAAGGAAACCTGACCCCCATTACCAAAGAGGAAACCCAGGCTCAGAGGTGAACGGGATTAAAGCAAGCGCCTTGCTCCTGGTCCGGGGCTGGCTGTACCAGGGCACAAAGAATGGCCGCCTCATCTCACGCCGAGTCCACCGGACATTTTCCTGGCCGGAAATGGGGTCTCTTTGGCTGGTACTGCCAGACCTGTCCCCCAGAGCTCACTCACGTGCGGGCTGGGGCAGGAAACCCCGCAAGCAGCTGGAGAAGCCGGCGCTCTTCATACTTCAGAGGGTCTGGCTCTTGTGGGGACAGCTCCCCCCAGTCCACCTCAAAGGCCTGATGCCCTGGGGGCTGAGAGTTGCCATCAACGTGGCACGTCTGCCCCTCTCTCCCTGCCCAAATCCTCAGTTTTGAGGCGGGCGCTCCTGGCTCCCCTCCAGGTTCCCCACTCCCCGCCAAGCCAAGGTGCTGGGGCTCAGGGCAGGAAAAGAATGTTTACTTAAAGGAGACAGTTCAAAAGGCGTGGGGGTGGGGGGTCCTAATGGCACCACAAGTTTGCTTTATTTTCCAAAGCTCTGCCCCAGGGAAAGGCGATCCATCTGCCTGCAGAGCGGGTGGAATGCCCGCATCCTCTTCCCAGCCAGGCTAAGGGCGCTTCCTGGGGCCCTCGGTCTGGCCAGTAAAGGTGGCAGACACTGATAATAGGAGGAAGTCAAAGGTTAAACAGCAGAGATTAGCAGAACACAAAGGCTTGTTAGGAAGTGTTAACATCTTCCCTGCGAATAGACACGAGCAGCAGAACGAGGAGTGAGGAGCGAAGCAGCCCCAGCACAGGCAGCCCAACCAGACCGGCAAATCAGGGGGCCTGTTTAAGGCCTGGCCATGTAGAGCCTGGGCCATCCTCTCTGCCTACCTAGCTCCTGGGCTTGGGGGCCTGGGGAGCTGACACACACCTGTATGCACTCAGAGGGGCACTATCAAGCCACATTCTCCAGGTTGGGGCAGTGACCCTGGAAAAAGAATCCCAGGGCTTGGTCTCCACAGCAATGACAAGATCAAAAGGAATTTGAGGTGCATGGCTTGACACCCCCCCATTCCCTGTCCTAGTCCCACCACCTTTCATGAGCCAAGCAGAATGGGACAGAGCGGGTCTAGAAGTTCAGCTTTGTTTCGAGTCTCTTCTAGTGGATTTCATTTACTGGTTCAGGTTCAACAACTCTCAGGGGTTCCTACAGGCAGGGTTCCAGGGAGCACGGAGCACCTGCTTCCTCCCTGAGGGAGCAGCCCACCCCCACTCACCTCTTTCCTTGTCCTGGAGTTTGCTCTGAAAGGAACTGTTAGGGGGAAAGGATGTCCTACACACCTGATTTTCTCACCAGAGACAGAGGCCCACCGTGCTCAAGTGTGCCCACACTCAAGCAGCCGTGCGTCACATCAGCTCTGTCCCAGACCCTGAGCTCTGAGCTGGGCACTTGAAGAAGAGACAAGACTGCATCCCTGCCTTGCTGTCAGGAGACTCCCTGTGTTGCCACTAAAAGCGAAGCCTCACAGCGGGTGGTCCCCAGGCTTCCTGCAGGACACAGTCCCAGTTCCCCAGCCCAGCCGCAGTCAAGCTGCTTCGACTGCTTCGGGGCCAGGCACTGTTCCGAACACTTTGAGACCCCAAACAACCCTCTCGGGCTGGGGACGCCTCTTCTCTTCTATAGAAGAGGAAACTGAGGCCCAAAAAGTATCTTGCCCAAGTCACAGAACAGGTCAATGGAGAAGACGTAATTCTAAGTGATAATCCCCCAACTCTCCTGAGCCCGCCACCTCTCCACCTGCATCTGACCAAGAATGGGGCCGATAGAGTGGGGTGGACTCCCTCCGTCCTGCACTTTACCCTGAGCAGGTTCACTTAAGTTCTTTCCTCAAAGGAACTGCCCTAGAGAAACTCTGGCTGTGAAAGGGACTGGCCGCCTCTGCACCGCTCTTCAACCTGCGCCAAAGGCCAGCTCCTTTATTTTGGCTATTTTGGAAGTGACCTATTGTACCCCATCACTCTACAGTACCCCCTTCCCAATTCACAGTTCTTTCCCATCCCATTCTCCCTTGCAGTGAAGTGACAAAGGACACAGGTGGCCTGGTCTTCAGAGAGACTGGCGGAGGGGGTAAAAGCAGCAGCGCTACGGTGATCACAAGGGCCAAGCCCCGCACACCTCCAGGGGTGCCCTGTGTGCCTGTGCACAGGCTCCCCAGAGTGCTCCAGAAAAGCCTGCCAGTTTCACCCTCAGAAAATCACTAGGCAAATCTTTCTTAACCATCAAGGCTTAAGGCCCACTGGTCACCCTGCTGCTGCCTTTTTTTTTTGAAGATTTATTTATTTATTTATCCAAGCACTGGGTACAGTCAGAAGCGCGGGAGGGTGAGAGAATTCACCAGAGCCAGAGCGGGGAGCAGAGCAGACAGAAGGACCGAAGCACACTGCTGAGGGGAGCAGCGGGCGGCAGGAGAGGTCTGCGCGCCATGTGGGACCCTTGCCGGCGGCCAGGGATCGAACCGGCGCTGCAGAGGCTGCGGGCAGCTTCACAGCCCAGCGCTCAACCACTGCGCCACCAGGGGAGGCCCTGGTCACCCCTGCTCCTGCAGCCCCACCTAGAGTCATGAGGCGCATTCGCAGACTGAAGGCTCAGAAGTTAATTCCGAGATTCCTAAACTCAGTGACCACAGAATCCCTTTTTCTGGGGGTGCCTGATGACACCTCCCAGTGTTGGTATCACCAATGCCAAATCAACTGTGTCTTCTTCAAGTTCCAATTTCCAAAGAATTATTGAGGAGCTGCTTCATCCAATGCTGTATAGTTTCATCAAATCCTCTAATTTGTGAGGCGGGTAGAAGCATTCCTCTCCTGGACGAGGGAACTTTGCCCAAATACCACAGGTAATATGCGGCAGAGGCCAGATGGAAGCTGATGGCTCACCCAGCACCCTGGCCCATCCCGCTGCCAGCTTCTAGGCCGAGGCTAACAACCTTCTTCCTGCACACACACTCTTACCAGGAATGAATGGCACCACACCAGGGTCTTGGAAAAGTGCTTTCTTCCCCCAAGAGTCATCCCTCTCCAGTGCCTGAGGTCACAGCACACCAGCGACAATTCCCTCAAGAAAAGTGGCCACCTCAGCCCTTCTTGCAGGGATGGGTAAAGGAACTCCGACTTTTGTTAGGAGACACACTGCACAACACTAGAACTGGGGCAGGCACGGAACTTGAAGTCACGTCAGAGGGAGACGCGACGTGGGAGACAGAGCAGGTGCCCGGGCCTGGGGAGCACCACCGCCCCTTCGGCGCGCCAGTGTTGCTAGGTCCTGCACAAGCCTGGGCCCCGCGGCCCCTCGGATGGGGTGATAATCAGAAAACGGATAGTAAAAGTCTCTCGGTTCGGCTCGAGGCAGGGCAGGTACAGAACCCGGTGCGTCTCCGGGCGGGGGCCAGGGCCTGGGCTCGGGAAAGAGTCGGTCAAGGACAGAGCCGCGCCTCTGACCGACCGCCCAGTGCGGGGACCGAGGAGAGCGGGGCTGAGCCAGACTGGCCCGCGGGGCTCCAAGGGCGGCACGGACGCGCTCCTCTCCCTCCGCGGAACTGAAGCCCGGGCCTGCCGCCCCAGAGCACCACTCCCGCCCCGCCGCAACTTGCCCGCAGTTCAAAAAGGTCTCGGGGCGCCGTGCGGGCGTCTGGCCGCGAGCTCCAGGCCAACAGCGCCCCCTATGGCCGCCTGCGGGCCGGGGATGGGGCCCAGAGGCTCTGCCCGCAGATGAATTTTTTGGTGAGCTAGCTAGCCGCTCTCCGCTCCCCGGTAATCACATTTCTGCCTGATGTCTGTATTCGACAGTGACCTCTGGGGGACAAAAGGGAGGCAGCAGCCAGCTCCACAAACTGCTGGGCTGCAGATTCAAGTGCTATCAGAAGCACTTTTGTTCCCAGTTTGGACCCAGGGCCGCCTCCGCCAGGGAATGCTTGCTGAAGCATGGAGTTTGTTTTCCTAACGGCAATTTCTCTGTTGTCTGAAATTGCTAAATTCCACTTTAGGCACTGACTCCTGTTAATGATGAGAACAATAACGGGAATAAACTGCCTTTTATCTGAGGGCTTCAAAGTGCTTTATAAACGCAAACCCTTATTATTATGACTTTATATTTATAGACATGGCCCACTGCAGGGGCTGCTGGCTGCATGTACAGCAATAATCCTAAAATTAATTCATTCATCTCCAGTCTTCCCCGTCCCCTTAACCCTGACAAAGTGATTGGATGTGGGGGTCACAAGAGGAAGGTGGGACTCAGGGCTGCACAGGGGGATCCTGGGAGCCACACTGGATCCCTGTGGGCCTCATGGACCTGAGGGAAGTAGAAGGGGAGGCTGGGCCACAACATTTGAGAAGATGGACAAAGAGCTGGGTCCTCTCACCACGTGGAAACCAGAGGGTGAGTGGGGCCCCGCTGGGCCAAGCTGACTGCTCTGTGAGGCACGCTGGGTGGCTCCACAGCTTGTGGACCAGTCACTCATTGTCGTGAACAACACAAGCTGGTACCATACAACATTTCTCTAGGTCAAGTTTGATGTATTACAGGCTTTTCTCTTCACCTGTGGTCAGCCTGCGCTCCAGAAGTCCAAATGGGATCAAGGTATTTCCAAGATCGCCAGCCCAGAAACATCCCTGCCTGGATCAAATCTCCACCCTGGACACTTCTGTCCTCTCAACCCCACATTTTGCCTGTCCCCTAGCAAACCACAAGGAGAGGAGCAAAGGAAAGTTGAGTTCCCCTTTTGAAACATAATGCAAAAGACTTCTAGGAGGCCAAAGCAGTTACCCACTCTCCCTCAGTCCAGGGAGGGATCAGGGTTGCTGCTCCCTGGTGCTGTTTTAAGTCCTGTAACTGCCACCTCAGAGGCGGGCCTCCCCAGTCATGGCTCCCTGCTAACTCTGAGCTGTCACCGGGTCAAGTGTGCTGTGGACTGGATCTAGCGGGTACTTTAAGGCCACAATAACCTTACAGTAGAACTACATAAGATCACAAGCTAATTGCCAGGTGATTCCCTCACTCATCTCCTCATTCATCCAGCAAAAATAAATCAAGTCCCAGTAATGCCAGGCACTACACCAGACACTCATTGTTCCAACTCCCCTGCGCTGATTATGTTATTCATACCGGTCCCAAGAGGAAGCCTCTCTGCCCTCTGGGGTAGGGAGCAGTCTGAGCCTTAACCCTGGGTCCAACCCCACTCCCCACCTTGCCCCACACAGGCAGGCAGTGCCCACCACACTACTTACTTTTTGTTGGTGGTTCTGACAACAACACAGCGCTCTGTCTGGTCCACACAGACACTATAGACATCCTTAGGGTAGGGGAGATTTCGAATCCGCCACTGGAAACTCATTTTGGTATCCTTCCGCATGAAGATGGGCTAGAAACAACAAATCCAACTCTGTTCTTGGAGGGAGGGGCGGGTAGGGTGGCATGACCTCCCATTCTGCAAAGCTTTACCTAGGGGCAGAGTGGAAGACCCTCAGCTCTTCTCCACAACACCCCTCTGATGATGCTATGGCCGGGACACTCCAGATCTGTCACCCTCACCCTGGGATGGCCAAACCCCCGGGTATGACTCAAGCAAACATTTATATAGCATGTGTGCAGGTGGGGACACTAGAGATGAGAAGTAAACATAGTCGCTGTCCTCAAAGGTCAGTCCAATCCCACCCGACGCCCGCCCCTGACCTGGCCCGAGACACATACATTGGCATTGCTCTCCTTGATGAGTTCAGGCCCCAGGCTCCCTGCTCCTGGGGGTGCTGGCTCTCCCACCTCAATCTGCCACTGGCCCAAGGCTCCAAGGGCACTTTTCAAACGCCACTTTCTCACTGGGGAGAGAAGGAAGCAATGGAGTTATGGGAAAAAGAGGAGCTCTGCTCTTTTCTGATGAATTGTCAACTTCACATCAGGCAAGAACAGAATAAAGGAAGATGAGGTTAGTAAAAGGGCAGTTACTTGTAAGGGAGAAAATCTGGATCCCAAAAGTGTGAGTTGACTGAACACTTTTTCCTTCTAAAGCTGACAGGTAGATTTATCTCGTGATTCATAAAGTCTATATACAGAAATTCACTCATCGCAGGTATACCTGGCTTAAAACAACAGCCCCCAAATGTATTTAAATAAAAATTTAGACACATGCATTTTAAATGCAATATTTATAGAAAAGCTAATGTGATTTTTTTCCCAAGTGGGACCATCCTTTTATAATGCAAATAACTATCTGCATTTTACCTTGCTTTACAACTCAAATATCTGCATAAGACTTTTTTTAAGTAAGGCACATACATTATGAAAATTATTAAGTGAAAAAACTAGTGCAGGACATTACCTAAACCCCCTGCTGGGATTTTCAGGACCGCCTCAGCCCTGTGGAGGCAACCCTGTCCTGGTGCAGGTTATCACTGCAGGGGCTTCCCCCCCCACCCCCAGCGGGGACCCGCCCCTCCCCTGCTCCTTCCCCTTCCCACTGCACTAGGGTGTCGCCAGCCTGGGGAAGCCAGGTGCAGCCTTCCTGCCGCTGGTGTAAGGAGTCACACAAAGGGCCTGGGGTCCTGCTGGAGCCCTTGCGTGCGCGCCATGTCTGCCCCGGTCAGGCGGCCGCAGTCCGCTTCTCACGCAGGCTTCTGTGAGACCTTGTGAGGAATCAGGCCCAAACACCCTCGCTGCTCCGAGTAAGGCATGCAAGCTGAACACAAAAGAGTGCTGTAAGATTAGAATTTTTCCTTGAATATGTGTTTTTTAAAGGTCTGCTGCATTCTGCAGTGTGGTTTTATTACGTCTTAGGGCCAAAATTCTCCCTAGAAACACATTTCCAAGTTTATAATGAAAATTAATAAGGAAGAGTAAAACTTGGAGATATGCTTTATAGGCAACTTTTTCCCCCACAAATACTTCTTCTCTCTTAAGTGAATGGACTGTGACTGGGAGTATGTCCAAGTCTATTCATGTAATACCTAGCTCAACTGGAAGCTGGCCTTCTGGGGGTCTCTGTCACAGTCACAAACGCAGAACTGACAAATGCCTCCAACCAGCAGCTCATTGTGACAAGCCCCAGCACCTCGTTCTCCACTGTAGCAAACATGGCTCCCAGTTTCTCACTCAGACTATGCATATAGTCTATGCATAAAGTATGTGTGCAGAATGCACAGGAAATTAATTTTTCCCAGGCACACTGATAACAGCACGAGGGCACAGCTCACAGGGAGGGCACCAGCTCACCAGGAAGCACATGGGGCCAGTCGGCAAGAAGGGCAGACAAGTGTCCCTCCACCCTGACAGGGCCACCAAGTAACAGCACAGCCATCACACATTCTGAGGTGGGGGATCCTTTAGAAAGCATCTACCCCAGTGCCTATCTTTTTAAAGTGAGAAATATATTTCTTCTCTGGTTGCTCTCCTTCAACCCTCGCCACTGTTCTCCAGGGGACAGAGAATGAAGAATTTCTGAGGTTCAGGGAAAGAAACTAACTTGCAACTAAAGCCACACTAAAATCCAGGTCTCAGGCCTCCCTGGTGGCACAGGGGTTAAAGTCAGTGCTATCAAGCTACCAAGCTATCACCAGCCACTGCAGCACTAATTCTACCCACATGGCACAGCAGACCTCTCCTGTCATGCCCGCTGCTCCCCTCAACAGTATATTTTAGTAGGTCCGCCTGTTATGCTCCCCACTCTCTCTCTGGTGAAGCCTCTTACCCCTGCACCTCTGGCCTACAACCCAGTTCTTGTATGCATAAATAAATAAATCTTGGGCCTCCCTGGTGGCACAAGGGGTAAAGCACCACACTATGAAGAAATCCACAGCCTCTGCAGCACGAGTTTGATCCCCGGCTAGCCAGGGAGCAGCCTACATGGCGCAGCAGACCTCTCCTGTCACGCCCGCTGCTCCTCTCAGCAGTGTATTTCAGTGGATCTGCCTGTTCTGTTCCCCACTCTCTCTCTGGTGAATCCTCTCACCCCCGCATCTCTGGCCTGTACCCCAGCTCTTGTATGCATAAATAAACAAATCTTTAAAATAAATAAATAAATATTTAAAAAAATAAAATTCAAGTCTAAATTTGAGTCATTAATAAAAGGTTAAATTATATTCAATAAACATTCAATAAGCATTGATATTTAGAAAAGTTTCCATTTTTTTGGTAAATAGCACTAACTCTTATATTTTAGCCTTTATTTAAAGAAGGGCTTTGATGATCTGAAAATGTCTTTTATGAGGAACACCTCACTATCAAGGCCAGGCCACTGCTGTAATCCCGGGCCTCATGCAACAGGTGTCCTCAAATCCAACACCAGTGTAGCCAGGAGAGGCGATTCTGACCCCGGGGCTTTCTGTCTACTCTCTTATTCCAAGGGATTTGGGTTTTGCAGAGAAATCTTCCCAAGGAGCATATTAAGGAGGAAGGTCAGCTACTGGTGTCCTTACTGCTGACCTTAACAGTTGCTTGGGTCACAGGAACTTGGCACCCTTGGCTGTCTCATCACCATTTTAAAACACCTTGGGAAATTAAATTCTTTGTTAAGGTGCAGGTGAAGGTCTCCCTACTCATTTCCTTATAAGATCCAATGTAAGATCGTGATGAAGTCCTGCTATTTCCCCCCCATGTATATGGGTGTGAGTGCACACATGCAAATACACACTCTGCCTTGTCTTTCTTGTTCTGTCTTTGTTCCAAACTCAAGGACAGTTCCTGCGGCAACAGAAGACCGTCTCCACCTGCTGTCACTCTGATTTGATTATATGTTAGCCCAAACTGGTGTGTGCGAGGCAGCTCCCTGGGACGCTGTCACAGCTTCACGGCTGAGCCAGGGCCAGGCCTTGGAAAGGAGGCTGTCAATGACCGCGTAAAGGGTCTGGTGGGGAATATATGAAGGAGGCTGTGCCTGGGGGCTTTTTCCTAAGTCAGCAGGAAGCAGGCTGATGTCCCAGACTGCTGAAAGGAGGCCCCATCTTTCAGGTGGGCTGGAAAGTGGAGGTCCTCAAGGCCTCTTTCCCCAAAGCTCCCAGCCCTGGCCCACTTCCAATGTGGATAATTACATTCCCCTCTCCTAAATACTCCCTGCAGCTTAAACTGGATGCAGGATTCTTCTTTTCTGCCCTAAAACACTGCAGCATTGCTATGTGGCTATTAAACAGCTGCCACGTCCCATCCCTGAGGAGGTTGAAGGGAATCGAGTGGGTCATTTATAAAGCTGGTGAAGTGCTTGGGGATGAAAGTGCTCAATATCCTCCAAATGCAGCCTGGGGTGGTTAGGCTGGCGGTCAAATACCAAAGCAGATTAAGCCTGTAATCCGAATGTAATCGCTAGGGGATGGCCTGCCCTTCAGCCTCTGCCCCCCTGGACATGCTGTGTTCTTCTGGGGCTGGTTTGATGTTCCGATCATTGTTATGGGGCCCTTCAGTTTTTTCCTCTATGAATACATACAGCATCATTGTGGGGGGTGGGAATGAACAGCATTGAGAGGGTAGAAAAAAAATATGACACTGCTACGCTTATTAACACTGACTGGAAGAGCTCTGCTCTACACAGATGCACTACTGGCGATTCTTCCCTGAATTACTTTCTGAGTTTTTCCAGCAGAAAGCCAATTTGGCCAATTCTCAAACTTGTATAATTAGCTGGAAAGTTGGAAACTATTTCCACTCACTCCCATAGTAACCCTGTCCATATTTTACTTCGTAGAATGCACAAGCAAAAGTCAGCTCGGGTCCTGGCATTATTTATACTTAAAAATCAGCAAAGAACAGTATTTTGCAAGGGCAGCTGGCGGGGGTGGGGTAGAGTGGTGGAGATGGGTAAGAAAAGCAGTTACTGCTCACAGCGCCCAGCGGCTCCAGTGGGTGTTCCTGTCTGGCCATCTCTGTCCTGCTCCCACTAGCTCCTACTCACGTCATTCTGGGCAGAGCAACTTTAGTAAGAAAAGAAAACAGGACTAAATATTCTCAACCCCCAGCAGGATGCCGCTGTAGACTAAATCATGGGCTCTAAATCACAAGACTTAGGCTGATGTCCCACCAGAGAAACTAACCAGCTATGTGATTCTGAGCAAGATGCTTAACCTCTTGGGGCTTCTGTTTTCAACTGTAAAATGGAGACTGTGTACCAAGTGCCTAGGGCTGTAACAAGGATGATTAAATGAGATGATTCTTGTAAATCACTTATATGCTGCGCAAGGAAAGTTATGGTACTGATATCATTATTAGGTAAACTTTATCCAAACAGTATTCTCCTATGAACCTTCATTTCTGCTCTTAAAAAAAAAAAGGGCTTGGACATGTCATAACAACAACAACAAAAAATCATGATTGTATCAACAGATGCTGAAAAAGCATTCAACAAAGTTCAACAACCATTTACGAAGGCCCTCGCAATTCTCAGGATAGAAGGAACATACCTTAATATAATAAAGGCCCTATATGACAAACCCATAGCCAATGTCATTCTCAGTGGTGAAAGCTGAAAGCCTTACCCTTAGGATCTGGAACAGGATAAGGATGTCCACTCTCACCACTGCTTTTCAATATAATACTGGAAATCGTAGCCAGAACAATAAGATAAGAGAAAGACATACAAGGAATCCAAATAGGGAAAGAAGAAGTAAAACTATCACTATTTGCAGATGACAAGACAATATACATAGAGAATCCTAAAAACACTACAGAAAAGCTAATCAAAATAATTAACCAGTTTAGTAAAGTAGCAGGATACAAAATCAACACACGGAAATCAGTATCCATCCTATATGCACACAATCAATAGAAGAAGAAATCAAGAAAACCATCCCTTTTATAATGGAAACCAAAAAAACAAAAACAAACAAACAAACAAAAAAAAACAAAAAACAACCAAGTACCTGGGAATAAACCTAGCAAAAGAGGTGAAGGACCTATACAAAGAAAATTATAAAACTCTGTTAAAAGAAATAGAAGACACAAAGAAATGGAAAGACATGCCCTGCTCATGGATTGGAAGAATTAACATTATCAAAATGGCCATCCTACTGAAAGCAATTTACAGATTTAACGCTATTCCAATAAAAATTTCAATAACATTCTTCAAAGAGATAGAACAAATATTGATAAAATTCATATGGAACCACAAAAAATTTTGAATAGCCAAAGACCTCCTGACCAAAAAGAAGGAGAATGGAGGTATCACATGCTTCAAACTATATTATAAAGCCATAATAATTAAAACTGTATGGTACTGGAACAAAAACAGACACACAGACCAATGGAATCGAATAGAAAACCCAGAAATAAACCCAAAGATTTATGATAACTAATCTTTGACAAAGTTGCAAAGAATATGCAATGGAACAAGGACAGTTTGTTCAATAAATGGTGCTGGGAGGGCCTCCCCGGTGGCGCAGCGGTTGAGCGCTGGGTTGCGAAGCTGCCCGCAGCCTCTGCGGCACCGGTTCGATCCCCAGCTGCTCCTCGGCCACCGGAGGAGGGTCCCACATGGTGCGCAGACCTCTCCTGCCGCCCGCTGCTCCCCTCAGCAGTGTAGTTCGGTCCTTCTGCCTGCTCTGCTTCCCGCTCTGGCTCTGGTGAATTCTCTCACCCTCCCGCGCTTCTGACTGTACCCAGTACATGTATAAACAAACAAACAAAACAAATAAATAAATAAAAAACATGCCTCTATTAAAAAAAAAAAAAAATGGTGCTGGGAAAACTGAACTGTGATATGCAAAAAAAATGAAGCTAGACACCATGCACAAAAACCAACTCAAACTGGATAAAAGGCTTAGACATAAGACCTGAAAGTGTAAAATATATAGAAGAAAATATAGGCAAAACACTACATGACATACACCTCAGTAACATCTTTAAAGATACTTCCCCCAAAGTAAAGAAAGTGAAAGAAAAGATGAACATATAGGACTACATCAATAAAGAGTTGATGAGACTCAACAAAAACAAAGTAAACAATCCAGTCAAAAAATGGGCAGAAGAGCTAAAAAGACACTTCTCCAAATAGGAAATGCAAATGGCCAACAGGTATATGAAAAATGTTCCACATCACTTGTAATCAGGGAAATGCAAATCAAAACTACAATGAGACACCACCTCAAACCAGCAAAAATGGCACACATTAAAAAAACAGGAAACAAGTGTTGGAGAGGATGTGGAGAAAAAGGAACTCTACTACACTGCTGTTGGGAATGCAAACTGGTCCAACCACTATGGAAAGCTGTGTGGAGGTTCCTCAAACTACTAAAAATGGAGCTTCCATATGACCCAGCAATTCCACTCCTAGGAATCTACCCAAAGGACACAAAAACATTAATTCAAAAGGATGCCTGCACCCCTATGTCATTGCAGCACTATTTACAATAGGTAAGCTATGGAAACAACCCAAATGCCCCAAAATAGATGATTGGATCAAGAAGAGGTGGTACATATACACAGCAGAATACTATTCAGCAATCAAAAAAGATAAACTCATGCTATTCACAGCAACATGGATGGAAATGAAAGGGATTATGCTCAGTGAAATAAGCCAGAGGAAAAAGAAAATTATTAGATGGTTTCAGTTATAGGAGGAATATAGAGGAAATAAGGGACCAGGGGAAAAAAAATTATAATAAAGTAAAAAACAAAAGGAGGGCCCTGCCTGGTGGCGCAGGGGTTAAAGTCTCAGCCTACAAGCTATTACCAACCACTGTGGCCGTGAGTTCAATCCCTGGCCAGGGAGCTAAGACACATGGCACAGCAGACCTCTCGCTGCTCCCCTCAGCAGTGTATTTCAGTAGATCCACCTGTTCTGCTCCCCACTCTGTCTCTGGTGAATCTTCTCACCCCCTGCACCTCTATCCTACACCCCAGTTCTTGGATGCATAAATAAATAAAATAAATTTTTTTTAAAAAAACAAATTAACAGGCAACTATTAATATCAGAGACACTCTGCAGGGGAGGGGGTAAGGATGGGATCAAACTGGGAGGAAATGTGTTCTTACACATGGGACTATGGTGATGGTGCACGCGTGAATTGGTGGTGGGAATTTTACGGGGCTACACCTGAGAGGAGAAAGCATGCATTGTACAAAAAGGAAGAATGATGTAAAATATATATAAAATAAAATTAAATTTTAAAAAAGCGCTTGGAGGCCACTGTCTGTTCCCACCTGCCAAGAGGGAAAGTTGCCGCTTAATGTGGGGTACTACAAATGAAGGAAGCTGGACTTGTTTTTCATTTTAATTTCATGTCCAAGCACAACTAAGAGGCCTGGGTTTCATTTGTTTGTTTGTTTTCACAGCCACAGCTGCTATGGCTGTTTTATTTGCTCTGTGTGCAGGAGGGAGGTGATACTGGGGCTGGAGGAGAGGAGCTGCAGCGAGTCTGTGGCCTGGTGATGGGTGGTAAGCTCACGTGACCTCTGTTTTTATAAGCTTGCCCTGTTAGGCATTCCAAGGCTGTCACCCCCTGGGAGCTCTATAAATTACAAGGCATTGTGAGGATATTACTACTGTATTGGTTTCCACCAAATCAGTGTCATATGCTAAACACATCAAGATTTTTAATAGCACCAGACTAAGCCAATTGGGACTGGAGTCCAAGCAGCTCATAATAAGGAGGGATCAACACTTCACTCTGTAACTGAACATGCGCAGGACACACGTTTTAAGACTGGAGACTAAGAGAATGCAAACCAGTGTAATCCATGTTGTCGGTTCTAGACATTTATGAGCTGTCAGAAAAGGGGGAAAAAAAATTCCCTTGCCAATACTACCTGTCGATCAGGCCCAGGAAGAAATTAAAGTCAAGAATAATGACAAGAAAATAACCCAGCCCATGACTCCATCATTGGTCTTAGCATTTCAGTTGGAACTTAATAAAAAGACCAACTCCCACTGCTGACAGCCTTAGGCCCTGGGTCAAAGAACCAGCCACCTAGCTCTGGGAAGTCGGTTAATGCTGATGTGCATACCTGGAAACAGAGAACGGACAAATCAAATAACCCCCAGAAACCTGAGCTGGAGCAACTACTCACAAGCCTATTCTGAGAGGAAAAGAGCCGCAGGAATGAAAATGACAAAGCTGCAAAACCACCACTTCTCCCCCCTTCTCTCCTGGAATCCTTCATTCTCCAAGGTGAGGGTCGTATTTAATAGTCTGCTCTGACACTGCTTGATCCCGGTGAGGCTTCAGAAAACAAAAGACAAGCAAAACAAATAGAAGGGAAAGCCTGACCTTAGCACTGCTCGGCCTGCAAGGGCCATTTTCAGTTCCACCTGCTCTCTGAAGGTTTTTCCCAAAGGTTCCTCTGCTGCCCATTTCCACCTCAGAAGTGCTCGCTCCCATAGCCTGGGGGCGGGGGGTGCTTTATGGGTCAAGTGGACTTCCGCTCCACTTCTGATGTCCAGTCCTGGGTTCAGATTATTCTCAGGAACATCTTGGTTCATCTGAGGGCATCTGTTTCCCCTAGTTTCAGCATCTGGTACTGGGGTCCTCCCTCAGGCCTCAGTTAGGAGTGTTCACCTGTGCCTAGGTCACCGCAAGTGTACCTATGGGCTGACTGGGAACCCCCATCACTTACCAAGTAGTTCACCTGTCTTCTCATCATATTCTTCGGCCATTTCCTTCCCATCTGGGAACAAGTAGTGCACCTTCCTTCTCCCTGCGCACAAAGCAGAGTACCTTCCTCAAAACCTCCTCTTGCCTTCCACTCTACAGATCAAGGGATCTAGAAGGGAAATTCCAAAAGCCTTGGGCACACTGAGAATCCCTCCCAAGGTCTCCCACAACTCCTCGCCAACCTTGCCTACCATTACTTTAAGACATGTCTGGGACTCCCTTCTGTAGCTTGCTCTGAACTTGTCTTCGCTCTGCTGTTTCCTATACCAGTGAGAGCTCTAGACTTCATCCCATCTGTTGAGCGCCTCCTTTCCCCCTTTAAAATCTAGCTCAAATGCCACTTCCACTGGGAAGTCTTCCTTAGCTATCACACCCAGCCATCTTGGCAGAATTCATCCCCTCGTTGCTTGTGCCTTCTTACTGCTCTATTCATATCCACAGGGGAACACTGATTGGTGTGCTACTTTTTAAGGCCTCTGTCTCCCCAGGATTGGTATCATATTGATCTTTTCCTTCCTATTTCCTAAAGCCAAAGCTCTGTGCTCAGGACATTGAACTGGATTTTCTGACCATGCCCTCTCTTTAGCCACACTGTTGCTCTGCCCTCTTTGGCACATCTCTGTGACATCTCTAGCCACAGCGACAGTGTTAGTGTCCAGGGGTTTTCTTCATGGCATTTACCTTGGTTTTGAATTTTTCTCTATTTGCACTACCTGTCTTTTCTACTAGATAGAAGGGGTTTTAGCCCTCCTAACACCAAGCATAGTACCTGGCATCTATTAGGAGCTGATCATTACCGATTGAAAGAAAGAATGAACACTGATTCATCTTTCATTGAAAGAAGGGGGGCCTCCCCGGTGGCGCAGTGGTTGAGCGCTGGGTTGCGAAGCTGCCGGCGACCTCTGCGGCGCCGGTTCAATCCCCGGCTGCTCCCTGGCCACCTGAGGAGGGTCCCACATGGCGTGCAGACCTCTCCTGCCGCCCGCTGCTCCCCTCAGCAGTGTGCTTCGGTCTTTCTGCCTGCTCTGCTCCCCGCTCTGGCTCTGGTGAATTCTCTCACCCTCCCGCGCTTCTGACTGTACCCAGTGCATGTATAAACAAAAAACAAACAAATAAATAAAACATGCCTCTATTAAAATAAATAAATAAATAAATAAATACATACATAAAAAGAAAGAAGGGAAGGACTAAGGGAGTCTCTAGCCTGAAACTTCCAACTAGGTAGTATAAGCCTTTTCTTAAAAGTGACTATGTAATTCCCCCTACATTCCCCTACTTAGTTACAGGGAGGCTCTTCACTGAAACTAATACTCAACAGACAGGTACCCAACACATGCTTGACAAATAGAGCCCCAACGCCGCTAATGAGCTAAAGGTGCCACTAGCTAAAACAGGCAACTGTATCTGACCTACCAGTACTTTTCCCATCCAAAACACTCCTCTGGGACACAGTTCCCTTGAGTCATTCCTATTTGGTATTCAGGAGAAGTTCACCACATAATTTGCAGGGCCTCTCCCCTAGGTCACACTATTCTTAGTCCTTTGGATGGTAGATAGATTTGAAAGGGGTTTTCCTGCCAGGAGTGGGGTACCTACATAGAGCTGAGACTGTCTGGCCTGACCTTCTTTGCCCCCTGGAGTTGTCTTGAGTCCAGGCAGGATGCAATGCTTACAAGTGGTCAGTATTTAATATATTTTATTGCATTTAATTCTCACAATAATCCTATGTGCCCCCATTATAAGTGAGAAAAACTGAGGCTTAAAAGTCACACAACTTGTCCAAGGTCATAAAGTTAGGAAATGACAGATGCAGGCTTAAACTCATTTAAGGGCAAAGTCCATGCTCTCATAACCATACTAGGATAATATCCATGGCTCTTAATATTCTAGTAAGGTTGAACACTGTCCTAAGGGCTCATTGGTCATATTCTAGTGAATTACCTGTTTAGGCCTTAGCCTATTTTATTTGGGTAGTCATCTTGTTTTATTAATTTGACTGGACTTTGTATACATTAACCATATATGGGGAAAATATTTTGTTTCAGTTGCCTTTTATTTAAAGATACATAGTATGTATCTATATATTAAAGTTAAGAATTAAAGGTGTCCTGGGTTCTTATTACCAATAGCACATACACATACACACCAGGAGGGTAAATCTACAGGAGAGATTTAATAAGATATATCTATATATTTAATATTTTGAGGGGGCTGGAGGGAAAAAAACCCAACTAATAACATTGGTTTGTGATGCAGATGATGGAGGAACTTAAAATCCTGGCTGATGAAATAACTGTTTAAACACTGGCCCGTGACCAAAGCAGGGTCTTAAACAGATACTTGTACACCCATGTTCATAGCAGTATTAGTCACAATAGCTAAAAAGCAACCCATGTGTCCATTGACAGACGAATGGATAAACAAAATGTGGTACCGATATACAATGAAATGTTATTTGGCCTTAAAAAGGAAGGAAGAGCGTCCCTGGTGGCATAAGGGGTTAAGCACAACACTATGAAGCTATCCACAGCTTCTGTAGCATGAGTTCAATCCCTAGCAGGCCAGGGAGGTGACCCACATGGCGCACCAGACCTCTCCTGACTCGCCCGCTGCTCCCCTCAGCAGTGTATTTCAGTTAGTCTGCCTGTTCTGTTCCCCACCCTGTCTATGGTGAATCCTCTCATCCCCCACACCTCTGGCCTGTACTTCAGTTCTTGTATGCATAAATAAATAAATCTTTTTTTTAAAGATTTATTTATTTATTTATACAAGCACTGGGTACAGTCAGAAGCGCGGGAGGGTGAGAGAATTCACCAGAGCCAGAGCGGGGAGCAGAGCAGGCAGAAGGACCGAAGTACACTGCTGAGGGGAGCAGTGGGCGGCAGGAGAGGTCTGCGCGCCATGTGGGACCCTCCTCCGGTGGCCAGGGAGCAGCCAGGGATCAAACCAGCGCTGCAGAGGCTGCGGGTAGCTTCGCAACCCAGCGCTCAACCGCTGCGCTACCAGGGAGGCCCAAATAAATCTTTTTCTTTAAAATAGGAAGGAAATGTCTTGAAGACATTATACGAAGTGAAATAAGCCAGTCACAAAAGTATACAGCTATTGTATGACTCCACTTATATAAAGTTCCTACAGTAACTAAATTCATACAGAAAGAAAGTAGAACAGTGGTTGCCAGGAGCTGGGAGTAGGAGGAATGTAGTTAGTGTTTAATGGGTACAGAGCTCCAGCTGAAGAAAATGAAAAGGTTCTGGAGAAGGCAGTTGATGATGATTGCATTGCAACGTGAAAGTACTTAATGCCACTAAACCAAATAGTTAAAATGGTAAACTGTGTGTTATTTTTAATAACAGAAACAAAAAACAAAACTTACTGTGATGATCACTTTACAAAGTACATACATGCTGTACACTTGAAACTAAAATAATGTATGTCAATTATACTTCAATAGAAAACAAAACCAAACAAACAAAAAACAGTCCGGTGAGAACATGTCCCAAATCTTTAGCTTGGCAAAAGCAATGTATTACAACATACCCCAATTTATCTGCAATCCTGCCTCATTTTCCATCATTTCCCCTTATTGCTCCATGAGAACTTTCATTCACCCTTGCAGTCTTGCACCTGACAGTGTGGAGGGATGTTTCGAATGGGTGAATGCTTCAACTTCAGTAACCGGTTATTTCCCAGGTAATCAGACATGTGCTTTCATACCGCCTGGCCTGTACACGTGGACATTCTTTCTGGGCTAATTATCCCCATTTCTCCACTCAGCAAGCACCTATTAAATCTTTAGGACCCATCAACTCGACCTTTTCTGTCAGGTCTCTCTTCAAGGAGATGTTCATTTCCATCTTCATTCTCACAGCATTTTACAGAAGATTTTGACTTCTGATTAATCTACTATCGTTTATTTACTTGTCTTTCCTGACCACTTGGTGAACTCCTGGGACAATATGTCTTTCCTTCTATCTGCTCTAGTACAGTTTAGCACATGGCTAAAGCGTCCCTAAAAGCTGCAAGAATGAATGAGCAAAATTATTTTCGTTTTAATTTCCACACATCCGTGAGTGTGGATGTGAGTGCCTACCTGGTATCTTGAGAGCTACAGGAATTCATACCTAATTCATTCAGGCTACCAAGTGGGCCCAGGAAGAGGCCCTGAAAAACCAGGGCCCTACACCTGCCATTCTTAGGAGAAAAAAATCCCACTCCATACTCGTGTGCCCAACTCTTCCCAGCACACCCGGAGACCCTGCTCTGTCTCCCCTAAAGACCCAGGAAACATTTAGAGATTCGCTTACAAACATGAGAGCTGGAAAGGACCTCAAGATATCAAAGGTTGCCACCCCACCCACCTCGTTTTACAGATGAGGAAAGTGAGGTCCAAATAAGTAGAGGGGACAACCAGAGAGCCCCCGGTGACAGGGTGGTAACTAGAGCCCAGGTCTCCCCATCTCTCCATGGCACCAGGCTGTCTTCAGCAGAAGCCCAGGCTGAGGTTTATGGGGTCCCAGGTCACGATCCAGTTGTACCACTGACTGCCCAGGGCAGTTGGGACTGGCTAACACCTTCTCGCGTTTCCTTTTCTGTAAAACGGGGTGGAAGAGTAAAAGCCTCTTGGGACAGCGGTGTGGAGCAAAAACATAATGAAGATGAAAGGAAGTATTTATTAGTAACAACTCAGAGGTGCGAGTGGTGTAAAGGAAACTAGCGGGTGTTCGGAGACGCGTATTCGCGTCACGTCATCTCTCTGGGCCTCAGTTTCCTCATTTGCAAATACAGGCCCCGGCCGGGCTAGCGGCCACGACCTTTCCAGCTCTGCGGTCCCAGCTGTGAGGCGCCAACGCTGAGGGCCCGACTTGGGGTGGGGGGAGGGCGAGGGAGCTCGCGGGGCCTCGAGTTACCGTCCTGCAGGAGCGCCGTCTTCTCGGCCGCCCGCAGACTCTCCAGCCAGCCGGTCACCGCCATCTTCCCTCCGCCCAGCCGCGCGCCCGGCCGCTACCATGACAACCGTTCCGCCTGGGGCCACTTCCGGCTGACCCGGAAGGTGTCCTGGGCACTTGCTCTTTCCCACTCCCGGAGCCGTCGCGCTCGCCCTTCGTCCACGCTCATTGGCTGCCCCGGTAAGTTGTTACTCCTGCCCCCAATGGACCCGTCGGGTCTTGAGTGGCCCCGCCCGGACCGAATCCCGGGAGCCGGGTGGGGGCCTTAGGGCCGGGCCCGAGCACTGCAGCCCTCCTCTGGCCCCCAGTTGGGAGTCCATGGCACTCGCCAGCTGCGTCCGCGCCGGCTGCCGCACACCTGCCGGAGTCTTCTCCACCCCCAGCTGTGAGACCGAGGCGCCGTCAGTCCCAGAAGGCGCCCCACACCTGCGTTCGTGCCCCATTTCCCCGTGGCTGCGGGGCTGAGCCCTCCTCCCCGCCCCAGTCCAAGAGGCCCGTGACTGCGACAGGTGCAGGGCGTTTCCCCTGCCTCCCAAACACCTGCATCTACACCCCACGTTTTCCTCTGCGGTCTCTGATGGGGGTAGAGAGATTATGTAGGGTTTATGTGCAGCTATTCCACACCCCCAGTCTCCACTCCTGTTGAGAGCCAAGTCTATTCTAAAGATGCAGTTCTATATTCTAACTTGGTAATTCCCTCCTTTTGGTAAAGCCCTTTGGAAGTGAGATGCAGCAGGGTAGACGCTGCAGAGTCGCGCCCCTGAAGAATGATCTTACCTAGCCCTCAAAGGTTCTCCCAGTAGTCCCTGTCCACTCTGTTCCCCTTGAAAGGGCGTGAGTGTAGTACAAGGCTAAACCACTGAAATTCAGCTGGGTTTTGAGAGACCCCTGGCAACTAGTTACTGCCCCCAAAACCTGGTCAGTGGAGATTCCACTTCCATAGGCAAAGGGTTTGGGGGAACCTCAGATCTCATTATCCACATGACAACTGCCCGATCAACCCTCAGACAGGCCAGGATCCAGTCATAACTCAATGGACCTCAGAGGTGTCCTGAAGACATTTCCCAAGCGGAAGAAAACACGTGCCAATTCATCGCCTAAAGTATCTGCAAAGATTCCCAAAAGGGAAGAGGGAGAAGCAGCAGCAGGTGAGCAGACCTGCTCTCGGGTCCCCAGAGTTATGAGTTATTATATAGCCTAATTAACAAATAGGTGACAAAGGCTTAGATAGTAGGGCAGGGCAGGGGTTGGGGAGAGAGTTTAGTGACTGTGAGGCCTGTAATGGTCTTGTATACACCAGCTGTGTCTTGTGCCTGGTACACAGTCGGTGCTTATTAATATTTGTTTAAGGAATAAATGATCAAGTGAAGTGATACCTACAGTATGCCAGGCCCTGTTCTAGGGTATCGCAGGAAACTGTTAAAATCCTTGCTCCTGATATTCACTTGATGACCTATGAGGTAATTAGCAATATGCTTGCGGTGGGTCCCCAGAAGGCCAGCAGGTTGGATGGAAGGAAAATGATTGATTGGTGGTAGGGGACTATAAAGGGTTCATTCGGATCATATCTGAAAGTTACGACATTAGGCATCTGGATGTCCCCTCCACAGGGTGGCTGAGCTCCCTGCAGGCCCATGTTGTGCCCACTGGCATAGGGCGAGCCCGGGCAGAACTCTTTGAGAGACAGATTGTCCAGCATGGTGGCCAAATATGCTCTGCTGAGGCCCCAGGAATTACTCACATTGTGGTGGATGAAGGCATGGACTGTGAGCGAGCCCTCCGCCTCCTTAGACGGCCCCGGCTGCCCCCAGGTGCTCAGCTGGTCAAGTCGGCCTGGCTGAGCTTGTGCCTGCAGGAGAGAAGGCTGGTGGACACGGCAGGATTCAGCATCTTCATCCCTGACAGGTGGGCTGGTCCCAGTCTTTCCTCAAATGTTTTTTTTGGCAGCGTCTTGGACTCTTTTGGGCACATTGGAAAACCAAGATTTCAGAGTAGACAAGGACTGGGAGCAGAGACAGTTTGAGAGCTTTGGTATCTTAACCTCCCATCACTATCCCTGCAGGTACTTGGACCAGCCACAGCTCAGCAAAGCAGACCAAGTCTCTTCTCTTGGAGCCCAGGATGCTCTGGTCGGAACAGCCTGCTCTCCCCCAACTCTTCCTGCCAGACCTATATCTCCTCCCCAGAGGGCAGAAAAGACTTCAAGCACCCTAGTCCAGGTCAGGAGCCTCCCAGTCCCCACAACTCCCTTCCCTAGGAACTAGATCACAGAAACAGGGAGGGCCTGGTGGTGGTTCAGAGAGTCCCAGGCCTGAGAAAGGAAATGTCTCTTTATTGTGAAGCCATTTAGCTCTTCCCAACATTCATCATTCCTGCATTTGTCCAGGCCATATCTACCTTTTACCACTGGGGACCCTACGGCTGGCCACTGGGGATAAGGGTGAGGTGCCCTCCTCATAGAGGGCAGGAATTTATTTTCTTTTCTTCTTTCTTGCCTCAAGCCTGGCTCTGATGATGAAAACAGTGATGGGGAAGAGACCCAGGTTAATGCAGCTGATCTGGAAGCCCTGATCAGTGGCCACTACCCTACTCCCCCTGAGGGCGATGGTCAGCCTAGCCCAGCCCCTGAGGGCCTGAGTAAGTGGGTCTGTGCACAGCCTTCCAGTCAGAAAGCGACCAACCACAACTCCCACATCACAGAGAAGCTGGAAGTGCTGGCCAAAGCCTACAGTGTGCAGGGAGACAAGTGGCGGGCCCTGGGCTACGCCAAGGCCATCAATGCCCTCAAGAGCTTCCACAAGCCAGTCACCTCCTACCAGGTATCTGGGACTAGGGCAGGGTATATGGGGGCCTGGGGTTGGGGGAGTCTTCACTGACCAGAAGTTGATGGAGGTACCAGTCGCACGTGGGGATCAGGTGTGGTTTAGGTTTTATGATGTTTGGGATTTGTACAAAAGGAAAAAAAATGGAGAGACTGATGAAAGAAGATTGGCAAAACTTATAATCATTGAAGCTGGGTTTTGGGTACTTAGGTGTTCATTGTACTGTTCTCTCTACTTTTGAATTTTTTCCATAATAAAAAGTTTATACTCTTGAGGCCAGTAGACCAGGGTTTGAATTCTGATTCCCATCATTCACTCACTGTGTGACTTTAGGCAAGTTACCTAAATCCTTTGAGCCTTGGTTTTCTCATCACTGAAAAGGGACTAAGAATAGTAACAAAGTCATAGTGTTCCTGTGAGGACTAAATGAGATGATCCCTGCAGTGCAGGAGCTGATACCAGGAAGGCTTCAGTCAGTGGTAGCCGTGATGGTGGTGTGGTGACTAGTACCATCATTATTGCCTTTTCCCTCTTCCTGTGTTCATCTCCATCTCTTTGAGAACCAAAAGATGAGTTACCTAGCCCATGCCATTCAAACTTCTCATCTTCAGCTACGCCCAGGTTTTCACAGCCATCATTACCAACCAGCCAAGGGGCTTTTATTTGGACATCTGCTGAAGGGGAGCCAGCTTCCCCACTGCTGGCTCTACCTTCCCCATCTTCTGACTTTTCTGCCTCTGCCCCCTCCTCTAGGAGGCCTGCCATATCCCTGGAATTGGGAAGCGGATGGCAGAAAAGATTGAAGAGATCCTGGAGAGTGGGCACCTGCGGAAGCTAGACCACATCAGTGAGAGTGTGCCTGTCCTGGAGCTCTTCTCCAACATCTGGGGAGCCGGAACCAAGACTGCCCAGATGTGGTACCACCAGGTCACACCCTGTCCCAGCCTCCACTTTAGTTTTACTATGTCTAGAAGCTTCTGCTGCAGTTCTCTTACCTTGTACTCTGATGGGGGTGAATCCAGATTACAGGGAGACCACTTTTCAGGGGGCCAGGTAAACCCCTCTTCTGGCTCCCAGAACCATCCCCTTCTTTGGTTCCCTTGGGGCATTAATTTGTGGCACAGGCAGAGACAAGAAGTGTCTCTCTGTCCCCCAGACCAACAAGGGCCTTCCTGAGACAGCAGGCCTCAAGGCTAAGTATCCAGTGTTCCCAGACTGATGGAGTCATGAACCAGTATTTTAGGATTGTGGCAGAGCTGGTTAGGGTATGCTTTCCCCGACCCCTTCCTTTCCCAGGTCCCACTGTTTGTAGAATCAGTCATCCAAGGTTGGTCCTCAGACCTTCTTCGGAGTCTGAGCAATGGAAGACTTGTGTACTCATGTACTGTTTCATTAGTGGTCCTGGATCCTTACAGCCTCCCAAACTGGCTTCTTTTTTCCAGGGTTTCCGGACCTTAGAAGACATCCGCAACCACGCTTCCCTGACTACCCAACAGGCCATTGGTCTGAAGCATTACAATGACTTCCTGGAACGTATACCGAGGGAGGAGGCTACAGAGATCCAACAGACAGTAAGCAGAACAGTGAGGAGAGCCAGGCTCTGCTGTAACTTCCAGGCCTGGCTCGAAGTAAAGATACCTTAGTTGGGGAGTCCAGCAGGCAGAGGAAACTGTGGGTCACCAGGGGTTGGAACCAGTGGTGAAAGAGTAAGTTGAGTCTGAAGCTGTGAACCCAATGGAGGGATAGTGTTGGTAGGGTAGCAGGCTACAGTACCATCTCGCTGGGTTAGGGTTCTTAGTAGTCAGAGTTATCATTGGCTTAGATGCTAGAATGCCATTAGGATTGGGCTACTGTTAGGGCTAGATTAGACACTCAAAAACTACTTGAGGATATTGGGGTTTGAACTGGGCTAGGTTATGGTGGGCCAGCACAGAGGTTCTTTATGTTTGTTTGTTGTTGTTTCTTTTTTTTTTTTTTTTTTTTTAAAGATTTATTTATTTATTTACTTATGCAACCACTGGGTACAGTCAGAAGCGCGGGAGGGTTAGAGAATTCACCAGAGCCAGAGCAGGGAGCAGATCAGGCAGAAGGACCGAAGTACACTGCTGAGGGGAGCAGCGGGCGGCAGGAGAGGTCTGTGTGCCATGTGGGACCCTCCTCCGGTGGCCGGGGAGCAGCCGGGGATTGAACCGGCACTGCAGAGGCTGCGGGCAGCTTCTCAACCCAGCGCTCAACCACTGCGCCACCGGGAGGCCCTGTTGTTGTTTCTTTAAAGATTTATTTATTTATGCATACAAGAGCTGGGGTACAGGCCAGAGATGTGGGGGTGTGAGAGGATTCACCAGAGACAGAGTGGGGAGCAGAACAGGCAGACTGACTGAAACACACTGCTAAGGGAAGCAGCGGGTGAGACAGGAGAGGTCTGCTGCTATTGCTTCATAGTGCTGTGCTTAACCCCTTTCGCCACCAGGGAGGCTCCTTGTTGGTTTTTTTTTTAATTCACAAACTTCTTTGAGAATCTTAAGGAAACTATGGACTTTTTTCTCTCCAGAATTTGTATAAATGTACAAACTTTTCTATCTCTGTCCAGATGTATCAACGTCTGAAGGTCTGGTTCAGGGTTGGGGTTAGTGTCAAAGCACAGTACCCTTGGAATTAGGTCTGTGGTTAGAGGGAAGTAACCCTAATTGTAGGGTTACAATTAGGCCTGAATCAGGAGTAGAGTTTTCTTCTTTCTTAGTGTTGGATGCTTTTAAGATTTGTGGTTGTCCTTGAAATAAGGTTTGGCCAAGATTAAGGTTTTATTTAAAGTAGTGTTAGGGATTAAGTGCATATAAAACCTAGATCAGAGAGAGAATAGAGTATGACATCTAGGGCTAGATATATATCACTTGTTCAGCTGATGTCAGGGTAAAGGGTTGGTTGCTATGGGCAAAATTTACTCACTTTGGTCTAGGATTCTGATAGACTCCACGGAGACTCTGGCCCAGCTGAGTTGAAATTAGCCTCTAGCTCTACTCCCAGGACACTGGACCATGAGGCCCTTGCAGGTTGGATAGACAGCTCCTTTGTGCACCTATCAGCAGGCCTTGGTACAAGTGATGACACTGTCACTCAGCCATGCTATTCAGGCATAGAGAATGTCCCAGCCAGCCTCCAGCCTCCCCACCCCCCATTGGAACAGAAGTGGCTTCCCACCTGGCCTACTCCCCCTATTTAAGGGTTCCAGCCTTAGGCTTTTTTGATGGAGTTACTCATCCCAGGCCTCCTCCCATCCTCTTGGGAGGCTCATGAAGAAAGTTGAGGGGATTAGCAGAGCCTGTCTGTCAGGAGAATTGAGGTGTTCTGCCTACTGGTTTCCAGGGCCCCAGAAATCTCAGTGTCCTGGGGTGGAGGCGGGCATCCATCTACATTTGAAAGGCCTCTGTGTCTGTGTGGTGGAGACTAATAGGTTTATCCCCCTCAATGAGGGATGATCCTCTAGCTGACAGTCCTCTCGGTCTTGCCTCTCTCCCCACCAAGTAAGGCTCTGGGCATTGGCTCACAGTTAATGTTTTCTTTCCTTTCCTTTTTTTTTTTTTAAGATTTATTTATTTATTTGTTTGTATGTTTGTTTATTTATACAAGCACTGGGTACAGTCAGAAGTGTGGGAGGGTGAGAGAATTCACCAGAGCCAGAGCAGGGAACAGAACAGGCAGAAGGACCGAAGTACACTGCTGAGGAGAGCAGTGGGCGGCAGGAGAGGTCTGCGCGCCACGCGGGACCCTCCTCCGGTGGCCGGGGAGCAGCCGGGGATCGAACCAGCGCTGCAGAGGCTGCGGGCAGCTTCGCAACCCAGCGCTCAACCGCTGCACCACCAGAGAGGCCCTCTTTCCTTTCCTATGGGTGTAGTCATATTGCTCTATTTTCCCCCAGTTCTAGGCCAGGGGCACCCTGCCAGCCAAGTTCCAACTCAATCTTTCTTTAGCCCCAAATCCTTATATCCAGGACCACTGAGACCAGGCTAAGGACTTCCAGGCTCTTTGTGCTAAATAGAGTTTCACAGAGCTGGACACATGGGTTAGGGCAGAGGCCAAGAGAAGGTGTGCCTTTCTGTTCTTAGCTCTAGAGGGACAGGTAGTGCTTCCCTCAGAATCAGATCTTACAGCTTGTATCTCACCTCAGGCTACCTCTGGTGGTAATAGTGTATTTTCTACTCTTCTAACCTAGTGAAACTAGAGAACAGCCATTCTGCAGGGTAGATCACTGGCGTCTGTTGCTTGGGGTTCATTCCCGCAGGGATTGTCTTGGGGCAAAAGCTGGACATGTGGGCTCCTGAATCAGGCAGGGAAGGCCTGGGGAGAGGAATGCCTTGTAGGCCCATAGCCTTTCACCCCTCATTGCTCTTTCCCAGGTCTGGAAGTCAGCTCAGGCCTTCAACCCTGGGCTGCTGTGTGTGGCATGTGGCTCATACCGACGGGGAAAGGCCACCTGTGGTGATGTGGATGTGCTGGTCACTCACCCGGATGGCCGGTCTCACCAGGGCATCTTCAGTCCACTCCTTGACAGCCTTCGGCAGCAAGGTATAAGCACCATTTTTGGATGAGCAGGTTGGCAGGAGGCAGGACAGGGCAGGGCTGGGCAGGAGCGAAAGCTTCAAAGCTGCAGTCTGTAGGCAGGAAGCAGGACAGGACAGCTTTATGAGACCCACGTCCCTTGTGGCCGAGCATTTCAGAGAAGGGGTGAAACAGGCCCTTCGTACCTACACAGAAGTCCTCAATGATACTTGCAGGTTGAGCATGTCTCATCTGACGACGCTGTGGGGGGATGTGGGAGGACCTACTGTTTTACAGATAAAGAGATAGGCCCAGAGTGGGCAGTCATCCAGAAAATAAATGGGCAAGCTGGGAATAGAGGATGATGGGATGGCCCTGAGCCTGGCTCCCCTTCTCCATCCTCCAACAACCCTCCTGTGTTGAACCAGGTTTCCTAACAGATGACTTGGTGAGCCAGGAGGAGAATGGCCAGCAGCAGAAGTACTTGGGCGTATGCCGGCTTCCAGGGCCAGGGCGACGGCACCGACGACTGGACATCATCGTTGTACCCTACAGTGAGTTTGCCTGTGCCATACTGTACTTCACCGGCTCTGCCCACTTCAATCGCTCCATGAGGGCTCTGGCCAAGACCAAGGGCATGAGCTTGTCTGAGCACGCCCTCAGCACAGCTGTGGTTCGGGACGCCCAAGGCCATAAGGTGGGGCCTGGCCGAGTGCTGCCCACACCCACTGAGAAGGACGTCTTCAGGCTCTTAGGCCTCCCCTACCGAGAACCAGCTGAGCGGGACTGGTGACCCATGACTGGGGGCAAGGGGTGCCGAGCTGGACTGCTGCTCCATCTGGCCATCAGTACTGCCTTCCAGTCTCAACTGGCTGAATTTCAGTGTTTTAACCACCAGCTCCATGTGCCTGAGGAAGAGGACCTGCCTGGCTCCCAGGGTCTTCCTAGCTCTCTCCTCTCCAGAAACAGGCTATTATCCCTTCTACCTCACCACTGCCTGGTGGAGTTGTGCACCCACACAGCCCCTTGTCCTGTTTAAAGCAGGAACAGTAGCTGGTTTGAAGCTACCTTTCTGCGCTAAGTGCCCAGTCATTCCTCCTTCCCCACCCGGGGAGAGCCCTGCTGGGATGGGGGCAGTAAGGGGAGAGACAAGGAGCATCACCCATCACCCTGTGGAGCAGAATGAGCCCTTCTCCATGTACGTCACACACCCTGCTTCATGTGCTACTGGAGGTGTGGGGAAGGGGGTGCCCCTGACTGGGTGAGGGCTACATTTGAAGGCCCAGGAACTCAATAAAGTGCATTTGACATTCAACCTGCCTGGTGTCAGTGAGCTGCTATGGTCCCTGCCTGCCCTCTTCCACTCAGGTAAGGATGGAGATGGGGACTGAATGGGGACCCAGAAAGGCAGGTTAACTGCTCCCCCTACAAACAGGCTGGGCCTGAGTCAACTCAGACAGGGGTGGGTGGATATTAAAAGGAAGAACTCATGGGGCCTCCCTGGTGGCGCAGCGTTGAGCACTGGGTTGTGAAGCTGCCCGCAGCCTCTGCAGTGTGGGTTCGATACCCGGCCACCAGGTGAGGGTCCCACATGGCGCGCAGACCTCTCCTGCCTCCCGCTGCTCCCCTCAGCATTGTATTTCGTTAGTCTGCCTGTTCTGCTTGCCTCTCTGGCTCTGGTGAATTCTCTTACCCTCCCATGCTTCTGACTGTACCCAGTGCTTGTATAAATAAATAAATAAATCGTAAAAAAAAAAGGAAGAACTCATGGAGTCAGGAATTAGGAGTTCCTCTCTACCCATCAGGGTCTCCTGTGGGCCCTGCCCTCGGACAGGCTATCCGTGAACACAAGGGATCAACCAGTGGTAACCTGTGTGCCTCTGACAGCTGCCTGGAGGAGTGAAAGGCAGACTGACAGGAAATCCTGCTTGAGAAGGGTATGCAGGTCACGTTTGGGGATGATTAAGGACCCTGCTTTAGAGAGGATGCTGTATGTCAGGGACCAGGAGAAGGCCAGGCTAGGGAAAGATGGGAAGTCAAGCTGAGGGCTTGGTTTGATAGAGCAGATTACAGCCAGTTTGCCTGCTGGGACAGGATAGTTTTCAGAGACTGGACCTCGCAGGGCGGAGAATCTGGTGAGGGGAGCGTTGGTGTAGAGAAGGTTTGGGCATACCACATGTGACGAAACAGCATGGACGCAGGGGGAGGAGGCGGTGCTGGAGGAATAGTCAGGGTCCCGGAGAGGCCCAGGGCCTGAAGGGATTTTGAAGCAGAGTGTGAGTGGAAGTTGGGCTGCAGAGATGGGCTCAAATCTGAGTGCCCTGCACAAGAGGTAGGCTGCAGGAAGGCGCTAAGTCCTACAACTTCTGTAGCCTGCACAGTCCAGGAGCTGGCCTTGGGTGTGGTGTCAGAGAACTGAGTAACCTTAGAGTGGGCCCCTCGACTCTAGTTCAGAACCCTAAAGTCAAGCCATGGGCCTTGCCTGCCAAGAAAGGAAGCAAACAAAAGCCATGGAGTCTGGGAGGACTCCTTTCACAGCTCAGTCCCAGCCAGGGACAGCTGCATCCAAGGCCCGTGAGGGGCGAGCTTCTACCCCCCAGGAGGTATGGCGGCCCAGGGCCTGGAGTGGTCCAAAGGAGCTGGGGGGAAATCCCTGGCCCCCAGATGTTAGCACTGCTTTGGGTGCCTCCTCAAGCTCTGCTAGTTCTACTCCAGACCGGGCCCTCAGTAAGGGTCAGAGTTGGCAGAAGCCCAAAGCCTGGAGTGTTGGGGAGCAAATGTGGAAGTTATTTCTCCTTTCTGTTTGTTCCCACTTCAGTGCCCCAGGCTATTCAGCAGCCTCTCCAGGCCTGGAGAAATGGGGCCTTTAGGAGAAGAGAGAACCCATGGGTCATGGTTAACTTGGCTAATTAACCCCTTCTTCCACACAGGAAGCCCCTAGGAACACAGGGATAGTGCTGACTTCTCTGTCTGAAACCAGGGGCCTGGCTTCCATTCCTGCCAACCCCCCACCTTCCAGGGTACTTAGGATTACAGAGTCTGCTTTCAAACCATACAGACTTATGGCCTTACCTCCTGACAAGGGCAACAGGAAATCATGGAATAAAAAGGAAGAGTGCCCACTACTTCTAGAAAGATCCTGGTGGTGGTCTCCTTGCTCATCTGACACAGGAGCCCAGGGGAACGGCCAATGGGAGGATTTCTGTGTCTTCAGAAAGTCTGTCCAATTTGAAGGGGGTATTGTTCTCTGAGCCCGACGCCAAGGGTGTGCTGGGCTGGAGGGGCTCGCTAGCCACTTCAGAGTCTGAACCTGGTTCCTGGTCAGGCTTTCAGCCCAGTCTTCACCCTGGAAAGAGAGATTGTGTTTCAGAGCCCTGGTGGGAACTGGCAATCTGTCCAGCAATTGAGCATCTCCCCAAACCATCACAAAGTCACCATGTGGTCCTGGGGAAAAGAGAGTCCCAGCAAGCCTGCCCCCGACCCCAGCTCACCACCACTCTGTCACTGAGCCAGATTTGTTTCTGGCCGGACCTCATGTGTGGTAGGCAGTATAGTGACTCCACCTGCCACCTGCTCCCAAAGATACCCACATCCTAATATCTGGAACCTGTGACTAAGTTACGTTATTTGGTGAGAGGGACTTTGCAAGTGTGATTAGGGTCAAGGGTTTTGAGACAGAGGAACTAATCCTGAATTATCCAGTGGCCCTAATCTAATCCTGAGTCCTTAAAAGTGGAGAACCTTCCCCAATATAGAGGGAAGGTCAGAGATGGGATGTTTCTGACTTTGAAGATCAAGAAGGCAGGCCACCAGCCAAGGAATGAGGGCAGCCTTTTAAAGCTGGAACAGGCAGGTAATCAGATTTTACTTCAGCGCTTCCATCAGGCAACACAACCCTGCTCACACCTTGATTTTATTCCAGTGGAGGCAGATTTCTAAACAATAGAATCTATTATGCAATGATAATCTTGTGTTGCTTTAAGCCACTAAGTGTGTGGTAATGTGATCTTACAAAAGAGAACCAGATGTGTCTTGGCTCTTCTATACAAATTGTGTGTAAGGACCTTGGGTGTGAACAGGCTTGGCTGTGAGGTGGAGAAGGTCCCCTGAATAGCTCGGTGTGGGGGAGAGGAGGAGGCCTCCTACATCCGGAGGGGTGGGGGTCTGGTGGCAAGCAGAGCCCGGGGCTCCCGCATGTGACTGGCACAGTGTGAGCCTGTCACTGACCTCTCAGGGCTACTCTGCCCAGGCCTACCGAGCTAGGAGCCTCACCTCTTCCCACGGCTGGGGATGACGACACTGGCCCAAGTTGCACTGAAAAGGGGAGAAGATAAAGCCAGGCTTTCTTCCTGGGTTCTGGCTGTTCATGGTGTGTGTGTGTGTGTGGGGGGGGAACAGGCATGTACAGGGGGCCAGGGGCCTCCCAGGCCTGGAGTGGGCATGACAAGCTTGGCAAGCCCAGCTGTGTCCTGCCGTACAGGATCCAAGGGCTGGGAACGTAAAACCCAGGCCATTTGTCCTGCTTTTCCAGACAGCTATGGAATTCCTGTCCCTTTAAATGGAACATGGAACATGATGCCTTTGCCAGGACTAGGGACTACAACTTGGAGAAGACGTTGGCCTTATTCCCTCTTTGCTCCAACAGAAGAGCTCCTTTCCAGACTCCCCACTATCTCAGAGATTGGCCTCCCGTGGAAGTACAACTGTGGGGCAACTGCTACCCAGACTGGACACATTCAGGCACTGCCCCAGCCTGGGATGGGCTCAGCCCCATGACCTTCAGCTCTAGTCCACTCTACTTCAGTCCAGGCACCAGCCAGCTTTCCAGAAGGCGTGAGTCCCAGGGCAGCCCTGCTTCTGAGCTCTGGGACCGGGGACCCCCCCAGGTCTAAAGCCCTCAAGCTGGTCTGAGATACTCAGCCAGAGATACCCTACCTGGGGGTCCTCAAGGCCTGCTCCCCCACACTGGAGGTCAGTGCAGAAGCGAGCCCCAGCAAAAGACCTAGTGGGACCATTCCTGAATAAGGCCCCAGAGATTAGGAGAGAACCCAGGGGTCGAGGGACTATGGGGAGGGCTCTGAGGATGCCGGCTGTGTGGCTGAGGAGCTGTGGAGTCTTTTCTGGCCCTTCACTCTGCTGGGCTTGGGTCTGCCCGATAGAGCAGGCCCCAAGCCTCAGACAGTGTTCTTCGAGAGCAAGCCCCGTTAGCCACTGCCACTGCCCCCACTCATTGGGCCTGGGCTCCCTCAGCTGTCACTGCGCCCTGGTGTTTCACTGCATGTTCATGCGCTCATGTGCCTCACGTGCCGACCTGGCCTGTTTGTGCTCTGTGTGTTCCTGATTTGGTATCTGTGGGTGTGTGGGCGACCCCGGGTGTTTGTCAGCGTGTCTGTCTATCCCGAGCTCTTAGTTGCCTGCCCCAGTGTTGTCAAGGGCTCAGGCAGGACCTGGGGGACGGAAGGGGGTCCCTGGAAGTCCCGTGTGGTACCAGGCGGGGACTGCATACGTGCTGGATCCCTGGGCTCTGGACGCTGGGTCCTTAAGTCCACGGAGGCGGCCGCAGGGCGGGCCGCCTGCGTCAGCCTTGAGCGGCCATCAATAGCGCGCGGTTAATTAATTTGATGGGAACAGCAGGGACCGCCGTTTGCATTTAGTGAAGTTCCAGGAACTTCCAACCTCATCTTCATAATTGGCCTCATAAATTGTAAGAAAGAGAGAGATCAGCAAAGCGGGAGGGAGGAGGGGCTGCCCGTCCGTCCTTATTTAATTTTATTGCTGAAATTCATCTTTTTAGCCTCCTCCGGAATCGGCTCTCCCTGCCGGATTTGCCTAATCATGATAAATTAATATTCATTTCCCCACCTCTTACCCAGCTCCCGCGCTTGGATGGAGTTGGGGAGGGTCTCCATCCAGCCCCTCCGCCAGGCCTCTGTGCACCTGAGGGTAGGGAACTGAAGGGGAGTTTGCAAACAGAATAGAAAGTGGAGCCTGGGGAGCTCAAGAGGGAAGAGGTGGGTGCTGTTACTGTGGGGGGCCTGAGGGGAGATGATTGATTGGGGTTCCCAGATCAGAGGCTCCTGAGGCAGGAACAGCCTGGGGTGGGGGTCCAGGATGCTGGGATCAACTACCCCAACCTGGCCAGGGCTGGGTGTGAGGAGGCAGAAAGAGCCTGGGGTCAAGGTTGGGGGCAGTCAGGACTGATTTGGGAGATGGATTTGGAGAGCCAGCTCTGGTAGAAAGGCAGGGCAGAGGAGGTTGGTTGTCTACCCACTCTGGTCTTTGCCCCATCCCCCACCAACTAGATGCAGGCCACCTTGCCCTATGCAGATGTCATGAGGGGCACAGCCTAGTCTGTGGGTCCCACAGCCTGGTCCAGCTGGGTGGCTGGACCCCTTAAGTGGGCACCTTCCCGGAGCAGTGCCATTGTCCCAGTTACTGATCTTCCTTGGTGATGCCCTTTAAAGGTCTGCAGGGAAGTGCTGATGAGTGTAACGCAGTCCTGCTTTTCTCTGGGCAGTGGGGGGGCCACCTACAGTCCAAAGGATCAACATTCTGTCTTCTTGCTTCACAATTAGTATGTGAGACATGAAAAGGACTTCAGGTTTCATCCAGTTCCTTGCCCCATTTATCAGGTAAGGAAACTGAGGATCAAAGATCAGAGGTGACTGGCTCCAGAATCATGGAAGTGAGGAAGCCTAGGACACGGAGTAAGGGATGCTTTCATCCCACTTGGAGGCTGGGTGTGGTGAGCAGGAGTCTATGACTCCCATGATCCTTGCCCTTGTATACTTCCCTTCTTTTGAGTTCCGGTGGAGTCATCACTTACCATTGTTGTTAGTCCTATTCATGGTGAGATTACTTCTAATAGCAAAAGGGAGAGTATCTGAGTGAGCCTCATAGTTTCAATGTAACTGGCCAGTAGAAGAAGGGGTAGAGAGATTTAAAGCATGAGGGGGGTTTGAAAATAGAGGAGTCCATGTGCAATGACCATGTGCAATGTCTTCAGGATGAGAGCAGCCCCTAGCTCACAGCCAGCAAGGAAACTGGGCCCTTAGTCCTACAAACACAGTAGCTGAATCCTGCCACCAACAGAATGAACAAGGAAACTGATTATTCCCCAGAATCTCCAGACAAGTGCTCAGACTGGCCAACACCTTGATTTTGGCTTTTTGGGCCCCTAAGCCCAAATTCAACTGAACCTGCCTAGATTTCTGGCCTATAGAATTATAAGATAATAAATGGCTAAGTTGGGCCTCCCTGGTGGCGCAGCGGTTGAACACTGGGTTGCGAAGCTGCCCGCGGCCTCTGCGGCGCCGGTTCGATCCCCGGCTGCTCCCCGGCCACCAGAGGAGGGTCCCACATGGCGCGCAGACCTCTCCTGCCGCCCACTGCTCCCCTTAGCAGTGTACTTCGGTCCTTCTGCCTGCTCTGCTCCCTGCTCTGGCTCTGGTGAATTCTCTCACCCTCCCGCACTTCTGACTGTACCCAGTGCATGTATAAACAAAACAAACAAACAAATAAATAAATAAAACATGCCTCTATTAAAAAATAAAAATAAATAAATAAATAAATGGCTAAGTTTGTGATAATTTGTTATGCGGCAGTAGAACATTAACACGCAGGATTTAAGGAAGGGTGTCTTAAGAGACTCCTATGATGGTGGGAAGGGAGATGAATTTGGGGGAAGTCTGAGGCTCTATTTTAATGCTACTTCCCTCCCCCAAATTCTCACATTGCAACAATTGACTGGAGCTATTCTCTAGTTGCCAAAGCCCTCCCTATTGTTTTACTTGGGACCAAACCCTCATAAGCATTTAAATTTGGGGCTCTTCCAGGTGGAGGCTGGGCCCCAGGGATCAGTGAGTTCACTTCTCACAGGAATGAGTCCTCAACAGGAAAAACTTCTAAGGAATTGGCTCCAAGTAGAGTCTTCCAATATGCGGGCACCATGGGCCAGCTGATAACTTAGTTCCCTGCCAAACCAGTTCCCCTTCCTCATCTCAAGTGAGAGTTTTCAAAAATATTTTTCATGGAGCCTCGGTGGGTATTGACAAGGTTTTTGATTCTCACTTGGAAGGCACCAACTTCTATGGAGGCTGGGGAAGAAAACAGATTTTGCAAATTATGGAAAGAGTCTCCAGTGTGGAGATCCAGGTTAGCTGCACCACCACATTTCTGGTTTATCACGGTTTCAGCAGCATTTATTGATTGATTCTTATGCCTGCCAGTCCACCTTTAACTTGCCTCTGCATGTGGATTATATCATGAGGCCTTCCCAACAGCCCTGTGGGTAACTGTATTATGCCCATTTTGCGGATGAGAAAAGGGAGGCCCAGGAGACTTGTGCTAAATCACACAGCAATGAGGAATAGAGCTGAGTTTCAACTCAAATCTCTCTGACCTAGGAAGCCTGTTTCCCTTGCTCCCCACGGGAAGTGGCTCTAGGCAGGATCTAACTGACCTTTCTGCCCTAACCTCACTTCCTTCTTCTCCCAGGTACTCAAAGCAAAGAGCCCTGAGCTTTCCATCTGTGGAGGATTCCTAGTGTCGGTGTTGAAGGACACAGTTCCTAGCCCTGAAATCTGGGAATTTTTGAATCAGCAAAATGTTCACTTGTCCTGAGTTGGGACCCCCGAGACCTCCCACCTCCATGAGGGAATTAGAAGCATGGGAACACTAACTCTTAAGCTGCAGCCCTGCTGTATGCAGGTGTCTTGGCGCTATAGCTCACATGTGTCTTTATACATGCCTGACCTGCCCCCACAGACCACCCCAAACCCCACCTTGTCCCTGGACACATCTGAACCCTCCCTCAAGCCCCTCCCCTCCAGCATACCTGACTTGTTCCAAAGTGGATGCCTCACAAGGCCGGATGAGCGCCTCCCCTGGCCTGAAATACCCTCTGCCCCCAGTTCTTGGCCTCCCCTGAAGATCTTCTCTCATCACCATGACCTTGGACTCAGTGCTGTACGTCAGCGCTTTGGGGTCACTGTGCCAAGGATCTCTGGTGAAGCCTACCTACCTGCCTGCCAAGCCATGCACCTCACTGGAAAGGAATCACCCCTGCCTTGCCCCCTCCCTCCCAAGTCGCCTAATGGGAAGAAAGTCCACAGAACCCCAGGAAAGAGGGCCTACAGGTCTTGCCCTTCTTCTGCCGGCCAGAGAAGAGTCTTGGAGCGCCGGACAGCCCCAGCTCCCCGGCCAGGGGCCACGAACTACAGCCCCCACTTCAGCACTGAGCCTCAAGCCCCCCACCTTGAGGGGGCCCTGTCCCGGCCCTGCCCAAGTACCTGTGGAAACTGCAGGACTCAGTGGAGGAGGACGGCTCCCGGGAGCGGCCCGAGAGAGCCCCCCGCAGCGCGCAGTGCGGCCCGGCCGCGCCCGGGAGTCCGACTCCACGGGCCGGCGTCGCGCTCTCCCCACCCCAAGCCTCAAGTTCGGTCGTGCGGGCCTCGCCGCCGCCAGCCCACAGCAACGGCCGGACGAACAGGCCTCTCGGGAATCCGGACCGGGAACGGCCGCTCCGAAGCCAGGGAATGACTGGGCCGGGGCGACCCCCAGGGGTCAACTCGGGGCCGGGCGTCGCGACAGCCCGGAAGTCGCGGGCCGGGCCGGGCATCCCGCGGGTGTGCCGTGGGCGGGGCCGGGCGTGCCGTGGGCGGGGCCGGGGAGGGCGGGGCCGGGCGTGCCGTGGGCGGGACCGGGCATCCCGCGGGCGGGGCCGGGGAGGGCGGGGCCGGGCGTGCCGTGGGCGGGGCAGGGAGGGCGGGGCCGGGCTCCCGCGGGCGTGGCCGGGGCGGCCGGGGCCGGGGCGGGCGGGGCAGCCCCGTCCTGTGCGGCGGGCGGCGGGAGGCGGGGTGCCGCCCATGGGGGCGCTTCGCGGAAGGCGCCAGCAGAGGGCGCGCGAGGACCGGAGAAGAGGCGCGGCCGCGTGCGAAGGCGGGGAGGGGGTGTGGTGGAGAGGGGGCGGGTGCCGGGAGAAACCGCCCCCCGACTTCTCTCGGGTCTCGGGGTGGGGGCGGGGCGGGGAGCCTCCGGACTGCCCCGCCCCCACCCCGCGGCCCCCGGCCTCCCTCAAAGAGGCCGCGGGTGGGTTTGCGGCCCCGCGCACCCCGTCCTGGGTGGTGGATCCTGCCCGTCACCCCTCAAGGCGTCAGGGACTCGCGGCTCCAGCGCTGGCGACTTTGGCACTAAGTCGGGTGAGCCCCTGCCCCAGACTCACCTCTGGGCGGGATTCTGTGCCTCAGTTTCCCCTGGGGAAGTGCGATCCTTGCTCCTGGAAGCTCTTAACAGAGACGACCCCGAGAGCTGGAATCAGTGCCCCCCGCTGCCCCCGCTCCCCTTCGCAGAGCTTGAGGGAGGAGGAAAAGCTGGGGAGAGGAGAGGCGTGAGCGGTGGGGGGCAGGTGGCCCCGAGACGCGAAGGCGCGGCCGAGAGGAGGGCGGCGCGGAGGGGAGCGGCGTGGGGCCCGCGCGGGGCCGAGCCCTCTCCCGGGAAGCTGTCCGGGGACCCGGGCCAGACGCGCCTCCTCCGGGCGGCGCTGGGCGCCGAACCCCGCGCCCGTACGCCGGGGACCACCACGCCACCCGAAGCCCCGCTCCAGCCGCCATGATTTATGGCTGGGCCAGGCCCGGCGACCTTGGACGGATAACTAATGGCAGGTCAATAACGCTACAGAAAAAGTGAACTGGTTAGTGTGGGGGGAAGGGGCCCTTAGTCGGCCCGTCCTTCTCCTCCCAGCATCTTCTCCCTAACCCCGTGCCTCTCGCTTTCGTCCCCTCCCTCTGGGGTCCCCTTCCCGAGGAGGATCTGAGTAGGGGGATGGGGGGAGGGTCCTGGGAATACTTCCTTCTCTCACGTTCTGTGGAGGGGAGTCACGCTGGGAAGTCAAAGTGGCAGGTGTAGTTGTCAGGCTGGCATTACCCTGCACCCTCACCCCCTCACACACACACCCCTGGCTCCCTCTCCTGGCCCATATGTTTGGAGGTGTCCTCTGCCTCCCCCACCCACCGTCTGCAGTCAGAGTGCTTACTTTAGCCTGGGCAGCACCTTATGTTTGCGGTGGTCTGGCTTGCAGAAGGGTTGTAGGAGTTAGGGGCCTGCCACTCAACTCCTAGATCATCTGGCTCTATTGAGAGTGAACCAAGGCCTTCTCCGCCCAGCTCGGGCAACTCCCCTACCCCTGTTTTAAGTCACCTGGATCCCCAGTCTGTTTTGGACACCCCAGGGCCCCCAGAGTTGGGAGGAAGGAAGCAGCTCTCGCAATATCTGACTCGACTGTATCTGATCTGTCAGCAGCAAGGTTCAGGGTAAATGTGTTCCATTTTGTGGATGGAGAAGTTCAGGGAGAGGAACAGTCAGCAGATGAAGGAGTTGAGACTCAATTTCAGATCTTCTGGCTCCAAATCATCACCTCAGGGTTCTGGACTCTTCTTTCAGTTAGCTCCTCCTTAACTCTTAACCAGCTCTGTAGGCTGAGGAGACACCAAGGAGCAGGCACTCAGGCGAGGGCATTCTTTCCCTAAGTAGACATGAGTGATGAAACAGCCCCGGCGGAAGAATAGAGCAGTGGTAGTGGGCTGCGGGAGTATATGGCTCTGCGGGTACCCCGTGTGGTGGTGGGGACTAGATGCCCAGTGTGTGTGTGTGCGCTTGTGGGTGCACATCCATCCATGCATTCACTTGATCTCTCAGCCACCCAAACAGATATTGAGTGGCTACCACACCTGGGGACTCAGGGCAATGTTAGGGAACTTGTATTTTAGCAAGGATGGGTATGTTTAAGAAGCCATGTTCCCGTTGCGTGTGTCCATGTGTGGACTCGCTGCAGCACTGAGGCACATGTAAGTTCCAGGCCCATGCAGGATGGAGACACTGTCTTCACAGATCCCTTTGACTGCACACTAGACCTTCAGACTTACTGGCTGGTTCCAGCCAAACTCACTGCCTTCTCCTTCATGTTCCCTCGTTCTACAGTCTTACATGCTCAACCTGAGAGATCCCTGGAGCCAGGACTGGCTACATAATTTTTGGGGCCCAGTGTTAAATGAAAATGCATGCTTCCTAAAGAATGATAAAGAATTTCAAGACAGAGTTAACTAAAGCAGAAGGCCCTTGTAAATGCGGGGCCCCCGGAACTGCACAGGTCACATGCCACACTTGCCTGGTGCCTTCCACAAGCCTCCTTTTCCATCCATTGACCTCCTTTGCTGTGTTGGGTGCTAACTCCAGCCTCTTGGGTCTCTTGCATGCACCTATGCCAGCTCCTGCTAGGCCCCCTAGCCTGCAGCCTCTTTCCAGCTCCAGTATCTTGGCTCCCGTTGATCTGATAAGTCTGGTTCCTGCTGTACTCAGCACCATTCACCTGGACTCCTGTCCCTTCTAGACTCTGGCCTCAAATACTCCCTTACACTTTTCCATACCTTTTTCCAGAATTCAATTCCTTTTGAAAATTGACTCTTCCTTTAGCCATCTCCTCTAGGAAGACTTCTGATTTTACATTTGGAAATCTCATATCACAAACTGTGTAGCTTGGGTCAAAACAAATCATCTGCCTTCACTCATAGTCATTTGTCTGCCCTTTCAGGTGTAGACTTAAACTTCTAGAAGACAGGGATGGTGCCGTATTTATTATCGTGGTAAAGCCACAATACCTAACTGACCTGTGCCTGGGAGGGAGTCAGTTAGTATTTGTTAATGCAGATGTTGGCATCTTTTGCACATGGGGGTGGGTGTATTTGGAGCCCCTGAATTGTGTACAAAGAACTGTAAGGGATGGTGTCCCAGACACAAGCTTTTCTGCTTATGTGTATACATATTTTCCCGTCAGTGCATATACCAGCATGTGCATGGAGCATACATGTGCACGACCATAAATGCTTTTTGTAGGTGTGTGCACGAATTGCAGGTGCCTGGGCAGGCAGGTGTCTGTGTGCATCGGTTTAGGTTGGGGGGCGGGTGTGTACCCTGATTTGGGCATAGGTGTACGCCTGTGCTTGGCAGAAAAGCCTATGCCTGCGGTCTCGGGAGGTGCAGATCGGTTGTGCCTGGACAGGAGCGGCAGGTGCTCCCTGCAAGGACACCGGCGGTTGGCGCGTGTGCCCGCCATGTGTGTGCACAGCTGCGTGTCCTGGCCCCGAGCCGGCCGGACGCCCAGTGCGTCCCCTGCACCCGCTGAGCGCTCCGCTTTGTTCCTCCGCCGCGGGCGGCCGCGTGGGTTCCCGGCTTGGGCCTGGGCGTCTCGGGCCCCGCGGTGATTGGCGGGCGGCGGGCGGCTCGGGCCCCCTCCCGGGCGGGCGGAGCCGGATCGGCTCCGGTTACCGGCGCAGAGGGGTAGGGGGTGGGGGGGGGCGGGGCGCGCCAGGCCATCCATCTTCTGTTATTACAGCGTAATGGGGCTGCTCGGGCGCCCGCCCATTTGTCATCGGCCTCGTTCGCTGATAACGGGCATTTGTCATCACTTTCCTCTGCGCCAATGTCATCAGCGCCGCTGACAGGCGGGGGAGGGGGTGCGGTGTGGGGGGGCTCGCATGCATGAGCACAGGCGCACACACATGCACGTGGGCCTGCTGGACACACGCTCAGTCATATACACACAGGCACACGGAACCTGAGGGGGCACACCAAACCTGGGGGGACACATGTCCCTGTGCGGGGATCAAAGCTCCCTGGAGAAGGACGCACTTGCAGACAAACTCAGAACAGCCTCATCTGTCAAGCTGATATTCCCAGCTGGAGATCCTCTTCCCCAGTTGAGACGTGTGCTGGGGGAGGGGCTGCTGGTGCTCCGCGGTTAATGGCAGTTTGAGTGCAGGTGGCCCTCTGCCAGCTTCGTGTGCACACGTGTGACATCAGCCCTCAACGTTTATTGGGACCCCCAAAGGTTCTTCAGGCCTGTGTGTGTGCAGGCCATGACAGCACAGGGACAGCCAGGCAGGCTTCCCAGCGCTCAGACACAAGAACCTTGGCTGAGTCTGCAGGGCCGGGTGCTGGGCCATGGAATGAGGTGGAATGATGGGTGGCCGGCTGGCAAGTGGTGAGATGGTGGGAGGTACTCCCTAAAATGCCTTCTCTCAGTTTTCCAGGGACAATGTAGACCTTTGCTTCTGGCCCTGTCCAGGTGCTAAGTCTCGGCTGATATGCAGCAAGAGGGACTTAAGAAAGATTCCAAAAAGAACTTCCAGCCTTGAAAGGGTGGGAGGCAGGTTGGGGCAGGGATGGCGCTGGTAGCCAGGAGGGGAGCTTGGAAGGCAGTGAAGGTCTCTTATCTATGCCCTGTGCCCTCTGGGCTGGGTCAGGGCCTGGGGCGTGGATGCTGCTTTTACCACATTCACTTCAGGATGCAGAAGAGACTCCATTAGCCTCTAGGAGGGAGGGAGACCCTCCAACTGCAACATCTCAGGTCCCTGGTTGTCAGGGACATAATAGATGCTCATTAAATATCTGTTGAATGAATGAATGATTGATGACAGGGAGGGAGCGTCTTCCTAGTCCTTCCCTGAGTGACCGCCAGCCACTAATGACCAAGACCTCTTGGCCTTCTCACAGCCTTCCCCTAACTCCCTCCCTCACTCCTCTGCAGCCCCCCAAATTTCCCTTCTCCCCCAGTCTCTCCCTCTTGGACTAAGGGGGATGGGGGAAGGTCCCCTGGCAGAGCAGGGCTCTGCTTGTTCCTTGTAAATGAAGACCATAATTAACATTAAATTAAGGTAATACAAATGAAGGCAACATAGAGGCTGACAAGATGAGCGTTTGGGGAGGCAGTGGGGAGAAGTGATTCATATTTTTAATTTACTGTACGGATGGGCCGTGTGGCTAGGGAGCGGGCGGCTCTAGTGGAGGGGGTGTCGCCCCGCGATGTTTGCTGGGCTCTGAGTGAGCACACAATGACTATTAAACTCAACTGTCCATATAATGGGACAGATTCAACATGACGCCCACCAGAGCACTAGGAGCTTGGCCCGCCAGGCTGTAAATCCTGCCCACACAGAGTCTCCCAGCCCACCTGCCCATCCAGCCCGGCTTGGCCCAGGAATGGGCCTGGGATAGGTGGGCACAATCAAGAGACCCAAGGGAGCCTTGGGCAGGGGAGACCAAGGAGGGTAGAGGGTCTAGATGGCTAGATCTGGCTGAGCTCAGGGTTGGGGGGTTACTGGAAGGTCAGGTCTTGAACCTGCTGGAGGTGAGATGGGCCCTGTTACCCCCTCTCACCGAGCCTCGGAGCCGGGATGGGTTGGAATCATGACTCACATGTCGCCTGTTCCAGGAAATGAAGACACTGGTGTCCCATTTCACAGAGGGGAGCTGGTCCACATCATCCTCACCATGGCTGCTCATGCTCGCCATCGCTGCCCTACCACACCTGCCGCGCACACCCCCAAGCACTTCTCACCCATTAGCAGTTCCTGGAGTCCTCGCAACCATCCCATGAGGAAGATTTTACAGTTGAGGAAAAAAGCTGAGATCGGGAGTGACTTGGTGACAGAACTTGTAAGTTTCCATTGTCCCATCCCATACCTCCAAACCTTAGAGCTGGGGTGACTCCCGGATCTGGTAAACTGTGCATGAAATGAAGGCCAATCTCAGCTGCCCTTCTCCTGCTGACTCTGAGGCCTTACACAGAGCTCTCTGGGGACTTGAGGTATATGACCCCCCCCCTCACCTGAACAACTTTCCACCCTCCCTCCAGTCAGAAGTAAGGTGCCAACAAATCCCAGGCCAGCAGGAAAGATTCCTGCTAACTCACTCTGCAAAGGGAGCCGAAAGATGCACATCCCTGGGATGGAGACGCAAGTGTAATTTAGGTTTTGATATTATGAAAGTCTCGCTGCTCTAAAACAGCGGGGCACTCGGTGCCTCATTAATAAAGGATAAACTCGGAGTCTATTTACAAGGCGCTTTTTGGGGTTATTTACTCTCCAATATACATATGTAATGTTGCGCATACTTACCGCTAGGTACAGCTCATCCTTCCAGCCTGGGCGGTGGAGTCACCCGGGGCTCCTGCAGGGTGGCGGGGGTCACTGGGGAAAAGGCAATGCAGAAGGGGCCACTCCCAGGGGCAGGGAGGCTTTGTGGAAATGCCAGGGCCCCATGGAGGCGGGGGACTCTTAGAATTTTAGAACTGAGAGGTAAAGGGGCAAAGGGCAATGCACCCCATTTTCTCCTCTCCCCCCACCCCTGCCTTTCTGAAACCTAGACCCCTGTAAAGATAAGGTGCAGGCTAGACTTCCATGCTGGGCCTTCAGGCTCTCCCCTCAGCCCCTCCCTATTGAGCCAGGGTGTGGGTATTTCCTGCCCCAGAGCCCCCTCTGACCACACCCTGGCCAGTGTGGGGAAGAGCCCCCACAACGCTGAAAGAGGTCAGCGGGTTCCTACCAGCATGTTCTGTGCAGCACTGTGCACCTAGTCCTAGGCCCTGTCACTGTCCCACCGGCCCCGCCACTGAACGAGACCGAGCCTGGGGTGGGCGAGGTCTCCCTCAGATCGGATGGGCACTACCTCCCAGCTCTTGGTGCTCCGGGCCAGCCACAGCTGAGATGGCTTCCTGAGCTGCTCAGTTGCCTCCTTTCCCTGCAGCCGCCAGCATCTGAGCCTCTTCACTTTCCGCGCAGCGCCTCAGTGAATCTGCAGCTATCTTATGAGGTGGGCCACTGCTTTCCTCTCCATTTTATGTGAAACTGAGATTTAGGTTAGGGAACTCACCCGGTACCATCAGTAAGTGCCAGAAGGGGATCTTACCCCACACCTGTGAGCCTCAGCCTCCAGCGAGGCACTCTGAAACCTGCCCTCCAAGAGCAGATCTCCCCTCACTGACCAACTCATTGAACACCCACTGTGTGCAGACTTGTGCCTGGGCGTGGAGACCTTGGCCAGACCTTAACCAGACCCTGGTTAATGCATGGGAAAGGCTGGAGATAGGGCTCCTACCCACGCATCCCACTATGAGTTTTGAGACTCTCTGCCCTTTCAACTCCAGGGATGAGGAGTCTGTGGCCCAGGGTCCAGCCTGGGGGGTGGGAGGTGATGCTGGCATACAGCTGGGAGAGGAGCAACATGGGTCCCCTCCCCCCAACCGGGTCCTCTGTACCAAGGAGACATCTGAAGCCAATAGCAGACTGCAGTCTTTTTGCAGGGAGCCAGGGTGGAGGGCTCAGTGTCTGACTGGTCCCTGGGGATTCCCTAGGGCTAAAAGGACACAATCGGCCTTGGGCTGGAACTCATGGCTGCCCTGGTCCTCGGTGCCTGGGGCTCAGCAGGAAGAGAGCAGGTTCTTATATATCCTTCCCAACCCCAAAGTCAGGGGAGAGATGACCTGGAGGTGCTGGACAGAGAGGGGCGGTGAGGAGGATCTGATCCATCATTGTTGGTGAACAATGAGCCATCGCAACCCTAATTAAAGATGCAATTACAGCAAATACATTCAGGACTCAGAATGAATGACGGATGGCAGGAAAGCACCTTGTAGTCAGCAGTTAGGAGATGATACCTCCTAAAGGCTCCCCACTCCTCAGCACCCCCAAACTGGTTACAGGGTGCCCTGGTCAGCCTCCTGACAGGATGGAGACAGACCGGTAGGGACTGAGCCTGCAGCTGAGGGGCGAAGCAAGGACTAGGGACCTTGCTGGAGAAACGAAGCTGGGAAGTAGGCCAAGAGACCAGAGTGAGAGGGTTGGGGCTGGTGTTTGTCAAGCAGGGAGCAGGGTCAGTTGGGAGTGGGCGTCTTTGTGAGAGCATGACCAGAACACAGAACAGGATTCCAAGGTACAACTGCACAGGGGAAGGAAGTAACTGGACCCCAGTGAAGGCCGGAGGGACCAAAGGCCACTAATCCGAGGCTGAGTGCAGGGCCCAGGTGCAAACTCAGCCTGTAGAGGGTAACCAGGCAGGGCCCTGGTGAGGTATACTGGCTTCAGGTCAGGGGGGTGGGGAGGGGCATGTTGGATTAGTGCTTAACTGGGGGTCAGGGTGTGGGGCTGGCCACATGAGGGGAAGAGAAGTGGGTTTCTTCCACTTACGTGGCTTCTGCTCCGCTCTCCTTAAGCAGGAAAGGCCCCCAAGAACCCCTGAGTTCCACTACCCCTCTCCAGGGCCACCTCAAGCTTGCGGGCACTGACTGTCTCAGGGAGGCCTGAACTTTGGGACATCTTCCAAGGGCTGTTTGCCCTGGGCCCCACTCCCACTTTCCTTCAGGAGACCCTGAGCCCAGGGTCAGGTCACTCTGAGGCCAGGCTGAGTTGTGGGCATCTCAGGGTCAAGACATGAAGACCTGCCTGGAGGGGGGTTTGGCGGCCCAGCCTTTTGGCCCCACCTGCCATGGTGGTCCCTGGTCAGGGCCCCACAGGGTGTGTGGGATGACCCCAGGGGAAAGAGGCCTGGGTGGGGGTGGTGGGGAGCCCAGGCAGGCAGGCAGAGGGGAGGGAGGGAAGGCCACTGACAGCAGAACAAATGCTTGTAATTTTATAACCAATCTCAGCGTGTCCGTGGGGGGCCGTTTGTGCCTCCACTCAGGACCAATCAGCCTGACAGAGCTATGAGTCTGCCTGAGTGAATGTGAGCAGCTTCCCCGCCCCGCCCCCCCAGCACCACTCACTGCAATCTCATTACCTGCCCAGCTCAAGACTGGCCAGAGCCCAGGGGCTGCAGGGAAGGGGTACCCAGCCCATGCCAGAGCCAGGGCTGAGCCTAGGACCCGGAGAGCATGGTGGGAAAGCACTGGACATCCAGCAGCTCCGACGTAGGGAGAAGGGAGGCATTTATTAGGCACCCTTTGGTGGCTGAGCATTTAGGATCTGGATAGTGCACAAGCCCCTGCCCTCAAGGGGCTTGCAGTCACTAGGGGCAGATGGAAAGATTATAGAGGATGGGCCCTGGGAAAGGGGAGGAGAGAGAAGTGACCGAGGAGGTGCGGGGTGGTGCACAGAGCCCCAGAACAGAGCTGGCATCAGAAGAGGGGTGGGAAGGAGAGGGTAAAAACCTCAGGAGTGCCAGTAGAGCCTGGGCAGAGAGAGCATTGGGCTTGGGGAAAGAAACGCCCACTCACAGGAGAGAGGAGGGCGGCTGGGGAGGGGCTGGCCCGCCAGTGGTGGATATTAAAGGACGGCCTTGCTGGATATCTGGCTCTGGGGATAGCTATGTGCCCATTAGTCTCTCTAATTGTCAAAAATCTAATTTAGTGTCTGGAGCCCGGGCCGGCCTCGGGTTAAATGGAGGGAGGCAGGCCTAGCCATAAATCTGCCCTCCCAGTCTGGGCTGGTGCTAATTCTGCAGTTAAGTGAGGGGGTGAGTAAAGCAGCAAGATGGGACAGGGAGAGTTCTGGAGAGGGATCTCTCTCACCCTGTGTGCCAGCTTCGGTGTGCTAGGTCCTAGCTAGGCTCTCCTCTCTTGCTGGAGGAAAGGGACTTGCCTGGGGCTTATCTGGACCATGCAGGGGAAATGCCTCAAACATGCCATGAGTTCAAGAGACCAGAGGTGTCTCCCAGACTGTGCAGCTGAGACTGTATAATCATCAGTCTCTCCTCTTCCTTGACTTGCTCTGGGTCTATGTGGACTCACTCATCCCTTGCAAACTGGTAGGCAGGAAGGTGACATTTCCTAAGGACACAGTGAGACTGGTGAGTCTCACTCACCATGGACCAAGTGACTGCTCATCCTGTTTGCTAGGGGCTGCTAGTGATGGGACCCACGGGTCATTCCACAGTGGGTAGAACACACACCATCCTTGGGTGGCCCAGACTTCAAGAGGAGCACGGGGATGGGATAGCCCCTGAAGGCCTCATGTGGCCTGAGGCAGGGGAGTTCTCTCCACCTGGGTTGGTAATGTCCTCACTCCCCTCAGAGTTGCTAATTGAAAGCAAGGGGTGTGGTAGGCTCAGCGGGAGAGGTTGGGGGACTGAGAGGGTTCCCTGAGAGGCTCTGCTTCCATCCGGGAGAAAAACAATTTCTCCTGGCTTCGCCTCCATCTCACCAGGCACCCACCCGGCCTCTCCTGCTGCTAACGAAGTGTCTTTAATTAGCAGCCTAATAAAATGCTCTTAATTGGCAAGAGCCAATCAGGAAGAAGGGAGGTCTCCTCCCCTTAGTCATTGCCGATGGTGGCAGAGCTGTAGGTTTCAAGGGGAGAGGGATTCCAGGCCTGGTCTGACTTGAAGAAACAGACTTCAGGGCTGAGTCTTCCAAGGGCATGCTCTATAGACTCCAGTCTTTCTGGGGTAAATGACCTACCACTGGGTTACAAGATGAGAGGCAAGCACCCATAACCCCCCAGGCTCAGCCTCTGTTCAAGTCTGGGCTGAGGGGCCCAGCTGGTGAGTGACAACAGAATGGACGTCAATGGCCTGAGTGGTCTCTGCTGGCTTTGCCTTTGGCTGCCTGACCTCAGTTGTTAGGGAAGAAACTCCAGTGTGGTCTCGGGCAATGTGGGGTGCCGCTTTTCTTGCTTCTGGAGCTCCCCATGTGCTAAATGCTGGTATCCTGGATGCTCTGACACTCCTCTAGTTCCAGCAGGGAGAGCGCTGCCCCGGGGCTTGCTGAGAATGTCTCTTGACCACAGGGACCAGTCCAAGTATGACAGGCACTGAGACCAGAGCCAGGGAGCCTGGTCAAGCAGGGAGAGAAACTAAAAGCCCAGATGTAAAACAAGGGCCCTGCTTGAGACACTCGGGAAGAGTGAAGAGGTTGGGAGTCCCTTTCTCTCACATCTGCAAGGGCATACATACATCTCTCTGGGTTTGGTTTGAGGCGGAGAGGGCATGGGTTCACTAGGGAGCAGCAGTGTTTTCCCCAGATGGTCAGTGCACCCTTAATTTTTATAGCTTGCTGGAGTCTCTGGAAATTGCTCACAAATGTGTGAAACTGTCGAGAAACTGATCACATGGGATGCAAGGGAGATCTAAGTCTTCTCACCATCTCAGTAAAGAGGAAATTTAAGTTTTGGGTTAAGGTTGGGTTGTGGGAGGCTGAGGCTATGGTGACAAGTTCCCAAACTAGACATCACCTTGGCTTCACTTTTATTCAACACAGGGCACTAACTGTATGCTGGGGACCCCACATTTATCCACACTATTCAGCTCTGATGTTTTTCAATCCTGTTTTCTCATGTCAGATTATTTTAAAAGCTACCTGTGCACTCCCTTGACATAGACATTCACTGAAAAACTCATTCTCTTGATGTTGGGCAAAGAGACAAGACACTTAAAAAATTCACTTTAATCTTATATTTGCAATTTAAGTTACTTTTTTTCTGAACAGTTAAAAAAACCAAAACACACTATATTACCATGATCCTAGGTTATGAACATATTGGTACACTGACTATACATCACCAGAACATAATCACAAAAGTCAAAGCAGTTCTAGAGAACAAAGGGCTGGACCATCAAAAGCTCTCTCAGGGCAGCTTCCATTTGTTTCCAAGCCTGCCCCAGACAGAACTGGATCCAATGAAGATCGCTCAGACAAACAGTCTGGGTTGGCCAGGAGTGATTACTGATTTGGGGAAGTGTTTGTTTCCTTGGTACCCAGGGGTCTAACCCTCCTAGTCGGTGTTTCCCTTCAGTGTCCAAGAAGGGAAAGGGACAGAGGGGAAGTAATGCTTTATCATGCATCGATCCTTACACACACACACACACACACACACACACACACGAAGGCCAATTAGAAGCTGAGCAAGTGTGTTGCAAGTGTATTGGGTTGCACGGATTTTAGATAACATCTGCCTCCAGAAAATTTTACATCATAAGTATTCAATTTCCAACAGAAGAGGTTTGTGGATATCAATGCATTAATTAAGCTTTCACCTGAAATCAGGCAGCCCAAACCATGCTCTTATGCTCTACTTTCTCTCCTCAGTTACATGGTTTCTGAGGTCACAAATGGACTACAGATTAAAAAAAAAAAATAGTAAAATGAAGCTTATTCCCCTAGCAAAAGGCTGTCTTTCTGGCACTGATTAGATTGAGAGGGGTTCTAGCCTTTTGGTGATCAGCTATGTGAATGAAACCCAGGTTTATTAACTCAGCCTGAAGACTCTGGGTGCACTTATTAGAAATGAGTGTTATTCTAGGAGGGAAGGGTGGAAGGCAGGGAGAAGCAAGGGCACATTCCCAGGTTCTTCAGCTCAAACTGAATGGGGTCTGTCAAGCTCATCTAAATGAGGACAGAGATGAGTGCGGGTTTAAGTAAAAAGGTTTCTCATGCCCTTTTCCGCCTAAGTACCTTGGATTCTTCTGGAAGCCGTCTGGAAGACTAGCCCCGCAGGCCTGCTCTACTCTGGGCTGGAATGCTTCCATGTCAGGCAGGGAGGTATTACCATGTAAGGAAAATGGAAGACACCAACGCCAACAATACCAGGGTATCTAATCTAATTTTAGGAAAGACAAAATCGCTGAAATGATTTCCAATACCACACTCCTCTGAAACTGACCTGATTATGTTTCCATACACAACCAAGGGCTATGCAGGTAGGCTAGCCACAGATGTTCACAGCAAAGGGTAAGAGGAGATGGCAAAGGAGACTGCATATTTTCTTCTCTTCAGCTTTTGATTGTACAGAAGAAAAATAAAAGGATTTTTCTTACTTAAGCAGAAACCAGAATGATTTAGGGGTCCCAGGATCTTTTCCAGTTCAGAAACAAATTACGAGGCCCAGACTTTATTACTTGTCAACAGAATTCCAATGTCCCTGTCTTTGAAATTCCTGAAGTCACCAGAAAGAATTCTGTGAAGGGAAAAGTGTAAAAGTTCTCCCCTTCACAATTCATGTCCACTTTCAAATTGCACATAAGAAGTTCTCAGCAGTGGAAATACACACACATGTGCAGAGGGCATGCTGGTTTGTCCAAGCAGCCCTAGTATGAACAGAAGCTCACTTGTGCCCACAAAAGCTCCCAGGTGTGGGTGCACGCACACACTCCGCACCCGCCTTTGAAAGGGCTTCTTCCCATTTTTAGGAAACAATTCTTTCACGGTCTCTTTGCAAACTGCATGAGAAGAGGTTAGACTACACTGGAGACATTTCATTTCAGAGTCAAGAGATGCCTTCAGCTTCTTTTCTACACTCCTTTAAAAGTGTTGAGATCTTCTTTGTCTCTCTTTTCTTTTTAAAAAGGTCAAGCTTTACATTTATTCTAGCCCAGTTGGGGATAAGTGATAATCAATTCCCACTGAAATCATGCAGAGATGGTAAGTGGGGTTTACCTTCTCTGGAAATGAACTTCTACTTACCTGATTATTTCTTCTACAATGAACTGGTAAATGACCCCCAGAGCCGAGAAATGTGACTGACTCAAGTTTTTCAGACCACTTAACTTCATTCCCATTTCCATCAGCAGCGGAGGACAACTTGGAGAATATCCTCGACAGAGCTAATGGCTCCCGACTGCAGGGTCCACCCTTGATCTCATTTATGATGTTCTGGACAAGCTTGAGCAGTCTGAGAAACAATGCACCTTCAACTGAACCTAGATGGGAGAGCAAAACCCGGGCACCAGTGAATATTCAACAGCTCCCACTTTCGAATAGCAGCATATAATAGGAGGGCTGGTACAGTTATGGCTATTGGGCAATATTTTGAAACAGCTCAAAACCCATGCCTCTTTAATGTGTTTTTCAGGGCTGACAGCCCTCTGCCTCATCTGTAGCAAAATCCTTAACCAATCAAAAAGTCAACACTAGTCAACACAATAGACAAGGAACCCTGATAGTGGCTAAATAGAAAACATTTCTCTGTAGCATTTGGTAGTAGGGAAGGGAATTACACTCAAGAAATACTTCCCTGGCAATAACATATCATTACATTGGGAATTATTTTCTGAATATAACCTGGAATTAAAATCTTAAAAACATTCAGAGCAGGAAAGGAAAAATGCTTAAGCTTAACCTGCCTCTCAATATGTAATACTAACATTCAGTCTGGATACATTTTGGGAAGAGGATACCTTCTTGCAAATCAGAGGCAAGAGTGAAGCTGGTTTTCTTTGTCCCTTCCCCTGTGCTGAACTAAAAGGTGGCCTGGCTTGTAGGTCACCTGCAATTGGTTTCCATTCTGATGTTTTTACAGTAGCTGGTTAAAAAGGGGCTTTCTTTTACGCAAATGCTTTGATTAGGAACACAAATAATGGCCTATTTCAAGGGACAGTTCGAAAGGGAAATATAAGACTCACTGTGGACTCAGACTTTTGACAGGTGTGCCCACAAGACACAGCTGGGGAAACAGGCAGGGTGCAGGTCCGTAGTGCTCCTGTTGCTCTCAGGTCAGGACAACACATGTGCCCTGAATCTGAAGCCCACACAGCTGCTTTTTTAGTGGCTGGGTAGCCTGGCCCTTGGTGGGGGGTTCATTTGTTTATGTTGCTTACCAACTGCCAGAGAAATTTTATTGGCTGGGGAGACTGTACAGCAAAATAAGGCCAGGAAGAGGAAGAAAAGAAAGAGAAAGCTGTTTGTGTCCCTTAATAAACCCTGTGTGCCAAACTTCACCCTGATCCTCTCTCTGGCAGCTTTACCTTTGTAAGTATTGGGTTTTGGAAGAGCAGAAGGAGGATTCTGCAGTGCAAGGTTGAGATTATTAGACTGACTTTTGAGAGATGATATTTAATGACCTAAAAAAAAAAAATCAACTTTTAATCCTAACTACCTCGTAAGTTACTCTGACCATGGTCGTGACAAAGATATAGGTACCTGTACAGGCCCTGATGAGGAAATCAGAAATGTGAACCATTATTAGAATGCACTGAGCGACTGGCTCTGGCCATTTCAAACCTTTCTGTAGGCTGAGCCTACCAGTGATTTAAGATGAAGTACAATGCTTTTTATTACACATCTAATTGTTAATGAGAGGAAATGCAATCAGCAACTCCTTTCCACACTCTACATGGAATCAAGGAGACTGCTGAGTCCAGAAAAGATGTGGCCATTGATGGAGCCCAGGAAATTTCTGCCTCCCTCCCCCCCTTTTTGGAGGGGGGTGCATTGGCAGAAGAGAGAAGAGTTGCAAATATGATGAGAGTAACCAGGTCTGAAAATCCGTTGTTGCCACACAAGGTCACTTGCAGCAAAGGCCTGGGTTTGAAATTTTGATGGAACAGCATTAAATTCTTCCAAATGTTGCATTTTCTAGCTGGTCTGCCTCATGCTATCTGAGGACACTCTCTTCATATTCTTTCTTCTCAGGTGAAGTAGGGAAACAGGTTGAAGAGAAGTGGGGGGAGAGGGGCAGAAATAGAGAACGATGGAAGGAAAGAGGCCCAGATCTTCCAGTGTGTGCATTCTCGTTTTCTTTCTTTCTTGCCCCAGAGGCTATACAGACAGCGGTCTCCTCCTAGGCATAGTGGGGCTGGGCCCATCTTTCCAGGCGCTGGGCATTCCTGTGGTTCACAGGGAGACACTGGATGCTGTCTGGCTTGAAGTTGTATCCCCCTGTTCCCTAGAAGTGGGTCGGTCCCAGTAGGCTATACAGGGAAACTAGTTCTTCTGCTTAATGGCAAAGCAAGAGAGATTCTGGCAAAACACTAAATATATTTATAAGTCATCTTTGTCTGGAACCAAATGAGGAAAACACAGGTGCGGAGGGGAAAGGAGGAGGGAGGTGAGGTTTAAAGTTCCAATCATTCACGAAAGATAAAAGACATCTTCTGATAGCAGCACTGAAGCAGTCAGCTGTGCTGAGCAGCCCGTCCTGGGTCGACTGCAGACCAACTGTGTCCCAACAGGAGTCTCAAAGCCCAGATCCTCGGCTAGTCCAGGAAAGTGGGTAGTAGTTTGATTATTACTGCTGTTGCTCATCCTGGTATTGGCAGATATGTTAAATACCACAACCTTAATGAGTCCTGTGTGAAAACAGAGCAGATAGTCATTAGTTCCTTTCCCTGTAATTCTTACTTGCACTATAAGGAGCATATTATCTTAGCTATCAATTGAGAGAAAGACTTGGTGGTCCTTCCTAATGCCTGCTCTCTGCACATGCCATGCAGAGCTTCTGCTAAAGGTCACATGCCCTATTTGGGGTCTTGGTGGGGCACAATGACATGATCAGGCAAACTGATTCTGGTGTCTTGAGATTGAGAGTGACTACAGTAGATGTAGTGACAAGCTTTCACATGCTCCCTACAGTGACAGAGTAGGTGAAGACAGCTCTGGGTTTCTGGCCTTGAGTGGCCAGGAAGATGGCTATGCCGCTACCAGAAGTGGGGGAGATGGGTGATGCTGCTTGGCTGGACAGCACCAGAGCTGTGGATGGGAAAAGTGATGGCTCAATGTGTTCCCCAGAAGTGCTCTTGGTACTCTCAGGTACAGATGTGTAGCGGGTGGCATGTTGAGCTGAGAGCTTAAGTCCTGAGATAAAGAAGCCCAAGGATGTAAGGAAGCCCAAGAAGAGGGCTTAGATAAGGAAAAAAGCCCAGACTCTTAGGGGATGTCTGTGTTTCAGGGATGAGTGAAGGAATGAGATATAAAGAATCAGAGTACTAGGAAGAATATTAAAAATGGCAAAATGTCATGGAAAGCAATGGAAGAGAAAGTTTTGGCAAAAGAAGGGATAGGTTGGGGTGGTTACACTGTTAATAATAATGACTACTTTTTACTTAAGTGTTATGTGCTAATACTGCTAAGGACTAACGTTCTTACATATAAACATCTTAATGCATTCCTCACAACAGCTCTGTGAGGTATGCACCTTCACTTTACTAATAATTTGCTAATGAGGTTTGCAATCCTAATTTTACTAATAAACTAGGGTTCCAGGGAAGTTACTTGCCCCAAGGCACACAGCTAGGATTCTCACCCAGGCCTGTGTATGACTTGCCTGAGGAGGCTGGCATATGAGAAAAGAGTGTGTCTTCTTTGAGAGCAGTGAGCATTGATGTGAACCAGGGGGTATTAATTTTGCAAGCTACTCACCACACTCTACCACACTCATAAGAAACCACTGCAAAAAGTGGACTAGATATGGCCTTCTGCCACAAGAACTGAGGTGGGAAAGGAGAAATAAAGATAGCAAGATAGCAATGCTCCCTGGTAGCAAGTGCAGTTGTTTTTTTTTAATTTTTTATTTTTTTTTATTTATACAAGCACTGGGTACAGTCAGAAGCGCAGGAGGGTGAGAGAATTCACCAGAGCTAGAGCGGGGAGCAGAGCAGGCAAAAGGACCGAAGCACACTGATGAGGGGAGCAGCGGGCGGCAGGAGAGGTCTGCGCGCCATGCGGGACCCTCCTCTGGTGGCCGGGGAGCAGCTGGGGATCGAACTGGCGCTGCAGAGGCTGCGGGCAGTTTCGCAACCTGGCGCTCAACCACTGCGCCACTGGGGAGGCCCAGCAAGTGCAGTTTTCCCAGAGCAGTCTAATGTATGTATTTGAACTGGTTGTGACACCAGGCATGACCTGAATATACCACTATATATGCATATATATAGTGCATATATGTATATATGATGAATTTTAGGACATTTTCCTGCCTTAGAGGGAGGTAGGAGACCAGAGTGGGAGAATAACACATGGAATTCTTACCAGCTACTGCTAAGGTCAGGTTTCTTTTCTTTTCTTTTTTTTTTTTTTTTGAGGGGGTGGGGTATAGGAATAAGCATTAAAAATACCCACCTTTCAAAATAAAATGACAACAAAAAGACAGCACTATGAAAAGTCAGCATGATATTTCACCAGGAGATTTTTCTACTCACATATGAGATATCACCATGGTTAATTTAAAAGTCTCTATTATAGGTAATGGTTTGACTTGGGGACTACAAATTCACAGGTTTTGGGGTCATTACCCTTAGTTTTCAAACTGATATAACCTCATTTCCTCAATACTACTACTAAATAAATGGGTCAGGAATTACTAATTCTACTACCCAGGATCATCTAGATCATTTAGGACTGAGGCTGGCTATCTTGATGAAAAGTAGCATCCAAAGTGTAGTCCAGCCCTGTCTCAAGCTGTTAGTTGCCCTGGTTTTACAGGACTTGGAGAGGTAAAGGGCATGAGATATCTGAATGAGCCAACAACCCCTTACAGCCAATATTCTGTTTCCTGAGCACAGTGCTAGGTACACAACTTTTTTCCCCCCATACCTGGGCAAATATGAGGTCAGTATATGATCATTTATCTGGAGATATAGGTGTATGTTCGAGAAGGGGAGCGGGGGGGTTCAGTCTGGGTAGCTGGGTCATTTAGGAAGTCCCAGATGAGGATTGTGTCATCATGTGAACTACTGACAATCTGGAATTCATCAAACTGAAGTCGGAAAACTCTTCCAGAATGCTCCTGAAAAAGCAGAAATGAGAATTTTTGAACTATTCAAAGCCAAAAGGATATATATTGAGCAACATGTCAAAAGGAGTCTATGGGAAGGCTATGGTATGCTGATAATTTTCTCTGTCTACCATTTAGCTGTTTTAAGAACACAGAGGAAAAATTTAATTTTGATTAAGGCAGGTTGGAAAATTAAAATATTGTGCAGTTTATTTCATAAACAGTCAAAACAATATCCACTAGCGCTAAGACAAGTTAGCACACTGGCTTCACATCATTAACTCTCCTTGGTTTAGGCTCAATGACAACATTCCTCAGTACCTGCCTGGGTTTATCCTCTTTTTGAATCTCTAAGATTTTTCTACAGAGGCCAATGACTGATGAGGAATGAGTAGTGTGCTAATAAATATCGACTAACCCTCCCCAATTTGTAAAACCATTTGCATATTTTCATGGTGTAAAAACTCCTACACTGGTCAATTTCAAGCTATCCATGTGAGGTCAACTAGCTTGCAAAATTTATAGAAATTTCACTTGGCTCTCACAACAATACAACAAGCCTGTTCTAGCATACCATTGGCAGTACTGTCCACCTGATCAAGACAGAGTATTTGTAGTGTCCTGGAAAGTACTGTCCTGCCCCTTATTTGCCAGTATTACTTTCACCCCAATGCTCTCCTCAGCAATCTTTTTTTTTTTTTGCTCATGAATTTCATTTCAGTACATTCACACAGTATGTATTCTTTTGTACTAGCTTCTTTTACTCAACAATATGTATAAGAGTCCTCTCTGTCACTACATCTAACAGTAGTTCATTTTCTTTACCTACTGTTGGTTGACATCCCATTATATGAACACAATACAATTTATGTTTTCTTTTGTTTGGTGGACATATAAGGGTAACTAAAGTTTTGGCTACTATACCAAAGTTGCTGTGGATATTTATGTACAAGTCTTTTGATGGATATATGTACACATTTCACTTAGGAGCAGAACTTCTGGGCCATGGAGTAGGCACATGGTTAGTTTTAGTAAATACAATGGAAACGTTTTTTATTAAATTGTGCCCCCTTGTGATCTAACAGCATTCCAGTTGCTCCAGATCTTCACCCACAAATTGATACTGTCGATCTTTTTAATTTTACCCATTTTGGTAGCTTTGTAGTAGTATTTTACTGAAGCTTAATTTTCAGTTTTCTTTATGAAGCCAAGGAAATTCCCCTCTATTTCTAGTTTGCTGAATTGTATTTTTTTTTCCTGCCATGAATGGATGTTCGGTTTTGCCAAATGCTTTTGCTGCATCTATTGATATAGTCATATGATTTTTTTCCCCCTTCTTTAGCTTTTTGATGTGATATAGTACATTGATTCTGAATATTACACAAGGTTTGCATACCTTGTGGAATAAATCCCACGTGGTCATTGTGTATAATTCTTTTCATACATTGTTGGCTTTGATTTGCTAATATTTTGTTGAGAATTTTTAAAATTTAAGAATTACTTAATTTGGCATATTACTTACCTTTTAAATAATTTCAGAAAATTTCCTTACCGTATAATCACTAAACATGCAGACAGTCACAACACTTAAATCTGAAGGAAATGGTTAAAAAAAATCCTACCTAATAAATTCATATCAGCCATGCAATTGTGTGTTTGCCTGTTACATTAGTATTTAAATATTTTAATTTTGAATTATGGTAAAAAACAAGTAACATAAAATTTACCACCTTACCCATTTTTAAGTATTCTGTTCAGTAATATTAAGTACATTCAATTGATGTACAATCAATATCCAGAACTTTTAATCATGTAAAACAAACTCTGTGCTCATTAAACAACAATTTTCCATCTCATACTTCCTCCCCCTGCCTCCACTCCCTGGTACCCACCATTCTACTTTCTTCTTATATATATTTGACTGCTTCAAATTTCTCATATAAATGGAATCAAACAGTATTAGTCCTTTTGTGACTGGCTTATTTCACTTATAATGTCCTTAAATTTCATCCATGTTGTAGCATATGACAGTTTTTCTTTTCTTTTTAAGGCTAAATATTATTCATATACGTAACTGTATGTGAGTGTATATATATCTATATAGAGTGTTTATATATATACATATATTTGTTGTTTACTTGTTCTTCTATTCACCTATGGATACTTGGGTTGCTTCCACGCACTCTTGTCTATTATGAATTATGCTGCTTCATTATGAACATGGGTATGCAATTATCTTTGAGATCGTTCTTTTAATTCTTTTGGATATATATCCAAATTGGGAGTACTGAATAATATAGTAATCTACCTTTATTATTTTGAGGTACTGCCACCTTGTTTTTTATAGAGGCTGTATCATTTTACATTCTGTACAAGAGCAAATGAGCTCAGAGATGAGCATCTGTATTTATTAGATTTTTTTTCCTTGTAATATATTTGTCTGGTTTTGATATTAGAGTAATTCTGCCCTCATAGAATGAATCTGGAAGTATTCACTGCTCCCATCTTCTGGAGGAGATGGTAGCAAATTGGTATTTATTTCTTCCTTAAACATTTGGTAGAATTCACAAGTAAACCCATCTGGGCCCGGTGCTTTCTGTTTTGGAAGGTTATTAATTATTGATTTAATTTCTTTAACAGGAACAAATCTATTTAGATTGTCTATTTCTTCCTATGTGAGTTGTAGAAGATAGTATTTTTTAAGGAATTGCTCTATTTAACCTAAGTTATAAAATTTTGGGGTAAGGAGCTAGTCATAGTATTCCTTTATTAGTATCCTTTTAATAGCCATGGGATCTATAGTGATGCAAAGCTCGGTTTAACATAAAAAAAAAAAAATCAAAGTAATATTCCAACAAACAAGGGTAAAATCCACGCGATCATCTCAATGAATACAAATAAAAAGCATTTACACAAAATGGCAACATCCATTCCTAATAAAAACTCTCAGCAATCTAGAAAGAAAAAAGAACTTCCTAACCCCTTGATAAATGAATATCTATGAAAAACCTATAGCTAACGTAAGTCTATAGATAAGCATATATAAAATGATGGAAGACCAAATGATTTTTCCCCCAGGAAAAGGACATCCATTTTAGTAGTTCTTTTGAATATTGAACAAGAAAGAAAAACAAAAGATACACAGATTGGAAAAGAAGTAAAAGTGTATTTCTATATACTTGCAATGAATAATCTAGAAACTGAAATTTTAAAATACCATTAAAAATATGAAATACTTATGAATAAATATGACAAAAGGTGTGTGAGAACTCTACATTGAAATATAAAACATTGCTGAGGAGTTTAAAAAGACTTAAATAAATGCATAGATATACTGTGTTCACGAGCCAGAAGACTCAGTATTGCTAAGAAGTCAATTCTCTCCAAATTGATGTAGGTTAAAAACAATCCCAACAAAAATCCCAGATTTGTTTTGTTGTTGAAATTCACAAACAGATTCTAAAATTCACATGAAAATTCAAAGGGCCACCGCCCAAAAGCTATTAAAAAGCTGCAGTAGCCATGTTACTATGATACTGGTATCATGATAGACAAAAAGAACAAATCTGAACAGATCTGTAAGTAGACCCAACATTAATTTCTGATAAAAATACAAAGGCAATTTAGAGGAAAAATGATAGTCTTTTGAATAAATGGAGCTGGAATAATCAAATATTGAAATAAATTTTGATCCATACTTTGTACTACCCTCCCAAATTAACTCAAAGAGAGTCATACACCAAAATGTAAAATTTAAAACATAAAACTTCTAGAAGAAAACAAAGGGGAAAATCAATTACAACCACTACACAACCAGTCAAATGGCATAGTGTTTTTTAAAACTGAAAATATCAAGTGTTATCAAGGGTGTGGAAAAATGGGACTCTCATACATTGTTATGGAGATGTAAAATGATTTTGCATTTGCAAACTCCCCAAATTGGGAAATAGCTTGGTAGTTTCTTTCCTTTTTTAAGATTTATTTATTTATGCATATAAGAACTGGGGTGTAGGCCAGAGGTGTGGGGGGAAGGGGTGAGAGGATTCACCAAAGACAGAGTGGGGAGCAGAACAGGCAAACTGACTGAAATACACTGCTAAGGGGAGCAGCGGGCGAGACAGGAGAGGTCTACTGCGCCATGTGGGTTAGCTCCCTGGCCACTTGGGATTGTACTCATCCTGGCTGTGCTGCAGTGTCTGCAGATAGCGTCATAGTGCTATGACTTAACCCCCTGCACCACTGGGGAGGCCCCCTAGCTTGGTGGTTTCTTTAAAATGCAATTGTATACTTATCAGAAGACCTAGAAATCACATTCCTAGATATTTACCCAAGAGAAAACACTATGTATATACAAAAAATTACTGCAATTCTAGATACTGCAATGAATAATCTAGAAACTGATAGTGTATGGGGATATTTTCAGTATCATCAAAAACTGAAGACATTACAAATGTCCTTAAGTCACTGAATGAATGAATAAAGTGACTCATCCCCATAATGGAATACTATTCAGCAATAAAAGGACACAGTAACAATACGAATGAATCTCAAGTCAGGTGGAAAAAATCAAACATAAAAGGCTACATACTCTATGATTTAATTTATATGACATTAAGACAAAAAAACTGTAGGAATAGAAATCAGATGAATAGTTGTTAGGGGTTGGAAGGAAAGGGGACTGATACAAAAGAGCATCACTTTTGAGGTAACATAAATGCTCTGTATGGTGATTGTGGTATGTACACCACTGCAAAATTCATACAACAACACTAAAAAGGAGGGCAAATTTGGTAGCGTGTAAATTATTAAAAAAACAGACTTAGATTAACTGTAAATGTAAAAAGCATGAAACATGCAGGTATAGCACATCTGTTGCTGAAAAACGAACTTTAATTCCAACAAGGAAGACAAAGAAATGTACCTCTTTCTTCTCTAGAGCAAGAAATTTTGAGACTCTAGATTCAGAACTCTGGGCTTCAAAAGCTTCCTCACATCTTTTTCCTGAGTTGTGCAAAAATTCTGTGCTCCCTGGTGCCCCACCTAATCTTTTCTTTAATGAAAGCAGCTTTTAACCTTAGGCCATTTTCTAATCCGGGCCTTTGGTGAACACCCTGATAAAGAATGCTGTGCTTTCCACAGTGACATTCCTCCTTATAAGTTACATCCCTCCCTAAATGTCGAGATGTCCAGGCAAGGGGTTATATGAGGAACAAAAAAGGCAGGATTCAAGTTGCTGGAGGCAGCATGCCTTCAATAGGATGCAGAACGTGGCTGACCAGGGGGTCCACGCAGATTCCCATGGCACTTTTTGTAGGCACAGGTGTGCAGGTCCTCAGCTTCTGGACAGGTTCCAATTTGAGTAATTATGTTCCCTCTCCCTAAGTACCCCCTACTGTTTCTGGTGGATACAGAATTCTTATTCACTTCCTGTACTAAACTGTTGTGTAGAGTTGCTGTGCAGCTGTTAAGCAGCTGCCACGTTCCTCTCCATATATAGTCTCTAAAGCACTTTTGGATGAAAGGCACTATATAAACATATTTTATCGTCACATAGTGGTTGCCTTCCCACTTAGTAGTAGGCTATATAAGGTTCTAACCATCAAATCCAGATCTGTATTCCATAGCACAGGAATGCTTAATTTCTTCCCCTTTTTGCTCCCCAAACCCCTCCAAACAAGGCTCTTACCACAAGGGTCCGTAGACAGAGAGTCCCTGCAGGAGCACGGGGGTCTAAAGCAGCCACAAGATCCCATACTTTAATTTTTCTAAAGATCAAAAGGGGGACAAAAATCTCAGTTTAAAATGAAAATTAAGGGGACACTCGAAGAATGGCAAAAAGTCACAGCAACAAATACTTATGGTGAATGTAATTTATATGATAAATGTAGCTCACAGGAATATAAATACACTTTTTTGTTTTAGAGACTTGGCTGTCACATTCATTCTTGGGAAGAGGTTACTGAACACATTGTTAGTGAAATGACAAAAGAAGTGAAGACAAAAGAGCTACACTTTTAGAAATTACTTAAAGAGATCAAAGTTCAAGATCCAACCATACTAAGCCCCAAAGCCACTGTACTCCAATGTTTCAGTTTTTCGAATAAGTCACTCTTTCATAAGCATATCCTGTTATACTGGGATTGTCCAGTTCTTTGCTTTATAGGTTAAAACAGACAAATATAACCAAATAACCAAAATATTAATGAAAATCGTGAGCAAGCAAGTGCAATCAAACCAGTGCAAAGAACATTTTGGAGGTGAATACAAAGATAAGACATGAGAAATAATGCATCAGATCCTTTCCGTGAAATATAAATTCTTTTAGAGAAGAGGAAGGGCTATATTGAACATCCTAAAGCAAGAATGACTGAGATGTACATTTTCTTTAACTCTTGTTAGCAAACTCACCCATCATAGGCGCCACTGACTATTCTCTTGTTATCAAATCGAATACAGCGCACTAATTCCTCATGGCCTTCTAACACCCGTAAACAAGCACCACATTCTATGTCCCATAATCTGGAAGAGAAAATTGAGTCAAGTGAATTTTTACCAAGACTTACATATTTCTTTTCTAAGCTCAGAAGGTAGTAATAATATACTTCATATCTTAAAAAAAAAAATTACAAAATCAACATCCATACAAAGATGTATTGCTTTCAGTGTAATTTATTTCCTTTCTGCCATATAACTCAGGAAGAAAAAAAGAGTGATTTAAGCTCAAATATAGTATATATTTTCCAAGCACAATGCTTTATATAATTCTGTAACTAGGATCTCTAAGACATAAAAAGGCTGAGTTCAATCCACACAGATGCCTGTGAAAGAAATGACCAAGCCAAGAAAAGTAATGCTTCTTGAAAAAGCCAGTAAGAATGTGATGCGGTGTCAGTGACGTCCTGTCCTCAGCAAAGTACATCCACCTCACTGAGGACACTTTACTCCCTGCCCAGAACAATCTGTCTCATATAATAGAAACACAAAGTTAGTCCTCAAAAACTTAATTTCATACTAATTTAAGAAATTTATGCTTTCTAATCAATCTAAGTGATTTCTAGGAATGAAAATTTCCTTAGAAATAGCTCTATCTTTTTTTAAAAATGGTTTTTTCATCCTTTTTGAAGAGAATTGAAAAATCTTCCAATTCTATTCATATCTGTGTCATTCATCTTTATGAAAATAACAAAAATCACTTTGATTTGTAAGTTCTTCATTAATTTCAATGACTGGGTAGCTCCTTGACCAATGTATGTGATACTAAGAAAACAAAATGCAGGGAGTTAAATTAAAAAATGTTTTTTGAACAGTGGTAGAGAGAAAAGGCCTTTAGCTATTCATTTGCAATTTTCTTTTTTTCTTCTTTTTTTTTTTTAATAGAGGCATGTTTTATTTATTTATTTATTTATTCATTTCTTTGTTTTGTTTATACATGCACTGGGTACAGTCAGAAGCGCGGGAGGGTGAGAGAATTCACCAGAGCCAGAGCGGGGAGCAGAGCAGGCAGAAGGACCAAAGTACACTGCTGAGGGGAGCAGCGGGCGGCAGGAGAGGTCTGCGCGCCATGTGGGACCCTCCTCCGGTGGCTGGGGAGCAGCCGGGGATCGAACCGGTGCTGCAGAGGCTGCGGGCAGCTTCGCAACCCAGCGCTCAACCGCTGCGCCACCGGGGAGGCCCTCATTTGCAATTTTCAACTGTAAACAGGAGAAATTTAAGGAAGAAGGGTCTTCAATCTTATCTATTTATCCATCTTGCTGACTTCCTCATTCAAGTAGTACCTTTAAGTAGGTCTATCTGGTGATAAAATTATTACAGGGAGGAAACACCTCAACAAAAAGCTTTGCTGTGCTGCCTCTGCTTGGGGCAAACTTTTGGCCTTATAAGAAGCTATAGAAAGGAAAAATATAAACATAAGCGAAAGATTTGTTTGATCTATGTGCAAATAATGAATGGCAGGGTAATACTGATCCCTTCTGGGCAAGGCACCTGCTGATCACCTGATAGTGTTGTCAGATGAGCCACTCACGACCAGCCTGTCTCTGTACTGCAAACAGGCGATGCCACGTTTGTGTCCGTTTAAGGTCCTTACAAATTCACAAGTACTTGTGTTCCATACCTGAAACAGAAATCAGCATTTGGCAGGTGATTTAGTGCTGTAAGTAGTAAAATTTATGGCAACTGGAGTCTTGGAAAAACAGAAAACAGGACTGAACTACTAGGGGTAAGTCAAATTCTCAAAACAAACTAAAAATATGAGAAACATTATTCATAATAATAAATGGCTAATTTGTAGCTGGCTGTTATCACATGAGAAGTCCTCAAATTAATTTACTCACATTGGATTAGTCTGGTCTTATAGATATGTTTTTTTGAACATATATCTACTCCTGTCCTCACACTCACCATTATTTATAGGAATAAAACATACAACCAAAATTTTCATACAACCTGTCTCATTCATTATCTTTTTACACAAAGACTAGTATCTGAGTTAATTACTCATTCTACATTGAGGTTTAATATGAAATTGCTCTTGATCAAATTTTCACATGAACTCGCCTACTATAAGGGGGCTTACTGAAAAAATGCCCTTTTACCTTTATAGTTCTATCCCCAGATGCAGAAACGATGTACTTGTCATCAAAGTCTACAACATTGACGGCAGCTCGGTGACCAACCAGTACCCTCCGCAGGGTTATGTCGGTTGGGGAGGCCATATCCCATACAGCAATGGACCGGTCTTTGGAGCAGGTCACCATCATGCCATTATTGAAACGCAAATGCAGAACTGCTTCACAATGGTGTATCAATGTGTTTAGCATTTCACCTGTATTTACATCCCACACCCTGGAACAAACAACATTAGGAAGATTATCTAAAATTTTGGTGGCAATCATGCTATAATTATTACTGCTATGTTCTGCAGTACTCACCCCCACCCCCATTTCATAGTGTTATACCCCACTCTTTATAGCTTTGAGGCTAAGCTGAGGTAAAGAGTACTTACTGATGGGTCATGGGGAAGTGGTAGATAGATGGTTGGGCTGAAGAGTGGGAAAAGGGGACTGGATGCTACTAATATGAAACCCTTAAGACATGCTACTTGAATTGTGGGCAAGTTGTGGGAGGCAAGAATAAGGTAGCAGCTACCAACACCTCCTAATTGCGCCCAGACTTCAAGATTATTAGAAAACATCTGACATTCAATCTGTTATCATTAATGAGGTACATTTAAAACTGGGACTCTAATAACAGCAGTACCAGTGTCCCAGGGATAGCTGCCAAGAACTAGAATGGATATAGGCCAAAAAGCTTCTCTAAGAAAATGACTTGGTATTGTAGACTGGAGCTAGATTTCACCACACAGGTCAAGGTCCTACTTCTGTGCTTTGAGGTGGTAGGGGTCAATGATAGCTATCCCACTGTAAATACAGGTTTTAACACAGAGCATGGGGCTTTTGGATAGCTTGAGAATTTTGTGTGAGGATATACTTTATTTGGGTATTTGCTTTTGGTTTTTATAACACATTCTTTTTCTTTTTCTAGTTTAACCCCCTTTTTTAGAAAGCTATTTTTCCCCTTATCCTATAAAAGATGTTAGCTTCTACAATGTTTCAGCTTCCTTGAGGCACTCCACACACACCAGTAAATGTTAAATGTCGATAACTATAAGAAATGAATTTGCTATGCCTTTAAGTCAAAAGACATGAAACAGGAACTACCTTTTATAATCACAGAAGGATAACTTGAAATGTTAAACATTTGACTTCAGAGAATCTAACAATGCAGTTAACTGTTTTTTTTTTTTTTTTCCTATTTTGTTAAAGTTACTTTTGATGCATTGTGTTTGCTAAATCCTTTAGCTTAAGGCAAAATTCCTAACAGAGGTTTCCAGCAGTGCTGCTGGTGCCCAGAACTCAAACTACACTGGACTCCAGCAGCATAATGGCTGTGTCATCAAATCACTATCGCCTCTGGAAATTGAAGGCCCCTCCCTGAGTGAAGCTTGCAATTAAAAACTGCAGGGACAGCAGGGGAGGGGCTGGCAAAGAGAAAGCACTGCTCACCTGTACACATTTTAAAGGAGATAATGCATACCTGAACTACAGTTATAACCACCATTCCCCTGTGAGATGGTTTTTGTAAGGTATGCAAAGATTTACCAAGTTTCTATTATAGATGATTTGTCCAAATTAAAATAGAATACGTGGTCTCTTAAATGTACAAAAATGTAAACTAGTTCAAAAGATCATCTGAAATTTTCTACCTGACCGTGGAATCCGACGATCCAGTTATGATCACCCTCTCGTCATACTGGAGACACAGGACAGAACCCGTGTGGCCTGTGAGAATTCGCTTGCATTCCAATGTGCTTTTATCCCAGATCTAGGATGGCAAATAAGATCCTTTTGATCACTATGATAATGGGGTGCTGCAGAGACTTGTTGGTTCTATTAAGTGTTTGATTCTCCCAAAGAATCAAAGCCCAGAGTAGTGTGGAATGCATTCTAAGCATCTATGTATATATGTGGCTTTAATACAAATGCAGACCTTATCCTTTTCGTGAAAGAATAGGGACAGGCTATAATTATATGAGGGCCACAAGAGTAGTAGTGCACTTCAAGAAAAGAGTATTTAACCCTAGGACTACTCATGTGTATGTTATGTTTTTGGGCAGGAGGAAGCAGGTATCTGTCCTTTAAGGAATGATTTTGGCTTTGCGACTGGAAATAACCTAAAACTCTTACTTACTGGAAATAATGCTTAGAGTTTATGCTTTGGATTATTTTATGAATGTGGTTACCCTCCCTTGCTCCTTTCACCTTCCCACAACTGAAGAAACCTTACCTTGATTGTGTTGTCTCGAAGACCGCTTACTATCTTCTGGTCATCGTACTGTAAACAGTAAACTCCCTTGCTTGTTTCACTGCGGCAGTGAATTCTCTGTAAACTGTGCCTTCCACATCTCCAATTAGATTCTATTGTCTGAGAAAAAGGAATTGTAAGAGTAATTAGGTAAGGACCAGAACTAAACTCTTATGTGACCTTCACTGGCAACCAAGGACAAATGCTCAATGCTTCATTCTATGGGATACACAGCACTTAGAGCAAAGTGAAAATGCTTTTCAAAATCCACTATTAAAGTTTATAAAAAATTTTCCAAAAAAAATTTTTTTCCCATTTACAAGGTAACTGAAGATTTTCTACTTTTTTGGCTGGAACTGCTATCTTCAGTAAATCACCAAAATGATCAACACAAAGGAAAAGGGGGAGTCCCCACTGTAGGTTCTCTAGGCCTGTTAGAAGGCATGGAGTTGTATCTTCGGCCACATAAGTGGTAATCTACAAGAAAGGTGGTAATGTAGACACTGGGAGGGTGGGCACTATTCAAAAAGGGAAACTTCACACGTCACCGTGGCAAAACTGGTAGAGTCTACAATGTTACCCAGCATGCAGCTAGCATGGTTGTAAACAAAAGGCAAGATTCTTGCCGAGTAAAATTAATGTACGTATACTAGCCACTCTGAAGAGCTGAGCTAGTTTCCTGAAACGTATGAAAGAAAATGATCAGGAGAAAAAAAGGAAGCCAAAGAGAAAGTTATTTGGGTTCAGCTGAAGTAGCAGCCTGCACATTTTGTGAGAACCAATGGGAAGGAGCCTGAGCTGCTGGAACCTATCTCCTATGTATTCATGGCATAACAGGTGTGTGTGTGGGGGGAGGGGAAGACTTTGGACTATTAAAAAAAAAAGATTTTTTAGAATTTTCCTGCATATACCGCATTCAATTAAATAATAAATCTGCTGGAAAGAGACTGCTCATCAACAGAGGGCAAGCTATGAGTCAGGTGACGTTATGTGCTCAGTGCTCTTACTTATGTGGAAGCCAGTTCTGCCTGTGAATTTCCATGGTGACTCAACTCAGAAGATACTCAAGTATCAGTTTATAAATGCAACTTTAACAATCTCACTGCTATTATATGAAGACATCATTCTTCCTCTCTTTCATCTACCTGTCTGTCTGTCTATCTATCTGTAAAACAATTTTCAAGAACTTCAAAATTTTTTCCTGGTTATTTACTAAATTTTACCTACCCTGTTCCCTTGTAAAGAAATTGATTTTTAATCTACATCAATAAGCCTTAATGGGTTTGCTGTAACAATGCAGTTACTGAAGAATGCTGACATTTCTCTAATATTTGGCAAATACCCAAATATACATAGATTCTTACCTCAATGTCTTGTATAATTTTAGGATAAAGTGCTCTATAAAAAGAGTTGGGAGGAGCATTCCCATCAGGAGGTTTGTTTTTGAATAAATACTGTCCCCTAAAAAACAATAAACATTTTCCAATAAAAATCATATTATGACACATTTACAAGGAGCTTCATACTTCAGTGTTTTCAGTTATGTTCCATATCATCTTCATGACCAGTTTGGAGAGGTGTAAAGGTAAGCCCTATTTTAGGAGTCCTGCATTGGGGAAACTTTCCGGGATCTAAGGAACTCAGTCATAATTGATTTACTCTTGGATAAAACATTCTGATTTCTACTGTAGAACATTATTGGATCAAATCTTCAGGAACATTTTAATCTATCAGACCTCTGTTACAGTCTCAGACCTCTGTTACAGTCTCTTTTGAAAACTTTGTTAGTGATAACTCCTACCTTTGATTAAGCACAGGCCACAGCGACTTCCTTGTTCACTGAGTAAAAAGCTGTGCCAGTGTCAGTGGAGACCTGCATCGTGGACAGCAGTAGTGCTTCAGTCATGGAGACCACTTTTTCTAGTCTTCACTTACATGGGGTAAGGTGTATTGTGACTCACCAGGCTGCTGGTGATCAGTGTAGCTAGGCTATAAAAGGAGCAATTCAGTTCTTTTCTACAGAAAACAAAGGGATTATAAGAGTATCTAGCAGAAGGTATGGAAGATGATGTAAAGAAATGCCTAAGAGCACTGAGCTGCCAAGTCTAAAGCATGAAACTGGCTTTCACAGGTGTGTTCCTGGCTACGTACATACAAACATGCATTTTATTGGCTTTCCTTGACTCCAGTGAGCAACATTTGTCAGCATCTCCTTCCTCATGACAGCACATATCTGGAATACTCATATCCCAAGCTAGATCTTTGCTACCAAAAAAAATCAGTAAGTGGCAATCACTTCCTGCTGGGTAAAAAATTTAATTCCTCATCCTGAAGTTAAGAATCCACCAAACACGGTGTGGAAGCTAGTAAACCCCACTATGGGTGTACTAACTGCTGTTCTCACTGGCACTGTGCCTTGCAAAGTGGAGATAGACAGAAATGCCTCTGAGTGTAATCCTGGCACCAGAGAAATCATGTTTTCTCTGGGCCAGTCATCCACTCCTCCCTCTATAGCTCCATTACACTATAATTAATTGTTCAATGTCTCCAGGAGCGCTTCTCCCCTGCCCTCTTCCTATTATACACCTTGAAAATTAGTTGAGAAAATTTCCTATCAGGAAGGTAGCTGGCTGTGATTTCTGTGTTAACACAGATAGGGATATCTGCAATGGAGAAGCTAAATAAGAGTTTTTAAAAAGGGACTAATAGGAGCAAGAAACATCATATACTCATATAAAGAAAGTGTGCAAAAAAAAAAAAAAAAAAAAAAAAAAAAAGAAAGTGTGCAAACAACACAGTATGAAAAAATTCTGACTTAAAGGTATACTTTTCTAAACCATCTTGTTTTATAAACACATTGCAGGCAAACAATAGATTCTGAATGAAGGAATTCTAAATCTGGTAAATAATTATGATTTAATAATTTCAACTCCAACATTTTTTGATGAGGCAGGAATCACTGTATTCATTTTGCAGATAAATCAAATGTCAGAGGGGTTAAGTTCCTTGCCCAAGGTCAGAAAGCTAATAAGTAGATCCAGGATTGGAATTTAAGTCACACGTCTGAGGCTGTAATCTTTACTGTTGTCTCTCAGTACCCAACATTCCTTAGAAATTATGGTCCTTTTAATCTTAATCTCTAGCAATTGAACACAGGTACCCCAGGATTTTTTTCACATGCAATAAAACTATCTCTATATCACATGTAAAGAGAAATCACATAAACCTGATAGCATTTTCCATTCCATTGTATTTATCATGCTTTCCTATAAAGATCTGAATTCCTTCAAAATCAAAGCAGCTCCCAGAAAAGGGTAGCTAGCTGTTAAAAACTGGTTTCTTAGTCTATGTCTGTATTGTAAAGCCAAAACCTTTTATGCTGGAAGCTCTTTGACAACAGGGACCACTTCTATGTGAAATGTCTAGTACCTTTGAGAGTATGAGTACATGATAAATGCTAAACATTAAATTCAGAATGTTATCATAAAATGTGATCTGCTGATTAAGAAAATGGACTTTTCCCAAGTGATCTTTTATTATACTTTAAAGAGTTACCATTACTGAACAGAGAATACATTTAGTATTGGGCCTCCCTGGTGGCGCAAGGGTTAAGACGCAACCTATGAAGCTATCTGCAGCCACTGCAGCACGAGTTCAATTCCTGGCCAGCTAGGGAGCAACCCACATGGCGCAGCAGACCTCTCCTGACTTGCATGCTGAGCCCCTCAGCAGTGTACTTTGGTCAATTTGCCTGTTCTGTTCCCCACTCTGTCTCTGATGAATCCTCTCACCCCCGCCCCACACCTCTGGCCTGTACCCCAGATCTTGTATGCATAAATAAATAAATCTTAAAAAAAAAATACATTTAGTATTATTCAAGAGAAAATGACAGAGTTCATATCCTAGGGGCAGACTGTCAAATTCATCTCGATATAAACTACAACAGCAAAGTAGAAGCTATTAAACCCAAATGTTTTATTAGAAACTATATTTACTTATTTATTTTTGGTTGGAGGAAAATTTTGGTTTGGTTTCATCGTAGGTTTGGCGAGACACTTGAAAGAAAGTGAGAAACTGGTCATAGATTAATTTTTTGTTTTTTAAAGTTGGGGAAGCCAACAAACAGGAAGAAAGGACTCAGGTAAAAATGGAAGCAGAGGGAGGGGTGTGGAAAACAAAAAATAGAAACAGCCACAGAAAGTCAAGGGGATACTGAAGGTCTTCACAGGATAGACAAATAATTGTTAATTTCATGGGGCTATATGAAAGTAAGGTGATAAATATGGCTAAAGGCAAAGGAATATAATTAGAACGCTGAAGGATACTCAATGGAGCAGGTGTGGGTTTCTGTGATGAAGAAGACAATACTGAATTCTGAATTATTCCTCAGTTGTACCTTCACATACCTTTTTAAAGGGTTCAAAAGTTAGCTTTTCAATGAACTGACAGGTCCTCTCCCCTTTAACTAACTTAACAGATCTAGATTTACCGCCAACCCTAAGCAAAATTAGAGAGCCTACGTTTATCGTTAGCATTTTCACACACATTTGGCAGGATCTGCCCTTCTACTTCTTGTTCTTCCTGCCTTGAAAAAGGACTGTAATCTCCCTATGTCTGAGAAAGTTTACTGTCATTTATAGTCCAAATGGGAACAAAGTGTGTTTTAACAGGAAACAAAACCTTTATAGCTATGGGAATGATGCTCTGTAAGTGAAATTCCAGGTGAGGAGTTCTTTGGAGGACAGTTTCTTTTCTTTTTTTTCTCTCCGTCACCCCCCACCCCCCAGAGGATTATTCATAGCTGCCCTAAAATTTTCCCATGTAAGCAATGCCTGATCTTTTTTTTTTTTTAAGATTTATTTATTTATGCATACAAGAGCTGGGGTACAGGCCAGAGATGCAGAGGGAGAGGGGGAGAGGATTCACCAGAGACAAAGCCAGGAGCAGAACAGGCAGACAGACTGAAATACACTGTTGAGGGGAGCAGCGGGCGAGACAGGAGAGGTCTGCTGCGCCATGTGGATAGAACTCATGTTGCAGAAGCTGTTGACTGCTTCAAAGTGTGGTGCTTAACCCCTTGCACCACCAGGGAGGCTCTGCCTGATCTATTCCTAAAGTTGGTCCTGACACTTAGCAAAATGGTAGATTTTGAATGTTGTACAACTATATACTTACTTGTTTTTGAATTTATTTCCAAAGTATGAAACACGCTAAAGATAAGATTTCTGTTTTTCACACACAGTGGAGTAAGTGAGAATAAGAAAATATTTGGGAAATACAGATATTCTTTGACTTCTACAAAAAAATTTTAAACAATTTTTATGTAGTCAAAGAATTGCCTGGCATTTGTTTCCTTTAATTGAACTTGTGAGAAAAAAATTAAAAATTCTTCCTAATATACAGAATGACAGAAATCTCCTGGTAGAATATTAGTGGTTGTAATGTTTATTATGTATTAATGAATTTCAAAGATGCAAAAAAGGGAAACTACTGCATTTTTATGAAAATTGCTAAGAAAAGATGATCCTTCATTCTTAACTGTTTTACATTTCTTTATGATCCAAGATTAACAATTCATAAAATTAACTGCTCAGGTTATCACTGAGCATATACACACCTGCTGGGACATACCTACCAACTAAAGTACTTAATATGCCTCTGTTATTTGATTTCTGAAATATTTAGACCTAGCTTTCTTAGAGCGACATGTTAGAGACATCTTCAGAGAGAAAATTATATATGGGAGGCATCTTCCAGACTTTTTTTTTAAAAGATTTATTTATTTACACAAGCACTGGGTACAGTCAGAAGTGCAGGAGGGTGAGAGAATTCACCAGAGCCAGAGCGGAGAGCAGAACAGGCAGACTGATGAAATACACTGCTGAGGGGAGCAGCGGGTGGCAGGAGAAGTCTGCGTGCCATGTGGGACCCTCGCCCGGCGGCTGGGGATCAAACCGTTGCTGCAGAGGCTGCGGGCAGCTTCGCAACCCAGTGCTCAACCACTGCACCACCGGGAAGGCCCTTTCTAGACGTTTTAATGAAATGTTACAAGAACATCAGCGATATTTTTTAGACAGCTAACTACACAATGCCTTAAAGGAATCAGGATTATGCAGCAAAATCTCAAGAAAGGATAAGAATCTTAAGAAGAAACAATGATTTAATGTTAATAAATCATTAACAATGATTTATCATAGTTTCTGATAAGCTAGCGTTCTTATTCTAGTTGGGCATAAAAATAATTTTTGAATACAAAGGTGATAAAACAGTACAGGCATGGGTTAAAAGCAAGAAATCTTCAGCAAGCCTTCCTAGTGGTGCAGGTGGTTGAGCACCACACTGTGAAGCTGTCTGCAGCCTCTGCAGTGCGGGTTTGATCCTGGCCGGCCGGCGAGAATCCCACATGGCGTGACAGACCTCTCCTGCCTCGCCCACTGCTCCCCTCAGCAGTGTATTTCGTCAGTCTGCCTGTTCTGTTCCCCGCTCTGTCTCTGGTGAATCCTCTCACCCTCCTGTGCATCTGACCTGTACCCCTGTTCTTGTATAAAAATAAATAAATCTTAAAAAAAAAAAAAGAAAAAGAAATAAATCTTCAGCAAAATAATTTTTGTTTTAGGGGAAAGTTGGATCTGATGGCTTCTGTGTGATATAGTCATCTACTGTTCTTATAAGTTGCCCCTTTTCAGGATACCAATTTCTACTCAGAGAATGCAGAGAACAGAATGCTTTCAATAGGAGGGCTGACTAGTTTTCCATTATTTTTTTTTCAAAGCAGTATAACACATTGTTATATCATATAATAGTGGTCAGAAGAAAAGTACATGAACAAGTATTTTTACATTTTCTTGTTATAAACCAGCAAAATCACTGTATTAAATAAATGGTTTTACAATTGGTTTATACAATATTCCAAAAACTTTGCGTAGCCAGATCCTGAAGCTCTAATGAAAGAAAGTTAAAAGGCTCACCACCCTCTTCGTTCTGCCAGGCCTCTCCATAGAGAATCTGTCCTGACCATTCTCTCGATGAGCTTCTTCCATAACATGCCATCAGATGTTACTCGGTACCACTCCTTACACACAAGTTCAGCAGCACATAATGATTTGGCATCCAGGTATGACAGAATGTTTTCAGCAATGTGATCCAAACCCCGAGCTTTTGGTGAGGGGAGGAGGCAAAGAAAAAGAACAAAGGTGGTGGTGGTGAATGATTTTTTTTTTTTTAACAAAAGATCCTTTAAAACAAAACAGCATTTATTCTGCTATGAAGGCACATCCCTGTCCCTAGTGTGGTCCAGTTTCTTTTTCAAACAGAGATGGGTAAAATGAGTGTCAATAATTTTTCCATAAGATTACAGAAATGAACAGTATTTTCCATCTTCCTTTAGATAAGGAAGTTAAAGCTAACAACCAGCAAACCCCCAAGACATTAAAAATAAAAAGGAATCCAGAAAACAATTCACATCTATCTATATGGATTTCAGCACTAGGGGATGTTCTATGGATGGCATCTCAAACTCTGTGATTCAGACCCCCCCAAATCTCTATATTAGGTCCATTTCTCATTCTGTTTCTATTACTGCTGCAATTCCAAAGCTGTTCAGTAAAAGAAATATCCTTTAAATGTACTCGGGGAGAGGCACTAAGTCAGAATGTGCTGGGTTATAGAATTTTGGGCATGCAGAAAGGAGAGAAAGAAATACAAATTGGTACAGGAACATCCCAAGAGGAATGACAGAGAGGTATGTTTAAGTTCAAGGAAGAGTTTAATTTCAAGGAGTTAAAAAAAAAAAAAACCAAAACAACCAACCCTATATTTGAGAATAGCTGTTGCTATAAAACCTAAATGACAGTTGACCAAAGTCAAAAAAATATCAGACCAACAGTCACTTGGCTAGAATTTCAGAAACTATTTTGTAGGATGTACAGAGGTAAAACAGTGAAATAGTTCCTGTGCTGTGCAAACCAGATTGAGTTTCCTGGTCAATATTCTCTATCACCCAAATTTGTATTAAGGCCTCAGAGGAATAGATCCTATAAAATAGGATGATGGCACTAGTAAACCCTTTTGCTGCTGTTCTAATTCACAAGTGAGACAAAAAACATTCAAAGTTATTTCTCTTTACAGGTTACATATCAGAGTTTTGCTACAGATTTAAATAGTGCAGAGTATTCCTTTACTCTAACTCCCTTAGGCACAAACTTAACAAATAGGAAAGAGAATAGCAAATTTCATTTTGTGCCTTTCCTCTGAATCATATAAGGACACACTTGGACGCCATTAGCAACAATCCAAATGTGCTTAAACATTATTCTAATTATAAAGATTGTATGAATATCAGTCACATTTCTCAGCAGATTTGGGAAAAAATGCATTAAATGAATCTTGTTTGGCTGGCATCACATGTTGATATTAAAGCATAAGCAGATGGAGGCATCCATCACCTAATTCTTAGTAAAAGAACATAACTTTTAAACCAATTAAAGATATAATAATTAGCTCTTCATGCAAAAAGCAATGATGGTACAATTTCTACATCTTTATATTAAAACTTCCCATACCATCAGAAGTTTCCAAAGTGCATTCCTGTGTTTTTAATGGTTGCCATCAAATTGCTACTGATCTTTCACTATGTCCCTATAATAAGTCTTTGGAAGTAATTTCACCTAACACTCCAAACAAACCCATTACATTAATGGATTACAGGCACTTTTTGAAGTAGTTTGGTTTACTAAATGTAGCCAGATGGTGTAGGTTTTTAAGTTAAAATGGCCATAAAGCATTAAACTGATGATTTAATACCTTATAAAGTGGCCAGCAGATACACACGAGGGATGAGTATTAGGCAAAGGATACACCAGGTCTAATAGGCTCCTGTTCAATTCTTAGTGGTGTTTGCTTGAGATAGTAGCATGTCTTGTGATTGGGGAGAACACGGTAATGAGATATACACAGATTGTTTGCACAAAGAAAACTATTTGCCTATGGCTAAAACAAAATCCAATGAGTAAAGAGGGGGTAGAATCTATTTAACAAAAGATATAGGTACAAACTCAGCTTAAAAATGGTTATTTCGAGCCTCCCCTGGTGGCGCAGGCAGTTGAGCGCAGCACTGTGAAGCTGTCCGCAGTCTCTACAGCGCTGGTTCAGTCCTGGCCAGCCGGCGGGGGTCCCACATGGTGTGGCAGACCTCTCCTGACTCGCCCGCTGCTCCCCTCAGCAGTGTGTTTTGGTCAGTCTGCCTGTTCTATTCCCCACTCTGTCTCTGGTGAATCCTCTCACCCTCCCACGAATCTGGCCTGTACCCCAGTTCTTGTGTAAATAAAAAAAAATCTTTATAAAAAAAAAGTTATTTCTAAGATATAAATAGGCATTCTTTTGTTTTAAAGGGCAATTTAAGTTCCAAGTTTGGAAAATGAATTTTAAAAAAAGATATCACTGGCAAAGATTAAGTAAAGTAGGACAGTGCAGTTCTGGGGGAGGGCATAAGTAATGTTTTTCCTAGGATAGTTGGTGCATGTACTAAAAGCCTTAAAAATGTTCTTAATTTTTTTAATGTAACCACCCCATATCTGGTATTTTTTTTCCTAGAATGCCCAAAAGATCAATTATAGTATTGTAGTTTATAATAGAAAAAATTTTTTTTCAAACTGCCTAAATGTTCCATAAAGGGGTTAAAACTGTTGTAAAGAATATATAACACTATAAAAAATTATGTTGTAAAAGAGCACTTAGAAAAACACATTCAGAGAATAAAACAAGAAAAAATGTTACAAATCCTTTTGATCACAGCTTTAGAGGGAAATATGCACACCGAGGAAAAAATTGGAAGACTATATGCCAAAATACAATAGCACATTAGTAGTTTCCCCTGAATTGTGGGGTTCTGGGAATTTTTATAATGTTTCCTCCTAAATTTCCAATAACCAGGAAAAAAAAGCCGAAAAAAAACCCCAGGATATATATTAGATGAGATTCATGCATCGCTGTACTACTTTTATCTTTTTAAATAAGCTTTTAACATATATGAGAGAACCTTATATTTTTCTGATAGCAATTTCCCTAAATATTAATGCCTATGTAGTGTCCTAGATTGTCACATCAAGCATTTAGTAAACAACACCCTCCAAATAAAAGGATTAAGTCAGTATGTGTGTGTATGTATTTAAGTGTAATTATGTATATATTTTAAGTGGCCATATACTTATTTAAATGTGGAGACACACACACACATACACACACACACACAGAGTTTACAATAGCTAGTTGGTAACTGAGCACAGTTAGATTGTAAAGCCAGGGATTTACATATTTAATGTCATAAAAAGGCTGCTGAATTACTCTTCTTTCAAAATACTTAATTAAACATGCTTCTTATTCATTCCTATAACCTAGTCTGTTGCTAAATGTCCACAGAAAACCAAATCTAAGTAGGTAAGTTAACATACCTTGAAACTAAGATATGTTGTAAATTACACACATTAAATTAGGTAACACCTCAGAAAAGATTTTACTTGGATTTATGTGTAGGTAAAAAATAGGGTGAATAGGAGGGCATGAAATAGGGAGAAGACAGGAAAAAGGATCTCCTTTAATAACTCAAGTTAGACTTTTTTGTATTTATACCCTAAAAAGGTGTGATTCAAGGACCCAGTTTTGAAAAAAATCAAGTCAATCAGAATAAGGACTTATAAAAGACATGTCTAGCTGAGAGCCGGTACCATTACCATTGTCAGATAGCTTCCAGGCAAATTAATGCCTTACAAACACCCACAGACATACCTGGCAGAGCAGTTATGAAATCCCTCTGCAACATAGGCTTAAGATAGGAGTTTATGTGTCCATGTTGGTAATGACACATTTGGGATATAAGGTGTTCCACAAATTCCACTTGATCAGACTCTGACCACTGCTCAAAATATTTGACACACAGTTCTTTTTCCTTTTCATAGCTTGCTGAGAGTTTCCGTTGCTTGGGCACAATCATACTGGAAGTGCCATTGGCAAGTTTTGTCTGTAGAAGGAATAGATTAAAAGAAATATATAACAGTAAGTACTGAAAATGAAGGAAATATAATTTTTTGGTGTGGCATTTTTTTATGTCTATATGATAGAGCTCACTCTGTTATTCTATTAGTAACTGTGAATAACAATTACTGAAAAGTCACAATAAATAAATAAATAACACAGTAAGCTGGTAAATCAGGAATATTTAAGGACAACTAAGCATTCATTTCCCAAGGTTCACAGGAGGACATTATCTGGAAATACACAGGTGAAAACCAAAAGCTGAAAGCAGGTAAATTATTAATCAAGAAAATTAATTTGTTTTTTCTTGAATTCACCAGTTACTGGACATTTATACAATTACTCACAATTTATTTTTAATAGTCAAGTAAGAAATCTTCCAAGCAAAGAAAGGTCAATGAATAATTTGTGATTCTGCTACCTTTGGAGATAAACTTTACATCGTTATTTATATACTCAATCTACCTTTACCTTCTTAAAAAAACTCATCCCTATTATCAAATTTACAAGGATTAAAGTTCTTTTTATTAATTGTTAATTCAATAAATGTTAATTATGCCAAACACTGTCCTAGGTGCTAGGGATACAACCTTAAACAACACAATCTCTATTTAATCAGGAACTCATATTTTAATATGTGCAAGTTAAAAAATTAACCAAGTACGTAGCAAATAAAATGTAGATGATGTTACAAAGAAATATAAAGCAGGATAAGGGAAGAGGGGAAAAGTATGTTTCTGTAGTAGGCAAAATCCTAGATGGTCCCCCAGGTTTCTTGACAACTGTACACACACATCTTTGTTGTTCAAACAAACACTGGAGTAGTGCTGCTGTGATTTAAGGCTGAGATAAGGTTCTCAAATCAACTGATGTTAAGATAGGGAGATTACTCTAGTGGGCCTGAAGTAGTCAACTGAGTCCTTTGAAAAGCAGGGAGTTTTCTCTAACTGGTTGCAGAAGAGGAAGGGGGCCATGTGTTAAGAAACATGGACTGCCTGCCTCTAGGAGCAGAGACCTCAGCCTCACAATGCAAGGAACTAAATTCTCCCAAAACTAACAATGAACTGAGAAGAGAGTTTTCCCCCAGAGCCCACATGCAAATTGAAAACTCAGCCCAGGGAACACCCTGATTTTAGCAGTGTGATACTGTGAGCACAGGTCCTAGCCAAGCTGTGCCGGACTTCCAATCTACAGAACTGTGAGCTAATGAACAGGTGTAATTTTAACCTGCAAAATTTGGGATAGTTTATTATTCAGGGAAAAAAATCCCACAGACATAGCATCCTTGAACAGCCACATTTGAACTGAGACATTAAGGAAATGAGGGAATTAGACATTTTGTTACATGGCAGAAGAATGATCTAGGCAACGGAAATTTTGAGAGCAAAGGTTCTGGGTGGAAGCCTGTCTGGCACACTCAAGGAACAACAAGAGGGGCCAGTGTGGCTGGAACCAAATGAGCAAGGGAAGATAAAGTTAGACTAGTTGTCCAAGCCAGGCCATCCAGGTCATTTAGGGGGTGGCAGCTCATCTCCAAAAATGGCCCTAAACAATTCCATCTCTAACTGAATGCAAATGCTGTTCCTCCCATCAAGAGGTAGAATTTATATTCTAGCCTTTCAGTCTGGGCTTTGATTAATAGCATGTGGAAAAAGTAACAATCTGGGACTTTTGAGCTCAGGCAGCTTACGCTTACTACTTCTTAGAGTGGTGAGCTACCATGAAAGAAATTCAGGTAACCTTAGTGAAGAGGGAAATCCAGAGAATGAGAGGCTATGCAGAGAGAGACAGTTCACACGGGGAAGCGCCTAGAAGCATGAGAGTGATATGATCTGACACACTACTGTGTGGAGAATAGACTGCAGGGGACATGGATGGAAATAAGAAGACTAAGAATCTATTTCATAGTATCCATGGAAGAGACAACCACCTTTCACACTAGAGTGATACTGGAGAGGTGGTGAAAATAATTAGGATTCAATGCAATAACCGAGATTTTAATCTTATAAAATTTGAGGGAGGAGTCAACAAAATTTGCTTTAACAATAGATACAACAGCATACCCAAATCTGAAGCTAGGAAATACAAGGAGAAGATTCAGAAATTAGGTGAAACTCTGAAGTTGATTTTCTTTGAGGCTAACCAGAGTCATACAGCAGGATACTTTTTTTTTAAGGATTTATTTATTTATTTATACAAGAATCGGGGTACAGGCCAGATGCGCGGGAGGGTGAGAGGATTTACCAGAGACAAAGCAGGGAGCAGAACAGGCAGACTGATGCTCCACTGCTGAGGGGAGCAGCGGGCACAACAGGAGAGGTCTGCTGCGCCATGTGGGACCCTCGCCGGTAGGCCAGGATCGAACCTGCGCTGTAGAGGCTTTGGACAGCTTCACAGCGTGGCGCTCAACTGCCTGTGCCACCAGGGGAGGCCCCAGCAGGATACTTTTTTTTTTAAAATAAATTTTATTTTTATATTCCCCATACAATTGCATCCCCCTTATTTTGACCCCAATCCCTCCCCTCCCCGCCCCGACTCCCCATAGAGTGTCTCTGGTTCATATTTTTTTGTTGATTTTGATTTTCACTTTCTTATAGTTATTCATTTTCCTGGTCCCTTATTTAAGTTTTCTAGATTCCTGCTATGAGTGAGACCATCCGGTATTTTTCTTTTTCTTTCTGGCTTATTTCGCTGAGCATCGTCCCTTCCAGCGCCATCCATGTTGCTGCAAATTGCATGAGTTTATCTTTTTTGATTGCTGAGTAATATTCCATGGTGTATATGTACCACATCTTCTTGATCCAGTCATCTATTTTTGGGCATTTGGGTTGTTTCCAAAGCTTAGCTATTGTAAACAGTGCTCACAGCAGGATACTTTTTAAAGTTATGTGATGCATTGTCCACATATTTGCTTGAGGCCATTTCAATTTGGTGGGGTGACCCAAGTTATCATAGTGTTCATACCTGCTTAGACATATTGAATGTGCCATAAAATTCTCAACTTTGGATAATCATATCTTGCTATTTAAGGTACAGGCTTATATTAGTTTCTAAGAGTTAAATCCTACATGCAGGCCTCTTTACAAATGATTCTGATTCACAACTGTAAATTTTCATAAATGGCATTAACCATTCAAATTATGTTGAAAAAGCTGACACCCTTGTCAACTGCAAGCCCTAGTGTACAGAGTTGGATGTTTTCTAGCATAAATGCCCTTGTTGTCTATGTACAGACCAAAATGATTAATAAGAACCTTGTTGGACACAGGCCTTGGGGAACTTCAGTGTTGCTGTTTGTCTAGGTTGTTTCTAGCTCAGAAAAGGAAAACTTGCAAAACATAGAGTAAGATTTAATGAGCTAACAAATAGGTGGATTTACAAGCTTGACCAAAATGCTACTACCCATCCCCACAACCAAGACCTCTCATTTCATCATCTTTTAGATATTTGTCTTTTTTTTTTAATGGACTTTTTTTTTTTTTTAAAGATTTGTTTTTATTTATTTATACAAGCACTGGGTAACAGTCAGAAGCGCGGGAGGGTGAGAGAATCCACCAGAGCCAGAGCGGGGAGCAGAGCAAGCAGAAGGACCAAAGTACACTGCTGAGGGGAGCAGCGGGCGGCAGGAGAGGTCTGCGCACCATGTGGGACCCTCCTCTGGTGGCCGGGGAGCAGCCGGGGATCGAACTGGCGCTGAAGAGGCTACTGGCAGCTTTACAACCCAGCGATCAACCGCTGCGCCACTGGGGAGGCCCTTTTTTTTTTTTTTTAAGCTTTATTTTATTTATACAAGAACCAGGGTACAGGCAGATGCGTGGGAGGGTGAGCGGATTCACCATCAAGAGAGCAGGGAACAAAACAGGCAGACCGACTGAAATACACTGCTGTGGGGAGCAGTGAGCAAGACAGGAGAGGTCTGCTTGGCCATATGGGTTGCTCCGAGGCCGGCGGGGATTGAACCGGCACTGCAGAGGCTGCAGACAGCTTCACAGCATTGCGCTCAACGATCTGTACCACCAGGGAGGCCCATATATTTGTCTTTCAAAAGGTAGAAATGGACCAAAGATGGGTGCTACACAGAATATTGTTTTCTGACTAAAGACCAGAAATTGCAGTAACAGGACAATAATTGGCCATTTGATGCAATCACTCTATTTATAATTTAAACAAACCTGGTGTATCTATAATCATGGGGGGTCATGCTTTGATCAGTGGCTATTAATAGAAAAAAATAACAAAGGATTTTACAAGTTTGGTTATTTTACTGCAGGAGCTAACAATGAGTCAAGACTTTCTTATACTTTCAATGGACAAATCATAAATGGTACCTAAAACACTATTAGAAGAGAAGTATATAGCACTGTGCCTGGCAGCCACCCATCTAAAATTTTGCCTCCACCATGGCCTCCACTTCAGAGCCTGCCTGTATCTACTCAGCCCTCACCTTGCAGAATGATGAGGTGCCAATCACGGAGGATAAGATCAATGCCCTGGGCCTCCCTGGTGGCACAAGGGGTTAAGCACAGCACTGTGAAGCTATCCACAGCCTCTGAGGCACAAGTTCGATCCCTGGAGGGCCAGAGAGCTACCCACATGGCACAGCAGATCTCTCCTGTCTCACCCACTGCTCCCTTCAGCAGTGTATTTCAGTCAGTCTGCCTGTTCTGCTCCCCATTCTGTCTCTGGTGAGTCCTCTCGCCCCCTAAACCTCTGCCCTGTATCCCAGCTCTTGTATACATAAATAAAATCTTAAGGGAGTGATGTAAACATTGAACCTTTCTAGTCTGGCTTGTTTTCAAAGGTCCTGGCCAATGTCAACATCAGAGGTCTCATCTGTAACACAGGGCTGGTAGACCTGTCCTGCAGATGGTCCCGCGGCAGCAGGAGATCCTATCCCCTCTACCATGGCTGCTCTAGCTGAGAAGAAAATGGAGGCAAAGAAAGACATTCGAGGAATATGATGATGATGTGGGCTTTGGTCTTTTTAACCAAACCTCTCTGGTAACCTGTTCAATAAAAAGCTGAACTGTTTAAATAAAGAAAAGGAAAGAAAAATAAAGTATAAATTGAGAGTTTATGCATTTATGAACTGCACAGGGTAAATCCAGCTGATACTATATTTTAATCACCACCCCTCAAAAACAAGAGTATTATTTCCTTATGAGGTGGAAAGACACATACCTCAGATCCATCATCACTTCAAATAAGTTATTCATAACAACCACACCATATTGTATCGTTTTAAGAGCCTGAACCAGACAGAAAGAACTGATTTTAAATTCTAGTACCCCTTTTGCCAGCTGTGTGACTTGGAATAAACACCTTAATTTTTCCCTCTGAGCCTCAATTTTCCTCACCTGTAAAATGGAGACAATTACAATCTATTTCATTGGACTTTCGTGAGGACCAAATAAAATAATCTAAGAAATGCATGCTTAGCTTACCATGTGGCACACAGTAAAGAACGCAATACTCTTAGAGATGATTGCATGACACTGATTAATATGCCCTTTCACATTATGTAACACAAATATTTTTAATTTTCGAAGTATAATATACATAAGAGCTCAATCTAAAGGTTACAGTTTGCTGAATTTTCGTAAGGTGAATGTACTTATGTAACCAGCTCCCAGATCAAGAAAACAGATTATCACAAGCTTCATTGAATGACTGAGAAAGAAGAGATGTGGAAGAATTTCAACTCAAGAAATAATGGTCGAGTGGAGGGAATGGTGGCTGCCAAGATAGAAAACCACGGTTAATACCAGAACCCCAATGCTTTCAGGGTCACCACCTCCCCTTAAGAGTAACCACTATACTCATTTCATTTTTAAAAAAACATATTTTAAAAATATTATATAATTTGTGCAGCATTAAAATACATATAATAGGAATACACTTGACATAGGTTATAATATCTATAAACTAAAAACTATGAAACGTGGGTGAGGAAAAGCTAAAAAGACTTAAATAAATGGAGATACCTATTATGTTCACAAATTGAACTCAATATTGTTAGGGACCTCCCTGGTGGCACAGGGATTAGGCTCAGCACTATCACCACTATGGCCTGAGTTCGATCCCCAGGCAGGAGCTAACCCACATGGTATAGCAGACCTCTCTTGTCTCGCCTGCTGCTCCCCTCAGCAGTGTATTTCAGTAGATCTGCCTGTTCTGCTCCCCACTCTGTCTCTGGTGAATCCTCTCATCCCCTGAAACTCTGGCCTATATCCTAGTTCTTATGTGCATAAATAAATAAATCATAAAAATATATATTGTTAAGATGATAATTATTTCCAATTGATCTACAGAGTCAATGTAATATCAATAAAAATCCCAGCAGCTAAATTGACCTGGTAGCGCTAAAATCTGTACATAAATGCAAAGGACCTTAACTTTAGCCAAGGCAATCTTGAAAAATAAAAACAAAGATGGATTCACACTATTGAATTCCAAGACTTGCAACAGTAATCAAGATAGTGTGGCTTTGGTGTAAGGATACACATACAGCTCAATGGAACAGAACAGAGTCCACAAGTAGACTTATATATGATCACTTGATTTCTGAGAAAGGTTACAAGATAATTCAATAAAGGGACAGTCTTTTAAAAAATGATGCTGGAACAACTGGATATCTATATTGAAAACAAAGCAAAACATTATTCTTTACTTAGACCACATACAAAAATTAATTTAAACCTCTGCACAATACACTACAAGACCACAGCAGATGAGTCAAAGAATCTAAAAAAGAGAAAGGGAAATATATTCTTCTCCTATAGTTTTGGCACCCACTGTGGAGTGCTCCATTGGCTGAATGTTACTTGTTCTGGGATTGCTGCAGCTGAGAGATTCTAGGACCTCTGATAGGAGCCAGGAGAAGATTGGTGGCCAGGAAGATGGCATCAAAGGAAAGTCCCTGCTTTGCTCCAGGAAGGATAAACTGAGCAGTCCAGGCAGGTTATGAAATTGGAGAATCCCAAGACATGGGATAATTCTAGAGTACCTCATGATCTCCAGGGACCAACACTGACAGAGTTAAGACAGAAGAGATGTGGAAGAATTTCAACTCAAGGAACAAAGGGTGAGTGGAGGGAGTGGTGGCTGCCATGGTGGCAGAAACTGGGTTTTGTGGATATGGCTGAAAAGGGATAAAGTGCTGTGGGGAGCCACCAGTTAGGAAAACAAAGCTCAGAAAGGTGTGGCTCACCTCACCCAGTTCCCCCAGAGAATAGGTGGATACAGGGCTGAACACATATAGTGAGGCTACTTTGCAATGCACTGGGGTTGCACAAAGGGTCTAGCCCACAAACTGTAGAGATGTTGGTCTGAGGCCTGGAGAAAAGGGCTTGTAGCCCCACTGACTAAGGCACAAGCCTGGGGCACAGCACTCCAGGATTACTTCCAGTACCCCGCTAGCCCCCACTAGCTGAAGACCCAGCTACAAATCAGTTCTCCCTGCCATACAGCACAATCAACTGGAAAAGGGGAAGCACTGTACCACTGAGAAAGAGGGAATACTCCCGAACACATATTATGAGGCCAACATTACCCTAACACCAACACCAGACAAAGAAAACTACAGACCAACTTCCTTAGTAAACAGAGATTTAAAAATCTCAATGAACTGAATTTACAATGCATTAAAAAGATTCCATATCATAACCAAGTGAGATGTATACCTGGGATAAAGGTGGTTCAACATCTGAAAATCAACCAACACAACTCACCACATCAATGAAAGTATAGTTAAAAAAAAAAAGATCATTTCAACAAATGACAAGAAAGTATTTGATGAGATTCAACATCCATTTATGATGAAAACCCTTAAAAAACTGGGGATAAATGGAACACACTTCAACATAATAATGGCCATATATAACAAATTCACAGCTAACACCATTTTTTTTTTTTTTTTTTTTTTTGCTAACACCATTCTTAATGGTCGAAAAACTGAAATCTTTTGCACTAAGATTTGGTACAAGGATGTCCACTTTCAGGACTCCCTGGTAGCCTAGGGGTTAAGTCTCAGCGCTATCACACGATAGCCCACCACGACGGCCTGAGTTCAATCCCTGCTCAGGGAGCTGACCCACATATGGCACAGCAGACCTCTCCTGTCTCACCTGCTGTTCCCCTTAGCAGTGTACTTCAGTAAAAAATCTGCCTGCTTTGCTCCCCACTCTCTCTGGTGAATCATTTCACACACATACCCTACCTCTGGTCTACACCCCAGTTCTTTTATGCAAAAAATAAATAAAATCTAAAAAAAAAAAAATTATTTATTTATTTATACAAGAACAGATTTGTACAGATCAGATTCAAGGGAGGGTGAGAGGATTCACCAGAGACAGCAGGGAACAGAACAGGCAGACTGATGAAATACACTGCTGAGGGGAGCAGCGGGGCTGCGACAGGAGAGGTCTGCCGTGCCATGTGGGCCCCTCGCCAGCTGGCCAGAATCAAACCGGCACTGCAGAGGCTGTGAACAGCTTCACAGTGCAGCGCTCAACCGCCTGCGCCACCAGGGGAGGCCCAGGATGTCCACTTTCATCACTACTATTCAACATGGTACTGGAAGCCCTAGATAAACAGTTAGACAAGAGAAGTATATAAAAGAAATCCAAACTGGAAAGAAGTAAAGCTATCATTACTTGCAGATGACATGATAATGTACACAAAGAATCCTAAAGACTCCACTAAAAAACTAATTGAAACAATAAATCAGCTCAGCAAAGTGGCAGGTTACAAAACCAGTCCACAAAAGTCAGCATCCTCTCTATATGTAAGCCATGAGCTGGATGAGGAAGAAGCTAACATTATACCAAAAGAATAAACATCCAGGAGTAAACTCCTACAGGTATTGGTGAAGGACCTATACAAAGTTAATTTAGGGCCTCCCCGGTGGCGCAGCAGTTGAGCGCTGGGTTGCGAAGCTGCCCGCGGCCTCTGCGGCGCCGGTTCGATCCCCGGCTGCTCCCTGGCCACCGGAGGAGGGTCCCACATGGCGTGCAGACCTCTCCTGCCGCCCGCTGCTCCCCTCAGCAGTGTACTTCAGTCCTTCTGCCTGCTCTGCTTCCTGCTCTGGCTCTGGTGAATTCTCTCACCCACCCGTGCTTCTGACTGTACCCAGTGCTTGTATAAACAAAACAAACAAACAAACAAATAAAATAAAAAAAAAACATGCCTCTCTCTCTCTCTCTCTCTCTCTCTCTCTCTATATATATATATATATATATATATATATAAAAGATAATTTAAAAACATTGTTAAAAGAAACAGAAGACAGGAAGAAATGGAAAGATAGTCCCTAGAAGAATTGACATTGTTAGAATGGCACCCTACCAGAGCAATTTATAGATTCACTGCAATCCCTATCAAAACTTCAGCGGCGGGCCTCCCTGGAGGCACAGCGGTTGAGGGCTGGGCTGTGAAGCTGTCCACAGCCTCTGCAGCGCTGGTTTGATCCCGGCTGCCAACGAGGGTCCCACATGGCATGCAGCCCTCTCCTGCCACGCCCATTGCTCCCCTCAGCAGTGTACTTCGTCAGTCTGCCTGTTCTGCTCCCCGCTCTGGCTCTGGTGAATTCTCTCACCCTCCTGTGCTTCTGACTGTACCCAGTGCTTGTATAAATAAATAAATAAATCTTTAAAAAAAAAAAAAAGAACAAAAAAACTTCAGTGGCTTCCTTCAAAGAAACAGAACAAACATTACTGACATTCACATACTAATAAGTGATAATAATCAAAACAGTATATTTCTGGAACAAAACAAATGCATAGACCTATGGGATAGAACTGAGAGTCCAGAAATAAACCCATACCTACACGGACAGTTAATTTATAACAAAAGAGCCAAGAATATACACTGTAGCTAGAAAAGTCTTTTCAATAAATGACGGTGGAAAAACTGGACAGCCACACACAAAAGAATGAAACTAGAACACTATCTCACAGCATATACAAAAATCAACTCAAAATGATGAAAGACTTGGATATAAGGCCTGTAACTATAAAATACATTTAAGAAAACAGGCAAAAAACTCTATGACATAGGCTTCAGAGATGGCTTTGTGGATTAGTCTCCAACAGCAAGGAAAAGAGAATAAAAACAATTCAGACTACATTAAACTACTCCCTCGCCCTCTCAGGTAACTTAAAGTAGAGTGTTCCTATTTGGTATGATTTGGTAGGTTATTTTTGGGGTTTGGAAACATGCAAAAATGTTTTCCATATAAATTAATGGCAATATAATTTCCAGACCCAAAAAAAAATCTACCAAATCATACCAAATAGGAACATTCTACTTTTGGATAGCAAGGGAAATCCATACACAAAATGACAAAGATGAATCTCAAAAAGATCTGAATGAAGGAAGCCAGGCACAAAAGAGTACATATTTTATGATTCCACTTATATGAAACTCTAGGAACAATAAATCTAATTTATAGTGATAAAAACAGATCAGTAGTTGCCTGGGGCTGGATGTGGCATGGGATTGACTAGGTAAGGGCACAAGGGAAGTTTCTGGGGCAAATGGAAATATTCTACAGTTTAATTGTTTCACAGGTATATATATATTTGCCAAAATTTGTGGAACTATATACCTAAAATGGGTATTTTTTGTATGTAAATGATATCTTAATAAAACTGATTTTTAAAACTTCTAAGGATAGTTATCTAAGGATAAATGCCATAGAATATTAATTTCATCCATAACAAAGACATTACCTTTACAGATAATTCTATAGAGAGGAAGATCTTTTTCATCAAGCCTCTCCCTTTATTATTCTCCCATACAGAGTTTTCTACTAATGTCTAAAGTAAATGCAGCAAAATTTCAATTTGAGAACCTTTGAAAATTCACAAGGGTATAGTGAAGAAGTTCAATTATTAAAAAAATCAAAAGGTTGTATATTAAAATGTATGGGAGGAGAGGGTAGTAGTTACTAGTGGCAATAGAACTGATTTGGTTTTCCCAATACAAGCCTGATGATTCAACCACTACTGCTCAAATGTCCAGGAAAGCTGACAAGCAACTTCAGTTTAATGGCAACACTAACTTTCTTTTTTTTTAAGACTTATTTATTCATTTTACACAAGAACCGGGGTGCAGGCCAGATGCACGGGAGGGTGAGAGGATTCACCAGTGACAGAGCAGGGAACAGAACAGGCAGACTGACGAAATACACTGCTGAGGGGAGCAGCGGGTGCGACAGGAGAGGTCTGCCGCGCCATGTGGGACCCTCACTGGCTGGCTGGGATCAAACCAGCGCTGCAGAGGCTGCAGACAGCTTCACAGCGCAGCACTCAACCGTCTGCACCACCAGGGGAGGCCCAGCAACACTAACTTTTTGCCACCCCTGCACATCTCCTCTCTGCTTTTCTGTTTATAATGAACACCTATCCTTAAAAGAAAGAATCTATGAAGTGACAAGCACACAAAATGAAAAAAGTTAAGTATTTATATGACTGTCCAAGCTTAGTCCTCAAAGACTAAGGGCTAATACCACCCCCCCCCCCAAGAAACATTACCTGTGTCATTTAAAAATTACCATGAATTTCTCTGAAGCTGCCACCTGGGGCAGGAGGGGAAAATAAACACTTTCAGACACGAAGTGGCCTAACTACCCACTGTAGTATTATTATTAAGGGTGTAGACTCAAAAGTGAAATGATACATGTTTCTAGTCTGCAGGCAAACCCTGCTTTCAACACAAGGAAAGGTGTGATAAGTAAAAAAAAATGTTCCTCACACAGAAATCATTTTGAATTGAGGGGTGCAAGGATTAGATGAATAGAGTGCTATTTACAAATTGAGAAATGCAAATGATACTTGGTTCTGTTTGGCCTTATAAAGGACTTTGAGGAAAGACTTTGGCATTGAAACTCATAGTAGGGGAAAGGCATTTAACTGTAGAATAAAATGGGCAAAAGCTGTGCTATGGATTACTGTACCCTAGGAGGAATAGGACAAGAGTTTTGATTAAGGCTGGAACCTCAGAGTTACCAATAAGCCAACAACCATTTATTGAGTGACTGCTCTGTTGGGCACCTTTCTAATGCTAGGGAAACTGAACAAGCACAAGAAGGTGAACAAGCACCTTCTTTGGGGAGGAGCACAGGGAAAATATACAACAAATGTTAATTTCAGAAACCAGTAAGTAAAGAAAATAAAGTAACAAAATAGGAGGTGCAAGGCAGACTGCTTTAACTGAAACAGTCACAAAATGATGCTAAAAGGAGTTAAACTGGAGTTGAGATCTGAAGATGAGAGTCTTGTGAAGATTTAATGTTTGGAAAGCCTTTCAGACTGTATTTAATGAAAGACAGAAAGAAGGCTAATGTGCATAAAACAGAATGAATGAGCGGGGAAATTAATGGGAAATTAGGTTAGTGAGATGGCCTGAGCCAGATTCTATAAGGCTTTCTGGAACACAGTAAAAACTTCATCTTAAGTTTAAAGGAGAGCCTCCCTGGTGGCGCAGTGGTTGAGTGCTGGGTTGCAAGGCTGCCCGCAGCCTCTGCAGCGCTGGTTCGATCCCCGGCCAAAGGGTGAGGGTCCCACATGGCGCGCAGACCTCTCCTGCCACCCGCTGCTCCCCTCAGCAGTGTACTTGTCAGTCTGTCTCTCTGCTCTCCGCTCTGGCTCTGGTGAATTCTCTTATCCTCCCGCGCTTCTGACTGTACCCGGTGCTTGTATAAATAAATAAATAAATCTTTAAAAAAAAAAGTTTAAAGAAGAGTTTCTGGAAGTTTGAAGTAGTCAAATGATAAATGTCCATATTAAACCCTCTATTGGCTGTTGCCAGGCTTTAGTTAGATAAGAATCTAAAAACATGATCTTGTTATTTCTCCTGCATTTCTTTATAAAAAAAAAAATCTTTAAAAAAAAGTCAACATCACCTTAGTTGAATTAAGAGGAAATGGTATTGTCTGCACTTTTGCTTAGGGCAAAAAAGATGAGTAAGCACACTTAGGGATAAGGTAAGCTCCAGAACCCCCATCTAGAGAGAGAGTGGGGGCGGGGAGGAGGGAATCCAGAAGGGATAGAGCCCATTGATACTTGGGCATCTTTTAATAAGGGTATTTTAAAAGAAACTGAAAGAACTTGGCCATAAATTGAACATGCAATGTAAAAGCTAATGAACACTCTAAAGAGGGATCATAACTTTTAACATTCTAGTTTTCAGTTCTTAAAAAACAAGCAAAAAAACCCTATAACTTTCAGTGACCAAAAAAAAAGTTCATTATCTTTTTGGGGGGTGAAGAGTGCAAATGAAAAGAAAATGGTGGCTGAACATAGAGAATGGAACATACATTTCAACAGACGAAAACATCATTTTCTCAGTGGGATTACTGCATTAATATTTTAACAGCTTCTACTAAATATGATTACATATAAGGTGAACTCATAAATATGTCAGATCTGATTAGTGAATGTGGAAGACAGGAAGGGGCAGATTTGTCAGCAGAAGCAAAGTTCACATTATGAATCTGATTTCTAATAACCAACAAGAAAAAGCATGTAATCAGTTCAATTTGTTTAAATAAAACTCACCAGGAAATGAACTCACAGTATATATGATTATTTAACAACTGGACACTGCCAATCTTTTTCTTTCTTTATATTTACTAATTACAGGAAAAGTAATATAAAAAAATTCATCAAAATAAAAACAATGCCCTTTGGTTATTTCTGGATTTTGAGGTAGTCGAGGGGATAGGATAGTCATTTAACATTTGTAGGTTTCAAAACTGAGGCTGTTATTTCTGTAGTGGGTTTTCTTATACAACTTTATAGCTTCCAGGGTGATAGGTTCTTTTGTTCTAAACCAAGAAACTCACAGCAGTTTTAATTTATTACTGCATTATCATAGCTACTAACTACACACACCTCCAAGGCTGGCAAACCCATTGATGTAGACAGTGCCACCTTAAAAGGGTTTTTGGATGGGTCTTAGTGACGGGAAAAAAAAGGACATAATGTTTAATTATAAGAAATGATTGAAATAGGCACAGACATACCCCGGGTGCCTCTGCACTGCAGCAAGCTCTAAACTTGTTATCGTTAATGGTTTAAATTTCACTGTGCTAATCATTTCAGGACACAAGCCTTTCTTGATAATCTAATGAATTATTCCAACATCCTTCAGCAAAAAAAAAAATCCTCCATGACAGCACTAATTACAAGACGTTTTCCCAGTGCTTATGTAAAATATGACAGAGCAGCAGCTTAGGGAATTGCAGAAAACTGCTTCTAATTTCCACTGAGAAACTGACAAACACCTCTCTTTCATCTCTCCCAGCTCTCAAGTAAGATTTAACTTTCTCATTTAGTTAATTACCGAGTGAGGATCATCATTTCCCCGGATCGGAGCGGCACAGAGCCTTTATCGTGTTAACTTGTGAACTTGATCGATGGCTGCTGCTAAAACTTAATAACTTCACCCCCTGGCAAATTGTAAGATAAATATAATAGGAGAAACTCTGACAGTAAAAACCTGCCAGAAATGAGCGCTGTGTTTATGTTTCTTTGCAGGCAGCAAAAAAACAACCGACAGCTTATTACTGGTTGCGTGTTACTTATATTTAAAAGACTCCAGGCAGTTAACTTTCTACGTACTGTTAAAACTTTACTCACAAGATGGGGAAAAATGGGAAAAAGCACCAGTAAGGCAGACTTTGAGAAGTGAGGGAAGAAGGGAAAAAAGCCAGGGAGGTTAAGGCAATAGAACATATACTGTGTATAAAATATAACATGTCATTTTGATGATACAAAATGTCCAACAAGAATAAGCAAGCATAAAATCCTTTAAAAAAAAAAAAAGCACAAAGATTTCTAGGTTTCTGATATCCTGTATGAACTATATCTGAAGAATTCAATTAACTACAGAATTCCTAGATCTCTTTTCAAAAGCCCCTGCAGCTAGAAAACCATTCACTAACTACAACACCATTTAACCCGTTATGAAACAAGTACACTATAATCAGGAAATACATAACTTTGTCAAGAATACTTCATTTAGTCTTATATTCACCTTCCACATTTAAGTTAGCCAACTCAAAGGGAAATAGTCTGAAAGTTTTTCTTTTGATCAAACAAATCTGAACTTGGAGTTTTAACATCTTACACTGTGGGAGTGTTGGTGTCTTTGAGTCCAGTGCACCATGAATTGTATACCTTTTATAATTAATAGTACACCAAGGACAACAGACAAAATATAACAATGAGGTCTAACAACTGAATTGCTACTAACCAATGCCAGTCCCCTCAGTCCTCTAAGACTGAGGAACACAACTATATATAAATTTCCACATTGACTACACTGTGTACAAATATAAAAAATAAAATATGAACTAAAATTGGGCTGGGTAGAGAAAGGCAGAAAAGATCGTATGGGACGACTTAGATTTTAAGCTTAACTTGTCATACTGTATTTAATATTCAATATATGCTATGATAGCACCAACAGCTAAAGGCTTTATGGTGCAGTCTGAGAGGGTCACCATCTTGAAAGTATTTAGAAAGCTGAGTATCAAAATAGCAAACCACATTCATATTCACTAGAGGACCAAATATGATTCCTCATTTTGATTTGGTTTTACTTTTGTTGAATAAGAATCTAGTGAAGCAAAGAATGATTAATTGATTTTTTTTAAAAAAAACTTTATCACACACATTTTAGAAAATATGAAAAACACAGATGCACAAATAACATAAAAATTGTCCACTGTTTCTACCATTAACAAATAAACAATGTTCACATTTTAATGAGTATATAGCTTTTAGGCCTTTAAAAAAAGTGCAATTTGTCAATTATTTGATGTATGTGGGGGCCGTGGGTGGTGTTTCTATGTCATCTAGAAGTTTTTTTTTTGTTTGTTTATAACATCAAATCAGAGCAGGCAAATTTTATCTTATTTGCTGAACATCTTAGAAGTCACCCCCCACCCCCCACCCCCATTCCAGAGGATACATAGTTACAGATGACTGTGACTATGGAAAGGAGTGAAAAAGGAAGAGAAGTACAGAGGGGAAAATGGCAAAGACGCAGGCAGGGAGAGGGAAGCAGAAGGGGGCAGAGAGACAGGAAAGATAGACTGGGTGAAATGATAAAAGGGGAGAGGAATGACAAGATCATGTGGCTGGGGGGCAAGCAGAGTGGGGACTTGGGACGAGTAGGTAAAGATAAGACAAAGTAGGGAAGGATCAGCAAGAGTAGGGAGAGAGGGAGGAGAAATGAGGGGAGCTATGGAGGTGAGATAAATGGGGAATCGAGAAGAGATGGACAGAGATGAGGGAGAAAAGAATAAATATAACCAAATGCAAAGGGACCTAGCATTACCAAGCTCACCTGCTCCAAGAAAAGCAATATGTTTGTTGGACAAACAGGTCCTCTCTCACACAATAAACAATAAACATCAAGAGGGAGAAGAAATGAAAAACTATTTTCCTAAACCACTACTTAATGTTTGAGGCAGAGAGTAATAAAGTTTAATTATCTGGAATCTGGCTGCTCTTTCTTGTGTCACTTCCCCAGATAGAGGTTGCTTATCTGGATGTTAAATGTTAATATAACTAAAATAAAATTTCTTTAATAGAGAAAGTTTAAACTAAGAGTCTTCTCCCTCATATCCTCCCTCTATTTTAGCATTAGAAAGTTAAGTTATACCATAAATAACAGGGAATGATGGAGGTAATGGTTGCCAGAGAAAAACAGAGACACACTTAAAATTAAAAAGTACACGGGAAAAATAGTCAGTTTTAAATAAGAAGGAAAAAAAACTACCCTCTTCCTCTTAGTGCTCTAATCTTTACATTTTTGTGTCTAATAAAAAGGTCACAATTACTTGGTAAAACTCACTCCTGAAGAAAGTCTCTGAGAAGCTGTATCTAAAACCTGGATTAGGAAAATAGAAGGGTTTTTTATTGTTGTTGGTTTTTTTTTTTGGATGGAATCTCAAGAAGCCAACTCAGCTTTCTAGAAGAAATTCAACTCTTTCCAAATGCTTGTTAATGCATGTTAAATGCAGCAAGAAATAATCCTATGAGGCAGCAGCACAGGCCTCTCTTAGCTGCAGTGAATGAAGTAAATGACTTGTAACTTCTGGAAGACTTGGTTATCTGCAGGTAAAACTTTAATAACCCTCGGTGCATCAAGGGACTAAAGACATTTCTCTCTGGAATACTTGGGTAATTGTTTTCTTAATTTATCCAGGAGAAGCTTAGTTTGGATGTAGCATCTGTTTTTTTTTTTTGTTTGTTTGTTTTGTTGTTGTTAGCAGAGTTGATCAAAATCACTTGCTCAGCTTCACAAAAGTTAGTAGAATACAGACTAAATTTCAAAATGCAGTTGTTACGTAAAGTGTAGTTTTTCTAAAATGAAATTCTGGCCCTTTCTCTATTTTAATGACAATGAAATGCCAAGTGAACAACTAAGACTAAATATAGAAGACCAAGTACTGCTATGTATAGATTGGTAAATATTTTCTATAGTCAAAGCCTCCATGAGCACCAAGACCACAGTGCTACACTGTGAACATATGAAGCCAGTTCAAATGTTCTGAGGGAGATAATAGAATAGAATAGAAAAAAAAAATAACACCATGGTATGGCACTGACTGTATTCAAGCCCATCATTTACCTGATATGTGACCTTGCATAAGTTATTTAACCTCTCTGTACCTCCATTTCCTCATCTGTAAAATGGTGATTTTTACAGTACTAAACTAGAAAAGTTACTATTAGCATAAAAACAAGACAATACATGTACAGTCAGTTAGAGGAATGTCTAGCATATAGTAAGGGCATTCACTGTCATTATGCTTTTAATTAGAGAGAACTGTAGTGTACACGGTTGCTGAAAGTAATTAGCTTATTAATACTTCATTTAATATAGTCTTCTTGCTTTTACAATACTTTTATGACCAGAAACCTTCACTTTCAAACTAGATTTTAACTCTGAAGGACCAAAATTATGACATAAGTCTTTCCTATCTACATAGGAGCAGTTTAAAGATATTTGGTAAACTGAATTTTTAATCCAAACTAATGTAAAGAGTGGATATTCCTTTGGGGAGTACTGTGGTAAACTGTTTTGTGGTATAAACATACTTGAAGTCCTCTCCTCTAAGCAATAAGGATGCTTCTATCACTACATTGATACTTTGTCCATGAGTACTCTAACTTGGCCATCTTCATTGTTTTCTAAGATTAATTTCATGATTTTTGTAATAAGATGTGTAAAATATTACTGTACAAAAATTAACAAAGTAAAACTGAATTTCCAAAAAGAGTGATGATTGACGTAAGTTATTATTTCCATTGCATTTTAACAATTGGAGACAGAAAAGGAAAAAAGGCAGAACTTGAAATTTGTTCTATAATATGGAATAAAAGACATTTGTACATTGATTTTTTTTTCATTTTTAATATTTCAGAGCAATTACCAACACATATTTCTAAAACATAAAATTTAGCGAGGGAACAACAGTAAGGAAACTATAGATGGTAACAAGACTCTTGATGCCAGTACTCTAATTTTTGAAATCCACTTCACTGGTTTCCACCAAAAAGTTAACCTCCTATAGGGTACAGATACATTTTGCTTCCTTCATACTTTGTACTTTGTTTTAGTAATCAGCAAAGACAGAGCGGAGCAAAGACAGAGCAAAGTCAGGGCAGAAACCAGCTGTCATTAGCACCCATCTTCCTTTCTCTCAAAAATTGGCATAACAACTATTATACCTTGTGATTTTGTCTGGAGGTTATTTATATTTCCTCTACATGGGCACAATTTTTGTGGGGTTTCAAGAGCTAGAGATGAAAGATTTTTGGTGTTTCTGAGGAAAGACTAAATTTTGAAGAACATGAAATATTTTCTTTTTCAGATTGTGACAAACTTCCACCAGGCATCTTGTGTGTATATCTGTTGGGAGTTCAGGTGGGATTAATAAAATGAAAATCAGGAAGACAGTGACTTCCGGAATGTTCATGCACTTGATTAAGAAATAGGAACTATGTCCTTTCTTTGAAGAATGTAGTTTTTCATGAAGCATGAAATGGCTTCTGCAAAGACATTTCCTGGGCAAATCAATAAAATTTGAGAAAAAATATAAAGCCCCTTATGAAAGAAAAAAAAAGACATCTTGCTTTACTATCAACCTTTTTATTTTATCTGGGTGTGGCTTAAGCTGACATGGAGCACTGTAAGTATGAAACCCAAGGGCAGCAACTTTTTCCATGAAATTTTTCTATGTTGAACATTCTGAAGTTACTCTATTTCTGTTTAAGAAATACATTTGGAAACAAACTAATTTGAAAAAATTTTTTATAGTTGCCACAATGTAAACAGCCTCACAACAAAAGTGAAGCAGCTTGATGGCCCAGTCCCACCACTAACTAGCTAAGCGATCCTGGGCATGTCTCCACTGCCATGGTTCTCATCTGTAAAATGAGGGGGTGACTGGATAATCTGAGATTCAGCTTAGCTTTTATATTTATGAGTTTATGATTCAGCATTTTCTTACTACAAGACTAACATAATACAGTTGAAGTATATATGTCAAGTGAAAAGAGAAATACTCTTCATAATATTATTTGGGCAAGCAATATATTCTAAAATTCCAAAAGTCAAATTTTTCTGCAAAAATTGAGTTTTAAATGAGAACAAAAGCTACAATTCTGAGTGACATGTATACATGTAATATTACTATTCTCTGACTTTTCTGCATGCTAAAACATTCCATAATTGAGAATCTAAAACTTTAAGAGTTTTAATTTACTATTCTTATGGATGACACCAGGTTCTAACACCCTAATAATATCTTCTTGAAGTTTTATCGCAATATACCTCATTTCATTCAAATTTACTTTTATTTTCCCATTCATCACTCTCTATAGTTTGTAGTATTTAAGAAAAGGTTTTCTACGAAACTGTCAATAAATTAATATGCCTATCTATTAAATCCCTTTACTTCACATGAAGGCAAAAATTATATCAATTTAATACACCAACTTATCTTATTTAGGACCAAATCAAAGTAGAATGACTACATGAAAAGTCTGAAAATAGATATGAAAAACCTACTGGGATCCTCCTAATACATTATCAAGGTTATAGTGTCCATGATCAAATGGCTTCTATTCTCTGCCAGTTTAATTTTCAGCATTATAGCTTACAGTTTGCTTAGAGACCTTTTTCTTTCAGATTCCAATGACTATTAAGTGTTTTCAGGGTCAAGGTGGCATATTAGCTACTGAAATAAATAAATGAACATAGAAAGAACTAGACCTCAATTTCTACTTGAAAGATTATGTTCACTGGAAGATACAAACAGAATTCGTGGTGCCATTTTCCATGGTATTTTTTTGAGTGAGCAACCTAGGGCCCTACACATTTTAAGTAAGGCTGGAAATGATAATTGAATGGATATGTACTAGGAGAGTAGCAATGACAATGTGGAATGGGGCTGGGAAGATGACAGATTCAAGACATTTTGGAAAATATATCCTTAGTGATAATAATATTCTGGGCATTACTTATCGAGAAAGTAAAATAATTATTTTAAGGGTACTACTACAAAGTGTCAGACAAGTCTAGGTTCAAGTTTGGTGTCTCTCCATATAAACCATGTAGGTTTGAGCAAGGTAGTTATCCTTTTCAAGTCTCGTTGTTTTTTTTTTTTTAACTTGCAAAGGGGAATACTATTACTTATTTCCAAGGGTAGTCAAAAAGAAATAGGAGATGCACAGATGTGCCACATAAATGTTCAATAAAGGTAGCTATTATTGTTTGCTAGTATGTAGAAACCATTTTGGCAATTCAGGCTATATCAAGACTTATCCACCAAACCTTAAAGTTTGAACTGAAACTACACACAAAATTCCTCATCAAGGGTAATTATAAATTTGAGTATTAAAAAAATGCTAACTTGTTTGGTTATCATTAGCTGATTAGGGATTATTGGGGATAGAAGTGTGATGAAAAGAATGCAGCTTTAAGTTGCGATTTAGATTACCAGAGCAGTTCCTTAGAGCTAAGGTTCAATGGTGATTGATGAAAGCAGAAGTTAGAAACTACAAGTTAGAGAATTTTTGTGTTCCCTGAGTTATCGCACTTAAAAAAAATACATTGAGGCTTTCCACATGCAAGTGCATCTGTGTCACAGAGATGTAAGTATTGACAAGTTGATTCTAAAACTTTATGGAAATGCAAACGGGCCAAGAATAACCAAGCTAATATTGAGGAATAACAACAAAGTTGGAGGGCTTGCTAGCAGAGTTGCAGATCTGAAAAAGTCGCATACATACAGGATCATGTACTTTTATGACAAAGGGAACAATGAAGCATAGTGGGAAATACCGACTTTAACAAATGGTGCTGGGGCATCTGAATATCACATTAAAAAAAGGGGGGGGGGGAACTCTCACTTCTACCTAACATCACACACAAAAATCAAATGGCTTGTAGATCTAAATGTGAAAGGAAAAACAATAAAAATTTTAGAAGGAAACATGAGTCTCTTCATGACTTGTATTAGGCATAGATTTCTTAATGTAAAAATTCTATATAAAAGAAATATTGAGAACTGATCTACATTAAAATTAAGAACCTCTGTATATCAATAGACTTCACTTACATAGGCAAATCACAGGGTAGAAAAGAATATTTGCAACATTTATGTCAGAGAAGAGACTGGTGTCTAGAATTTATAAAGAACTTCTTTCTAGTTAAGAAAAAATACATAAAACCTAAAAGAAAAATGGGCAAATACTTGAACAGGCACTTCCTATCTAAATGGTCAATCAACATATAAAAAGATGCTCAATTTTGAGTGTTAAGGGAAATTTAAATTAAAAACCATAATGTGAAAACAATGTGAATATACTTATTCTTGACACTACTGAACCATACATTTAAAAACAGTTAAGATAAGTTACATTTTATGTTTTAAGGTTTTTTAAAACCACAATCAAAACAAAACAAAATAACAGCATGATACTATTACACACAAACAAGATGTTAGAAATGAAAAAAAAAACAAGAACAAGTGCTGGTTAGTGAGGAAATGAATAATGGAATGCTCATTCACTGCTAGTGAGTATAAATTGGTACCACCAGTTTGGAAATTCCAATCCTCCTCCTACTTACATACCCAGTACAACATGCATCCATTGTGCATATTCACCAAAAGATACACAAAGTTTTTTTGGTAGTTACTAAAATTTGAAAGCAGTTTAAACGGTCATTTATAGTAAAATGTGTAAATAAATCACAACTGTAAGTAACAATATGACTCACAAAAACATGTTGAGTGAAATAAGTCAGATATTAAAGAATATGCACTAAATGATTTCATTTATATTAATAATTCCATTCATATAGTCTATTTGATTATATTTAAAAAAAAAAAACCCTCTGCTCCATTTATATGGGGCAAAATGACTAACACACAATGTTAGAAGTGAAGATAATGGTTACTACCCTTTGGGATGGGAGTGACAAAGAGGGCAGGAATGGGCTTCTGTTAATGTTTCTCTTCTTTCTTTAAAAAAAAAAAAAAAAAAAAAAAAAACAACACAACAGGGCCTCCCCAGTGGCGCAGCGGTTGTGCGCTGGGTTGCGAAGCTGCCCGCAGCCTCTGCAGCGCCAGTTCGATCCCTGGCTGCTCCCTGGCCACCTCCACCGGAGGAGGGTCCCACATGGTGCCCGCTGCTCCCCTCAGCAGTGTATTTCGGTCCTTCTGCCTGCTCCGCTCCCCGCTCTGGCTCTGATGAATTCACTCACCCTCCCACGCTTCTGACTGTACCCAGTGTGTGTATAAATAAATTATCTTAAAAAAAAAAATCACGTATTAAAAAAAACCCAAAAAACCAACAACCACAGGGCCTCCCTGGTGGCGCAGGCGGTTGAGCACCCCGCTGTGAAGCTGTCCGCAGCCTCTGCAGCATGGGTTCGATTCCATCTGGCCGGCGAGATCCCACATGGCGAAGCAGACCTCTCCTGTCTCGCCTGCTGCTCCCCTCAGCAGTGTATTTCTTCAGTCTACCTGTTCTGTTCCCCGCTCTGTCTGGTGAATCCTCCCATCCTCCTGCTCATCTGGCCTGTACCTGGGTTCTTATATAAAAATAAATAAATCTTTTTAAAAAAAACCCAAAAAACCAACAAACAAAACCTCAGGGATGGTTACACAGGTGTGTTCACTTAGTGTAAATTTACTATGCCAAATTCAGGTTCTCCTGAATATTGTACTAGAATGGGGATGATTACGTTCATAAAGAGAAGGATGAATAAAGTTTTGCTTTGTCACTGATAGACAATCCTAGCCATTTTTTTCTAATATAAAGAAGCAGGGAGTTCTAATAAAAAAGATATAAATTTTTTGTCATGAAGAGCTTTAGCCTCTCTCTTCACTTGCGACCCTATGGCCATATACAGACAATTGTTCCCTTATGCCACTACTCTGAACAAGGTTAGAGCTCCCTCTAGCACTTTTAACTAAGGAAAACACCACAGTCCCTTACAGAGCCGACACAGTTTGGTGCTGCCCACAGTTAAATGCAATATGGTGATTTTTATTTTTAATTTGCTTTAATTGTTGCTATGATATGAATAATTAATAGGCTGCCTAAGCCAGTTTTGTAAAGTTCACAATACAGAAAGCCAGGAGAGAAATATCTACTTAGAAAGGAGGCTTAAAAATGGTTATAACTGCTATAATATTACAGAATTCAGAATATTTATTCATGATTTGTGGCAACATTATGTCTCACCAACAAAGAAACATGCTACCAAGCACTTTCTACTAAAAAATTCTTCTAGTCTTCCTGTTGTTTTTCCTCTCTCTCCATAGCTGCATTACCATTGTACCTATAGTACCCTAAAGACCAAAGTAGGTCACTGTTAAGAGAACCTTGCTCTACTGGTGGAGAACACTGGTTTTAAACACTTATAGTTACTTCCATTCTGAAACAAGTATTTATTAGTAAATGCCCCCTCCCCGATAATAGAGACCTATTCAAATTGAACCTTGTATTCTTTTTCCATGCCTATAAATTCCCTTTGCCACAGACACCTTAACCATTGGAAATTATGATATTAGTGCTTCCACCGAGCAACATCTAGTTTGCATTTGGATATCACCAGAAAATATAGTTTAAATGAGATACTGTAATCCTATGAGATCTAGACAGAATTTGAAAAGGCTTGAAAAGTTTTATAATAGGCACAATCATCTGGAATGCAGCCAGGAATTAAAAGGGCTTCATTTTTCATTGATGGATTTCAAATCTTCCCCACTCAAAGAAACACTGCTTTTTAACACTCTTGTTAAAACTAATACAAATATAAAATCGGCTAATAAATTAAGTTCTTTGAATCAAGGGGGGGAATGAGAGAATAAAATGAAGAGAATAGGGCCTCCCCAGTGGCACAGCGGGTTGAGCACAGCACTGTGAAGCTGTCCGCAGCCTCTGTAGCACTGGTTTGATTCCCGGCTAGCCAGGGAGAAACCCACATGGCGCAGCAGACCTCTCCAGCCTCGCCCGCTGCTCCCTTCAGCAGTGTGCAGACAGAACAGTCTGTCTGCCTGTTCTGCTCCCCGCTCTGTCTCTGGTGAATTCTCTCACCCTCCCTGCACCTCTGGCCTGTACCCCAGTTCTGCATAAATAAATAAATCTTAAAAAAATAAATAAATAAAATGAAGAAAATATAAAAAGTAACCTTAAAAGTAAATTCTAAAAATAGGGGCCTCGCTTGTTTCACAGGGATTAAAGTCTCAGCGCTATCAAGTGACTGCTAGCCACTGTGGCATGAGTTTAATCCCCAGTCAGGGAGCTAACATGGCGCAGCAGACCTCTCCAGTCTCACCCACTGCTCCCCTCAGCAGTGTATTTCAGTAGATCTGCCTGTTCTGCTCCCCACTCTGCCTCTTGTGAATCCTCTCACTCCCCACACCTCTGGCCTACACCCCAGCTCTCGTATGCATAAATAAATAAATCTTTTTTTAAAAAGTAAATTCTAAAAATATTTGTGGAGATTATTATTACTGATTCTGCTTTCTAAAATTAAGAAACTATATATATTTTTTTGGCCTCCCTGGTGGTGCAAAGGTTGAGACGCAATCTGTGAAGCTATCCACAGCTACTGCAGCACGAGTTCGACTCCCGGCCAGCCAGGGAGCAACCCACATGGCACAGCAGACCTCTCCTGACTTGCCCACTGCTCCCCTTAGCAGTGTACTTTGGTCATTCTGCCTGTTCTGTTACCCACTCTGTCTCTGGTGAATCCTCTCACCCTCCCCCCTGACACCTCTGGCCCACACCCCAGCTCTTGTATGCATAAATAAATAAATCTTTCAAAAAAAAAAAATTTAAAGTCTTCATTTAAAAAAAAAAGAAACTATATTTTTGAGTTATAATATAAAATTAACATTGCCATCAACCCTTTTTTTTTTTAAAGGATGAGGGTTCCTCAAAAAGTAAATTCATAATTAAAGACAATTTTATAATTTTTCAGGTAAAGTTTTTTTTTTTTAAGATTTATTTATTCATTTATACAAGAACTGGGGCACAGGCCAGATGCGCAGGAGGGTGAGAGGATTCTCAGAATGGGGAACAGAACAGGCAGACTGATGAAATACACTGCTGAGAGGAGCAGCGGAGAGACAGGAGAGGTCTGCTGCACCATGTGGGACCCTCGCCCGCTGGCCCGGGATTGAACCGGTGCTGCGGAAGCTGCAGACAGCTTCACAGCACTGCGCTCAACCGCCTGCGCCACCAGGGGAGGCCCATTCAGGTAAAGTTTTACCTTTTTTTTTTTTTTTTGCATTCTAAATGGAGATAACAAGTCAGTACAACTTCCTCTCTCATGCTCTGGTTATGCACAAGCATCCTCTGTATGCCATGGACATCAGTCCTGGCCCTTTCCTGCATGTACCATGGAGCCATAATGCCAACTCACCATTTGGTTTGGTTTTGCATTGTATCTGCTGGTCACAAAAACATGGCCACCATTCATTCCAAGGGCAGCTCAAACTAGGGGGGAAATATTATGTGAAAACAGTGATTCATGGGGCCTCCCTGGTGGCTCAGCGGTTGAGCGCTGGGTTGCGAAGCTGCCCGCAGCCTCTGCAGCGCCGGTTCGAGCCCCGGCTGCTCCCCGGCCACCAGAGGAGGGTCCCACATGGCGCGCAGACCTCTCCTGCCGCCCGCTGCTCCCCTCAGCAGTGTACTTCAGTCCTTCTGCCTGCTCTGCTCCCCGCTCTGGCTCTGGTGGATTCTCTCACCCTCCCATGCTTCTGACTGTACCCAGTGCTGGTATAAATAAATAAATAAATAAATCTTTAAAAAACAAACAAACAAAAAAAAAAACAACAGTGATTCATGAACCTGCAGAGAGCCTCAATCACAAAGTTGTGTTTTTCCTATGAGAGGATTCACTGCTTTTCTTTCAGTTCACCTAGTATCTGTTGGGAGTTGTATATCACAAGGAGGAGAGAGCTAAATTAACACAACAGTAAAGCTACTTGATGCTGCCTCTTGGTTTCCCCTCTTCACTCTGTTTTGTGTCATCCAAAGGCTTCAGAACCCTAGCATTAATTAAGCAACAGTTTTATTACACACAATCAAAGCTTGAAAAGAAAAGCCTAACAGACAATAAGAGATTACAAGGTTCAATGAACAGTTTTACTTTTTTTGTGGTTGCTAATTGAATATTTTTAATTTTTATCATCTCATATGGAATGCTGAGAAGGATAATACTGCAAGTGCATAAGAATATATCCTAAAATGTATCACTGTATCATGATTTTACATTACCAATTTGTACTGGCTACTTATTAGTAAATTGTTAACATTTATAGGTGCTATAGAGATCTTTTTAGATAATCCCCCATTTGCTACATTTTACCCTAGTTTCTATGTACTAAAATTCACAAAATACAGTGAGTGATTCAAAGTACACAGTGATGGGGTCAATTTGGATTCAAATTTCAGTTTTGTAACATACCTACCTCAAGTGATCGTTTATTTTCATGTAAAATGTGGCTGTATACTTAGACTGCCATGAGGATTTTAGTGAGAATGTATGATAAAACCTCTAGACCAGTTTCCAGCACACTGTAAACATTCAATAAATAATGGAGCAAATGGCTGTCAAATTTGATGATACAATCTCTGGGTTTTTTAATACTTTCAAAATATATTTGATACATTTTTGGTTTAGATGTCAGAGTCAGCAAACATAATTTGAAAATCTATCTTCTGCAAGTGAAAATCAGCCCTATTCAAACTCTTCAATTAAGGTAACTTACTTTTACATACAATTTACCTTTCATACATAACCTGTATATATACTTTTAATTGAGGGGAAGCAGAAAGCAAATAATTTAAATCTCAAACATTTGAATAAATGATAGTATTAATAAATGATAAATGATAGTATTAATTAATGATAGTATTAATTGGCAATCAACAGTAACCTAAACAGTTGACTTAAAAATTACTTATATGATTCTCACTTAGAATTTATTCTTACTGCACTTTTCATGTTATAATGGCTCCTAAAATGTCCATGGCTCCTAAAATGTCCCAGGCTAGATATATTCAAGTTTACATTACTGAGTATCCAAATCTTTGCAAAGTATCCCCTATCAACAAAACAATCACTGCAATGGAATCTACTTGTAACCTGAATACATGTGGTATCTATACCTACAATAGTTGTATTTCTCGAACCTACCTCTTCTCCTGAAGTATTACACAAAGGAAAATAAGACTCCTTCAATCTATCAATTTTAAAGTCTAAAATGACATCACACTAGTTCTATTGTGTGTGTGTGTGTATGAGAGAGAGAGAGAGAGAGAGAGAGAGAGAGAGAGAGAGAGAGAGAGAGTGTGTGTGTGTGAAGATTTAAGGGAATGGATTTTTTAAGTTTCCTAATTAAATTGGCAGGTTTGTAAGTATTCCAGTTACAACAATAAGAGAACACACAAACTAAAAATGAACCTCACACATAAGATGTAAATAAAGCCACTCTTTAGGTTGCCCATTAATCCACAAGTGGCATATTCATCTTATTTACAGTATCATACCCCCTGCCATGATATTCCATTACAGAGTCACGCTACACACTTCATAGTTAACACTGCAGGAACCATCTCTTTTTAAACATGGTTTTCTTTCTATATTTCCTTTTTGCCTTTCCCCCAGGTTTTGAAAAAAAAAAATCTTTTAAAATTAAATCTCTTTTGCTATAAGATATTCCAAGAAAATGCAGATAAAGTTAGGAAGTGATGTTTGAGGTGTAAAACATAATTAAATTTATGTTCATTCTTCTAGAAATATTTCAACATTACTGTTTGTTAATATATGCTTATGTGGTAAATCCTGACATAGATGGCAGGATGAGATCTGTATTCCAAAACAACTTTTTATTTTTTAAATTTCAATTTTTATTGAAGTAACAGTGGTTCATAACATTACATAGGACTCTGGTATATAGCTTTACAAATTTTTTTTTTATTTTTTAAAATTTATTTTTCTGTAGAAGAACAGGGGTGTAGGCCAGAGTTGTGGGGGTGAGAGGATTCACCAGAGACAGTGTGGGGAGCAGCAGGCAAGACAGTAGAGGTCTGCTGCACCATATGGGGGTTAACTCCCTAGCTAGGAATTGAACTCAGGCTGTGGTCATAGCGCTGAAACTTAACCCCTGGCCATCAGGGAGGCCCCTACAGCATTATAATTTGACATCTGTATATACTACATTATGATTACCACCAAAAGTGTAATTTCCATCCTCCACCATACAACTGATCCCCTTTACTCGACTTATCCCTCCTGCCCCCCACCTTTCCTCTTCTCCTCTGGTGAGCACCATTTTATTTCTATAATCTAAAAGTTTGTTTCTGCCAAACAACTTCTAAAACAATTACTAAGATATGAGTCACTACCTTTACCTAGCTGTGTAAGAGTCATAGTGTACCATTCGTTTTATATGTAGGAAATAGAAAGTGAAGTAGAGATGTCATTTTAGATCCTTCGAAGACCCATGTCTTTGAAGGTAGGTAATTATAATTGAGTAAGCATTTATTTAGTAATACTTTCATAACTGCACAATTTATTTTAATAAGTAACAAATGCACATGGTAGGCAATAGATATCCCTTCCACGATCCCCAGTCTCCAACTTACCTTCTTCAAAGGCAAATTGTATGACTGGTTTCTTTGGTTGAGTAAGCATTTAAAGTCACATAACAGAATTATGATTCAGTAACCCAGAATAGATATAATTACATTTTCTGAATATACTACTTGGCTTAGTTCAGTCAGAATAAGATACTTTACAAATAGTAAAGGGGTGGGGAGAGGTGAGAAAGATGAAGAAATATTTGCTAGATGTCAAATGTGCTACAGAAATCCAATAGATAAAAGTTAGAAATGTTTCTTGGTGTGAAGTCAAATACAATGGTTGGGGAAGACACACAGGGTCTCCAAATACTTGGAAGGCAACATGGATAGTAAAATAAGGACTCTGAAGTCAGAGAGATCTGAGTTTAAAACTTGACTGTACAACATAGAGATATGAAAAGTTAGGGAAGGTTTAACTTCACTAAGCTTTAGGTTCCTTATCTGTAAAATAGGGGTAATACAATTCACCTCATAGGTTCACATTAGAACATTAGAACTGAAGTAGATAATGGAGCTAGCTATCACTATAGGGCTTAAATACTGAGTGCTAATAAATATTAATGTAGGGCCTCCCCGGTGGCGCAGCGGTTGAGCGCTGGGTTGCGAAGCTGCCCGCAGCCTCTGCAGCGCCGGTTTGATCCCCGGCTGCTCCCCGGCTGCTCTGCGTCCCACATGGCACGCAGACCTCCCCTGCCGCCCGCAGCTCCCCTCAGCAGTGTCCTTCGGTCCTTCTGCCTGCTCTGCTCCCCGCTCTGGCTCTGGTGAATTCTCTCACCCTCCCGTGCTTCTGACTGTACCCAGTGCATGTATAAACGAACAAACAAACAAACAAACAAATAAATAAATAAAACATGCCTCTATTAAAAAATAAATAAATAAAAATTAAAAAAAAATATTAATGTATTCTCTCTCTTCAAACTTTTTGGTACAAAGTTGGAAAAGGAAAAAAGATAGAGGTCTTCCATTCTAAAGATATATGGGAAAGAAAATGGAAATTTTCCAATTACATTTTTAGGAACATCTTCAAAACTAAAAATCAGGGGCAAGAGATGTGGGGAAATAGAAAGAATTAGTGACTAGCATAGCCTCAGAGATTTGACTATTTCCAGACTTAAAAAGTTTAAATACATAAGGACTAGACTAATGAAAATTTCTCTAAAATGAGGTCTATTGGTGAAGTTGGGATTAGTAGATTTTAGGTGACTTGGTTACTCTTGCTTTATTAGAAAATTAGAAAGGAGTTTCTTAAGTCATTCAGCTTGTTAGGCATTTCTGTAAATACTAGCATAAACAAAATAAAGATGCCTTCAGAAAGAGGAGATCTATTTTAACACTGATCTAAAAAAGCAAATTACAACTGGAAAAGAACTCTAATGGTAAGCAAGTATGACTATTGGCAAGACTATTAAGTCAGGTGGAATTCCAGTATCATAGGAAATAGAGGAAATACAATTTATTTTGGTAGACATGTGAATATTGGGATAGTCATTTAAATTCAGTGTTCATTTGCTTTAACAAGCTGAAGTCAGGATATAAAATTTTACATGTATGAATCCTGAGCTCACGCATATAGAAAGGTTCAAAGGGAGAGCTCGGGTTTCGCCAGCTTTGTAAGTGATCTGTTTATACCATATGACTAAGAACATATTTGTTCATGGGCTGCTTATGTGCCCAGGCTTCTGAAACTGTCAAAGTAGGAGAGAGGAGAATGAACAGTCACAAAAATCCATAAAAGCTATAAGAATAAAAAATTTGTCTTCCAGAGTAGGGAATGCAGAAAAGTATAATGCAAACTTCTAACAATAGGTTTTGAAATATTAATGTGAACAATAGCACTATTCTCGTAGAGTGTTAGGGGGAAAGTCCCAGAGACTACTTAGTGTAAAGTCACTAATGCTAAAATACTGATAAATATACATCTAAATGAGTATTTTAGGTAAAGTTCACTATCAGTCTAAAAATAAAATAAAAATCAGGTTTCTGACAGAATTCCAAGAGCTGTGTTGAAGAATTTTGGAGATAAAAAGAGTAGGGAACTAGGTCCTAGGGGAAGGTGAAGTGCCTTTGTTCTGTTATTTCTGTATAGAGGTATAGCAGTGGACTTACATTCTATAAATATAGTATCTTAGGACGGCAAAGCTATAACCATTAGTTAGACATTAACTATGAAAAGAAAAGATCACCTTATATCCAACCTGAATATTTCTTTTTTTTTTTTAATTTTTTTTAAAAAGAGATTTATTTATTTATATAAGAACCAGGGTACAGACCAGATGTGCAGTAGGGTGAGAGGATTCACCAGAGACAGAGCAGAGAACAGAACAGGCAGACTGACGAAATACACTGCTGAGGGGAGCAGCGGGCGAGACAGGAAAGGTCTGCTGCGCCATGTGGGTTTCTCCCCAGCCGGCCAGGATTGAACCTGCGCTGCTGACAGCTTCATAGTGCGGTGCTCAGCTGCCTGTGCCACCAGATAGGCCCTAACCCGAATATTTCATACCATGAAGTTCTTTTCTGATTCTGTACTCAGTTGGTTCCTGAAAACTGACTTGTATAAATTCTCACAAATTTATTTTAAATAAATGCCTAAGCCAACAAGCTGTTAACATCAAGAAAACATTTATTTTATATATCTTCAAAAGATATCCAAATTCATTGACATAACCTGTATAATATTACTTGCGTCACCAAAGGTTAAGGTATAAAGACTAAAATACTACATGCACATCCTGATGATTTTATATACTTTTCCAAAGTTTAAAGTCTAACAAAGGTACTTCACCTGTTTTCAGAATTGATTTATTTGGCAGAGAAAATCTGGCTCCTTAATGTCTTCCATAGCCTTATAACATATTTTCTAATACTACAGGGATGATTACCAAGGTTATAATTTTAGTATAACTTTAAATGGATGAATCAGCCTTTAGTCTCAGTTACGGCATAGATTTTCATCCCATCTTCCTGTTATAAACACCACACTTCATTGATATTCAATTTTCAATTATATAAATTGAAATAACACAATCCCTAACACTGAGAAGTCAATGGTATAGAGGGAGGAAAAAATAGTAAATTTCCTAATAAAATCAGGAAAGGAATATAATTTAAATATGCCATAGTTTATTACCTAGATTTTGCTCCTCTTTTAAACAACCCCAAGTGACATAAGTGCTCAAACAAGAAAACTCTCATGCTACTTCCAAGGAAACTCTAACTTGGAGAGGTAGAACAGTAGGGATTGATAAGTCAAAGCTTTTAAAAATTTCTTTGGTTTGCTGATTTTTAAAATGCATAGTACAATGCCAAAGACTGTGTAAGTAATCAAAATCCTAAATAACCATTGTAGAATTATAGCTATACATCAACCGTATTTGTGATGTTATTTTAAAAAGCAGATAGCATCTCTATCAAACAGCTCTAGAATGGAAATACACTGTCTACAGCATTGAAGTGTAACATAAAACCCACAGATTCTTTTTATTTTCCTCTTCAGGAATTGTGCCTGGCCCAGTGCAGCTATGGTACTCTGCCTTCATCACTCCCTCCATTTCCAGTCTTGCTAATTAAAAGGTTGATCACAGAACAATGCTCTTCTCATTAATTTCAGTGTTCCGATTGGGCAGGATCCCTGCTTACCCCACCTGATCTTTTCACACTGCTGAAGTTAATGTGACAGGAGCCCGAAGATGGATTACCTGCTGCCATATTGCCCATCGCCTCCAATCAGGAGCTATCTGTGTAAACTGATTGTTCTAATTTGCTCTCATTATTTTTACAATATCAGGAGAAAATAACGCACACAGCTCACTGTCAAAGCCATGAAAATCAGCCATTAGTTAAACCCAGACACTGAGTGGCTTTATTAGAGGCACTGCAGCTTATTGATGTAGCTCTAGTCAAACAAGGCAGCATTTGGTTCAGAAGATGTTTTTACGGAAAGCAAATATTTATTGTAATAATACCCACGACAATATGATATTTTGAAGAATCCTGTTCTTATCTCAGAAGCTGAGTCTTGACACAAATTAACAACAATAAAGAGTTGGGTTGGCATAAGAAAGTTGATAACATTTAATACACACTCAGTAGCATGAAAATATGTCTACTAATTCAAATCTATGAGTACTCTTCACCTTTTACATACCTCATATAAATAAGAAACTCTATTCTGTGACTAAAAACTCTCATCAATCAATAAATAATGGATTCTGTTTTGCTCTACAGTACAACAAATATTTTTCCAAAACAGAAATTTTATGACTTAGGAATAAAAATTATTTCTGTAATTATCATACAGGTATAGTTTTAAATAAGAAAAACTATATTTTTGTACAACATACGTAGTCAACAAGAAAGATTACTAATCCTAACATCATACATATTCATACTATATCTCAGAATTGGAAAATGAGCCGGATAGTAAAGTCAGCTAAGCAAACAACAAGCTAGGTTTTTAAACCCTTCAATGAGAGATGGTTTCCTAAAGCCAAAGGCAGAACTCTGCAAAAAGGTTTGATACTCAATGAGGTACTATTTTTTGTTTTTAATAAGATTTGTCCTGGGCACAAAGAATATATTTTCTTGCTGTAAATAAAATGATAAAATCTAGAAGAAAATATATTTAAACTGACATTTCTAGACATGTCTGGCTATGGACATTTTTGTTAAAATGTTACCTAAATGCTACCTGAACAGTATTGGGAGGGGGCTGGAGAAGGAGGGCATAAATAATAGAAACTGGTGTCTTTTAAATAAAGGAATTTAATCTACACACTAGCCCCCCTTTCTCCCCCTTCAGAATTAGAAGGAAACATGGCTTCCTCCTGTTCCTTTCTACACCAAGATTCCTAGGTAATGTGAAGGCAAGAATATGCCCTTCTTGCTGCTCCCCCTTTAATGGCCACTTTTCTTTTTCTAAGAAACGTGTGCCATGCTTTTCTCCTTAAAATTCCTGCACTAAAAGACTGCACCATACTGCACTCCGCAAAACGTGCTGATGGCGCCAATTACAAGCCCCCAGCCGAATGCTCCAGCCCCCACCATTCGGGCAGATTTATGCGGACTCTTGCCGACGTTATTACAAGTCAGAGTTTATTGGGAAATTGTTACATTATGCGGAGTGTCTAACAAATTGCTTATGCTGCTATAATTGGATTACAACAGCCGCTTGCTCCCACCGGTAAGATTAGGCAAGTAGGACTCCTGCCGATCTCTGAGCGTTAGCAGTAATTTTATTTGCCTTGCCTCTCTCTTTCCTAACAACATGCCTCTCTCCCTGCCAGCTGTCTGCTGAAAAGGCACAGGCTTGTTCCTTGGCCCTAACAATGCAATTACAGTCCTGCAGATCGCACTGTTTGTGCATTAAGTACAGAGCCAAAACGAGGCGAATTGATCGTTTGACTTTTGGAGAAGCCATGTGATCTCTCGGTGCGGGTGATCCGACATGCATCAGCAGGCAATACTGCAGTCAATTCTTGATGAAGAACTTTCTTCCTCCACCCTTCTCTCTCCCAACCTTTCTCCTTTTTCACTGAGGAAGACACTTGGGCTCATGCTAATCTAGATCAATCCGCAAAGACAAACTCAATATTATTAGCTCCCTGGCTAGATAGAAATGTGAATAGGTCCTAGCATCTTGAAGTGTCTCAGATATATCAGTGGTTCTCAACAGTTGCACTGCTGCTACTATCTTAAAAAAAAAAAAAGGGCCATAAAGAGTTCACTCAGGGGGGAAAAAGTTTACAAAAACACTGTCATTCAAAGGAACTTAAAAAAGTTTTAGGTTTTGGCAAATAAAACTGTCTTGGAAAGGCTTTGTAAGAGCTCAGTGTTCAAGGGGCCATCAAGAAATCAGCACTGAAACCCCTGTCCTGCCTTCGTCTGCAGATCTGCTCTGCTGGAAGAGGCTGGCAGTGAATGTGCAGCATCAATGCAGTTGACTTCAAAAGAGGCTTAGAATGAACTAGTGTGATTCCCCATACAGGGCACAGTTTGAAACATATTTTGTTGACAATTTTCAGTTTCTTATTTCTTTTTCTTGTATGTTGAACAATGAGTTCAAGTAGCAAGGAGACTGCAAGCAGTTACTGCGACTCTAAGTCTTAATTCATGAAGATTCTCACAACAGTCCTTTTTTCCTATGAAATTAACTCTTGAAATAGTTGAAAATGACTTTGACTTTCACTTATTTTAATGCAGACGAGGATTCCTGTTTATACTTTCCTCTCCAATAGCATGTCCTACTTAGGGTTCCTGAAACTATTCACACAACAAACATACAGTCAATCTGCTGAACCATTTTTGGTGTTCCATCTATGTTTTCTTAAATATCATACATGTATAGAAGATTATGGATTCTTGCATCCTTAATCTGACAATCATACTAATTCTTATCTATAATGAAGGTTCTTGACATCAAAGTGAGCTTGAAAAAGTTACTTTACTAGTATTTCTCAGAACATTTCTGTAACCCCCATTAACACTCATTAAATTCATGTGAACATTTAAAGATGAAAGAAAAAAAATTACTTCTGAACTTTATTCCTTCCTTTTTGAAATAGCAATAAGCCTAATGTGTAACATGTTACACTCCAGAGTTTCTGTAACCATATCGGCCTCAATGACATGGTTAAATCTTAATATATTCCCTACAAAGCTAACATTTAGAATGGATAGAGGAATCTGTAGAAAAGAACGGACCATCTGACATGCTACTTGTGGAACAGTATATTAAAGAAGCCTGTTAACATGTAGTTTAAAACTCAAAAGAAACTCTGAACAGCTGAAATGCCTTATAAATAGCGCAGACCCAGAGGAAGTGCAAACGTCTGCATTGTGAATTGTAGATCTTAATTACCGACAATGGCTGGTACAGCAAGTAGCACAGAAAAAAAGTGAAACAGTTGCACTGTTCATGGTTGGCAATAATTCTTCAGGAAAATATTTACTATCAATCAGTTATGAGAAAAGGGACTCTGTGCTCGTAAAACAGCACGTTGCTTCTCATACCAGGACCATTTTGCTTCAGCATAATCTGAATTTAAACAGCTTGTTTCCTGCGGATATAATTTTGGAAATAAATAAAACAAGTCTTCTATCAAAATCTGGAGTGAGTAGAAAGGAACATCACATTTTTCTGTCTCAGTCAGTTGCAAACAGATTATTGGTCTCAAGTAAAAAACAGCAAACAACTACTACAATATAGAATCCTCTACAAAGGGCTACTGAAGAGGTTTGTTTTCTAAACATAAAGAAGCAGAACTTCTACCTGGGCAGGAATCTAGGTAAAAGTGTTCAAACAACTCAATTTTAATTGTATGTGTTTATGAGTGTGAGTGTGTTTGTGTTGGGGGGGTGGGGATAAATGAGGGGGAAGACTGAAGCCAAAAATTTCTGTAATGTCTAAATAAAATCAATAAAAAGATAACATGAAAAATTTATGCTCTTCATTTTTCCAGTTAGCTTTCTTTACCAATTAAAAACATCGTGAAGGTTGACAATTAGGTACAACATTATTATTGATTCTAAAGACTAAGTTGGCGGTCAATAATGACTGTCCACTTAAAACTACAATAAATACAGAGCTCATCGTGTTCCAACCACAAAACTCATGAACTATAGGACTATAATTAGTAAAAAGAAAGACTTCTGAGGAAAATACAGTGTTTCAATGCCTTCAAATATCACTTGGATTAAGTTATACTGATAAAATGACCCCTGCTCCATTTTTATCTTTAAATATTTTCTTAGGTGCCATTCTTCAAGTTAGAGATTCATATGATTATTACTAAAGCGGGAATGGCTGTGGTTTCTCCTACAACTTTGTTTTCTTGTATTCTAAAGAGGACTAATGGGTTCATTTTCATAGAGCTATTGTAAGACATTTATTATAAGATATTTTGGCAAAGAAGAATAACATACAATCTACTGGCGAGGTTTGAACATAATAATATCACTGTTTTTATGGGACTAACTGGTATTAACGTCTTCTCTAAAATTCAACAATAAGCTTTTAGACTCTAATTAGCTTCTGCATTCCAACCAAAGTCACTCTTATTGGATATCACTATTTCATACTGTTCACACAAGGAGATGGATGGGCACTCAAGACCACTTTGGAGCACAATTTGAAAAAGCGACACTTGTATCCAGTAAAAAAACACTGCAAGTCATATGTGTAGCAGATGAAACTATTCAGTTAAGGGCTAAGGTAAAGAGTAGGAAATAGGGACCAGCTAGCTGACCTATGAAACAATGGCAAGTCATTACCTTTCAAAGGTCAAGCAAAAAATGAGGTCAACAGAAACAGTAAAGAATGATGAGAAACATGTAACACATGTAAATAAAACAGGAAAAGTTCTTTCTTATTTCCTGTACCTCACTGAAGGCTGTTGTAAGACAGAACTTTTTTCACTTATATGTTTTTATTTGCCACTGAACAACTGATTATTTGGCTCAAATCTGAAGCAATAAACCACAAGAGAGGATGTAGGCCAATAAAGGAACCAGACAGTTGGGTGGGTTCCAACATGAAAAGATAGAAATCATTACTGAATTAGGGTATTCAAGGAGATGATGAAAGGATACAGGTGTCAGAATAATGTCAAAATAAGCAAGAGTAGGATGAAGGGGTCACCATCTGGGAGCAAAGGAAACAGACTAATAAGCAGCAATAAGCAACCTTAATTCCTCACCCAAAAGCATAGAAAATATTACACCATTGTGCAAGATGCCAGAAGATTTCTAACCATGCACCACTGAAGAAGAGGGTGGGGGTGGGAGTATCACATAAATACACACAAACATGTAACTATGTAGCTTAGAGATCTTGTTTTACAAAATATGGAGAAAACAAAAGGAACAGATGCTCACTTGGCCAGCACTCAAGGAAACTCATTAAAATCGTCACCCTGTTCTTGGATCAGTGCTCATGCTAAGATTTTACCTTGTTTAGCCAGAAGTCACCCACTTGTGATGAAACATGGTGGTGTGGCCAAAAAGGAGCAAGATTACATCTAAAGGACCAAATAATTGCAACTTCATCCTTGCCCCCCATCTCAACAGACAAACTACTGGATATAAAATAGACTTGATTAGCACTGGCTACTCACGACTGACTGAAAAATATGTAGGTGTAATTCACAGTATCCATATTTTGTAGCAAATTATTAAGACATTCTAATTTTAAAGATTCAACTGATTATCTTTTTAAACAAATTTTGATATTTCTTATATGAATTATTTCAGATGGTTATATTTTATATAGTGTATTTTCAGTTGATAAAACAGGTCCAGAGACTACAACATGTTTTAAGAAATGAAACTGAAATAATAAAACATATTGCTGTCCTTTGAATTTTTTAGCAAAGGGTGAAGACAACACATCAGGCCTGGCTCTAATAATTAACAGTAAGCAACTGAGAGTCTGAGTGTGTAATATTGGGCTGTTGGAAAAGTGATGACATATTTTTGTTTGAAAAACACAGAAAAAATACATCTTGACTTTTCCAACAACCCAATACAATAAAGTTGGGAGTGCTGTAATAGTGACAAATCCCTGAATAGTCATAAAGGCAGTAATTTTCAATACGCAAAGTAAAAGTTAAAAAATAAGAGTTCATACTGGAACTTTACCTACTCTTGGAGTAGTCAAAATGACTAACATCTAAATTTAGGTCAAAGTTCCTAAATAATTAGAGAACTTGGAAAATTTGAGCCAGAGTTTACATGAAAAGTCTAGGGTCTCTGATATATAAGATTGTTTTTTTGTATGGAAGCTAGAGCTATGATACATACTTACATATGAGAGAGCTTATATTTAAGATTAAGTATCACTCAGATCAAGATTACCAAAAGCAGTATTTCTATTATTGGCCATTCAGTAAATAAGAATAGTGATAATAATAAATGAACTTTCACAGCATATTTCTCCAAACTTTCACTAGTGTACTCCATACTTAATTACACTTAAAAACTACAAACAAATGTAAAAACAATGTGTAAAAACAATGTGTATTTTCTTACATAAATCTTTTTTTTAAATAGACCCTGTGCTTTTCTTTTTTTCTCTTTTTAATTTAAATTTTATTTTTATATTCCCCATATAATTATAACCCCCTTATTTTGACCCCAATCCTTCCTTCCCCGCCCCCTACCCCCCATAGAGTGTCTCTGGTTCATAGTTGTTTGTTGATTTTGATATTTTCTTTCTTATAGTTATTCTTTTTCCTGGTTCCTTATTTAAGTTTTCTAGATTCCTGCTATGAGTGAGACCATCCGGTATTTTTCTTTTTCTTTCTGGCTTATTTCGCTGAGCATGATCCCTTCCAGCTCCATCCATGTTGCTGCAAATTGTCTTACATAAATCTTATTTGTGATGACCCATAACTAGTGCCAAGCAATATGAAGTAGTCTAAAGTATATCCAGGATACATAATTTAAACATTCTGCTGTTGTTGAAGAGATGGAGACTACTACTTATAATTTATTTTGGGTAAAATGATGTCTGCTATATTCTTTTTAAAACATAAGCCATAACAATAGTTTTTAAATAGCAATATTGAGTGAAGATATCTATAAAGAACTGTTATGATATGGTACAATATTATTGAAGATGAAAATTACTCACTTTGGCCACACAATTTTCAGTCTTCATAGCAGTGCCTGCTAGACATACTGTTTCTTGGTTTAAGCAGAGTCTGGCACAGCTGTTATAAGTCTGCAAAGAGAATTTTTTGGAAACAGGTTTAAATATTAAAATAGTGTCATATGTAATTTTAAATCTTGTACTATTTCTCAAAATCCACACACAGTTAGAACCTATGCGCAAATTTCAGATTTATGGTAACTGAGTATTAAGTAAGACCCAGAGGGAAAACAAAGAAAGTGAGCCCACAAGACCCACTGATGTGTCCATGAACAAGTATGTGAGTAGTGGTGGCTCTACTGTGTGTATAGAAAGTAAAGATGGTTTTATTTATGAAGTAATGAGTAATGGACTTGAACAGACATTGCTCCCAAAGAAGATAAACAAATGGCCAAAAAGCACATGAAAAGATGCTCAACATCCCCGATCATCAAAGTAATGCAAAAAATGCAAAACTAGGAGACACCAACTCATACCCATTAGATGGTTACTATCAAAAAAAAAAAAAAGGAAACATGTGTTGGCGAAGATGTGGAGAAATTGGAACTCTTGGTAAGAATGCACCGTTAGTGAGAATGTAAAATGGTACAGCTGCTGTGGAAAACAGTACAGTGGAGGTTCCTCAAAAAATTAAAAATAGAATTACCATATGATCCGACAATTCCACTTTTAGGTATATACCCAAAAGAACTGGAAGCAGAGCCTTGAAGAGATAATTGTATATCCACATTCACAGCAGCATTATTTACAACAGCTAAAATTGGGAATAATGTGGAAGCAATCCAGGTGTCCACTGGAGGATGAATGGATAAAACAAAATGGCATAAACATATAATGAATAGTTTTCATTCTTAAAAATTAAATAAATTCTGCCATATACTACAACACAGATGAGCCTTGAGCATATAATGATAAGTGGAATAAGTCATTCACTAAAAGATAAATATATGACTCCACTTACATGAAATACTTAGTCAAAAATCATAGAGACAGAAAGTAGAATGGTGGTTGCCAGGGTCTAGGAGAAAGGGGAGATAATGTTTTTTGTTTGTTTTTTTATTTAGAAATTACTAAGTGCCAATGACTGAGGTATGTCTTTTACATAGATTATGTCATTTAAATCTCTTTAAGATAGGTGTTATGCCCTTTATTTTTTTTCTCCGTTCAAAACAAAACAAAACACCACCACTAATTATACCCCCTCCACCCTTACTCCTACCTTCCATCCTCTATACCTTTGGTAACAATCCCATTTTGGTTTCCAATGTCCACTAGTTTATTTTCATTTGGTTTTGTCCATTTATCTGCTTAGTTTCCTTATACTGCCCATATAGGTGAAATCATCAAATATTTATCTTTCTATTTTTGCTTTGATTTATCCTAGCGTTCCTTCCATTTTATTACAAATGGTAAAATTTCATCTTTTCTTATAGCTGAACAGTATTCTATTGTGTACATATATACACCTTCTTTGTCCAATCATCTATCAGTGGGCACTTAGGTTGCTTCTAGATCTTAGCTACTGTGAATATTGCTGCAACAAACCCTGCAGTGCACATAACTCTTCAAGTTGACTTCTTTGGATACCCAGAAGGGGGACTGCTAATTCTATTTTTTTTTTTTTTTTTTGTGGGACCCTTGCCAGCAGCCAGGGAACGAACCGGCGCTGCAGAGGCTGCGGGCAGCCTTGCAGCCCAGCGCTCAACCGCTGCGCCACCAGGGGCGGCCCCTCTATTTTAGGTTTTTGAGGAAGATCCATACAACTTTGCAAAATGGCCACACCAGTTTATTTGCATTCCTACTAACAGTATATAAGGGTTTCTCTTTCTCTATATCCTTGCCAAGAGTTATTGTTAGTAGTCTTTTTGATGTATGTCATTCTCACAGGTATGAGATGAGATACTGTGGTTTTGATTTACATTTTCCTAATAAGAAGTGTTGAACATTTTTTTTATGTCTGCTAGCCATCTATTTATCCTTTTGGGAGAAGCATCTACTCAGACCTTCTGCCCCTTTAAAATCGAGTTGTTGTAGTCACTGTCGTTAAATTGTATGAGTTCTTTACAGAGCTTGGATATTGAATGTGTGATGTGCAAATATCTTCTCCGGTTTAGTAAACTATCTTTTTAGTTAGTCAATAATTTCTGTGCAAAAAGCTGTGCAAGGGCTTTTTAATTTGATGTAGTCCACTAATTTATTTATTTATGTGTCCTTAAAAACACATCTATCACTGCTGTCATGGACCTTATCACCTTTTTTTCTTGCTATATACTTATGATTTCACATCTTATAGCCAAGTTTTTATTTTATTTTTTTAAAGATTTATTTATTTATGCATACAAGAGCTGGGGTACAGGCCAGAGATGTGGGGGGTGAGGGGATTCATCAGAGACAAAGTGGGGAACAGAACAGGCAGACCAACTGAAGTACACTGCTGAGGGGAGCAGCAGACAAGACAGGAGAGGTCTGCTGTACCATGTGGGTTTCTCTGGCCGGCCAGGCATTGAACTCATGCTGCAGAGGCTGTGGATTGCTTCATAGTGCAGTGCTTAACTCCTTGTGCCACCAGGGAGGCCTTTAATTTATTTTGAATTTATTTTTGTGTATAGAGTTAGAGAGTGATCCAGTTTCATTCTTTTACCAGTAGCTGTCCAGTTTGACCAACTCCATTAAAGAGATTTTTCCTTTCTTTACTGTATGGTTGTGGCTCCTTTGTCATAAATTAAGTACTAATATATGTGCAGATTTATTTCTGGATTCCTGATTCTATTCCATTATTCATGTGTCTATTTTTATTCCAATACCATACTATTTTAATTACTGTTGCTTTATAACAGTTTAAAATTTACATTTTTAAATCGATAAATGCAAATGTTGTATTATATGTATTTAATCACAATTTAAAAAACACAGGTTATACTTAGAGTAAGTAACCATTAATAATGACCTAGCATTAATAAAAATGTTTCATTTTAGCCTTTAGATCCTTAAACTTTAGCATGCATCAGAAATCATATGGCTTATTAAAACACAGATTTCTAGATCCCATCCCCAGAGCTTCTAAGAATTTGCATTTTTAACAAGTTTCCAGTTGATGTTAATACTGCTGGTCCAGAAACACTCTTTAACTACTATTATAAATACGTGTGTTAAAATTAAGAGAAAAATCTTGAAACACTGATAATCTCTTATAACCAACATTGTTTTAAATTCTAGATTTACACAGTACAGTTACAAAAATAGGTATGAATTCCTGTATACCCTTCTTCCAGCATCCTCATGTTAATGGCCTTAACCACAGGACAAATTTTATCAAAACTAAGGACCTAACTTAGTCAATAGCTAACCTAACTTAGCACAGCATAAATAACTTATTTAAGTTTCACTACTTTACCCACAAACCTTCCTTTTCTGTTCAGTATCTAATGCAAGCGTCTACACTGTATTTAATTGTCATGTTTCCTCGGTCTCCTCTAATCTGTGACAACTCCTCAGTCTTTGCTTGGCTTTCATGACTCTGACATTTCTGAAGAGCAGATTAGTTAATATGTAGAATGTCCCTCAAATTGGGTCTGTCTCATGATCAGATTGATAGAGAGGGAAGGACACTGCAGAGGTAATGTGCCCTTCTCAGTGTATCAAGTTAGGAGTATGCTGGCAAGTATTTCTAATGATTTTAACCTTAATCACTTGCCTAGGGCTGTCCTGCTAAGTTTTTCCACTTTAAATATACTATTCTCCCTGTAGGAATTATTTTTTTAAGATTTATTTATTTATGCATACAAGAGCTGGGGTGTAGGCCAGAGATGAGGGCAGTGAGAGGATTCACCAGAGACAGAGTGGGGAGCAGAACAGGCAGGCAGACTGAAATACACAGCTGAGGGGAGTAGCGGACGAGATAGGAGAGATCTGCTGTGTCATGTGGGTCACCTCCCTGGCACGTTGGGGAATCAAATTCATGCTGCAGTGGCTAGTAATAGCTTGATAGTGCTATCTTTAACCCCTTTGCCACCAGGGAGGCCCCCCTGTAGGATTTATTTTTTGAGACTACACAAATATTACTTCTGCTTCAATTCTGTCTGTCCATTTTAGAATCCACTGGTGGATTCATTGGTGCCTATGGTAATATTTAATGTAGTGTTCTAATGCAGACTTATAAATTTCCTTTCCTTCTACATTTTGTTAATTGAAATTTTCCTGTAATGAAGAGTTATGATTTCTTCTCCCATTTATTTACTTATTAATTTATTTATATAAGCAATGGATGCACAGCTGTTTTAAATTATTTTTGGTCAATTGTCACTCACTGGAAATAGACTAGGTAGGTAAAAAGAAAACAATATAAAAATTGTTTTCTTTTAAAACAGGTTAAACTTAAAAAATATTCTTATTTGTGTATCATTCAAGTTGAAATTATTTAAAACCATACACTTTAAAAGAATAAATGCGAATATTTCACAGTGTGTAAGGCCTACTGGTATACATGTATGTTTGGGTCCCAGGTTCAGTACCTTTTTTGCAATTACTAATACCAAAAATATTTGTTATGCATGTACAGACAATACAAGAAAATTTAATGAAACTTAATGTATTTTTAAAAGACACTTATAACATAATTGATAGTTACTGAATAAATTAAAATTCATGCCAAGGGGTTCTGATTCCAATAATGGCAGAGATGCTTGTATTGGATAAACCCTGCTACAGGTTAACAAAAAAGATTTTAAAATAACTACGTAAAGGGTTTTTAAAATAGGCAGAAACTGGGCCTCCCTGGTGGCGTAGCGGTTGAGCGCTGGGTTGCGAAGCTGCCCACAGCCTCTGTAGCGCCAGTTCAATCCCCGGCTGCCGGGCGAGGGTACCACATGGCACACAGACCTCTCCTGCCACCCACTGTTCCCCTCAGCAGTGTACTTCGTCAGTCTGCCTGTTCTGTTCCCCTCTCTGGTGAATTCTCTCACCCTCCCGCGCTTCTGACTGTACCCAGTGCTTGTATGAATAAATAAACAAATCTTAAAAAAAAAAAAAATAGGCAGAAACTGAAAGGAGGGATAGACTGACCTTGAACAAAAAGAACCATGGTGGGTGAAATCTGGGTTTGTATGTTTTTATCTCTGAGGATACTCACTAGTCCACTTGGTGCGGGGTAACTAAAATAAAATTAGAAAGCCACAGTCTGTTGGCTTGAGATGTCAGAGTATGGAGTTCAGGGCTGATATATGGTTGGAAATTGAGAAGAAAAATCATAGAAAACAGAGAGAGCCATGGGGGAAGGAGAGGAAGCATCAAAAGCATACAGAATTCCCCTCAAATACATGGCTAACTCTCAAAAGACTCAAAGGATTCCAATGGAAAGCAACAACTAGAATACTGAAAGTTTGGAGAACAGATTCTAGCTGCTACACATGAGCAAGACAGAATTGAGAACTTAATTCCTACTAAGTTAGAGAGGCTTAATAAACATCTCAAACTTTGCACTGAAAATTCAGAAAGACCCTGCATTGAGACCATAATTAAGTCTTTATGACTAGGGACAAAAACAAAACAAGGGCCTCCCTGGTGGTGCAAGGGATTAAGACACAACGTACAACGCTGTCCACAGCCTCTGTGGCACGAGTTCAATCCCCCCAGCCGGCCAGGGAACAACCCACATGGCGCAGCAGACCTCTCCTGATTCGCCCGCTGCTCCCCTCAGCAGTATACTTCGGTCAATCTGCCAGTTCTGTTCCCTACTCTGTCTCTGGTGAATCCTTTCACACACACACTCCCGCCACACACACACCTCTGGCCTGTACCCCAGGTCTTGTATGCATAAATAAATTAAAAAAAAATCTTTTAAAAAAAAGCAAAACAAATGCACTAACAAATGTAAAACCAAGACTCTACAAAGTCATAGTGATTGACAAGTAATGTAATTAGAGGAAGATAAAAGTGTCTACAGTCTCTGCAATGTATCATTTATAATGTATACTATACAATAAAAAACTATGAGACTGAAGAAGCAGGTGAGACTCATAGTCAAGAGAAAAAACCAATAGAAAATGACCCTGAGATGACTTTATTGTGGGAATTAGCACACACAGACTCTAAAGAAGCTATAATAAATAGCTAGAAAAATGAAAACCCAAAATGAATAAACAGCAATTCTAGAATTTAAAAATACATGACCTGAAATTAACTAGATGGGATTAAAAGCAGTTTGGGACGGCAGAAGAAAAGGCCAATGAAGTTAAAGACAGTTTAATTGAAATTCTCTTTACTGAAGAATAGAGAGAGAAAAAGAAAACAAAATGAAGTCTCAGTCATCTGTGGGAGAATTCGCAATAACTTCACTTATGTGTAATTGAAGCCATGAGTGCAGGCAAGAATGGGACACAAAAAAGTCATAAAAATAGTGGCCAGGGTGTATTGGTGAAGGAAATTCTATGGGGACTACCCCTGAGGGGGTGGGGAGCAAGCGTTTAAAAATGAACAATGAGGGCCTCCCCGGTGGCACAGCGAGTTGAGCACAGTGCTGTGAAGCTGTCTGCAGCCTCTGCAGCACGGGTTCAAGTCCTGGCCGGCCAGGGAGCTACCCACATGGTGCAGCAGACCTCTCCTGTTTCGCCCACTGCTCCCCTCAGCAGTGTGTTTCGGTCTATCTGCCTGTTCTGCTCCCCGCTCTGTCTCTGGTGAATCCTCTCACCTTCCTGTGCCTCTGGCCTGTACCCCAGCTCTTGAATAAATAAAATAAATCTTTTTTTGAAAAAAAAAAAAAAAAAACAGTGATATAAAAAATATATTAATTAATTAATTTTTAGAAATAGTGGCCAATACTGCTCAAATTTTTGAAAACTATTGGAAATACTGATATAAAATCAGTGAACTTCAGGGAGATTATATACAGAGAAAACAAGATCTAGGCCCAAAAACCAAAAATAAAGATATAATCTGAAAGCAGAGAAAGAAAAGTAGATTCTACAATACATGGGTGCAACAATAATTATAGCAGACTTTTCCCATAAAAAACAAAGCCTAGTCGACAAGGGAACAACATTTTTAAAGTACTAGAAGGGAAATCAAATGGTAGGATATTTAATATTAGAAAAGAGAATTATACATTTGAAAATAGAGGAATTTAGAACAAAATCTGTGGTGCTGGACTAAAAGTAGAGCTATCAGTGTGGACACATGGTTTTCAAAATAAACAATATATATGTAAAAGAAAAGCTAATGTTTACACATCGCTCAAAATACCATTCTGCACTAAAAGAAACCACAGCTCCCTGAAAAAATACCTGATTCCAGAACTGGACCTGGAAAATACAAATGAACCTGTAAATATTCAGGGTATAATGGAGCTATGTCAAAGGAGCCACATATGCCAGCCTAAAGGAGCTCTCATTAACCCAAAGTGGAATAATCTGAATATTAAAATAAAAATAAAACATATTAACAAATTAACAAATTTCTTAAAAGACACAATTACCAAAACTGACACAATAAAAAAATTTGAATAGCTTTATATCTAATTATCTATTAAAGAAATTGACATAGTTAGAAAAAAAATCTCCCCTCCCTCACTTTAAGAAAACAGAAGAGGAAGAGATGACTTCCCTACTCATTTTGTGGGGGCAGCATAAACCTGACATCACAACATGACAGATATTGGGCCTCCCTGGTGGCGCAAGGGGTTTAAGCACAGCACCATGAAGCAATCTGCAGCCTCTGCAGCACGAGTTCGATCCCCGGCCAGCCAGGAAGCAACCCACATGGCACAGCAGACCTCTCCTGCATCACCTGCTCTGCAGTGTATTTCAGTCAGTCTGCCTGTTCTGTTCTCTACTCTGTCTCTGGTGAATCCTCTCACCCCCCCCACACACACCCCTGGCTTATACCCCAGCTCTTGTATGCATAAACAAATAAATCTTTTTAAAAACAAAATTTGACAGATATTAAAAAGTAAATAACATCCCTCATGAACACAGAAAAATTCTTAATAAAGTAAATTTATGATAGCAACTGAATGAGGGGGTAGACCATTTCACAAAATTAAACATCTAGTAATGATAAAAATCTCAGCAAGCTAAGAATAAAAGAAAATTTCCTCAATCTCATAAAAAGGCAAAAGAAAATTTCAAATAACAATATATTTAATGGTTAAGACTTAATATTGTCCCTCTAAGATCAGGGAAAAGGCAAAGATTTCTTCTTGTTACATCTATTCAACATTCAAAGCTGGCCATTCAAATAAAACAAGGGGGGAAAAAGGGCAGGTAAGTTGGAAAAGAAGAAACAAAAATTATTTCTATTCACAAGTGACAGGAAACAAGGCTAACAATCAAAAATCAATTTATTTATATATTCTGGTGACAAATAGAAAATAAAAAATTATAAAACCACTAAAAACATTAAATACACAGGAATAAATTTAACAAACTTTATACAATGAATGTACACTGAAAAACTAAAAATCATTGCTTAGAAAAATTTTAAGAAGACAAATAAAAGGATATACCATGTTTACAGACTACAAGACTCAATATGATTGAGAGGTTAATTCTACTCAAATAGATATATAATTTCTATAAAATCCACATCAAAATTCCACAGACCTTTTAGTAGAAATTACTAAGATGATCATAATATTTTTTTGATAGTTTTAACAATTCTCTTTTTGGGTTTTTTAATGATCAGAATATTTATATAGAAATGTAAAGTATCTAGAACAGCCAAAACCAATATTAAAAATAAAAACATGGGCCTCCCTGGTGGCGCAGTGGTTGAGTGCTGGGTTGCGAAGCTGCCCACAGCCTCTGCGGCGCCAGTTTGATCCCCGGCTGCTCCCCGGCTATAGGAGGAGGGTCCCACATGGTGCGCAGACCTCTCCTGCCGCCCGCTGCTCCCCTGAGCAGTGTACCTCGGTCCTTCTGCCTGTTCTGCTCCCCGCTCTGGCTCTGGTGAATTCTTTCACCCTCCCGCACTTCTGACTGTACCCAGTGCTTGCATAAATAAATAAATAAATAAATAAATAAATAAATAAATAAATAAATAAATAAATAAATAAATAAATCTTAAAAAATAAAAACAATATAAAAATAAAAACATGGAGGACCGACACTGCCTGACTTAAAAGACTTCTATAAAGCTACAATAATTAAGACTATGTTATTTGGTGCAAGGATACAAACCTCTAAAAAGATAAGAGGACCTGGGGTTTGCCTCTATGTCATATAGGGACTTAAGTAGGGACTTGTTAGTGCCTCAGTCACTGTTACCTTCTGCTCTGCATTCAGTTTAGAAATAGATTATTGTACAGTCAATTGATTTCTGACAAAGCACCCATATAATTAAATTGGGGAAATGAAAATCTTTTGAACAATAGTGCCAAAACAACTGAATGAAAGTATGGGGAAAATAATGAACCCAAACTCTACTTCACAGCATACATAAGAATTAACTCATGATAAATCACAAACTTAAAGGTAAAAGCTCAAACTTACAAAGCTTCTAGCAGAAAACCTAGAAGAGTATCTTCACAGTCATTGATAATGGTTGATAGACTGGGCTTTATTTAAAAAACTAGAAACTTCTCATCAAAACACACCAAGAATAGAAAGAGGTAGACTAAGAAAATATTCAGAGCACATGCCTGACAAAGGACTGGTATCCAGAATCAATACAGTTGAGTCCCACAACTCAATAAGAAGACAGACAATGCAACTTTTTTAAATGGCAAAAACAAAAAACAAACCTTAGATACTTCACAGAAGAAAAGGTCTGAATAGCCAATAAGCACGTGAAAAAGTATTCAACACATGTTCACCAAAAAAGCTTTATAAAGAAGATTCACAGCTAATAGCTCAGGTATATATAGAAAGATTGGAAAACAAACTCTAGGACATGGGATATACTACATAACAATAAACTACTGATAAACGCAGCAGCATAAAGGAGTCTCATAAACACATGCTGAAAGTCAGACCTCAAAAAAAGATATTCTATTTCATGAAATTCTAGAAAAGGCAAAACTAATCAGCAAGCCATCACATGTTTGATTCACTGGGTTTGGGAAATCAGGTGGAAAGGGGCAAAAAGAAATTCTTGGGGGCCTCCCCGGTGGCGCAGCGGTTGAGCGCTGGGTTGCGAAGCTGCCCGCAGCCTCTGCAGCGCCGGTTCGATCCCCGACTGCTGGGCGAGGGTCCCACATGGCGCGAAGACCTCTCCTGCTGCCCGCTGCTCCCCTCAGCAGTGTACTTCGGTCCTTCTGCCTGATCTGCTCCCTGCTCTGGCTCTGGTGAATTCTCTCACCCTCCCGCACTTCTGACTGTACCCAGTGCTTGTATAAATAAATAAATAAATAAATCTTTAAAAAAAAAAAAAAAAGAAATTCTTGGGTAATGATAATGTTTCACAGCTTGATTGGAGTCGTAGTTATACAGGTGGGCAGACTTATAAAAAATTAATTGATTTATACAATTAATACCTATATAATTCACTGTATCATTTTTTAATAAAAATATAAAAGTATGAATTTGTTTTCCTCATTTCCCCCTCAGAACATTTCCCCCTCAGGACATTAAATAGATTCAGGAAACTTGTTCCAGGCCTATGGGAGTTTCTAGAGTAAGGCTATAGATAGCCTTTTATTTTCTAGACATTCCATCTATAAAATGGGTATATCATCTTGTTTCTCTCCCAAGCAAGTCACATACATTAGTGAACTAAAACTTGACAAAGTCCTTAGGTGACTCTAGAATAAAAGGGCTAAAAAAATTCAGTATTACACATTAAGTATTTTACTATTATAAAACTCCTTCTACACTAAAATCCAACTGGTGACTATAATAGCCACAGGTAAGATAGGTTCTGTCCCCAAGCAACATCTGAAAAGGTAGCTTCATTGCTGAACCAGAGGCAGAGAGTTTTGCGTTGGAGTACTTTAGTACATTTTTATATTGCATATAAAGCACATAAGCATAAACCAGTAAGCTGCCTTGCTGAAAACTACCTTCTTTGTGAAAGCAGGCTGTAATTCTGAACAAGTTTTCAATTTTCACACTGCTGCTAGGGTAAAACATTTTAAAGAGTTTAATTTTTTACAATGGATTCAATGACATAGGATTATCTAACAAAGTAATGGCTAATCAATAGAAGGTTTAGTTGTCAGGTGAAACATATAACACACTAAAAGGGATTGATTGCCAGACTTCTCCTTATTTACTAGAAGGTATATATTTAAAATGACACAAACTTGTTACCAGGCTGCATTCTTTTAACCTTGCAAAAAGCTGCTTAAGAAATCTGTTCAGCAGCCCTATAGCAATACAAGATATAGTATAATGAAAATGGCTAGTGATTGGGGGGTGGAATGGGGGAGAGAGGGATCCTCAGATATATGGTAACATCAAATTAAGCCCCCAGCAAGAATATGGGATGGAAAAAAACTACGAAGCCACATCTAGGGAAGCTGGAACTGGGCTTTAAAAATGCCACACTGACACTACCTACCAAAAGATGTAAAGCTGCATTGGATATCTCATTGCATGGTGTTTTTAGAGCAGAATTTTTTTAAGGACTCATTCAGCTGGGCTTCCCCCCCAACCCCCAGTTTTCTGTTTATTTTTCTGTTTATTTTTTGGCCCATATGGACTCTGACCAACATATAAGCTGATTCCTTTATAATTTATTCAAAATATCTCAAATCTCTATATGAAAATATACTTTTTATGGTCATTTAGACCCAGGAGTTCAATAATATTTTTCCTACTAAGTCAGTGATTACACAATTTATCAAAGAATGATTACACTGAAATAAAAGTAAAACAAATACCAACCCCCTATACAGTCTTCCTTCCTCAAAGTAATTTTAAGAAAGCTGGTTATTAAATTGCTTCTTTTTGAAGAACAGTTTCTGTAGTTAGACGCAAATTGCCAAGCCATGTTTTTAAAAAAGTTATTAGACTCTGAAGGATTCAGCCAAAGTGGGAAGTTAAATAAACAAATCACTTCATAAGACTTGGAAAGATCACTTTTGTCTTACTTAGGAGACCTACATTAATTACCTTTAAGGTCTTTTACATGGACTATTTAAAATAAGTACAATTTATTTATTTATTTCAAATGAGGTGCTTCTTCCAAAGTATTAAATAATGTCTACAAATGCAAAAGCATTTTTATAAATAGGTAATTAAAACAAATGACTAAAATTAAGTCAAGCTGCAAAACATTACCCAGGATGCACTGTGCTCTGTGTGTGTATGTGTGTGTGTGTGTGTGTGTGTCTGTGTGTGTGTTTTAATAAACATCTCAGGCAATTTTTTCCATCTAAAGCCCAGAGCACTTCAGGAAAAAAAAAGTAGGAAGTTTCATAGGGGAAAAACACACATATATAATGAAATAATGCCAAACCCCAAACTAAAGTATTTACAAGATAGTCCCTTAAGCATAGTTTGTCATATTGCAATTACACCTTGCTTACTGCCAAGTCAAAGTGCTTACTGTTGCCACTAGGGGGAGAAATGTCTTAACACAAAGCAACTGCAAATAGGGAATGAGTTTTCTTGAGCAATTATCAGAACAAAGCTCCCTTGGCTGTGTGTACCTTCTAATTACTCAATACAATTAAAATGACTAACCTAAAACAAATAGAAAAAAAATCTGCCTGCATGATATCAGGGACTTCATTAAATCCTTTCCCCTCATCAATCAAATCAGAAAGAAGGGAATGCCATCATATGCAAACATTACAGACAGGACTATTAAAGGAAGAATATTCTGTGTTTTGTTTTTTAAGGAAGAAAAGAAGCGGCTTTCTTGAAAAAAGAAATGTCGTGGTATTTACCCATCTGGATGCTGCCTGAAAACAAATTGTCCTCCAAAGAGCAGAAATACAGTATGTTTTTCTCTCAGTTCATTGGCTTATGAATGACTTTTTGTTGTTGTTGTTTTGTTAATACACACTATAATGTTATTTTCTGTGTCAGTGATGTGCTGCTTCCTCCTACTCATCCAACTGTGTAGAAGAACTATGCCAGTCAGACTTCCATGCTTCTACTAAGCTATTTGAAGTTTTTTTGTGGCTACACTCCAGGCAATGTTTAGAACAACATGTGAATTTGGGTGTGTGTAAAGAGGTGGAAGAGAAATGGAAGGCAGGGAAAACTGCTACTTATTCCTTCTAAAAAGACTTGAGTAGTTTCTTTTATAAGGCCCAGTCATTAACAGAAGATGACAACAGAGTCATTTTTCTTTCAGCTGACAAATGTGACATTTTTCCAGCAGCGCGCAAGGTGTTGAAAACCTGGCAGCTGTTACCTCCTGGGATGAAGATACTTTTTTATCCTCCCTTGACAGTTTAACTCAGTGGGTCAGCACCTTTAAAGACTGCAAAGTATCCTTGAAGAGGATGGAAGCTTGAATTACTGCTCCCTCCCTAATCAATGTAAACCCTCACTGCAGGTGAAGTCTCCATCTATAGAGGTGCACGGGGGAGGAAAATGTAATGCCCTGAGCCAGATGGTTTTTATCTTGTTTTTAAAGAATAAAGGAACAAGCTAACAAGGGAGACAGCTACTTTGTTAGCTTCTTGGCCTCTCTCATGGCTTTGCATCCCCAGGGTTCCAGCTACACAAGAGAAAGAATACAGAAAAACGTAAACACTTAAAGAAATATAACTAGAGGGCTGGCATCATGCTGCTTTCAAAGAGTTGAGAAAGCTCTACTCAATGCTTTATTTATCACTGCCCACGTTCTCAGGATGGTAAGTGGACAAATACACAAAGGGAATGGGGGTTGGGGGAAGGATTAGACAGAGGTCACAATTTACTCAATTACAGAGAAAGGCAGGGCTGACAGATCCTATTAGCACCAATGTGAAGCAAAGAAGGAGTTGCATGTTGTAAGACTACATTTTCAAAAAGTAATGAGTACTTTCATGTATCCTCCCAGGTCTTTGCCCTGTTTGCAGATATGAATAAAAGCTATGAAAACAGTTGCTATGGTTTCCTCAGCTTCCTATTTTAGGAGTAAAAGGAGAAAGAAAGTTGTACAACCTTTAAATAAAAGTTGACAGTGCCAAGAGATGAGAAGATTGTCTTAAAACTTAAGACAATTAATTAAAAGGACATACTGCTTTTCTTTCCCTAGCAATTCTCCTGCCTTCTAACATTGGACAAAAAGCAGCAAAGCAGGTATACAAAATGACTTGGTGATGCAGGGAGTGTAGTGTTTCCTGACTCTTTAATATTTTCTTTTTTCCCTAGTCTTTGTCAGGTTTTGGATTACAATTAGAAATACAAGTCAGGAAGTGTCCTTTCATTCTCTATTTTCTGATAGAGTCTTTAATATTGGTGTTATTTATTCCTCAAATGTTTGATAGAACATTTGGTCTTTTAATAATTCAGTTATTCAATAGACAGAGCTGTTTTAACTTATGTTAGTTTCGTAAAGATGTCATTTTCAAGGAATTTGTCCATTTCATCTAATTTGTCAAATTTTTGGCTTAAAATTGTTTATAGTATTTCCTTACTATATTTTCAGTGTCTGTAAGATTTATAGTGATAATCTTTCTTTGAGCTCCTACAGTAATTAAATAGCTCTCCAAGTTAACATGTATGATCATATCCCATCAACAATGTTAAAACAATGTACTTTAGAATAATATATGTAAATCATAAAATTAGTTTAAAGTAACTAAACTTGCAAGAACATAACTGAATATTTTATAATCAATGGTGAAAGAGCTCCTGAAATCCCATTAGAAATATGTTAAAGAATCTTAAGTTAAAGAATTGGCCAGTATGATACAAATCCTATTTACATCAGCACAAGGCAGTCTTGATGTCTTTTTATCTGTGTAACTTTACTAAAAGGGGGAGGTGGGAGAAGAAAGTGGCATTTCATTATTGTCATATGCAATAGAGGAAAGTGGGAGTTTAAAAGGCTTATATATTATGTTCTACCTTTAAAAAAATCAGTGGTGGGGTAATCAAGTTCAGGGCAGTCCTGGACAGCTGCCCTGTGACCCGCTTCTATTGACCCCTGCTATTCATCACTCTTCCCTAAGATGGAGAGGGCAAGCTCCTAGGGAGTGACCACCACAATAGACAGACACAAGCCAACAGTAATCTGGTTCGGGCAAAAAACCAGATGGCACAGCAATAAATTTACAAATCTGCATTCATGGGGCTGTTAAAACACCCAGAAGCTAAAAGACTCTGAGGGCCCCAGGAGGATCTCCTACTTCCCTGTTTCTAAAGGCCATTTCTCTTTCCAAGAACACAGAGTTCATGCTCTTCACAAAGAGAATGGAGATAAAGCTCTTTACAAAAAAGGGAGGGGAAAAAGCCTCATGACCCAATTAATCTCGAGAGCTTGGATCTCAACAGTGAATGACAGATATTAGAAAAATAATTTTGGAGCACAAGGAGGGAAAACAAAAATGATTGTTAAATTAAAGTGGAGGTAGTGAAGCAAACCTACTAAAAAGCAATAAAATAAAAAACAACAACATTAAATCTCTTTCAAATACTGCACACAACAGATCTTGCAAGTAGAAAATGATTCAATAATGTATGCATTTATTTTTAAAATGAATCAGATTAGTCCCATGTGTGACCTGCTGGTCCATCTGTATGTGCTGGACTTAATAGGCACGATTCTCTCTTTGCTTCAGTTTGAAGTATGAGAGAGATAAATTTAGTTTAATTTTCAACAGATCAGCCTATCCATTTTCCAAATGGACCATCTGGATCAGCCTATTAAAATTAATTTATAACTTTGCAGAGTGAAAATTCGTTTGTTAGCTTAAATAAAGTTGCCAAAACTTTTTGTTGTGTCATTTTTTTTTTTTTTGACAGTTGTTTCTGTATAGTAGGCAGAGTATTTCCACCTCCAAGTTTATCGTATTCAATACTGGTCCATTTATTTAGATTTATAAATCAGGTATTTATCTAAATAAAGTTGTAACTACACAATATCAATTACTGATCATTTGGTTTTTGATTTTTTTACAAAGCTTTCTAAACAGATTCAATTTACAATAATAATTTTTATTAAAAAAAAAAAAACAAAAACAACAGGAAAGGTCTTTCCCCTAAATTTAATAAACAGTAAAACAAAGTGAATATATTATCGTCATGTGCAGTTTCAAGTAATTTTCCTCTAAATTAACACTGTATGCAAACTGGAGTCAGAAGGCAGAAAAAGAAATGAGATATGGGTTGCAAATCACTGACAAGCTACACAAGTCATCTAACCTAAGACTCCATTTCTTAATCTATAAATTGGAAATCATATCTAGAAACTTGACAGAATTATTATGAAATAAATACTAGGTTCCTGGTAGGCGCTCAACAAATATTGCATCTCTCTTTTTTCCTAGAATGTCATAAATGCAAATAAATTAATATTATCTTCACTAGGGCTAGTGCTCATCCAATTTTATATTAAAAATTAATAGCTGGTATACCTATTCTCTAGCAACAATGTTAAGAATTTACTTTTGTTGACAACAGGGGATAGGTGTTAAAAGCTGCTACAGGTAGTGAGAAGAGCAAAATTTTTACCAAATGTTTTTAGATGTTTTGGTTTCTAAAAGGAGAGCACCATGGAATTCAACTTTCAAAGTAAAATGTGACACTTTTTGGGAATGGGGCACAGTGGTAAGCAAACATTTTTACAGTTGTCATCAATAACGGCCTTTACTTCTAAAAAAGACAAGATTGGGACTCCCTGGTGGCGCAAGGGGTTGGGACGCAACCTATGAAGCTAACCGCAGCCTCTGCAGCACGAGTTCGATCCCCGGCCAGGGAGCAACCCACAAAGCGCAGCAGACCTCTCCTGACTCACCGGCTGCTCCCCTCAGCAGTGTATTTCAGTTGGTCTGTTTGTTCTGTTCCCCACTCTGTCTCTGGTGAATCTTCTCACCCCCATACCTCTGGCCTGTACACCAGTTCTTGTATATATAAATAAATAAATCTTTTTAAAAAATAAAATAAAAAAGACAAGATTGTTGCTCAAAAGGAGCTAACTTCATTATAGGCAGATCCTTTTATTTTTTTCTTTATAGGAAAATAAATTTTAAAATAAACTATTCTTTCTGCACTTAAGAAATATTTCAAGTTTTTTTCCTGAACAAGAAACCCTTGATTTTGTTTTTACTATATAAACAAATTGACTGTCTTATACTAGTACACTTAGGACATTTTTTAAATGATTAGGAAAACAATATTACCCCACTGGAATTGATGGCTACAGCCTGAATAATTTCAGAGTCCTCTTCATTTAAGCTCCAATACTTACTGAACGGCAAACTGAGGGTTTCCTATCTTTTGTTTTGTTGTTGGTAGCTTTTTATTTTAAGTAAGACTGAATTTCATACCTGTCTAAGTGAATTCTTCTCTGGTATTATCTTCCTAGGGGGTTCGCCATTATTACAGTCTTCTCTCTCTGAGGAATTCTGTGAAAGAAAGTAAGCTTTAATTCAGTTCTCATTATCTTCAATCTTATTCTGTGGGAGTAAACTGAATTACATTTCTAATTCTGTAAGGTAGAATACCGTGTATATTTATGTGTTTATTCATTTGAAGATTTATATACATGTAGACATAACACTTATGCAAAGGGAAACATATGCCCATATATATAAATAAAAGTATGTAGGGATCTAGGTGGAAAGTATTTAATCTATATTTAAGCACTACACAACAGGTCATATTCATTAGAAATCTAGTTTATTGCTCTTTGAAAATGCAAGTTGACATGGGACATAAGAAAGCTCCAGTCTAGGTGGGATTAAACCACGATAATCATCTTCCCTTTTAAATAATCAGTTATATACTACAATGTATGTTTGGTTGATAAAAATTCTCAAAATGTGAATCCTGAAAAACAATTCTTTCTCTTCCTCCTCCTTTCCGGTTTGATTTTCTTTCCTTTATTAAAAATAGTCTAGAACTTAGCCCCAAACAGTGTAGAACAGCTCATTGAATCAGTGGCTTAGAAATAGAGTCCATTCTTGTCACTATCCCAACGAACAGCACCTAAGAGACCCTAACATACCAATGGGATTTTAAAATACTTAAAAGAAGAAGAAAGCATGTGCACATGTTGAGGGATGAAGTTGTACTTCCCAAATTACATAGTTATGTCAATGACTGGCAAATCAATTAAAGTTGATTTTTTAAAAAGATAAAAAGAACAACAACAATCCAACTGAAAGCAAGTTCAGAATTTAAATATCAGCAGAGTAAAAAGGCAAAACACAAAATGAGAAAAAAAATATGCAAATCACATATTTGTTAAACTATTACTATCCAGAATATATAGAGAAGTTATAAAACTGAACAAAATTCCAATCCAAAAATGGGCAAAGGACTTGGATATACAAATGACCAACAAACAAATATAAAGATGTTTACCATCATTATTTATGAAATGCAAGTCAAAAGTACAAGTAAGGCTACTACTATTAAGAAGGCTAATTATTAGGAAGGCTACTATCAGAAAAAAAAAAGGAGAAATTAACATATATTAGCAAGGATGTAGAGAACTGGAAATACTGTGCACTGTTGGTAAGAACGTAAAATAATACAGTTGCTATGGAAAATAAGGTTATTCTTCAAAAAGTTAAAAATAAAATTACTCGGGCCTCCCCGGTGGCGCAGCGGTTGAGCGCTGGGTTGCGAAGCTGCCCGCGGCCTCTGCAGCACCGGTTCGATACCCGGCTGCTCCCCGGCCACCAGAGGAGGGTCCCACATGGCGCGCAGACCTCTCCTGCCGCCCACTCCTCCCCTCAGCAGTGTACTTCGGTCCTTCTGCCTGCTCTGCTCCCCGCTCTGGCTCTGGTGAATTCTCTCACCCTCCCGCGCTTCTGACTGTACCCAGTGCATGTATAAACAAAAACAAACAAACAAACAAATAAAGAAAGAAAGAAAACATGCCTCTATAAAAAAAAAAAAAAAAAAAAAAAATAAAATTACTCTATGATCGAACAATTCCACTTCTAGGTATATATCCCTAAAAACTGAAACAACAGTCTTGAAGACATGGCTATATACATTCATGTTCATAGAGTGTTATCCACAAATAGCTAAACGGTGGAAGCAACTCAAATGTCCACTGGAGAATGAATGGATAATCAAACTGTAGTATAAACAATGGAATCATAGTCACTTTAAAAAGAAAGGAAATTCTAACATACAGAACATGGATGAACTTTGAGGATATTATGCTAAATGAAGTAAGCCAGTTACAAAAAGAAAAATAGTATATAATTGCACTTATGAGATACATAGAGTAGTCAAAATCATAAAGACAGAAAGTAGAATGGTGGGTGCCAGGGGCTGGAGAGAGGTGGGAATGGGAAGTTATTTAATTTATTGTTAGAGTGTCAGTTTTATAAAAAAACGAGTTATGGCACTGAGTTATACACTTGAAAATGGTTAAAATGATAAATGTTATGTTATGTAAATTAAAAAACAAAACAAAATACCTTGTAGTCAACACACGCAAATCATTTCACAAGGCAAAATACGGACAATCCAAATTATACATTATTTGGGTTTTATTTTCCACAACTATATTTATAACATTAATATCTTAAAATTTGCAGGCAATATGCTCATTACATTACATATATCTATCACATTCTAATTGAGTTATTTTATTTTTAGATACTTACATTCTATCTGAAAATTTTCATTCATGTATGAAATTGTTAGAATAGGATCATAATTGTGTTTAAAACTAGGCATATTGTCATTGTTTTGGTTTGTATCAAATATGACATTTTAAAAAATATTAAAGGGTAAAAGGCACATTTTTAAGGCTCTTGGACTTCTGTGGCTAACATCTGTGTGCCTTGTGGTGTCACTTGTAGTTGACTTGGCAGGCCAACAAATTCCTTTGGGGTAGAAATCACTTATGATATTTGATATTTTGCATTTGTGATGATCACTTTCAGGTAAAAGTCCCTAATATTGAGACAAAGAAGAAATATGCTATGTTATAAGCAAGGGACAGAGAATCACTTCAGAGCTTTAGCTGCTTTTCCCCCCATTTTGAAAAAAAAAGGAATGGATTATCAATAAAAAATAGGGCAGAAATACAGTTGAATTCATGGCTATAAGCTCAACTATATGGCATTCCAAATAAGGACACTAGGGATACACACCATTATAAGAGAATTAAACAAAAGAGGGAAAAGGTGAACATTAAACCCATAAAATAAATTTGTATGTTTAACTTAAAAAGTATAGAATCAATGTTTTAAATGCCAAAATAAAATCCTTTATGATAAAAATGTATGCTAGCATTCTATTATAACTGAGTTCAATTCAGCCAGTATTCAATTAAAAACTTATAATTGGCAAGTAACTATTACTCAGACCATGAGCTCATCTCTTTTTTAAAGTACCATTTCAGATAAAATAAACCTATTTAATCCAATATAAGGCCCTATATATTTCAAAATTAATTATGTTTTGTTAAAGTGTCACAATAATAAACTTGGAAGCCTAATTACTTTTTGGTGAAGTTTGTTATACTGAAGAAACCAACACCATAAATCACACTTTTATTCTTCAGGTGCTTGGGATGAAACAAAATTAATGATAAGCTCTCAGTACTGAGTTTCATAGTGAAAAGTAGTTTTGAACCAGCAGGATGACTACTAACTTTCTAGCTTATACCAACAATTTTCTTCCTGCCTACTCTCTATTTCATCTGTTTTATATGGTGGACTACTGAGTGGGTTTTAAGAGAATGTGTGAGGTATGAAATGGTGAAAGGAGCTATAGAACAATAATTACCTGAGAGCAAAACAGGGTTGTAGAGGAGCTCCTTTCCTTCTCTACCCCATTAGAGTAAAGAATATATAGAGACCATGTTGTTAAAAAAGAGTAAGTCTTAACATACAAGAAAGAAAAAAAATTGTTTAAAAAACACACTTTATAGCTAGTTCTTTTTAGAGAGAATGACACAACATATTTTACTTTTGGACTCAATATAAAAAATTCAAATCTGTTTTTATATAAAATAGAGGTAAGGACATTAAACAGTCATGATATCAGGAGCAAGAGTAAGATACCCTACTACCAGTGAAGAGGAGAATCAGAATTCCAGTGACTAAGAGATGATTAGCTTTAGTCGTGAGAGCAGAGGGGAATTAATGGTATAGCCATATGTACCTAAGTGGTCAGTTCTGCTTCTCAAATCTATGTGGTCTCCAACATCACCCAGGAGAGCTCAAAGCACAGGCATTCCTTGTATTTTTATCTATAATGCATCCCAATAAGCAGTGTTCTCAATTGCCCTGGGGCATCAAGTTAAACTATGTCCAATAAGTTACATTTAAGGGTATTAAGCTGATGCATGACTCACCACACAAAGTAGAGGTGAAAGTTAGACAAATAACAGGATAGTTACATAATCTGAGAATGTTTCTCTGTAAGATATCTAATTGCTAAAGAAAAACAGTAACCTCTCATTAGAGAAATTAGCAGACACCATCTTTACATGATACCCTTGCTGATATGATGCACTGAGAAGAACACATTATTACTTCTGGGGTTAGCTTACCCAAAACTCAATCTCAATCTCATCATGAGAAAATATCAGAATTAGTCCAAACTGAGGGATATACTACGAAATATAATAAGTAATTAACAAAATGTTAAGGACATGAAATACAAAGAAAGACTAAGGAACTTTTACAGATTCAAAAAAACCAAAAAGACATGACTGAATGCAACTTGTGATCTGTGAGATAATTTTGGGAGATAGAGTGGAAAGCAGAAACAAAACTGTTGGTAAGCTCCTCTATACTAAATTATACAGTGGAAAAATAGTGATCTAAGCCTAATAGGAATAATAACTAGTCACATCCATAATATTCTTCCTCTTGACCTTCTATTTACCTGATTATCATAGGTTACTGAGTATATATTATGCTATAGTGGTATATAAAGGACATTACTAGAATATTTGGGGAAAAACTGAATGAGATCCATAATAAGCTAATTGTTGTATCTGTGTTAATTTCCTGACAACCTACTTTTTAAATTGAGAAAAAGAAAAATAGAATTTTTGGTACATAGTTCTGTAAGCATACAGTATGCAACACTACCATAATGAGGATGTAAAAACAGTTATATCATTCTCAAATTTCCCTTCCTTTACAGTCAACCTCTTGCTCTAGTACTCACTGATTTTTTTGGCTCAATAATTTTATCTTTCCCAAAATATCACAGGATGGAATCATATAGTATATATATTTTTGAGTCTTTTTTTCATTTGACCTACTACATTTGAGTCATTCACATTATTGCATATATCACTAGTTCTTTCTTTTCTATTGTCAAGTAATATCATTGTATGAATGTACCACCACTTGTTTTTGCATTCAATTTCTGGATTCTGATCATTTTTACTGTGGTTATTAAAGAATTTTTTTTTTAAGGAAACATACAATGAAACATTTAGGGGTAAGAATACATTATATCTGTAACTAATTTTCAAATGGTTCAGAAAAAATAATATGTAAATGATGCATATGAATATATACATGTATATAAAATAAAGCAAATGTGGGTAAAATGTTAACATGCAGGGAGTCTGCGTGAGAAATATCAGGGGATTATATAGTGTTCTTTCAACTTTTCTGTAAAAGTTGGTATTATGTCAAAATAAAAACTAGCAAACAAAATAGATGAAACCTAAAAGAAACTATGTTAAGAAATGGAAAAACTGAAGTCAGATAAATGGCAAATAAATGGGGGGGGAGAAGGGATGGAATTCCACCATATATAAATAAAGTTATAACCTACCACTTAATCTTGAGTCAAATAAAAAAACCTGTCAGCTCAGAGCAACCCATTCATAGCACTTAAGATAGGAATGTCTCATTATAGTAAATTACTTGTAGAGTATTTGTAATCCTAGTGTAATATTGTATAAAAAGTAGCATTATGGGGACTGGTGGCGCAAGGGGTTACGCACAGCACCGTGAAGCTATCCACAGCCTCTGCAGCAGGAGTTCTATCCCCGGCCAGGCAGGGAGCCACCCACGTGGCACAGCAGACCTCTCCTGTCTCACCTTCTGCTCCCCTCAGTGGTGTATTTCAGTCTGCCTGTTCTGTTCTCCACTCTGTCTCTGGTGAATCCTCTCACCCTCCCACACCTCTGGCCTGTACCCCAGTTCTTGTATTCATAAATAAATAAATCTAAAAAAAAAGCAGCATTATGTAAAAGTATTTCTGAAAAAAATATACTGTAACTTGTTACCTTTCGTATCAGTTCAAATAATTATCATAATCACAGACTTGCTTAGAATTAAAAGGGGTAGATTAAAAGAATCTCACTGACAACTTGGAATTTAACTTCAAACTGGAAGCATTCGGATTGTAACACCTGCAGACACAGTTAGAAAGATTTAGGCAGGAAAAAGTCAATATTGCTAAACCTCATGTATTAGATTTCAGGGATGTGCATTGGATAAAATGTTTCCAGAAGCAACCTGGGGGCGAATAAAAAGGAAAAGAGAATAATCCAAAAAAGTACTCAGATGATAAACCACCTCAAAATCAGCATGTCCAACTTTTATATACTCCTTTACCATTTTCACCTATTCTAGGTCCGCTCTTTTTCTCCTAACCTTTCTTTTCAAGACAGTTTTTACTCATTCTATCCTTCCTTTTTTTCTTTGAATGTATTCTAGTCACCTTCATGTCTTCAGTTTTGAATCATCTGATCTAAGCCTAGTTTTCCACTACTTCTACTCTAGTCTAGACCACCAGTGCTATTACTATTGAGATAGCCTCCTGACATTCTTGCCTAAATCATATCTGATCCGCCCTATATACTGTCTGAATCATGGTTCTAAAAGGAGGTTACACCCCTGCTTAAAAACCTTTTATAAGCTCTCAGTCACCTATGTAATATGTCTGAACATCTTAGTATGGCATCCACAATCTGGCTAACTTTCCATCAAAGTCTCTCTTACCATTTACATGACATTTATTATTCTCCAAAGTAAGAAAAGTACTCTGTCATCCCTGTGCTTTTGTTAATTCTATTCCTGCAGTGTGTAATAGCCTTCTTTTACCAATCTCTTCATGTACTAAAATCCTGATACATATAAGAGTCAACTACAATGATAACTTCTCTAAGACAGTAAAATTATCTTCTCCCACTCCTCATTCTGGTCCCACCTACACCCAGTTTGAAATTAATTACCCAGAATTAGCACTTTATTTCTATTTTGGTGCTTATTCTTTAGAGCTCTCTACGTTATTACTCTATATAAATAGGCTTCCCACCTGCATCCTACACTCTTAGGTTCCTTCAGGGTCGGGCCAGTTTCTTCTTCATCTTCATTTTCCAGTTGTTCAGCACAAAACTTGAGAACATGATGTGAGTTTTAAAATGTCTGTTTAAAATACTGTTGCCAGATTAATATTTCTTAAATACTGCTACTGCCATAGTGGTCTTTTTCCCTCAAGAACTTTTAGTGGCTTTTTATTTTTATGAAATCACATATTAAGTTTTAGCTGTCATTTGCAAGACCTTCCAGCATTTTCTGCCCTCAACATAAATTTTCTGCCCTAGTTATACAAGTCTATTCCTAGTCTCATAACATGTGACATGACCTTGAAACTTTTCAGGGTAGAAAGAGCCTTAATTCAAGTCTAGTTCACTCAACAATTAAAAAACAGAAGAAAATTATTTAATCTACTCAAGTTCTGCCCATTCCAAGGAGGTATCACACTTCCTGATTTCCAACTATACTGCACAGCAACAGTATTCAGGCAATATGGTACCAGAACAAAATCAGAAACTCAGAGTAATAGAATAGAACAGAAAGTCCAGAGATAAACCCACACAAATATGGACAGTTAATCTTTGACAAAGAGTCATACAGTGGAGAAAAATAGCCTCTTTAATAAGCTGCCCGCATCCTCTGCAGCACCAGTTTGATCCCCAGCTGCCGGGCAAGGGTCCCACATGGCACGCAGACCTCTCCTGCTGCCCGCTGCTCCCCTCAGCAGTGTACTTCATCAGTCTGCCTGTTCTGCTCTCTGCTCTGGCTCTGGTGAATTCTTTCACCACCCTCCCGTGCTTCTGACTGTACCCAGTGCTTGTATGAATAAATAAATCTTTAAAAAATAAATAAATAAATGGTGCTGGGAAACATGAATAGCCACTTGCAAAAATAATGAAACAAGATCCATATTTGACTCAACACACACAAAATAACTCAAAATAGATTAAAAATCTGCATCTAAGGGCCTCCCCAGTGGCCTAGAGGTTAAGTCTCAGCACTATCACCATGACAGCCCACTGTTAGTAGCCTGAGTTTGATCCCTGGCCAGAGAGCTAACCCACTATGGTACACCAGACCTCTCCTGCCTCGCCTGCTGCTCCCCTTAGCAGTGTATATCAGTAAATCCACCTGCTCTGCTCCCCACTCTGTCTCTGGTGAATCCTTTCACCTGCTGCACCTCTGGCCTGCACCCCAGTTCTTATATGCAAATGCAAAAATAAAATCCTTAAAAAAAAAACCACCTGGATCTAAGAATTGAAAACCAAGTATCTGAAAGAAAACATAGGGGACACACTACAGGACATATACTACAAAGATGTATTTGGAGACTCAACCCCAAAGGCAAGGGAAACAAAAGCAAAAAAAAATAAACTAGTGGGACATCAAGCTAAAAAGCTTTTGTACTTCAAAAATGATCACAAAAACAAAAGGCGACCTACAGAGTGGGAAAAAAATATTTACATATTATGCATCTGACAATGAGCTAATGTCTAAAATTTACAAAGTTTTCATACAACCCAACAACAAAATATATATATATATATAAAAAATCTAATAAAAAAAATGAGTAAAGGACCTAAAAGGGCACTTTCTCTAAAGAAGGCATTCAGATGGCCTACACACAGATGAAAAATTGTTCAACATCACTTATAAGAGAAATGCAAATCAAGCCCATACTGAGATAACCTGGCCCCTATGAGAATAGCCCATATAAAAAAGAATGGAATCAACAAATTTTGGCCAAGTTGTGGTGAAAAAGGAACTCTCGTGCTCTGTTAGTGGGAATGAAAGTTGGTGTGGCACCTGTGGGAAAAAGTATGGTGATTTCTTAAGAAAATAAAAATGGAAATTCCATATGCTCTATCAATGCCGCTACTAGGTATTTATCCAAACAACATGAAAACTCTATGAGAAGATTTATCTTTACCTATGTACACAGAGGGACTGTCCACAATTACCAAGTCATATAACCAGCTTAAGTGTCCTTCAACAGAAAAATGGATGAAGACATTGTGGAAAATATACTCGATAGAATATTACATGGCTGTGAAAAAGATGAAATGGTGGTATTTGAGAGAAAACTGATGGACACTGAGGTGATTATGTTAAGTGAAAGAAGTCAAAAAGCAAACGACAGATATCAGATGGTTTCATCTGTGGGATATAAATAACAAAAACATACACACAGACAAAATGTAGTAGATATAAATCTTGAACTCAGTGAAAGAATATAATGGTTACCAGACAGAATGAGTGGGAGGAAGGAAGAGATGGAGAAAGGCAGTTCGGGTAGTGGCACAGGTGGTTTGTTGGAAGGTGAGTGGAACATGTGTATATATGGGAGAACAAAAATGTAACACCCCTCCCAAAAGAAATCCAACTCCTAAAATTAAACTACTAAAAAAAAGTTCTGCCCATTTTTAAAGTGATGTTGAACTGTCATCTTTTCTAAGAAACCATACAACTACTTCATCTTACCTACTAGAAATTCCTTAGCTTTTTTTTTTTTTTCATCTTGGTCCACACAATTTGGCACTTAATTAGATAAATGGTTGTATGTTACTTTCAACTACCAATAAGATTGAAAGCTTATCAGGCATAGTCTTTGTAGTTCCTTCTACCTTGTAAGACACTATATAATATATAGGTAATGCTTAATAAATAACTAAAACCCTACACCCACACTGTCCAGCTAGTTTTAAAAATGGTTTTAACAGAAGAGAAACTTAAAGTGATAGCCCAACTATACAGTTCCATTATCTTACTCCTAGAAATGCCAGTATGATAATTTAGAGCAGGAGTTACCAAGTTCTGCTCTGATGTACCTTTTTGCAAATGAAATTTTATTGAAAGAGCCACCCTATTCAATACCCTTTTTCTATAGCTGCTTTTATATTACAATGGCGGAGGTGAATAGTCGTGACAGATATCCTATGGCCCACAAAGCTTAAATGTTTATTAACTGGTCCTTTACAGGAAGAAGTTTGCTGTAAGACAGAAAAGTTCTGTGGAAAAGCAAAGTGTTCCTAACTTTTCAGAGTTTTAGGTGCCATAAAATAAGTAGTAGAGAGGTTTTGATGGTAGCACACAGCAGGTTCATGGGTAAAGCAATATTTCCATGACCTAGTAAGTAGCTTATTTACTGTTTTCAGTTATCTATTCGAACACACAACTCCTGATGACATGGATAATTAAGAGTTGATTATATAATCAAATGAAAAACTAAACTAATTTACACGGTGATGAAAAGTCAAGCCACTCATAATGACTTATAATAATCTTTGAGTAAGCATCTTGCTCAAGGTTGTATGGTGCAACAGAATCCTCAGCCTGTTTGAATAGATACCTGTTACAAATAAAATAAGTGGCTCCAAAACTAAAAGTAATATTTTCCACCTATGCCACATAATTTGTTGGGAGAATACAAAGGACTCTGTAACCAGGAAAATTATATCATTTTGACATACCAGGTAAATTATGGTGAACTATAACTGATTTTGAAAACTTTTTTTTTTTTTAAGGAATAACCTATTCATCATGTGGAATGTTAACCCACGTTAAGAAAAAAAATCTTGAGATAAAATTCTAATAGTTACATCCTATTGTGGGTTTGGTAAATTAGTAATTGCATTAATATTTTCCCCTCTAGCATATTATATGACTTGAGGCTAATTATAGCCTCCAAATATACATGATTTGCAATTTTCAAAAATAGGAACAATTCTTCTTCAAGGTTAAAAGCTAATTTAGCTACATGGACAAAATCAAGCTCTTCAGTGAAAAATGACATAAATAAAACCTTGTGTGTGTACATACGTGTGTATAAGCAAATATTATATAATGCTTCTAAGATACAATGGGGGAAACTTAGGTCATTTAACTTCAGAAGCTCACTGAAGAATCCTATTCAAGGACCAGTTTTAGGGAGGCCCTGAAGTGTCCTCATAAGATAATATTCTCTGATACATTTTACCATGTGCATTGTTCCTACAGCACCTTTATCATTTGACATACTCTATTAAGCCACAAACATATCAAAGCCTCCTATACTGCTAAACTTCAATAAGATCCACTAGTTAAAGCTTTCAAGAAGTGATATTTTCTAGTAATACCCTTATCTGAACACAGTGCTAGGAACCAGATATAAAGGAAAGAACTCTCTGGGACAACCAAATACACAAGGTTTCCATTGCTCCATATGACAGAAGAAAAACAAAAAAACCAAAACACCAAGAAAGTCCCCCACCCCTAACACTAATTATAAAACACTACAGATGTAACCTTTCTCAAAATGCAAAGGGATTGTGTATTTTGCAAAGAACAACTATTTTTTATGCTTCCAAATTCTTAATCCTGTTTGGAGCTGTCAGTGGGGGTTAATGGAAGCCTTGGATAGGAGAATTCCAATCTGGTTGGCAGATGGATAGGTTGGTTATAGCTGCATAACTATGTCTTGCCTGCAGGCACAATTCAGAACACTGTTAAAGCAATATAAAGTCTCTGTCAAGCTGAACCATTTGGATCAGTAGCAAGGAGAAATAATAATAAAAAAGAAGTTCATTTCTGGGCCTTGTGCATTTATGCTAGTATGCAGAAACTGATTAATTGTCATAGTGTGCTGGTCTTCTATACCTCAGATTTCTACTTCTGGAGTAGATTTTGCATGCTAATATAATCATTCTCCCTCTTGAGACATTAGCAAATAATCAAATGAAAAACAGGATCATAATTTACTGAGATTCAAGCAATTCTCTATGCAAATTTGACTTGTTATTGCTGCTGCCTCGTTAATCTGAATGCCTTTGACAAACTCCTTTGATTTATGAACTCGTGACAACTCCAATGTGTATATATTTTGCTAGATTGACATTATCATTAAGAGTGGGTGGACTGAGCTCACATGAATGGCTGATTTTATTCGCTGGTGTCTGCTGCTCAACAGCTGAGCATCTCCTCCTCACAAAGCCCCTGAGCGTCAGGCTCTTCCCATCTTCCCATCCATTCATCATCTCGATGTTAATTGGCCCAGGCTTTAAGCAAATTTTCAACACGATTTAAAGGCACGATGACACTGATTACTGACCCTCTGCCATACGGTGCCTATTGATTAACCTGACAGAGATGATGAGCTTGAGGGAAACTAGGTGTGTGGGGACCTTAGGGGGAAAAATATATTGTCTATGCAGGCAAACACTTGTCATTACCTCACAAGCCAGAATTTGCACAGCACACATTCTTAAAATACACTACTGCTTTAATACCTACAGCTAACAGAGAAAGTGCTTTCTGTACTCAGAGATATTACAGATATGTCATGTCAAAGCACATGACACATTCAGTATTTAGAGGAACTCCCTAGATAGATGGCTGCCTTTCAACCAATTATGCCTGTGCTAGCCGATATATGTACTTTTGGTTAAATTCAAAGAAAGTACTGGGTGGCCTGAGAGTGTTGTATCACATCAGAAAAGAATAATAGGAAAACAAACTGAGTTCATGAAGGAAAAAAAAATGGAGAAAGGAAGGAGTAAAATTATCTGTTGCTATCCTCTCACTACTATAATAAACCACCATTCTACATCACTATAAAAATAAAAAGGTACTCTTAAGAAGAAAGAAAAAACAAACTAATTTTATAAATTTTATTTTCTATTCTTTAAATGCCACTACGTGATTCCAACTGTCAAACTATTCCTGGCACAGAAATTACCAAAAACTGAGTATTTGAAAATAAAGAAAAGTAATATTTAAATCCAACAAACATATTCCCTTTAAATTATTGCTTGCCCATTTTCAACAACTTCTGTACAAACTTCTATACTTAGGGAAGCTACTGGATATTTGAAGTTAAACTTCACAAGAAAACAAAATGCTTCATTATTTAAGAAAAATTACAAAAGTTCATAATAATTACTGAGCACACATTAGCAACAAACTTAAAAATCTGCTTTAAGATAGTGCTAGATGTGCAAACTTACACAAGCAAACTCATACTTGTGTAAAAAAGCACACCACTAGGTATCAGATAAAAACTATCTTTAGCCAGGAAAGGTTCTTATTTAAAATAAAGCTAACAAAATATGCTCCCTCTGGTCACACATATCACCATGTTTACTTACGAGTCCTGGGGGGACAGCCAATATACAATTTTAAACACGGAGATTTTGGAGCAGCACTAACAGTTATTTCAAAGCTAAAATAATAGAAAACTGAACAACAGCCTGGCTGTAGTCCCTATTACAGTGACATGGGCTGTTAATGTAAGAGATCAAATGTTTTTCAAGTCAAACAGCATTGGTGCCTGTTTTACTGGAACATGTAGCTTACTCCCTAAAAGCCTGCCTCCTGCTCTTTTAAGATAAACAAGCTCAACTAAGCACTGAGATACTCTGATAAGGATGGAAGAGCTACACCAGAAAGTGACAAGGCAAAGGCACAAAGGAGCAACATTGCTTTTGTTAACTTTCAAGTTACAGAATATATCATAATTTAGCAATTTAATATTTCACCATTAAAATTATAGCTAAAGGACAAATTTCTATCAATAAATATGAGGATCAAAATAAAAGATAAAACATGTTTTGTGAATAGGAGAGATATACAGTTGTCTGAACGCATTCAGCTTTGTGACTACTTAATGGAAAGGTTTGAACATCAACTTAGCAATGACTATGAGTAAATGAAAGAATTTGCAATTGTGTTACTATGCTCTATATCAGAAGTAACAGTCCATTTAAACTCTGAAGGTTTTTTTTTTTTACTATAAAGGCTTAAATTTAAAAACAAAAATTTCACGCTTACCCCCCCTTTCAAGTAGTTTTTTTACGTTCTATTCTGCTTAACATACCAATACAGTAACCAAACCACATTTACATATGACAATGTGGCTTAATATTTTGAAAACCACAGCAGACTTGCAAAGGAGGCAATTATATATACTACAGATTGTTTTTCTTGACAGATCTAAGATGTCTACCATTTGTACAGAAAAAAAATGAGTTTCATATGTGTCTTCACTATTTGAAATGCAATGACATATGCAGAAAGTAGCTAAACAGCACAGTAAAATAAATAAAAATTCACCAGAAAGATTTGGGATAGAAATACATAAAAAACCAACCTAACCTATTATGTGAGCAAAAATATAAGTAGCTCATTTTATCCCTCTTGCCTTCAAATCTACATGATTCTTAAAGTACTCCCCCCCCACACCATTATTTTATGATTACATGTTTAGGACAAATCCTTTCTTGCCATAATTTTCTTTGCTCATATATTTACACAGTATTTCATCCAGAGATTCTCTGCAATAGTTTTGAGTGAATTAAGAAGCCAACATTTGCTTCTACTAAGTAAGGCCATCTAGTTATTTTTGTAACTCAAAGACACCTGCATTCTGCAGATCTTTTTGACTTGTGAAAGTGGGGTAGAAAACTACAGATCCCTTAGGATGTATACCAAAATCCTTTCTCTCTGCAGAATAATTATTTCTGTCATCTGTGCTTCTGATTTTTTTCTGCTAAATGACTTTTGTCACCTTGGATATCTTCCCTGCTTCGGTTTCCCTATTTTATTACAATTCAACAATACTGTAGAAGGATTTTAAGGCATATTTAAAGTTGATAGGCCGAAATAGTCCCAAATGTCTACCTACTATAGAATGAAAATAAAATCAATCCAATAAGTAAATTTCTTAAAACCAGATTGGGGTAAGTTAAGATTTGTGTTTAGATGTATACACCTCTTTTTTTTTTTTTCCTTCTTTATGTTAAAAAGAAATTATTCTGTGGGCTTATTATCCTTTGGACATTTCCACTAATTATACAAACTTTTAATGCCCTCCCAGGTCTTCTAAAATTACAAATACCATTCCTCTCACTGACGTATGTAGATTTTTGGTTTCCAAGGGTGAAAAGCATGATCCAAAATAGGTCTTATGAAGGCCTTAAAAAAACATCAATCAAACATCACATTTTGCTTTGTATCCTTTGGTTTCTCTCTTAAAATGTCAAGTAGACTACTCTTTATTTAGGATACTAGAGTTTAAACTCTAACTTCTTTTACTATAAAATCTTTCCTATTCTTTTTTGCTTATCTCCACTATAGATAATTATACAAAAAAAAACCCTAGAATGATGAAAAAGTATGTTTCTAATTGAAAGCAGCTAATATAATTCATACTGCATTTTCACAGATCTCTAAGTAGCCAGACACCAATGTAGTAGGAGTCCATAAAGAATTTAAAATTTGAGTTTGAAGTTTTCTATTTCAGAGGGGTCAAAAGTTATAAACACCAATTCATATCTTCAATTTTTCATTTGTTTATTTTACCAAACAACAAAATGAAAATGAAAGATCAACTTGTAGGTCTTGTTTTAAAAAAGCAAAACAAAACACCAATGTTCTTTGACATGTAAGTAACAATTTAAAAAAATATTTCTTTTTTAAAATAGGAGAATTTTTTCTATCATGATGCAAATGGTTTCTACTTAAAGGATATAGTTGTGTTATTCTTCTAAAAGTATTTCTGTTAGGCCTATGGTCTTAAATTATTGAAATGCTAGAAAATGGTTATATACTTTATTTTACTAGCTATTGTAAATTTATTTTGTGCATTTCTGACAAATCCTACAAAGAGTTTGATCATGGTGTCATTACTTTCCACACCATAATAGTTCTCAATCTAAAGAATGAAAGAAATCTACATTATTTTCTCAAAATTACTCAATAAGTCATTACAATTATAAAAAGCAAGTTACTTAGTGGGAGTAAAGAGTTTTCTTTGGAAAAATTAACGATCCTTTGTTGATTAAAGAAAAAAAGTGAAAAACATTAATCCAAATGTTCCAGAATTATTCTGTCTTAGATCAGCCATCTCAATTTTAAAGTAGCCTTTTATTTAATTAAATAATCAGGCTTAAATGATTTTTAGTCTGATTATTTAATTAAATAAATAATGATTAGCCAATTTAAAGTGGCTAATTTTAATCAATGATCTCTTAAAATCTGTTATCAGCTACCATCAGTAGCATTTTGTTGTGGCATGGAAGGAAAAAATCACTTTACTAAACTTTTACGTCTGGTAATGATCCTTTTGACAGATATCAAACATTAGTTTTAATATCATAGTACTTATCCTTGCAGGAAAGAATCTATGGATATTGTAATAGCCAACTCTGGCATTAAACTTTGTTTTGCTACAATTCCTTCTTGTGGAAACCAATGTATCTCTTGCTCCTGCAGACAATGAAAGAACAGCTGACTTCAAAACCAGTTGCCTAACGCTGCCATACAAAGGACATTCTGGGTAGTGGTCAGTAAAGAAAGCATAGCCATTTCTAAATGCCAGCAGTTCTCAACATCTTCTTTCCTTCTGAGTGGAGTGAAGTCTGCAAGCACTGACTGGTGGGTCATTCGACCCACGAGGGCCTGGAAAGGTTTCAAGAATAACAGAGGTCATGTAATTGCCAAAAGAGCATTAGCCACTCAATCATAATGGATAATTAAATGACCTACATGATTCCTGAAATAGCTGCTCTATATTTGGTCTATTACTTGCGTCCCTCAAGATAAGCTACTCGTCTGATCTGCCTTGACCCGCAAAAGTCCAACCTGCGCCTGAAAACTAGCCGCATGCTTCTATTGCTTTGTAAATCCCACCCCTAGAAACCCTCCAAGTAGTCATGCCCCAGACTATGCTTTCAAGAGGACACACATAAAAAATCAATCTTGTATCCTTCTCCCTATTGTGCTCTCTGGAATACAAATGACTAAAGCAAAGAAAAAAATTAGTAAATTCCTGGTTTAGATCTTTGGGGAATAAAAAAGAGACTTAAGAACTATAAAGAAGGAAAGTCATGATAAATTTTTTTTAAGTTGTTTCTCACTATGCCTCTAAAAATTTTTACATTTGATTATAAAGCTAATCAGGGTTTTTCTTCTTTTTTTTTTTTTTTGTGGGCAGCAAGTCATTAAAACTCCAATTGCCTGGACTGCGTTTTTGATGGTGTGGGCTATTAGAATCTTTCGTGGCCTAGTTTTTCAGTCTATACTGAAAGCAAAATGCCTCTCAACAAAATGAAATATAGATGGAACCAATTGTTTACATAATAGCAGTAGCAAAACCAACAAGAATCTGTGTATTTCACATTTTCATCTCTCTAATAGTTTAAACAATCTCACTGTAATATTTGACCAGAAATACAACCAAAGAGAAACTAGCTGCATGAAATGGCAAAAATGCACTGGAGAATATGCTTCTTTAGGAGAAAAAAGGTCTGCCTGTGGCCCTAGAGGTAACTGCACATCAAGTAAACACTGCAAAAAGAGGCAAGAGACAAGTAACCAAAGACAACGCCACAATAATGGTAAGGGACAAGCGATGTGAGGGACAAAAGAGCTCACATTTAGAATACCTTGGAGGCTAGAAAGATTTTTGTTTCCACAGGAAATTATGTAGCTTGAGGCTACTGACTACCCTGATCTCTTACGAGTACATGAATGGCTTATTAAACCTAGAACATATCTGTTTTAGTTAACTTCTGGGCAGGGAGGGGGTTAGAAGGGGAGAAGAGAACAAAATGTACTTAAATGCTGAATTTTTTCTCCAGGCTGAATGCCTTTCATCCAATAAGACATTCAAAGCAGTGACCCAGCAAATGGATTGAAAAAGCAATCTTCCGTCCCAGTGCCACATTATCATTCCTATTCAGTATTCTCCATGAGATATCTCAATCAGCTGTGTGTAAGTGACAACGCAGCCCATTGCTGGGTTAATTAAACATTTGACTTTAACACCCTCCCCGTCATTAAGCAAATAAAAACAGATAATTCAAACTGCACTTCATCCTCAGGGTACACAACACACATGTCAAAATTAAGAGAGTCCAAGGCCTCTGGGGAATTCTGTTGGGGCTATAATCAGTTTAAATCTTATCTGGTTTATCAATTATTCTATTGATTAAACCAAAGCGGTTATACACAACTCCTCTGCCACATGGGATTGATGTCAGCAGAGCAAGAAAATAACTCCAGGAGGTTCCAAACTGATTTAAAAAGAGACCAACAGACAGACCAATAATAGTCGATTATTACATACCAGTGATCCATATACTGAAGAGTTGATTCTTAGTTTCAGGCGGGTGAAGTGAACTGTTTCCAATCACTATGTCCCCCTGCTATACCTTATAGTTGGTGTGAGTAAATTTATGTCTTGGAAGATCAACATATTTCCTACTGATTTAAACAGAGGCTACCATGCTCCAGAAGCTGAAATATGTTTTATAGATACTGACTCTAAACTATACGACGGTCAATCTCAAACAACGAAAACTAAATTTTTTTTTTTCTAATTTTCTTACCTGTCTGCATATGACCAATTAACATGCAAGGAAGAAAAGGGGCATACTTGAGCGTTGATTCTCCTACAAATAGTCAACCAGCTATTCCATGTCCTAGAGCACAAAAGTCTTGAAAAGGGGAAATCTAAGAAATTAGAAAGGTATTACCATATAGAGAGAGTCATGACGCCTTTTATTAATTCAATGGGCAAACATCTTCAAAGCCATTAACAACAGTGAAACTATGGAGCTGTATCTTCAAATGAAATGTTAATATCCAAACCCAAACATACCGAGCTACTACTGGATATTTTAAAGCACAATTTAGATACTCTCCTGCCCAATTCATTGTGTAATATTCTTCAAAGGTCCAGAACCCTTATCACTTCAAGGCCATACCCTCTATATATGAGAAAAGTACTAATAAAACCTACTAACAAAAACAAGGCGGGGGTGGGGAGGTGTGAGTTATACTTTTCCACACCTGATATTTGTGCACACGTAGCTATGCTCTTCAGAAACAAAATTTGTTCACTGCTATGTTGGCACCACATGTGCAATCAACCATAATTTAACGTATCTCCTTCAGATTTTTTGTTTTCAGGCAGACTAAGTAAGAAACCCACATTAGCATGCTGTATTCTACACTCACCACTAGAAATACTGAGGGTGCTATTTGTAATTGTATTCTTTTTAAGAGGTTTGTTCTCTGCAGCTGTTTTCTGCTTGCAGTGTATTTTGTGTAATCAGCACATCATCATAAATACATTGGCTGTTCCCCTGAGGGTAGCTGTCAGTGTTTAATTTACAGAACAACCTGGCCAATGTGAATTTTAACACTACAGCACTAAGGCAAGGAGTTACCATACTCTGTGAGAAACAGGTTTCTATGAATTTTTATATCAAAAGCTTGTCCCAGGACAATCAAGGTTCTAGAAATAGACTGTTCAAAGTAGTACTTTACACCTTGTATGCAATGGACTTATCTCCATTAACAGCCTTAAAAGAAGTCATGAACTAACTACTAAACTACAATGGGCACTACCAATTCCAGAGACAAGGACTGAAAACAGAGCTACGAGCATGAGAAACTATAATAAATGTTACCCATTTCTTTAAGCTACATATAAAACTATCAAAAGCTACATGTAAAGCAGCTATCACTGTTCCCTTAGAACTAGGTGTGTAGAGGCAGAGGGGAAACCATTTAAGACAGATTAGTCTGAAATATGCTTATCACTTTTTGTTGTGATGAGCTGTATCTTATACAAAAATAAGTATGCTGCTTCCTAAAGGCTGCTATTAAGCCAGAACTCCAGTTCAATGAATGGGAAAATAAATCAGTGTTCATGGTAGTACTCCACACCCAAGTATATTTCATAGTGTGTGGTACACAGTTTCTCATAAATGTCTTAATAAATAAGTATAAGCACCTTGAGGACAGGGTTTGAATCTAAATTTTGCCTAATATTTTGTATAGTACCTGGTACAGAGAAGATAGTCTATAATTGAATTGAATGAAATTGTGGTTAGTTGGGAATGGCAATTTATCTGTAAAACCTTAGTTCTACAAGATATCAAAATGCATTTTCTACATCAAAATTCTCTTGAAGGCTTTATAGTACATATCATATATTTTAATCAAAGCTATTTGTACAAAAACCCTAAGTATGTCAATCTTACAATGAAAACAAAATAGCCTACAATATTGGAATATTTAAACTTACATTTTGATAGTAACAGTCATACAGAAGAAATTAAGATTTTCATATATTCTATATTTATTTCTTTTATAAAAGACTGAAAGAGATCATTTTAAAATGCTCAGAAATGTAACCAATATTACTTTTCTGTATTACATGCCCACATTCTATAAGTCAAGTGATTATACATATGCATCTTTATATTAAGGGATAGTTATGTTAGACTGTGTAGCATTAAACTGAATCAAAATATATTTCGTGATGAATTCTTAGTGTACTTGCTTTTAAAATTGTACATGTACATATTTATGATCCTTTACAAAAATTATTACACTTTGACTAAGATTCTTTTTTAGAAAAGGAAGAAAATTACCTATACTTCACTTCAAAGGATTTAAAATTTTCTCAAATTTGTGTAAAATTTTAAGTAACTATAGCAATAGAGATTTATAGAACTTGTTCTGCTATTACTATAAGATATTTTTCATATTTTATGTAAGCATGATTATATTTTGAAAGATTTTTAACACTTTTTAAATGGATGAAACTCAGTATTTTGACAGAAATTTTATTCAAGAACACAAACTAATCATATTTCTATTCTGTGATGCTCAGACATTTCCAAAAGGTAATTCCTTTTTAGACTTATATTACAAGACAAAATGAAAAAGATCATGATCTACTGACTCAGTATATTTGGATCTGTTGTCACCAATTAGGTTAAGATTCTATTTTTTAGTTAATCTGAATATTTGCAATTTAGTACTTCATAAAAAACTTTATGCCTAATAAAACATCTTAAATTTTAATGGAGAAATTAATCACATTCTTTCTTCTTAGATTTAGAATTACAAAAATACATCCTAGACCCTTTTGAACTAAACTGAATGGGGTTAGATTGAGGTCACACTAGATCAGATGACTACATTCTCTCTTCCCTGGAGACCATGTAGTAGTTCCATAGGCTGCCATTAGATAGCAGCACAGTACACACCATCAGTCATATACTCCACAGTCTCTCCCGTTAAGGTTGGAATTATCTCAGTAAAACACACACACACACACACACACACACACACACACACACACAGAAAGAGAGAGAGAGATTCTAATTCAATTAGTGCAGTCGGCAACTCCAGAAAAGAGTAATTCAATTAGTGCATTGTGGAGCTCTACAATACCTCTCAGCAGATGTTCACCATCTTCAGGAACTGGAGCTAGGTTTAAAATACCTGTACCACTCAGATGTGTCACTACATTATATCATTTGTTAAAGTGCTTACATATGCTTTTCTGGCTTCAAAGAAAAGATGAAGAAACATACTCAGGCTAAGCTCCTAGAGATTTTTCCATCATCTACACTAAGGAAGTAAATGCAATTTTAGGCTGCAATAATTAAGTCACATAATTCATATTATGTTCAAAACAAGATGTATCATTGAATTCTACACTATTACACACTTTTGCAGTACTGCCTCCTGTTATGCATGCCACACTATAATGAGGACACTGTCAAGATGGGATGTAGTCACAAAAGACAACAAAAATGATAATACCCTCCACCAAAATAGGTTATGAAAATGGCACGAATGGTTATTGATATTTTCCAAAGAAACACTAGTGGAATCAGAAATACTGAGAACGGAAAATATGAGCAACGTAGCTATCCTCAAACATAAATATATGAAAATGAAAACAATTACTTTCTATTTATACAAAAGACAGAATTAGAATCAGTGGGTAAAACTAAAAGTTGACTCCTCCTTGAGGGAAAACTTTTCAATAGGCAAATAATGAAGAAGAAAACTAGATACCTCAAGAAGTTCAGTTGGCTAGTAATGGCAATGATCAAGAAGAAATCAGATGAACCCCTGTCCAACACACTTCATAATGGATTCCTGTGTGTGACTAGATGGCCTTCTGATGTCCCTTCCAATACTGAAATTCCATGGTTCTCTGATTACACTGATTTTTGCTCATGAGGCAAGTGCATGCTGTAAGTAATAAAGCTAAACATTATTGTGGAGGTGTGGCTATATAAAAGCCCACAGGCTGTGAGGTATTTTCATGGCAATTGATGCATTAATAATATACCAAAGGAAGAAGAAATTTTGTATAGCTTCTCTGTGTTAGATTTAGCAGAGTACGTCTATGTACATGTCTACTCTCACTTCTTAGATTAGCACATACGCTCCTTTTATTCTTTCAGGATTAAAAAGAATGCTTTTACTCATCCTCAGGAAATCAACCAAAGAGAAATCAATTTCTAGAAGAATGATTTTTTGAAATCTCCCCCACTGAGTCAAGACAGTGGGTTCTCATAACTTAAATGCAAATTTATGTCAATATTTACACTTTAAAAATACAGAGCAATACTTAAAACAACAGTGACAAATTCTTAATATCCCTCCCTTTGCTCTTGCTTTTTGTGCATTGTATTTTACAAGTAAGGATATAATTCTGGGTACAAAGGATCTGGAGATTATTTTACAAATGCTATCTCCTCTCTTTCCAGCATGAACTCAAAGCAGAGAATTAAGAAATGTCAGGGACAATTACCAACAATTTTCCCAGTGCATTTTACCACGCAGTCATGGTAGAGAACAGTTCCTGCCTTCCACATTTGCAGAAGAGAGGGCTAAGCTAAAATTGCTGTGCCTTAACATCACCAATAAGAATTAATTCAAGTACTTTCAACAGTTTGTTGTCCTACTTTTTTCATACTTTAGGGGAATTGTAAAAAGTCACTCTCACTTAAAACTTTACTTTTAAGATCTATGTCCCCGAAAATACATAAAGATAAAAGCATACATCTATCAACAGTGCTGTTTTCTTAGGAAGAAAATATTTTAAAATATAAATATTTGTTGTTTTCAAGATATACTACAATCTAAAACAAACAGCAATACAAAGTCATTCTATTAGTATATTTTCCAAGCAATATGCGTATTGGTTTTTTTCAAAGATTTTCTCTTCATATGCCATAAAGTTGTATTAACACAAACATAACTGTTCTTCATAGTACCTATTCATCAACCTTTTCACTATAAATAGAAATTTTGCACATTTTTAAAAGTTGTTTTTTCTGCCAAAATTTAAATTCTCTCATAATGAACACTTCCAAAGATCTTGGATAATTAGAGCAATAAATAACAGAGCTGGATTAATTTTTTTTTGACTGGCAATACTGGCACATAGTAGGCTATTAGTTTAATTAACTATATATCATTCCATCTCTTACTTTATTTACCATCTTCCCAACTTCCTGCCTCCATAAAAACAAAACTAGAATCTAAGCTGATTCTTCCTTACAATGGGGTGTTACATAAACCCCAATATTAATGTACTAACCCAACTTTAGTCTCCTTTTGTTCATGCCTCACAGCCTGCATTTATGTTCCAGTGTTAAGTTTATTTGGCTCCATCAGTACCACTTCTCTTTAACATTGTCCCTTTTCATGCATTTAAGCCAACTACTTCCAACCCTATCAAGGAAAGCAGACAAATGGGGGAGAAAGGAATGAACTGCAAACACCTCAAACAAGAAAGGTTGCTTAAAAAACCAAGTGTCACATTCTGACAGTTCAATATTTCATAGCCAATACAAGGAATGTGCAACGACACTGCAACTTTAAATCTTTTCCTCCTATGTCAGTCTCCTTCTCTCTCATTGTAATGCCAAAGGGAACAGCAATCAGAGTGGAGATGTTCAACGTGATAGAGGTCAGGACACCATCGGATCAACGTACCAGAAACACGACCTTGTTTATTTTTTTTTCCACAGTATTATTGTTTACAGGGTGCTTTGCTCGTGTACCTTGTGGTTCTTAGCTAAAAGATGAAATTACAGCCCAGGATGAAGCACTCAGGCACACATCCAATTTGTGTTTCCATCTCAGAAAACAAAAAGCTTCTAAGGCCCTCAGGCTGCCATTCAAACTTGGAGGCTGACATTTTTAACAGCATGAACCAGAGACTGGCAGAGAGAATGATCTAATGCATTTCTGACTTGTCAATCAAAGATCTCACCTCTGCTGTCTTGTAAACAGTTGGGGGCCATCTAACTACATTCATAAACCTACGGAGAGCTTACTGCCAGCTGGGGTGCTGGAGCCACATGCTCTGACTTCTATACACCAAAATCATGATTCAGTTTTATAATCTCACTGTAAGTAGTCCACAGGCATATTTCCAGGACTACTGGAATAGAACCAGAGTAGGGAATACAAAAGAGATTTTGGTCAAATACTGTGTTACTTTCAAGCTGTTGGTATCCTGTACCCATGTCATCCTCATTTTACCAATTCTCCACAAAGGACTGTACTGTTCCAATTGAAATGCTTAAAAAGTTAATGACATACCAATTTAAAAATCTAGGTGAGATATACTAGTATCATATTAGAAATTTCTCTTATGTTTTACTGCCAGCAAAGAAAGTCATTCCCCAAAACATGGTCAACCACACTGCAACGAACAACAGCAAGCATATTTTAGTAAACTAATCATATGCTCGCTTTCAAATATAAAGTTTTTCATGGGCATACACAATACCTTTGTATTTTCTATTTTAAAATAGTACATTTTATATCTGTATATTGTGTGTATGAAACATGTAAACATGTAAACATAAAATGAGGAAACTTATCCCTCTATTCTTTCCCTTCTGTTTATGATCACTAACATAAAAATAATTAGAGCAGATTAGGCTGAGATGAACTTTGCTAAAGGATTATACATGAAAATGAATAAAGACTCTTCTTTTTAAAGTCAGTTTTATAGGGGACAGAATTCCAATTCACTTCATACCAAGTCACAGATACTGGGTTTGCAACAAAGGTCTTGAGGATTTGAATGGTACACCTGAGAACTTTAAAAGGCAGATGACAGATAACCAAGCAGGGGAAGGTACACTGCAAAGTCCTATTTCATGATGATGTACTACATCTGAGGCCCAAATAACAATTTCAAAATATAATAGACTTAGTCTCTAGAGGACTGGGCCAGTGAATATAGAAAAGCTCAAAGTCACTCAATATTGCTCTAAGGAAAAACAAAACTCATGGGCATTACCTCTCTATAGTAAAGTATTGCAATACTTAAGAGGCTTAGATAGCCAAAGAAACTAACACAAGGAAAGACAGCAACACAATAAAACACCACCACATAAAGCAAAACAACAGTGAAAGAAGGTGCAAAAGGCTCCAACTGTTACAACACTGATTCCTGAATAGCACAGAAAGAACTCCTATAGTAATACGTCCTCCAAGCTGAACAAAGGTAGCAATAATCTGTGCTTCCTACACTGGGGCAACTCCAGCCCCTTTGGGGTACCTGTACTCTCCCTTCTGCCATTAGGGGTCATGTTGAAGTTAGGGATAAGACAAAAAGCAGCAAATTCAGATCATATCTACTTTTCTTAGTGAAATATAGTTTAAAAAAAAGTTGAAAGGGTAGAAGGTGAACAATCAATTTCAGTTATTTAAAATGTTTTAAAATACATTGTTATACTTTCTTTTAAAGAAACAATCTGCAATAATATATTAATAGCTCCATCATTTTGCATATGTACTTTAATTTTGTGTCTAATCAAGGCTAAGGGGTCATTTTCAGTATACCTCATGATTCCCATCTTCAGACTGTTGGCTATCATCACTATCATCATTTTAATTTTTCTAGTGTCTTTTATAGGATAAGGGCAAAATGCAATAAAATAGTCAAATAATTGCACAAATATACACTGCTGTGAAGATAAAGATGTTGACATTGTTGAAACTAAACTGTTAGCTAGCTGGCAGTGCACTATTTAATAGCTTGAAATGTGCATTTGTTCAACAAGAGTCCAAATTCAGCATGCAAAATCCAATTCAGAAGGGATCATCATAGTGTGAATTGTATGAAAGCCAAGTGTATAAAATTTGAGGATTATCTATAAATCAGCCTCAGCATTTTCCCCCTCCAAGTAAATGTGTGGTCTTTGGAATGATTGTTCAATTATCATGACTTCTTTCTGAATACAGAATACTTATGTATATGTATGTGCAGGTACCTGTAACAATAAAATGCTTTCCTTTCTCCCACCCCATACATGTTATTTGATAGCATTAGTCTTCAAATTATATAAGTCCTTTTCCATTATTTAAGCAAAAATTTATAAAGCACATACTATGCACCAAGCACTGCACTTGCACTGGAAATAGAGAACAAAACATAGCCCTCCTCTCGAGGAATTCAGTCTAGTGGGGAAGAGATAAATACACAGTCAATTATAGTAGCTTACCATGCTATGACGGGTATCTATTGCATGCCTTGGGTATAGATATCTGGCTACATGAAGGTGGACAGTGAGAAGATCAGCGAGGGCTTTTATTCTAGAAGTAAAACAACTTGATCTAAATTGTGGAGATTACAAATTTGCCAGGTAGACAGGGAGGAGGCAGGCCATAGGGGAGAACAGTTGTTTTCAGTAGGGTTCAGCAGAGAGAAAGAACAGGATATGGAAAGATAGATGCATGAGAGAACTATAAATTTGAAATAGCTAAGACTTACATGAGAGAGAAGTGGTTGTAAAACAGTCAGTTATATGACTGGCAAACCAAGTTTTAACTTTGTTTGACTTATCCAAGTTCTAATTTTACTTGACTTACCAAATGTGAGCAACTGACCATAAGATAGTCACCAGTCAATGCAACAAGCTGATGAATGTATAAATTGGACAAGAATAGCAGATAGTTAAAGTTCAATATTTCCTTTCTTCTTTCTACTTCTCTGTATTTTGTACAGTTAATTTTTTATTTTTATATTTTTTAATTTCATAACAAAATAGTAAAACTATTTTTTTTTAAATAGAGGCATGTTTTATTTATTTATTTATTCATTTGTTTGTTTTTGTTTATACATGCACTGGGTACAGTCAGAAGCGCGGGAGGGTGAGAGAATTCACCAGAGCCAGAGCGGGGAGCAGAGCAGGCAGAAGGACCGAAGTACACTGCTGAGGGGAGCAGCGGGCGGCAGGAGAGGTCTGCGCGCCATGTGGGACCCTCCTCCGGTGGCTGGGGAGCAGCCGGGGATCGAACCGGCGCTGCAGAGGCTGCTGGCAGCTTCGCAACCCAGCGCTCAACCGCTGTGCCACCGGGGAGGCCCGTAAAACTATTTTAAAACAAGACTATATCTGGGCAGGTCTGCATGCATGCATGCATGCATGCAATGGATAAGTCACTTCACATTAAAGAAAATGAGCATGTTAATATTATCTTAAGTGTTTGCTTCAGCAGCACATATACTAAAATATTATCTTAAAGTGAAAGTACTATAGGTAATACCTTGTATATTTACCAAATGATTTATAAATTTCATAATAAGCAATAAATTGGTCTTTTTAGATAGGGGGAAATGTGGGGTTTTCCCCTTACAGAACAATTTTTGATTTGCCCTCTAGCCAAACTCCTAATTTAAGGGTTGTAGCTGAGATGAACACAGGTCAAATGTTAATATATGCACAGAAGAACTAAATTTTATAGTATATAAGAAAATTGCTGGGGAAAACATGGTGTCCCTTTAGGAGTGACGTCACCAACATGGCAGTGAAGGGACGCTAGGAGTGAAATCTCCCATAAAAGCAACTCATAAGGAGAAGTAGCCGCAAATTCCTGGTGGGTCCCAGACGTGTTAGACAAAGTTGGTGACACAATTAAAGGAGTGGGACGGTGGGAAAACAAAACAAAACACAGGGCACGGAAGAAGATAGAACCAGCGATCTGATCCCTTCTCCCTACTCCCTGCCCAAACCCCCAAAGCCAGCATACTTTGCCTGAGAGGAGAGAAGAAGGAGAGAAAGTCTGGAGGCCACAGACCTTGGACATCAGACATCGGAAGGCTTCATAAAGTGATAGGGAGATAGCGGATTCTGGGAAGACTATTCTCTACCCAGTCATACGGTGCTCCCCAGTGACCAGACTAAAACAGCAAGGACTAGCTCACTGGGAGCCATCAGAGGTCTGAGAAGCAATTCTCCCCAACCTATTTGTTTGTGTGTTTGTCTGTCTGTTTATAGGCCAGTTGGTTGTCTTTTGTGCCCTTCCTTCTACACTACCTCTTTTCTGTTTCCTTTAGTTTTCTTTTTTCCCCTTTAACATCATTATTACTACTTTCTCTTCTCTGTCACCTCCCCTCCCCTTCCTCCTCTTCCCTCTTACCCCTATCTAATCCTTACTATTTCTATCACCTTCCTTCCCTTTACATCTCCACATCTCTCTCCTCTTTCCTCTTATCCCGTTTCACTCCTTATTCTCTTTTAATGCCGGTTTTCTTCTGAGAAACGCCTACAGGGACCTAGCAGTTCAACAGAGAAAAACATCCTACCCAGCCTCCAGGCACCTTCCAGAAACTTGGCCTTAGCACGTTTCTGGAGGCACAGGGCTCCACATGAGACTCTTGAGTACCATTGGCTGAGACATCGGATTCCATCCCACGCAGTGGGGGCTGGAAAAGCAGGGGCTCCTGGAGCAAAGCACAGCTCAGACAACATCTTCCATAATTAAAGAGTATCTGGATATGCACCCAGGTGGGAACTGCAGGAACCCTCCCCTCCCCAACTCCCAGCTCCAGTAGCCACCAACACCCTGAGAAGAGCAATGGGAACTACTACTTGCCTAAAGCAGGGGTACAACTAAAAAGAGAAGAGGGAGAAACTACAAGAGCCCTCACCTACACCTCTACCTACCAGCCACAGTGGCTCAGACACCAGGCAGACACATATATTCACACCTCAGCAAGAGAAATCAGAAGTCATGCCCACCAGCACCAGTGGTACAGGTGTACTAAGAACAGAACAAAGTCGAAGGCTAGCAAGGGGAAGAAAGAAAAATACAAATGATCAAGCAGGCCATTCTGGAAACAATACACCACAGAAAGAAAGTCAACCTCCAGAACCTGATAATATAGACACAGAAGAATATCTCCACCTAATAGACAAAGAATTCAAAAAGGCCATGATGAAAACAAAGAGCTAAGAGAAAATGCAGAGATAGATAAGAATATAATTAATGAACTGAGAAAGAAAGTGAATGAACTGGAGGAGCTTAAGTCTTCTGAGAAAAGCCATTAGAACAGAAGAAATGGACAAACAAATCAGTACTCTTGAAGATACAGACATAAAAAGAACCAAAAAAGAAAAGGAAAGAGAAGCACAAAGGAAAAAGAATGAAGAAACACTTCAAGAACTTTCTGACACCATGAGGAAAGGAAATATAAGAGTCAAAGGTATCCCAGAAGGTGAGGAGAGAGAGATCAAGGAACTGAGAAACTATTCAAGGAGATAATTGAGGAGAACTTCACAAGCATGAAGAAGGAAATGAAAATAGACATACAGGAAGTTAGAAGAACACCAAATTACCAGAATGAAAAGAAAGCTACAGCAAGACACATAATAGTAAAGTTTCCAAAGGTCCAAGATAAGGAAAAAATAATGAAAAATAATGAAAGGGTGAAGAAACAGATAACCTACAAAGGAAAACCAATCAAACTGACAGCAGTTTCTTCTCTGAAGAAACACTATGGGCAAGAAGAGAATGGAGGGACATATTTAACAAACTACAAGCCAACAAATTCCAACCAGGAATACTCTACCCTGCGAAGCTCTCCTTCCTCTATGATGGAAAAATAAAAACCTTCTAATAAACAAAATGTCCAGAAATTCATTACTACTAAACCCCCACTCCAAAAAATACTACAAGGAACCCTAGAACTAAAACCAACAGAGGAATGAATAGGAAGAATAGAACAAGGTATGGAATAGAATCACAAAAAGGTAAACAAAAGGGCAAATATGAATGTCATTGTCTCAGTATTAACTCTAAATGTAAATGGTCTAAACTCATCAATAAAAAGGCACAGAGTAACAGGCTGGGATTAAAAAACAGAACCCAACACTTTGCTGTCTACAGGAAACACATTTAACTACAAAAGATAAACAGAGATTGAAAGTAAAAGGATAGAAAACAATCCTACAAGCAAATGGACCAAAAAAGAAGGCAGGAACTGCTATACTCATATCAGATAAAATAGACGTCAAACTAAAAAAAGTAAAAAGAGACATAGATGGTTACTACATTATGATTAAGGGGACAATACATCAGGAAGACATAACACTCATCAACATATACTCACCAAATGAGGGAGCACCAAAATATGTCAGACAATTATCATCTCTGAAAACTGACATTAGAGAAAATACATACATAGTAGGAGACTTCAACACACCATTCTCACCAATGGATATATCAATGAGACAAAAAATAAGCAAAGATAGGGCCTCCCCTGGTGGCGCAGCGGTTGAGTGCTGGGCTGCGAAACTGCCTGCAGCCTCTGCAGCGCCAGTTCCATCTCCGGCCACCGGCAAGGGTCCCACGCAAGGGTCCCACATGGTGCGCAGACCTCTCCTTCCGCGCCCACTGCTCCCCTCAGCAGTGTATTTCATCGGTCTACCTGTTCTGTTCCCCGCTCTGCCTCTGGTGAATTCTCTCACCCTCCAGCACTTCTGACTGTACCCAGTGCTTGCACAAACAAACAAACAAACAAACAAATCTTTTTTTTTAATAAATAAATCTTTAAAAAAAAAAAAAAAGGGCAAGGACAGTAGGGCTCCAAACAATGGCCTAGACCTCATGGGCTCATGGGCTTAACAGACATCTATAGGACACTGCACACAAAAAAATCCGAGTACACATTTTTCTCAAGTACACATGGGTCATTCCCCAGGATTGATCACATCCTGGGACACAAGACAAACATCAACAGATACACAAAGATCAAAATCATACCAACTATCTTCTCTGACCATAGTTATCAAACTAGAAATAAGCCATGAAAAGAAAGCAAGGAACCCTCCTACCTCGTGGAGATTGAAACCCACACTACTGGAAGACCATTGGATCAATGAAGAGATCAAAGATGAAATTAAAAATACCCTGAGATGAATGACAATGAGTACACCCCCCCAGAACATATGGGACACAGCAAAAGCAGTTATAAGAGGAAAATATACAGCAATACAGGCTCACATCAAGAAACAAGAAAGAACTCAAAGAAACAACCTAATCTCCCACCTTAAAGAACTGGAAAAAGAACGACAACAACAAACCCCCAAAAGCCAGTAGAAGAAAGTAAATAACAAAAATCAAAGCAGAAATAAATGAAATAGAAGTTAAGAAAACGGGGTCTCCTTGGTGGCGCAAGGGGTTAAGATACAACCTATGAAGCTATCCGCAGCCAATGCAGCACAAGTTCGATCCCCTGGCCGGCCAGGGAGCAACCCACAGGAGACCGCTCCTGATTCACCTGCTGCTCCCCTCAGCAGTGTACTGCCATCAATCTGCCTGTTCTGTTCCCCACTCTGTCTCTGGTGACTCTTCTTAACCCTCACACTGCTGGCCTGTACCCCAGCTCTTATGTGCATAAATAAATAAATCTTTAAAAAAAAAAAGAAGTTAAGAAAACCATCCAAAAGATCAATGAAACCAAATTTGGTTCTTCGAAAAAATAAACAGGGCCTCCCCTGGTGGCGCAGCGGTTGAGCGCTGAGCTGCGAAGCTGCGCGCAGCCCCTGTAGCGCCAGTTCGATCCCAGGCCACTGGGTGAGGGTCCCACATGGCGCACAGACCTCTCCTGCCGCCCGCTGCTCCCCTCAGCAGTGTGCTTCGGTCCTTCTGCCTGCTCTGCTCCCCGCTCTGGCTCTGGTGAATTCTCTCACCCTTCCGCGCTTCTGACTGTACCCAGTGCTTGTATAAATAAATAAATCTTTAAAAAAAAAAAAAAGAAAGAAAAAAGAAACAGAATAGACAAACCTCTACCAGGCTCACAAAGAAAAAAATGGGAGAAAGAACAAATAAAGAGGATCAGAAATGAAAGGAGAAATTACAACAGACACAGCAGAAATCAAAAGAATAATCAGAGATTATTATGAACAGTTATATGCAAACAAGTTCAACAATCTAGAAGAGATGGACAAATTCTTACAACTTTACAATCATCTAAAGCTAGCTAAAGAAGAAACAGAACATCTAAACAAGCAGTGAAATTGATACAGTAATCAAAACTCTCCCCCAAAACAAAAGCCCAGGAGCAGATGGCTTTACAAATGAATTCTACCAGAAGTTTAGAAATGAACTAGTGTTGGGCCTCCCCGGTGGTGCAGCAGGTTGAGTGCTGCGCTGTGAAGCTGTTCGCAGTCTCTGCAGTGCAGGTTCGATCCCTGCCGGCTGGTGAGAATCCCACATGGTGTGGCAGACCTCTCCTGTTGTGCCTGCTGCTCCCTCAGCAGTATATTTCTGTTGTCTCCCTTTTCTGCTCCCTGCTCTGTCTCTGGTGAATCCTCTCACCCTCCCACGCCTCTAGTCTGTACCCCAGCTCTTGTATAAAAATAAATAAATCTTTAAAAAAAAAAATGAACTAGTGTCCATCCTACACAAATTCTTTCAAAAAATTGAGAAGGAAGGGATATTACCAAATACATTTCACAAAGCCAACATTACACTAATACCAAAACTGAACAAGGACCGCTAACAAAAAAGAAAACTACAGGCCAATCTCTCTAATGAACACTGATGCAAAAATCCTCCATAAAATCCAACAATGCATCAAAAAGATAATTCACCATGACCAAGTGGGATTTATTCCAGGGGCACAAGGATACTTCAACATTCAAAAATCAATTAACATAATTCAACACATCAACAAAAAGAACAAAAATCATATGATCATATCAATAGATGTTAAGAAAGCATTCGACAAAGTTCAGCATTCATTTATGATAAAGGCCCTCAAAATTCTCCAGATAGAAGGAGCATACCTTAACATAATAAAGGCCATATACAACAAACCTATAGCCAGTATCATTCATTGTCAATGGTGAAATGCTGAAAGGCTTTCCCTTGAGGGCTGGAACAAGACAAGGATATCCACTCTCACCACTGCTTTTCAATACTGGAAGTCCTAGCAAGATCAATAAGACAAGAAAATGGCATACAAGAAATCCAAACAGGGAAAGAAGTAGTAAAAATATCACTTTTTGCAGATGATATAATATACATAGAAAACCCCCAAAACTCCACAGAAAAACTAATCAAAATAATCAACCAGTTTAGTAAAGAAGCAGGATACAAAATCAATACACAAAAATTAGGAGCCTTCCTATACACAAACAACCAATCTGAAGAAGAAGAAATCAAGAAAACCATCCCTTTTATAATTGAAACAAAAAAAAAAATCAAATACTTGGGAATAAACCTAACAAAAGTTATGAAGGACCTATACAAAAAAAAATTATAAAACATTATTAAAAGAAATAGAAGAAGGCACAAAGAAATGGAATGACATCCCCTGATCATGGATTGGAAAAATTAACATTATTAAAATGACCATCCAACCAAGCAATTTAGTTTCAACACTATTCCAATAAAAATTTCAATGACATTCTTCAGAGAAATAGAACAAATATTGATGAAATTCACATGGAGCCACAAAAAAACCCCTCAAATAGCCCAAGCTCTCCCAACTAAAAAGAAGGGAAATGGAGGTATCACACTCCCAGACTTCAAACTCTACTACAAAGCCATATTGATTAAAACAATATAGAACTCATACAAAAACAGATACACAGACCAATGGAATTGAATAGAAGACCCAGAAATAAAGTCACACATATACAGACAATTAATCTGTGACAAAAGAGCAAAGGAATGCAATGGGATAAGGGTAGTTTGTTCAATAAATGGTGCTGGGAAAACTGGACTGCTACATGCAAAAAAATGAAGCTAGGCTACTACTACCTCATACCATGCACAAAAACCAACTCAAAATGGATTAAAGAATTAGATATAAGACCTGAAACCATAAAATACACAGAAGAAAATATAGGCAAAACACTACATGACATACATCTCATTAACATCCTTAAAGACACATCACCTAAAGCAAACAGTGAAGGAAAAGATGAACAGCTGGGACTACATCAAATTAAAGAGCTTCTGTACAGCAAAAGAGACATTAACCAAAACAAAGAGACCCCACTGATTGGGAGAAAATTTTTGCATATAGTATTAATGATAAGAGACTGATCACAAAGATCTACAAAGAGCTGACAAGACTCAACAAAACAAAGTAAACAATTCAGTCAAAAAATGGGCAGAAGAGCTAAAAAGACACTTCTCCAAAGAGGAAGTACAAATGGCCAACAGGCATTTGAAAAAAATGTTCAACATCTCTTGTAATCAGGGAAATACAAATCAAAATCTCGATGAGATGCCACCTTACACCATCTTACACCACATTTTTTGTAAAAATTAGCAACAATAAATGCTGGAGAAAAAGGAACACTGTTGGTGGGAATGCAAACTTGTCCAATCACTATGGAAAGTTGTGTGGAGGTTCCTCAAACTACTAAAAATAGAGCTTCCATATAATCCAGCAATTCCATGCCTAGGAATCTACCCAAAGGACACAAAAACATTAATTCAAAAGGACACCTGCACCCCTATGTTTACCGCAGCACTTTTTTTTTTTTTTAGATTTATTTATTTATTTATACAAGCACTGGGTATAGTCAGAAGCGCGGAAGGGTGAGAGAATTCACCAGAGCCAGAGCGGGGAGCAGAGCAGGCAGAAGGACCGAAGTACACTGCTGAGGGGAGCAGCGGGTGGCAGGAGAGGTCTGCGCACCATGTGGGACCCTCCACCGGTGGGAGGCCGGGGAGCAGCCGGGAATCGAACCAACACTGCAGAGGCTGCGGGCAGCTTCTCAACCAGCCCTCAACCGCTGCACCACCCGGGAGGCCCTAAGGCAGCACTTTTTACAATAGGTAAGCTATGGAAACAAAGCAAATGGCCAAAAATAGATGACTAGATCAAGAAGATGTATATATACACAATGGAGTATTACTCAGCAATCAGAGAAGATACACTGATGCCATTCACAGCAATATAGATGGAGCTGGAAAGAAGCGAGAAAGAAAAGAAAAATATCAGACAGTTTCACTTATAGGAGGAATAGAGGAAACAAATAAGGGATCAGGGAGAAAAAAGTAATCATAATAAATTAAACATCAAAATCAACAGGAAACTATAAATCAGAGACATTCTGTAGGGGAGGAAGAGTGAGAAGGATCACAACAGGGGTGGGGAGAGCATAAGGGAATGTGGACAAGGGTGAATTGGTGGTGGGAATCTCACGGGACTACACCTGAGAGGAGAAAGCATACATTGTACAAAAATGAAGAATATAAAATATATATAAAATAAAATTTAAAAAAAATTTTATAATGTGCTATATTGCCATTATTCATATACAATAAGAGGGTCATTCAGCTCGGGATTGATAAGTGTTCCTGTCAGGGGATATCTTTCCCTATGATATTGTTTTATAACATTTGAATGCTAATTTACATTCAGTGTGATAATCCACATTCCCCTAAAACCCCAAATGTAAAATGAAGTCTTACATTACAAACATATTCTGAATAATGCTTACTTTCCTGGAATTGTCCTATTTTAAGATTTTGCTTGTAGATGGTAAGATTTAATAGATTTCTAAGAATTTTTAAATAAAGTACATTATATCTCCTGAAATCTGTCCCCAATAATTCTAACCTGACAAGGAACCCTAGTTAATATTAAAATATTATGTTTCATTTAGCTCAGATTTTCTTAAAATTAGTAACTATATTTGACACCTAAAATTTCTAAGATCATAAATTCTATGTATAATCTTGTTAGAATTTTTCTTTCAATGTCTAAAGAAAATAAGGGATCTTAACTACTTAGCTATTTTTAAGCACTTTCTTTCTGCTTCTCATTTTCAGCAAATTATTTCACTGCTAACCAACAGAAAACCTCCTGATTGTCCTTACATTTTCCAGGACAAGACACTGGAATGAAGAAAATGAAAATATCCACGGGAGCGTGGTGGAGTGGAGGGAGTGAAAACAGGTGGAAAAAGAGCACAAGGGAATATGGTGATGAACTCTGGGTGCTGTGGTGGTAGAACTATGGTGACTGCACCTGAGGGGAGAAATCATATGTTGTCCTAAAATTAACAACAATGTAAGAAGAAAACTACTGCATTTAAAAAAATTTTAAGGGCCTCTCTGGTGGTACAAGGGGTTAAGCACCACACTATGAAGCAATCTGCAGCCTCTGCAGCTGGCCAGAAAGAAAACCACATGGGGAAGCAGGCCTCTCCTGTCTCGCCCGCTGTTCCCCTTAGCAGTGTATTTCAGTCCGTCTGCCTGTTCTATTCCCCACTCTGTCTCTGATGAATCCTCTCACCCCCTCCATCTCTTGCCTGTACCCCAGCTCTTTTTTTTTTAATATAATTAATGAATAAATCCACATTCCTTTACCTTTATTTATTTATTTTTAAAGATTTATTTATTTATACAAGCACTGGGTACAGTCAGAAGTGAGGGAGGGTGAGAGAATTCACCAGAGCCAGAGAGGGGAGCAGAACAGGCAGACTGACAAAGTACACTGCTGAGGGGAGCAGCGGGCATGGCAGGAGAGGTCTGCGTGCCATGTGGCTGGGGATCGAACCAGCACTGCAGAGGCTGCAGGCAGCTTCGCAGCCCAGCGCTTAACAGCTGCGCCACCGGGGAGGCCCTGTACCCCAGCTCTTGTGTGCATGAATGAATGAATAAATCTTTAAAAAAAAATTTTTTTTTTAAAAGAATGAAAATATATTCAAACTAAACATGTCCGTCTAGGTTCTACTTAACTGGTATTTTCAGCATCTTCTCAATGTCACAATTTAAAGGGTGTGGTTTGAAATGTAGATAACCAAATCATCCCAGTGTTGCCATTTCAATTTGATTTACAGAAGACAATCCAACAAATTCACGTCTCTTCTTAAAGTTAAAAATAAACCTACTCTATGACCCAGCAATTCTACTCTTAGGTGTTTATCCAGGAGAAATAAAAACAAAATGTCCACAAAAAGATTTATTACATAGAAGCCTCACTCAGAACAGACAAAAAAAGGGAAATAATCCAAATGTCTGTCAATAGACATGGAAAAACAAATTGTGGTATACTGATACAATGGAATATATTCAGCAACAGGAAAGATTAAACAGCTGATAAAACAACAAAATTAATGTCTCAAAAACACGTTCATCAAAACAAAACAGACATTTAAGAATACACTTAAGACCTGTGTATTTCACTGTGTGAACATTTTTACTTTATATAAACAAAATCTAAATAATAAAATAAAACCTAAACCAGAAAAATGCTCAATTGGGTCCATAAATGCACAAAGCCCCACTGTTCTTGGACCTCTGCAGTGGCTCTTTCTTAGATCTGAAATTTTGGGAGTTTATATTTTTGAAATCTATGATTTTAATTGTTCTTCTATTATTTCACAGTAGAATATAAATAATAATATATAAAAACCATTATTTCAACTGCATTTTTCTAAGCTCAATTATTCTCACAGTTTCTCAATGAAGCCTATGGTCTCGGTGTCGTGAAAAATTAGCCTTACCCAAAGTGATATGTGACCTTTGCATCTGGCTACTGGGAGGAGGTTATCTGGTTATCTGGGCCCTGGAACCTGCCAGGAATGTCTTCTTTTGCCTGGGGGCTTTGGCCATGAACAAATGTGATTGATGATGGGGGTTCTGAACCAATCCTAAGAGGAAATAGAGGCTGAAAATATTCATAAGACATACAGGAGGACTACAGACTAGACAGAAGAGGCTTGGGTGAGTTTCCCTGGGTGGCAATATCCTCCGTGAGTTGTCACATACTGTGGCTAGCAGGCAGTAATGCCATCCATGACTTCATGGGGAAAGAATGACAGGAAGTTCTACATTCGTACTTCTCCAGATTCTGCTCTGTGTCTCTTCTTTTGTTTAATTTATACCTGTATCATTCCCCCATAATAGAACATGACAACAGTAGATTTCAATGAGTTCTTTTTTGTGAATAATCAAACCTGAGGCTGGTAGAAGAGGCTCCTAAACTTGCCACTGGTATCTGAAGTGAGGGCGGTCTTGTAAGGACGATTTTCTCAGATTTTGCAGTTTTGCTAAAGTTTACAAACCCAAAAAGGTTAAGGATAGGCTAAACTATAGGTTCCTGTAGAGTTGAATCTTTATCAATGACAAATAGTAAAAAACATAAGATATTTGAAATAAATTGATACTCTCAGGAAATCAACAGTCTAACAATAGTAATGTTAATGAGAATGAGGATGATGATAAAAATAGCAACCATTTACCGCATGCCCTTAATATACCTCCATTGACAGGTGAGGAAATAAGCATTAGCGTGAAATGACTTGCTCAAGATCATACCACTAAGTGAGAAAGAGAACATATAAAACCCTGACTTAACTAATTTTAAAGCTATACACTTTACTGTATTTAGTCTCATAATCAAGCAAAGGAAGTTTAATGCTAAATTTTGCAAAGAACAAACATAAATATGCAGCATTGCCATCAGTAAAATAGTATCATTAAAGACTAGCAACTGCTAGCACAGTTCAGAAATGTGGAATACTTAAATTCCCCTTGTTTAACGAAGACTTAATCGTAGCATTCCAATGCTTAATTATAGCTTGTCATTGAAATTCTTTGAAACAGAATATGAGTTACATAGGTCAAAAACAAATTAAGAAACCTAATTTGTTCTGTATTACTATCAAATGTTAAACACAAGTTCCAAGTACTTGAGGTGGATAGATAGCACTTCTGCTAAGAAAATCAACATAACTGTTACCCCAATCTTTAAGTAATGGGCACCACACGCTTTCTTATTGATATATTTTCCTCTACAAATTATCCATTCTCTTCCTCTATATTTTTTGCTCACACCCTGGAACTGTCCTACTGACCGCAAATAAAGACTGAAGGTACAAGAATCTGTCCGTCTATGTAAGACCAGCTGGAATGTCTCAAGGTGAAAACTATACTCTAAACCTGTTGGTCACAAACAGTTCTTGCAAAACACACACACACACACACACACACACACACACACTATAATAATATATAGCTATAGTAATAGGGTAACCAGGAGACACTCTGAATAAAGAACTTGATAATCATAACAAAAACACAACAGGTGTTTCAAGCAACTGACTGTAATTAATAAATTACATTAATTGGTTTTATATAGGTCCAGAACAAAATTACATACTGAATACTATTCATTGAGGTTACTTTAATATTCACTATCATGCTTCTACTAGATAAGAGAACCAACAGTCAACTGTGCTATGACAATTTTGATAAACCAATTATGATGGTAAGAATATTTTAAGAGAGGATCAGTCTGAATCTACATTAAAAATTAATCATTACAGGAGTACTGGATGATGTGAAATACAGGCAATGTGAAGAAGTGAACATAAGTGTGGGAAAGGAAGGACACACTAATGAATTAAGACACACACATGGATTTAGCCCACAAATAACCCACAGAGACAGAGAAAGTACCTGGAAAGCTGTGAGTGCGCCAGTCCCTGGGTTATACAGGCATCGCAGCGAAGGCATACTGTCCGCCAGGCTGGAGCAGCCCAGCCACAGAGACCTGGGCATAGAGCACTGCAGAGAAAGGACAACTATGAGATGGAACAGTATGAGACAGGATGGCACAGATTACAGGAATTATCAAGACTTGGCTGAACGCACTATTCCAGTTGCAGCTGGCCTTTATGATAGAAACATCTAAAAGAAACATGCTACTTCCTAGTTCTGTTCCCAGAGAGAAACTCAAGAGGGGCGCTAGTGGCCAAAAAGCAAAGGCGGAGAAAGAGGTTATAGGTCCAAAAGTCAAATATTTAATATAAAAATTTTTGTACCTGTTCGTCTATGTATGAGTCTAAAGGAAATCTACTATTTAACCCAATTAAATCAATTCTTTTTCCTCCATGTGCCCTATCACCCATAAAATTACCAGTGTTTAATACTGTACAGACTAAACAGAAAAAGGAATAGCCCATGGTAGCATTTCAATATCAGGAATGGTAAGTTTGAAAACATAGTACCACAGGAAAGTTAAGGGTTTTTTTTTTCTAAGTGGAAGAAAGGAAAAGAGAAAGTGCTATACCCCTATGCTTTGACAGCTTCCATCTCTGCATGGTTTGCATGTGTTTTATGTATCTTGTTAGCCTGCTATTCATTAACCAAAATGCACAGTTACCATAGCAGCTGCCTCTTCATCTTTCCAGATGGATTGTATGTGTGTAAGGGGTGGAGGGGGGGACCGCCAAACAAAAGGGGAAACAACAACAAACAAAGAGACAAAATGAAAGAACCCCAAAGGCTGCTGGTATTAAAATTTTCTAAACAAAAAAGTATGTGTATTAATTAGTAATACTAGTTATTAGCGATTATAATTAGTAATTAATTAGTAATAGTAATTAAAAATATTAGTGTTATTGCTCCTAGAGCTTTATGAAACACTTTACTTTTAGAATTTTAAGTCTTCAAGTTTCTCTAAAAGTATCCCAGACTGAAGTTTTGTCCATTAGTTTGACTGCTATTACAGTCTAACAATAAAAACTAAATATCTGATCACAGCACACATAAAAAAATATGTATTTTAAACTGTAACAGTCAATGCACACTACAAACTTTATTTTTATTTTTGCATATAAGAGCTGGGGTGTAGGCCAGAGGTGCAGCGGGCGGGGCTGGGGGGAGGGTGATGAAAAAAGATTCACCAGAAACAGAGTGGGGAGCAGAACAGGTAGATCAACTGAAATACACTGCTGAGGGGAGCAGCAGGCGAGACAGGAGAGGTCTGCTGCACCATGTGAGTTAGCTCCCTGGCCAGGGAGCAAACTCATGCTGCAGTGGCTGCTAATAAATAGCTTCATAGTGCTAAGACTTAACCCCCTGCACCACCAGGGAGGCCCCCACACTACAAACTTTAAATTACAAGTTTTGAAATATATAATATCATCATCATAGCACTTTTTTTTCTTCTTGAGAAACTCTAGTTGTAGAGTGTTATTAGGAAACAAAATATGGTGTTCATTGTTTACACATTCTGCAACCGATATAAGGGTAGTGTGCTGCAAAATCCTCCAAAAAAATACTCTGGTCTCCATTCCTGCTTTCACATGATTATTTCCTCATTTTTAGTTAAGGTGATTAATGTTTAAGAATTATTAAGTGTTTATCCATGATTATAAATTTAGAAAGCAGAAAAGTAGGAGTTACAATAGAAGCCTATTGCTTGTTAGTACAGAACTTTCTCTTGCTTCTATCTGACCTGGAAGTGATAAAGTCAAAAGATCAGAGTTCAAAGAAGGGTAATTGCTAAACTTATCAATGGACAACATACCAACCAAACAGCTAAACAGTTTGAACTACTACAAAAATCTCCTAACTTTGTTCACTATTTCCAGTATTTCTTCACCTGAGTTACATATTTTTACATACAGCAGTTATATAAATGTCTTCACTTTGTTATCAGATCTTTCTTGTTAATAATTCACAAAGGCTCCCTATATCTGTTGTATGAAATCCAAGCACTCTACCAAACTGACCTTTGCCTACTACCTATATTAACTTACCTTCTCTGTCCTTGCAGTTGGGTCTTGCACTCAAGCTAATTAACTACCCTAATATTTTGCTCAAATATCCATCTTACACCTATACCTTTGAACTTGTAGTGTCCTCCTTTTTACCCCGCCACTATACTTCTACCATCTACCCCCATCTCTCCTTTAGAATGACTTACACAAATTTCAGTCTCATCCAGTGGTTCTCAGTAGCAAACATTATCATAATGTAAGAAGACATCAAGAAAAGAAGGCAGGATTTTTTAAAAGACTTTTCTTTGACAATCACTGTTCACTCATATTACTGCTCTACAATGGAAGCATTAAATTCCTCACTAAAATAATTTTGGTATAAGTAAATGATATTTAAAAGATATATGTCTAATGTTTAGTCCTTTATTCAACATATATTGAGCATCTTCCTTGTAACTAGGCACATTTCTAGGTAATAGGGATAGAACATGAACAAAAGAGACAAAAATCTTTTACATTCTAGTGACATTCTCTCAACCTTAAATTCTTCCATATTTGAAACTCTTAGTATTCAAAAAAACACACAACAGCTTGCTATTAGAGAGTTTACCTCACCTCATTATTAATGAGAGACATTGTATACATTATTAAGCAGCTGATTACAGTTTTGTGTATGTCTGTGTATGCTGGGTAGAAGAAAATCTCATTCTGAAGGAGGGACTGAATTTGAAAAAAAAAAAGTGGAAGAGGGAGAAGAAATGAGAGTAAGCAAGTAGGGGTAAAGGTAGCATGAAATATAGAAGAGAAAAATGGTGGAAGAAAACAGAGTGGCCACTGAAAGATAACATGTCACTTATCCCATCCTGAAGCCACCTGTATGATCTCTATTAAAATATTCATCTCTATTTGCATTCATGAATGTACCTTAAGAAATATTAAGGCATTTATCTTATAATGTTTGTCTCCATTTTATATTTACAAATTATATGTGTTTCTTCTGCACCAGGTACTTTATTATTTGACTTTCCTTACTTTTACTCATTCTAATGTTCTTCCTCATTCATTCAATAGAGATTGTCCATCAAAATTCCTAACAATTAAGAATGTGAAAGGGCTCACTCCATCCCCTTAAATTAAAATTGAAAAATATTATAATCAATAATGAGCCACATACACCCAGGAAAGTCACTAGATACACTAGTGTGATTTCTAAAATAGCATTAACTTGCAAATACCACACAGAGGATGCATTCCCGATTATTACCAGACAATTGGTGTGGGTATGAAAACTGTACTGACTACAGTCTGATCTGCACATTACGATAAGATTTTATATATTATGGCTCAATTTAAAAACCAATTTTCAAATTGGTGTGTATTATAACAATTAATCTTAACAATACTGGTAAATGCCACTTAAAAACATTAAGGAAAAAACACAATTACAAAATTAATGGGATATGCTATAACTTCTCTTTTACCTCCTTCCCTTCTATCTTTATACTTAGGAGCATTTTCTAAAGGAAGGGGGAATCTGAACAATAAGCAGCAGCATGAAAAACAGTGTCATTTGGTTACTATTCTTACATAGTTTTTCTTATATAACTTTTATATATTTCAGGATATAATGATTGGTCAATTTCTGACAAAGATATAAGACATTTTCTGTACTGTAACACTTAATAAACAATCCCTTTAAAGTTTTTTCTTTAGAATACTGAAAAGCACATGCAGTTTTCTACTTAAAGTTTGAGTTTCAAAAGTTTGTGCCTCCTTACACATTGTATTTTGATTCCTAAGGTTTTCTTTCTACATCAAAAAAAATTTTTTTAATTAAAAGCAGGTTCTAAACTAAGTTACAATTCAGCATCTATACTCTTATAAACAATTAACCTTGATTAACTGTTAAAGAACTTTTAAATAACGTATTTCTTAAATGTTGCTCCCATATAATCTCAAAAGTTACAACAGAGTTTGGATTACACATTTGCCTCCATGCTACACAAATCCAGATCTACAGATCAAACATTTATTTCTTTAGCTCATTTCCTAGCTAACCTCACCCCATTTGTCTCTCCTTTGCCGAATCAGAGAGAACAGAAGACTATAAATTATTACATCTGAAGTTTGTTATTCAACTGAGTTTACCAGCTTTTAAAAAAGCATACACAGCATTTTAAAAAAATGTCTGAATATATATCCTACTACTTGAAAGAATTCAGAAAAAGGGACTGAAATGTTGCAGCAAAAGGCCTCTGGTGCTTCAATGAGAACAGATAGTGCCCATTAAGTTCAATGGCACATATTCACTTACAGGAAGAACACTGAAAACCTTGACTCCTCCCCTCACTTGGCTGCCAGGAGAAAATTCAGTTCCTCTTCACTGATAGCCGGTCCTGCAGGCAAAGGACTGGCCTCAGCATTTACTACATGAAAGCTGACAAAATCTCCTAAACTTAGGTCCCTGTTGGTCAACTTCTAGGAGTAACAGAAGCTATAATAATCAACAATAAAAAGATTGCTGCATTGAGAGTTTATGTATCCTTAAGCCATGAAACAAAATTCCCCTTTCACTACTATATCAACTAAAATATTCAGGCCAACAGAACTACAGTATTCTACAAGCCACACATTCAGATTCTACCTATGCAAATCCAATGACTGCCTCTAAGAATCCCAACTTAGTACACTCACTTGAAAAAATAAAAGTTCCACCTGTCACACAGGTCAGTCACATCTGCCTAGCTTTTTTACACAAGATGGTGATAAAATTAAAATGAGTCTGAAAACTTCAAAGTGAAAAAAAGTAAAGTGGCATCATTACCAATAACAGGCTTCTATGCCATTCTACCAGAAGCAATTTACAGAATCAATGCAATTCCAATAAAAAGCTCAATGACTACTTTCAAAGAAATAGAACAACTATTGATGAAATTCACATGGAACCACAAAAAAATAAAAAAACCTTGAATAGCCAAAGTGCTCTTGACTAGAAAAAGGAAGAATGGAGGTATTACACTCCTAGACTTCAAACTATACTACAAAGCCATAATAATTAAAACAGCATGGTACTAGAACAAAAACAAAGACACATACCAATGGAACCAAATTGAAAACCCAGATATAAAGTCACACAATTATGGACAACTAATCTAAGACAAAGGAGCAAAGAATATGCAGTGGAATAAGGACAGCCTCTTCAATAAATGGTGCAGTCTAGTTCAATAAACTGGACTGCTACATGCAAAATAAAAGAAAATAGATTACTATCTTGGGCCTCCATGGTGGCGCAGGGGTTAAAGACACAGCACTATCAAGTTATCGCCAGCCAGTACAGCACAAGTTCGATCCCCAGCCAGCTAGGGAGCTAACCCACATGGTGCAGCAAACCTCTCCTGTGGCACTCAATGCTTCTATAGATCTGCCTGTTCTGCTCCCCACTCTGTCTCTGGTGAATCCTAACACCACCCCACCCCCACACCTCTGGCCTACACCCCAGTTCTTGTACACATAAATAAATCTTTAAAAAAAAAGATTACTATCTCACACCATACACAAAGATCAACTCAAAATAGATAAAAGACCTGAATGTAAGACCTGAAACCATAAAATACATAGAAGAAAACATAGGCAAAACACTCCATGACCTACATCTCAGCTTTAAAGACTCATCCCCTGAAACAAAGAAAATGAAGGAAAAGATAAACAGCTGGGACTACATCAAACTAAAAGGCTCTGTGCAGCAAAAGAGACAGTAACCAAGATGAAGAGACACCCAACAGATTGGGAGAAAATATCAGCACTCCACAAAACTGCTAACGGACTGATATCAGATATCTACAAAGAACTTACACAACCTAACAAAAACAAAGAATCCAGTTAAAAAGTAAGCAGAAGAGCTAAAAAGACACTTCTCCAAAGAGGAAATACAGATGGCCAACAGGCACGTGAATAAATGCTCAACATCACTTATAATCAGGGAAATGCAAATCAAAAGCACCATGAGATACCACCTCACACCAGTAAGAATGGCCCACATTTTAAAAAAAAAAAAAAAAACAACCTAACAAATGGGGCCTCCCAGGTGGTGCAGCGGGTTGAGTGCAGCGCTAGGAAGCTGTCTGCAGCCTCTGCAGCGCTGGTTCAATTCCCAACCGGACAGGGGATGCCCACATGGCACGGCAGACCTCTCCTTCCTCACCGCTGTTCCCCTCAGCAGTGTGTTTTGGTCCTTCTGGCTGTTCTGCTCCCTGCTCCATCTCTGGTGAATTCTCTCACCCTCCTGCGCCTCTGGCCTGTACCCCAGTGCTTGTATAAATAAATCTTAAAAAATAAAAAACAACAAATAACAAATGCTGGCAAGGATATGAAGAAAAGGGAACCCTCTTTCATTGCTGACGGGAATGCAAAATGGTCCATCCTCTATGGAAAATCATATGGAGGACCGTCAAATTACTGAAAATGGATCTACCATATGACCCAGCAATTTCTTTCCTAGAAATTTACCCAAAGGTCACAAAACCATTAATTTGAAAAGACACTTGCACTCCTATATTGATCGCAACACTATTTACAATAACTAAAATATGTAAACAACCTAAATGTCCAAAAACAGAAGACTGGATCAAGAAGATGTGGTATATATACAGAGTAGAATATTACTCAGCAATCAAAAAAGATAAACTTATACCATGCAGAGCAACATGGATGGACCCAGAAAGGATTGTGTTCAGTAAAATATGTCAGAAGGAAAAGAAAAATATCGGATGGTTTCACTTGTAGGAGGAACATAGGGAAACTATACAAGGGATCAGTAAAAAGACAAAAACAGCTGTCAAACTATAAATTGGAGACATTCATCAGAGGAGGGGGAGGGAAAGGGATCAAAACAGGAGGGAAGAGCACAAGAGTCTATGGTGATGGTTCATGGGTATCTTGGCGGTGGTAATTTTATGGGGACAACACCAGAGAGGAGAAATCAAACACTGTACAAAAATGAATAACGATGTAAAAAATATATATATAAAATAAGAACAAGCTTCCTTGAATGCCACTTGCATTTCAGAATATTCTGGAAAGCCACTATGAACTATAAACCATGGGATCAATAAATTCATCGATCCATCAAATATTTATTGCTCATTACCATAATGGACACAGATGGTATGCAAGAGGAGGAAAACCAAAATTTATCAGGGATGTATTGTTGGCTGAACATTGTGCTACATCCTTTAACACATTATTTCATTTTATCATTACAACCCTCTCAGAGAATTATTAATATTTTCACTTTAACAGTAGAATAAAGTCAAGTTTAGATAAGTTACAATGACTAAGTGGCAATAGCAGAAATAAGATTCCATGTGTTTGTCTCCCAAAATCCATAGACTCCCCACTACAAAGACCCATTCAAGCAGTTTACACTTAATTTAGGGAGATAAATTAACTAACACAGATAATAATTACAGGGAAAAATACAATGTATTGTTCAACAATAACTACTATACAGGTTTAGTTAAAATTTCTAATTTAGAAAATTCAGACACGAGCATTAATCTAATTGTAGTGCTTGGCACTATCTGTAAATTAATTGTGTATTTGCTTCCTTTCCCAGACTATATTCCTCAGATATATGGGCCATGTCTCTTTTTTTTTTTTAATTTGTTTTTATCTTCAGCATCTGGTTATAGTAGATGCTTGATAAATATGTACTATATGGTGAGAGATAACTGAGATTCCATATCAAAGAAAAGAACACATTTTTTACTTATGAAATAGTGAGTATACTGATAAAATAGCATTGGTTATTTTACTAGAGAGGAAGGTACATGATTGGATAAAATTCTTTCACTATTCATTATCTTACCTCTTGAATCTAATAAGTTTAATAAGACCTAAAGAAGTTACTAAGGTTACTAAACTAAAGAAAAGGCAGCCCACCTAAGAGGTTGCTGTAATCATCACTGTGATGAAAACAGAGAAGACAATGTACATTAAAGAAGGAGCAATAGGACCTAATGACTAACTGTGAGGAGAGGACAATGAATCAAAAATAAGTTCAGGGCCTCCCTGGTGGCACAAGGGGTTAAGATGCAACCTATGAAGCTGTCCGTAGCCACTGCAGCACAAGTTCGATCCCTGGCCAGGGAGCAACCCACATGGCGCAGCAGACCTCTCCTGACTCGCCCACTGCTCCCCTCAGCAGTGCATTTCAGTAGATTTGCCTGTTCTGCCCCCCACTCTGTCTCTGGCAAATCCTCTCACCTCCCACACCTCTGGCCTGTACCCCAGTTCTTATATGCATAAATAAATCTTTTTTTAAAAGAGAAAATCTTTTTTAAAAGAGAAAATCTTTTAAAAAAAGAGAAAATCTTTTTTTAAAAAAGATTTATTTATTTATTTATGCAAGAACCAGAATACAGGCCAGATTCATGGGAGGGTGAGAGGATTCACCAGAGACAGAGTGGGGAACAGAACAGGCAGACTGACGAGGGTCCCACATGGCGCGGCAGACCTCTCCTGTCACACCCACTGCTCCCCTCAGCAGTGTATTTCGTCAGTCTGCCTGTTCTGTTTCCTGCTCTGTCTCTGGTGAATCCTCTCACCCTCCCGTGAATCTGGCCTGTATCCCGGTTCTTGTATAAATATAAGTCAAGATTTTAAACCTGAATGACAAGAAGATGGTTGCAGCACTGACAGACACAGGTAAATTAAAAACTACCATACATGTGAAGGTGGGTGGAGGTGGGGAGGCTTGTTTAGGTCAGAAATCATGAATGTGATAACACACCTCAAATATGTGGAAAAATAATGCATGAAAGCTTGGGTAGAGGATTACATAGATCACTGGCTTCTGTTTAAGTTGTAATACATTTGTTATAATGTAATTCACTCAGTTACAAAGTAATATAGTAAGAACAATGGCTATAAAAATAGCTAGTAAGATGTTATATTTTAAATAAAATTTAATTGATTACTCGCTCCTCATCTCCTTCCCTACCCCAACAGTTCAAAAACAATTAGGTGAGTACATGCTAAGTAGGCAACAGGCTGAGTGGCAGAAGTGGACAGAGTGGCCCAATATAAGTATTTGGAGTCCAAGTGGTATGAGAAAGGTGTTCGAGAGGAAAGAGGCCTGGCATAGAGATTCAGCACCTGATTAAGGTGAGGGAAAAAACCTACATGGGGGAATGCCTGGTAATGATTGTTAAGGCCCATTGAAGAAGGCTTCCACATGGGGGACCGCAGTAGCAGTGAGCAGGAAGAGAGTATCCACACAGTGGAAAAGTATAAAATGAAAAACAATTTATAAAATAACTAGATTGTAATCCTTAAAAAAGTCAATGTCATGAAAGTCAAGAGAATATAGAATTGTCCCAGACTAAAGGAGACTATAGAGACATGACAACTAAATGCGACATGTGATTCTGGACAACATTCCAAGAAAAGAGCTTCAGCTATCTGAATATAAGATCCCTCAAGTCTGTTCCTGAATACTAAATCCTGTTCACACAGGGTGAAACTCTGTATGACTCGTCAAAGAACTACAGAGAACTATGTGCTCAACAACTACTACCCACAAGAGCTGGGGGACTTATCTTTTCTGAGCAGAAAGCCTAACTGAACAATCAGTAGGAGCCCCAAAAGGCTCACACTTTTCTTACAGGGATGAACTACACTAGAATAAAAGGCACACTACACCTACCCTAACATGTTGAAAATCAAGGCACAACAGGGGTCTCCAAGTAAAAATGGCAGAGCATGATTACAGCTTTTGCTGACCACTTTTGGACTGTCCAGCTTGAACATGCTTTGGCTATTGTAGTTAGAGGAACCACGTCAGGGGAATTAAAGCTGCAAATGGTATGATATAAGCACTGAGAAAAACCAGAAACCCATTTGTTATGAGTGAAGTATACACAAAGTGGAACCAATTACCAAGCATATAGGTTTAGTGGGATAGGCCCAGACTACAGAGTGCTTCTGCACAGAGTTCAAAAACTAGACCAACAGTACTATCTGGTTGACCAAGAACCCATTCCCACAGCTTATCTGGTAAAAAGATTAGCTTCTGTGATGCAAGAATACACTTTCAGGTGGTGGTCATTAATTTGGAGTTCCTTATTTATGGCTGGAATGAGGGGTGACCAAATTTATTTTAGTAAGATGCATCTGGAGTTTATTTTGCCTGGAAAGACACAGCCTTGGGGGAAAATTATGTGAAGGGAAAAACTTTCCTTGATATAAGATATAATGGAGATCTAGAACTTGGAAATGACATTCATACAGCCATCTTAACCTCTTAACCATAAAGGAAAACTTTGAAGGGCAAATGACAGAAGATAACAGGGAAGTTGGAATATGCAATGAAGATGGATTCAGGAGACTTACTCCAACTTGAATTAAGGATTACCTGGCTGCTACAGAATAATGAAGTGACTGAAAAATCGGATTTCTGATAATCTACCTGCTTAGACATGTTTAAAGTATGTTTTATTGGGCCTCCCCGGTGGCGCAGCGGTTGAGCGCTGGGTTGCGAAGCTGCCCGCAGCCTCTGCAGCGCCAGTTCCATCCCCGGCTGCTCCCCGGCCACCAGAGGAGGGTCCCACATGGCGCGCAGACCTCTCCTGGCGCCCGCTGCTCCCCTCAGCAGTGTACTTCGGTCCTTCTGCCTGTTCTGCTCCCTGCTCTGTCTCTGGTGAATTCTCTCACCCTCCCGCACTTCTGACTGTACCCAGTGCTTGTATAAATAAATAAATAAATCTTTTTAAAAAAATAAAGTATGTCTTGTTTTGTAGACTTTTTGCCTCTTATTTCTACATGGTTTAATGGACCTATGTTTTTAAAATGACAGTTATAAATCATAATAAACTGTTAAATCCAAATTTTAAAATATCAAGCTAAAACACTAAGTTGATTTGCAAGAAACTTAACTGCTAGTCAAAATAACTGCAAAACTCTTTTAAACAGGTAACAAAATACAGACACTGACTAATGTTATATTTATAATATCTAAATCTAAAATTACTAGGTGAGACAAGAAGCAATAAAATGTGGCTCATAATGAGGAAGTAAATCAGTCCACTGAAGCAGTTCCAAAAATGACAGAAATGATTAAATTAGCAGACTAAAAAACTTTAAAATAGTTTTCTAACATAAACACAGTGAAGGTAACTGTAGGATATAGCAAATAATGTATTTCTTACAGTATAACAAATTGTCTAAAAAGACAATTTCATGAGATTGGATTAACAGCAGATTAAATACTACATAAGAAAAAAATCAGGGAATGAGAAAAATAGCAATAAGCAAAATAAAGCACTAAGAGAAAAAGGCTAGGAAAAGTCTGAATACCACCAAACTGTCCACAGGAAATAATCAAGTGGTACAACATATTTATGCTAGGTGTCTTGCAAAGAGAATCAAGGGAGGACTTCCCTGGTGGTGCAGGGGTTAAAATCTCAGTGCTATCAACCTATCGCCAAGCACTGCGGCATGAGTTCAATCCCCAGCCAAGGAGTTAACCCACATATGGCACAGCAGACCTCTCCTGTCTTGCCCACCGTTCCTCTCAGCAGTGTATTTCAGTAGGTCTGCCTTTTCTGCTCTCCATTCTGTCTCTGGTGAATCCTCTCACCCTCCCATGACTCTGGCCTGTACCCCAGCTCTTGTATAAATAAATAAATAATTCTTAAAAAGTTTAAAAAAGGAAGAATGTATCAAACAATGTACAAAATGAACAACAATGTAAAAAATATATAAAGAAAAAGAAAAAATGGTGAGGATGTGGAGAAACCAAAAACTCATATATTGCGAGTGGGAATATAAAATAGTTTGGCCACTGTAAAAAACATTTGACAGTTACGCAAAAGTTAAAAAGAGTTATCCTCTTACCACTTCTAACAGTTCTACTCCTGTATATAGTCCCAGAAGAATTAAAAATAGATACTAAGATGAGTATATGTATACACATGTTCATAACAACATTATTCACAATAACCAAAAGGTAGAAACAGCCCTGATATTCACCAACAAATAAATTGTGGTATATACATACCATGGAATATTATTCAGCTATAGAAGTAAATGAAGTACCCGTGTAAGTTACAACATAGATGAATCTTCAAAACATACTAAGTGAAAGAAGTCAGTCATAAAAGGTCACATATGGTAGCCTCCCTGGTGGTGCAGCGGTTGAGCACTGTGTTGCAGGGCTGCCCGCAGCCTCTGCAGCACCGGTTTAATCCCCTGCCACCCGCTGCTGCTCCCCTCAGCAGTGTACTGTGGTCCTTCTGCCTGTTCTGCTCCCTGCTCTGGCTCTGGTGGGTTCTCTCACCCTCCCGCGCTTCTGGCTATACCCAGTGCTTGTATAAATAAATAAATAAATCTTTAAAAAAAAAAAAAAAAGGTCACATATGGTATGATTCTATTTACATGAAATATCCAAAATAGTTGAAAGCCAGGGCCTGGAGGGAAGGGGCAATGGAGAGAAATTACTAAATAGATAAAAGTGTTACTTGGAGTGATAAAAATGTTTTAAAACAAGACAGAGGTGATGACTGTACAAAATGTCACTAAATTTTTCACTTTAAAATTGTTAATTTTAGGATATGTGAATTTCACTTCAATGAATATTTTTATTTTTTTAAAGATTTATTTATACAAGAACCTGGGTACAGGCCAGATGCGCGGGAGGGTGAGAGGATGCAACAGAGACAGAGCGGGGAACAGAACAGGCAGACTGACCAAAATACACTGCTAAGGGGAGCAGTGGGCGAGACAAGAGAGGTCTGCCGCGCCATGTGAGACCCTCGCCGGCCGGCCGGGGTCAAACTGGTGCTGCAGGGGCTGCGGACAGCTTCACAGTGCTGCGCTCAACTGCCTGCGCCACCAGGGGAGGCCCTCAATAAATTTTTTTTTTTTTAAATTACTGGAATTTTATTTGCCTCAGGCTTATGACTGGCAACCAAAGACATTATGCAAAGAAAGCAAAGATTAAGTACACTTTAGGGATGAGAGGATACACATCGGTAACATAGGAGAGATCAGGTTGACGAAAGAAGCCATCCAGTACACTATATAGATTGCAATATTCAATAGTGTTTTCAACAAAAATTTTAAATCAAGAGCAAAAAAATTAAGCAATGTTTACAGTAGACATAAATCTTATACAATTTAAAAAGCATTTTTTTTCAGATCAGAGAGCATAAAATGGAAAAATGTATATGCAGGTGAAGTCTAACTACTGTACATTTTTCACCTATCAAAGTTGCTTATATGTACCACAGTGTAAAAAACAAACAATACTGAACAAATAAAAACCTTGAAAATTGCCTGATGAAAAATAAAATAACCAGTGGCTTTTAATGGCTTCTCCTGGTTATTAGTGCTACAAAAGACAAAAATCTTCTCATCTGAACAGGTGATAAAACCACGCACAATCAAACCATTACCAAATTAGACCCACCCTTAGAAATATACTATCCACCCATATATTTTCCTTCAAAAGCTTTTTTGTTTTAATCTTTGAATCTTTGAGGCCCATTTGGTCATAATATGTTACAAATATTTTGTGTGTGTGTGCCTTTTTTTTTACACCATGATATCATATGTTGTCTGGCACTATCCTAAAGCTAATTTATAGATGATGATGATGATGATATAGAAACAACCCAGGGCCCATGTCACAAGTGAACTCACTGGGTAGGTGAGAGGGGAGGGAGGAATTCAGTTCTACCAAGGAAAAAAGGTCCCATACTGATCACTCATCATCAGTTCCACTTGCTTCTAACTGTTCGTTTTCATCCTGCTCTTCATCACTGTCGAAGTCACTCACGACAGGTTTGGCTTTTCCTTGATTTGGCCTTTTCTTGCCTTTTCCTTTGTCCTGGCCTTTCTCATCTTTTTTATTGAGCTTGATTTTTACTTTAACAGATTTTGCCTCTGATTCCTCCTCCTCCTCCTCCTCCTCTTCATTGCTTTCACCCTCACTCTCTTCCTCTTTGGCAATTTTCTGCCGAGCACTCTTAAACACTGACTGTAAGACGATGGAGTCTTCATAGATCTGGGATCCCTCCAAGTTGAATGTCTGTGCATTATGACAGAGAAGCATGACATCTTTCTCCAGGTCACCCAGGCTCCGGTACTTATGATTACGAATTCTTTCCTTTATTTTTTTGAAATCCACCAGCTTCCCAATTAATTCATAATATTCTGGTAATTCTTTCCTTGAAGGTAATTGAATGAAGACTTCACTGAGCTGTCGCCCTGAACTGTTTCCTTCTATTTCCAACTGAGAATTACTGGGCACCTTCTCCACATTACACCTGTGTTTGTAGTTTAACACGGTTATCGATGATGGCGTTCATCTGCTTTGTCAGTTTGGGGGGATTTGGTGATAGTTTCTCCACAGGGGGGCGGCCTCTTCTCTTCTTAGCCTTTTCTACATCTTCTTTCGCAGGATCTTTATCCACATTTCTTCGTCTTTTTCACTTCTTCAGCCATACTTCTTCCATTTCTTCCAAATTGCCGTCTTCGATGGCCTGTAGTCCTCGACAGCCCGCAGAGTCTCAATAAATATTTTTAAATGTATACTGTACTCCATTAAAACAAAATGTATCTAACAAGCCAAAAGAATAGATGAAAGCTAAAAATAATCCAAAACGGGAGGAAAAGGTAAAAAATACAGTTGGGACAAACAGAAATAAATAGCAAAATGGTAAATTTAAAGGTAATGATTCTAATAGCTACATTAAATGTAAATGGTCTAAACCTGTATTTTTCAATAGTCAAATGTGGCTACTGAGTATGTGAATGGGAGGTAGTGCTAATTGATATGTGCCATAACTGTAAGACTTCACATGCACACACAAAAAAGAAGAAAATAAAAAAAATCTCATTAAAAATTTTATATTGGTTGCATCTTAGAATGATAATACTTAAAATATACTGGGCAAAATAAAAAGCATTATGAAAATTTCAACAGCTTCTTTTCACTCTTTTGATATGGCTATAAGACAAATTTTAAATTACACACTTGGTTAGCATCTGTCACTGACATATTCCAACCAGCCATTGCAAATCCAGACACTGAAAAACAGATTGTTAGACTGAATTAAAACCAAAATACAACTATATATTAATACATATGGATGTTAAAAGCTTGAAAAAGCTATCATAAAAGGTCATCATAAAAATGCTGAAAAGGCTAGAAAACATCAAATACTTCTTATCAAGAAATAGAGGTCAACTTATCAAAAATTTAAAAGTGTATGTACTGAAAACAAAATTTCAAAATATAACAAGTAAAATACACTGAACTAAAGGGAGAAGAGAGGGCTATATTAAACCAGAGGGAGAAAAACAAATACCAGATGATTTTACTCACGTGGAATATAAAGAAACAAAGGAAGTGGCAAAACTAAACCAAAACAAAGCCTAGAAATATCACTGCACTGTTGAAGCTACCAGAGGCAGAGGATGAGGGTAAAACAAAGGGGGTAGGGAGCCAATGGTATGGTAAAGGGATATGAGCGCTCTGGTGGTGGGTGTGGTGTAGTGATGTACATCTGAGGAGGTATGAAACTATTCCCTGAACCATACAGAGTGCTATAAACCAATGTTATCTTAATAAGAAAAAGTCAAAACATTTTTAATTAAGATAAAATCAAGATCTAAGTAAATAAAAAGTGGTGGAAGAATTTTTTTAAAAGATTTATTTATTTATGCATACAAGAACAGGGGTACAGCCAGAGGTGAGAGGATTCACCAGAGACAAGAGTAGGGAGCAAAACAGGCAGATCTACTGAAATCCACTGCTGAGGGGAGCAGTGGGCGAGATAGAAGAGGTCTGCTGTGCCACGTGAGTTAGCTCCCTGGCTGGCTGGGATAGAACTCGTGCTACAGTGGCTGTCCCTGCCCACAGCATCATAGTGCTGTGACTAAACCCCTTGTGCCATCAGGGACGCACAAGGAAGGAAAATTTTTTAATAAAGGGAAAATACACAAATCTACAGTCACAGCTGAAATTTTAACATCTTTCCCACCGAGCCACTTGATACAATGAGGAAAAAAGAATTGACTAGCACAATTAATGAACTTGACCCAATGGCTTATGTAAAACACTGTACCCAACAACTACAGCTTGCTACATTTACCAAAACAGAGCTTAAGATGGGTCATGAAGCAAGTATCAACAAATATCAAAGGACTGAACTTTACAGAGAATGTTGTTAACTAGCTCTAAATCAGCATCAAAAAGATAACTCGCCTCCCTGGTGACACAGCGGTTGAGCGCTGGGTTGCGAAGCTGCAGGCAGCCTCTGCAGCGCCGGTTCAATCCCCGGCTGCTCCCTGGCTGCCGGGCGAGGGTCCCACACGGCGCACAGACCTCTCCTGCCGCCCGCTGCTCCCCTCAGCAGTGTACTTTGGTCCTTCTGCCTGCTCTGCTCCCTGCTCTGGTGAATTCTCTCACCCTCCCGTGCTTCTGACTGTACCCAGTGCTTGTATAAATAAAAATAAATAAATCTTAAAAAAAAAAATAAAAAGATAACTAGAAGGGTTCTGGTTCCAGTTAAGAGAATCAGTATTCTGTTGTCTGTCACTGCAGCTACTAAAAATGGTCAGAATGTACAGCTATTTGAAGACTCTGAAAAGTATAAACAGCAGTAGGTAGACTGGGAAAGACTTCAACACAGCACTCAATCAACAATGAATTTACCTTTTATAAATTTCTCCCACAGCCACCAGCCTAGACTGCAGCCTGAAATCCAAAAGAAGGCATCAGTATAATCAAAAAGAGATCCAGGAGAAACCCTCTAGCTCTAATCCAAGGAGTATAGGAGGAGTATACTAATACTCAGAAACCATTGGGGAAATCTCCCATTTTCCTTTCTTTAAAATTCTCTCTGTCCTCTCCAAGCAATCTTATAATGACAATCAGAGTAGAAGCAAGGGCACATGCAAGCCTAAAACTCTGAAGTACAGAAACTCTCTGTGATCAAAGGAGCTGTTTTTTATTCTCCTTTCTTCTATCATTTAGCCCCAGACAGAAAAACACATTCAGATAGATCAGGCTAAAATTAGCCCCAGTTTTCTGGCTCCTGGTGGACTGAAAAAGAGAGTTCCAGGTAAGTAGAGAGCACCGTGAGGGAGGATCTTAAAAAAGGAAACCCATAAAGCGGTTTATAAAATTCGGTGCTCCCTAGGAAGCTGTACATCTGTGCATATAACTAAAACCATAGCCACAGACATCGAGAATTGAAGTACAAGATAGACTACCATCTTAGGCCCTAGGCTGGCCGCTGAGTGGTACCTACATGCAACAGATTTCAAAAGCACTGCAAAAGTTAAAAACAAAACACACACTGAAACAACGACCCCTATAGAAGGGATGCTCTTATTTTGTCTTTTTCTTTAAAGGGAAGATGGCAGCACCCACTCGTCCCAACATCATGGATGACTGAGGAAGAAGAGACAATATCGCTATAACAACAATAACTGCAAAATATAAGAATGTTACAATAAAATTAGTTAACATACAAAAAATAGTAGCAAATACAACTCAGCAACCTATGAAAAGGAGTATATATGATAACCAAGTGGGATCTATCCCAGGAATGCAAGGGTGGCTGCCTTGAGTCCAAAAGGAATCCAGTGACTGGCTCTATGTCACTGTTGTATTGCAACAGAGTAATCGAAAGAGGGCAGGTTCCATGTTTCCCTTTGCCTTCTAATAAAGGGTGGAGCTGAGTGGTGAGGGGAAGCTTAAAAGTACTTGGGAAAGACTTGAAGAGAAGACTTGGGGAAGCATGTGGAGCGGAGAGACATGTGAGGAAGCCATGAAGCAAGCCAAGAAGCAAGCTTCTTGAACTTGCAGTAGAGACCTGGGGGACATGGATGGAGACTCTTGAAAGAGATGTGGGTGAGAGACCCGCGGGGAGGCTGACAATGGCAGCTTTTATTTTGACTTGTACTTTGATTTTGCTCTTTTCCTTCCAGATTGCCTGGGCCCTATTGCCCCTCTCCTATGGTTCCTTGCCACAAAGTGCCTTAGACTTGTGGCAAGCTGTCAGGTCTCAGTAGTCCTGCTTTGAGACAAACCTTTTTGGCTGGACATTTACCCACAAGGGGATGGGTAACTTTGGGTGTTTCACTGGGAAACCATATGCACTTATTCTTTCCCTATTGCATACAAATTCTATTAAAGTTGTTTTCTATTGACCGTCTCATACAGTAAGTGTTTGTTTTTTCTTTATGTAGTGGATAGCAGAAACTACTTAGAGAGTGCAAATTTGGGGTGCCAAGGTACCCTCATTCTGCCCACAGTAATATCTAACTGCACATCGTCCCCTTTAGTTCCACGAACAACCTCTATACCCTTGAAATAGTTGCCCCTTCCTGCTTAAAGGGGGAATGTGACCATCTGTTACTTAAAGTCAAAAGACTTGATGAAACTACACTTACTCCAACAATGCCATCAAGGCTTGGAAAAATATTTTTAATTTAAGTTAAACTGGATTAACTTTATGAGAAGTAAATTAAGTCCCTGCCTTTAAACAGATTATAGCCTAGTAGAAAATTAGATTCAAAAATTTGTCCACCATATATTAACATTTATAAACATTGGGAAACACTAGATAAATTAGAATTAAAATATAAAATATTACAAGTTTGATGTCATTATTGTTAGACCATATAAACTCATATCATTCTTATAATCTCTGAATAATTAGCTCTCTATTGTACACATATAGAATTGTTCAAGATATCCCTGGGAAAATAAAATGAATTATGACAACTGAAAAAGGTATGATGCTAATTTAGGAGTTAAGACCTCAGGTTATGGGGCAGATTTATCCTCAAATCAATGTAATACCTTAGGTAGTTCACTTAATTTCTAGTGCTTCAATTACATTTGTAAGCTAGAGTAAATTAAAATATTTCTAACAGTACTTTGCCATTATAAAAGTCCATAATTCTGTGATTTAAGTCCATGTACAACAATTCTAATGTGAATTTTTTCTATAGGAATTATTAAATTTTACCACAAAACCTAAATTTCACCATAAAGGGATGGGAATTCTTTTAAACAAGAAGGCCACAGGAGGGAAGAAAGCTACTCCAGATACTAATTTAAAACTGTTAAAATTCAAACTTGGTTGCTTTCTAAAATAAATTTTATTCATTATAATTTATTAAGTATGTAATCAGTCAAATATAACACTCTGATAAACTAGAATTTTGAACAAACAAATGCTTTAAAATTCTAATAACTATGCATAAGCAGTAAATTATTCTTACTTGAATTTCTACTGCTGTGTAGCGCAGGGTTACTAAGTACATAATTACATAAGAGAGTCACCCAACTTCCAAAGGAGCCATTCCAGTGAATTGTGTAAATAATATGCTTTAAAAAAAACATAACCTCCTCACATATGAATTTAGATGTACCAGATATGGTGTAGCTGTGTACCTGTGAGACTAGAACACAGTCTTAAAAAGGGCTGCCTAATTATGAATTTACCAGAGAGACTGGAATGACCCAAAGCAAATTAATACAGACTTTCCCTCTGTAACTTTCTGTAAAAATATTTTCACTATTCTGCTTCAGTACAGAAAACAAAAGATCTTAAAAGTCACTGGCTTGAGATAAGAACTCCGGGTACAAGACAAAGACCAAGTATTTCTAGCCTTGATAATCTGTTTTTCTTAATTGCCAAATAATTGTTTTGTCTTTCATTTGCATTAACATATCCTAAATATTTGAACTATGCCTGATTTTACTTTAAGGTTGATGAATTTGGACTAAGAATAATTTTCTTTTTTTTTTTTAAATCACATAGCATATTCAACATTAGCAGGCAGCAGGTTTTATAATAAAACCTAGTTGCCACATGTGTTCTGTACCAAAAAAAGTCTTTTTTTTTTTTTTGGTGGGACCCTTCCTGGTGGCCGGGGAACGAACCGGTGCTGTAAAGGCTGTGGGCAGCCTCGCAGCCCAGCGCTCAACTGCTGCACCATCAGGGGAGGCCCCCAAAAAGTCATTTTTAATACCCATCTACGGGAAATAAAGCAATTTAGTAAACAAATTTATGCACAAAGCCAGGTGGTGTCTTTATTCCCCCAATAACAGAACAAAAAGCAGGGATGTTGACTTACATTTTCTTTGCTATATTAAAAATCACCTTATGCTAAGTAAAGAGATCCTATATATGCTCACTTACTAGGTGAGAGTAAAACTGCAATTATCTCAGATTAGTTTTTACAAACTCAATCTCTTAAATCTGTACTTAAAGACCCTTCAAATCATGCCAAAAAGAAATTATTAGGGAACACTGGAATTTTGCTGTGTTAAATTCTAAGCAAATCCCATTGCAACAAGCTCTAAGGGACTGCCCAAATTCCTTTATTGTCCTAGAATTTATTGCATTAAATATTATTTGAAATAAATAGACCACCAGTTGAGACCTGGGATCATGGGGTTATGCAACAACTTTTGATGATGTAGGGTTGGCCTATACACAAATTTCAAATGGCTACAGTGCTCATTGGGAAGATTAGGCTTTATATATTTCTGAGGCAGGGAGGAGATGAGGGAAAGAAAAGGGAGGCAAGGACAAAAAGAGGGAAAAAAGAAACCTTGGTTGTAACTAGAAGAGTAAATAGAAGTTTAAGCAGTATTTTATTTTATTTTTTAAAAGATTTATTTATTTATACAAGCACTGGGTACAGTCAGAAGCGTGGGAGGGCAAGAGGATTCACTAGAGCCAGAGCAGGGAGCAGAACAGGCAGACGGACGAAGTACACTGCTGAGGGGAGCAGAGGGCAGCAGGAGAGGTCTGCACACCATGTGAGACCCTGGCCCGGTGGCCAGGGATCGAACCGGCGCTGCTGAGGCTGCGTGCAGCTTTGCAGCCCAGCACTCAACCGCCGCGCCACCCGGGAGGCCCCTAAGCAGTATTTTATTTTGATGAAAAGCATTGCAATGCTTTTTTTCCAGTATGGATTTACATGTTTGTTCATAACAGTTGCTATGACTCAACAGAGGCAAGTGTCATGTTAATTATCCACCTATGAAGGCAGGCTGGCTGCAATACAAGCAATCAGAGTTCTTGCCCCTAGCTTCCCAGCCAAAAAGACCAAAAGAAGACACTAAAATCCTGATTGGGAAGTCAGGGAAAAGACATAAGCCTTCATACTAGATTTCTGGACCATCCCCCTTTGTACAGATGTGCTGCACTAACAATGAGTTCAAAAGGGAGCTATCTGGAGCTGCCTTCTTAACGGGAGGGAAACTGCTCATGAAAGGATCCCCTGATATCAAACAGTATTTCAAGGACTGCAAACCAAGTATCCCAGCCCTCTTGGGTACTCCTTAATTTAACTTTTGTGTAGGAGTAGAGAAAAGAAAATTACTTGCTCATTAGAAAAAGAATAAATGCCTATATAAATAAATGGAACCATATTACATCTGACTTCCTAGGAAACACAAACCAACAGAGGAGAAACTCGTTTTCAGTGGTGTGTTTACTTCACTATTTGCAAATAGCTGGCTGATTGGCAGCTACAATATATGAAATAAATAACCATTTCAAAAATCAAGTGTCATGTTCCCTGGTAAGTAACAAAGATGAACATTATCCACCCTCCCAGTCCAGTCTATGGAATTTAGCAAGAGAGTAAGTTTATTGGCTATTTGTGTGATGTGTTTTGAGGACATTTTCTGTGATGGGGTGGTTATTATTTAGGTTAAATAAGAAATTTTTTCTCCTTTCTCTTAGGACATCAAGTATTAAGAGTTACATATTCACAAGAAGGATCCAAAATGAGTGTTTCTGAAGCAAGTGAAATGTGACAAGAAGTTGTAAGATGAGAAGTGATGAGTATACCTAATATTTCTTTTTCTTCCAGGAAAATAAAGTACCTAACCTTACAATCCAATTTATTACAAGCCAAGATGCAAACTAATAAATCTCAAATATACAGCCTAGTGCTACTGCCCACTTTTTTTTGACACCAACCTGAATATCAATGCATCAGATTTTATGTAAAACACAAATTCACAAACTAGTCTTTAAAATTTCTGTTCTGAAAGAGAAAATTTCTGAAGGAGAAAGGGAAGTTTAAATCCATGCACTGTTACATTCCAGAGGAGGTACAATAGCTAAGAACAATGGGATAGAGGCATGTATGGTCAGCTTTCATTTTCAAATTCTGTTGCAAAATATTAGCTTACTTGTTAATGGAAGCTTTGAAGAGTTTGCTGGGTATCTGAACCATTTAATAGCCTAATTATATGACCTAAGTCACATGAATCATATAGGACCTAAAATATTAAGTAACAGCAGAAAGGGATGTGTATTTTATGAATCCTTCAAAAAACAAAAACAAAAACCTAGTTCTCGCCTCACTTCCTTAATCTTTTTCTGCTTTTTAAAAAGATGTGTCTTCCCCATGCCTACATGAAAGGATAGATTTCGGTTTGTAAGGCAAACCCAGGAAATATTCAAAATGAAGAACCTATTTATGAAAACCAACTTATATTTCTAACAAATCAATGGCAACATTTGGACTTTGAATGAAAACATTCAATTAATTATGTTAAAACACTGTTCTTGGGTGAATCAATATTATCTCACAACTTATTTACATTCACCCCACAGCTTTCAACTACAACATAAGAATATCTAATATAAAAACCTCTACTAAAGGAAAAGGGGTAATGGCATCAGTGTACTCATACTTAGGTAGTGTTCACCTATTTGCAATTAATTGTAGACAAATATATGAAAATTATGATACCACAATTTCAGATAAACTCTCAGTTTTATAGCATGTGTTCAGTCTTGCAGAATTCCTTTTTCTTCCACCTCATTTATAATATAAACTGCTCTTAAAACACTTTAATACATCGTTACAGTACCCACCAAGCAGCAGATCAATACTCTAATACAGAGATGCTGATTCCATTAACACAAAAACCTGTGCAAGCAGCCAAATGCTGAACAAAGAGCACAGCTTTCACCGGGTTTATTCTTAACATGTCTCCACAAGACTGAGATGAAATATTTTGCTATGGTGGGCAAGCAGAAGTTGAGTAAGAAATAATGGCGTTTAAAATAACAATTAAGAAGATTTAATTAGAGAGAAAGTTTGAAAGATAAAGTTAAAATAAATTTCTTCATACCTATAGGAAATTTATCATTTATCATCAGATCCGTTCATCTGTAATCATAATGTTGCACTTGATGCTTCACAAACTGTCATGTCATTAAATGTTTATGCTGCAGTTCAACACTTAAGACTAAAATGATCAAGAAAAAGGTTATGAAAAAGAATGAAAATAGAGCATTGGGTGAGAAAAGGGGAGAGGAGGAAAAGGAAACCATTCTACTGTTCTCATTTTAAAGCTATTTTCAATGGCATCTTGTAACTTTTTTTTTCTAAATTTGCTACCAAAAATATTCACAACTTTTCATATAGTTATTACATTTATCTTTCCTTTATACTATCATTACAATCTGAGGCAATAAAACTGAGTTGAAATATAACTAGAAAGAATGGAGATCTGCCTATATGCAGTGGTACTAGCAACTTGTGGCACCAAAGGGATTTAACTTTGTCTAAAACCAATTCTCCCTGCCTTTTCTTACACTATTTGTTTTCAATGGACTAAAGCTGCAATACATCCTTTCTAGACCAGCTTTAATCATTTTCACAACTATGGTTGCTATGACAACAGGATGCAGCTTATCTGTGTTTTCATTTTCTCCATTTGAGTTGCCATAACAACACAATGATTCTGCCTTTCTCCAATATGTAACAACTTTTTTTTTAGGATTATATTTTTAAGGACACTGGATTTCCCTATGATGAAAATAAATAATAGAGAAAAATAGAATTTGTGTAAGAAATTTATTTAAATAACATAACATCCAATTTTAAAATATTTTGAAAGAAGAGTTACTTTGACAGGCACTTTCATCACACAAAAACAAACAACATTTAAAATAAAAACCCTGATACTACTGAAATCTAAAGACTGAGGATAGTGAGTAGTGACTGATTTTTGTGCAGACTTCCCCAAGCACAAGATAGCAATCCTATCATGATTAGGAGCTGTGGGAAAGTGTCTGTTAATAATACCTGTCCTGGGCCTCCACAGTGGTGCAGCGGGTTGCGCTGGGTTGCGAAGCTGCCCGCAGCCCCTGCAGCGCTGGTTCGATCCCCGGCTGCTCCCCGGCCACCAGAGGAGGGTCCCACATGGCGCGCAGACCTCTCCTGCCGCCCGCTGCTTCCCTCAGCAGTGTACTTCGGTCCTTCTGCCTGTTCTGCTCCCCGTTCTGGCTCTGGTGAATTCTCTCACCCTCCCGCACTTATGAATGTACCCAGTGCTTATATAAATAAATAAATAAATCTTTCAAAAAGTAATAATAATAATAATACCTGTCCTAAGTACAGCAGTCAAGAATGAAGACAGTTTTATACCACATACTTTGGTGTGGTAATCCAACATTATTTGTTAGGAATACCACAACTCAGAGTAGTGGGTGTTATACTAGGTAAATTCCATTTTACAATCTTTACCTTTACAAATCTAGGTTTCTAAAGGTAGTAGAATTATTCAAAAGTTCATACAGTTCAAATTATTTTATAAGGTAAATTGAGTATTTCTATAAGTTCACATTTTAAAAATGTCAAAAGAAATTGTATGGGGAATATAAAAATAAAATTTATTATAAAAAAAAATGTCAAAAGAAAACATTTTTCCAAATAAGCACAATAAAATTTTAAATTCTTTGGCTACTGGATCACCATGTCCATTTATGGACTATCAGTAGGTTTATCCTGGGAAAAGCAAGTATTTTTTAAAAACTCTCACTTTTACAAACCCTTTGTTCCTGTATTTTCTGGACCAGGACTTTATATGCTGTAAATTATATATAGTCAGTCCTGCTAACCACAGAAATGGAACTCTTAACGCCACTTAATAGAGTTTTCTCCATATTGCATCTTAAAATAGATTAATATATGATGTCAAAATAAACGGAATTACAATGGTTTTAAAAACATAGAACATTATATATGCAAAGAAAATCTTAATAGCTTAAATCTAAATTGAGATCTTTTAGTCCTTTAACCATTGACAAAAATACATTAAAAACTTCTCCCATAGTATAAATACCCATAATATATACATATATATACACACACACACTTACTGCTTACAAACAAAATATGGAAATGTTACTATTTTAGAATATATGCAAATGTTACTAAATTCCCCGAGTTCCCTACAGGCATATAAAATGTTATTTATTATAGTATTGTAGTATCTTTACAGGATAGAACTAATTTTTACATATTAATGTAAATGAGACACACTTTAATTTTAATCACAGCTGAGATAGAACAAATTTTACAGCTTGCAATGAACTGAAAAATATTGAACTAAACCTGAGAACCAACAGAAAACTTAGGGTCATTAACTGGGTGAACATTTTCTTTTTTTTTTTTTAAGATTTATTTATTTATGCATACAAGAACTGGGGTACAGGCCAGAGGTATGGCTGGTGAGAGGATTCACCAGAGACATAATGGGGAACAGAACAGGCAGATCTACTGAAATACACTGCTGAGGGGAGCAGCGGGTGTCAGGCGAGGTCTGCTGCGCCATGTGGGTTGCTCCCTGGCCAGCCGGGGGATTGAACTCATGCTGCAGCGGCTGCAGACTCCTTCACAGGTTGCATCTTAATCCTTGCGCCACCAGGGAGGCCCTGCGTGAACATTTTCTTAAACTCTTTTTAAGAAAAAAAATCCTCTACTATCCCAAACTCTGAAATAACAATTTAACAATTTGTATTTTAATCACTTTTTAAAAAGGACTATAGAGGAGAGCATCTGTAAATATTAGAAGCAAAAATAATGGCTGGAACAAAATCTTTAGAATCCTTTCCACACAGGAAACTGAAGAAATCTAAGACAATGATAATGAAAATCAAGCTGCTGGAGCAAAAGGGAGGTTACACTACTTCAGAGGAGAGGTTAAGTAAGAGAGAATAGCAGTACAGATGTTGTTGAAAAGAGAGGCTATCACAAAACAGATTCCAATCCTAAGCAATCTGGCTAGATCCTCACATGAATATCAAACCAACAAACTTGGTTAAAATCATACATAAAAGTCCATTTCTCTCCAACTCTGCTTTTGTCTTTCCTATAGTTTGTTGGATGCTGGGAATCCTCAAGAAAATCCTTTTTTGTAAGGCTTAAATTCCCCCAAATAAATACTACTTTGCAATGATTTCTAAATTAGCTGAAGTCAGTAGGTCCTAGCCTATAAAGAAAGATGATGAAATTTTATTATAGTACAACGTGAATTTAGGTGCTAATGCTATTGTTATCATGTGGGTCTAGAGACTGGGTTTTTGTGATGCACTGTTGCAGGATTGATTATTTGAGCATGTGTGGCCTAGCATTCTTGGTAACACTGTGACTCTACCAGAATACTCCTTAAAGGAGAGCCTCTGGTCTAATTCCAGGGCAATCGAGCAGACATGCATTTAGATCTGAGCTACTGCTGCTACACCTGCTAGAACTCACTGATGGAATTGTTAGAACTGCCCTGATCTGACATGCCTAGCCATGTATTCTACAGGGACTTGAAGGTTACTAGGACAAGCCCCTACTACTCTTCTCAAGAATGTTAAACCCTATCTAGAGTGGTAAGAATTTCAACCCTCACTCTCTTGGTTAAGGCCTCCCTTATTTTTCTTCTATTCATAAGGCAAGTGATGATTTGCTTTTGTTTTACTCATAGCTAGTGAGTCTATGATCTCTGTATATTTTGTGTAGAGAAGTGGGAGAAGAACTTGCTTTTAGATTAATCTTTGATACTAGATAACTGAGCATTTTAAACGGACAAAAACTATACCTCAGTACCCCGAACAGAAAAGCAAGGTGAAATCCACAAGCCAGGACAGTTGCATGCTGCAGAAAAAGGATATTTATTTCCAGTGGTTTTTGAGGGGTAAGAAAACATATAAGAGATCTAAACATATTCCCATACTTCAACATACAATATAGTGACTTATAAAGATTCATTCCATCAGTCATTAGAAATTGGATTTGGGAAGATACCATTTTTAATCATTTTTCCAGAGTGAAAGAATACATTAGCATAAAATTAGCAGAGTCCTCTACTTTAGAAAGAGATTTTTAATGTGCCTTTAATCACAGATTTCCACCTCTTGCCTTACAAAAATATTAAGAGGCAAGCTGATCCTTTAAGGCACAGGGGGATAAATCAGACTTTTATTCAATTAAGATAGTTAAGAAATAAACCTTTTTCTCATTTGTATTATATAGATTGACACTGGTTCCCTCATTTGATCTGCTATTAGTCAAATGTTACTTATGAATCAATTGTTCCAAAGGAATATTGGGAATTCCATAACACAAACAGGTCGGCAGTGGTATCCCACCTCATTTGTTCTCTTTTAATTTATTGCAAAAAAAAAAAAGAGGTAGTGTGCCCAGGATTTAAGAACTTAATCTTCTCTGGTTCCTTGTATAAGCTCTTTAAAAAATCACTTTGAGAGATTAAAAACAGTATTAAATTAATCATTTATTAATAAGTGAATAAGAAACAGTATTAAAACAAGTATTTGAAATGTGAATTTACATATATACTGTTTATATATATATATATATATATACACACAAAGTATGCATAATATAGACACCTTGCCCTGAGTGCATATGCTATGCCTTGACATAGTAGCTAATAATAGTGCCCTCCAATTTCAAAATCTTCTGTCTTGCCCTTACTTTGTCTCCTTACTTTCTAACCCTATCTAAACACTCATTTTTAACTATAATATAGTGCATTTCTCAATAAAAAAAGAGAATCTCTTCTTTGATCTTTTCCAGTATTAAATATCACTCTTCCTACACTTGATCTGAGCCAAAAGGCCGAGAAGCGATAGATAATCACTCTTTCTAGTTCCTGATTACATTTTCACATCAATGGAAAAACAAGATCTCACTCTCTCCTATTGCTTAATGTAATAAAATAGGGCTATTTGTCCAAATTCATCAATCCATGAATCTTTGAAAAAAAGCTATCAGTCAAATCCTAGTCTTCCCAAAATTTGGTGAATGATTGTACTACCAACCTCAAAAATATACGCTTAAAAAAAACCCACAAAACTTACTAATGAAGACTATAATTTAATACTACTCATAAGAAATTATAGCTCTACTGACTGGCAAGTAATTTGCAAAGGCAGATCAGTTTAGCTGCATAAAATAAATATCCACCTGCACGTACTAGCACTAATCAGGGCGTGAAATTAAACTTTTTATTCAGAAGGAAGTAAGTGCTTCAAGGCTGTGATTTAGTCTGGGAAGCAAATATTAAGGTCATCCTTTTCTCTCTGATGTTTATAGTATTTCACATGGTGGGAAGAAGGGAAGTGGGTAGACTGATCAAATTCTGTAGAAGTAAGAATAACTCTTTAATGTAACAAATGAGCCATTTAGTTTTACTAATTGCACAGACTAAACAGAATCCAGTTAGGCCTCCCTGGTGGCACAGGGGTTAAAGTTTCAGCACTATCAAGCTATTGCCAGAGTTCAATCCCCGGCTGGGGAGTTAACCCAAATGGTGCAGCAGATCTCTCCTGTCTGGCCCACTCCTCCCCTCAGCAGTGTCTTTCAGTAGATCTGCCTGTTCTGCTTCCTACTCTGTCTTTGGTGAATCCTCTCACTCCCATACCTCTGGCCTGTACCCCAGTTCTTGTATGCATAAATAAGTAAAAATAAATCTTTTGAAAAATAATAAACAAAAAGAACCCAGTTGCTGAAATGTATGAACACTGAAGACCTAAAATCACCACACTATGGACATCTAACTCAGTCAAAACTAAGGGGTCGGTGTTTCACTAAGTAAAGAAAATTTAACAAGTATAAATGTACAATGTTTTAAAATAGCTTAGGGTCTCCCTGGTGGCGCAGGCGGTTGAGTGCCGCACTCTGAGGCTGTCCACAGCCTCTGCAGCGTGGGTTTGATCCCGGCGGGTTGGCGAGAATCCCACATGATGAAGCAGACCTCTCCTGTCTCACCGGATGCTCCCCTCAGCGGTATATTTTGTCAGTCTGCCTGTTCTGTTCCCTGCTCTGTCTCTGGTGAATCCTCTCACCCTCCCGTGCATCTGGCCTATACCCCCAGTTCTTGTATAAATAAATAAATAAATCTTTAAAAAATAAATAAAAATAAAATAGCTTATAGACATTTTAATTACAACATCGTAAATTTTGGATTAGCGGTTAATGAGATTTTATTCTGTAATTTAGCCAACTGCCTCAATTTTCCCAACATTTATCAAAATCAACTAATACAAGCTTCAATCCACTATACTCTATCCACATTACACTTGTGTCTACCAGAAAAAGCAAACAAAACCAAGAGCAAAATATTGGCTATAAAGATCTACAGAAGCCATGGCAGTTTTCAAAGTTTGTTCCCAGAACTACTATCATCACCAAGAAACTAGTTAGAAACACAAATTTTCAGGTTCCACCCTCTTCTGCTAAATGGAAAGCACAAGCCTCCAGGAAACTCTGATAGTTTTTACTGCCACAGCAATGAACAACTAAGCCAAATTCTTCAAGCAGCTTTGGCAGTGTTTTCTGCTAAAGATAGAAATTATAAAGTAATGAACTATTTTTTATATATATGTAATAAAATGTTATCACTGCTAAATTTCTTGTTGGGCTGTTTCATTGTAATTATGAAAGACAATGCTCTTAGGAAATACATGCTAAAGTAGAGGTGAAATATCATGGTATCTACATTTCATGATTTAGAAGGAAAAGTATAACCACATAGAGAGAAAAATTCAAATACAGCAAAATGCTAACAATTGGTAAATCTAGGTGAGATAAGTAATTATTATGCTTTCCTCACTCTTTCTATAGATTTGAAAAAGATTGTTTCTATCCCTACCTCTTTTCAAAACCATATTTATTCAACTATATGATCTTAAGGAAGTAATTTAACACCTCTGTGCCTTAGTTTCAACATTTCTAAATTAGAGAAAATAACATTTAATAAAGTGAGACATATAATAACTGAGTAAATATATGTAGAGTACGTAGAATCATCCAATTTATACACTGAGCTATATAAGTGTTTGTAGCTATTTTTACTGTTGTTATTTTGTTGTTAATACTACTGCCATTATCCAAAACCAGAGAGAAAAAAAACATAGTTTGGATGCTCTATATAATTTCCAAAATATTTTTATTACTTATAATTTCACTGAGTCCTCACAACAACTCTTTGAAGTAAAAAGCATTATTACCATCACTCTCCAGATGAAGAAGGGAAATGAGACTCAGAGAGATTAAAGTAACTTACCCAAGGTTTTATGACTATTGAAAGTGTGAGATGAGAATCATTCTTGTTTTCACTACAGCACAATGTAAAAGTAAAATTTACATCCTGGTCAGGGAGCTGGAAGGGCTTATGCTAAGTGAAATAAGTTAGAAGGAGAAAGATAAATATTGGATGGTATCACTTATATATCTAATATAGAGAAACCCAAGAGTCAGACAGACACAAATTTAAAGACTACCCCTTGAATGCTGATTACAGAACTGAGGTAATACAGAAGGGAAGGGTGAGGAGGGACAAGAACTAAGTGGGAAGGGAGTACAATGGATTATGGTGGTGACTATAATCACCACCACTTCACGGTGGAAACTTTACTACAACTGAAGGGGGGGAGTCTTACACTTCCAAAATATCAACAATGTAAACCAATGTCATCGCAACAAAAATAAATAAAACCAAAGAAATTTACATCCCAATCTAAATTGATTACAAGGTAACTCAAAGAAAACACACTAAAAAAGACAGGTAGAACTTCTGTATTATCAGTTATAGAGAGAAAAAGTTACTACTAGTCCATTCAGCAAAAACAGATGTCACTTTGCAGAGCTTTGATATTTTTCTTAAATACCTCTGAAAACAAGGATCAAAAAATATGAACTCTTATAAAAGGGGATTTATTGTATTTTTATGGCTTATTACATACCTTGTAACAATCATTTTGTTAAATGTGAATGTCAGTTTTATTTTCGGTCCCTTTTTTCCTGGCTATTTACAAGCTTTGTAAGAATCGTTCTTTAATTAAGTCTAAACATAGTTTTATATAAATGGATTCCTGGAAATAAAACGTTCAGACTTAAGAAATGATTGTTACAGAGACTGTAACAGGCCGTAAAAAAAGAATGCCACTTTAAACAAAGATTTCTCATTTTAATTAAAAAGATAATCATCAGAACATTCCTACACTTAACAGAACCATTTGAAGAAGCTTCTTTGGAAAAAAATTATGTAGTATCTTATGCAGGCTCCCATGTATAATTTATAATATATTTAAATCAAAGTCTCAGTTGATCCTATAGCATGAATTTTTATATACTGTTACTACACTTTAATGATATATTAAAAGAGAAACAGACCCAAATAAGATAATCATCATTGTTCTTTTTAATATAAATGCTTTAAGATTATTAACATTTTCAACAAGATATTGGTAAAAGCACATTTAAGAATACCTATAAAATACTTTTTAACATGACCTTATATGAAATAACAAGGATTTGTTTGTTGATGCATTCCATTTGTGTCAGCTGAAGAGACTATTTCCAGTAGACAATGATATAATCAAAGATGACACATACCTGCATAGAGTTTCTATTCTCAAACTCTGATAAAAGGAAATGTAATCATTCTGATTTTCAAAATACCATATCTTTATATGACTGGAGAGTATGAAAAATCTTCAGAAGCAGGATTTGGAAAGGCAGGATTCTTTTTGATTAATTCATTTGACTAACTTTTAAACAGTCCAGTTTTAACTAGCTGTGATTCAAAAAACAGATGCATCAATCTTCTTCTCTTTGTCACCTTTTCTAACTTACAAAGAATACTAAATCTGAGTTGAGTAACTATTAAAAAGACTACTTCTGTAGCAACATATTACTAGAAACTACTTCAGAGCAGATTTTACTTTCTCAGGTTATAATCAGAGAACTATTGCCTAACTGAGGACTTGGTATCAAAGAAAGTAGTGACTGTCTAAGATCACCAAAACAATGATTCAATAACTGTAAACTTTTACAGCCATTAAAAATAATGAAATTATATTCCAGCTTCACAAAATGGGAATAACATATCAATGATCAGCAAGTATGTATTCAAAGTGTAAAAACAAGTAACTCGTCCATATTTACTTGTTAAACATATTTAACCTCAAGCTAATAACCAACTAAAACAAACACTAAACATTTAATTAGCAATCATTTACTTTGTTTCTTTATAATACAGACTGCTTTTTGGGATGATTAATGAAGAAGGGAGTAGTAGTAAAAGGGGGCCAAATCATATAGTACTCAAAAGAATGCCTTTCTTTCCTCTATCTAAACTATTACTCTGAATAAGCAAATTATTCAAAATCAAACCAGCAATAGATTAGTAAATGCTGGTCATGATCATGATGAACATCAGTGTTTCTTCACTTATTTTGCTTTATTTTTAAAAATTACAGGATGGGCCTCCTTGGTGGCATAGGGGTTAAGTCTCAGCACTACCATCCGGAAGTCCCACTGCAATGGCCCAAGTTCGGTCTGCAGCCAAGGAGCTGACCCACATATAGTGCAGCAGACCTCTCCTGTTTCGCCCACTGCTCCCCTTAGCAATGTATTTCAGTAAATCTGCCTGCCCTGCTCCCCACTCTGTCTCTGGTGACTCCTCTGACCCCCGCCCCCTGTACCTCTGGTCTATATCCCAGTTCTTCTATGCAAAAATAAATAAAATCTCTTTAAAAATTTACAGGATGACCAGATTTTTTTCCCCATTCATCTACCTCCTCAGTTTATTAAAAATCACAAGTGTTCTATGTAAGACCACAGGGCAACAGGAAAAAATACTCTTCAGTCACTCATCGCCATTGTCATTGGGCTTTCTTAAAACTTAGCATATTGGTTTCAGTACCTAGCACTTCACTGAAAAAAACCAGCAACATCATTAGCACAAACTCCTTTTTAAAATATTCACAAAAGCCACAGAATGTTAAATTTAAGGCATATTATTCTTATAACCATTCTTTTGATTCTTTGGATGATGACATCTTTGTGTTTGATCCCAATAGATAAAGGCACCAAGAACTAAGGCACACATTCTCCCTCTGAATTATTATTTCTCTTTGCATACCTCCTACTCCAGTTCTATCCATGTTGTTACAAAATCATTATCACCTGCCTTTACTCTGGAGTCCAGTTAACTGAGCTCCTTCCTGTTATGTTCCCCATAAGGCCTTATTTTTTCTCTGGTTCTAGCTACCATATTTCCCCCAATCTCCCTATTAGACACACTGGTCAGAACACACTGGAATAAACATTTGTCAAAGCATGATATGAGAATGGTAGATGCCATTTTAATCACGTAAACAAGATTATAAAGCAAATAAAAATCATGTTTTACACAAGAGGAGGCAATAAGTCAAACACAACATCACTTCTGGCAAAAGTAAAACGCAACATTATTTCTGCCAAAAATATATGACTTGGATCTAATAATGAAGATTTAATATCATCAGATAAACCCAAATTGAAACAGATGAATGAATAAAAACAAAAACAAACTTTCAGACTATAAGAACAAAATAGCAGTTACCAGAAGGGAAAGAGGTAGAGGGGTTGGGAAAAGTGAGTAAAGGGATCAACTATATGAGGAAGGATAGAAACTAGACTTCTGGTGGAAATATAGTATATACAGATATTGATTTACAAGGCTCTACACCTGAAACCTATATATTATAAACCTGTTACTTTAATAAAAAATAACAAAAATTGAGCAACCATGCTACAAGATAACGTTAATATTGTATCTTCACTCCCTCCAACTCCCTTAATAGTTTTGACTCAGTTTATTTTTATTTTTATTTTTTTTAAAGATTTATTTATTCATGCATACAAGAACCAGAGTACAGGCCAGATGCTTGGGGGGTGGGTGGGGGGAGGTGAGGATTCACCAGAGACAGAGCAGAGAACAGAACAGGCAAACTGACTGAAATACACTGCTAAGGGGAGCAGCGGGCAAGACAGGAGAGGTCTGCCGCACCATGTGGGATTCTCGCCACCCAGCTGGGATTGAACTGGCACTGCAGAGGCTGCGGACAGCTTCACAGCACTGAGCTCAACTGCCTGTGCTGCCACTCAGTTTATAATCATATTTTTATCAAATCACATTGCATGCCAACTATCATGCACAATTTAGGAACAACAGTCCTAAACTTCCAATGAAAATCTAAGATACACATAGTAGTTTTATGGTGTAAATTATGAATTAACACATTACACATGGCAATTTAAATTTAAAGTTAACAGGGTGGGGGGAGCCTCTTTTAACTTCAATAGCCCATTTTCCAGTGAAGAAAATGAGCTCAGAGTGAGATACTTGTTCAAACCACCACTGTTAGCCCACCAGTATACCTGCTACACTATAATCCATGATCAAGTACAGGTGTTCATTTGGGGTGCTAGTATAGATACAGTCATACCCAAGTAATGCTTTTTTGTGTGCTTACTAGTACATTTTCAGATGCCACTAACTATTTTATTACCCATAATTCAACAATTCACAAATAACCACATGAACAGTTTAGTGTGCTACTTCCTGAGTATAAGAATGTATGTATCTGTGCTGCAAAATCACTATCCACATGCTACAATTCTTGAATGTCTATCTCCACGACATTTCATGGAAAGTCCAGAAGTTTCCCAGACACCTGAAGATATCAGCACCATAACTTTGCAGTTTTAAAGTTTAGATACAGAGAGGGAATTGAAGAAATCTAACCTACCATGGGAATTATTAGCATATTATGTATGATCTTGACTGAAACTGTTACAAATGCCACTGGAATATGCCTTATCTCTCCCAAGGATAGAGTAGCTCTGCCATAATGATAAACTTTTCAGGGCATCACTGTGGATTAAAGCAGATTCTAATTATTTCTATGTGCCTTTTTTTCTACATTGCATGATGCAAAGATATTTGCTAAATTAAACTGGATTCAGGGTGTATCCAATTAATAGGTATTATTCAGTAATCAAAACAAGAAAGTGCTAGTAAGGATGATTCTAACAACAGAGGGCAGAAAGAAAGCATAATGGTTGTCATAGTATTTTATCATTCTTCTATAAATCAAATGTACTAGGTTATTTTTTTAAAGATTTGTTTATTTATGCATACAAGAACTGGGGTACAGGCCAGAGGTACAGGGGGTGAGGGGATTCACCAGAGATAGAGTGGGGAACAGAACACGCAGGTCGACTGAAATACACTGCTGAGGGGAGCAGCAGGCAAGTCAGGAGAGGTCTGCTGCTCCATGTGGGTAGCTTCCTGGCAGGGGATCGCTTCATAAATTGCATCTTAACCCCTTGCGCCACCAGGGAGGCCCCACTAGATTATTTTAGATTATTATTACTGCAGTAGATTATTATGGAAGTTACTCCCTCCCTACTCCTTTTATGGGCAGAGAATATACTTCCCTGCCCCCTCACTTTGGACTTGACAATGTGGCCTGCTTTAGTTAATGGAATATAAAGTATGATGTAACCAACAACTGAAAAGCACCTGAACAGTTGGACTTGCTCTCTTATACTGTCACTCTAGCTATAAGAACTTTGCCTAGGAAGTTATTTTCTTTAGTCTATGTCCCAGAATAATGTGGAAAAGTCCTGTGTGAGTAGCCAAGAGTCACCCAACTTATTAGCCCAGTCAACATCACCCAATCCCTAGCAAATCCACATATTCATAAAAATATCTATTGTTATGTGCCATGAGATTCTCTGATTATTACACAGCAATATATATTTCATAGAATGATACTGTGACAACCATAAAGTCTTCATTTCCTCTGTAATTCAAATAATCAGCAAATTTATATGTAATTCTGGACAGAAACCCTTCCACTCCAAACACCATCTGACTAGCAAAGCAGTATTTCATTGTTTCTTTGCTCTTCAAGGACAGAAACACAATGTAAATGAGGATCTTGAATCACAAAGCCTGGGTTTGCTCTCAGGCACCTTGCTAGCAAAGTGTCTTCTTGCAAGCTACTTAACCATTATAGAATCCATTTCCTCATCTGAAAAATGGGGGTTAACAATAATGCTGAATATATCTTAAAGGATTACTAGGAGGATAAAATTTGAACAGTACACTTAGAACAGCCCAGAATGAACACTAAACAAATGAATATATGATACTGTTTGCTGTTCATGGCTGACTATTTAAAAAAAAAAACACAACTCTCCCACTTTCTACTGTATTAATCCTGTTACTGACACAGTCTAGTCAGGTTTTAAGCCTGGAACAGGAAAAGAAGGATACCTGGAGGAAAAGCCAAATCTTGTGAAGGAACAAGACCTCAGAAGCAAATTCCAACACAACAGAATGATCTTAAGCAGGCAGTAATTCTCTCTCCTGGCTCTGTGGCTTTTACTGCCTTGTTCCCTATCTCCCATCCTGCCACCTATGAAGGCAATTCACAAACTAGAATGGTAGTGCCACAGGGACAAATCATATTTTTGGTTCAACATTTTTTTCAGTATCTATTCCACTGTTATCACAGAAATCTTCTGTAAAATGTTCTAGCTGTCTCAGTAGGGTTTTGGGAGACTAAAGGGAATTATCTAGAGTTCCCCCAAGTACAAGGTAAATCTTGTAGAACACTGGTTGAAACTGTAAGATCTGATAGACATTTCCATAGAGATTTCTCACCCCCTCCAATGATAATTTTAGGATGATGATTTATTAAGAAAAGTGACCAAGTTGTTAAAACTCTGGCAAATATTTTCTATTTCATCCTCAATGAGTTCTTATCACACACCTATAGAAAGCAGTATTAAAATAGAGTAGATGGAGCCTCCCTGGTGGCGCAGTGGTTGAGAGCTGGGCTGAGAGGCTGGCCACAGCCTCTGCAGCACCAGTTCGATCCCTGGCCGCCAGCGAGGGTCCCACATGGCCCCACATGGCGCGCAGATCTCTCCTGCTGCGCCCGCTGCTCCCCTCAGCAGTGTACCTTGGTCCTTCTGCCTGTTCTGCTCCCCGCTGTGGCTCTGGTGAATTCTCTCACCCTCCCGCTCTTCTGACTGTACCCAGTGCTTGTATAAATAAAAAAATATTAAAAAAAAATAAAAAGAGGAGATGGGCTTTTAAAATATTTTAACACCACAAGGATTCTTTTTTCTTTCTTCATTCTCATTCTTTTTTAATTGTATTGCCATTTATCATAAAACAGTTTTATCCCTATGTAATGAAGATCTCACACAATATACCCCCTTCCCTTTGGTAAGGGAGAAAAATTCTTATAGAACAACAAGTATTCTCTTTTAAAAGTTCTTTTTCTAACTTAGCAATAAAAATTTGCAGACAATCATTCAAAGTAGAAGAAAATTTACTACAAATTTAGTAATTTCACTGCCAATTATTTATTGTATGCATCTATGACAAACATGTATCAAAAAAATTAGCAAAAAGACATCAGTAATTTGTAATTTCATACCCCATTTCCTGTATAAGTGTATCCAGAAAAGAAAGTGAAGGCTAATTTAAACTGGGAACAGGTAAAGGATCCACAGAAACTCTAACAACTTAAACTAAAATAGTTTGAAATGCTTATTCAACCAGTTTATAATTAATCCTACTGATTTAAAGCAAAGCTTATTACAGTGAAAAATCTAAGTATTTAAAATGCAATCGCTTGCTTTTAGATACATGTTTCTCAAGCAAATATGAAAAGGTATTGAGTCATAATAATTCACCCAGTATTATCTCTACAGTGACATTATTAAGGCAAGTCATTCAGGAGATCATGTTAGTTCCATAAGAAGTCAACCTCAAAGAGAAAGAGGCCCCCAAACATTCTTAATGTTATCACCCACAGATTTGGCTGATTTGTATTTTTAACCTAAACAACCAATTGGAATAGCATTTATGGTAGTAGATCTCAAAAGGGCTGGTCCCCAGCAAAGTCCCCCTCTGTTTATGCATGTGAGTCTTGTCTATAAGTAAAGATTATTTCCTCTCTGATTCTAGGCTGGCTTTGACTGTCTGACCAATAGTGACATTCTTAGATTTAAAAACCTATACTTAAGAGACCTGGCTGATTGGCTTATATTTACTATGGCCTAGAATGTTCCTTCTTACAACCATACTTTAATGAAATCCAAAGGCCATGTGAAGAAAGGAGGTCTGAAGGTTTTTAGCAATAGCTTCACTTTCAGCCAGTGGTCCAATTATAAGAATGTGGTCATTTCAGGGCCTTCCCTGGTGGCGCAGCAGTTGAGCACTGGCCTGCGAAGCGGCCCAAAGCCTCTGCAACGCTGATTCAATCCCTGGCCACGGCCAAGGGTCCCACATGGCGCAACAGACCTCTCCTGCCGCGCCCGCTGCTCCCCTCAGCAGTGTATTTTGTCACTCTGTCTGTTCTGTTCCCTGTTCTGGCTCTGGTGAATTCTCTCACCCTCCCGCGCTTTTGACTGTACCCAGTGCTTGTATAAATAAATAAATAAATCTTTAAAAAAAATAATAATAACGTGGTCATTTTGAACACTGCAGTCAGGCTGGCACCCCAGCCCATACCAACTGAAACAGAAAACCCTGGTGAGGTGGGGCAGAGGGAGATTTTATACTGCGTGACTTAGCAACTCTATAAAAACTATTTTATGTGCCCTAAAATTATTTCATCCAAGTTTCAAATGTCTCCCCAGTTCTAACATTCTGGGGACATTTTAATCCACTCATCAACTTCATCCCTCAACTTGTCTTGAGATCATATATATAATATATATATATTATATATTACACATATACAAAACATTTTGTGTTTGTATTAATTAGTACACAGTACACATGGAAGGACTATTCTTGTAAACAAATTGACGTATTTATATAATATCTGGCTTTGTTTTTCCTTATCCTTTGCTTCAATTATGAATTGTGAATAGCAGTTTTTGTGTGAATGCCCTGGTTTCCATAGGCACATTTTACAAAAAAAAATATAACATATATTTTTGGTAAAAAAAAAGTATTATATATTATATACTATTATATATTATATATTTTTAGTAAAATGTGCCTACATTGCTGCAGTCATTTTCATTTCTCTTCTCAGGTCCTCTTCCAGTTCCCATTTATTGCTTCTGAATTATATAATTTTGTTGATTAAGTATTAAGAAAGGCCCTTGAGGACCTTCTTAAGTCAAATGAGAGATATTAGCATACAGGTTATTTAATGCTACTACTTTTTTTATCATCTGTTTCTAAAAGTTAAACATGCTTTCTGCTTGGACTATTTTTCACATGTGTAAATTATGCTCAACTCTGAATTAGTAGTCTTCTTACTAAGATTTTATTGTAAAACTCCTAATCAAAGCACTACATTAATGCAGTAATAAGCAAAATTCATGAACTATACCCATGTTAAAATGCCAACATGGCATTTTAAACAAATTTTCTTAAAACTATGGAAACCAGGGCATCCACACAAAAACTGCTATTCACAATTCATAAATGAAGCAAAGGATAAGGAAAACCAAAGCCAAATATTATATAAAAACGTCTATTTGTTTACAAGAATAGTCCTTCCATGTGTACTGTGTACTAATTAATACAAACACAAATAAAATACCTTCCTATCTAAAATGGACTCTGAGTAAACAGACATGTTATAGCTGGGTAAATAGGACCAAAGGCAAGTTGTGACTTACTCAGATTCATAGTAAGACTGTAACCGAGCTGAAAAAGAATACCCAATCTTGAACTCTCCATTCTCTGCTTCAGTTATTAAAGTGTCATTCTTGGTAACCCGCTTCCACTTGATCTTTTCTCAAACAGATGCCAAAACAACAGGAGGGGTCAAAAATATTTGAAAATAACTGAAATTAAAGGGAACAACTGTCTCTTCTTTGTGGAAAGTGACTCAAACTACTATATGGCCATCACTAGATTCACTTAATTCAACCAGGAGACCATTATCCAAACACAACTGACTGGTACAAAGCAGAGATAGTAGCTGGGAATGTTCCTAGGTTGAGGTCTAATGGGGAGTAAAGATTACCTCATAATGTCTCTTTATGATCTGTAAATCACATTATTCCATAAATCTGACACAAGTGTCAAGATTATGACTGAGTTAACATCTAAGTAGGAAAATAAAAAAAACAGCTGCTACTTCTCTGACTTAAATCTAGAAGGTGACTGTAGATATAAAACAATTTTTTTTCTCCTAAAGTGAAAAGAAAATTTGAAGTCTCCCCTTAATATTCTAGAATTTTAACACTGGCAGAAATTCAATAAACTTCCTCAGGCAGGCCTAATGGAATTTTGCTAAAAAAAAAAATGATACACTCAAATTTAACTGGTTTTGAAAGCACTGATACAAAATACAAAAAAAAAGCAAAAAATTACGATATAAAGTTTAAGTTTTAGCAGTCTCTGAAAAAGTATTCTTGTATAAAGGGAGCAGTTTAAAGACTAAATTCAATAAGGTTAGTGTCCATGTTCATATTTAGATTTGTTTTGGTATTTCAGGCCAAGACACAAAATAACAACTATGTAACAAAGAAATAAGATTTGGCGTGGCAATTTACAATAATTTCTGAAAAAGTAAGACTTGGCTGCAAATATTATCAATGTCCCTCCACCTGTTAAGAAAGAGTCTAAGCACACCATCATTCTTTAGCTGTAAGCACAAAGTCTGGTTTTTACACCTAAGATATACAAGAAAGTATCAGATTAAAAGGGTCAAATATTGGACTATACAGATTTGCCAAATAAAAGTGTTGCAAAAGAAAAGCATGATACAAAATTAAAGAATTATGTTCTAAAGGATTTAAACAGATGAACAAAATCCAAGTTCACACTGTACTTAAACCTAAAACTGCTAAGTAACCTGACATCTCCCCATTTATCTCCTGAATTTCTCCACTTATCACTTCTTGTGAATCTTGTGTCTAATCGCCATTGCTTTTCCTTTCCCAGAAAGTGATACAGCACCTGGCTCCCACAGTTTATCTATTAGCTATGCATTTTACTACATTTAGCACTGTTTTGTTTTACCCTACTAGGTAGTTATTAATTTTGGCCTCAATCTCCCGTATCCGTTTCCCAGACTAATGATCATCTTGCTTTTTCACCAATGCATAGTTACAATAATTAGCCTCTCCTTTCAAAGTAAAGTATGTATTTCTTTTCCTGACATTTGTAATCCTAGCTCACAGTCAACACTGCCTTTCCTAAAGACTGTCACCATAGCTCTCGTCCCCATCTCCAGTCCTATGTACCCAAGTAAGGCCTCTTCCTCTTCCAGAGTTTGTCAACATTAGTTTGGCCAGATACTGCACCCTGAAGGCAATGGCTCTCTCTCCCTGCTCCTAGTACAAAACTACAAGTCTTAGCAGCCCTGGCTCTCTCTCCACCACCCTTAGATCCATTTACATCCAGCCCAGCCCGCTGCCCCCGCTACCCCCAACATCTCCCCCCACTATTCCACGCTCCCCTTCCCCACTCCCGAATACACCTACTATCCTGGGCCTTACCCGTAACCCCGACCCGGGAAGGCTCAGCCAGCGGCTTCACGGTGTCTCCTCCGGGCTTCCACCGCTCTTTAGTAACTGTCCCCACGCTTCTTCCCTCCAGGGCCCCGCGCGCCGCCAGAGCCCCCTCCCCGATTAAGCTCCCGCTGTCACTTGGTCTCTCATCCACAAGATGGCGGAACTGCGGCCCCCACCCCCAGGTCCTCTCCGCACCCCCTCTCGCCTTCCCGGAGCTCAGGTCCCGTCCCTTCAGCTTCCCCCGCCGCTGGGTCATCCCAGGGTCCCGCTGCCCCCTCCTCCGGCGGGCAAGCGGCCCAGGCCCGAGGCTCCGACGCCGCCAGCGCCACAGCCTCCACTGTTCCCCAGCCTGCACCTTCTCCTCACCATAAACTTGAGCGCTTTTTCCTGCAGCACCGCCTCAGCCGGGTCCATAATCGCCGGGGGCCGCTGGGTCTGCACACCGCCGGGGCCGCCCCCTTGGTACCAGGCCGCAGCCAACGCAGCTCCCGGATCCCGCCTCCTCTTCTTCCCCCCGCCCTCTCTTACCTCTCAAGACCCGGCAGGGGGTTAGGGGCGGAGGGCGGCCAGAGAGGCCCGGCTGCTTTGTGCGCATGCGTGAAGCCTCTGGCTGCCGGGATTTGTAGTTCTGGAGCTTCCCGCAGCAGAACGTGAGCCCATCCCACGAACCGCAATTCCCGCAGTTCACTGCGGCAGCGTTTCTGTTGCTGAGAAGCCAGATGCAGACAAGTAGCGGTCAAGTAGAGAAAATCGGCTCATGGGAATCGTAGTTTACAGCTACTACAGATGAGAAACGGGAGGGGCACAGGTGTCTCCGTGGTTACGGAGCGACGCCTGTGGCGGCTTGCCTGGCATTTGACATCAAGATGGCGATCAGTGCCTCACTTGTAACCCAAATACTGAGAAAAAGTGATTGGACTCATACGTCCTAGGTTTTAGAGCAGTGGACGTGCCGAAATTTCATCGATCGGGCGTCTGTGGACGGATTTCGATCCAGAGGCGCTGGGTCCATGGACACCTAACCAATGCAGAATTTCAAGGTCCTCCTAGGTGATCATCCATATTCCCATTCCCATTCCTCTTCCCAACCAAGTCAGGACTGGATAGAACGAGTTCTATCCAGGAAAATTCTCTGATGTTTTGTGCTCACAATGTATGCCCTGCTGCTGCTAATCCTGGAATGTAAATCCTGCAATAGTGGTCAAACAAGTACTTACAAAAGTCCTTCAGTGATGGTATATAATGGCTGTCCACCAAACAAAGCCAGTAAGTATATAATTTGGCCTTGAAAGAAACTAATTTATTTTGGAAATTGGTCCTACCCTAGGTGGGGAAAAAAAGCGCTAGGTTTCAGCTACAAATTGGAGTTATTTAAAACATCTGAAGTGATAAGTGAGTTAAGGAAATACCTTTTCACTTTTCAGAAAATTTTCCATTGTAAACTATTTCATCCATTTGTTCAACAAACAGTAAACACATAACCCAAGAAATGGGGAACATGGAAAACCCAGTCTCAGGGAGCTTACATTTCTAGTATTTGGTACTCTTCCTAGTCATCCCTATGTCTACAGAACTCAGCACAATACCTAATACATAACAAACTTTCCACTATTAAAAAGCTTTACTCTTGAGGGGCCTCCATGGTGGCATGGGATTAAAGTCTCAGCGCTATCAAGCTATCACCAGCCAGGGAGCTAGCCCACATGGCACAGCAGACCTTTCCTGTCTCACAGGCTGCTCCCCTCAGCAGTGTATTTCAGTAGATCCACCTGTTCTGCTCCCCACTCTGTCTCTTATGAATCCTCTCATTCCCCATATCTCTGGCTTACACCCCAGTTCTTCTATGCAATAAATAAAATGAATCTTTAAAAAAAAAATTTACTCTTGAGTTTAATAAAAAAAGTTCTATACAGGTGCAAAATAGAGAAGACTTAAAATTAATTTATAGTACTAAGTCGGTAATGTGGCAGAGTTGTCAAAAAAAGCTAAAGCAGTTCTAGGCAACTTAAAGAGTAGTGCCTGGTGGTGGTGGCGGGGGGGATCTCCCTCGTGGCACAAGGGGTTGGGACACAGCATGAGTTTGATCCCCGGCCAGGGAGGAGACCCACGTGGTGCAGCAGACCTCTCCTCACTCTCCTGCTGCTCCCCTCAGCAGTGTACTTCAGTTAGCCTGCCTGTTCTGTTCCTCACTCTGTCTCTGGTGAGTCCTCTCACGCTTCTGGCCTGTACCCCAGTTCTTGTATGCATAAATAAATAAATCTTTAAAAAAAAAAAAAGAGTAGTGCCTGGGAAGGAGAGGCTTATGAGTTTACACTGTTTTGAAACCCTCAGACCACACCTGGAGCACTTCCTTTAGTTATGGGCACATGTTCCACAAAGCCATGCAGGTGCATAGCCAAAGGCAGGATAACCAAGAGAGGAATTATTGCAGAATGCTTACTCTGAAAAAGGACCAATGGGTGGGATAATGATGATAATGGTGATGATGATGGTGGTGATGATGACATCTATCACTTTATTAGCTCTTTGTGCTAGGCATTGTGCTAGACATTTTACATTTTGTAATTTCCAATGTTCATGGTAACTATAAAACATATATTATTATCCCTAATTTACAGGTGAAGTGAATGAAACTGATTAAGATAAATAACTTATGCAAGTCATACAACAAGTTACATAGTCAGGATTCTAACCCAAGTCTGCTTTACTTAAGGCCAGTGCTGTTTTCACTGCACTGCACTGCAGTAACATAGGACTCAAACTCAGAGCTTTCATGGGAACTGTCCTGACATAGGAAATGGACTGTCTCATTCCTGAAAACATGAAGAGGCAGGGTGGTCATCTGTCAGGAGTATTGTCTAGGGAGTTTCAGTTTGAGTAGGAGGTTAAGATCTTTTAAACTCTTAAGATTCTATTCTGTTAAGAAGTCATTTGCTTTGTTATCCATAGAGAATTATGAATATATTGCCTGATGAAGCTGGCAGTCAGTGACAGTGAATCACTTTGTCCAGTCATGTAGAGGGAAGGATTAAGAAAACAAATAAAAGGAGTTTTTGTTTGGAAACCCAAACAGCTAAATACTTCATTGCATATGAATTGAAACTGAGCTGGCAGGGGCTGGGTACAGAAAGGGTGAAGCTTCTTTCTTGAAAATCGACAGCTCATGATCACGCACACTGAGAAATACAAATATGAGTAGCCTTGGTTTTCAAGCCACTTACATCCAACATCATATAGGAAAACTCATTCTATTATAAGTTAAAAGGTATGGTTCTCACCATTTTTTCTCTGGTTACTTGTTTGACTAAATCTCTCTGGTCCTTTCTTGTGTCATCTGGAAAACAAAGATATCTGCCAACTCTAAAATCAGTGCACCTTGAGCATGCTTATGGCAGTTACTCAAAGAGAATACTGAATCATTAAAACCTTTAAAGCTCCACCTTATTGGAAAACTGAATTTCCAGCATAAAAAATCTGTTACAACTGGACTTAATTTCTTCCCCTATTATCCTGGTTTAAGACCTCAGAATACTCTCACTCATCCTTACTCATTAATGTCCTCGTTCAGTCATTAATCTATCAAAATGTCTCTTACTAGTTCCAGACTACAATCACCTTTCTTAATTTACCACCATCAAACTAATTCTCTGGCTTCAGACTCTCTCTATTCACCTTTTCTTTAATCTCTTTTAGACTTCACTTTTATCATATCTCTCCCCTGTTCAATCCTTTTTTAGTTCTTAATCTCCTTTATCATTTTATCCTTTGAATTTCAAGATTTTCATAATCTTATCCAATCCTATCTCTCTGACCTTATTTCCCACTTTAATATGCCCCTCTTTTCCAATCAGACCTTTTTCTTTCCTATACCTGCTCAGCACACTCCTGCCCCTTGACCTTCACTTGTTGGAGTCATTTGTTGTTGTAGAAAACTTCCCTTTCCTCTTCCTTCCTACCATTAAAAAACAAAATTCAACCTAATAAATTTATAGATCTAATTGGCTTTATTAAACTATTTGTGAATTGAGCATCATCTCATCTAGCAAGTAGAAACCCCTATAAGGAGATGTACAACATGGAGGGTTTTCATAGTCAGAAAGAGTGGAACAAGTTTACTAGAAAATAAAAAGGAAGATTAGTTTAGGTAAAGTTACCTTCTCTGAGGGGAAAGCAGAGGGTCATATCCTACAGATGACCTCACTAGTGCCCACCAGGAACTTCTGGACTGATTGAACTAAAATTCTGCTTTTGAGAAAGGCTGAAATTGCAATTAGGTTAGGTATTAAGACTTGGTGGGGCTTGGCATAAACAACTCCATCTTGGACCTCTTCTTTCTTTTTTAACACTACTCATCTTTTAAAGTTCTTCAATGTATATCTTACTTTTTAAAAAATCATTATTTATTTCAGCACCAAAGCCTGCTCTTTTCCCTCCCTCCACAGGTAATGTTTATCTTTTGTTTATAAGATGCTTACAAATTAGATATTGCTTTGTGTGCTATATTTTCAATTCCCATGTGTAATATTGTTTTATTTATCTCACTATGATTCATACCTTTTGCACCAGAACCTATGGTTTTAAGTTCTGTTCATGTTGATATGCATACATTTAACCTGTTGCTTCTAACTGCTGCATTATAGTCTGATGGTATAGCTCCATGTTCCAAGTCACCCCTCAGTAGTGCTGTGGTGATCAATCTCCTACATGCCTCTTGAGTGAGCATATATTTGGAATACATATTTTAGATTATGCTGGCTCATAGACTTAAGGACACATGATTGGACCATGTTGTGTCAATCAGCAGTACAGAAAGACAGTGACAGTCTTCATTTCTACCACCCTACTCCACTACACACAAAATTATTATTATTTAATTTTCTACACCTTCCATTTTTTTTTTTTACAGATCTATATGTTTGCCTTCTCTAGAGTGTACCCAACTTGCAAGAACCATGCCCTTCTCAAGTAATACCACTCTGTCTAACCCCACCCCCACAGTGTGTACTTGTACCAGATAGCAGGCTAGGCCCAGAAATATTCCACACATAACTGCACTTTTTTCTCATCCTATGGTATACCCCTCTCCTATACCCAGTGGGGTTCTCAACCCTGATTGCACATAAGTCATTTGAGGAGTTTTATTTAAAATATTGATGCCCAAGCTCCACCTTCTAGGAATTCTGATTTCTTTGGCAGTGGTAATTTTAAAAAATCCCCAGGTAATCTAATCTTCAGCCAGATTTGAGACTACTTCCGTAGAGTTTACATCCCAGTGCCTCCTTGTTGACCTCTGGCTATCCAGAGTCCCTTCCATGCCCAACTTGTGTTTCAAACTCTAGAATTACTGCTCCCCCTTCCCTGCAGGGCTGCCCCCTTACCTAAATCCTGTTTTCCAAGGACAGACAATCAAAGCTCAAGGCTGACTGGAAATAGGGATTAAAACTCATATACTTTAGTATATGATAGGCTTAATTCTAGGGTCCAGAGGTTCAGTGGAGGGGTGAAAGGTAGTCTATATTTCAGTTGGCAGGAAAGACAGTGTTGTAGCTAGGGGCTAAATAAAGACTGTCACTCCCTTCCCCTCATTTTGCTTATCTTCATAAAAGGTCAAGAGTCTGTTTCCTACTTCTGAAAGTTTGCTGAGCCCATTTGAGCTCTAAGTTTTTGTGCCTAAGTAGGAGTCATTATTAACTGTGGATTATGATCCAGATTACGTTCCCTCAACAGATTTCCAACTGTCCAAGGCCAATGTTATCCTTATCTGGGTAGAGCAGTCAGTCTCTTTCAGGGCACATTTTGGAGTGTTCCAAGCAAAGGTAACCAAAATTTTGATATTACATAGATCCAAAGCAAGACCAGTGTGACTTTTGGGGAGAAGTGGTGCTAGATGAGACTGCAGGAGACGAGAGCATGGGTCTCTGTAGGAGAGCTCTTAGTAGCATACACTGGCGGGGTGAGGTCAGTGCCTGTGCCTTACCAGCTACATAACATTTTTTGGTTTCACTTCAGCTTATTGGCCAAATTAAGGAATTCAGTCTTTATCCCAAGGGCTGTAAGAAACTACTGAGCTCTGCAACATGGTCAGACTTGGATTTTGAAAATCACTTTTCCCAGCTGGAGGCTGGAAAAAGATTGTGAGGTTGCTGAAATATTCCTGGGAGAGGAGATGGAGGCCTGATGAGGGAGATGTGAGAACAGAAAGAAGTAGATAAATTCCAGAGAGGCTGAGGAGATAGAAGCTGCAGGACTTGGTGATTGATTGGATATGTCACGGATGATGTCAAAAGATGTGTCAAAGATGACTTGCAGGTATCTGGCTCAGGAGAAAGGATGAATGAGGAGTGCCATTTTTAGAGACAGGAAACACAATAGAAGGCACGGGAGGTGGGAGGATAATCAGTTCTTTTTTGGATATATTGCTTCAAGGTGCCTGTGAGACTTCCACATGGTTATAGACATTGAGGGGGCACTAAGGGATTCAGAACTGAAGCTGGAAAGAAATACCTGGGCTATAGAGAAGGCTGTGTCTGTGTAGAGGTGGCAATAGAAGTCCCCCAGGAAAGGCTGCATCACACAGAGAAAAGCAATGTAAAGAGCAGCAGGTCTAGATCAGGACTCTGAAGAAACTGGAGGTTTACAGGACGAGTAGAAGAGAAGGAAGTGGGAAAGGAGCCCAAGATGGAGTGAACCAAGAGGGAGAAGGAAGATCTGGCAGGAGGCAGACGCTGTAATACAGTGAGAACGGGAGACAGCTCGTCCCTTATGAAGCATACGGGGCTAAGGGAAGGAAAGAAGAGATAACAATGGTTAGAGGTAGAAGTTGTTTTATTGAAGAAGAAGGGAGATGTTACTTCAAAGGAAACTGAAGAAGCATGACAAGTAAATGCAATGGCTGGTCCTCGGACCTGCAGCCGGGGTGGGGCGGGGAGCGAGAGAGGGAGAGGAAAACAGCGATGAAGGATATTAGTGGGAAAATGGAGGGGGGGGAACTGAGTATGTGCTGTCTTAAATAATAGAACTATTTCAATGTTGAATTTCCTGAGTGTGATAAATGTGTTGTGAAAATGAGGATGTCCTTGTTCTCAGGAGATACGTGCTGAAGTATTTAGGGCAAAATGTAATGATATCTGCAACTAATTCAAATGACTTAGGAAAAAAAGAAGTGCGTGTTTGAGGGTGGGGTGAGAAGGAGGGAGGGAGAACTTACTAAAGCAAATGTGGTGAAATGTTAACAATTGGTGGATCTAAGTGAAGGGTTAACAGTATTCATCGTATTCTTTTTTTTTTTTTAAGAAATATATATATTTTAAGATTTATTTTATTTATTTATACGAGCACTGAGATATAGTCAGAAGCACTGGAGGGTGAGAGAATTCACTAGAGCCAGAGTGGAGAGCAGAACAGGCAGACTGATGAAGTTCACTGCTGAGGGGAGCAGCGGGTGGCAGGAGAGGTCTGTACCATGTGGGACCCTAGCCCAGCAGCCGGGGATCGAACCGGTGCTGCAGAGGCTGCAGGCAGCTTTGCAACCCAGCGCTCAACCGCTGTGCCACCGGGGAGGCCCCTTCATCGTATTCTTTTTGCAAATTGTCTGAAAGTTTGAAAATTTCCAAAATAAAAACTTGGGGGAATAAAAAGGTGAGATAATCCAGCATATTTAAATGCTGACAGACAAAACAGGGGAGGGAAGAGCACAAGAGACTACGGTGATGGTTCCCGGGGGATTTGGTGGTGGGACTTTCATGGGGATTACAAGTAAGGGGAGAAATCAAATATTGTACAAAAATGAACAAGGATTATTTTATTTTGTAAAATAAATAAATACGCTAAAAATAAATAATAAATGCTGACAGGATCCATTAAGAGGAAGGTTGAAAATAAAAGAAAGGGAGAGGGGATAACGATGAAACGAGCTTATGGGGAGAGAGAGCAGAATGGGCTCTGGATGCCAGGAAGGAAGGAGGAAGAGGATGGGGCAAGAGCAGGTCTGGTAGAGATTGGAGGATAAGTTGAAGTTCCCTCCCAGGGGACGTTGAAATGGCCTCTAGCAATTGCTGCCTCACAAGAAATGCAGCATTTGTGTGTTCTGTTCTTCTGGATGTTTATCACCTTTCATTCATTAGCACAAACCACTAAAAAATAGATATCATTAGATTAGATTAATGTTGTTCTAAGCCAGTAGTTCTCAGTTGGGGAAAATTTTGTTACCTTCAAAATGATGCACTCCATCCACAGTAGCTCAACAGGGAGGGATAGGGAAGGATCCATACCCTAATATCACTTTCCTCCTGCCCTCTAATCTTATTTTGCTTGTTGGCCAAATAAACAGTAGCCAGAGGACAAGATGTAGTTCATATAAGTTGTCTCCCAGGATCCAGACAGAGGAGCTAATGATAGAGGATCTCTGGAGGGCAAGGGGAAGATTTCAGCCTGAGGCCAGGACTGGAGGGTGGCCTGGGGTAGAGATAGAGAATGAAGAGAAATGCCAAGAGCCTTTTTCTCATCAAAGAGTGCTGAGGCCTCCCCACTTCTGGCAGGAAGAAAAGACAGATCACAGAGACAAGACAATCCTAGTGTTAACTGTGAGAAGCCAAAGAAAAGGTAGTGACTCAGAGACTTTCTATAGAGTTTCTGGGATCAAAGAAAAATCAAAGTGCAAGTTCACATTTTCTCTCTCTTCTCTACCTAAGCATTTAGGGTTTGTGTTGATGAACTTTTATATAAGGAAAAAGTGGTAGATTTTTCTTTGTACGAAGAGGCAGACAGGGTAGAAAGATTCTGGTGGAAAGGAAATTCTTAAGAGGGTGGGTGCAAAAAAAGCAGAAGAGAGACCATCAAAGTCAGGGGAGAAAGGAGATTCCTCTCTTAAACCATGGTATGTCCTTGCTCTTCATACTCTTACCTAAGCTTTTGTCTTTGAAAAACTCATTTCACCTCTCCTGGTCAGCTCTTCCTCAACCTGCAGGCCCTGAGAACACTCTCAGACTCTTCCTAGCGCTTGTCACAATTTATAGTTATTATGGGATCACTTGTGCGTTGTCAACCCCACGAGACTGCAGTACAATGAAAGCAGAAACCAGGAACATATTGTTTATAATTATGGACCCAGCCCTAATATGGCAAATGCTCAGTAAATATTTGTTAAAGGAAGGAAAATAGAGAGAAAGATGTTGGTGGAGAGAAGCTTCTATAAAGCAAGGTCTTTAAAGGATGATGGCTTAGTGGAATTGTCCTTTTTTGCTGCCCCTTTAAGAGACCAAAGACTTGAATTATTCTTCATTGTTATTTGAAGTCAAATTTTTGTTTTAATAAAGAGAGTCTACATGAGTATATTCACTTTCAAAAGATTCATTGAGCTGTCACTTTATTATTCTGTGCACTTTTCTGTGTGTATATTATACTTAAATATCAATTACATTTAGAAAGAGAAGGAAGGAGACCATACCAGGCCCAGGTGTGTAAAACCCCATAGAAATGGGGAGTGGAGGAGAAGGCATAGGTGAAGGTGGGGATCAGGTGAATTGGAACACAGACAAAAGGAAGAAATGCAATTGGCATCTACAGAGATTGGAGAGATGCTGGTGAGGGGAGGCGAGGACTACCTAGGGTCAGATTTGTAGCCTGGATGCAACTGTGGGGAGTTTGGATTTAGTTAGAAATTATTTAAGGGCAGTGCTCATAGTTTATCCCAGTGGTTTTCTATTTTTGGATGCATAAGGATCATCTGGAGAGCTTGTTAAGTAGCATATGCACGAGTCCCATATTCAGAGATTCTGATCAAGAAGATTAGGGGCAGCCCATGAGCCTACATTTTAACAATCTCAATCTTCCCAGATGATTTAAAGATGATTCTCTGGCCTGATTTGAGAAACAGAACAGTCCCTCATTCACATGACCCAGAACCTTGGGTTCCTGTCAGATATCTGTTGATTTTGATGATCAGTGTCAAAGTGAGCATGACTCTGAGGTTAGCTGTCCTCTTCCAGCTTAATTGTTTGGCAGTTTTCATTGGTTTTGTGGTTATGAGCACAGGCTCTTAATAGGGTAAAGCACAGGGTTCAATTCCAGGCCCAGTGAGTTAACTTCTCTAAGCCTCAGTTTCTTCAGTTGTAAACTGGGATTAGATAATAGGATCTACTTCATAGGATTATTATGAAGATTAAATAGATTAATGAGTGAAAGCACTTACCACAGCCCCTGGTACATAATACACTCTCATTACATGATAATAATGATCCTTATTCCCTTTGTAGTCCTTTCTTGGTCCTTCCTCCTGCTCTCTACTTCTCCAACATCGAGTAATAGGAATAGCTAGAGAAATAATAGCCTTAACTTTGCAGACAGGGCCCAAAACATCTTGCAGTCTCCTGTCCTCCCCAGGGCCGGGGCAGCCAGGCACAGAGAAGTCTGGCCTTTATAGACCAATGTCAGCCTCTGTGTAGGAGAGCATTTCCACTGAAAAACTTGGTGTTGCATATCCTTGCCCCCCCCATCATCACCCCCATTTTGTTAGTGCTAGGTCTAATTTATTTTAGGTCCTGGATTTGTGACTCCACATTAACGAGTTGACAAATTTGTACCTCGTGAGGCTATAGGTTGTCTTACCCTGAATTTTCTCTAGTAGGAGATTGGAAAATCAGCAGAAACCAGAAAAATTCTTCAGAGGGGGCAGGAGGGCAAGAGTGAGGATTGTTACCTTTTTTCAGTTCTTTTTTTTTTTTTCAGGAGCAAATCTAGCAACCATTCCTCATTCCCCCCTCCACCCACGTGGTGAGAGTACTGAGCTCCACTGTGCTAGAACTCACAGGCTGGACCTTATGAGCAGGTGTAGGGTAAAGAAAATATCAGGTTTTTCTGCCCTTCCGCCATCAGGATAGATGATGGATCCTTGTCCTGAATGCATGCCTGATGGCGGGCACCTGGAGTAGGGTGTGGGCATAGGTAGATGGGATTCAGCTGAGCTAAGACTGTGCTTTTAAGGGCGGCGTCACGGGGGGACGCCAGCAGCACCAGCACCAGCAGCAGCAGCAGCCGCAACCGAAGCCGAGAAGCAGCAGAACGAACGCCAGAGAGCCCAGATAGAGTGAGGACTTGCTGGGGGCTGGGAGGCCTGCCAGCCTCCCAGCCCCCCAGCCAGCACCCCTGCCTGCCATATGCCTGGTGAACCCCAAATAAAAAACCTGCAAAACTACTGAGGACTCTGACTCCTCCTTTACCCGATCTGCATGGGATCAGAAAACCTGCCTTGTGCCCTGTCCTGCCCCTTACAATTGGCGTAGTCGGCAGGATCCATGCAGACGGGTATTGGAGCCCTCCGAAGACCTGGAGGGACTAAGGAGAACAGACTTTGCCTGTGACGACGCTGGAGGCACCATGGCGGTATAGAAGATGGATACGTCCATGAGCTACAGGATGAGACCTGGCGTGAAGGAGACGCCCGAAAGGACCAGCCAACGACACCGGATAGGACCAGCCAACGACACCAGAAAGGACCAGCCAATGACCCCTGAGGCAGCAGGCCATTGCTGAAGCAGGGAGAGGCCAATGGACTGATAGACTGATGAACTGATGATTTTGGACTGACAATCCCGCCAGAAGGCGGAGGACCTTAGCAGGTTATGTTTATTTTTTGAGAATCTGGGGGTGGCCAGTGGGCCTAGATGGCCAAAAGCAGCCTGTGTATGCCCAGTGGCCAGGTGGAGGAGAAAAGCCAACTAAGGTGGCAAAAGCTGGTACTGATGCTAAGTTGAGAAGCCCTAAAGCGGCTGTTAAGCAGCCTGGGTATGCTGAAGCCCTGTGAGTCTCGTAAAATCACCTGTGGGTGATGCCCTGCTCATTCTTGAGTGAGGGTGAGGAGCTGAGGAGCCCGTCCTTGGGGGACGGGTGGGGAATGTGGCTTGGGGTGGAGCCCAAGCCAAATGCAAAGTTTGGATCCCCAACCCATGTGCTTGTGCAGTGGGTTGGCTTGAGAGCAGGGGTCTGTGAGTCGCATGGGTGGCTGTGAAGGCCGAGTGTTGGAGCGACTGCAGACAGAAACCCTGAGGGTTGGCGATTACCCCCAACAGAATAAAATTGCCAATCCCAGAGCTAGTGCATCCTGGGGGTGGATGCTGTGTGTGCCTTGTAGCCGAGACTACAGCCAGAGAAGGCCAGGAAGCCTGACGGCTCCTGGTGTGTTATAGCAGATGCCGTGTGTGATTTCCCCTCCCTCGTATGAGCAGTGCCTTCGGCAGCAGATTTGGTGGCTCATCTGCTGGTACCAATAATTGTCTTTTGCACTTGGTTGGTGCCCTGCCTGGACTTATTTGTGTTCTGTTGTATTTTGTTATGTTGTATTTTGTTATTTGATGTATTTGCTTTTGTGGGCCATGGCTGCATTGTTTGTTTGCTTAGAAAATTGTGTGTATATGTATAGACTGTATGGCAGAAAACCCTGAGGGGGTGGACTGTAGGGTAAAGAAAATATCAGGTTTTTCTGCCCTTCCGCCATCAGGATAGATGATGGATCCTTGTCCTGAATGCATGCCTGATGGCGGGCACCTGGAGTAGGGTGTGGGCATAGGTAGATGGGATTTAGCTGAGCTAAGACTGTGCTTTTAAGGGCGGCGTCACGGGGGGACGCCAGCAGCACCAGCACCAGCAGCAGCAGCAGCCGCAACCGAAGCCGAGAAGCAGCAGAACGAACGCCAGAGAGCCCAGATAGAGTGAGGACTTGCTGGGGGCTGGGAGGCTGGCAGGCCTCCCAGCCAGCACCCCTGCCTGCCATATGCCTGGTGAACCCCAAATAAAAAACCTGCAAAACTACTGAGGACTCTGACTCCTCCTTTACCCGATCTGCATGGGATCAGAAAACCTGCCTTGTGCCCTGTCCTGCCCCTTACAGCAGGCAATAGCTGGACTTGCAAAAGCACCCTCCCTTCCCATGACAGGCCTTCAGCTAGCAGATCTGGCAGTTTATTTGTCAATAATATTTGTTGTTAGCTTAATTGTAGGAAAATTGAAAAGTATAATGCATAGCCATGAAACCCTTAAGGCTGGTTAATCTTTTTGGATTGTAACCAATGTAATTTTTATTAGCTGATCCCATCTTGATTATAACATGCAGAGCCCTAGAAAATCTGCAGAAGGCTCCAAGTCATGGTGTGCATAGGGAACAGACAGGCTCCATCATCTGCTTTTTCTGCCAAAGAGACAGAAAGGGCAGAAGGGGCTGGATTGAAAGAACTGGGTTTGGGATGCCTGTCTGTCCTGTGATGAGGAAGCAGTCTTCAGGATGACACAGAAACGATCCTGGAAACCCCATGAAGAGAGGACCTGCACCAAGCCAGGTCAGGTCCTGTGCTTCATATGCTGGAGGTGGGTGGGCCCAGCAGTGTGCCACAATGGAGACATTTGAGTAAGGGCCACAGCTCAGAATTAGGCATCAGTGGAAGAAACAGAGACAAATACAAAAGCCAAAGAAAATGCATGTTCTTTTCATTGACACTGGTTATTTATGATTATTTGATGAGGCCTTCTTCAATTTTATAGTTCAAGCATGGCAGCCTCGAGAATCAGGACTCTATCTGGAAATGAGAATTTAAAATTTGTAAAGGATGATTCTAACAGTGAGATCCTTCTCTGGACTTTGATTTTCTGCATCAGAGAATAGGGAACAGGCATTCTCATCCATTCTACTGCTTCTTTCTCAGCTCTGACATATCAGGGGGGCCTCCTAATATGCTTGGGCATCTCTTGGGTACCTCTAAATACCCAATCCAGCAATAATCCCCCTTTTGAAGGGTGAGGTTGGGGACCAGAAACACCAGGATTCTACTGACACTTGACTGATGCCCTTCACCCCCAACCATACACCCCAGCAAATGAGCCAGCAGCCTATTCTTGACAAATGGGGAGCCTAGAGGCAGCACGTGGGCTTTTTTTCTTTAGCCCTTTTATGAATATAAATATTTAGTGCATGGTGTTTTGCAGAATTAAATCTCCAAGCCTAGATTAGCCTGGTAATATCATTATGTAGATGCCAGGGATGAGCTACCTGTGACTGCTGTGTGTCTTCTCATTCAAGGATGCCTGTGATGACTTGATGCACTTTCATTTGCCAGGGCAATCATTAATTGCATATGAAACAGTTGGTGTTTGGCTTTAAGGGAAGCTGATTGGGTCAGTCACTGAGTGTTTGGCTCAATGATCTACAGCTGGCTCTTTGCTCCTGCACTCCTGCTTTCTTTTCAAAGCATTCTTACTCAGTGTTTTGGGGACCCCCTGAGGAAGAGGCTGTGAAACATAGGGGGTTTTAATCTGTGTTTTCCTTTGGGCATTATAGTTTTAATTTTAATATTTTGGATAATAAAGAATGATTTTAAATTAAATTTGTGAGTCTGCCATCTGTGATTGTTTGGACTTTTTCCTCCTCTCTGGTGGGTTTTTTACTTAATTCTTTCTGAATATTAGTAAGAGTGGGTTGAGAGCAGGAGGAGCAAGGGGCAGTAGAGCAGGTAAGTCCAGGAACTTAGAGAAGTGGGGAAAAGCTTTGAGGCCTGGCTTTGGCTCTGGGAATGGAGGAAGGGGCAAGCTCACTACCCAATTCGAAATCACAAAAGTGCACTCAGTGTAATTGCAGCTTCTTGTCATCTCCTCTTGATTTGACTTTGAGAAAGTCATTTGCCAAGGTTATGCCTCAGTTTGCCTCTCTGCTGAAGAGTCATCTTCCCCAGTGGAGGTACCATTATGATTTAGATAGCGTTCTCCATCTGAGGATGCTACTGGCACCCAAAGCATTATTATTACACACCAAAGGCTAAAGGGTACAGGCACCCACATGTGTTTCCAGATCCCAACCTGAGTCCCAAAAGTCTCTGACAACAGATACATCCTTAATCTGGCCAGTGACTCCCAGGAAGAAGAATTGTCTCCCCTTCCAAATAAGGACCCACCCATCATTGCCACTGCAGACCAGGGCATTCATGAGTCAGACAGCGCCACCAAACACAACAGACAAACACTGAGTGAATGTCACAATAAAACGAAGAAGCAGCCGCCAGCAGAGGAGTTGGTGGGATGAGTAGGCTAACTGGGTGGGGGTGGGGTGGAGAGGCAAGTGACACCCTCTCTCTCTGTTTAGTGGAAGGATCCTTCTTGGAGGGGTCAACATTCGTATTTGAGAGGAGAGAGGAGAGTGTGAGGAGCACATGGGCCATCTGAGCAGAGTCTTAGAGGAGAGTGCCTTGACTAGGGCATGGGGGGCTAAGAGGGTGAGTGACGGGAGACAGACCAGGAAGGAGATAAAGTGAAGGGGGAATAAAGATACCCTAAATGTGCTCTGGAACCAGAATGGGATATAAACTCAATACCAGAGAATGGCTGGATGTCTGGCGCGGTACTCAGGTCGGCATCAGCCAGAGTTCCTTGACATCTGTTCCATTCCCGCCCTCTCCCCTCCTTCAGCCCAAATTCTGCTTTTATCAAATCCAAGTGAGGCTCTCAATTACCTTACACAGGGCAGCACCAAAATCACTGCTGTGCAGGTCAGAGGGCAAAGGTTATGACTCACAAAATGACCCCAAAGTCAGAGAGGCCCTATTCATGGCTCTGGAACAGGATCCAAGCTCAGGTAAACAAAGTATTTATCATGTTTTTAAGATCTCACATGAGCACCCTTTGACCCACGTGACTCCTAGACTAAGAGATAAGCTCGGAATCTCAATCAATCTCTCTCTCTCTCTCTCTCTCTCTCTCTCTCTCTCTCTCTCTCTCTCACACGCACACACACACACACACACACATACACACACACACCCGCACATGTGCACACACACACATACACACACCTCCCCCCTCCTCCTCTGTTCTCCTCCTAAAAATCTCCAGGTTCTCCTAAATACAACCTTGGTATCTCCCCAATAGTAGAAAACAACCCCAACAAGTGCCTATGAAAAAAGCCTTTAAGACTCATGAATATTTAGCTCGTCCTCATGTAAAATATATGACTTTGTGTAAGGATCAGGCGAACGAGGTGCATGATTTTTTTCTGATTTATGGGCCTGGAGACGGATTATTCATAGCAGAGCAGCTGTGTGGAAAGATTCATCCGCTGCAAAATGTGATTGTACATCAGGCAGTGTGTGGGAACGGAGCTATGACTAATGGCTGCTTTACATATAAATGAGAAGGTTTGTGCTAGGAACTGTAAAAAAATACAATCACTCAGCTGACGGGCAGGCTCCTTATCGTGGGTGCATGAAAGGGACCCTAGGAAAAGCAGGCAAACGAATGGCTCACCCCAAAAGGCTGGGCCAGGTGGGGATGAGAGAAAGCAGGACAGGGGGAGGAAATTTGGAGAAGCAGCCAGCTTTCTTGACCTGGTGCTAACTCCATCTTCCGAATTCTACTGTGACCTCTGAGAGCCTGTTAGGGACTAGGCGCCGTCCAAGGGAAGTGGTTGTGCTGCCAGTATCAGGGTGATGATCAGGTCCCAATTCTCTAGAGCTTGGCGTTAGGCTGCTGAAGATTCAGGTCCATTTCAGAAGTCAGCCCAGGATTCATTTGGGTAAACCTCTGAAGAGAAAAATTATATGAATCTGAGATTTCCCTCTGCCCCTCCACACGTCTCCCTTGCTTTCCCCCGTTCATCTCTCTCCTCTCTTGCAGCTGAGACAGGCTGTCTAGACACTGCAGATGTGGACAGATGTTGGGTCTGTAATTTATAACAACGGCCTCCAGAAGGCAATTCCAATTTGTTTCGGTAAGGCTTTGAGTTACAGGCAGAAAAAATATCCTGTAAATACCGTTGACTTACATGGTAACTACACCAAGGGTTTACTTAGTGAACAATCACTAACTACAGCATAATTACATATCCCTGAAGATTATCAGAGAATTTAATGACACTGAGCAGGTAGTGACCGCCGAACAGAATTTCTGACTTTAGGAGGGCCTGAAGAGCACAGGAGTTGAGCCATACTTGGCAGGAATGTATGCCTCTTTCTTCAAGTCATCAATTAGTCTCCATTTTGAGCGCCTTTCAGTTTCATCTACAGGCTCGGCATCCCCTTTCCATCATACCGAACTCCACACACGTTGGATGGAGATTGTTGCTTTCCACTGATATATTTTTAAACCAGATAGTATCTACAGATACTCCCAAAACCCTCAGACAAGCCAGGAGGCTGGAAAATCATCTTTGCTATTATCATAGTGGGTCATGCACTCTGCAGCATGGCTGCGCTGTACCATTCCACTCACTCTTTCCTGCTGGCCAGCGACTAAACAGCTCTCCAGGCCAGCAGAGAGGAGCACTGGCCCACCCAAGATCAAGCTAATTCTCATGGGCACTATATTCTGATCTAATTATAATGGGAAATAGAAAGGTAAATTTCTAGAATAGTTTTTTAAGAAATTCAGGATGCTTCTTACTATTGGGATGGTGCATGTGGAGGGGGAACAGGAGGCTCATATTAAGGTCAATCTACAGAGAAGCTAAGTGATCTGCCATGATCAGAGTCCGTTCACAGCAGAAGCCAAATTTGCACTTGGGGTCTGCCATCCCTGAGAACTCTGACCAGCTGGGATTAGGGGATCTGAGCTAGCCAGCAGCTGGGGATCTCAGGCTTCCCTGAATATATAGGGTTGCAGCTGAAATAACCATTGAGGCATCATTTATGTCAGCCTGGGAGAAAGGGAGAGAGGGTGGGAATAAAGGGGGTAGGGAAATATGGAAATCAAATAAACACATTGGCAGGATTGGATTCCAATTTTTACTCCATCACCAACCTCTTTGAGTTTATGTTTCATTGAATCTTCCCTCCTCCCCCTTGCTTATCCAAAGACAGTCAAAGCAATGCAACTTAACTTTAATACACCTAGGGACAGACCCCTGGATTTCCTCAGACCCTGAAAAAAAGAACTTTATGCCAAGTTAAGGACTTGGAGAATTCTGATTCTTAGCAACCATTGTTGTATTCATCCTATCCTATCATATCCCCTCCCTGCCCTGTTTGCTGAATGCTTTGTGTCTTTCCAACTTTGATGCTGCCTTGCTTCACCTGAAGACATGGATCTGGTTTAGCAGGTGAGCCCCTGCTAGAGCCATAGAACCAACCAAAAGCTGGGAGGGAAGGCCAAAGACCAAAGGAAAGCACTAGGATTATCAGATACCAAGACCCAACCTGCACCTCTCTGCTGGGCACTGCCCAATGGGTCTGGCCTAGGAAAAGGGTGTCAGTTGCAGAAGGATGGATGGAGGAAACAATCTGTATGTTAGAAGTGTAAAGTTTTGTACACAACACCTAAAAAGTCTCCTGAGACTTATTTTATGGAGACCTTAAAAAATATGAGTGAGTCCTGCCTGCCGAGGTGAGTTTTTGTCCTACTGAGAAATACAGATGACGATGGCCCAGAACCCCAGGAGATCCTTGTAAGGATCTCACACAGCTCCCTGGCAGAAGTGGATATGGGTACTCGTACTTCCAGCCCCAGGAGTGCTGTTAGGAGAAGAAGGGACGCCCTCTGGTCAGGGAGGACAAATGAACTATAATAATTTTAATAGCTAACATGAATCGAGAGATGACTATGTGCCAGCCATAGATTATCTCTTTGATGATACATCTATGCATTAGCTCTTTGATAAAGAGGAAGTGACTCACTGCAGGAAGCAAAACTTTCCTCCAAATACGAGGAAGCACAGAGCAAACAACCCCATCCTGTGGCCTCTAACATTGGCTGGAAGGTCACATTCAGTTTCAGGGAGTAGAGGATAGAATGTAAAAGGCAGCTACAGGACCACACATCTGTAGATATCTGTGGAAAGGGGACTTGGAATTGCAGACTCAGGCATCTATAAATATCATTAGGACAAGAGAGAGCAAGTGAAAGGTTGGATTTAGTTATACATGTGTATACATACATGTGTACATGTCCACATACAATATGTATTATCTGGTGAGTAAATATCTCTAAATTCATGAGAAAGGATCACACAGCTTAGGCACATGGGACAAATTACAAGACATGTTTGATTCTATACACACAGGAATGATGTTTTACCTTCCACAAAGACCCCCTCCCCAAACCTCTTTATAAGCTAAACCAAGACTGGGGTGTGGGAGGAAGACAGGGAGGATTGGGAAGAGTTTCCTTCATAGGCATCTTCTCAGAGGGATGAAGGTCTGGTCTCTAGATCGAATCTTCCTGCCATGGCCAGGTCTGATATCTAAGGTGTCTTGCAGGAAGGTTAGGGGTGGACAGAGTATGATCTGGGTTAGGGAGAAGAATGGATCCTGTGCCCAAACTCAGGGTATTTTTCCAATACTGACCAAATCCTGAGAGGCCTGAAATAAACAGTAAAATGACCAGGAGCTTTTGGAGCCAGAAAATCTTTTTGGTTTCGATCTTTTCTTTGTACTAGCTTCTCATCCATCCATTCACTCTAAATAAATAGTTAATTAAGCATCCATTGTATGCCAGGGGTATGACCTTTTCGGGGGAAGCTATTTAAATTCATTTAACATCAGTTTCCTCATCTGTAAAGTAGGGATAATGGTACCTGGGTGTCACAATTGTGAGGCTTACATGAAATGAGGTACTTGGTACATGGTAGGTTCTTTTTTTTTCTTAAAGATTTATCCATTTATGTATACAAGAGCTGGGGTACAGGCCAGAGATGCGGGGGGTGAGAGGATCCACCAGAGACAAAGTGGGGAATGAAACAGTCAGACCGACTGAAATACACTGCTGAGGGGAGCAGTGGGCAAGACAGGAGAGGTCTGCCTCGCCATGTGACCCTGGCTGGCCCGGGGATCGAACTCATGCTGCAGAGGCTGCAGATAGCCCCATAGTGTGGTGCTCAACCCCTTGCGCCACCAGGGAGGCCCACATAGTAGGTTTTTAGTCACTGCTTCTTATTGTTACTATCACAAGTAAGAGAATTTTAGTTACGCTTCTTTAACAAAGTCTCTCTTTTTCTTCCTCCCCTAAAGGTGGCTGAGTTGTGTCCGGGGGAAAGTTTGGGGAGAATTTTAGATGGCCCCAGAAGAAGTCATTTCTTACAGGTGACTCTGGTGTGGCTCTTCTCTGCAGTGAAGCAGCCAGGACAGGTTTAGCACCACGCTGGTCTCATCTGTTTGTCTGTCTTTCTCGCTGCACTATGAGCCCTTCAGTATCAGGGACTGTGTCTTCACTTGTCCAGCATTGTGGCCACAGTGCCTCTGACAGGGCCTGGCACATAGAAGGCATTCAGTAGATGTTTGCTGAATGAATGAAAGAAGGAAGGAGGAGGGTCACTAGTCCCAGCATGGTTTTGCAGGCCCTCATTCCTTCACCCAACAAATATTTATCAGGCAGCTACAATGCCCCTGGGTACTGGGTTGCAGATATAATGATGAGTCAGATAGACATGGCCCCTGCCCCCAGGGAGGTCAGAGTCAGTGGGAGAAAACAGGCTCTAAACAAGCAGTCACAAAAGAAAAGTATCCCTCCAATGTGTGGTCTGTGTTGTAAAGAAAGTAAATGATGCTAAGAAAGCAAGTCAAAGAGAGAGAGCCAACCAAAACTGGGCAGTCACACAATGCTTCCCCCAGGATACAACATTTCAGTGGACCCTGAAAGGGAGCAGGAATCAGAGCCACCCTGGAGTGGTGTAGCCACCCCCGGAGGAGTCTCCCTAGGAGAAGAAACTATGTGCACTGTCCCAAAGGCTGGTTAGAACATGGCACCTGCAGGCAACAGGAGGAGGTCTGTATGGCTAGAGCAGTTTGTAACTGAGAGTGTGGTGCAAGGAAGTTAGAGAGGTGGGTTCTGTTTTATCCTAAGAGCGAGGGGATGACACTGCAGGGCTTGAAGTTGAGGGGTGGTAGTAGCCACAAGGCCTCTACCTGGCTGAGGTGGGGGAAGAGGACCTTTAGGGAGGCCAGTCACGAGCCTGTTGAGATAGTTAGGCAACAGATGGCAGTAGCCTTGGGGCAGTAGAAATAGAAAAGACTGGATGAGAAAGCCCCTCTAAAGTGGAGGTGAAAGGGCTCTCTGCCAGTTGGGCCCTGCAACTGTGGCTGGGGGAGTGGGAGCAGCTATGGATAACTCCTAAGCTGTGAAACTTGCTCCTTGTTCATCTCTATGAAAGGTCTCCTTTCTTATTCACCAGGAGTTTGGTTCTGAAAGTCTTCAGAGGTGGTTGGCTTTCCACTCCCAGAGAATGAGAGAGACTACCAGGGGTCCCGTGGCATCTGGGAGGCTCCTGGAAGGTCATTTTCCCACTTTTCCCTTCTGCCACTTAGGCGATCATTTATCCTCCCAAACTCCAAACCCAGACATACTCTCTGAGTCCCTGGCTCCCCAGCCTTGCACAGAGCCTTCCAAACACTCCCTACAGAACACTTCATCCTACCCTTATTTATCCTGGCCTCCCTGAAGCCCTCCATGCCCCCCCTTTCCACTCTGCTCCCCACCCTACCCCAGCCCTACCTCCTTCTGCCTCCACTTCACCCTATTAAGAAACAGCAACCCCCCAGAACTCCTGCCCCCGGCTGCTGCTCCCTGAGCCCCGCCCTCCCTCCCTCCTCCTGCTCCTCTCCCTGACAGATGCCTCAGAGCCCCGGGCCGCAGTTAAGGTGACGAGATGCAGCAATTCTTTATGAACATTTCATTCCTGCTCGCTACACGACGTAAATTAGATGGTGTGTTACATTCGGGCAATAAGAGAGATATGTCACCACGACGCTGGCCCATTGGATGGAGAGGGTAATCCTGCCGTGAATTTCATTACTGCTTTTATATAGACAGAATTAGCTCGGTGACAGCGAGCCTGATTGTCTTTCACTAGGGGTTTGGCGAAGAGCTGAAAGGATTTCACCCTGATGTGCACACTACTGAGTGACCCCGCTCACCAGCGGCTCCGCTGATTGCTTTGCACCTTGCAGACCCGCGATTGGCTCAGCCTCTCTGCCGCCTCATCTCCCTCCCTGGTCCCCAGCCCTCCCAGCCTGCTTTTTCTTGAAGCAAGAAGAAAGGAGACCTAATGGAGGAGTCACAAGGTCACGAAGGGAAATGTGTATGCAAGGAGGGACAAGATGGCAGAATTAAAAAGGGAGGGGGGCACTAATAATCCCTTTATGGTCAATCTCCTGGACAAAAGCTGTGGTCACTCACTTCTTGTCGCCCCCCAAAAGGGCACACATCCATTGCCCTCAGGGGAGTATCTCTGGCATGAGTCTCTCTGGCAGACTCCAGAGCGGCCATCAGCTTGCTGTCTCTTTGCCTATTGCATCTCTGCGTCTTTTGCCCATGGCGGCTCAGTGTCCTCTGCCCACCTCCACGCCAGAGAAACATCCCTGAGAACTGCTCTTACTCCCAGGCTGTGGACCCAGCAATTCCAATGTGAAGGTGAGGAAGGGCACAGCTTCCCTTCACAACATTTCCCACACGCATCTGACCCTGTCCTGGGCCCCACACAACCCCACCACACATGTACGTACACACTCCGGTGACTTCCCGAATCCTTCAAAGGACCTAGATAACCCAACCCAACAGCCTGCAAACAGGTCCCGACCAGGGCCTGCCAGACTTCACTGTTTCCATGGCAGTGCCTGGTTCTGAGCAAGCCAGTCCCCTCCCTGTTCTCTTGGCCTCTGCCTTGAGTTTCTTCCCCTCAGGTACTGTCTGCTCCCTTCACCTCAGTCAACCCTCACACAAGTGTTTTCTGCCAGTCCTTCTGGAGGCAGATGGTTGCCTTTGGGACTGGCCTGGGAGGTTGATCATTGCTAGGCCCCTGCTGACAGCTCTGCCCCCTCCCCCAGAGAAAACCTGAGAGATCCCATTCCTTGGGGGCCCTAGGGCCAGGCATCAAACATACAGAATAATCTCCTCAAAGCCCCTCATCTTTAAGTCAATCCGACACATCTGTCAGAAAAGTTTCTCTTGTAGCCCCATCAGCCAGCTCCGTGGTTCAGTGCTGAGAGGGATTAAGGCCGAAGTCTCCGCTTTCCTGAGGGGAGAAGGCTCCCTGGGTTTCCACAGAACTGAGAGGGCCCTCAGGAGGGTCTCTGTACCCTGATTTGGTGCAGCTTAGCTCCAACCGCTGGTCTTCCACAGAGCCCTCGATGACTCACACAGTCACACTGGAGTTGCTATATGTGTAAACCCCTTCTCTGTGAAGCCAAGATCAAGTATAAGACGCTGAAACTATCCTCATACCCTGCCTGCAGGTGGTTGTATGGCCAGGCAGATTGCATTTCTTGGAACTTCAATTTCTTCATCTTCAAAAAGAGAGAGATGACTGCTGTGGTGGAGGCCGTGGTGCATTGCCCTCATCCCCTCAGTATTGAAGGACATTCCCCAGTTATTGCCCTTACCTAGCAGCCCAGATTTGTCTCTGCTGAGGAGAGCTGCCTCATCCAAGGTCATGTCTGTTCCCCTGAGCAGCCAGTAACTGGTCATTATTTGGCATAGGAAGGCCTGGATGACTTACTCTAAATCGGGATAGTTCTGAAGGGCCATCCCAGCCTCAGAGTCCTGCTGTCACCAGCTGAGTCTTTTTTGAGGCTGCAGCATGTCCACCTTCTTCCTCTGTCCAGTCCTGCTGCTTTCCAGTTCCTTCCCTTGCAGAGGTGATGATCCCTAGGACACCCCTAAGTAACGCTGCTGCATAGTAACTCTACTCCCGAGGCTGCTGGGAGACTCTACCTCAAGACAATTTCCACCCTATCTACCAAGGAGCTATTACAAGGATTAAAGTGTTGTGTAAAGTGCTATGAAAAATATCGGTGCTGCTGTGTATCATCATCATCATCATAATCCTCCTCTTCACCTTGTTCAGCTGGTGCAGTGGTTTAGCATAGTTTCTCCAGAAAGTCCAGTAAATTAATGTCCAGACTTTCCCCACCCCCTTAAGGACCAGGTCCTTTGCAGTCTGCCTTTTATCTTCTGATTAGAATTGCCTTCCCAAATTGGACAGACATGACCATCCCAGGAAGTCTAGCCACGGTTCCAAGAATCTAGGAGTTCAAAGTGCTAGAGTTCTGGTATCCCTATCTCATTCTCTGCCCCAAGAATCAGTCAGACAAAAGTCCATTGAGTTCTTTCTCCTATCCTCTCTGGATGTGTTCGCACCGGTGCCTCCCTACTCTTTTATTTAAAGCATGTAGTTTCCTCCCATAGACCAAAGCATCCATGCTTGTAGGGAGTGGGGAGTAGTGAGGCCTGAGAGAAGAGTCTCCTCTCCTTTGAGTCAAGACTTCCTTCATTATGGGCCTACCTGAAGGTCTCCCAAATAAAGCATGCCTAGGATTGTTCTCTCCTAGGGGATGGGGAGGATCATGGGCAATGGGCCCAGATTATTATCACCCTTCTAAGTGTCCCTGGTCTCATGACAGGCCCATAGACTTCTTGGCATTTTAGAGTGGAGTGGCAGATAGGGATACTACTAGGTGAATCAGGTCTCCAACACTGTCCCTACTACTGGGCCCTGACCTGTGATCCTCAGGAATGCAATGTCCTGCCTCTCTTCTGGAGTTTTCCCTGCAAGGCTATAGACAGAGAAACAGAGGTTTCTCACTCCACCCCCATCCTGACATCACAGCCTTCACTTTCTGACACTAATTGGTTGCCTTGGAAACAAGTTCCTTAAAGTGCATAATGACTTGAGGTGGTGGGAGGGAGAACCCTAGGAGCCTTCCAGAATTCACAGAGCCCCTCAGAATCAAACAGCATTGCCTGGAGCCCCTGTCCTCTGCTGGTCCACGTGCCTAGCACATAAAAAGAAAAGTTCACCAGCTCTGGAAAATGCACAAAGATGATCCTAATTCACCACTCCCACCACTTTCCACTTTGCTTAGGAGTCTGTCTTGTATTTGAATAGGGAGATTTTACTGCAAAGTCAGAGGTAGTCCAAACCAAGGGAAATAAGTCACTCACCCCAAATATTTATGAGATGTGAGGTGGGCCTCTCTCTTCCAGTCCCAGATTAGAAGTCATCTCTTCTAAGACACTGTCCTGTCAATCTCCCATCTTTATCATATCCCCTCCTATATATGTATATACTCTGGAGCTTATAGTCATTCATTCAACAAGTATTTATGAGCTTCTGAGCCAGACCCAGAGCTGACAGGGCCTGCTATTTTGGAGCTCACTGTCAACATCTTACACTATGTTCTTCTATACTCACATCCTCAGCCCTTTATTAAGCACCTCTGTTTTCTCTTTTCATCGTAGTCCCCCTAATGTGGTGAGCTATCTGGTTGCTGGTAGGGTGCGGTACATTTGGTCTGTTATCTTGCTTTACCAACCATAAACCTATTGTTCATGTACATCCTTGCCTGACATTAAACTCCAAAATTGGGGCACTCCAGTCTCCCATGTCACCCATTGCTCCCAGCACCAGCCTTCTAAGGACCCGGGATTCTGTATCTCAAACCCAAGGAACAGAGGAATGGATGGGACTTGAGGATGCAAGCAGAAAGGTGTCTGCTGTGTGACCGCTGGAGTGTGTGCATGGGCACCTGATACTCAGTTGTGCTTTCATGTGTCTGTGTCCTGTGTTGCGTGATGTGCATTATGTTAGTCAGTACCTGTGACTTCTCCCAAATTGACCAGTGCAGGGGTGTGAACATGTGTGTGATTCCACTTATGAACAAGTGAGTGAGCATGTGTTCAGGAGAAGGGGAATTTAGGGATATGTCTCTATGTGTGTTTTTTCCAAATGCTTGGCTTTTTTCAAAATGGCTTAGAGCACTACTGTCATTTATGGGGTTTAAAATGTCAGAACAGGGCCCGCGGGGAGACAGGGGAGATTAAACTGCAAACAGTGAAGGTTATAGATGACGTTTCTGATAGGCTGACAGGCAGACTCAAATGATGCCACACTTTAGCAATCATTTAAACACACACACATACACACACACCCCAGATTGTGTCCATATTTTAATGGCATATTCTGAAGGCTAAAAACATAAAAGCCCATATCTAGAAAACCACATCTGCTTTTAGAACACGTGTGTGTGTGTGTGTGTACTCACCCAAGTTCACCTACCTGTGCCAAGGGAACATGTGCGCTTATTTTTATTTTAGGGTCTACATAGGTTAATTCTACCTCACTTTTATTTAATGCCCTATATAGTTGACAAAATATATCACATCCAACAATTTACCTGAATATCATGATAATTTGCATAAAGCCAGGAGGGTCAAGGTAAATAACCCTATGACTTCTGGAATTTGTTTTAAAATACACCCTCTGGTATTTATTTGTATATATGGAGTAGAGAGGGAAAGGAAATGGATGAGAGGGAGAATAAAAGAAACTAGATTAACCATTGTTTAAGCTGATGCATAGAAATTTAACTTATATTCCCTTTACTTTTGAATGTGTTTAAAATTTCCATTATAAAAATTTAAACCTTTCTTTTAAAGGATTGAGGTAGCTATGTATTTACTGAAATTGAAATACTAATACAAATTTGTTGACAAAAAATATTTTTAAAGGAAAAAAAAAAATAAAGAACCATATGATTCAGCAATTCCACTCCCAGCTATCTAGATATGCAAAGAATGCAAATACACTAATTGGAAGGGATATCTGCACTCCAATGTTCAGTGCAGCACTCTTTACAATAGCTAAGTTATGGAAACAACCTAAGTGCCCAAAGATAGATGAGTGGATTAGGAAGATGTGGTGTGTCTACACAATGAAATACTATTCAGCTATAAAAAAAGATAAATTCTTGTGATAACATGGATGGAACTGGAGGGGACTATGCTAAGTGAAATAAGTCAGGAGACAGAAAAATAAATACCAGAAGGTGTCACTTATATATGGAATATAGATAAATAAAATGAAGGGTCAGATAAAACCAAACCACTAATAAACCCTAGAAATCTGGTTGTAGAATTAAGGCTATCAGAAGGGGAGATGAGAGGGGGAAAGCAAAGTGGGGAGGGGGCACAATGGTCTACAGTGGATGACTGTGGGTGCCTCGCTGAGGATGTGGTGTGATAGCATATATCTGAGTATGTGACCCTATACCTCTAAATCATATACAGTGTTTTAAGCTAAAGTTACCTTGATTTAAAAAAAATTTTTTTAAAAGATAACTAACCCTATTTTGCAGATAGAAGGAAAATGAAGCTCAAAGAGACCTAACGGGTCACCCAAGACCACGTGGCTAGAAAATGACAAAACTAAGGTTAGAAAGAGGATCTTTTTGGGCCTCCCCAGTGGCGCAGCGGTTGAGCACTGGGTTGCAAAGCTGCCCGCGGCCTCCGCAGCGCCAGTTCGATCCCCGGCTGCTCCCCGGCCACCGGAGGAGGGTCCCACATGGCGCGCAGACCTCTCCTGCCGCCCGCTGCTCCCCTCAGCAGTGTCCTTCGGTCCTTCTGCCTGCTCTGCTCCCCACTCTGGCTCTGGGGGATCCTCTCACCCTCCCGCGCTTCTGACTGTACCCAGTGCTTGTATAAACAAAACAAACAAAATAAAATAAATAAAACATGCCTCTATTAAAAAAAAAATTAAAAAAAAAAAAAAAGAAAGAAAGAGGATCTTTTCATATTCATGCAGAATTCCTTTCTCAAGGTTGTAGTTCTCAACTCTGGGTACACATCAAAATCACCCACCAGTGCCTGGATCCCACCCCTGGAGATTCTGATCCAAGAAGGTAGCGCTTGTGGTATATTTTTAAAGTCTCCCCATTCATTCCCCCCACCAATTCTAACATGCAGCTGACAGAGAACCACTGCTCCAGGACTTGGCAATGTCAGGCAGGAGCTGTGCATGCGGTGTCCCAGGTATCCGGTTATGCTCATGGCTCCTCCATGTGCATGTGAATTCAGTCTTTTCCCTCCTTGAGGCCTGTCTTTGCATCTACTTCCCAGGGGATCAGATCCTTTATAACTTTTGCATCACCCAACTCTACATTCTCTCAGATGGTGGAGACTTAAAAGAATGTTCAGCTCAGTCTGGCGCCCAGAGTTTGGCCAGACTATGTGGTCTCACCAAAAGGGAGGAAAGAGAACCTGCTCTCTCCAGTCCTTTCAGCCAGGAGAGGGCCAGGGAGGTGAGAGGCAGCTACCTTAGTGGCCTACAGGGAGATGCAAGAGGGAAAGAGAAAGAAGAGAAAGGACAAGAGGAGAGTTGACCCCTTTGAAAGTAATACTGGTTACCTAAGTGCTAAAGCCTTAGTCAGAGCTCACTCACTCTGCTGTCTGAAAGAGGTGGCAGAAATTCTTACTTAACATGGCCAATAGGTTCTTGGAAACTTGGACTTTAAGTGAACTGAGGTTATAACATATAACAAAACCAGTACCTTGAATATCGTCATTTCATTCAACATTAGTGGGAATTTTTTTCCCTCATTAACATTAATAACAAAATGAAGTTGAATGAACATTCTTTGAGGGCCTGCTGTTAGGAGCACAGACTCAGTAGTCCCTATCTGGACTTGAATCCTGACTTCTGCTTACTAACTGTGTGACATCCCTGAGCCTCAGTCTCTTTATCTTTAAAATGGCAATGATCACCAAAGCGAAGTAGGGAGGGGGCCCAATGGACAACTTCATGGGTCTCTGGGAAGATACAGCAAGTTGATATAAAGTCCCTGAGATAGCACAAGTACCAGGTGGGGGTAACATATTAATATCCTGCATTAATATCCTGGATGCTTTGGAACTCCCCCTTCTTAGAACTTTCCCCTCCCTTTTCTCCATACCTCTTACCTGGTTCTCTTCCTACCTTCTTGAACCTTCCTTCTCAGTCTCCTTTGAAAGCCTTGTTCCTTTGCCCTCTGAGTCATTGGCTCTCCACCCCAACCCATATTACAATCACCAGAGGAACTTGACAGCTCACACCCAGAGATTCAGATCTAGCTGGTCAGACAGTGGAGATTTTCAAGTTGCCCAGCTGATCCAAATGTGCCGCCATGGCTGAGAACAACTCCCCAAGTGTTGATACTACCTAAGAATCTACTCCTGGTCTTCGTCTCTCCCAAGCAATTGACCTGCTATCAGTGCCTTAATTACCATCCATCCCATACGCTGGTGACTTTCAACTCTGTATTTCCCAACTCCATAAGACTTCTCTTGAATACCATATATTTCCAACTTCCTACCAGATACCTTTATTTCCAAATGTATGGAGATAAACTTGTTCTTTTAACCTCCTAGATATCTTTGGTGAGATCTATGCTAGACTCTCCAAGAATATGTTTGCCATCAGAACTCAATATTTTGCACTCACCCCAAACTTTGTCCACCTCATCTATTCCCCATCTCTGTCATATCCACCCATTCACCCAGAGCAAGAACCCAGGGCAAGGTGGTCACCCTGGAATCCTTCCCCTCCTCATCTCTCATCTCCACTAAGGTACAAAGTCAGATCAGTTCTCACTACTGCCATGCCTTTATCTCCTGCTGCACATGGTAAGACCTCCCCACTGGCCTGCCAGTCTCCAGCTTCTTTGGCTTCACCTTCCCCCAGTCTCTTCATTCTCAGGCTCTTTTTCTGAAATGTAAGTCACTTCACTGCTAACACCTTTCAGGGGCTCTCAGCTCACAGGATGAAAGCACAACTTTGCATAGTCCTTCACTATCTGTCCCTTCTGCTGGCCTCTCCCAACATGACCTCTCTACCCCACCCCTACTTCAGTAGAATTCTCCTAAGGTGTCAGGTGGTGGAACACAGGAAGGCTTTTGCATATGTTAGTCCCCTAGCCTGGACTTCCCTCCCATCTCCTCCTCCTCCCATTTGCCACAGTTAGCTGAAGCACCACCTCCTCCAGGAAGTGTTACCTGACTCTTCAGGTGAAAGTGATCACTCAGGTGAAAAGTCACCACTGCACCTTGTAGTTCCCTTTATTAGGTCATCTCTCACTCTGTATTTTACTATCATGATTTCATACCTGTCTAGCCCAGTGAACTGTGATCACCTGGTAGGCTGGACCTTGTCTCATTCTTCTATGAGAGTAGAGTAAGGAGTAGTCAGACTCTAACCCATAGAGAGTTTAGAGACTGTTCTATTCTTTTGGCTAAAGCACTTGGTTAAGAATACTTTGGCTTGTGGCTCTGGATTTCAGAGAGAAGCTTCCTTTCTCCTGGAGCCAAGCAGAGAGGCTTGGTATGAGTGAAGAGACTCAGAGATCCCTCTGGTGAGACACTGTGCCTCTAGATTTCTTCCCTACCAGAGTTGGTAGTTCTGACCACCATAATACCTGCTGCCCCTTCCTAGCCCAACAGAGGTTCACTGACTCTTTTCCCTCTTTCATTTAAGATCAGGTCAGAATGCCTCCAAAAGGATCTTTCAGTAAGAAATAAAAACAAAAAAACAAAGCAAGCAAGAAAATAGAACCATAAGAAATAGAACTATCAAAGGAACAGAATGCAGATGTCTGAGTCTACTTTGTGCATGAGGGAGCATATTTAAAAGCCACTTCTGGATATTAATTGTCACTTTTGGGTAAGAGAGAACATTCAAGTCACACCCCCCCCCCTCCGTTGCCCAGGGAAGGAACTAGAAATTCTAGTCCCACCCCAGGGCAAAGGTACAATTCTTAAAGTCCGGGAGATTAAAGCAAGTTCTCCACAGAAGTGAAAGGTCAAGGACATCAACGGAATAAAACAATAGAAAAAAGTCAGGGGTCCAGAGACTAACCCACAGAGAAAATGTGGTCTCAGGACCCCCAAGGCAGTGTTTGTCTCACTCACTGCTGGACCTGTCATGCCCAACCCTTACTTGCTAACATTCCTAGAGCCCTTGCCATATATATGCACTTGTGCCAAGCACAAGTTTGGGATGAGTAATGCTCACAACAACCTATGAAGTAGGGACTATTATTATCCTGTTACAGATGAGCAGACTGAGTCCTTTAGAGCTTTGACTTTTCTAAGGCCACAAAGCTAGCAAGTGGTTAAGCCAGGATTCAAACTCAGTCTGAACCCAAAACCCCAAGTTCTTAACCCTCTGGTGTACTGCCAAACACACATAGCAGATGATTATTCAACATCTGCTAAGAGTAGCAATAATAACTATTAACATTTATTGAACATTTAACCACGTGCCAACATTGTGTTAACGACTTACTAGATATTATTTTATTTATTGGTTAAGTACTACTATTTCCATTTTATAATGATGTTTAGAGAAGTTCAGAGCATTGTCCCAAAGTTAGTAGGTGAAAGGAGTGGGATACAAACCGGGGTGGGGGGTGCATCTAATAATAACCAGAGGGATAGGCTACCCCCCCCCCACCAGCACTACTACTGTTCTGGAGCATATCCACAGAGGCAGGAGTAGGCCTTTCCAGGAGCTCTGACAAGGTGACTGACACCTTGACGAAAGATGTCCCAGGCAAAGCAGCCCCAGCTTGGATAGTTCTGCAAAGTTCAGGGCCCAGCTTACTCAGAAGTGACCCTAGAAGGCTGAGTCAGCCCCTCCTTTTTCCCAGGCCTCTCCAGAGCACCTTGCACCAATTGTATCTACTTACAATTGTCTGGCACTTGGAATCTGGTTGGGTTGGGGAGCCCCAACATCCAGAAAATCAGAGCCTCTGGGACCCTCCCCTAAGCAGGCAGTTTTTATCTCTCCCCTGATGGATCCTTGGGTTCCTGACTCTCAGGTTCTGATCTGCCTGACAGGAATCTTTGCAGAGAATCATCCTAGTACCTAAGGAAAGAGGGAAAGGGGAAGGAAGGAGTCAATTCCAGGCTTCCCCTCCCCAAGTCCTGAAGGCCGCCACACTTCCAACACCCCAACCCCCCACCCAGCTGAGTTTCTCACCTTCAGGCAAAGGCAGATGATGGCAGAGCCGGCCAGCAGAACTTAACCGAGCCCTCAGGGCACTGCAAATTCTCATCATTAGTGTTTAGGGAATGTGAATGCCAGAAGATGAGGAAGAGAGGGAGAGACTGGGAGAGGAAGGCCAAGATGTTCAGATGCAGAGATAGGGATGGAGACTGACACCAGGAGGGGTTGCAGAGACAGAAGAGGAGGGAGTGAGGGAGGCAAAGAAAGGAGACTGGCGAGGGTGGGAGAGAAGCAGAGAAAGGGGGGAGGGAGGAGAGAGACAGAAAGAGCCAGTTGCTTTATTCATGGCTGGTGATATTATAGACTGAGTGAAAATCACATTATCGTAATGGGAAAGTTAGAGTTGCTGAGATGATGCCCTGAAGCCTCAGCGCTGATTGGGGTGTGATTGCTATCTGTATTTATATGTAGAAAGCAAAGTTCACTGCCAGTTCAAGATGGTGGCGGCTGCTTTATGCAACATAATTCTTCAGTAGGGAGACGCCCGGAGCGAGCTGAGCCAGCCGTGCCGGGAGTGGGAACGGAGCCTGTACTGGAGCTGACGCCCGAGGAGCACTGGAACCTGGGGTGGGGCCTCGCGGAGCTCAGCCTGTGAGGAGGGCGGCTGCGCATCTGCCTGGGAGCTTGGGCGAAGCCACCGCGCGGGCCCAGCCTGAGGGGGTGGGGACCGGGGTGCAAGGGGCTGGGTTAATAAGAGCGGGGCTAAGAAGCATCTCTCTCACCATCTCCTTGGGCCAGACCAACCCCGAGTTATACCCTCCTTGAACAGAGCTGGGCTGAACCTTCAGAGGCTGGAAACTACAGGGATGAATCGACCCCACCCGCACCTCCATTGTATAGTTCAATTTCTTTTGTAATTTTTCCATAACCTTTAATGAATTGCAACTATTGTTAACAGAAAAGATTCTCCCCCGACTGCGCAATTTCTGAATAAATCAGGAAAAGCAAAAAGACACCAAATTTGTAATTCACATTTTAAAGGTACAATAAATGGGAAAGTTTTGATTTTTTCCTATCTTGACAGCCTTGACTTTTTTTTTTTACATCTCAAATTTCTTTATTTTTTTTTTCTGTAAGTTTTAATTTTGTTTTCAGGGATTCCTGCTCTATGGGTGCCCTACATGTTGTCTGCACTGCTGCTGCAGCCTTAAGCAGCCCAGCTCGGAAATGAAAAAGAGTCCATTCCCACCTATTGGTAAAACGGGGACCTCTGATGCCCCAGAGCAGTGCTGAGGGGTGGGGGAAGGAGACAGCTCAGGCCAAAGTCCAGGCCTGGCCCCATCCTTGGAGGCCTGAGCTACTATCAAGAAGAGAGAAAAAGGCTGTCAAAGGGGCTTGATCAGACTCCAGCCTTTTACAGTCCCCTGCCACATGACAAGGACAATGTTTTGGTCAACGCAGACCACAAATAGAAGGTGATCCCCAAAATCCTGTTCCCCAGTGATGTCATAGTACACACTGCTGGTGTACAGGAGTAGTCTCGAGGATGACTCAGCTCCTCTTCCAAGATGCCCGCCTGAGTTGCTATGCCAGCAAAGTAGAGAAGTACTGTCAATGACATTTGCTCACACAATGATGGAATCATTTCTGAGAACATACCCTGTCCCTGTGTTATGTATGACTACTTGAGGCCTATTTCCCTTAGGGCTTCCTTGGGGAATAGGGATAAGCTGGACCTGGCTCTGACTCTACTCTAGAGTTGCCAGATAAAATGCAACATATCCAGTTAAATTTGAATTTCAGATAAACAACAAATAGCCTTTTTAGTTTAAGCAGGTCCCAAATACTGCTGGGGATATACTTATGCAAAAATTTATTTGTTGTTTATCTGAAATTCAAATTTAACTGGGCATCCTATGTTTTTATTTGCTAAATATGGTAATCTCCCTCACCCTCACCTTGCCGGTTGACTTCAGGTTTTGTGCTGAAATACTGAGGGAGGCAGTGCCCCTGACTGGAAAGAGCCAGATTCACTGCTTAATAGTTGTCTGGCTTTGGGCCAGTTTTTAACTGAGCCTCAATCTCTTTATCTGAGCAAGAGGAGGTGGTAAAACCTACCATGCAGGAAGGCTGTAACCATTAATGAGATCAGTATGTAAAATAGTCCACTATCTGGCACAAGATAAGCAACAAGTGATAACTGCAGTCCCTCTAAGACACCCTTTATTCCCTTCTTTATCCTAGGCTTCAGAGGTCAAATAAAAGCCTGGTGTTGGGTTCCTACTCTGGAAGCTGCTGCCTAAGTTGGGGAATCCCAGGGATAGATCTGATCACAATATGGTTCCTTCCGCCCCTCTGGTACCTGGTGCTACAAGGTCCACTTGATAGCTCCGAAAAGCTAATTGCAAGGGTGAAGTAAGGAATGAGAGCAAGCCCTATCCCCAGGCCCACGTCAAGTCCCACGTAACCCCAGCAACCTTTTCTGAGTTTTGAGAACAAAACAGAATCTACCTTCCTTTGTCCCCCAAGTTTCCCTTTCTCCCACAAGAATGTAAGGTCACAGAATGGGCTGCCCACCCAACAGCTATCCCCCTCTCCATCCTCTGGCAGAGGCCCATGTCCAGGGCACGCCAACAGGAAACCAGTGAGTCCTTAAGGGTGTCTTTTGCTCCCTCTCTGTCTCTGACATCTCAGCCTCAGCTCAGAAGAGGGAAGGAGGAAGGGAAGAGGCAGTGGGCAGAGTTCAGAGTCCCACTGGGCCAACCTAGCTTCCAGTCTGATCTGTATAAGCTTGAACCTCTCTTTTAGAGAATGGTTTTAGAGAAGAATGAGGCTGTTTTCCTCTCTTAATACAGGTGCTCCTAACTGCAAAAAAAACAAAACAAAACAAAAAAAACTTTTGCAGTACCTTTCTGTCTCAGAGAATCTATCTGGTGGTTGTGTAAGAGAAGAATCTCCAGGGCCTCCCCGGTGGTACAGCGGTTGAGCACTGGGTTGCGAAGCTGCCCGCAGCCTCTGCAGCGCCAGTTCGATCCCTGGCTGCTCCCCGGCCACAGCAGGAGGGTCCCACATGGCGCGCAGACCTCTCCTGCCGCCCGCTGCTCCCCTCAGCAGTGTACTTCGGTCCTTCTGCCTGCTCTGCTCCCCGCTCTGGCTCTGGTGAATTCTCTCACCCTCCCGCGCTTCTGACTGTACCCAGCGCTTGTATAAATAAATTAAATAAATAAATAAACAAATCTTAAAAAAAAATTCTTTAAAAAAAAAAAAGAGAAGAATCTCCACTAAAAAGGGAGACTCCGGGTTCTCTGCCTCATATATGAGGGGCAGAGATGAGTGGCCAGGTGAAGCTACAGAACATTTGGAGAGACACAAGAGGAAAAACACTTGGAACAGAGAGATATGTGAAGAAAAAGTGTGTGTTTGCTTGTCTGCTTTGGAGTTGCACCAGGGACTTGGGGGAGTAGGAGGAGACCTCTGGGGTTGAAACATGTAGAAACAGTGGGAAGAAACATGTGGGTGAGAGACACGTGGGGAGGTCCCAGACTTGCCTGGCGGCTTCTGCCCCTCTCCTATGGACCCCTGCCAAAAGGTGGCAAGCTTTTGCTCCCCAGCAGCCTCACTTTGAGCCAACCTTATTTGGATGGACACTTACCCACAAGAGAATGGATAACGTAGGATGTTTTCATTGGGAAAATATATCCTCCCCCACCCCCCCATGCACAATCATTCTATTACAAATCATACACACAAAGAGTATGCTGTGTCTTTATGCCATGGATGGCAGAACCTCTTTAGAGCATGCAAGTTTGGGGGGTGCAGCATGCCCCTCAGTCTGCCCACTAACAGTTGGATCCCAGCCTTTTTCTACAAAGGAGGCTCATTATTCATGAGTCAATTCATGGGCAAATAGGAGCATAATCTCCTTTCTCTTCAAGAGGTCACAGACTCAAGACTTCAGTTCCAGGCAGATTATATAAATGTGAAACAACCAGTGAAATATAATAGGGCGCAATGGGATATGTGACTGTACCTCAAAAGCACATAGCATTCCTAAAGGCTTTCAACTTCACATTTGTTTTAAGCACTGCGCTCAGCAAACCAAAACCTAGTTAGGCCTGATTTTGATCTTTAGGCAGCATCCCAGCCTCTTGATATTCTTTCTAGTGGCACAGTGTCCCTAGCCACAGGTCAAAAAGTAGTGACACAGAGTACATATGCATGTGTGGAGATATACTGACCTGTAAAGACAGCAGGAGCCATCCATGCACATACCAACATCAGACCCACAAAGCAGCAGAACCCCTATACGAAAACATACGGACACTCACAGGGCAGCTGCCCGTCACCAGCCTGCCAGCCTCCCATCTCTCTGCCTCCTCCTCCCTATTTGCCACTGGAACTGAAGTCTACAGTTCACCCCCTCCCTGCTCTCCAGTAGCGTAACTCTGTAGAACCCAATGGTTGTGAGTAGAAAGGGAGATGCTCTGCACAGCTGATGGGTGTTGTGAGGCCCCTCCTGCTTTTGATCCTCACCATGAACCCATGTGGGGGCAGGTGACTGGCAAACAATGTTCACACATTCCTAGGCCTCAACGTCAGAAAGTTGAACTTCAGTCCCAGTGGTTTCATCCATGTTTGTTATTAACACCATCAGGGTGTGCAATGACCTCACACAGTATCACTCAGGCGCTTTAATACTGTCCTTGATCCCTTCTCTTTTTTTTTTTTTTAAATAATTTTTTTATAGAGGCATGTTTTTATTTATTTGTTTGTTTGTTTGTTTATACATGCACTGGGTACAGTCAGAAGCGCGGGAGGGTGAGAGAATTCACCAGAGCCAGAGCGGGGAGCAGAGCAGGCAGAAGGACCGAAGTACACTGCTGAGGGGAGCAGCGGGCGGCAGGAGAGGTCTGCGCGCCATGTGGGACCCTCCTGCTGTGGCCGGGGAGCAGCCGGGGATCGAACCTGCGTCGCAGAGGCCGCGGGCAGCTTCACAACCCAGTGCTCAACCGCTGCGCCACCGGGGAGGCCCAGATCCCTTCTCTTGAGATCGGACCATAAAACCGAAACACCAGGCACTCAGACCACAGACCCTTGAAGGATCTGAGAAGTAGTGCCCCGTCTGGGGTTTTCCATGCTCCTTCTGGTCCATTCCATCTTTGGTCATTAGTGTTAGAACCTAGACAACTACCTCCTAGGCTCAGTCATTTCAGTAAAACGGAAGTATATCAGTCAGTTACAATAAATAAATTAAAATCCTGTACTCTTTCAAAGAATCCTGAGAACTGATTTTGGATAATTGGCTGCTAGGAATTGCTGTGCTCCTGTCCCCTTCCCTTTCAAGTGATATACAGCTTCAATCACCAGTATCTTACCAAAGCTGAGATGGCCACACCTTAAGGAAAAGCTCCCCATGTCAAGGGTGGCGGTGGGAGAGGGTCCATCGAATAAGGTTTTGTCATCTTATAGACGTGGGGGAGACTCCAAGGATAGGACCTCTGTTCTATCTTGGAGACTTTGAGTATGAAAGGAAGGCATGTCCAAGAATGGGAAGCTGGTCTGGTGACTTATTTATTTATTCTTCAGAGATGCCAATTTTTGTCCCTTTGGGCTTGTGTTTGTGCAGCTACGTTGGGGGATTGTGCCTATGTCCCTGATCCCCAAAATGACCTGCAAGAGGAAGTGAGGTTAGTTAGAGAACACTCTTCTTATAGTAGAGGGGAGAGAGATGAGGAATCTGCCCCAGAAACCTCCCTTCTCAGGGAAGAGAGAGCAGAAAATAGCTCAGTGCCCCTGGGACAGAGGAAGGGGCAAATCTGTTCAAAAGCTAGAGGCTAGATAAAATGACCCCTGTTTGGCATGGATGTCAAGGAATGTCTCTGAGGATATGTCACTCCACTCCCCTGGAGGGCCCTGTAGATGGCTGGTAATTCGCTTTCCTTCCCCGACTCCTGTACACCCGCCCCCCCCCCCAAAAAAAAAAAAACCAACACACACACGCACACATATCTTAATTGTGTCCGGGGCTTTTTGCAGTGTTAATTAATCATATCGCGGGCTGTTTCCAGCTGTTGCTGAGGGAAAGAAGGTCCCACACGCCTGTGACTTAGGGTAAATCCAATCAGATGGAGGAATTCTTTGATTCTGGAGAAGCCAAGCATGGGAAAGACATCTCTAATCCCAGAGCCTCTCGGACCCCTGCCTGCCACCTCTCCCATTACTGCCCTTGGAAACTGATCTGGGCTGGGGAAGGGAGGACTGGGGGGCTGGAGAGGCAAGGGGAGGAGCACCAGAGGGGGCCCAGGGTCCTGCTTGAGATGGCAGAATGTGGACAGGAATCAGGGCCTAGGCCGGCTATGTTTTTTGGAGTGTCTGCACTGTACTTGGGCTGTTTAGTGGACTCGGGAGAGGCCATGATTCCTGAATAGCCACTGGGCCCAAGAGTTATTACAGGAGGCTGGGCCTGGATGAGTCAGATCAGTGGGTGGGCAGCACTGACCTAATTACAGCCCTGCACAGCCAGCGTGGTCTGAGGAGGGACCTGCCCAGGCCGCTCTGCTTTCCTGCGACTCTCCCGATGCCCCAGCAGTGTCTCTCTGAGCCACACATTTTTCTCTTCCTAGGGACATGTACCTTGATTTCAGTCTTGTTACTGGTACCCATCTCTGTCTCTCTCTGCCACTGTCTCTAAAGTCCTAGCCCACTACGTCAAAATTTCTGAAACATACCTTAAGATAAAGAGACATGTTAAGGGCAGGGGCCCGCTTGACTAGTGCCAGTGACTTCTTTGATTTATGTCAGTGGCCCATTAAGTACTCATGTGGGGCATATAGGGGACGAGGGGGTAGGTAGAGAGAGAGGAGCTGCTGCTCAGGGTGGGGGCAGGAAGGGATGGTCCCACCCCTTAGGGACTTGAAAGGAAGTGAGAGTTCCCCAAGGTGCAAAGTGAGTGTGCAGGACTGTAAGAAGGCCCAGCAGAGGCTGAGTAGTGGCCTCTCTATCCACCCCCCTACGGTGACCCCAGCTTACATACCCTCTTGTTGAGGCCTTCTGGGTCCTGGTCGAACTGGGCCTAAATAATTGAGGAGCCCATTACAGCCTTGCTGTTTCCTCACTGTCAAGTGTAAACGCTGCACTGGTCGGGTGGGGAAATGGGACTAATTTGAATTGATAATAGGAAACGCAGGGAAAAGTCATCTATAGTGAGTGAGGAGCGAGCGATCCCCGAGCAGATGCTAAATCTTGTATAATGAAAGAATCTGCCGATGTCAATTATGTACGAGCGTCTTTGCAGTGGTTGGAGGCGGTGGGCGGGCGAGGGAACGGAGGGCTGGGTGCATCCCATAAACCCAAACACCCATCAAAGGCTCATACATATGGAGCGGCAGAGATTACGGCATAAATTTGAATGTTATGAATGTGCATGAGGGACAGGCAGGAAGCCCACCTCATAAGGGGGTAGGGAAGGGACTATTTTTCAATGTGTGTGTACAAGGGAGCTTTTGTCCTCTTGGCCCCTCAGCTGTGTGTCCTCTGCCTCAGCTGTGCCCCCTCTATACCCACTTGTGTCCCAGGACAAGTAAGAAAGTCAGGGTCTCAGTGAGCTAGGGCAGGGTAAGCTGAGCTGTTCTTCTGGGCCTTGATGTAGATCCCTTGGGGACATTGAGGCCCAAGCTGCCCCTGACCTATTCAGAGTACTCCTAGGGTGAGAGCTGGAGGTTAATGTGGCTAGAGAGCCAGAATGATCTGTGACGTGAACATAGCTTTCCCTCCTGCTTGATGGAAGAGCCAGGAGAGCTCAATGTAATGCCCATGATGAACTGGACAGAGTGATCCTGGAAGACAGCCTGGAGGAAGAGGTCATAAACTGCTGTAAAGGGGAACAACTGCTCAGAACGACATCAGAAGCACATCTTCCTGTTTGATGGGCACAAATTCACTCCACAGATGGGAGTGTGTGCTTGTGAATGTGTACACACACACACACACACACACACACACACACACACACCCTGTAACAGGGCGCAGACCCTTTTCATCGGTTCCCAACCTGCAGCCGCTCCCTGAGCAGACTCTGTGATTTGTGGTGCAGGCCACCCAGGGACTTTAATCTTCACCGTGACAAATGCAATAAAAGGAACAATTTGGAGATCAGAGCTAAGGAAGACACATTTACAAACCCTTCCCCAAAGGTTGGATGGGGCTGTCACCATGTGATTTGTGCTGGAGATGAAGCAGGGAGGGGGAGAGGGGGAGACAGAGAAGGCAAGCTGGGGAAGAGGAAGCATCACTACCTCGCAGGCTCTGTTGTATTACAGTGGGGGTGGGGGGAATAAGCCAGCGGGAGGAGGAGGCTCTGACCACAGACTGCCTCTGCCCCACCCCACCCCATCAAAACCAGAGAGCACAACTCAATTACCAGGAACACAGGCCAGAACTCCAAGCTTCGGAGATTCATCTCAGCAGTTGAGGGGCTCTATCTGGAGGCAGGATTGCTAGGTATGGGGGGTAGAGTTGAAGAAGAGAGAAGAGGGAGAGGAAGAGTGGGAGACATTTTAATAGAAAGATGGTAACAGGACCTCCCTGGTGGTGCAAGGGGTTAAGACCCAACCTATGAAGCTGTCCACAGCCATTGCAGCATGAGTTCGATCCCCGGTCAGGGAGCTACCCACATGCCGCAGCAGACCTCTCCTGACTCGCTCGCTGCTCCCCTCAGCAGTGTACTTCAGTCAATTCGCCTGTTCTGTTCCCCACTCTGTCTCTGGTGAATCCTCTCACCCCCCACACCTCTGGTCTGTACCCCAGTTCTTATATGCATAAATAAATAAATCTTGAAAAAAAGAAAAAATAAAGAAAATGAAACACAAAAAGAAAGAAAGAAAGAAAGAAAGAAAGAAAGAAAGAAAGAAAGAAAGAAAGAAAGAAAGAAAGAAAGAAAGAAAGAAAGAAAGAAAGAAAGAAAGAAAGAAAGAAAGAAAGAAAGAAAGAAAGAAAGAAAGAAAGAAAGAAAGAAAGAAAGAAAGAAAGAAAGAAAGAAAGAAAGAAAGAAAGAGAGGGAGAGAGGGAGAGAGAGAGGGAGAGAGGGAGAGAGAGAGAAAGAAAGAAGATGGTGACATCTCCAGGTGCAAGGGGAGCCCCTAAGAAACCCCAGTCTGAAGAAGGAAAGGAGTGGAGGTTTCCACCCAGGGCGCCACAATTGGGCAGGTCTGCAGGGAGCTAAACATAGAACAGGGGGCAGGGGAAGGGGCACTTCATTTGGGAACAAATCTGTGGGGCAGTAGGACAGCCTTGACTTACTGAAAATGAGGCCACATTGGGGTCTGAGGATGAGGCTGATAGATGCTAAACAGGACTCGAGACCTTGGTGCAGTCTAAGACCTAGGACTCCACTCCTCATCCCTATCTGTGAAATGGGTGCTGGGCTAGATATCTACCAGATATCTGCCTGCATCTTGGAGGCCCAGATTTCTTGGAACCGACAAAGGCTAAGTAAGATAGACAACACCCTGCCGCCCCCCACGCTGCCTCTCTGTAGCTGTACTGATTACTGACACTGGGCTCCTTTTTACTGGGATCCCATCTCAACTTTCCAAGGTTCAAGTCTTCAATTCTCTCAGCCAATCGTACCCCAGTAAGGGTTTTAAAGAAACTCCTTTAAAACCTGGTCATTCTAAAACCTGGTCACTCTTATCTTCCTTTTGGATAAGATAATTCTCAAACCTTGCTCCTTCCACCCCATACCCAAGTGGCCCCTGTGCTGTCTCCCAAAGGATCTCATTTGGAAGACTTCTAGTTTCCTAACTTTGAGCTGCTAGTAACTGAGATGTTAGTTTCCTTGACCAGTCTAACCCCTCCCCCTACTGCTCACCCAACTGGGCTCAGGGACCATGGAGGCACCATACTGGCAGGGAGGAGACTGTTTCAAGACTAGAAGGCCTTGGTTTTCATCCCCTGCACCAGCCTGGCCCACAACAGAGAGGCTGTCTGCCTGCGCATCTTCAGACCCAGAACTTGTCCTCGTACCAAGTAAGTGGGCCCAGGGAGTGCCTTAGCAGGGGTAGGAAAAAAGACATCAGGACCGTGTGGCTCAAACCCTCATTCAAAGCTCTCTAAAGAAGATTGGGGTGAAAACAAGGTCCAGTTGTCATGGTCATGGCCCAGCAGGCATGGCCCATACAAGCTCCTCCAGATTGAGAGGGCCGCTTCAGAGTGGTGACTCAGGCCTGGATCATGGCCCCCTGGGGGACGTAGGAGGCAGCGGGTGGGAGGTTGAGGGTGAGAAATGTAAGCACATTTTCTAAACTGGACATGAAGGGAGGGGCCCCTGCTTAGGAATGGACAGAGAGGCTTGTGGGAGCCAAATTAAGAATAGACTGACTTCCCGAGGTTGCTCTCCAGCAGAGGGGCAAGGGCTAGCAGTGTAAAAAAATGTCAAATGACGTGAGTCCCTCCATATGGGTTTGATGGCGGACAGTGGACTCCAAGGAAACTGAACTACTAATCACAGGATGGGGCAATTCCCATGGTCCTCTGCTGCCTCCCTCTGGGGATGGACAAGAGGCCTAGCTCTCTCCCCATCCCAGCCCAAGCGCCTCTCCACTGCACCCCATGCCACCTCTACCCCACAGAAGGTGCTGTGGACTAGTGAGTGAAACGTGGACTAGTAAGTGAGTGAAAGGGACCCTGAAAAAATTATATCCTCTTTATTGCCTGACTCCCCTCCTCAAAGCAGGAAAGGACTTTACCTAAGCTCAATCACTTTCATCCTCACCTTCAAAAATGAGGCTGGGCTAGGAAAGCAAGAGGGAAAAAAGAAACTCAAAATCTGCCCATCCTGCCTGGCACCACATTATTACTTTACCCAGAGCCTAATCCCTCTCTGGGGCTGAGACCAAGACCAAGGCCAGACAGGAATCTAGTCTAACTAGCTGACTGATAGTTCAGTGTCCTCCAGTGCCCCTCCTCCATGCTGGAGGACTGATCCCAGCTGGGCAACCCCTGACCTCCTGCTCTGCCTGCCTCCCAAGTTCAGTCTAACCCTGAGGGACCTGAGACCCAGGGATGGTGGTGGGGAGGGGAGAGCCAAAGGAAGGCAAAAATGGCCAAAGGGTCACATGGAGTCAAGAGAGGCTCTTCCCTCTGCAAGCCTCAGATTCAGTCCAGCAGACCAGCAGTTGATGAGAAAATAGCAAAACAGTCAACGAGAAAGCCATTCCAGTTTCTTCTCTTGTTAATGTTCACACCCATCTGGCCTGAGACTTGTGACTGTATTTCACCTGCCAGCCACATTCTCACATAGACACAGAGCTGAGCTTTGTCCAGCCTTAATGTTCACGTGATAAGTCACGGGGTGGGGACCAGCACAGAGGGTTTGAGGGACATGCACGGCAGGAGGCTGGGTTGGTGAGTGAAGGGAGCATTGGCAGCAAGCCTACGTGGGGCACTTTGTGGGGGGAGCAGTGGGGTGAGATCTCAGAGGGGGCTGGAGGGCAAGAAACAAGGGGGAGAGAGATGAAATAGAGGGCCCTCCAAAGGCTGGAAAGGAGCACCCCCTGAAGGGAGGGTAGCGAGCAGCTGTGGCAGAATTCCATGGTGACTGGGAGCCCAGATACTGACTGTAGCAGCATACCCTGTTCCGGGTGAGAGATAGACTTACCCAGGCCTCCAAAGGCCCCAGAAGGTAGCCAGAGGCCAGGAGTATTCAGGTGTGATTCTTGTCCCTTTCTGCTGGTAAGTGGAAGGGCAGTTGGGAGATAGTTTCAGGTCCTCATTCTTCCCTCTCCCTCAAAATGCTGAATTCACCCACTCTCTTCAAATTCAGCCACTCCCTAATGAGATCCACCTTCCCCCACTGAGCTTCTCTACCTACTCCCAATGGGGGGTGGGGTGGGGTGGGGTGGGGTGGGGGTGGGGTGGGGTGGGGGAAACAACAGATCCTCTCTGACTTGTTCCAGATCCTAAACTGGACAGGCTTGGGGTAGGGTAGGAAGAGCCAAAGAGGGACTGTGGCCTCCCGCCCAGCTCTTTTTGCCCAAGCCTGGCCTTGTTACCACTTTCCCTTTAGTAGAGTGTAAAGTCAGAAGGGGTGGGACGGTGGCCATTTTGACCTTGGGAGGCCTGCCTCGTCTTTCTCCATGCCCTGCCAGCTCTTGGTGCCCTTTGGAGGTTTATAGTCATATAAATCGCAGAGCCCGGTGCCAGACTTGGAGCCTGCAACTATAAATAGGCACGAGGTAAACAAGGTGGCAGATGCAGGGGCTTGGGACAAGACAGGAAATCTGCCCCTCTTTGCTTGGGCAGGGGCCAAGGCACATCCGTGGAAAGGGATATCTTCCCTCCCTTCTCCACTCGCCTCCCCTGCCCGCTGGCTTATAGCTGCCTGTGCTTAGGGCTTCTAGTCTTTTCCCACTGGGGATTATCCTCCAAGTTGGCTTTTTGCTGCAAGTCTTCCTTGGTCACCTGCCCTGTTTCTTCTGAGTCAAGCTGCGGGGTGGAGGACCTGGTAGTGTCTCCATTACAGACAGTGCCCCCCACCGTCTCCTTCCTGCTGCTTCTTCCTGAGCCTTCTGCTCCTCCAGCAAATCTTGAGAAGGTACTTGCTGCTGTCAGCCGCCAGGCTCTGCCACTAGGGGCGCCCTGATTCTTTTTCCATCCTGTCCCCCAAGATGATGCTAGTATTTCTGTTAGGAAACTTCACCAAGAAACTTTGGAGAGACAAAGCAAAGGCCGTCACCTCCCACCCAGCACCTTCCAAAGTACCAAACACAAGAATGCACAAATTCTCAGTGGTTTGGATTGCTCAACATTTTCCTGGCTACTTGGGAGTTTCTCCCCTAGTCTCTGGGCCATGCAAGCTGGCTTCTGCATAGAAACCCTGAGATCAAGGTGATTTAGGTGGTCCTTCTTTGTCCCAGCTGCTTTTCTGCTCTGTGCTTTTCCTGGCTGCACTAGAGATAAGACAGCCTCCAAGAGTACTCTGAGCAAGTTCAGATCCCATTGGTCCCCAGTTACCTTTCTTCATCCCTTTTGGGAAAGACTGGATCTTCAGCCCTGACATTCCTTCTTTTATCCCAAGTTGGATTCTCCAAACAGTCACTCACCTGTTCAGAATGAGAGAAATCATAACTGGAAAAAGTCTTACTTTAAAAAAAAATTTACAGATGAGGACTCTGAAGCCCAGAGAGTTGAGGAGACAGAGAATAAAGGCTTTATTGCTAAATTTTAAATTGTTCCTTAAAGTTCAGCTTCTTTAGCCAGACCTCCAACTTCTAGCTCCTAATGGCTTCCTTTACCTTCTCCTAGAAACAGGCTTTCTAACTTTCAAGGATCCATTCTCGTTTGAGCCCTACCTCTGCCTGGCATGGACAAACTGAATCTCACTGAATGGTTGAGCCTCTCATGGCTATTTCCAGGATCTTCACTCTTCCCTCCCGCCCCATTTCCCTGGACCCTATCCAATGGCTTAGTGGATAGATGACCCTGGGGTAGAAATGGGGAGAAATGGCTTTCCAGAATCCCATCTTGAAACGCCCTGGGGGAGTGAAAGGCATCTCTCTTCTTGTGGAAGTTGCTTTCCTGTCCACTCCTTCATTTTTCTTCTGAATGTCAATTTCCTAATTTGGAGGGTAGGGTGGGGCTGAATCCTGCTCCATAATGTGCCCCTTGGGCATGCAATGCCCAAGTGAGCACAGGTGTATGCACACATACAATTCACTCATGTTCTCATCACCAACCTGTAAAAGCAGTTCTAAACTAGAAGCAAGATCAGAAGCTATATGTCAAATGAGTCATAAGGACAGGATGACCAATCCAGGAACAGAATGGGGGTGCGGGTAGTGAGGACACGAGTCCCTGTGGTTCTCTAAGGGCAGAGGTGAGGAGGAAGCAGAGGTAACTAAGACAAAAAGGCGTGACTTGCACTTTGATATCTGGGAGGGGCTTTCCTTTCCACTGGCCTTTGAGGTAACTGTAATGTATAGGAGAGGGAAGGTGCTGCTGGAGGTAGGCAGGGCTGCCCCCAAATACTCCCATCCTACAGTAAGATTGGAGTTCTAAAATACCATCTAGGAGTGCCTGGGATGTGTGTAGGAGCAGCTGGAGGGATGGCCTTGATCTATCCAGCACCTGTCCTACCCCTGCAAGCTGATGATGTAACAGTATAACAATGTGGCGGAGGACAGGGGGGCTTTGGAATGTGGGGGAGGACTGGTCCAGTTTTCAGTGATGTGACCAGAATAAGGCAGCTGTTGTCTCTGCTCTGAGTTCAGAGGGAGCCCCTACCCCTTAAATGAGCAGTCTGAGATGGGGTCCACTCACCTTAATACCAGTCCTCAGCCATGAGGTGGCTTATGAGGAGCTCTCCTTTCAAGAAACAAAAATGATTTGGGCTGCAGCCATCAGTCATGTAGATTCTAATTAGAGATCAGATAGGGCAGATAAAAGACCCCGCCCATGACAGAAATGGAGGCCTTCCTATGAGGAGGGGGCATCAGACACTGGAGGAGTCTTCATCCCAGGCTCCCAAGCATCTATCCCCTCTTTACCACAATTACATTCCATTTTCCTGGTCTTCTGATGTCCCTTGTGCCTTCAATTTAGGCCTCCCCAAAGGCCCAAAGTAGGTGCTCCCTCAGGCTCTCTTCTCCCTGGTGTCTCTGAAAGGCATCACCTTGGTCCTCGATGATCACTCATCCTAGCCCTTCGCAGACTCTCACCAGGATTCCTTGCAAACACCTAGGTTGTGAACTTACCTATAGATTCAGTTGCTGTGAGGGTTAAATGTTTCCTAGGTGCTCTGCCAACCAGACTCAGGAGGAAGGGCCTGGAAGTTTGGTAGGACCTTTGTGTCCCCAACCTGACCAGTTTCCCTTCTGCTTTTTCATGCCAGCTTCCAAACTGGTCAGGCCCTAGAGAAGTAATCTCAGCACCCACTTTCCCACCTTTCCCCTTATCTGAAACTCCAGGTTTCATTCTGAAAGCAGCAGCCATGTCTAGCTTACTTCTCTGCCCCAGATACAATACCTCGCAAGTTAAAGGTTCAATAAAAAATTTATTGGAATAACCCATCCTCAAACTTCTCCAGTACATTTTCTTCTTAGTATACACATCTGCCAACTAGCCCCAACAATCACACACGTTTTTATTCCCAAGGCAGCTTTTGAGGAGCTGTTCAGAGGCATTAACCTCTTTTAGTCCCAGATGATGAGGGGGAAATGCACTGGTGTCCAGGCCTGGGCCCCAGCACTGAGCACATGGCCTGCATGCCTCCCCTGAGCCTTCAGGCCCCAGGCGGGATTGTCTCGCCTCACTCATCCTTGCTGCCAAGGCCTCCTCGCCTGTATTTATATACACTAAAGCCTCTGCCCGAATAAAACATCCATGTAAAATCCAATTTCCTCAGAATCTCTTTTGGAACCTGGGCCTGAGATGGAGTAGGTAACCCTGGCAGTAACTGCCTGAGCCACTCCTGCTGGCTGCAAAGGTGAGGCCCATTTTTCAATTATCTATCTGCTGTGACAGCAGCGGTCCAGTCACCGAGCCAAGAAAGGGGGGTGGGGAGGCAGAGCTGGCGAGGAGGAAGAAAGAGGGCAAGGGCATAGTGGGGGAGAGAAGAGGGAGCAAGCTAGCGAGGGGCACTCCGGAGAGACCCCTGCATGTGGCACCGAGTAGGTGCTTAAGAATTATTTGGAAAATGAGTGGCTGGAAGAGTGAATAGGGATGGAGGGGGTGAGGCGAGGAGAGGGGGGAGAGCTGGAGAGACACAGTGGGTGGAGAGGGAGGGCGGGAGGGAGAGGGGGTTGGGGAGGCGAGCTTGGATGGAGCCAACAAGAGGCTCCTGTGTCAATCCGTGGAAACGGGAGGCAGAGTGATGCGGTCACAGCTCCTGCCATCAATATCCTCTAATATAAATGTCAGTGATGCTATTTTCCGCGCAGTCATTTCGCACACTGCTGATTACATTAACGTATAATGGAGGGGCGCCGGCTCCACTGCTTTCTCCCCTAACCCTCCCCCCCGGTGATGTGTCAATAGCCGCCTCCATGAACAAGTCAATTTTCTGCAGGCTTGGCAGCGGAATAAATCTGCCCGGCTATGGGGAGAGCTGGAGATATTTATATACCCGGCTCCTGACTTCCGAGAGCGCGCGCGCGTGTGCGCGGCGGGCGCGGGAGGCGCGGGTGGCGCGGGGCGGGGGCCGTGGCGCGCCGCGGCGCTGAATGATTTCCAGCCCGGACTCAATAAGAGGAGAATTTAGAGCGGTCCCTGAGCTGGGCTCCCAGAAACAGCCTTACACGTTTATTTTCCTTAGCTGAACAGGAAAGGCGAGAATTATATGTGGATTTATAGGACAGGCGCAGCTCAACCCAAATGCTCCCGCTCCGGGGCGGGGGGCGGGAGCGCGGGGCGGGGCGGGGAGGGGCGCGGCGGGCCGAGCGCAGCCGCTGGGACCCCGCTCGCCGGGTGCTGGTAGGGGCGCACCCCCCTCGCCGGTCGCTTTAATTACATTTGTTCTTGTCCTTCTTGAGGGCGAGACTTCGGCGCAGCCAGCGTGTGGGGTGGGGGAGGGGAAGCGCAGGCCGGGACTGCTTGGAGATGGGGCGCGGGGGGGGGGGGCGCCGGGAATGGGAACGCAGGGAGATCGGGAAGGGGGGGCTGTCAGCTTCGGCTCAGAAGCGGATCAATAGTACGAGATCTAATGGGCTAACTGCCAAGCGGGAGCACCGAGGCGCTGCCCCCGGGGCGGGAGGGGTGGGCGAAGGACGCGAGAACGCAGGGGTGGGAGAGGGAGGGGGGAGGCGGGCGGCGGGGAGGGGAGGGCAGGGAGAGTGGGAGGGATGGGGGTGGAGAAAGAGCGAAAACGGAGAAAGGCACCGGGGAGGCCGAAGGGAAGGGACAGGGCAGGACAGTCGTCGGGGGCGTCTCTTCAGCCCCCCTCGCGCCCTCCCACCCGCGCAGGAGCCGCGTCCCGAGGCTGCGGACCCCGCCGCCGCCCGCCCCTTCGGTCTCGGCTGCCGAGAGCCGCCAGGGGGCGGCGCGACCCAGTCGGTCCCCAGGAATCCGCGAACCCCTTCGCAGGGGCTCGAGTGACCCGTCGCCTCAGACGCCTGGTCCCTGTTCGGTGCCCTCTGCCCTCGCCGGGGGACCCCCTCGCTTGGCGGGGGTGGGCGCAGGGCAGCTGTCCGCCCCACCCCGCTCCGAGGAGAAGGAACCTTCTGGCTTTCACAGTGTTGAGCCTGACCCCCGGGGACCCGGGAGCCAGAAAGTGCCCCAGGGGCTGGATCACCGGCTCGCGGATGTCGCGTGGCCCCCCAGATACCCAAGGCTGCGGCAGACGTGACTTCCGAGGCGGTGTGGGCGTCTCATCGTGGTGGCCGAACTCAGGCGAGTCTGCCGGACAGACCCCGCGGGAAGGAGCCCTTCTGCGTGTGCTGTGTGGGCGCTAACGAGGCCAGCCAAGGTCGCTGGGATCGAGGCCCAGTTTTAACTCTCTCGGGTTCTGGCCATTGTCTGACCCCTAATCTCCTGATCGCAGATGGATCCTTTTCTCTACTCCACCCTGTCCCTTTCCAAACTCAGAAATAAAACAGACCCCAGCACCTAAGCCTGCAAAAGAAGGCACCCTGCAGAGGGGAGCCTGGTGGTGTCAGTTCAATAGTTTTCAACCTGGAGGGTGGGGGGGTATCAAAATTACTTGAGGGAGCTTTTCAGCACAAACATGTCTACCCACAGGTCCTCATAGTATAAGGGGTGTGTGGGAGCTGGCAGGGGTCCCTGCACTTTGTCAAAGCTCCCTGGGTAATTCTGGTGCATTCTCTTATAGAATGGGATTACTATTGCACATTCTTACTGTTGGGTGTGGTAGCTCAGCCTGGGTAATCTGCCCTCATGGATCTGCCTGTGTGTGTATCATTACTCACAGCTGTGTCGCTGGGCACCTGTGTCCTTGGGTGAGCGCTGTTTTATGCATCTCTCTGTGTATCCTCTGCGTGTGATGTGACATCAGTTGTCCTGTGTGTCATTGGCATTGTCTGTGTTTAAGGAGGGCAGTTACTGTGTGTGCATTGTTGTACATGCCTGTCCTGATGAGAATGAGCATGGGTCCTGCGGTGTTTGTGTCCTGTCGAGCTCATGTCCGTGGGCTCCATTGTGGGGCACAGCCATTGTCTCCATTGCATTGAGAGCGTGTGCTGGCAGAGCTCGTGACACAAATGGAACGAAGCTGATCTGCCCCAGAAGCAAAGGCAGCAATGACCTTCTTTTTCCAATTATATCCTGGTCAGAGGTGAGCGACCTCTCCCCACTGAGGCCGCTTCTTGTCATGCAAACTGAGCAGAAGGATGGAGATTAGAGGAATGTGACCGAGTCACGTGTGAAAACAATCAGCTATCAATGGGCCCGATCAATGCCCTAGATTACTGAGGAGCCCAGGGCGAGCAGTCACTTTGGAGTTTTTCTCCAGGAGGGGGAAACCCACAGTACTCAACTGTTCACAGCAGACAATGACATGCATGTCCCACACCCAGAGACACGCATGCACTTACATAGCCTGGGGACAGGTAAGTGGGTTGGGGAGAGCTGAGCAAATGAATGAATTGGTTGGCAACTATTATTAGTACTAGGTGGTTATTTTGTTTTTGCTAAAGATGCAACCTTTATTCAGCTGGAAGCTGGAAGTGTAAAAGCTTGTGTTGAGTGTTTTCTATTTTAAGTCTGGAGAGTTAGGATTCTAAGTGGGTCACGGGAGGCAGAGTGGGGATTTGGAGGAAACGCTCATGTCAGGAACAGAGCAATAGCTGGCTTGTGTTGGAGGTGTGACCAAGGAAAGTCTTGGACCAACTGTGGGCATGGGGTAGGTATGCAAAGGGGCTCATGGGGCCAGAGCATCTGTGCTCAGAACAACTTGAAATGCAGTGGTGGGGTGAGATCGCTGAGCTTCTGAAAGGTAGGGCGAGCCCCAACCACAAATATGCTCCAGGATAACAGGCAGAGCAGAGAGAATTGAGCTGAGGGGAGTCAGGAGCTCTAAAGGGCAGGGCTATGAGGAACCCTCATGAAGGCTGACTAGTCTTTGGAAGGAGGTAGTGGCAGGAACTTGGGGGCTATGAGGACCAGCTGAGAAAGACTGAGTCAGCACATATAAAGGAGCCCAATAACAAGAAGGGAAGGGTTCTGGAAAGGCCTGATGACCTTATTAGATCTCATCAGTAGCAACTGAGCCCACCTCTGGCCAGCAGTCCACGTGGTAAGATCTAGTACCCAGGTCAGCCAAAGTTGAGGTGAGAGGAAGCATAGCATCATCTGTGCCTGTGGGGTGTGATGAACAGTCTTCTGTGGACTTTAGTTGTCTTAGAATTCCTTTGGTGCACATTTGTGGGTGTCCTACTCTGTCTTAACCTATAGGAATAAGCAAGAATGCCCTTGCAGTTTGATGGAGAATAAAGAATTTAAATGCATTTAAAAACTTTAAATCTGATGCCCATCCCCCGCCCCCCCCCCCACACACACACACATACACCTGCTTTGGAAAAAGTAGGGTTGCCTAAGAACAGACCTCCTGGTTTCAAATCCCCATCATGCCATTTGCCAGCTTCAGCTTATAAGTTCACATCTGTAGAACCTACCCCTTTGGACTGTTGTGCAAATTTTAGGGAAAGTCCTTAGGATAGGGCCTGGACACAGTCATACTAGTGTTGACTTTCTTAATCTTTCCTTTGGTTTTCTAGCACAGTGCCTTTGGAAAAGTCCTATTCTTGTGTCAACAAAATTAATGTAAAAAAAAAAAGTTAAGATAACAGGGTGATTAGAACCTTAGAAGCTAGGTTGTGGTGGGGTGGGACAGTGATGGGGCCTACTGGCAAAGCTGAGATAGGCTTGTTCTAGGCCAGGCTGAGGAGCTGTCGGGCAGAAAGGGAAGGGTGGGGAGAGAGGCCCGGAGCCCAGCACACCTAGGACTAGGACAGTCCAGCATGTTGACTCTGTCTTCTCTCCCAGAAAGGGTGCTCCTTGCTGAGCTGCTGGCCCACAGAGGTCCAGGGGGCTGCATAGAAAAACCTGCGGGACACCACAGGATAATCAGCACTGTTTCTTTCCCAGGGCAGGCTTTCTTCTCCTACCATTTGACCTAGGCTAGCGCAGCCGCCTTCTGCTGACTTCAGCAGGGCTAGATCTGGGCCCTGCCTCTGCCCCTCTCTATTTCTTTCAGACAGTTCTGAGGTGAGATGAAAGATCACAGAGGCCCCTTCCACAGCCTGGGAGGTTGAGGGTCAGAAGACCCCTGAACTGGGCCTACCTGTTCAACCAGACTCCTATAATGCTTGGGAGAGATCCTTGCAGACAGCGCTGCAAGATGGCTGAGTTATAGGTTCTGAGAACAAAGTCCTGAGTATGAATGGGGTGTGTTGAAGGGATGCCCAAGGAAAGTCAACACAGCCACTTATTAGTTGCTATGAACTTGGATAAGTCAATTAACTTGTTTTGTTTTAGTTTCCTCATCTGAAAAATGGGAACAACTACATTACCTACCTTGTTATGAGGGTCAAATGAAGTAGGGCACTTTATAAAGTATTTCTCACAGAAATTTGCCCAAGGAGGAACTTGCTCCTGTGGCAGCACTGAAGTTCTCTAGGGACACTAGTCCTTGACTGAGGGCTTCTGGGGACCTCACTGTCCCAGGTTTGTTTATACAAATCCCAAAGCACCAAATGGCTGAGCAGCTGCCAGAAGCTACTGCTTCTATATAGGACAGGGTGGAAGGGATGGGATGGGGGGAAGGGGTTCTGTTACCTTACAGGGGAGAAAGGGTTAAGGCAGTGGGGGTGCTGGCATGGGAGTGGGTCACCCCTCCCCTTCCATTGATTATTCCCCTCTCCAGGTGTTTTTGTGGCTTTTTTTCCTCCCTTGGGGTGGGAGTGGGGGCTGCTGGGTCCACTTCGGGCTTAGTTATTGTTTTAATTTTGGTGCTGGCTCCCTGGTGCCCAGAGAGGATAATGAAAGAGGAAAAGAGAGGTCAGGGTGGTGCCCAGGCAGCAGATTTCTGCCCGTCAGACTGGGCTGGGGAGGGTGGGGAGGTATGGGGGCGCGGGAGTTAAGTTAATATCAATAAAGCAACTGGAGTCTCAGAAGTGAAGAGCTGCAGAGCCAAGCACAATGTCTTTGTGCCCTAGAAGCCGAAAGGGGCATTTGCCTGTCCACACGGAATCCTCAGAACGGGCCTGGGCCTGGGGAGAAGAAGGGCAGCCAGCACACAGCCTGAGCAGGTAGAGCTCAGGGGTAGCAAGGAAGTAACAGCAGAACAAGGAACTGGGCAGAGAAGTGAGTCTCAACTCTGTCATTTCTGCTGGATCTCTGCTTTTTCTTTCCCCATTGCCCTACTATGTGTCCAATCCCAGTGGGGTGGGCTTGGGGCTGGAGAAAAATGGGTGGAGAAAAGTGTAGGGACTTCAATCAGAAGCTTTGCTGTTAGGCAGTGCCCATGCCGAATTCCTGGTCAAATTCTACAGGCTGTGTGGCTTTGGGCAAGTTATTGGACCTCTCTGAGCCTCAGTTTCTTCTGTAAAATGGTTTTAATAGTAGGGCTAACCACGTGGGGTCATTGACATTGTATTTAGAGAACTCAGTGTGCAGCCAGGACTCAATACCATGCCAGCTATCCTTATTAAGCCTATTTTCCTCAGCTGTAAAATGGGGATATCAGTTGTAACTTCCCCATAGGGGTCTTATGGGGACCAAATTAGATAAAGCCTGTAAAGTGCTTAGCACAATGCCTGGTACATAAATAAGCCCTCAATACATGTTAGCTGTTGTTATTATATTATTTTTATCTTTATTATTCCCTGCTGTCTTGGAGCTGGTGATTTAGTTGAGGAGACTGAGGCCAAGTCACTCCCTCAGCCATCTGAGCTACTTGGCTTCTTTCATAAGGACTGACTGAAGCCCAGTCCCACTTGGAGAACCCTTCTGGTTTTTTCTTTTATAAACCAGGTGGACAAAGAGAAAGTTCAAGTAGATGAGAAGATTGCTGAACTTGCAAGAGAATGAGATCTCAGGGCCACTTTTGGCCCCAGGAGAAATAAGTTAGCAGCCTGACCTCACTCCACCCTCCCTGGAATTGAAGGGGTGTAATGGCTGAATGAGGGTGCTCACCTATGTCTCTGGGGAGGCTCAGTAGGCATGTCAGAGAAGTGGGTCTCAGAAAACCCCTGCCCTATCCCATCCGTCAGATTCCTCTCCCAAGTCTGAAGGGGTGGGGGGGAGTGGCTGAACAGATCAAAAAAGAGGGTAGTTAATATTTCCCACTTGACCTTTCTTTCACTAGCCCCCTACCCCCACCCCAGCGGGCGGGCAGGCTGAGGGGTTGAATGGAGTAGAGGGCACGATTTTCACATTAATGGCAGCATATGTTGTGTTTATTGACACCGCAGGGTCGGTGCTTGTGGTGGTTGGGGGGTGCCTAGGAGGCCACTGGCAGGAGGGGGCTAGGGGAAGAGGAGGCAGAGGGGTAGGCTGCCTGCGGGTGAGGAGGGGGAGAGAGGGGAGCCTGGGGCCTGGGGGGAGGGAGGCAGGAACAATATTGTTGCCCGAGCACACCAGGTGCTCGCTGTCAGCCCGAACAAAAAGGAAGAGTCAGCAACTCTGGGGGGGGGGGGGGAGGAGGAGGGAGCCACCGCCTGCTCCAGTCTTGCAGCCTCTCCCCGTTAACCCCCACTCTGCCGAGCAGCTGAATAAGGAAGGGGAAGATGGAGTTGTCCCCAGGATCTCTCCTCAGCCCTGGTCTCTTCAGAGATAGGCATGCTTCAGTCATCCCAGAGATGGGCTGGCTCTGGAGGGGGGTGGGTAAGGGCTGGACTTTCCCTTCCTCCTGGCCTGAAGGGAAAGAAGCCCTCCTCTCACTTCCAACCTATTCCATAATGAAGGGGCTTGTGTGGTCCTGGGAAAGACGGCAGATAGAGGGCTGGGGTCGACAGCTTTGGGCTTCTGAAAGTGACTGCAGGTGGGGACTGTGTAAAGAGGGGATTTTGAAGAGGAGGATGGGCCCTCCATTGGGCCCTCCCTCCCCCCAATTTCCCTGTGTCTCCTAGGAGCCACGCCAGGGTTTTCCGGCCTGGGTCAGGGGGAGCAGAAGGACTCTCAGTGCACTGAGAAGAAGGGCTAATTCACTTCTTAGAAAAGCACCCTTAGAATACCCGGGTGTGAGGAGGGAAGATGGCAAAGTGGTCTCGCCACCCTCAGAATACCATTTTGGAGGTCTGGGGGCCAGCGGCTCTGGGAGGGGGTCCTGGCTGGGGAGCAGAGCTGCAGGCGTCTTATGCTGTCACTGTCTCCCCTTCCCCTTCCCACAAAACCCAAGGAAAGCCACGTACTTAGAGCTGCTGGGACTCAGCTTCCAGCATTCTCAATTGCTTGGGGGCGGGGGGAGTGCAAGGAAGGATTATGGGGGAGGGGAGATCACCTGTGAGTGGGGAATGGAAGACTGACCATTCACCCCAAGGAGGAAAGGGATAGGATTGATCCTTTACCCCTGAATGCTGGTCTCCTGACCATCAGGAGCCCTCGATCTGGACATTAACTTTCCTCCTGGCCATTCTATTCTAGAGCTCCAGTCTCATCACCCTGGGTGAAGGTCCTGGATTCCCAGGTACAGGGCAGGGTGCTGGGGCGCCAGAGGAGGTTACCCTTTCCTTACCCCTGCTCTCTGGCCCACCCCGGTCTGGCCACCAGGGGTCACTGAGTTTAGGCGCAGAGGCCACCGTGGACGTCCCCACCCGTGGCTCCACGCCCAGGTAGTGGGGAGGGGTGGGGGCCCGGGGGAAGTGCCGCGGGCCAGAAACCTCCTCCAGCCATAGTCAGTGCGGGCTCCGGGCACCTAGTCCTCCGCCGCACGCCCTCCAGCGCGGGGGTTACGAAGCAGCGCGGACCCATCCGCACCGCGCCCCTCGCCGCTCGCACCCGGCTCCTCCCTGGGCTGCAGGCCCGGCCCGCACCCCCCTCCCAGGCCCTCTCGCCGGGCTCCAGCTGCGCGCGGAGCGGTCCCGGCTCGGCTCCAGCTCCTCAATGGCCCTGCTCCCCCATTACCCTGATGTCGGCTCCTCTCCCCCTCGGCTTTATCGGCTCTCAGCCGGCTCCGCCAGGGTAATGAGGGCCCTCCTAATTACCATTGCAGAAACTCCACTTACATTAACAGCTCCATCCGATGAGCGGCAACATCTGCTGTGCGCAGGCAGGAGCCCCTCCCCCGCCCCTCGCTCCCCTTCCCTCGCAGCGCCCCTCTTTCCCGGTCTTCTCCCCGACCCTTCTCTCCAACCTCTCTGACCGCCCCCCTTATCCTCCCCTTTTAGCCTCTTCTCCGTTCTTGCTCTCCCCACCACCCTGACCCTTTTCAACTTTAGGGTCCCAGGGTGAGAGAGTCACACAGAGACAGGGCCCCAGAGTTAACAGAGATGGAGACACTCAGAGAGGCAGGGCCTGGGCTCCAAGAGACCCATAAACTCAGAATCCCAGAAACACAGCCGGGAACCGGGAACAAATAAAAAGTATAAGCAACAGAGATTGTTAAAGAGATGGAGTGTGGGGAAGGCCAGCCTGACTGTATGGAGCTGAGTCCCCGGCTCTCTTGTTCTCAGATGTGCAAATGTGTGTGCGTGGCATGCACGTGTGCATGGGTGGTGTGTGCATGGCATACAAGTGTGCATGGGTGCTGTGTGCGTGACATGCATGTGTGCATGGGTGCTGTGTGCATGGTATGTACGCACGTGCCATGCATTGTGAATGTTCATTTGCTTAAGCATCACATATGAGTAGATGGTGCATGTCAGTGTATCTTTTTTTGTATGTACACATCTGTGTGTGTTCCTGAGGTCACTTAGCATACATGTGCATCAAGTATATAATTGTATTTGTCTACATGTATCTCTGTGCTTGCATTTTGCAAGGGTATATCTCTGTGTGCATATATTTGTCTATCATATTTGCAATGTTGCCTGTGTAGCTCTCATATATGACTTGCAACATGTCTGATCCATGTTCAATGTCATGTGTGTGGCATGTTCAGATCTGGATGTGGATACACAGGTGCCTCTGGGTGTATTTGCATCTCTGCAGGCATGCCTGTGCATGTGTGTATCATCTGTGTAATTATTTGATGAGAGTGGGAGCATGTGTGTGTTCCTGCTCCATGGGGGGTGACAGGCAGTTGGGAAGACGCTGAGCCCATTTTATCTGAGGTTAACAGGGGTCACATTTCACTCCTGGAAGTCCCCTCCTCACCCCCCCCCAAGCCCATACAATTAAGCCTCAGTGTGGTGGAAAGACAACCAGCAGACATTAGGAAAGGTCAACAATATTATCAGCTTCTAATCCAATTAGTTACTGTTTATTTGGGAATCCAGCTCCAGGTCAGCTTCCAGGGAGGAGTCCTAGGAGAGAGGAGGGCAGGGGATGGGGATAGGCTGAAAGAAACTATCAAAGATAGTGTGACGGTGTGTTGGTGGGGAGGGAATCCCCAAAGCACAGTCCAAAAAGGCACTTCCTACACTTGAGGCTAGGTAGCTCTGGTAAAGGGGCTGAACTTCACAGAAGGGGCTGAGATCTGAAGTTTTATCTCCAGAGGTTGGGGTGTAACACAAAAGAGATTTTTCTCCTCACCTGAGAGACTGCCTGCCTTTGCAGCCCTGGGATCCTGAGCAGGAGGATGGGGAGCCAGACAGGCTGCCTCAGGCTGTGGTCAAATCCCCCAGGATGGGAGTCAGAGGAGGAGATGTTGGTAAATGCACTATTAGCTCTTGAAGCCACTTCATTAATCCTGCTCTCTGTTTTATTTCCTCTTTTCTCTCCCACATCCTTTTCTGAGCCCTACCCAGCAGGACCTCTACTCCCTCCCATCCCAGGACATGCAGGGACACTAGTTTAGTCAGTATAGTTCTCAGGGTCCCCCTCTTGCGGAGAGACAGTGGAAGAGACCCAGAACTTGGCCTCCTGGCCTTGGAGTGGCCCAGTGAGTGGGATTGAGGCCCTGGGCAAGAGGGGAGTGTTGTGGTACACTTTGCCCTGCTCTGAGGTCTCTGACTTCTTAGGAATGGACAATGGCCTGGGGTACCCAGATTGGGGTTGGGGCTAATAGGAAGAGGAGGGTTGACTGCTGCATTCTAAGGCCAGATCCCAGAGCCTCTTCTGGTCAGCAGTCAGGGGCAGTCATGACTGATGCAGCAGTGAACTCGGACCCCAACCAGGGCCAAATCAAGTTGGTAGGGATAGCCATGCTCCCCCAATCAAGCCTGGGGTCACTTTTGCTTGTTTCTCCAGGAAAAGTCCATAGGCCTGAGCCCCCAGTAATTAGATTGCTCATTCTTCCTGCCCCAGTCCCTTGTTCTCAGCCCAGAAATCTCACAGGATTTTTTTCTTCCCACTGTCCTTTCCAGGCACAGTGATGAAAACACATACATTTATACAGCCACATACTCACTCACCTGCCTCTGAGACTCCAGGCCAGGGTTGTCCCAGCGTCTGAAGATAATAGCTGTGGCCCTATCTAAGGACCTCCAATGGGTCTGTGTGCTTTCCAGAAGATTTCCCTAAAAAGTGTTTCCCCATTTCTACCTTGCCCAGAGATGATGATGACAGTACTCTAACAGTGATGATGATGATACATATCTCATCACTAGATGACCCATGTCTCATCCTTAGTTGGCTATTGGAGTCACCCAGACTAACTCTTTGAAATGTACATGCCCAAGCCATCCTGTATCTCCAGGGTTGGGTCCCTAAAATCTATATATTGTATTAGGTGGTATACATGGTGAGTATAGCTAAAATAGTCCATCAATTAAAAAAAAAAATCAGTTTGGGCCTCCCTCGTGGTGCAAAGGGTTAAGTCTTAGCACTATGAAGCTATCTGCAGCCACTGCAGCACAAGTTCAATCTCTGGACATAGAGCTAACCCACCTGGCACAGCAGACCCCTCCTGTCTCGCCAGCTGCTCCCCTCAGCAGTGTATTTCATTCAATCCACCTGTTCTGCTCCCGACTCTGTCTCTGGTGAATCCTCTCACGGCTCCTCCCGCCCCCATCTCTAACCTGCATCCCAGCTCTTGAATGCATTAATAATAAAATAAATCTTAAAAAAAATTAAAAATCACAGTTTACAAATGACAAAGCATTGCCTCTACTTTTCTCATTAGCTAGAGAGGTATTATCTCCATTTTATAGATGAGGCCAAATTGATTAAGGGTAGTATTTTTCCCCTCCCTTCCTTCCCCATTCCCTTTTCTCTTCTTCCTCTCTTCCCCTTCTTTTTTGTTTTTTAACCAGGGAACTAGATCATCTGATTCCATGGGTGACCTATGAGCTTCCAACAGCATCTAATTGTCAGCGGGACTTGAACATCCTGATGGTCTGTCCCAAAACAAGATCTCCCTCCTTTGTGATATCTGCTTCCAAGCACAACTTCTTCACGGACATCAGTTCATTTAATTTAACAATTCTTTGTTATGTTCTCACTAAGGCATACAGAACATCTCCAGAGAAATGAGACAGGGGTCTTGCTCTCTCTGATGCTGCAGGGGAAAGGCAATGTGATATATTTGGGCAAACAAGTCTTTGGTTCTGTTCTGCATTTGTATTCTGGTTCTGATACTGAACATCCATGTCACCTTACTCAATCTATGATTTATTATATGAGGCTCAGAGGCTCACTTATAAAATAGAGATAACCTCAATGTCATAACTGATCAACTGATGGTAAATATTATTATTTTGAAATGTAAAGATATAAACTATAACCCCTGCTAAAATGACTATAATTAAAAAGACTGATAATACTGGAGGCACTAGAACTCACATACATTGCTGGGAGTGTAGGTTGATAGAATCACTGTAGATTGACATTTAGCAGTATCTACTAAAACTATCAAAATCCTACAACTTAGCAAATCTCCTGTGTACATGCCCATGAGAAATGAGCACTTATGTTCAGCCAAGTACTAGAATGTTCATAGCAGCAGATTTTGTAATAGTCCTAAACAGGGACAACAAATGTCCATTCACAATAGAATGGTAAATACAGTTTGGTATATTCACACAATGGAATACTACCAAGCAAGGAAAAACAATGGACTACTGAAATAAGCAAGGATGTAGAGAAAGCCCACAGATACAATGTTGCATGAAATAACTTTAACACAAAAGAGTATATATATTGTATGATTCATTTATATAGGGCTTAATAATAAGTATTATTAATCTAGGATGATAGCTGTTAGAATAAGAGGTACTAGGGAAAGAGAAACAAAGAATCCTTCTGGGGTACTAGTACAGTGTTCTAACTTAATCTGGTTAGAGGTTACACATATGTATGTAAAAATTCATTTGAGAGTACTGCACTTTGCTGTATATAAGTTATGCTTCAATTTAAAAATAATTACACTACCAAGCAGCTGAAGATGATGTCATGGGAGTGGTAAAAATGACTATGGAACTCAAAAGAAGACATATACCTCATGTGGTGATTGGGTCATTGTGCTCATGGAAGGTGATCAGGAAAGGTTTTGTAAAAGGCAGCATTTGTTATAGCACTTGAAGAAAAATGGGGGGCATTGATAGGTAGAGATGGAATAAATTGCTGGAAAGAAAGTGTTTTCCAGTTGGGGTGTTATTGTGTGAAGGGTGGGCAGGAAGAAGTCTGCAGAGTTGAGATTAGATTGGTGAGTCCTTTCCTGAATGCCATGTGAGAAGTTTGCACTTAACTGGGCACCAGTTTTTAAGCAGACAGGGACATAATGGAAGGTATTTTAGATGATTCATCTGGTGGCAGGTGGACTGGCTGGATGGAGAGGAGAGGCAAGGTGTCCCTGAGAGACAGCCGATGGTCTTTCTGCAGTTCCCGGGGCTGTCAGTAGCAGGGCCATGTCCTAGGAATAGCCATGCGCAGTGAGGGGAGTCAGAAGAAGTGGACATAAGGAGATAGCTCAGCTAAGGGGCCAGTCTTCAGGGAGACAGCTTTCTCCCCAGACTCCAACTAGGGGAACTGTCTTTGCCCTGGGGAAGGTGGGTCTGGAGAGTACTGCTCTGTACCTGCCTCCTGCCTTCCAGCAGAGCCCCGCACTGTGCCAAGGATGCGGGAGATTGGTAATACATAATTGTAAAGTGAAGACTAGAGGCCTGGCTTAACAAAGACAGTGGTGGCTACAAGAAGACAGCAAGAAGTCCTCAGAAAACAGAATGGCAAAAAGACTGGAAGGAAATTGTTCTTTGCCTGAATCTACAGCCTTCTCCTACCTCTTTTTTTTTTTTTATAGAGGCATGCTTTATTTATTTGTTTGCTGGTTTGTTTGTTTGTTTTGTTTATACATGCACTGGGTACAGTCAGAAGCGCGGGAGGGTGAGAGAATTCACCAGAGCCAGAGCGGGGAGCAGAGCAGGCAGAAGGACCGAAGGACACTGCTGAGGTCTCTGCGCTTCTTCCTGGGTAAGTGGGGACAATGATGGTGCCTATTTCCCAGAGTTACTGTGAAGATGAAATGAAATAAAGCATCCAAAGCAACTGGGATAATTCCTGATCTACAGTAACTGTCAAAAAATGTTAGTGATTATATTAATGGGTCTGATAATGAGATTAAAAGTTGTCTTTCTGAGCCTCCCCTGGTGTGTGCATGGGAAGGTGCGGCAGACCTCTCCTGTCTCACCTGCTGCTCCCCTCAGTAGTGTATTTCAGTCAGTCTGCCTGTTCTTTTCCCTGTTCTGTCTTTGGCGAATTCTCTCACTCCTGCACATCTAGCCAATACCCCAGTTCTTGTAGAAATAAACAAATCTTTAAAAAAAAAAAAAGTTGTCTTTCTCCTGCTTCTTTATACTACTTTGTCATGAGTGTGGATTACTCAGCTAAGCAGAGGAAAATTAAGAGAGGGAGAAGAGGGGCAGAAGAGGGAAAATTAAGAGGGGAAGAAACTAGTGATAGAAACATGCTGGAAGGGACAGTCAGGAAAATATACATTCAGATGTCCCCAAGCCCAGAGCAGGGAGAAAGGGCTCTCCCACAGACTTGGCTCAGTTCAGAAGTCTAGTTATACGGGGCAGCTGGATTTGAGCCTTAAAGAATGGGAGAGGTTTAGGGTAACTGGCATGTAGGTGATGTGGCTCTCAGGAAGAATCAACATCTTTAATAAAAAGTCACGATTCACCCAGTGCTTCCAAGGTGCCAGATTTTATATATAACTACTGATCACTGCCACAGCTCTGTAAGATATTATTACCCAATTATTACACCTCCCTGAGAAGTAACCTGCCCGAAATCCTTCCAAAAAGTGAAGATGTGGACCCATTGTTGCGATGACTTTTTTCCCATTGGCCTTCCGGGCCATTCTCCGCATAAAAGCCCTAAAAGAGGAGAGGCTGTACCGCCAGGCCTTCAGACCCGAGCCCCCAGGCAAGGGGGGCTGCCTCCCATCTTCTCTCCATCCAGGTTACTGCAGGGAACTGCCAGTCCCTGGACTTAACCCCAGACTCCCACCTGAAGGTGGGTGCCAGACAATGGTACCTGCCCCCCAGCAATCAACACTGCCCCCATCTCCTACCCTCCCAGATGGCTGTGTCCCACCATCCTACTCTCCCCCAGAACTCCCCTCTATTCTCTCTCCACTGCTGGTGGATACCCCTCCCCTCCTGCCTGTCAACACCATCCATCAGCAGCACTTGAAGCTCTGCTGCAGCCCCTCCAAGTGGCTAAATCCCCTATTTAGTTTAGTTCCACTCCAGCTCCCCCTGCACAGAGGGACCCGATGGAGTGCAGGGAAATTATACATGTAATAAAGAGCGGGTTTGCTCTGATAATTCTGATAATGATACACACCTCACACCTTCCATGCACATATGTTGCCATACACACATGCACATATCAGACCCCGAACCTCCAGCCCACACACCCACCAAAACACATTCCAACTGCTGACATGCAGCTTACATCCCGGAGATGCTCCACAGACCATGTCTCTGCTCACCCCGCTAAAGTACACACCCATTCTCTGGAAATTCTCTGGGTCACCTCCCCTCTCCCCAGTTCCCACAGTGTATAGCACTCCCTGTCATGGCATTAATCAGCTGTGGTCTGTGGGCCTGTGTTCTCTGGAGCCTATTAGATTGTGAGCAGGAGCAGTATCTGTGCCTCATTATTAGCCAAGCACAGTGCCTGGGGAACATGGTGGCACTCCCATACTTTGTTGAGTGAATGATTGAATGAATGAATGAATGAATGAATGTACACATCACTTCATTCACCCTTCCCAACCCACACATCACCCCTCTGAACTGCATCTGATGACATACACACCGCACACTAAGAGCCACTTGTGTCTGTTAGTGGGTGCTCCTGACACACCCCTAACTGTGTGTGTGTGTGTGTGGTGAACAGCTGCCTGAGATTCTCCTCTGTGTGTGTGTGTATGTGTGAGCATGGGTGAGAGAGTGTGTGATATGGGAGTGTGAGTCTGTCTCGGTGAATGTGTGTGAGAATGTGCATGAGTGAGTGTGCATGGGTATCTGGGTGGGTTGTGTGTGTGCTGTGTGCCTGTGTGCACAGCTGTGGGTTTTCTCAATTTACCTTATTTCCTATCTTCTTAAAATATTGACAAGAATTGGGTCCTTATTCAGGTTATCTCTTCTTCCTTTGTCCCTCAAAGTTTGCTTCCTTTTAGAGATAAGTGTTCTCCTTGGTTTTCCCATATTTCTGTAGCCTAGGGAGGTTAGGAAGAAAAGGAGGCTGACATGGAGGTGTGGTGAGGGGTTTCCACTTTCAGGTCAGCCCTGGTCCCCTCTTCCAGGTTGTTGTTCTCCCTGCTTCCAGCTACCCTCTGCTGCCACTTTCCACTCCTATTCACACACAGGAGAAGGCAAAAACAAGCCACAAGTGTCTACCCCCACCTCCCAGGACTAAGAGCCTCTGGGCTTGCTGATCTGGCCACTGTGGCTATGCTCTTCCTGTTCCCTTCTTGTTTCTAGCCTGGTGTCTTGGCTAAATTCATCATCTGGCTTCCCCCACCCACTGCCCTTGGTTCACTTTCTTCCTGCCACAGGAGGGGTTCCCCACCAAACCCTGCCCATGGACATTTTTTGCCTAGGGGACTTCAGAGATCAGCTGAGTCTTGGAGATTTAGCCATTTCCCAAGGTGGAGCCCTCTCCTGGGCAAACTTTGTCACTGCCTCAGCTTTATGCCTGTGGAGACTACAGCCCAGCCTTCTCCAGTTCCTTTCTCCCCATGTGTGACTGTAGGACCCGGTTCTTGGGTCCTCTCTTTGTCTCCCTCACCCCATCATGCATATTCCCGTAGGCGGCCCCTCCTAGACTCATCCTCTGTCTGATGCTTGCAGTCACTCCTCCCCCTAGGGCTCCCCTCTCCCTCCCTCAGGACCACCCCAAATCCCTCCTAAACCTCCTACAGTTCTTAGTTAATTTTCCCAATTCCTGGAGGCCTGGAGGGTTCTGGGGTTGCCTCAGAGAGCCCTACTCCTATTCAGCCTGTCTTCCTCATATGTACCAGAATGTGTGATTTTTTTCTTTTTTTTTTTTTTTTTGTGGGACCCTGGCTGGTGGAGGGGGAATGAACCAGCACTGCAGAGGCTGCAGGCAGCCTCGCAGCCCAGCGCTCAACCACTGTGTCACCAGGGGAGGCCCCTCTTTTTGATTTTTTTTCCAGAACACAGATCTGATCGTATCCTAGCCATTGGCTAAATATATCAGGAATAAATGAAATTAACCAGTAGTCTCAGGTTGGACAAAGAGAGAACTTTCACCAAGAACTTGATGGTATCTGCTCAAAATCTGAGTTCTTTCATCAAGTCACTCACATGCTCAAGATCTTTCTATGGCTCCACAGTGCCTTAAAAATTAAGTCTAAAGTCCTCTCCCAGGATTCTTCAAGCCTTGATATTATAGCTTCCTCTACCCAATCCAAATTAATTTTATTTATTTTCTGTCACCACATTTTTGCTTCCACCAAACAAACTCAGTAGCCCATAAATATACCTTGATTAGTCTTACCTTCATGACTTCATCCACATCATTATCTCTACCTGAAATAATGATCCTTCTCTTTATCTTCAACTTAAATCCTACTCGTTCTTTAAGGCCAAGACCATGTCCCTATTCTTACACTATTTTTCCTGACCATTCTAGCACTACATAAATTCCCATGGCCTGACCTCTCTGTACATGCAGAATATCAGAGACTATTAATCTCAGAAGGGCCAGAGTTCACTGGTTCAACCAGAGTCTGCTCAACCTCCAAAAGGCTGCTTTCCATGCCTCGGCACTCAAGCAGCAGCTTCTCGATTCATGCCCTGTCCATGCGCCCCCTGTAATGTTATTTACATGATCTTTTTCTTTAAGTCCACTTCCTATTTTTTACTTGACTATGTTTATTATTTAAAAATAACTTTATAGCTCTACAGTAGCTGGAAAAGCAACCACCACTTGCCAAAAATAGAAAGTAATTATAAAAATAATTAAAATAAAAACAAACACTGATATTCCATTCTAGCTGGATCCCACTGCCTGTGGAGAGCTCTTGAGCTTGAGACCTCCTCTCTCTTTGTTAAAAAGGGAAAGAAAAGAAACAGGAGACATGTGTTAGAGATATACTAGCACCAAACTGAGACTTTCTTTTTCATAAAACTGGAAGAAATCCCAATTGCCTGTCAATGAATAGCAGTACCATTTTTTAAATTGAAATAAAATACACATAGCACAAAATGGTAGCATTTCTAGCCATTTTTGGTGTACAGTTCAGTGACATTAATTGTATTCATATTATTGTGCAACTGTCACCACCATCCCTCCCCAGAATGCTTTTCATCATCTCAAACTGAAATTCTGTACTCATTAAACACCAGCTCCCCAACTCCACCTCCCACTCGACCACCATTCTGCTTTCTGTGCCTATGAAATTGAGTGGAATCACACATTATTGTTTTTTGCGACTAGCTTGTTTCACTTAATTTTACGTTCTACAAGCGTCATTCATGTTATAGCATGAATCAGAATTTTCTTATTTTTAAAGGTTGAATAAAATTCCACTGTATATGTGTGTACCACATTGTGTATCCATTCATCTGTCGATGGACACATGTTGCTTCTGCCTTTGGTTCTTGTGAATAAAGCTGCTATGAACTGGGATGTAAACAAAGTGATATCTTTATCAAAGCCTATGGTATCCTCACACATGGGCCACTATCAAAGCAAAGAAACTTAAGTGACATGCAATAGTATGGATGACTCAGCAGTGTAATATATGAAACTGTAAGTTCAAAAAAATCATGTATAGCCTAGTGCAATTTTTATTTTAATTTAATTTTTTTTAAAGATTTTTATTTTATTTATGCAAGAGCCGGGGTACAGGCCAGATGCCGGGGAGAGTGAGAGGATTCGCTAGATACACAGTGGGGTACAGAACAGGCAGATTGACTGAAACACACTGCTGAGGGGAACAGCAGGCGAGACAGGAGAGGTCCTTCCAGCCATGTGGGTTGTTCCTCAGCCGGCGGGGATCGAACCTGCACTGCAGAGGCTTACCAAGGCTTTAGACAGCTTCACAGTGTGGCGCTCAACCGCCTGCGCCACAAGTTAAGATCAAGGCCTCCCTCGTGGCCCAGACGTTTGAGCGCTGCACTGTGAAGCTGTCCCAGCCATCGAGAATCCCACATGGCGCACATGGCGCAGCAGACCTCTCCTGTCTCACCCGCTGCTCCCCTCGGCAGTGTATTTCAGTAGATCTGCCTGTTCTACTCCCCACTCTCTCTCTGGTGAATCCTCTCACCCTCCTGCACATCTGGCCTGTACCCTGGTTCTTGTATAGATAAATAAATCTTTCTTAAAAAAAGTAAAAAATAAAAAGTTAAGATCGAAAATACACTTTCTAGGAATACATCAAGTTGTCATTATATTAAGCTATATTAATTTTATTAAAGGGAAGACATGGGAATACTGAACATAGGATTTGGGTTGTCAGATGCCTCAGACTGGAGGCAGGAAATGGGATAAGGAACCATGTGCTTAACTGTCAGTTATTGTCAAGTTCTGAGATTTCGTTTTGGGTGATAAATTCATAGGTGCTTAAAAAACCTTTTGAAAACTACTAATTAAATATCTAATAAAGTAACAAGGCCCAAGATGAGGCCATGGCATGAACCAGAGGATATGATTAATCCAATTCTGTGAATCCAGGGTCTCATGGAGAAAGGAGGGAAAAAAAAAGAAATGGGCAAAGAAACCCTTTTCACTATGGGATTCAAAGTGATTTAATGTTTTGTCAGTGCACCATCAAAAATCATCTGGCATTGTGCCAGAGTTCCAGTTACCTTCCTTGGGTGAAAGGCTCTAAATTATCTCTATCACAAGGCTGCCAGCTTCCTCTGCCATCTTCCTTACCTGCAGCATGAGGCAACCTGGGACTTCTGGAGGGACTTACCTGGATAGATCCTTTAGTCAGGAAGTTTTTCCTCATGTGCAGGCAACCATCTTGTTCCAACCACTGTCCTGCTCTCTCCTTGTCACAGCCTAGGCTTGGGCACACAGAAACCCAGAATTTTCATGTTATTGCTTCATAGCTGAGTCTCCACTCCCAGAGCAGGAACCAAGTCAGTGGTTCCAACAGTCAGACAAAAGAACCCCAAACTTTCTGGGACAGTCTTTTTGCTCAATATAACCCTACCCTTCTTGTAGGAAATTAACTTTCTTAATACTTGAGCAATTTTCTGATAAACCTTTAATGGGGTTCACATTTCTTCTGAGAAACCAGTTTCCCATCTAACCAATTGTCAGTAAGATTTTGATTCATTTTATCCAGACATTATTTTTGCACAGTCTGTTCATTTTAACAATGATTCTAACTACTCTTCTTCCTCGAAGTGTGGATACTAAGAGGTGATTGCAGAATTGGATTCTTACAAGTCTCTTCATCTGCAGCAAGACTGAAATAAAACTTCGACACACACTAATAAATAAATGTTCTAAAAAACCTTTTTATGTTTTTTTTTTTAAACACAGCTGAATATGTGAAGGTGGGCTAGAATTTTTCAACTGTATTTTTTACTGATTCCTAGGCTGGGATTAACTGAGACTTCTTGGTGTAAAACCTCTTGGCCAGACCCTTGGTGTAAAACCTTGGCCCCCCTCAACTCTGACCAGCTATTCTCTTCCCCTGACAGAGCCCATGGCTTTGGGAATCCTGGGATGGGAGGGAGCAGAAAGCAGGGAAAGGGGTGAAATAGGCCTCAATATATCTCCATAAACCCAGCCCTCACTGAACCTCAGAACGCTGGAGGAAACTGCCTTCACCCACTCTTCCTGTATGGGAAAGCCAGAACCAGTCATGGGGGGTCAGCTGACTCTGAACCCCTGGCCCCTTTTGAGGGGCTGGGGTTGAGAAGCTGTGAACACCTGTACTTCAGATTCCTGCTTAACAGACTTGGCCCCCCAAACAGGGCCCTGTGCGGCTTGGAGATGAGGAGTCTCCCCCAGCCCCATTGGACACGGGATTGTCTCCAGGCACAGCTGACTCCCAGCTGCCAGGCATCAGGCCCTCCCCCACGAACAGTCAAGGGGTGGAGGTGGGGTTGGGGGTGGGGTGGTTGGTGGTGGGCAGGATCACCAAAGTTGAACTGGGAAGTAGGCAGCGGGTTTGGGGTCTGCAAGAGTTCCAGGCCCACCTTTGGGGTGTCAACTTGATATGAGTCATCTTAATCTTTCTCACAATTCCAGAATTGTATACGCTGATGGTAGAATTTTAGAAACTAAAAAAAAAAAAAAAGAAAAAAGAAGAAGAAGAAGAATTTTGGAAACTACAGAAAAATTTAAGAAAATAAAATCACATACACATTCAGAAATTTAGTCACACATATTCAGAAACCATCTATATTTTGCTAGCTTTTTCTAGTCTTTTGTTTAATCTATGGATTTATTTTTGTTTCATAAATGGAATCATTCTATACCTAGTGCTTTGTATCCTGTTTTCTTTTTTCTTATCTTTTGCTCCTACAAATGTTCTCTGATAAAGTTTTTGAAATGTGACTTGTAGTGGGTACGAATTAGCATACACTCCCCAATGCCCTCTCTCCCCCAACTCCAGTCCCTCCCTCCACCCCCACTTTGCAAGGACTCCTAATATATAAAGATGGAATTGTTCCAGTCAGGGGCTTGGGAGCTCACCAGGAGTAGGAGGAGCATTAAGCCAGGCCACAGGGATTCTTGGACTCATCCTTTGGATCTTCACCCTGCTGCACCTACCTCCACCCTCAAAATCAGTGTTCTGCTCCTCCTTGACACTCATTTTCTTTGGCAAGGGGGTGCCCAGGGTTTCTGAGGCTGCTCAGGCACTCCTGGCCACACTAAGCAGCTTCAACAAGCTCTGATCACCTCACCACAGCCCCCTTGGTTTGGGAAGCCCTAGTCTTGAGCTGTGTTTTCCTGGGAACAGTTTGTGAATGGTTGAATGGAAGGGAATAGTGGGTGGGGATCAGAAAAACAAAAGGGGACCTGGAGCCAATATTTGACATTTTAGGTTTAAAAAAATCTACCTCTTCCTGTCTGGAAAACTCTGGGATCCTCCAAGGGGCCTCTGCAAGGACACCAGGGGGAGGAGGGACTGGGAAGTCCTGGGAAGAAAGGGCGCACTCCCTTGGTTCCTGGAATTGATTCAGGAGAGACAAGGGGCCCCTGCTGCCCATCCACTCCTCTACTCCCAGGCTTTCTTCCCAGCCTCCCAGGGAATCCCAGGATTACCTCGGCATTGTAGATGCTTGGCACACCTGGCAGCTAATGGAAGCATGAAAACTTTCCTACTCCATGAGAAAATCACTAAGCCCAACTGTAGAGGCAGGCCTGGTCCCCAGTTTAACCCCACTGGGTGAAATCACAAGGCTTTGAGAATCATTCCCAGGTCTTCTCCCACCCCCATCCCAGTCCAACGCAGTGACAATAATACCAATAGCTCATTTTGTGCAGTATTGCAAGCTGCGCATGCTCACATTTAGTGTCCCATTTGATCTGCCAACACTGCTATTAGGTAAGTAGGACTAGTTTTATCTTCCTCATTTACAGACCACAAACCGAGACCCGAAGTCAGACCGTGGGTGACGTCAGGACTTGGCCCACCCTGCCCTCCTTCCTCTCTACCCACCCATTCCCCCTCGCACCCTGAGACACCAGGTTCCCTCTGTTTGGTTTCCCAGGCCTGCAGATTTGGGGGAGGGAAGGGAGGTGGGAGCAGCCACTCAGTGGCAATTCCTAAATGCTCCCAGGTCTCCACCCAGAAAAGCTTTTCTCTGCCCTGGCTTTTCCCTTGTCTCAACCCGTCCCCCTCAGTGGATTGCCGTTGGGTGGAGGGGTGCAGGAGGCCTCCTTTGAGACCTCTCCTAATTGATTTCTCTCTGATGAGGTGCCATAATCCTTTCTGGCTGCCCTTGCAGCTTCTCCAGTTTCTTGAAACAGCCACTCCATGCTTTCTCCTGACCTCCCACATATTTCCTGGGCTCAAAATGTCTTTCTTGACTTTTTCCTGGCAGCCATCATCCATGACAGGCTACAGACTCTCCGGTCTCTCAGGACAGCCCTGCCTCCCAGAGCACACAGAGCTTGCCGTTGTACACTGGTGAACAGCAGTCACACACACAGACACACAGACACACACACGCACACACACACCTTTATTCTCCACATCCTGCCCCATCTACTCTGTTCAAGTCAGACGACAGGGGAGCAGCAGCTTCAAGGATGGAGCTAAAGAATGCTGCCTGAGGTGAGGCTTTTCTTGCCAAACCTGTCCGTGGCTTGTTGGGGCTGCGGGAAGGTGCGAGGCCTTTGCGATGTTCTGGTCAGCTGTGGGACAGTGGGACAGCTTGGGGAGACCAGCTCGCCTGGGGAGCCCTAACTCTGTGACAGAGGCAGACATTCTGCTGGAGCATGGGCTGCCTAGTCCTTCGGACCCCTTTCCGGTCACGGTCACCGACACTCTCACCAGGAGGAGCGCCGCAGGGGCCAGCTGGGCCAGGGCACGTGCCTCTGGCCCCAGACCTCGCGAGCCCGAGCCGGGCTGGACCAGAACTCAAGCCCCCCACCATATCATTCTTGTACCCCCTTTTCTCCAGCCAGCTCTGGGGGAAGGAAGGAAGAGATTGGTTGGGTGCAATGCAGTGTTTCTGGGGGCTGAGGGGGGGGGGCAGGGAGTCCATTCAAATTGACAAAAATAGAACATCAGCCTCATATCATTTTTCTCAAAACAAGATTTATTGAAGTTCTGTCGGTGAAAATCGCTGCTGTGTGGAACGCTTAACTTATAGATTAGATTACTCAGTCGTGCCTTACTACATTTTTCATTAGAAAAATATTGGCTGGGAGAGTTTGACCTCATAATCTCTGCATTTTAAACAATAACCAGAGGAAAACCAAATAGAAGGCACAAGTTAACGGGTTTTCCCCCCCAGCATTTCCCCCTGGGAGAGATCCGAGCGAGGCCTGGGTAGGGAACAGGAGCGGAATCTGCTGCGTGAGCAATTCCCCATCTCCCGGCCTGCTCCCCAGAGGCTGCGGGAGGCGGCTGGGGGTGGCAGAAGGAAGCGTGGGCTGAGCTGAGTCCTTGGGGCTTAGACCCTGGCAGATCCCTGCTAGGGTGGCCCTTAGGTCTGCGTGGCCGCAGCCCAGAGTGGCGCTGTAAGTTAGCATTCGGTCACCCCCAGGAAGAGGGACAGGAGCATCAAGAGAGAAAAGGCTTTTTCTCTGCCCCAGGGAGTGCCCAGTCTCATTGGGGAGACAAGAGCAATGGACAAGATGGAGAAGAGTCTACAATCCCAGGGCAATTGTGGTACTCCATCTAGGTTCCTGGAGTGGAGGGGAGAGACCAGGACTTTCCCCTCATCCCCTAAGGGTGAGTATGTGTGTTGGGGAGGGGGCATTTGGGAGAGGGGTGTCTCCTTCCAAGAGGATTTTACGGAGGAGGGAGTGATTCTAGAACTAGCCAGTGGGGACAGGCGTTCTGCCCATTCCCCTGGACCCAGAAGCAAGTCTCCTAAGGGGACATGGGGCTTGATGCCCTCAGGTTGAGAGTGAGTGTGGGGTGCTGGCTGGCTCCAGAGAAGGGCAGGGAGCCCCTGGGTGCAAACAGGTCCCTGGCCACTTTATGATTGCTGATGCGATTCCTTGGAGAGTGGTACCCCCACCCCCTCTGTGTCTTGGTTTCTACTTTCTGAGGCTTTGGTGATTTCCAAGTTCTGACACAGTCATTAGTTACAAAGAGCAATTTTTTTTTTTTTTTGTCATTAAGTCATTTTTTAAATGGCTCCGGGCGACATCACAGAACAAAGAAACAAAATATCCATGAAAAGACTTAATCACAAATTACTAATTATTTCACCCCCTCCTCCCTTCCAAAATCGTGAAATCTGAGCCCCATGAAAAGGGAGAAGGTCTCCCCAGCCATGAGCTCGCCATGGCTCTTAGGCACCTAATCCATCATGGGGGGGCATTTCCTGCTCCCTCTGAGCCCTGGGGGAGGGGCAGCAGGGACTCCCCCATTCCTGACCTTTGAAGTCACTTTCTGCTCATAGATACAACCCCTCTGCAGCCAATGGAGGGGGACTTGGAAATGAGCAGGGGACCCCATCCAGAGCCCCACACCTTGGGCCCCTCCTTCTAGACCAGCAGTCTCCCCAGCTGGCATTCCACTCTGGGGCCTTTGAAGCCTCCTGGCCACAGCAGAGGAGCCGCCCCCCTGCTGTGGGTCTCCTAGAGTCCAGCTGGAAAACAAACCTGAGGAGGAAGTAATCCTGGAGGGGAAGCCCCAGACGTGAGGAAATAAAATGTGTTTGACACTAAGATGTATGGGGGCAGGGAGGGGGGTGTTCAGGGAATGGGCCCCTCCATCTGACCAGGCCTTCTTCTAGAGCTGATTGTGGTCTCCTTATCCAACCCTTGATGAGTGAGAAAAGGGGCTGCATGGAGGAGGCCGCAGCCAGGGAAGCCCTGTCTCAATTCAGGACAAAGGTGGGTCTGCTGGAGGTGGGGTCAGAGGCAGGGAAGACCTCCTAGGAAACACCACACCTGCCCCTTCTCTCCCCAACATGCCCAGCCCCCATGAGCAGCCTCCTAAACTTGTATGACCAACTCGGTAGTCATGGCGGGCAGAGCCTGAGAAGGTAGGATTGCTGGTGTAGAGATGGGCCCTCTGAGTAGGTAGGACATGTCTGGGGCGGCGCATAGCTGTGGGGTCCCCACAGCTCAAAACCCAAGTAAAATCTCCCAGACTCTCCTCATGGCTCAGCTTCTAACCTGACTCCAAAGTGGACCCAACCCCAGTATACATCCAGTCAAGAGATGCTGACCAAACTCTTACGATGTGCCAGGCAACAGGAATACACCAGTGACCATGACAATCTAGATCCTACCTTTATGCTGACCTACGTTTATTTTTCTTGAATATCTTCATTGAGATGACCTGGATCAAAGACAAATTCAAAGTCATTGAATTTGTGGGCCCCCAGCCTTTGCTCACTCCTTAATCATTTGCACTGTTGTCCTTAGTTGTTTTCTGACTCTCCATTCAGACCATTCCCTTACACACAGATCTTTTATGTCTCCTGGGTCGGCCTCCCTACCTGTCCTGGGCACCTGAGAGAGGGGCCAGTGGTCATAGGTGGAAGGAAAGAAGGCAGGCAAATAGGCTTTTAATAAGCAGAACATACTTAACAAATCTTTGTACCTCGTTCCCATGTCATATGATCAATGAAGCTTGAGTATAAATGTCCAAAATATTGGAATCATAGACACTGTTCCAAGCAAGAGCTTAGAATTCAAATAATCATTTTTAACCACACTGTGTGCATTCACTCTCCTTTTCTTTCTTGCCACACAGTCCTTTTTCTTCCCCCTCTTAAAACCTTTCTTTTTTTTTTTTTAAATTTATTTATTTATGCATACAAGAACTGAAGTACAGAGGCATGGCAGGGAGCGGTGAGAAGATTCAATAGAGTCAGAGTAGGGAGCAGAACAGGTGGATCCACTGAAATACACTGCTGAGGGGAGCAGCGGGCGAGCCAGGAGAGGTCTGCTGCACCATGTGGGTCACCTCCCTGGCCAGGGATCGAACTCGTGCTGCAGTGGCTGCCCATAGCTTTATAGGTTGCTTCTTAACCCCTTGCGCCACCAGGGAGGCCCCTCTTAAAATCTTCCTGACAAAGAAACATCTGAAATATTCTGGGACATGGGCTAACTTTATTAAAGGTACTTCGTTAAAAGGAGTAGACTTTTCTATTCTACACGCCACTGCCCAAAGCCCTAGTTCAATGCTAGCCACTCCTTAGACCTACAGGAGGTATGAGCTTGGGGGATAATCCCACTCTGGTGTAGCAGGACTGCTGATTGTCACCCAGTATCCGTTCTCTACTTTTCCTTTTAATGATAACCCCCCACCCCCACCCCACCAAGTGTTAGCTAGAACTTGGTTACCATGCTTAGGACTACATTCCCCAGACTGTCTTACAGCTAGGTGTGTCCACATAGCTCAATTCTGGCCAATGAGAGATAAGCAGAAGTAAGTCTGTATTTTCTGAGCTTAGTTCTTTAAAGAGTGGGAGCTGACATTCCACATCTTCTCCCCTTCTCACTGCATAAGAAATGGGCATGGGAATTAGAGCTGCTATCTTTGACTTCAGGACGGAAGCTTTAAGGTTGTAAGGATGGTGAAGTCATATCAAGGAAAGACACTGGCACCTTGACACTGTGGGGTGGTCCTGCCATCCTGGCAATGGAGAGGTTCTTCTTAGACTTTATGAGAGAGAGAAACAAACTTATTCTGTGCTTAACCCATTGTTATTTTGCAATTTGCTTCAATTTCTTTCCTTTTGCTTCCCTGAACAAAGGATAAACAAATGATACAAGCCAACACTGTATATACAATTCTAACCACATGTTAATTAAATTTTTCTAGTAGACCCATTTTAAAGAAAAGGGCCTCCCTGGTGGCGCAAGGGTTTAAGCACCGCACTATGAAGCAATCCGCAGCCTCTGCAGCATGAGTTCAATCCCTAGCCAGCCAGAGAGCAACCCACATGGCACAGCAGACCTCTCCTGACTCGCCCACCACTCCCCTCAGCAGTGTATTTCACTCAGTCTGCCTGTTCTGTTCCCCACTCTGTCTCTGGTGAATCCTCTCACCCCCTGCAACTCTGGGCTGTACCCCAGCTCTTGTATGCATAAATAAATAAATCTTAAAAAAAAAAAGAAATAGGTGAAAATATTTTAAAATATTTTATTTAATCCAATATTTTCAAAATATTTCAAATGTGATTAATATAATTATTAGTTTCCATTCTAAGTCTTCAAAATCCAATGTCTATTTCACACCCATCTCAATTGGACTAGTTGTATTTCAAATGTTTATAGTCACATTTGACTGAGAGTAACAGGATTGGCCAGCACAGGTCAAGGAATTGCCTTGAACCATTGAGGGCTAGAGGACCATCCCTGAGTTAAGTGAAGCAGCTGCAATAACCACTGCTCCTGCCCTGCAAGGAGGAAAGCTACCCCACTTCTAGTCAGGTGTCTTGCACACCATCGTGCTCGGCTCCAGCCCGTGAGGGTCCCTGAACTAGTACCGGGAGAAAGTCTGTCTTAGAAAACAAGACCTCAGTATGAATCCATTTGACAGACGCCCATCAAACCATAGTAACACATGACATCTGCCTGTGCCGGGCAGCAGGAATATATCAGTGACCATGACAACATAGGTCCCACCTTTGTGGAGATCTACTTTACTTGTCTTGAGTATCATTTTGTTGAGAAACGTGGATCAAAGCTACTCAGGAAGGGCCTCCCTGGTGGCACAGGCAGTTGAGCGCAGTGCTGTGAAGCTGTTTGCAGCCTCTGCAGTGCTGGTTTGATTCCTGCCGGCCTCAGAGCAACCCACATGGCAAGCAGACCTCTCCTGTCTCACCCGCTGCTCCCCTCAACAGTGTATTTCATCAGTCTGCCTGTTCTGTTCCCCACTCTGTCTCTGGTGAATCCTCTTATCCTCCTGCACATCTAGCCTGTACCCCGGTTCTTGTATAAAGAAAAATAAATCTTCTTAAAAAAAAAAGTCATGTCCAGGAAGATGGAGAAAGAGAAGGTAAAGCTGAAGTATGAACTACCCTTCAAGCTCCATTTTTCCTGCAATCAGACCAGTGTGGACCGGGAAAGATAGCACAGGGCTGCTGACAGGTTTCAGTGGGAGAAGTCCTCTCTCCTGGCTCAGGAAGACCCTCTTTCCCACCCTGAGGGATTAGGGTCCTCTAGAGTTTGCCTAAAGGATCAGTCTTATCGCATATACTTATTGGGATTAAGGAAAGAATAGGAGAGCCCATGAAGCGTCCATATTTACCCATGCATTCCTTGCCACCAGCTCCCTCATTTGGACAATCTCTACCACCACATTAGTCCCCTTCACTCGGTGACCATAACCATAGTAACCATCATCCATCAATAATGCCATCACCCTCAAAATGATTGCTCTCTCATTCTGAGCTTCCATATCCCCTTGTCCTTCACCATGATTATCACGTACCCTCTTAATCACCATGGCAACAGTTACTGACAACATCATGACTACTCATCACCTGATTCCTGCTATTAAAATAATCAGTCACTGTGATCATCAACCTCACTATCACAACCACTTCCACTATCACTGTTACAGGATTAGAACCTCCAACAGCTCTCCTCTTCCTATCTAGAAGTCCTTAATGTGTACCACTAATTCTGCTTGGCCAATATGACCTCTTGCACCCCAGCATCTCTCTCACTCAACCATCCTTGCCTCAGGATCAAGTTCCCGTTGCCCTACTTGACCTTTTGGACCTTCTGGACTCTTGCCTGCCTCACCTGTCCATTGGAATCTGCAATCTCTCTCTGCCTGTTTGAATGTTCTGGCTTTTGGGCCTTTGGTTTATCTCTAACTCATGACCACTTAGCCCTGGGCACTCTGCCATCATTTACAGAGGTCAGTGTGGCCAGACCTTGGCACTGGCATGCTCTCTCAGGGGACTAACATCTTGCCAACATCTTTTCCTGGATTTTTGCTGAGCAAAAACAGACTAGATTTATGAAGTTGGAAGGCTAGTTTGGTGACTCCCAAACTCAGAGAAAACTAGGAAAGGGCATTTCTTAGCAGGATTTACCAACAGAGAAACCTAGTGTATAGAACGTGTCAGAGGAAGTAGAAGAGGCTGGGGGGAGGGGACAACCTCTTTGCTCCCCTGGTTTGTCTAATGATCACATAGTTCATGGTTGTCTCTAGAACGGGATCACTCCTTGTTTATGGAAAACTTGCTGTGGGGGCCTCCCCAGAGGCACAAAGGGTTAAGACACAAATTATGAAGCTATCTACAGCCACTGCAGTACAACTTCGATCCCCGGCCGGCCAGGGAGCAACCCACATGGTGCAGCAGACCTCTCCTGCCTCCCCCGCTGCTCCCCTCAGCAGTGTATTTCGTCAATCTGCCTGTTCTGTTCCCCTCTCTGTCTCTGGTGAATCCTCTCACCCCAACCCCACACCTCTGGCCTGTACCCCAGTTCTTGTATGCATAAATAAATAAATCTTTATATAAAAAAAAAAAAGACTGTGGAGAAAGACCTTGGACAGCCCAAGTCTCTCGTGGACAGAGATCTTGAGGATCTAAAGCATTTGGGAGAGGGGCTTCTTTGTGTGTTGCTGACGGTGGAGGCCATGTCAGAGGCAGCAGGAATCCTCATCTCTCCCTAACCCTGAACTCCAGCAATGGTCACTCAGTCACCCTCTTACCCTCCCAGGAATCCACAGGGATCCAGGTTTTCTGCCAAAAGTCCATCTCCCCACTCATGCTTGGTTCAGGTTTCTGCACGGGGAGGGAAAAAAATGCGCATCTGGATTGAGTTCAGATCCCAAAGTGCATCTCCTGGCCTGATCACGTAACCCAGTGGATCTCCAGCCCCTCGATCTGAGTAACATTACTAGGGCGATGTAGGAAGGGGGCATCCTTACTTTGTATGTTTTGATGCCAGACCCCTCCCACTGCCAGGCATGGGCTCTGCCCAAGACAAAAGGGGTTGGTTTACTGCCTGTCTGCTGAGAAGGTGGGGTTATGGACTCCCCAATATGTGAGCCAGTTTGCTTAAATTTTGGGAGTGGCCCAAATGCTCATCAATAGTGACCCCCACCAAATGCTGGGCAAAGTATATTCTGGATTGTGAAGTGATTCAGGGAGATGGCCAGGTGGAAGGGGAAAAAGCAGTTGCATCTGGCCTTCACAGGAAGGTGCTTTGGTCATAGACATATCAGTTACTAAACACAAACACCTTCCCATTGCCATCGCCAGAGAAAGGGGGGAAAGTCTTCCTTTCTCTCCATTCATTTGTTTCACTTTTTTTTTTTTTAGGATTTATTTATTTATTTATACAAGCACTGGGTATAGTCAGAAGCGCGGGAGGGTAAGAGAATTCACCAGAGCCAGAGCAGGGCATAGAACAGGCAGACTGACGAAGTACACGGCTGAGGGGAGCAGCGGGCGGCAGGAGAGGTCTGCGGGCCATGTGGGGCCCTCGCTGGGGGCCGGCGATCGAACCAGCACTTCAGAGGCTGCGGGCAGCTTCGCAGCCCAGCACTCAACCGCTGCGCCACCAGGGAGGCCCTGTTCACTTTTTTTAATGAACAACTATTATGGGCTTTGCACTGAGCTGAAACTTGGAGATACAAAGATGCATAAGGCTTGGTTCTTATCCTCAAGGAGCCCACAATCATCCCTTAGAAGTAAGAAAAGATGTCCCTGGCCTTTCAGCTTGTCAAGGGTCAACCACATGGCTGAGCCAGTTCCCCCGAGAGGGCAGTGGGCGAGACTCCGGCAGGTAATGGATGAGAGCAGTTACGCACTGACAGGGACATTGCCTGCAATTGGTTCCAGTCATCTATGGAGCCAAGCAACTTTGAAAACTGGGGGATGAAGGTGACAGAGGAGAGTAGACCCTGCCTCTCCATCTTGAATCTGTCCTGATCTCCCTACAGAGAGAAGCAGGGCAGGTATGAGAACTCTCATGGCCAACAGCAGAGAAAATCTTTTGCTTCTCCTCCTGACTAGTTTCTGCACAGGCAGGAAACCACTGCCAGGGAAGAAGCAATGAGGACCCTAGCAGAGAGGGCAGAGGCCAGAAACAGGGGATTGCCTGCTCGGAAGGTCAGACTCCAGAGCAAACAGTGGGCTGTCTGCCTTTCCAAACTCCAGAAGGATGCGTGTGGGTATGGGAAAGGAGAGCATAAGATTAGGGCTCCTGTGGGCCAGAGGAGGGGGCTCCAGAATCTGACAGGTGCCCCGGGGCTTTTGGCCTGAACCTTTGCTGGGAACATGTAAGCCCGGTGAGTGCAGACCTGAGTGAGTGCAGACCTGAGTTTGCTACAGAGCTAACCCCTCCTTCAGAGTCAGAATGGGAAGGAGCCTGGCAAAGCGCAAGGCCGTCCTCTTCCATTTAGAGAGGAAGCCGAGGCCCGGACCACACAAGGACAGTCACGAGCTCAGGCTTCTCCTGCTTCTCTGACATACAGCTTCTCTCCCCCAAGGGACAATATGAGCACATTTCCCCAGTGACCAACTTCCTACCTGTGACCGTAGGGCACCGGTGTGCATGGACTTTGGGGACAGGCTCAGATTTTAGGGAAGGGACAGGGCTAGCTGTGCTGGTAACTGCCTGGGAGTCTGTTCTGCCATCCTCTGCTCTCCCCTCCCCTGCCCCTCTTGCAAGGATTTGGCCAGGACTCTGTCCTTTGCCTCCCACTCCATCTCAACCCACTCAGTCTACCACTCAGTCCCACTCAGTCTACTTCTCCGTCCCCTTCATGTCTTCTGAGCTCATTTTCTTTCCGCTCTTCTACCCACTCCCTGGCAAATCCAACCTCCTCCTCGTCTCAGCTCTATACCCCCATGCATTCCTGCCTCAAAATACAGGGTACTCCTTGTCAGGGACTAGGCCATACCTGGAGATGGGGCTGGTGTAAAGTGGGAGGCTATTGCCTTCAGGAAGGCAAAGGAGTCCTATGTCTACCTGAGTAAGTCACAAACCACTGTCAGTCATAAACACAGAATTGGTGGTCTGAACCCCTGGGGGGTATAGTGTGTGAAGGGCTGGTCCTGGATTCAGGGGTCCATTTCTGAGAAAAGCTGCCCAGGCCCACCCAGGCCCAAGTACCTGTGGTCCAATTCACAGAAATCTTCCCAAAGTTTCAGAGAGACCTGGAAAATGAGGCAGGAAGGTGTCCAGGTAGGTGGGGAAGGCTTTTACCCATCGCTGTCCCTCCAGCCAACAAACCTAACACTGATGTTACAACAATGAACAAGACAGACAGACCTAGCCTCTGTGGAGATTACAGTCTGGCAGGGGAGAATATTAAACACTTGCACTGAATTGTTAAAGACATTAAAATTCTAAGAAGTAGCATAGTGGAGAAAATTCCACTGGACCATAAGAAAAGCTAGGAGGGGCCCACCTCAGGCAGATTGCATACCATACCAGAAAAATCCATGAGAGCACAACTAGGGGACCATGTGTTTGTGGAAGAATGGAGACCTTTTCCTAATTCTTATGAAGGCACCTCATAAGCAGGCAGTAGCCTGAGATCTAGCCTCGTCTGGGGATGAGTTTCCTAACTGCTGCCACAGCCACCAACCTCACGGCATCTCAAGGCCAATTTCAGGGTCAACCTCACTGTCACAGGTAAGAGTATTAGACAATATTCTCATACACTTGTACAATCACCCACACATATTTAGCCTCACACACAGGCTCACATCGGCTCCCAAACCTCATTACAGACATGACTTGTCACGCACTTAAGGAGTCCTCATAACCACAGATTGTCACACACAAACTGTCACATGTGCAGACACAGCCTCACTACAGTCACGCAGGCAATCCCTCATATCCTATCACACACACGGTTTCTTTCAGACCATGTCACCCATATACCAATGGCTTCACTACAGTTACACGCAGTCCCTCACACCCTCGCACACACACACACACACACACACTCACACACACACACTCACACTCACACAGTCTCTCAAACATACAGGCGGCCACGCTCCTGTTAGGCTCCTAGAGACAGGCGTGTGCAGCCCCTGATCACAGCTAAATGTCAGCGAGTCCCTCTCCTCCCAGTTAGAGATGAATTGTTGCTCGGGAGATATTTCATCCTTAATGCCTCCTGCTTGAACTGGAGCATGCGTCTCGGGGAGGTTACGTTTTTTCCCAATCCGTCTGCTGCCCCCAGGCTGGCTCGGGGAGCTGCCCTCCTGCCTCTCAGCTTTCAGGGGAAAAGAGGAGTGCTCCCTCTCCCCTTACAGCCTCTCCTCATGGGTTGCCCCCCACAGCTCAACTCCTGGCAAAAGAACAAAGCCCAGGCAGTCGCCCAGCGCCCCCCCCCCAACCCCAGCTCCCAGCACTGGAGGAGTCCCCAGAGCCCAGAGGCCATCCCCTGGCCACACCCCACCCCCACTCCAGCTGCTAACTGCATTCAGAGTCCGCATGGACCCTGTGGCCTGGAGAAGAGTTGAATGTGCAGAGAGAGGGGCATGGCATTGGGGAAACAGCCCCTCTTAAGGGCCTTCTGTGCCCATTCCCCTTCCCATCACGAACTTAAAAAACAAAAGGTCTGAATGGTGCTGCCATGAAGGTAAACTGTCAGGAGGCCAGGAGGGCAAGAGGCATCATAGCCTCTGCAAGGTAGATACCTTTCCCCCCAGCAATGCCATGTTTAGCAGTTTATCATAAGGAAATAAGCAGGGATAGTCCAGACAGTCTCGCTCCAAAGGGCTCATCCCAGCCTGGCTTATAAGAGTGAAAAATTGGAAACAACCTAAACAGCCCACAGTAGGGATTGGCAATGGCACAACCATCAACAGATTCACCACGAAGCCACTAAAACGATGGTGTGGAAGAATGTTAAGCACCATTGAAAGGTGTTCACACACACAATGTTGAATAAAGCAAGCAGGTTGCAAAACAGTATGTGTACTAAATGTGATGTGGGAGCCTGGATGGGATCCTGAAGTAAGAAAAGGACGTTGGTAGGAAAACTAGTGAAAGCCAAACAAAGTCTGGAGTTTATTTCACAGCAATGTACCAAGGTTGGTTTCCTCGTTCTGACCTAGGCACCATGGTAACACAAGATGCTAACTAACATTAAGGGAAACTGCAGGGGCTTAGGCAACCTCTCCACACTAACTTTGCATGTTTTTTTAAAAAAATATTTATTTATTTATGCATACAAGATCTGGGGTACAGGCCAGAGGTGCGGGGGTGGGGGGTGAGAGGATTCACCAGAGACAGAGTGGGGAACAGAACAGGCAGACTGACTGAAATACACTGCTGAAGGGAGCAGCGGGCAAGTCAGGAGAGGTCTGCTGCGCCATGTGGGTTGCTCCCTGGCTAGCTGGGGGATTGAACTCATGCTGCAGAGGCTGCGGATTGCTTCATAATGTGGTGCTTAACCCCTTGTGCCACCAGGGAGGCCCTAACTTTGCAAGTTTTCTGTGAACCTAAAATTGTTCCGAAATTTAGATGTTGTATATATAAAATCACCCCATGTTTGTTTGTTTTTTTAAAGTATGTACACATCAAGGTCTGGAAGAATATTCACCAATAAGATAACTTTAGTAATATCTGAGGGGTGGGATTATGGGCAATTTAATGTCAATTTAATTTAATTTTGATCATTTGGATGTTTTTTCAGCTTTATTGAGATATAATTGATATATCACATTGTGAAATTTAAAGTGTACAACGTGTTGATTTGATACACTTATATATTGCAATATGATTACCACCGGAGTGTTAGCTAACACTTCCATCACATCACATAATTACCATTTCCTTTTTGTGGTGAGAACATTTAAATTCTACTCTCTTAGCAATTTTCAAGTATACAATACAGTACTGTTAACTATAATCACAGTGCTGTGCATTAGATCCCTAGATCTTTTTTTTTTTTTAATAAAGGAACATGTACACTTGTGAAATTAAAAAAAAAAAATTCAAACCTGAAGCGTCAGGGGGATGCCGAGAGCATGCAGCTCCAGCCACTTTGCCCTCACAGACTAGAGCCCAGCATTTCTGGTGGTTTCTTTCACATCCCCCCAGTCACTACAGGGGCACAATGGCCTCCCTTCTCACCTCCTCAGGATTTGAAACTTGCTTCTTTGACCCTAATTTTGTAGCCTTCACCTCCTCACTCATTCCCTCATGTCTACCGACTCGCTCTGTACCCTCAAACCTTTCACCTTGTCCCAGCCCATCACCCCCATTCTGCCTTACTTCCTCCCTTCTTTTTTTATTTTTGCATAGAAGAACAGGGGTGCAGGCCAGAGGTGCAGGGAGTGAGAGGATTCACCAGAGACAGAGCGGGGAGCAGAACAGGTGGATCTACTGAAATACACTGCTGAGGGGAGCATGGGGGAGACAGGAGAGGTCTGCTGCGCCATGTGGGTCACCTCCCTGGCCAGGGATTGAATTCAGGCCTCAGTGGCTGGTGATAGCTTGATAGCACTGAGACTTAACCTCTAGGCCACCAGGAGGACCCTACTTTCCCCCCTTCCTACCCTGGCTCCATAACAGCCATTTCACAGTGCCCTGCCATCCTACCTAACTGTCTGCAGCCTCCAGCCACACTGCCATTAACTTTTTTTTTTTAATAGAGGCATGTTTTATTTATTTATTTATTTTGTTTGTTTGTTTTGTTCATACATGCACTGGGTATAGCAGAAGCACGGGAGGGTGAGAGAATTCACCAGAGCCAGAGCGGGGAGCAGAGCAGGCAGAAGGACCAAAGTACACTGCTGAGGGGAGCAGCGGGCGGCAGGAGGGGTCTGCGTGCCATGTGGGACCCTCCTCTGGTGGCCGGGGAGCAGCCGGGGTTCGAACCAGCGCTGCAGAGGCCGCGGGCAGCTTCGCAACCCAGCGCTCAACCGCTGCGCCACAGGGGAGGCCCACACTGCCATTAACTTTTCTGGCTCCCACTCCAGGCCACACTGGAATAGGTAAAAACAAAACAAAACAAAACTGGCCCAGGTGTGGCCCTCAACTCATCTTTCGCCAGCGTGTGTCAACGCAACGACAAACACCCCTTCATGTTTCACTGACTCTCTACTCAATTCCACAACACTCAGAAACTTTCTCTGCAGCCTTCAGCTTGGATTTGAAAAAGGAGGTGGAGCCCACTCCTATGTTCACCTCTCTGGCTGCCCCCAAGCCCACCAGTCACCCCAGAATTTCCCTGGATCATCACCCCCTTGTGACTCCCTTCTACCTCTGAGGAAGAAGAGAGCTCCTTCTCCTCCCCACCCTCGCCTGCATTTGCCCAGAACTTTCCCCAGGGAGCATCTTCTCCTCCATCTTATTTATCTGGGCTGTCCTTCCCTTCTCCTGACAAGAGTTTTTGAAAGAGCCACCATTGCAACCACCTCTAGCCTTTGCCATTCACTCTTCACGTAACATCCGCGCCATTGCAGTGCACTTGTGGCCTGTGAGCTTGGAATTACCAAACCTCCTGGCCATTTCCTCTGTCCTCCTCACAATTCCCATAATGACAATTTCTTTCCTAAAAGAACTTTCCTTGTCTCCAGGCCACTGGCCTCCTTGTTTCCTCTTACTGTCTCCTCGGACTCCTTTCTCACCTCCACAGTCAAAAGAGGGATCTCCTGGGGTTCCCTGCCAGTCTTGTCCTGCTCCGCCCCTCCCCAACTTCTGGCTCTCACCAGTCTCTGGTGTCCGGTTAGCCATCTCTTTGGAAGAATCCCTGACAGCTTCTGAGTTCCCAGCTTCCTGCTGAGCATCTCTGAGTGGATGTCCCACATCCCCAGCAAGCCCTGCCTTCAGACCCCACCCTTCTTTCCAAGCATCAGGATGAACTAGGAGTCATGTGGTCTCCACCCTCCTCCTTCCTCACCCCCAAACCCATTCACCCACCAGGTCTGGTCAGTTCTAAGTTAGCCCTGTCTCTTGTCCGCACCCTTTTGAGTTCTGTCCTGTCTGTCCCCATCTCGTTCCGGCCTTTCTTCCCTGGACTGGGGCAATATCCATCCTGGACCATCCTGCCTCTCATTTTGCTCCACTCATGTTAATCCTACAACCCCCAAAGCTGGAGAAACCATAAGCTTTATTAGCCAACACAGGATGAATCTGAAAGTGAAAGGGGGCTCTGGAAAATAAAAATGACAAAATCTGAGAATAAAAAATAATCATACAGTGGGCCAATGGGCATAAACTGGAACTGCGCCGGGCAGTGGCGTCCCACCTAAAGCACATGGCTGATCCCCTCCCTCTTGCTCAGAGACCCTCCGTAACGCCCACTGAATTGAGTTCAGACCCACACTGGCATTCGAGTCCTACCTTCCAGCTTCTGTCCCCTTCCAGCAACCCCTCCCCTAACAGCAGAACTACTCATCCTTGGCCACGACCCACGCTATCCCAGCCCCTGCCCGTGTTCATGCTAGCCCTTCCTCGGAAATGCTTACCTCCGACTCTGCTCCTCGAGTCCTATTCTTATTTTAAGACCCAAACCACAAACAAGCCTCCTTGGAGTCTCCCCTCATGCTTTCTTGCACCTCTCTGGCCACACTCTGTATTCCCTCTGTACTGTGGAATCATTTCTCCACTTGGTTCTATCAGAGAAGCTGAGCGTGGCTGCGCCCGGCCCCATTCCCAGCAGTCCTTTGACTGGGCAGCTGCTCACGACGTGGCCTGGCATTAAAGGATGAGCTAAGCCAGTCCGATTTCCTCTTCTGGGAATTTGAACTATGAAATACTGAAAGACTAGAGCAGTTAGCAGAGGTGATGTAGAGAGAGTCTGAGAGGCCGGCTGGTCAAATGCAAGTCACGGTTATGAGAAATTATGAGAAAACCAGGAAGCCGTCTATGCGGCTTGGGGGTCAGAAGCAGTTATGAGCTGGGGCTCTGGAGACCTGAGTGAGAATCCTAAGTCCTCCGGTTCCTAGCAGGATCCCTACGCTCCTTGAAACCCAGGGTTCTCACAGGCAAAATGGAGATAACGCTACTAGTTAACTCACGGTGTTCTCACAAGGATTAACTGACATGGCAAGGAAACCAGTGTACCAGTCACTTAGTAGGTCCTTAGACCTGAGTAAGTGCTCAGTCCTCCTCCTATTCTAATGTTAATAATTGGCAATTTCATCACTATTAATGAGGAGAGTGGGGCCTCCCTGGTGGTGCAAGTAGTTATGATGCAACCTATGCTGTCTGCAGCCACTGCAGCACAAGTTCAATTCCCAGCCAGGGAGCTACCCACATGGCACAGCAGACCTCTCCTGACTCTCCCGCTGCTCTCCTCAGCAGTGTATTTCAGTCAGTCTGCCTGTTCTGTTCCCCACTCTGTCTCTGGTGAATCCTCTCACCCCTCCTGGACCTCTGACCTGTACCCCAGTTCTTGTATGATTAAATAAATAAATCTTTTAAAAATATATGAATGAGGAGAGAGACACACACAGAGAAAAGAGCCCTTCCACCTTACCCTGAGAGGGAAGTGAGTTCCCAGAGCTGCCTCAGTGCCTCCAGCTTTCTGGATCCAATGGCAAACCATGTACTTCAATACAAATTGCCCTCCTTTTTCTTGTTATCGCCTTGCAAAAAGGAGGACCCCTGCCCAGACTCCTCTGTTCTCCTGTATCTGAACTTGAGCTCCTCACAGTTCAACACAGAGCCCTGTCTACCTTTGCATCCTGCCTGGGCCTTGAGCACAGCTGATGCTCAGTGCTTGGTGAATAAATGAATGAATGAATGAACAAGACTCTAAGTCCTCTCTAGGAAACCTATGCAAAGGTTACTTTGAGGAGACTCAGAAATCCATAGTCTAAGGTTGGGGGAAGTCAGCCCCTGAATCATGGCCTCATCCCTCAAAGGAGGAAAGAGGGAAGGACTAGGAGCCAGGACTAGGAGCACCCTGTAGGACTGAGTTCCAGCCTTGCCAAGGGGTTGCTAGGCTTTGCCTCTTCCTTTCCTCACTCTCTGTGACCCCAGGATGAGGGGCTGTAGGGTCAGAGGAGGCAGGGAGATCCACTATGGCAGGTTGCAAACCTGGGAGGTTGCAGCCTGCCAAAACAGGATCAAGGCAGCACCTATCAGGCCCTGCCCCTCTCCCGCCCAGCTGCATCCCCTCCTGCCTCCACCCACACCCCAGTGACACATCTTCTCAGACCCTGACTTTCACCATGTTCTTTCTTCCCATGTCTTTGTACATGCTATTTCTTCCCCCGCAGATACCCTTCCCTGCCTTCACCACCAATGAAAACTCCTCCTGGTCTTTGGACACTCAACTTAGAATTAGCCCCCTGCTGGAATCTCCCCTGGACCTCCCAGGCAGGGCTAAATGTTCCTGCTCTGCCCTTGCACAGCCCTTGTGGAGGTTTTTATGAGCCCTACCTCACTGCTCCAATTACACATCTACTTGTTTATCTTCCCCTCACAACATCTCAAGGACAGGAATCATGTCTTATTCACCACTGTGCCTCTAGTGCTTAGCAAAGGACTTGGCATACAGTAGGCTTTCACTAAGTGATTGTTGACTGACTATATGAATGTATGAATAGATCGATTAACAGTTTTCCTAGCTCTGGGATCCCTGGAACCTACCATTTTTTCTCTTCTCTCCTCGCTGTCTTTGCCATTTCTTGTGCAGTCCCCATGACTACTTCTCCCAAAGGCACTACTGCCTATCCACAGTCCCAAGCAACACCTGGTATGTCCACAGTGCAGAACACTGCAGGCTTAGAGATCTGGATCATTTCAAAGCTGGAGATTTAGGGCTTAGGTACTAAGTAGGAGCCATAGGAGAATGAGGACAAAGTAGGGTGGATAGGGGGTTGGAATGTCTTCATTGGCCATTTGGGTCCTAATGGATGGGACCAGACTCTTCCTCCCAGACAGTCCTTTGACTAGGCTGCCAGGCATGGCTGCCACTTGCCTGCCCTCCTACCTCCCTGGGCCCATGGCTGAGCGGCTGGCAAAGGCAGTGCTGGGCCTGCCCGAGCAGACAGCCTTGCGCGATTGCTGGCTCCAGGCCTCCCAGCCCAGCTTGTAGCTCCCCCCAGAGTGGCGGGATTGATTGGCTGCAGCCGGAATGGGCACCAGTCTCCCTGGCTTGGACAGAAACGGGGCCATCTGTTACACCTCTAGTTAAAAGTACATAAAGTTGAGCATTTGTGCGCCGACAATACCACCCCTGACACCCTCCACGCGGCACAGCGCTCCGGCTCCTTGGCAGGCTTGCGCTCCGCGACAGGCCGGCACAGCAACGCCTACATGCTGGCTGGGTTGGCACCACTGCAGGCACCATGGCTCCACCCTCCAGCGGCCTGGCCCAGCTGGGTCCAGCCTAGAATCCTAGATCCCACCTGTATCAGAGCGGGGAGGGAAGGATGGGGTTGTGAGGGTAAGTATATATTTGTGGGTGACTTCTCCTCTAGCCCAGGGTGCCTGGGCTACAGATGATGCCAGATTTCAGGCTCCAATTTGGGGAGACCCAGGACAGCTGCTCAATTCAGTCCTGAGGGGTAGGATTCAGGCAGGCCCAGGCTGGCTCTGGGCTCATGCCAGGCCTGAGGTTCCCTGGGCCGCGCCAATCAGAAGCGTCCATCTTGTTGCCCAGTAAACTGATGCATTTTGAGTTTGGCACCCCAAGGTGGCATCTTGCACCAACCACAAAGATAGCTTTGGAGAAGGCTGGGTATTGGACTGTGGCCTTGATTTCTGAGTTGTAGACTTTGATTTCTGGGGTTCAGGATGTAGGTCCTGACTTCTGAACCTCAATTTCTGATCCCTGGCTCTGGGCGTGGACAGTCAAGGTATTCCACAAAAGTCTTTCCCACTTTTCTTTTGGTGTTATAGGCAGGCTGACCGACCTGTCTCCAAAACTGTTGCACGCATTCCTGCCTCTGCCCTTTTGCTCTCACTGCCCTGCTTTCTCATTCAACCTGGAATGTTCTATTTCTTCCCTCCAATCCTTCTTATCCTTCAATGCCTAGTTCTAGCTCTTCTGACTACAGAGCTCTTCTCTGCTCCCATCTCCCAGAGACAACCCCACCCCACCGCCCGCCACATGCACACCTGGATGGTTTCTCAAGAGCCTTGTCCAATATGAGACACGAGTGTCTTCACAGACAGAACTTGGGCTTGTCTTACCCACAACTTGGAATAGGGCGGAGCCCTGAGGGACAAAGGAGGCCCCACTAGACCAGTCTGAATTCAGCTCAACTGTGGGGGAAATGGCTGCAGAGGAGGAAGCCCTCCCAGTGGCCACTCTAGCGACTCTGCTGGCCACAGCCCACAGGGCACATGCACAGGGAGATAGACAGCTTTGGTTATTGGTTTACACATGTGTTTGTTCGATAGAAATTTATTAAACTGGCCTCCCTGGGGGCGCAACGGGTTAAGCACCGCACTATGAAGCAATCAACAGCCTCTGCAGCATGAGTTCGATCTCCCGCCAGCCAGGGAGCAACCCACATGGCACAGCAGACCTCTCCTGTCTCACCCACTGCTCCCCTCAGCAGTGCATTTTGGTCAGTCTGCCTGTTCTGCTCCCCACTCTGTCTCTGGTGAATCCTCTCACCCCCCTCATCTCTGGCCTGTACTCCAGCTCTTGTATGCATAAATATAAATAAACCTTTAAAAAAAAGAAATTTATTAAACCTGTGCTATGTGCCTAGTCTGTGTGGGGCATGGAAGGAGAAAGAGGAGAATTGACAAAATGAGGTCCCATAGTTCCTACCTTCAAGGAGCTTCCTTATTAGCAAAGGCCATGAGAGGAGTAGAAATAATAACTATAAATCAATGAAGCAACCAAAATCAACAATAGACTCTCAGAGCTGGAAAGGAGTCTCAGAGACTGTGACCCCATCCTTGGCCAAAACACACTTATATAAATTACATTAAATAATGTGAGTAAAGCTCTTACTTGGCACAAAGTAAGTGACAGCAAAACGTTAAAAATGGTGATGGTGACAACACAACTGTGATTATTATCCTCGGCAGGTTCTAAGCCTGGCTTGCTTACTCCATCTGTTGGGGGGAGTTACTCCCACACAAGGCAATTCATTGCCTTGTTTACACTTCAACCCTTCAGAAAGCCATTCACAAGGATGAGCTGAAATCATCCTTTCCATCCCCGCCTGGTAATTCACTGGTGTGATTCCACCCATGGGACCACACAGCAGAGCTGGGACTAGGATGAGGGAAGGGAGAAGCCTAAGGACGGCACTCAAGGGTCAGACACAACGCCAAGAGCGACAAACCTCCTTAAATGCTGTCCTTAACGGGCCTCACTTGCTTCATCTAGTGCCAGCCCTGCCACACAGTGAGTCTGTGCCCTTGCCCCCAGCCAGCCCCAAGGAGGGGCTGTCAGATTTCTCAAGCACCCATAGCTTCCAAAGAAGCTCCCATCAGCAGCCTATAAGTTGTGGGTGACCTGGTCATCACCAAGGAGTGATGGGGGTAGAAGAGGACTGAAAATCATGGGAGTGCATTAATCCTAACCAGAGACTTACCTGCCCACCCCAATCTTTTTCTACACAACACATCCTGACCTGGCCCAGTTGTTTCCAACTCTCCCCCAAGCATGGACACAAGGGTGTAAGTAAACTGGTATGCCCAAGTCTGGGCCCTAGAGGAAGCCAGGCGGAAGAATCTCTAAAGAACAGTTGACTGCTTCTCCTTCCTATGAAGGAGAAGGTAGGGGTGAGTGAGTGAGTGAGTGTGTGTGTGTGTGTGTGTGTGTGTGTGTGTGTGTAAATGTAAAGCTATGGAAAACCTTGGAGGATGAAAATGGGGAGGGGAGGCACTCTGGCTCTGGTGATTCTCTCACCCTCCCGTGCCTCTGACTGTACCCAGTGCTTGTGTAAATAAATAAATAAATCTTAAAAAATATATATGAGGGCCTCCCCGGTGGCGCAGTGGTTGAGCGCTGGGTTGCGAAGCTGCCCGCAGCCTCTGTGGCGCCGGTTCGATCCCCGGCTGCTCCCCGGCCACCGGAGGAGGGTCCCACATGGCGCGCAGACCTCTCCTGCCGCCCGCTGCTCCCCTCAGCAGTGTACTTCGGTCTTTCTGCCTGCTCTGCTCCCTGCTCTGGCTCTGGTGAATTCTCTCACCCTCCCGCGCTTCTGACTGTACCCAGTGCTTGTATGAATAAATAAATAAATCTTTAAAAAAATATATATATATAAAAGAAAATGGGGAGGGGAGGCAGTTAATGTGGAAAGGTGTGGTGGGCTCAGGCAAAGGTGAGGGGGAGGCAGGAAAGTGGGTTCTCAAGGTGGTAAGATGGCCTGAGCCACTGCTTCCCAGCTGAGTCACCTCACACAAATCACTTGACTTCTCTGAATCTCATTTTGCTGAATCTCAGACTGGGCTAAAGTCTGGTTTTCTAGCTCCAGAGACCACAGAGGGCCTCCCGTGGCAGGCCAAGATCCTTGCTGGGTTCAGAGGCCTTGCTCAGCTGGGAGTGAGCCCCAGGCAGGCAGGTCTTCTGAGCTGGGGTCCAGCCTGGCTGTGATTCCTAGAACCACTTCGGTGACCTTTTTGTCTCTCTCTGACCCATACTGACTCATGTTGACAAATCCTTGCTTTCATTTCCCTGTTTATAAAGCCCTCACCGCCCCCTTAGCCCTTTTCAGCTTGTCTCAAGAAAGAGCCCCTGGCTGCGGAATATTTCTCATTTTCATCAGCACAGGCCAAACCCCACAGCCTGTGAGAAACGCTGACGGGAGGGGAGGGGAGGGAGGGAGGCCTTGAACGCCAAACTCCTCCTCCCAGCCTGGGGCCCCGGGGGTCCCTGAGAGACCCGCACAGGCCCTCAGGGGCGTCCCGGCTGCGCGGGCCGGGCCTGCGCTTCCCCCGACCCGCCGGCAGCAGGCGCTGTGGGGAGGCGCCCTCCGTACAGGAGCATTAACTGAAGAAGAGCTCGCACTAATATCCCTGGCTGTGTGGAAACAGCGTTTTATTAAATGCTTCACACAGATTTGGTATAATAAAGATGAATATATTATATCCTTTGCCTCCCCCAGAGTGAGACAATAATAAGAGAGAAAAAAAACAATAAAGTGAAGCATAAATACAGTGTAATGGGTCTTGTGCGGAGGGACGCTCGGTCTGTCCGGGCTGCCACGGGGCGACCTTGCTGCGGGGACTCCGACCCGGTCGCCAGGGAGCCGGATTCCAGCGCCCCCTGCCCAGTCAGGGGTTCCCAAGCCCCGCGGCCAGCTGTTCAGATCCGCTCCCCCACAGCTAGTACCTCCCCTGCGGCTAGGAGGACCCTAGCGCCGAGAGGCGCCCCTGCAGAGGGTCAGAGAGGGGGTACCTCGGCCCTGACCCTGCGCTTTCTCCCCCACGTGCGGGACTTGCAGGGCGTACCCCCAGGACAAGCATGCTGGGGAGCGGGAGGACCGACTGGAAAGAGGGAAAATGGAAAATCTAGGGAGCGATGGCTTCTGCCTCCGGCCTCGGGGAGACACTGCCCTCTGCGCCCCGCCCCAGGGGTTCGCCCAGAAGCCGCTGGAAGTCTCTCCCTGAGTCTTATTTCCATCCGTCTCTGGGAACCGCCAAAATCGTTAATCTGAAAATAAGAATTTCAAAACTTTCCCAGCACGGAAAGGAGAGAACCCTTGGAGATTAGCCCAGCGGGCCCCGGCTTAGGTCGAGTCACCAATCCCAGGAGAGATCGGGACGTTTAAACGCCAGGTACCGCCGAACCGGGAACCGGATTCGGGTTCGAATCCCACCTGTGGCGCTGGCCAGCGCGACGCGCTCTTAACCTGTTTTCTCTTCGGTAAAACGGAGACACGGCGAGGATTGGAGTGACGGTTCCTAACGTCTGGCACCCATCATCTGTAAAAAAAGAGAAATAAAAAGCAGCTACCAGCTGTTCCTAAAATATTGACTAAAATAAAAGGCTTTTTCAGACTTGGACGCACCTCACTTCTGCCTGAAGCTCCAAAGCCCTTTTCCACCAAAACGAATGAAAAGGTTTCGTCTCCCTCGGTCTCCTGCTTTTTGTCCTGGTCAAGGCTCAGAGAGGTTAAGATACTTACCCAAGGTCACACAACTGGCTAGCGGTGGAGTTCTATGAGGTGAAGGTGCCATCAGCCCATTTCACCTGCCCCTGTGAAGACACCCTACTTCCCCTGCTGTGAGCACCCTTGGAAAATTGTCCATGAGCCCAGAATCCTGGCTGAGGCCCCAAGAGAGGCAGAATAAGCCTGAAATCCCCAGGCACCAGGGTCAGAGTCCCACAGTATCTCGACAAAAGAGGGGGGGGAAATGAATGAGAAAGAAATGTGTCGAGGTCAAGGGAGGAGCAAGAGGAGGAAATGGTGGCAGAGGAGGAAGCTAGGGGTTGGGAGGAGGAGGGAAGAGGTCGCAGGTGCTAGCTGGCTTTGGGGCTTCTTTCTGGTCTGGCTACCTGCAGCACCGATAAAGCCCAGGCTGCCCGCCTTGCCTGCGGGGACTGGGAGAGCCAGGGGGGCCTAGGGGAGGGTAGGAGTAGGGGTGCTGCTGCAGAAGATGGGGTTGACCTGCCAGAAGGGAAGGAGAGTGGGGGGAGTGGCAGCAGGCTGAGTGCCATCCCTCAAGACCAGAAAGTGCAAAGCTGGTTCCACCCAAAGGAAACAAGGCTAAGACCCTAGACTTTCTCCTTTAAGACCAGCAGCCTGGGGGGCTCCCTTAAGGGCTAGGGGAGATCCTGGGAGGGGAGCGCTGGAGCCCAGGAAAACACCCCACCCCATGCTGAACTGCACTCACAGGCCCTGGAGAGACTGAGCAGAACCAGTAAACCTGGGGGGGGGAGGTTCAAAGGGGTGGAGTGTGCTTGGCTCCTCCTGCAACTTCACTTCGTGGATTGCAGGGATCCCTGCCTGGACAGAGCAGCCCCCAGGGAAGCTGAGCTCAGAGCAGAGGTCTGAGCCTCTTCTCCGCCTTGCTCAGAGCCACACTGCCCAGGTCTCTGCATCCTCTGCGTGGTGGGGTATGGAGGCCCCATTCTGGCCTTGGTTCCCCTGCCTGTATTCTTTTGCCCCAGGGACTTTGAGAGCAGCTTAGCTGGGACAGTATAGCCCAGCAGGTAACCTTCTGACTGGTGGGGCCCCAGGGGATCTGGGGCCAGGGAGTCTGGTGGGACTGGGCCCTGCAGAATCCAGGAGAGGAGCGGTAGGGGGTCTTCTATCTGGCTCCCACCCTCAAGTGTGCTCATGATGCCCCCTCCCCTTATGGGGATGCAAAGGGGTGGCGCCTGCATTGTCGCTAATGCAATGAAACCCGTGTGGCTGCTGAATTATTCACGTGCAGTTTATTAGGAGAAGCCTGACTCAGGCCTTTCCCGTGCCCGCCTAGCCCGCGCCTGGGTCTCCCATCCTCTCCCCACTTCGGTCCCGCCACCTATGCCCCTGGCGGAGCCCAGGCACACTCACAGGCTGGTGCCCTCCTGCAGGCAGTGAGATCTCTGTGGGACGGATGGTTCTGCCCACACTGATAGTTTTGTTCAGACTGGGGGACTCCCAGGCCAACTAGGTTAGTGTGAGAGAAGGTGTGCCCTTGGAGCTTCTGAGGTAATGAGGAGAAAGGGACCCCAGTGTAGCCCCCCGAGCAGCCAGCGTTGGGGGTGAGCCTCTTCCTAGCTTCCCGTCATCCCAGGGACGCACCAGTCCCAGGCTACAGACCTGATGGGGGTGCACTTAGGACCCCAACCCCAGAGCCCACTGCCCTGGACAGAGAAAGTGTGGGTCTCTGTGGCTCCCCCTCTGGGTTGGCACTTCCCAGCTCTGCACCTACCCAAATGCTCCTGGTTTTTCAAGACTCAATTCAAATGCCATGTCTGCTGGATCAGACCAGACTCCTCTTACTTATCCTTTGCCCTCTTCATAGTCCCCTGGGCTCCAGGGTGGAGGGGTGTTTCCTGTCACTTTCTCCTACTCATCACCCTCCATCTTTGTTTGTTCTTCCTCTCTGTTTGTGGGCCCAGTCTGGCTCTGGGCAACAATCCTGGTATTTATTTATTTAGATCATACTCCATTCATGGATCAGGTCATACATGCCACCACTGGGTTCAGAACCTATGACCCCCCAACACACACATACACATACACATACACATACACATGGCAAGAGAATAAAGAATGGGTCTCTGTGCCCCTCTGTGTTTGCTGGATATATGGGCAGCAGGGATGCCTCATACACCTGCATGCAACTAGCAAAACAATGCCCCTGCCATTCCCTCACACTCCTGGTCCTCTCTCTGGGCACAAACAGGTCCCTGCCTGGCTGTCTCTTTTGTCTCTTTATTCACTTAGCTTATTCATTCAAATAAATGCATGAGGAGACCTTGGTGTGTGCCAAGCTGGTATAGGACAGGGAGGGGAGATTCAGATCTCTTCCTCCCCATGTTCATAGTCACATGAAAAGAGACAGCAGACAGACAGACAAGCCAGTGCATTCCTGGCAATTTGACAGTGACTCTAAGGGTATATGTGCTAAAGAGGAGCTGAACAGGGCAGGGAACGTTCCACAAGGTAAGCTGAGCACTGAAAATAGAGCAAGAGGTGCCAGAAAGGAAAGGGATAGAGATTTGGGACCAAGAAAAGAGAAGGCTGTTCCTCCGGAGGCTGCAGAGTAGCACCTGACCCCTGAGCATCTCTCAGGGACTATCTCCTCCACCTCAACTGTCTTTGTCAATCCGTGGTCTGTCTGTGCCCCCCAAACTTCCAAGGACTCTCAATTTCCTCTTCTGAACTGAAGCATCTGGAAGAGGTTGGCCCATGTGGTGGGGCCACCTTGTCACTAGGCACTGGAGAAACTCAGTTCACAAAAGAAGTGGGCAGGGGAGAAGCAGGAAGAGGTGTTCTCCAAACCAAGCGCCCTATCGTGGTAGCCATGGCCTCCACCTCCTTTGCCAGAGGAGGTCCTGAGGGCTGAGCTGGCCAGAGGAAGCATAGTAGGTCCCAGAGCAGACTTGAAGTCCAGTCCAAATTTTGGAGCTGGCTTTCTACTCCCCAGGACTTGGGAGACAGCTATGCCCCCCCCCCCCATCAGCCTGCTTCCAGCCTTAACCTTTCTTTCCTGGACCTCCAACCCCTTTTGTGAATCCACTGTGTTATGTAATATTGCCCCTGGAAAAATATACCCACTTAGGCTCACAAACATAATATTATACACAATTTCTGGGATCTTCAGAGTCCCTGAAGCCCATTCAGAGAGCTCTTGGGCAGTGCCTCCCTGGTGGCACAAGGGATTGAGTCTAGACACTACGGAGCTGTCTGCAGGTACTGTAGCACATGAGTTGAGTCCCTGGCCAGCGAGGTGACCCACATGGCACAGCAGACCTCTCCTGTCTTGCCTGCTGCTCCCCTCAGCAGTGTATTTCAGTAGATCTGCCTGTTTTGCTCCCGACTCTGTCTCTGGTGAATCCTCTTACCCCCTGCACCTCTGGCCTGCACCCCAGCTCTTGTATGAATAAATAAATAAATCTTTAAAAAAAAAAAAGAGCTCTTGGTGGCCTTGAGTTAAGAACCCCATAGTTTTAGTATTAAGGGTAGATTTTGAGTCAGATTAAAACCAGTCTGCAAATCCTAATCATTCCAAACAAGGCTGTGTGACTTTGTATGAGTTACTTAACTTCTCTGGGTCTCATTCTCTTTATATGTAAAATTGGGGTGATAGGTGTAGCTACTTCACAGGGTTGTAAGTAATAAATGAAATGAATATAACTCTTAGCCTGGAGAGGGACACATGGTAAGGGCTTGTGGTGTTTTTGTCATGACTATGTCATTGTTGTTACTACAGAAGACAGCCCAGGGCAGAATATAAAACCGAGTGAGCAGGGCTGGTTCAGCCAGGGTGGCAGGAGAACATCTATCGGAGTCTACTTCTGTAGCAGAAGAAACACTCTGAATTCCACATGGGGTGTCAGAATACCAGGTTCTCTGAGGGGCAAAATGACCTCCTTTGGTGGTCAAGTTAACTCACTGCAAGCAGTGTCACAATTTTTTTTCCCCTGAGGGAAACTCTGATTCGAGGGCCAATGCTGGTGCTCACACATATAATCTGGAAACAAATAGGGCTACCAAAGCAATCTGGATTAGAGCCTGTGGAGCCTTTGAGGGTTTACTGAAATTATTCCCCTGTGCTAAGGAATAACTCATTTTGTTTGTGTCTGCAGGGCCCCCTTATTTTAGCAATTCATGCAATACTCCTTTTCTCCTCTTTGTCTGGAATACTCACTAAACTAAGGAGAAAGCAGATTTTTTATTTATTTATTTTTTTGGTGAATAATTCCTTCCCCCTCCATTGCGGATGGAATAAAACTGGACCCTGGCGGTATGGGCAGCAAGCAGAAATCTGGAGGTCAGGATACAGTGTAGCCCAGGCTCTGAAGATAGGCATTCCCTTGGCAGAGCAGACTTCAGGGACTAGTTGCTTCTAGTTCCAGGGGAGATATTACTGGCCCAGATGACAAGGGTGAGGGAGGTGAGGGTTGGGGTAAAGGGATGGGAAGCCCTAGAGAGTCTTCTCAACCCAGCATCCAGTCCCAGGAAGCGGGTTAGGTAGAATGGTTAGCTCCCCAGACAGTGACGGCAGGGTTCCTTCCCACCAATCCTCACCCTGCTACCCACCAGGTAGTCTCCTTTCCAATTCTCACAATCTCCAAAACTCCTCTGAGGGGAACAGTCAAGACCCAAGCCTTCCCCACCCACAATGCAAAATATTATACTCCTGGTCCACAAAAACTCATGCAACCAATATGTACCAGGTGACCCCTGGGCCTGTGCAGATCTGGGGTGGATGGAATCTCTAGGTCAAGATCCCTGCCCGCAAGCATCTCCTAGCTTCACCAGAGAAGGAGGGAATCGGACTGCAAACTGAACATGTAGCTCCTTGCTCTGCAGGAGGGGTACCCAGCTCCCAGGAGTTCAGAAGACCCCACCAGCTCACACACTGGGGTCTAGAGTTAGGGTTGGGAAAAGACAGATGGGCATCTTTTTGAAGATGGCCTGGATGAGGCTATGGAGGTGAAGGAACTAAACAACAAAACAGCCAGTGGTACCATGTGCCCCTTGCATCCCCAGCTGTGCTAGCTGGAGCTGTTTGGCTGGGAGTTCAACCAATTAGGCAAACAAGCAAAGCCTCTGATTGGGTGGCAAGTACCAAGCAGGAAGAGAAAAGAAGCTTTGGTGAAGTGGGGAGGAAGAGGGAAGATAGCAGATGAGTGTGGGAATGTCCTATCCATTTCGGCACTTCACAATCAAAGACCAAAGGTGCAAGAACCAGGGTCCCAGTGGAGGCAATCTGCGCTCCACCCCATTGCCCCCCTCACATGGTTCACCTTCCTGGCAGCCTGAACGCCACTGGTCCTAAGGGCTGAGGTGGGCAGCAGCAGGGTTGTCCTTCAAATCTGGCCTGGCAGGCCAGTGTCAGACGTGAGTATAGGAGGGTGTCGCTCCCAGAATAGTGACTCAAGAGTGTCCAGTCCCTGATCTGGGAGTGCCTTCACTTTGCCCTCATGGCTACTAGACCCAGCATCACCTCACCCCAAGGCTCCCCCACCTCAAGGCTCCAAAGCCAGCGGTGCTGATGCCTCAGACAGGCCTGCCTTGGGGATGGTTCTGCAGCTCTGGGGAACTAAGAATCCCATTGTCACCGCTCCCGCCTCTGAGCACCTGTCCTTCCTGCCAGCTACTGCAGGACAAAGATGGGGAAGGGGGAGAGTAGCTCTTCCCTACACTCCCAAACAGACCTGGGGCGGCCACTGGGGTCCCAAACAAGAATCCTTTCTCCCTGCACTGTCCCTCTCACTCTGGAGAACTGCAAGCCACGTTCCAAATGAAAAACTAAAGGAGAGAGAAAGAAACCATCTCTGAAGCGCAGAGGTCTTTATGTTGGAGGTATCCTTCTGCCCAGCTGCACTCACCCTCTCTGGGGCAGGTAGGGGGTGGCAAGGAGCCCAAGCAGTCCTATTCTTCCCATTCAGCCTCTGGGCTGGGCCACTGTCTTCCTCACCAGCCTTTCTGGGCCCTTCTCTCATCCACGCAGGCTGCGGGACCACACTGCCTGCCCAGGAGTTTACAAACAAAGCCAGGCTGTGTGTGGGGAGGGGAACAGCTCTTCCTCCCTTGCCTCCAACCCCTCTTCCTCCTCTGCATTCTCCAGGTGCAGGAATGGAAAATCAGGATGATGGGGCCAGTGGCCCCACACAAACCTGAGGAGGGAAGCAAAAGAGAAAAGAGGCCCCCCGGGGGGAATACCCCCTGCAGTGCCTCATGGAAATGAGAGGTGGGCAGAGGCTCAAACACGCCTAAATTCTCACAGGTTCACCTGTGTCCACACAAATATGCACATGAACACCGCGCACAAATATACTTGTTCAAAAACATAAACACACTCAAACACCTATGCACACGAACGCTTGCCTAATAGACACAAAGTCCTGGTCGTAGGGTTCCCAGCCCCCAGTCTTACTCGTGTGGCCTCCCTGCGGGTTCCTGGGAGTGCAGCCCCCGCCGCGGCCCGGCCCCCACCGGGCCCCCGCCCCGCATCCGGAACAGCTGGAGTCGCCGGGTGTTGTGCTCCAGCCCGGCACTGGGCTGGGCGGGGCCGGTAGCGGGGCCCGGCCGGGGCCCGGCAGAGCGCAGCGGGGGAGGCCGGGAGCCGGCCCGGTGAGCCCCCGCACCCGGCCCGGCCGCCGGGTGGGACTTCGGTCAGCAGGCGGGCTGCGCCGGCCCGAGGAAAGAGTGTGCAAGATTGCCAGAGGAGGTAAGGCTGTCATCGCGGGCTCAGGCCGGGAGAGGTGCCTGGCGTCACCAGCCCCCTACTCCGCCTCTCGACGTGGGGAAGGCTGAGTCCCCTGACTGGCCCCCTCCCCCAGCCCTTGGGGTCCCCCACCCCTGTCCCGTGTCGCCTCACCCAGGGCTGCAGAGCCACTTAGATCTCCCGCGGGTCAGCCCGGGGTGGGCTGGGAGCGCTGCCGATTCGCTCTCCCCAGGTGCGTGGTCCCGGGCGGGGAGCAGGGCGCGGGAGGCTCTCGGCGCAGGGGCGCCGGGACCGGGATCTACGCTCGGCCACGTCGGCGCCGGGCACAGCGGGGCTCACCCAGCTCCAGGTCTTACCTGGTCCACGCGGCGCTTGCGTCCCTCCCCAGCTGGGCACTCGCCGCCCTCCTCGGGCGCCAAATCCGGGTCGGAGAGCCGGAGACCTCCGGGCCAGCGCTGCCAGCCCGGCCCGGCGGCGGGAGGCGGGTGCGCCCGGAGCGCGGCGAGCACTTTGGGGTGGGGGCGGCGGCTTTTCCGTCGCCCGAGGTTCGGGTGCAATAAAGGCGCTGCTAATGTAATTTACCAACAGCTCGGGCCGAGCGCGGCACAGCGCCCGGACTGACAGGCGCATTAGGCAGGCTAATTCCAGCCGGCTCCTCCTACCCCCGGCCCGCTAATTAATGAGCTTCCCAACTTAGAGCCGCCTGCATTGGACAGACAGAGAGTGAAAGAGAGGGCAGGGAGAGGGAGAGAAGGAGAGAGACGGGGGGAGCAGAGAAGAGGGAAGAGAGAGGGAGGGAGGGAGAGAGAGAGAGAGAAGAGAGAGGGAAAGAGCGGAAGAAAGGAGAAAGCGAGAGCGAAGTGCCGCTGCAGATAATTGATTACTCCTCGATCAGGGCTAACTTGTTAGCAATAGTCAATTGCCCCATCTCTCCGCCTCCCCTCGCAGTACGGAATCTGCGCCCTCGCTTCGGCTCCTCCAACTGCCGCCGCCAGGACCCGGGGCCAGGAGCCGCGGCGGAGCCACCTGACACCTTTAAATAGCACCGGGGCTGGCGAAACTGGAGCCCCGCGCGACGCGCCCCGGCTCGGGCCCCGGATTGCTGGAAGCCCCGGCGGCGGCGGTGCCGGCGCCAGCGCCCTCCTCCCGGGGCCCCGCGCGGCTCTGCCCGCCTCTGCCGCTGCGCTAGGCGGCCCGCGCCCAGCCCGGCGCGGCCTGCTCCCCGCCCGGCGCCCGAGCTGCCCGCGGGCTGGGTGCCCGCGGCCCGAGCCGCCCCGGCCGGGCCCCCCAACGAGGCCGAGATGACTTCGAAGGAGGATGGCAAGGCGGCGCCAGGGGAGGAGCGGAGGCGCAGCCCGCTGGACCACCTGCCGCCGCCCGCCAACTCCAACAAGCCTCTGACGCCGTTCAGCATCGAGGACATCCTCAACAAGCCGTCTGTGCGGAGAAGTTACTCGCTGTGCGGGGCGGCGCACCTGCTGGCGGCCGCGGACAAGCACGCGCCGGGCGGCTTGCCCCTGGCGGGCCGCGCGCTGCTCTCGCAGACCTCGCCGCTGTGCGCGCTGGAGGAGCTCGCCAGCAAGACCTTTAAGGGGCTGGAGGTCAGCGTCCTGCAGGCAGCCGAAGGTAGGCGCCGCCGCGGGGTTCCTCGGCGTCCGGCACTAGGCGCCCCGCTCCCTGAGCCTCCTGCGTCCTGTCCGGTGCCTCTGGCCGCCACCTCCCTCGCCGGCAGCCGGGGCCCTCCAGCCCGAGCCGCCGCGGCGGGGAGTGCATAGAGGTGGGGCAGGACCCAAACCCTGTTCCCGAAGGACCTCTGGCGACCCGGGAGAGCTAGGCAGACCCCCAAGACCGCTGCGGCCGGGTGCTCCGCGGGACCCCATCCGGCTCCCAGAGACCTGGGCGCCCCGTTCCGGGGGGAGAGGATAGAGAGCCTTTCACTGGGACTCTTGGGGCAGGGGTGGTTGGGGAGGCTTCTAGAGCCAGTGTGCACACCGCAGTCAGGGCATCCCCGGCTGTCTCCCGGGTGCTCTGGCCACCTCCGGTCTTTCAAACCAACTCTCGGGTGGGTGGGGGTGGAAGCAGAGACCAAAACAATTTTCCCTACAGACTTCCGGTAGATGAGAGACAGGAGAAGGGGGTTTGCCTAGTTCAGGAGGCCGAATCAAATCGGAGAAGGGAACCGCGGCCGACCGAAGGCCGAATGGGCCTGGGTGGGGAAAGCTGGAGCCTGGGTGGGGTCTCCTCGCCCCGAGCGCAAGCCTATGCTGTGGTTTCCTCGCAGGCCGCGACGGGATGACCATCTTTGGGCAGCGGCAGACCCCTAAGAAGCGGCGAAAGTCCCGCACGGCCTTCACCAACCACCAGATCTACGAGTTGGAGAAGCGCTTCCTCTACCAGAAGTACCTGTCCCCGGCCGACCGCGACCAGATCGCGCAGCAGCTGGGCCTCACCAACGCTCAGGTCATCACCTGGTTCCAGAACCGGCGCGCCAAGCTCAAGCGAGACCTGGAGGAGATGAAGGCCGACGTGGAGTCCGCCAAGAAACTGGGCCCCAGCGGGCAGATGGACATCGTGGCTCTGGCCGAACTCGAGCAGAACTCGGAGGCCTCGGGCGGCGGGGGCGGCGGTTGTGGCCGGGCCAAGTCGAGGCCTGGCTCGCCCTCGCTCCCCCCTGGCGCCCCGCAGGCCCCGGGCGCCGGGCCCCTGCAGCTCTCACCCGCCTCCCCGCTCACTGACCAGCCGGTCAGCAGCCAGGACTGCTCAGAGGACGAGGAGGACGAAGAGATCGACGTGGACGATTGAGAGGCGCCCGGGTGCTGCCACCAGTCCAGGCCCGGAGCGCCGGCGCGCCTGCCGCCTCCCGGACCAGACCACGGAGGGGAGCTGGGACCTCCTCTGTCACTCCCGCCTTCTCCCCTGCTCCCGGCCGGGACTCGGCTCTCGTCGGCCGCCTCTTCCCTCTCGAAGCAATAAATCCGGGCTGGCCGGCGGGGCCGGCTGCCGCTCGCGGCCTCCGCCGCTGCGCGAGCCCTTGCCGTGCAGTTCTGTATGGCTTCTGTATAAATATTTAAACCTCTATATAGGGTTCTTCCCACCGCAGCCTGACATTTTCTCTTTCTTTTCTTTTTTAAAATCTCGGAGCTGTCCGTGTTCTCGGAGCGGAGCGCTCGGGCTGCGGGCGGCGAGGCAGAAGGGAGGGGAGCGAACACTTAACCCCGCGGTCTGGAGAAGGAGCCGCCCCAACTGTTTTGATTTTTCTCTGCATGTGGCGAATGCACCGGCCGCTTCCTCCTCGCCTCCTTAGGCCTATTGCAGTTGACTTCATTTATTTCCCTCTGCCTTTTTTCCCTGCGTGGGAAGGGGCCGAGGGGGGCAGCCGGGTCCTGACTTGCAAGTTTCAGATCGATCTTTTCTCTCCTCCCACCCCTCCTCGAGAGAACTCTGTTTTCGATGCCATTTCTGCCTCCCAATGCTCACTAACGCTATTTTTAAGATTCCTCCCCACCCTCACTAGGTTTCCTTGGACCGGCCGTTGGGGCCCCAGTGTTAGGGACAAAGCAGGGGGAAATCCAACCAACGAAAACAGAACCCAAAGTCCTAGAATTATTTTTTACTCTTTTTAGAATTTTTTTGCATGTGACAGAGACTGAGAGGAGGCCGACCTAAGCCCTCACCCCACCTCCTCCGAAGCTCCGGGTCTGTCTTGCAGTCTCCAGCGCCCTGCTCCCAGCTCGATTTGGCCAGACAAGGGTGACCGGACCAGGGTTGGTCCCCAGTGCCCTCTCCCTGCTCTTGCCCTGCCCTCTCCCTCCCGGATTGTACCCAAGGCCTCTTTCTCCGATAAATAAAGTCTTTGCCATTTTACTAGAACCAGCGGTGACCGTGTCTGAATGCGTGGGGCTGATTCAGGGAAGCCGCGGCTGGCTCCATGTCTCTCTTTTCGCTCCTCCCCGGTGGCCCGGGTCTTGCAAGGTTTAGAGGAGTTTTGGGGCAGCTGTGAGAAAGAGGGGTGAGGGCAGAGCTGTGGGAGGAGGCACTTCTTGCCTACAGACTCACAGCAGCTACCAAACAGTAGGGTGGGTCCGGAGAGAATTCGGCTTCGCCAGGTCCGGGTAAGAAGAGAGGCAAGCAACGCTAGGAGAAATGCCGTGAACGCTGGGGGTGCCACAGGTATACAATTAATTTGTGTGGGGCAAAGGGTGGGTTGGTGCAAACTTGCTCGGGTGTTGGTGCATTTCCCCCCAGGACCCAAGGGCGTTCTTCCAGTGCCCGGCGGGACACCCGCTCAGCCTCCGGTGCCTGCCAGGTATGCTCAGCTCGGCAGCAGGGCTGAGCTCGTGGGCTCCCAAGTTTCGGTTCTGCCCTTTGGGCTTCATCCTTAGGGTCGGGAGGAAAAAGAGACCCCCAAAACACCAAGGGTAGTTTGACTTGTGCACTGGTACAAGGAGGCGTGAGCCGGCAGCGGCTGAGAGTTGTGGTGAATTTCTGGTAACACTCACACATGCTGGGCCCTGAACTCTGCGAGGGGCAGAGACATCCATCTCGCAAGGTCGCTGTGGGGTCCACCCGGCCGGAGGGCGGCCAGGGCCGGGCCGGGGGCAGCTTTCACTTTCCCGGACTGAACCGGTTGTGTCTGGGCTTTTGTTGTCGTTGGGCTGGCGAGTGGCCGCTGTCCCCGGAGCAGGGTCCCGCCTCCAGGCCACTCGGCTCTTTCCCCACAAAATTGATGTGAGAAACGCGCATCTGGTCTTGGGCAGCCGACGGGGCCCCGGGGCCTGAGTCGGGAACGTGCGTGTCCGGGAGGAAACTAAGGACAGAGCAGCAGAGGCGAGAACACGGACGCTCCACGAGAAGCGCGGGGAACGGAAAGCGGCCGAGAGAGGGGACGGGAGAGAGAGGGACGGGAAGCTGCCGCGGGAGGGAGAGAAAACAGGGGGAGGGAAAGAGAAGGGGAAGCGGAGAGAGGAGAAAGCGACGGAGAGGGGCAGCCGGGCGTCCGGGCGGGCGTGCGGCCGGCTCCTCCCGGGCGACAGAAATCGCCCCCTCTCAGGATGGATGGGTCTGTAATTCGGAGCGCGGACCATGAAGGCCGGGACGAATGGGCCCGGGCGGCCGCTGACAGGCGACAATAGCCGGGCCCAGCCCCCCGCGGCTCCGGGTGCGGGCGCGGCCGCGGCCCTCCGCAGCCCAGAGCGCGCCGGCGCTGGCGACCATATGGTTTTTGAATTTTCTTCACAATTTGTAGACAATTTGATGGATTAGTTCCCCGCGCGCGCCTCCCCAGCACAAAGGCGGCGCAGGGACCGCGGCGCGGCGGTCACCCGGGCATCTGCGCCCGCCGCGCGCACCCCCGCCCCCGCCGGCCCCCGCCCGCGCCCGGAGCCCCGGGCCGCCCGCCCAACACGCCCATGAATCCCAATGAAGCGGCGCTGGCACCTCGGGCCGCTCCCCGCTCCGCGGCCCGGGGCCGGGCCCCGCTGGGTCCCTTCGGGCTGGGGGCGGCAGCCCGCGGGCCGAGCCCACCCGAGCCGCGGCGCCCGCGGGGCGCGCAGCTAAGCAGGCGCGTCGGGGCTGAGGAGAAACGGGGCCATTTATCCGCCCGTCTAGTTAAAGCGGGTTATTTGTTTGCTTCTCAGGCCTCCCTCCCCTCCCCTCCCCCCCCCCCGCGCCCTCCCCTTCCGCCTTTTATTCTTTTGTCTCTAAATGGATTTAATGAGCCTGAAAAACATGACAATTGAATATAACCAAGAAATAAAAAATAACGAGGGAGGAAGGAAGGAGGAAAAAGAAAGAAGGACAGAAGGAAGGAGAAGGATTAATAAAATAAAGGGAAATCCATTCAGTTCGGCAGATCTGTGCTGTGCGTCTCTGCTGCGCCGGGCCGCGCTGGGGGCCGGCGACGAGGGCGCGGCGCGCGCGGGCCTGTCCTCAAGGAGCGCCCCGTCTAGCGGGCGGGACGCCGCGGGCCCTGGCGCTGGCGCGGGGTCTGGGCTGTGCGGCGGGGAAGGGCGCTCGCAGACGGCCGAGAGAGCGCTTCTCCGGCTCGGGGAGGTGGGGGCTTCCCGGAGGAGGCGGCACGGACCCCCGGCCTTGAAAGGCGCGCAGGAATTCGTTGCTTCTGCGGCTGGGACGAAGGGCGGGCGGGAGGCGCGACAGCACCGCCGTGCGAGGGAACGTGAAGAGGTGCGCGCCGCGCCGCGCCCTGAGGAGCCCCAGGCCCGCGAGGCAGCTCCCTCTCGCCGCGCTTGGAGAGAGGATTCGGCCCCGGGCAGTTTGGCGGTCCTGGGTTCGGGGCCGCCGCCGGGCTGCAGCTGGGCTTCCGGAGCCCCTCGACAGCCCCAGGGCCCGGCCTGCCCGGTTGAGCGCCAAGCTGCGGGCTAGTGTTCTGGCCCCAGAACGCAGGGAGGCCGCGGTGGCCGTAGGAAAGGACTGGGGAGTTTGATGTAGGCGGGAGCGAGGGGCTGGGACCGGCAGAGGCCTGGGTCTGGCCGCCCTCCCTCTCCTTGGCGCCTGTGGCTCTGGAGGGAGCGGCCACGCCGCGCGGGTCGGGGCGCTCGGGGCGATGGCTCTGGCTGCGCGCCTCTCGCTGCCGCGGGGGCCTGCGCTGCCAGTAGGCCTCGAATGCAAGTGCCGGCCCTGGATCTGCGAGCCGCCGGCGCCGGGACTGCCTCGCGTGCCGCCGAGCGTGGCGTGTGCTTCGCATGTGTCCGCTCCGTGGGAGCGGGGCGTGCGCGTTACCTGGGCTATTCCCCGCGTGTAGGGGTACTGTGAGCGTGGCGTGGGACGTGTGAAGGACTGTGGGCCCTGTGCCCATTTTCGGGGCGAAGTTCGTGAAGGCTTGGGACACTCTGGGGCGTCCGCCCAGTGGCCAGAGTTCCTTCACCGCCCCCTGGAGCCTTTGCAGGCACCGTCCCACCGGGATCTGCCCCTCTGCAGACCCACTCTCAGCGCCCTGCTGCCCAGGGCTGCCCACGGCTTTGTCTCTCCCTTCGCGATTGCAGCCAGGGCCCAGACCCGGCTGGCCAAGTCCGGGATGCGGGCGCTTTCTCCTCTCGCAGCCTGGGACCCTGCGGGGCGGACCCGCCGGCCCCACGGCGCGCTCAGGCCGGCTCGGCTTTCCCCGCTCCGCCCTCCGCAGTCTGGGGGCCAGCGGGCGGCGCCCGGTGAGGCCGGGAGGCGCAGTTCCTTATTTTACGAGGTGTCGGGCCGGTGTCAGACGCAGCTCCGATAAGTAATACTCCAGTCTGAGGGACCAGAACGTGGTAATTAATCCCAAAGACTTAAGTGTATTTTAGTTCAGGAGAAAAAAAATCACTAATTCAATCGTCCGGAAAATTGAAGTTTGATGCATGAGTCCCCCCTGAAAGGGACGGGCTGGGGCAGCGCGCCTCCCCTCCGCCCCTGCCAGTCGCCCGGGGGACCCCCTCCTCCCCACCCTTCAGAGCCTCCAGGTCCAGGGAAGTCCACTCACCAGCCCAGCATAGCGTAGCCCCCAGTGAGGTGAACCCAGGGACACCTTGGCTTTCTCCCTACCCACAAGGGCCAACCCCTCTTTCTTGGGGTCCAGAAAGCTGTCTGTGCCAAGAATACAGATGTTTCCCAAGCACATACCTGGAAAGGGGTATTAGGGAGACCCAGGATGGAGGGGGCATGACTAGATAAAGGGTCCAGAGTGGACAGGGTCAGGGGCTGCAGGCGCGTGGGATCAGAGGTGAGCCTCAACTGGGACCACGGGCCAGCAGCTGGGAGGTCTCTGTTGTAAAGTGAAGTACATGTGGCTGCCTGCAAGGTGGGGCGAGTAGAGGTCAGAATCGTGGATGAGTTGGGTGCTGGCAGTGGTTAGATTGCAGAATTTTGGAGGGGGCTTGTGTGGTTGTATCTCTAGACAGCAGGCGGGTGGAGGTGTCCAGTGGAGCCTGGGGGAGCTGGGAGGCTCACCCCAATCAGGTCCACAGGCTGCGTCTCCCAACGGAGAGGCTCTTGGGTCTGAAGTAAAGGAAGGTAGGGCTTGCTAGGCCTATTGCGTGTGCATGAGGGGGAGCAATACTCGGGAGGAATAATTCCACCCTGAGTTTCCCTGGGGCCCCCAACTCTGCACTCCCAGATCCAGAGCTGCCATCAGCAAAGCACCCTGTCTCCTGATACCTGCCAGTCCTGGGAGAGACTTGGGGGTATGTGTGTGGTGAGATTCGTGGGCATTAACTGGGCATGTCATTGAGTGTGTCAGAGAGCGTGTGCAACTGAGAGAGTGGGCATGTGGGGCTGATTGATAGAAACAGAGCACGTGCAACTGGGGGTGTGCTGCTGTGTTCGTGTAACCGATTGTCACAAACTAGTGTGTGCAACTAGGTGTGACTAAGTTTGTGTAATGGAGAGGAAAGAAGTAAAGCTGTCATGGGGTGGGTGTGACCAACGGGTGAGTAATGCCCTGGGGTGCATGATATGTGCTGGGAGGTGGTGTGAGCAGATAACCGGGAGAATGTACATCGCCGTGGAACTGAAGCTACAGACAGATAATCAGAACCGCAGGTCCAGAGTGCTTGACCAAGCTGGTTACGCAAATTCACATTTACAGTGTGAGGTGAAGTGGGGAGCACAAGGCCTGAAGGGAGGAGAGCTCGGGAAAGGAGTGAGCAGAAGGTGGATGGAGAAACTCTGCCTGGCTGGGAGTCTACACTGAAGACAGTTGGGGCCAGTGAATATACACTCTGGAGACTGGGACTCTGCTTCTCTGGGGGTGGGAGGGATTGGACCTCCCTGTGCTGTTGTAAGCCTGCCTGCCCTGCTGCCTCTGCTCAAGTTGGTCCCAGGCCAGAATCTTTGTCTCCAGAGTAATCTGCACACCCACCTTCAGCTGCACTGGCCCCGGTCCCCCTGGAAGGCCCAGTCTCCCCAGGTCGTGGGAAGTTTCTTCTCCCTATGGCCACTCAATCCTGCCCAAACTGGGGAGGGGACAAAAGGCAACATGTATGTGTGTGCACAGTGGATGCGCAGTGCTGCCGGCAGTGTTGGGAGCGAATGGGTGCTGCCTGCTTTAGAAGCTAGTCTGTGCATCGCCAGTGTGCAGGTTACTGTGCATTGGCGTGTGCATGTGGACATGTACAGGCTGCCCCATGGGGAGCTGGATGTGGTGAGTTGTTTGTGGGCAGGGGTAGAAGGAAGGAAGACTGGTTACCTGTGATTGTACTAGGACCTGTGTGGGTTTAGATACCTCTATCTGTATATAGAGGTTTGAAATGAGTTGTCCCCATATCTGGATGCAGGTGACTCCTGAATCCATATAATGGAGACTTAACTGTGTGGCTGCATCTTATTTGGGTGGCAGCACCCCCAAGCCTCCCAAATTCAGCCTCCTTGTCAGAAGCAGTGGGTCCAGGGCTCTGTGGAGAGGAGAATCCAGGATTTGAATCTCCACCAAGAAATGGAGGTCTCCTCTTGGCCTTCCTTACTCCCCCCAAGGCAAAGGCTGGGGTGAGGGGCTAGGGCTGGGAAGAGGCAGCCTGTCTCTCAGACACTGTTCAAGGTGAAGTCCCTAGGTGTCTGTGGGGACTGTCCCCTGTCTGATAGCCATGATGGGGCTTATTGATTCTGCTGCCCAAAGCTCCTCTGGGACCACACGCCCACATGAGAAGCAGGGTGGGCTCACAAACACAGGCACACAGTGACACACATACATCCCAGAGGCAATGTAAACACACACAAGGCAGGAACTAAGTTACACAGACCCACCATACAGAAACCCAGTGCACACCCAGGGACACAGACATACAAGTATGCCCGAAACAACAGTGCAGTCACACATGACACAGCACACTCATCAAAATATAGTCAGCCAGTAACACAGCTAAGCACAGCTAAGCAGATAAGCCTTTGCTGTTAATCAGATACACCATCCCCACCGTTATACACACAATGCAGATGACAGGACAGAAGCACAGCCCGGCTACCACAGCAGACAATATACACGCTCCAGACATTCTGTGCAACCACAGGCATGAGGAGGGAGCGGGCTGGTTTAGGTGACTTTGGGGGAAATGCTGCTGAGATTTGGATGGTCTGAGAAGAGTCCAAAGCAGTAGCAGGCGCCATCCAATAGCAGACAAGGGTGACGGGGCAGGGAGGCTCTGGCTATCTGGGGGAGATCCCAGCCCTTGGCCCAGGAAAAAAACAACTCCCCAGCCACCCCAGAAATGCAATCAAAGGAGCCCGATGCCCACCCGCCCTGCACAATGGCTCTGGCTGGAGTCGTTATCATTTTTGTTAACTTTTTATCGACTGTTTGCTAGATGGCGTGTCAGTAAAGTGTATGATTTGAGATGAAAAATTAGGCAGATTAACCTGAGGGGAGAGCCTGATTGATTACTAAATAGGATCAATTTGAAAGTTTTAGTCCTGGCGTTTCTGCAGAGCCTCTTAATACTTCAAACTTCAATTTTACGGGCGATTGAACTAAGCATGTTTCTGACAAAATTGATATATGTATTAATTTGCTTTAACTGGTGATTAATTACTCTCCACTGAAAGAATTATATGGAGCTGTTTGCCTGCGATTTGCATATTAATCAAATTCTAGTTGATAATTCCACTGGTGGGGGGGCTTGGGGCGGGGCGTGGGGCGCAAGAGTGTGAAGGGGTGTTTGCGTGTGTGCCGGTGTGTGCACCCGAGTATGTGGGGGGGCTCCCCACCCCCCTCTTTGCTTGCTCCCTGCTTAGCTGCCAGTTTAGTGCATTAAAACCAAAGATGCAGAACGAGTTTGCCCGGCTATTTGGCGGGAGCAGAAATTGCCTGTCCGGTTTTATGATCTGCTCAGCCTGAGCAGCCGGGTCCTTAATGTCCCCTGTCAAAGTGTCCGCGATTTAAAGGGAAAACGGCCCCCGCTTTAGCGCCGCGCCTGTCTGACAAGGGACGAGGCAGGGACGAGCACCCCCTTAAATAACTCCCCTTCCAGAAGGACTGTGGTTTCTGGATTGGTACCCCAGCTCTGGAGACCCTGCGAAACAAAACCACCTTCTTGGAGAGATCCCAGCTCCTATAATATTCTAAGCATGGACACCCCCCCCCCCACACACACTCACTCATATACACGGGGGCATGTGCAAGCACAGCAGAGACCCAGAGACACTGTCAGACATTGTCTTTTGAGCTGATGGGCAGGAAGCCACCCCCTTAGACACCAGCAGACACAGCTCCCCAGTCACAATCCTGTTCACTTAGGCCCCTTCTCTCTGGCCTGTCTGGGGACACACTCAACTACCCTCTCACACACGAACACACAGAAACTCACACAGGCGGGGAACACACATAGACACCCAAGTCACGTCCACACGGTCTTTCAAGGCACACGTGGTCACACACACTCAGACACACGCACATTTCAGATCCACATGCAGACCTCATACACACACGTGCACACCCCCCCCCACACACAGGCATGGAGCCCAATCACATGGGAATTCAAGGTCGGTACACCCCAGGCCCCTGCTCACACCCTCCCAGGCACACGCAGTCCCCACCACCCCCTCAGGGTCCTATTCAGGGTCCCCCTCTGTAAGCTAAAGGGGGCGGAGCAACTGAATCAACTTTTCCCATCTCTGGATTCAAAGGGTAAGAGTGTAATTAAAACCAGATAATTAATGAGACAATATTCCTCCAGCTACATCTTTAATGAACAAACCCCTTCAGGGCAGCCTCTTCTTCTAGGCTCATTAAAGAGAAGAAAGTTGGGCGGCTCGCGGACTTCCCAGCGCGTTAATAACGAACCCGGAGCGGGTGCCTTGGTGGGGAGAGCAGGAGCCACAGGCACTCCCTGGCCCTAGTCTTCCCACTACCATTTCGTCCCTTGCCTACCCCCAGCCTCAGCCCCAGTCGCACCCCCATTTCCCTCATCCCTTCGCGGTCCTATCACGCCCCGCCCCCCTCCCCCCACACTCCAGCGGTCCCGCAGGCTGCAGTTCAGGGATCCCCGCCCCGCCGCCTGCTTTCTCTCTGGCCGCCTCTCCCTTGCGCCAGGCAGCTCGTGCTCGCTCACGACTCGTCGTCAGGTTTCCCGGTGGGCTCCCCCCCCCCTTGCACACACCTGTGCAGCCTCTAGGCTGGGCGCTGCGCCCTCCAGGCACCCAGGCTGGGCGGGGTTGTTCTGCAGAAGGGAACTCGAGGCAAGGTAGGGGCCTGAGTCTCCCTGTGAACCTCAGAGCCCTCGCTGGGTGGCCTAGGACTTGGCATTTGAGCTGCGGTCCTGGAAAGGGGTCGGGTGGAGTTGGGGACGGAGATCACCTCGCTTTCGCGCACTCTCAGGAACACACACTAGCAACCACATGCAAGTGCACTCCGGCGCACGCGAGCGTGCAAACACAGACACCGCTCTCCCCCACCCCTCCCTCGCTCGCGCGCTGGGACCGCGCGGCCCGAGCAGCTCCGAGAGTCTGGGAGGCCTCCCCCGCCGCCTGAGGTCGCCCTTGCGCCACTCCTGTCCAGGGGGGAAGCTTCTCTCCTGGCGCGCAGCCTCTCGAGTCTGGAGCCGACAGCTTGTCGGGAAAACCAGCCGCGGACAGGGTACTGATGGCTCGGGGCCGGGCGAGCCCTGGAGAGACCCAGGTGGGGGCGGGAGCTCGGGCGGCTCTGGCTGCGGCGCCTGTGCTCGCCTGCGCTGGCTTTTAGGGATGAGTTATGTGGCAATGAGCGAAGTAAATCTGCATGCGCAAAAGATGCTAATTACTCTTAATAGCCTACCCAGACGCCCCGAGACTGGAAACCCAGAAACGTAAATCTGCTCCCGATAAATATTTTTAATTGTGAGATTTCCTGGAAAGGAGGCTTTGGGTGCGCCGGCCGAGGCTTTTGGCTTTGGAGGGAGGGAAACTGCCCCCGTTGGGGACGCGGGATCCAGAGCCAGAGGCCCGCCCAGGGGCGCCAGGCACGGGCCGAGCGACCTGAGCCGGGCTGGCCTGCGCTGGGTAAAGTTAGTGATGTATCGCATTAATTACCAGTGTGAGCTGCAAATGGTTCGAGGCCCAGGGAAAATTAATGGGAATCCAAATTCTAATTATGTAGCTGTTGTTAAAGAGTTTAACTAGATAGTCACGGAGAAAATTGGATTATGCATAGAAATATGCAGCCGGCGCACACGGTCCGGGGGATCCGCCCGGGGACTCTCAGCCAGGCCGCTGCTGCCCTGGAGGACGCGCCTCCGCGCAGAGGAAGGGAGAGACCCACCCCAGCCCCGGCGTATAAATGGAGACCCCGTGTTTTCCGATGGCAGCAGCAGGGCGGGTCCCGGGATGTAAGGAGAGGCCGAAGCCCGCCGAGGCGCGCGCCTGCACGCGGGGTCGGTGCGGAGGCCCAGGACTCCTGGTTCCCTGGTCTGGGTAAGCGCTTGTGCCCATTTCTCAGGTTCTGGCCTGCGAATCCATCCTGCATTTCTTTTTATATAATCATATGATTACAGCTGGTTGCTGTGGGTTGACATTTTTCCTCTATCAGTTTAAGGAAATAGTCACCAACCGGAAGCCCAATTACACCCGACGCCTCGTCATTCACTTTATTAAGGACCTTGGATATGTTTCCATTTTCGCAGGAAATGAGATCTGATCAAGCAGCACTAATACCTCCGGCCTCCGGGAGGGGGCGGGGACTCTCCCGGGCGGGCTCCCTTCCTCCGGAGGCCGCGGCCGGCGGTGCTGAAGCTGCGGAGAGGGTGGGGCCCCTGGGGGCTGCAGACATCTTTTTCTCCACTTCTCTAAGTTTCTCCCAAATATCCCCAGAACCCTGGATTCGTTCTGTCCCGGGTTACCCACTGGGCAGGCCCGCACTCTCCAGCATCCCAGGCATTGGGTTTGGAGACCCCGCTCTTAGGCGCTGATGGGGCGAGCGTCTGGGGAGCGCAGGGAGATGGGGCGTCCGCTCAAGCCCGCCAGGCGCGCGGTGGCCTCCGAGGGCGCTGCCGAGGCCTCTGGCCTAGGAGGGAGGGTTTGGACGCGGGGGAAGTACCACCGTCTGGGTCCCCGTCTTTGTGCCCTTCAGTCTCTGATGCCAGATCCCCATTCCCTTCAACTACGCTGCACCCGCTCCCCGCCACTCCCATTTTGGGGCGGAGGGGGGGAAGCAGGTGGGTCCAGATCTCAGCTAGGAACTCGCGTCCTCCAGGTCAGAACGCGCCTGGCGGTCCTCTGGCGGCTTCTAGCGCCCCTCGTCGGATCTCGATCCTGCCGCTACCGGGTGGGATCAACGCTTGCGCTGCAGGCGGCGTGGGCACCCCACCCCTCCCCAGGTCTCCCCTCTTCTTCCACACGGGCTCCCGATTGAATTGGGGGGCGCTGAGAAAGAATGGGGCGGGATGGGACCTCTGGTCAGAGCCTCTGGAGACACTGATGGCCTGGAGGGAGCACCCCACAAATTGGAGGCATCAGAGTCTCAATAATTCATAGGAGTGGCAAGAAGCCAAACTGGGGCCGGAGGATCTGTATAGGGAAGGCCTTATGCTGAGGAGGGCGCGAGTCGTGGGCGTGTCCTCGAGGGACAAATTCTGACCTGGGTCAGATGTGTCTAGAACCCCCTCCTTTTTCCCTCCTGAGCCCTGGACCGGCGGGGGTTGGGGCGGGGTGTTTCTCGAAGCCTGGGGCAGAGACTGCAAAGGAAGAGGAAGGGAAAGGGATCTGGAGATCTGGAGAACCACCGTCCTCCTGGCCCAAGAGGGATGTTGTGGGGGGGATGTCGGCGGGGCAGGGTCAGGAGGGCCCTGAGCAGATGATACACAGACTCACACGTGGAGAGACATGGACACGCTCTTGGGTTTTTTCATTCCCCGGGCTGAATTCAGGTTCCGTAACCCTAAATTCTTCTCCAGTAGCCTCAGAAGAGAATCCATAAATCTGGAAAGGCACACGAGACCACGACAGGCTGCAAGACCCAGGCCCTGCCTGCACCCCTCTCCAGCTCGCAGGAAAGATCTCCAAGGGGTCCTTTCTCCCTTGCAGTGTGCACCACGCCTTCGGCCCCTCGTCACCTCGCCCCTTCCAAGAGAACCTTGGCAACTATTGCTGTTCCATCGGTCCTCAAATACCCAGGCCGTCCCCATGCAGGGAGGAGGAGCCTGTGGCCACCGCTCTTTCTGGCAGCCATCGCGGGGTCTCCCAGCAGCTCCCTCCATTTGAGTCGAGGTTTTCAAGGCTACGCTTCTCTGTGATGCGGGCTTCGAGCGCCACCTAGAGGCATTTATGGAGACTTTCAACAGCAGCTCGCGCCGTCAGCCGCGCCTTCCCACCTGGAGCCCCGAGGCCCAGCCGACGCTGCACCTCTTCACACTCAGGTCCTAACCCGAGAACGCTTTCCCTTCATTTTCTACTACTGAACCATTAGGGGAAGGCACCAGCAAGGAAAACGGGTACGGCTGTGGGGCTTACCTTGCACCCACAGATACCGAGGATGCGCTTTCAGGGAGTGGGTGTGCATGGGAGCTGAGAAAGGGGCTACATTAAGCCTCTGCAGGTTGGTGGGGGGGGGGGGCGAAAAAAGGATCTTTCTTGGGCTAGAGGCTACTTCTCTTATCTTGGTGAGCGCCTTAAGGGGAAGTTATGTGCCCCCAGGCATCCCTTTTTTTATCCCACCTTAACCTCCCCTGCAGTCTTCTGGACCCCCGGAGCAAGTTACTAGAGGCCCCTTTCTCCTCCTGGCTCTCGCAAAGTTCGGGTCCTCGGAACCGCCTCCGCGCGGCAAAGATTAGGCAAGAGCTCCCTCTGCTGTCCAAAATTGGGCACTACCGCAGACTGCCGCGCTGGCGGCAGAGAAAGGCCGGCAAGCGGCAGAATCGGCTTCTCTGACCCTGAGCTGATCTCTGGCGCATAATCTTAGCCTTCCCTGTGCCTCCAGGAAAGAGGTTCCCTTCCAAAATCGGCAGAGGGAGTTCTCTTGTCTTTAAGGATTTTCACAGGGAAGAAATGAATCAGTGCCACCCTTGCAGCTGGTTCTATGCTGGTCTTACCTCTTTCCCTTCTGCTTTGGGGCCAGCTGCTCTCCGACTAATATGGGTGCTTGGAAGGTCAGAAATTCCTCCCTCAACGGTATGGCCCTCAGGTCTGATGGGAGGGGCTGTGTGCCCTAGCTAGCACTCTAGATGTAAATGTCAAGGGACGAGTGTGTGTGAGCAGGCCCAGGGGCTTCCGGAGCTAGATAAAATGTGGTGAGAGGCAGTGACAGCACTGCCTGACGCTTCCAGAAAAGCCAAGAAACCTGAGCTTCCAGAAGACACCAGCCACTCCCGGGCAGTGCCTAAGGGGCTGGGGTGCAGAAGTCCCCCCACCCCATGTCCTATGAGGGACCTCACATGTCTGACACATGTTGACTCCTGATACACCAAACACTACCTCCTGCAGACCTGCCAGTGCCCACCTTCTCCTATTGCTACTGAACCCCCTAACTACGTTCACCAAATGCCCTCTCTTGAGACCTGCTCCCACCCACTGCAGGGTATTCTCCAGTCCTGGGCCACTAGGAGAAGCAAGGGACAGGGTGGGGTGGGAGAGTCTATAAAGGTCACTCTGGATCTTGCCCTTGATTTTGGGACTGCCCTTAAAGAAGAAAGAGGGTGGGCAGTGTGTGTGTGTGTGTGTGACAGAAGAGGGGTGCAGGGCTTTGAAAGTCACCCTGGGATATGAGCTCTGGTGAGCCTGTGATTGTGTTCTGACCCATGCACCTCCTGCCCAGCTGCCACATCACTCTTGCTGGACAAAAGATTAGGAATTCCAGTCACCCTAAGTAGCCCAATAATATGACAATCCTTAAACACAGGCCTCAGATGGGGACAGCAGTGAGGGAAGACTTCGTCCACCCTTTGCCCACCCTTTGCCCACCCTTTGCCTCTTGGGGTCTTTAGTAGTTTCCCATAAGGGGCTTGGTATTTCCTCCTCTCTCTGACGTGCACCCTGGGGTCCTTGGAGACACTACACTTAATGCCAGGGCACCTTGTGCCCCTCCTCCTTCCCCAGGTCGAGGCAGGGAAGGCCGCAGGAGAAAGGCTTCTGTGTGCCTGGCTGCATGCTAATCTGAGCTAGAGAACATCCGGACTGCAGGGTCCGGACCCCTCTGGGGTCACTGAAATAGAAGCCACATAGAAGCCACAGGAGCGGGGTCTGAGACTCTTCCATGGGATGTAGCAGCCGGCGCTTCCTTACCCCTCTTCCAGATTCTCCTACACTATAATCTGAGAGGTGCAGAGCTCCCCTGCCCATCTACCTGGGCTCCCCACAGTGCCTCACAGAGGAGGAAACCAGCCCAGCATTAGGAATCTCACATCCTGTGTTGTACCCTGTAACTTGCTAGCATTTGTAACTTGCAGGGCATTTCATCTCGCTGAGCCTCAATTCCTCAGCTATGCATTGGGGTCAATAATCCTTGCCCCAAAGGGTTGCACTGAGGGTCAGATGAGTTTCTGTTCCCCAGAGGAGCTTTGTAAAAGGCACCTGTCAGGGCCTCCCCTGGTGGCGCAGCAGTTGAGCGCTGGGCTGCCCGCAGCCTCTGGAGGGCCGGTTTGTTCCTGGGCCGCCTGTGTGGGTCCCACAAAAAAAAAAAAAAAAGGCACGTGTCAGTACCAATGCTAATATTCTGGAGGGTGGGGGCTTCTAAACTGTTGAAATATTGGTTGATTTTTAAAGAACAGAATCTACCCCTTGAAGAGGGTTAAGGGGCTGCGTTCTTGAGTTGACAAGCTGGAGGGAAGGGAGGGGCTGTGAGCTTGTGTGGTGCTTTGTGAGCTGGTGAACTAAGCATGATGGGGACTCGACTTTGAGTAACCACTGCCTGGGTGAAAATGAAGAGACCCACTTAGGAGCCTCAGTCCCTAGGACGCCTCCTTAGAAGTCTCTCAGAAGACTGCTTCCTTGACTCTTGGCCTTGGAGGGGTCACAGATGGGACTCAGGCAAGCTGGAGACGCACGTTCACCTCTGCGATGGCACAGAGGGCATGTTCAAGAATACTCAAACTGCTATAATGAAGAGGCCCCTGGGAGTAGAAACTAAAAGGGATAAATGTCTGTTTTCCTTCCCCTGGAAGGGAGGGTCTCTCGTCCACATGCTGCCATAATTAAGAGCCCAGACTCCAGGGCTGGGAGGCAAGGGCTTCAGTCAAGCCCTTCGTGACTGCACAGAGGTTACTCAACCTCTCCGTGTCTCAGGCTTCCCGTCTGTAAAGCTGCGATGCTAATACATAGTCAGGTAGAAACCTGACCTCACAGGATTGTTGTGAAGATTAAATGAGTTTAGTTCCTCCAAAATTTATTTTTTGAGTGTCTGCTATGTGTCAGTCACTGTTTGAGGCCCATGGTGGCTTCCATCAGTGGGCTCAAATGGGCTGCTCTAGCTCCTGCCATCGCGTCTGCTTCCCAGAACTTGGGGAGAAGGAAAGGGTGAGAGGACCACATACATACTCATTCCTTTCAGCTCATAACCTAGATCAGGCACGTATCTGACCTCTTCATAGCCATCAGGCAGAACTTAGCTATACAGTCTCATCTGAGCTGCAAGGGAGTATAATATTTAGCTATGTGTCAGCCAAAGCTCAGGTGTACTAAGAAAGAAGAGGAGAGTGGATATTGGGGGGAAACTAGCAGTTTCTTCTCTCTGGTGGCAGCCATATCTTTCTCACTCACAGAAATGACAGAAGGAGAAGAGAGAGTCTGAGGGAAAAAAGCAGTATAAGGATTATTTAAGAAGGGAGGTTCTTGAGGCAGGGACAAGACAGAAGGGGAGAAACTGAGATCGGGGCCAGCCCTGGATCTGGGGTCGGGAAATGTCTGGGGTGTGATGAACTATATATTTGGATCTTGTTCATTTCCTTCTGCTCCCTCTGGGTTTCCGTGGACTTCTGTGCTGAGAAAAAAGGGGCATTTTCGGTGCTCTGGCCTGCACCCAAGGGGAAGAAAACTCAGAATAACACTAGTGGGTGCTCAGGAACTTCCAGGCAATGAAATCAGAATCAGCCACAGGCCACAAAACAGCAGCCCAGGTTTCCCAGGCCAACAGAACAAATGCTGAGATCCCTGACGGTCCTGGGAGAAGCAGACAACAGGATGCCCTGACTGGTCCAGTCTGACCAGGGGGACAGGGCAAAGGGTGGCTGTTGGGGACTTGAGGGCACAGGGCCTGTGCGATGACACTAAAAACTGGGGACCTTTGTCACCTCACCCTGTTCTCTGGCTGTGTTCTTGAAACCCTAAGCTTATAGGCCCTCGAGACCTGACATTCTTAACCCAGTGTCCATGCTTTGCAAGTGGCAGTGGAGATGTGGGCTTAAGTGTGTTTGTTTTAGGAGGTGATGGCATTGTGTGCTTTTATTAGATTCCTGAAGGGTCTGTGATCCAGTGGATGTCCAGAGCAACAATTCCTTCTTTTCCTCATCTCTGTTGTGAAGAAACCACCCTGGTTTGATCTTTAAGCTCCTGTGACTGCATATGATTGTGCATATAAGGTGTGCTGGAAGACAGGCAGGGATTCTATGGTCCTGGCCCATGCAGGATGGCTGGCAGGATACGACTGGGGTTTGGGTCAGAGGAAGGCGCCAGAAGCACCAGGGAGAAGGGGGACAGGAGAGCCAGGGCTTCACCAGCAGGACCACCTCACCTGGTAAATTTCAGGTGGCCAGAACTGGCCCTGCTCCCTGGGGCCACAAATCCCCTCCTGCCCCTAACTCCCCTCCTTCTCCCCGCCGGGCCAGGGCTGCCAGCCACCTTTCTGCTCAGGCCCTGCAAGGCTAGGATCATGTCTTCAAGGTTGCAGCCCTCTCTTTCCTATCTCTTCCCCTCCTCCCAGGTAGATGGTGACATCCACTCTCCTGCTTCTTGCAACTCAGAGTGTGGTCCTGGGCCCCCAGCATCGTCATCACATGGCAGATTGTTAGAAAAGCAGAAGCTCAGTCACCACCCAGGCCTGCTGAGTCAGAATCTGCATTTTCACAAGATTTCCCTGAATGAGTCCCATGGACATGTGAGTTGGAAAAGCTAGACCTCTGCCATCCACAGGCAAGGGAAACCCTTGCTGGCCTTGTCTGAAGGAAGCCACTTCCTTGGGGATGCTGGGCAGTGATGCCTGTTACACTCAAGACCTGAGCCTCGGGCCTCCCTGGTGTTGCAAGAGGTTAAGCACCGCACTATGAAGCAATCCACAGCCTCTGCAGCACAAGTTCGATCCCTGCTAGCCAGGGAGCAACCTGCATGGCGCAGCAGACCTCTCCTGACTCACCCGCTGCTCCCCTCAGCAGTGTATTTCAGTCAGTCTGCCTGTTCTGTTCCCCACTCTGTTTCTGGTGAATCCTCTCACCCCCCCATCTCTGGCCTGTACCCCAGCTCTTGTATGCATAAATAAATAAATTTGTAAAAAAAAAAAAAAAAAAAAAAAGAGCTGAGCCTCTCTTGTCCCACTTCAGGCTTCTCAGGATTCTCCCTTCCAAAGCTTCCCTCCTCTTCCAACTAGAAACCAGATCCTTTAGTCCTACCTCACATCACTGCGTTACATCACTAAAAAAGTAAACTTTTAATTCCAGAATAGTACTTTAGGCAAAATTGTTGCTTATTTTTACAAAGATGAAACACAAATGGAAAAAATACTTTGAAGGATTTTTTTCAAAAATGAGAATTGACACCTAGGTCCTTTGTTCAATACTTGAGAGAAAACTGGATACAGCCAGCGTAGATTTGAGGATTAGCATATAAATACTGTTGAAGGCCGTGTCTCAGCAAGGAAGGTGTAATCAACTTGAATAAATTATTTTTTTCTTTTATTTTGGTGCTTTTAAACATTCTTTCTTGAGGAGTTTTTGCTTAACAGATGAGTAGTGACTTAGAGTATAGAATTGGGGATAAGAATAGTTTTGAATTTATGAAAATTTCCAGAGAACTCCAGGGCGCCCTTCCCTAGCACCTCTTATTGTCTGGGTACACCAGTGCCATGGTGCATCTGTCCCAACTGGTAAATCATGATTAACTAACCTCTACTTTATCCAACTTCACTTCATTTTCTTTTTACTGTCTTTTTTCTGTTCCAGGATTCTCTCCTGGACCCTGGACAGAATTTCATTTATTCATCACATCTTAGTCTCTTCTTGTCTGCAACTGTTTCCAGATTTTCCTGTTTTTTAATTTTTTTTTTTAATGCCTTTAACAATTTGGAGGCCTTGCCCTTCACATTTTGGGTAGGTATTTTGTAGAATGCGTCTCTGTCTGGGTTTGTCTGGTGGTTCTTTCAAGGTTAGGCTGGACTGTGGGTTTGGAGAAGCCCACAGAGCACACCCTTCTCATCATGGCGCGGGGGACCACAGGCCACATGGCTCCTGCCCAGTGATGCCAACTTCCTCACCTGGCCGGAGTCCTGCCCGACCTAACCTTCCCTTTCTTCCCTCCCCAGTCTCCCTAGTTTCCTTCCTGGTAGTTTCCCATTGTTTAGTAGTTCATAATGTGCTTGTGCCCCCACGTCTTCCCCACCCCCTCCTGCGCTGTCCTCTCTCTGCCACTTGGGTTGTCACCCGGTGCTGCTAAGATGGGGGGTGTGGTCGGGACACATCCTCTCCTCAGCCCAAGGAGCATCAGCCCGGCCACGTGTCTCCTGCCGGGGAAGCCTGAAAGCTAAATCGAAGCTGCTCCCGTGGCCTGGAGGCAAAGAGAAGGTTGGTCTTGAACAAACTAAGATACGCTGAGGATGATTTAGGAAAGGTGTGTGCTACCCTGGCTGAGGAAGAAAACTAGATCTGAAAGTGATCAGGAAAATATATATAGAAAAAAAAGTGACCAGGAACAGGGCAATGCTGGGGGAGGGAGACACACCCGCGTGCCGGTGTTCTTTACATTTTACTCTAAATTCTGAATCTGTCAGTCATGCTGGGCAGTAATTATGTGCTTCTGCTTTAACACCGTGGTCAGATGGCTGTTTTAGAGCAGCAGCACTGAATGGAAAGCATTCCACTGTCTGTCCAGTCGCCCAGGCTCCTCCAGACAGCCCCTGGCTCCACATCCTGGGCTACCTTTCACCAAGTAGTCATGGGATAAAAAGACATTAAAGACATCGAGCCAACCTGGTACTGAGGAAGGAACACTCTGGCTTCTGCATGAAATTGATGTCTTTAGAGGCCTAAGTGCAGGGGTGGGAGAGGGACCCAGGCTGCCACACCCCTGCAACCCTACCTACCATCCCTGGCAAAATCTGTAGAACCCAGTTCAACTTCCAGAATTCTCCACTCAGTCTAATAACTACCTCAATTATATAACCAAGTCGACAGGCTCCAGGATGGTCCAGGGATGATGAATTACTGGCACTTGTACTTCCTTCAAGGCCAAGGTATAGTCTGTAGTCACATGTACATGCCAGGTAGAGTCCACTTGTGCAATATTCTGTAGGGCTCTTTGCCACCCTGCACAGGGTGCATGATGGTCCAGATACACTGTCACTGTCTAGTTGGTTGTTTACACGAGATCTACTGTCAGAGAATGTTGTCTTCACTCACTTAGGAAGAACCAGGGATGTGAGGGGGCGCAAACCGACACTCCCAGGCTATTGGCAGCTGCTTGAGTCAGCTCTGTTTAACGGCAGCAAGTGGAAATCCACCCAAAATAGCTTGATATGACATCGCTATACAGGATCCCTCTTTGGCCCCTCCCCAGAGATGGGCTGCTGAAGTGGAGTGCAATGTAACCCCCACCAGGCGTGGCTGATGGGAGCAGGGGCAGATACTGACCTAGACTGGGCTTGCCAGATCCTGTCTCCTGATTTGGATGAGGGCTAGAGAGTGATTCGGGTATCTCTGTAGTCACCTGAAGGTGTTCACTCCCAAGACAGGCAGCAACCGCGCCCAGCTTCGTGTGCATGGGAACTGAAGAAGGCTGGTCTCGGGTAAGATACTTCCAACCATGTGGTCCAAAGACAGGACAGTTTGGCCTTTAAATTCTGCTATCAGCTCTGGTGTGCCGCCTTTCCCAGGTTCTGTCCTTGTAAAACTACCCCTTTGCCTAAGTCAGCCCACGAGGGGACTATGGTAGGGATTTGGAGAGCATCACAGGAGGAAGGGTGGAAGCACAATGGGGCTCAGGAATTGGAAAAAAATCAATCTGACTCTCTCCATCTGCCTATCTGGGTCTTTCTTGCCCCTATTTATCTCATCAACCAGTTTTCTTGCTTTTTCTTTCCCCATCCATGAACCCCAACTGAATGACTGTCCCAGTCCCGAGTCCATACAACCTTTCCATTCCAGTGATGGGACTGTAATCTCTGCATGTAGCTTAAATATGAGACAAGGAGATGGGGGGAGGAAGAAGGAGGAAATTGATCAGGACACCCCACTTTTTCTTTCTAAGAAGAGACAGAAGTCCAACTAAACCAGCTTAAGAGGGAAAGCAGGAACACGAGTAGCTCATGTAACTGATCTGAACAAAGCGGAACAGGGCTTCAGGAACAACTGGATCCAGGAATACCCACAATGTCCCTGGGACTTTGCTCCTCCTTGTGTTGGCCTCATTCCTTCATATTGGAGCTTTATGTGGGGAAGACTGACAACTCTAGGCTTGTATCACCCTAACTAGTGTACTCAGTAAATAAAAACTTCTGTCCCCTGTTACCTTATGCAGAATCCCAGTTAAAGGGATCTTGTGGGAATCAAGGCCCCTTCCTTGGGCTGATCACTGTAGCCAGGAGGGCAAGGACAGCCCTGTTGGCAGCCCCCCAGTAACCCCGTGGAAGGGAAGGTCCCAGGGACTAAGGGTGTGGCAGATAAGCTAGCAGGGAGCTGGGTGAGAAAGGAGGCAGTCATGGCTCCCGATCCTCCTGTTCCTGGTCTGCCCCCTCTCATTGCTGAGGTGAGTCACTCTGCCAACAGCTCTTTGGCTTCCTTTCTGTTCTTGTTTTCACTGGGGCTTTCGTTTCCTGCCCTGACTCATTCTGCCTGGGCTCAGCCACTGGCTCTTGGAATCTTGCTTCTACTCTGGAGGAAGACTCCAGAAGCAGGGCTCTGAGTGAGAGCCTATTACTCTCCCCCATGGAATGGCATTGCTGCTGGGGCCCTGAGGAGGTGAGTTCCTGGTGGAGACACTCTTACCCAGTGCTGCATCACCAGCCCAGGCATCAGGCCCGGAAGATCCCAGGTCCAACTGCTTTCTGTCCCATGGAGGGTCTCAAGAATAGCCCTTCTAATGGCAATTATAAGCTCCTCTCTGTATTGATTCCTGTCATTCTCGAGTCTTAAGCAAAGTTTTGTCAAATGCTAACAATAATAGAGAGACATTAGAGGTCAGAGGCCTGCAGGCAAAGCCTGCCTTCAAAACGGAGACACGGCGAGACATCAGGATTATTCACTACTCCTGTTGTCTCTCAAACAAGTCTGTTCAGACATCTTCAAATACGCATTTTAGCACTTCTCTCTGCGAGAGTGTTGACACTTAGGCTGGCGTTCAGGGCTGAGTGATGCCTTGGTGGGTCTGTGTGGCTCCTGCCTGGTCCTTGGAGACGCAGGATCGCCACAAGACAGGCGTGCGAGCCCGGAGGCATTCCTCCTTCTCAATCAGTACCTCTTCTGTTTGCAAATCCCTCAGCACAAAACATTTAATACATGTGGACAAATATGTCTAAACTCTCAAAGGATAAAATTCTTGGGGGTGAGGAAAGAGGAAGGACTGTCTTTCCTGCGTCCTTGGCCATCTCTTCCTATTCCGCCACTCCCAACTCTGGCCGGGAAGATTCTGAGAGCAGATGCAAAGGCAGAAGCTTGGAGAGCCACTGAAGCCAGATGAGGGGTCAGGACCTTGACCTCAGTGTCAGGGGGTCAATACTGAGGTGGTGCTGCCTTTGGGACCCTACAGAGAGTGAACCTGTTGGCAGCCCCCCAGTAACCCCGTGGAAGGGAAGGTCCCAGGGACTTTAAAACTCTCGAGTTTTAAATTAGTGCCAGGCTGGACACAGCACCTGCATTATGTCAGTCCCTCCCTTTTCACCACCTTTTTACTTTGAAAAAAATTTAAACCTGCAGGAAAGTTAATAGAATAGTATAATAAACTCCCACATACCCTTTACCTAGACTCACTAACATTTTACTCCAGTTGCTTTGTTCTCTCTCTCTCTCTCTCTCTCACACACACACAGACATGTATGCATAGGTGCAAATATACACACACACATATAATTATTTTAGCATTATTCTGAGCTGTGTGAGGATGGGTTCCAGACATCACAACTCTTCACCTTAAATACTTCAGCACATATTTCTTAAGAACAAGCACATTGAGCCTCCCTGGTGGTGCAGGGGTTAAACATAGCACTATCAAGCTACTGACAGCCACTGCAGCACAAGTTCGACCCCCAGCTGGCCAGGGAGCAACCCACATGGCACAGCAGACCTCTCCTGCCTCGCCCGCTGCTCCCCTCAGCAGTGTATTTCAATACATCTGCCTGTTCTGTTCCCCGCTCTGTCTCTGGTAACTCCTTTCACCCCCCACACCTCTGGCCTACACCCCAGTTCTTGTATGCATAAATACATAAATCTTAAAAAAAAAAAAGAACAAGCACATTCTCTTTCATGTTCTTAGGACATCAGGACACACTATTATCTATAAACGATCTATATTCAAATCTTGTGCTTTGTCCCAGAGCCGTCTTCTTGAGCATTTCTTTTCTTGCACCGGAGTCCGTGCTCCAGCCTGTCATGTCTCTTTTGTCTTCCTGAAGTTGAAAAAGTGATTCTCAATTGTTTTAGCTTTTCATAACACTGACTTTTTGGAGGAGCTCAGATGTCTGCAGTTTTCTCATCACTAGATTCAAGGCACGCACTCAGGGCAGGGCGGCCGCCTGGACGTGCGGGGTCCTGGCACATTCAGCAGGAGGCACGGGTGGAAGCTGGCCCCATGATCAGCGATGTTCCCTTTGGGCACTTGGTTCATGTAACTCCTGCTAGATCTATGGGGCGTTAGGCTATGTTTTTTCCTTTGAAATTAAAAAAATGCTCTCTGGGGAGATACTTTGATACCATCTGTATCCCCAATAAGCTCTTGCCTAAGAGTCTCAGCATCCATTGATGATACTTTCCTGAATCAGTAATTACTATGATGGTTTAAAAAAAAAAAAATGGAACTGACTCCTTCCAATATTGAGAATTATCTTGAGTCTCTCCTTTTGCAGATTTAGCCTCTGAGGTTCAGCAAAGTCAAATAACTTACCCAAGACCACAGAGCAGAGAGATTCAGGCTCAGGCCTTCTCTCCTGCCATGAGACGTGGGAAGTGGTGAGTTGTTCTCCGATCCCTGTGCCCTCCCACCAGACCCTCTGTCCCCTGCCTCTCCCCTACATGTGAAGCTGAGGCCCTGGTCATAGCTGGATGGAAAGAAATGGGCTGCAGTCGTCATCTTTGCAACCCAGCCCTTTCCTCTAGAACTTTCCAGAAATTCATATGCAGAGCAGAAATCTTATAAAGAAGTCACCTTTGTTACCTTGCCTCAACACACACACTGCCCCCAGAGCTGAGAGGCTGTCTCCTTTTCAGTCTTGAGAACAGGGAGAGTTTGTACTGGGCTGGGCTTTGAAACATAAATGAAAAGTACTTGTGATTGGAAGTGAGCCAGAGGGAGCTGCATGGCAACTACAGTTCACTAGTGAGTGTGAGTGAGTGAGTGTGTATGTGTGTATACAGCTGGGAGTTCTGGAAGGGAAAATGCAGAGAGAGGGAGGGAGTGTGGGTTGTATGTAAAAGTACTGACTCTGGAGTCAGACAGCTGGAATTCAAATTTAGGTCACCACCAGCCTGCACGACCTCGTATGACTGATCTAACCTCTCCATGATTTGCTTGTCACCTGTGCAACGGACATAACAGTACCTACCGCATGAGGATTAAATAAACAGATATGTGGAAAGTGCTTTGCCCAGGTGAATATTGCTCATGAGGGGGGAGGGGGACAAAGAACAAGGTGACGTGGTGACAGTGGGCAGTGGAGGAGCTTTAAAGAGACAGCACCGGGACAGTGTCCACATGAGGAGAGAACCTAGGCTGGTTATCTGAAAGGCTGGTGTTGAGACAGAGGCAGGAAGGACGTTCCTGTCATCCAAAGTGGGAGGGCCGGAATGACTCAAGTATTCACTTGTTTATACTTTATCTCTCACCTGCTTCCAGAAAGGCTTTGAAATGGCTCATAATTAAAGCCTCAGGTGCCTCAGCCTGCTGAGACGGGCAAGACCAAGTCCCAGATGGAGGGTGACTTGGGAGAGGCTGGCAGAGCTTGGCAGGTCCTGGGCTCACCTGGAGGGATAGAGGAGTGCCAGTCTGCACTGTGAGGTGTGGAGGACCACAGAGACGAGAGCCGAGGAGGGACAGCCCAGCCGAGCTCTGACTGGCAACTGGGCCCAGCTGCACAGAGGAGCCAGAGACTGGGTTTCTCAGGACTGACTCAGGATTGAGGGTTGGGGAGCAGGAACTGGGTGGCACTGAGAAGGAGCTCCTAAGGTCTTGCTGGGCCCATTCCTAGCGTTCGGTCAGTTGGCTGTCTTTGGCTTACAGTGTCCTGTTTGATATTCTTATGGGTCAGTCATGGGCCCTGCAGCTGCCCTGAGGCTCAGGCCTTCTATGCCAGGACCGTCTGTGAAAGGAGGATCTTTCTTCTTGGGTCCAGGTGCCTCTAGCCTCAGGCTGAACCACTTGTGGGAAGAAATCCTATCCACCCCATCTCTCTACCCCTTCTCTTACTCCCTCATCGTCTTCCCTCACACCCTCCCCAGCTTGAATTGGGCCCCCTCACCCCCGCCCCGTACCACCCAAAATGCTGTGGTAGATCCTGGTGGTCCCTGTTTCTTTGTCTGACATCAGGCGAAGTCCTGCCCCACCCACTCAGAGCCCTTCTTTCTCAGCCCACCAGAGGCCTAAGCTTTGTCTGCCCCCCCACTTCCTGCCTCTCACCTTGGACACCCTGACTTGCCTCAGCTCAGCTCGGGTTTCCTTAGGAGGCACTGACAGCATCTCCATATTACACCAAGTTTTGGCAAGTCCAGCCCAACTCTGACAGACTTTCTGTCACATTTCCTTGCAGTGACTTAAACCACACATTACCGGGTAATGGAATACCTTCCATTTAGGGAGGCGGGGTCTCCCCCACAGGGGATTAAACATGATGACACTTCCTGAAAGTAGGAGCTGGAATTCAGACTAAAAAGGTAAGGCAGCTGGCCGGGGGAGCTGATCAGAAGTTACAGCCTGGGTTGTGGAGACACCCTCGGGTGGGAAGGGGAGAAGGAACCCTGGGGGAGCAGCCTCTCTGCTCTGTGATCAAGCCCCCACCCCCCTTGGCAGAGGGAAATCCCAGCCTGAGGTCAAAAATAGCTGGGTCAAGAAACACTAGGTGGAGGAAGCTAAAAGAGAAGAGAAGGGAGCACATGGGCCAGGAAAGCACTGGCCTCAGGTCTTCGGACCAGAGAAAGGCCGGCTTTCCTCTGAAGGGTGGGGGGTGGAGTGGGGGATGGGGTGGGAGGGGAGGGGGGGGGCGAGGCAGACAAGCCTGGCAGACAAGATTGGCTACCAACTGGGAAAGAACCTTCTTGTAGGCTGAAATGACTACAATTGAGGACAAAGTTCCCTGTGGAAAGGGGGATCGCCAGTTACAAGGTGACTTGCTCAACCTAAAGGGGGTATTTAGGGCCTCCCCGGTGGCGCAGCGGTTGAGCACTGGGTTGCGAAGCTGCCTGCAGCCTCTGCAGCGCGGTTCGATGCCGCCCGCTGGTTCGATGCCGCCCGCTGCTCCCCTCAGCAGTGTACTTCGGTCCTTCTGCCTGCTCTGCTCCCTGCTCTGGCTCTGGTGAATTCTCTCACCCTCCCGCACTTCTGACTGTACCCAGTGCTTGTATAAATAAATAAATAAATCTGCAAAAATAAATAAATAAATAAAGGGGGTATTTAGCAGAAGGAAACAACGGGTTGTGATGTTGTGGTCTCCAAGTTGCAGGGCTGAAACAGGGCTCCCAGAGGCCTAGATATGGGCGCTTGAAAGTGATAAATGGGGATAACTTACCCCAAATCTCTGGAAAGCTTTCCCAATTGTGTGCCATTCTCTCTCTCTCTTTCTCTCTCTCTTCCCCTCCCCCCCTCCCTCTCCGCCCCTGCTAAATTATTGGATTGTTGGAAAAGTCATGGCTCACTTTTTCTATGTTTTTCAAAGAAAAAATACCTCATGACTTTTCCTACAACCCAATGCTTTGGCTTCTCTCTGCACTCATGTATTACACATTTGTATTTGTCAGCTACTCAGAATCTACACCCCTCCCTAACAGCACACTCAGTTTCTATGCAGGACTGTTTTAAAATGTACCCTGGACCTTGCTTTTCTTCAGCCATGATGAGTCCAACAGATCCGGAGAAGACAGCCATAGAAAAGGTAGTTTGCTCCTTAAGGCTTCCAAAAGGAGGGGCAGCCATGCCACAGGGGCCACAGGGATCACAACGGAGTTGGTCGTGAGACTTAGTAAGCAAGGTAGGCGGGCACAGCCCGAATCTCGGCTTTTGCAGCCAGGTGAGCCAGGGCAGGCAGATTTAGATTTAGGATTGGAGTTTGAATCATTTTGATGGGTTCTGGGAAATAGGATTTGGTTGCCTTGGGCCGGGGCCTGGGATGCCTGGGGCAGAGGAGCATTTTCTTCTGGAATGTGAAATTGCCAAACTCTCTTCCAAAGCATCTGCACCATCTTGCATTCCCACCAGTAATGAATGAGAGTTCCTATTGCTCCACATTCTCACCAGCATTCGGTGGTGGCAAAGTTTTGGTTTTGGTCAAGTGTCTCATTATAACTTGAGGCTCCCCAAGGACATGTGATGTTGAACAGCCTTTCACATACTTGTTTTGCATCTGCATGTCTTCTTTGGTGAAGTATCCATTCAGGTCTTTTGCCTGTTTTTTCTTTTTTTAAGATTTATTTATTTATGCATACAAGAACTGGGGTACAGGCCAGAGGTACCGGGGGGCTGGGGTGGGTGAGAGGATTCACCAGAGTTAGAGTGGGGAGCAGAACTCTAATTGACTGAAATACACTGCTGAGGGGAGCAGCAGATGAGACAGGAGAGGTCTGCTGTACCATGTGGGTCAGCTCCCTGGCAGGGGATCGAACTCATGCTGCAGTGGCTGGGGATTGCTTCATAATGCTGAGACTTAACCTTTTGCACCTCCAGGGAGGCCCACTTTTGCCTGTTTTTTAATTGGTACATTCATTTTCTTATTAAGTTCTAAGAGTTCTTTGCATATTCTAGATAGCAGTCCTTTATCAAATATGTTTTGGAAGTATTTTCACTGTCTTCTCATTTACTCAGCAGTATCTTTTGCAGAACTGAAGTTTTTAATTTTAATGAAGTCCAGGGTATTGATTGTTTCTTTCATAGATCACGTCTTTGGTGGTGTATCTAAAATATCACGGTGAAGACCACTTATATGTTCTCCTATCTTTTCTTTTGATGGTGAATTGTCAACGAAGCATACAGCCACTGCTTCTTTCCAGAAAAACCATACCTCATCAGTGCAATTCTTGACGAGACTGCAGTGTCAGACATCCAGTCAGTAGTCAACAGGGAGATTGAAACAGTCTTCAAAAAATCCAGAAGTCCAGGACCTAACAGCTTCACTGGTGTTTTCTACCAAACTGAAAGAAAATCTAATACGTAGCTTCAAAATCTTCCCAAAAGGGAATGCTTCTTAACTCATTTTATGAGGCCACATTACCCTGATACCAAAACCAGACAGACACACCACACACACATCCACATGTGTGCACAGGTCCAGGCAGAAAAGCAAAAATCTCCAACATAATACTAGCAAATCAAATTCAACAATGCTTTAAAAATATCATACACCAGGGTCAAATGGGATTGACTACAGGGATGTGAGCATGGCTCAACACATGCAAACTGATTAACATGAAACAGCACATCATCAAATAAAAGATAAAAATCATGATCATTCATAAATAGAGAAAAAGTATTTGACAAGACTCAACACATATTTATGAAAAAGATCTTTCAACAAAACAGGCACAGAAGGACTAATTAAGGCTGTATATGATATACCCACAGTTAACATTATACTCAGTGGTAAAAAAACTGAAAGTTTTTCCTTTAAATCAAGAATAAGACAAGGGTGTCCACTCTCACCACTATTAGTCAACAAAATATTGGAATTTCCAGACAGAGCAATTAGGCAAGAAAAGGAAAATAAAAGGCAACCAAACTGGAAAAGAAGAAGTAAAATTATCACCACTTGCAGATGACGTGATGTTATACATAAAAAGCCCTAAAGACACCACTAAAAATTTATTAGAAATAATAAACAAATGCAGTAACACAGCAGGCTACAAAATCAGTGTACAAAAATCTGTTATGTTTCTCCTTCCTGGCCCCCAGCTTTTCTGGCTTTCCCAGATTCCTTCCAATATGTTCCATTTTGTTTAAATTAAGTTAGCTATTTAAATTCAAAAGTTCAAATCATTCTTCGACTCTCTGAAAAGTATCCATGTTCCCAGAGGAGACGGAGAGGTGGGGGACAGGGCATGCACCTGAGCCTTGGTGGAGGGGAAGGGCGGGGAGCGTGCACACACGTGGAGGTGTGAGAGTGTGCTCTCCAAATTATGTAGTGATGTAAATGGTTAGTTAGCAAATTAACAAAATGTGAAGGAAAATGTGTTTGCTGTTTGCAGCCAGGGCACCTGGATACATGGCAGCAAATGCCACCCCATGTTTCTGTACTTCTTCGCACTGTAATACTGACAAGCTAGAGTTCTGTACCCAACTTCAAATTTCTGGGGAGAACCAATCTGATTGGCCTGCTTGAGACTCCTGATCCAGTTAGTCTGGCTCCAAAATAACGAGGTGCTATGGTGCTGATGAGGTTAAGGAGAAATCGACCAGACACAGACCCACCTCTGGCTTCGCTAACTGTGCAAAGTATGAAAACTTAACAGGGGTCCCATTCCCACCGCAGACACTGTAACCGTGCAAGTCCACGATGGAACCACTTGGTAGGTGGCACCAAAGCGTGTTGAGAAAGGGACCCTCTCCCCTAGTACTTACACAGGGGTTCTATGAACTAGTGGCAAGGGGGGCTGCAGCCAGTCCCCCACAGGGCAGGGCCTGGTAGGCAGTTCTTGGGGAAGCTAGTGTGGAAGGGCACACCTCGGTGGGGGCGCTACATATCAAACACCGCTGGCGGGGCTGTTGGCCTTGACGTCTGGAGCGCACGCATCACCGCCACCGAATGCGCAATGGCCACCTTGAAGCCCCTCATGTTTACAAAGCAGTTGCAGGCGCAGGAGTGGGAGAGGATGAGAGGGAGGATGTCTGGGCTGCAAATGCTGCCAAACCTGCTTTCACCCAAGGGAGTCGGAGGTGCTGCGCACTCCCTTCCAGAAACCCACCAAACATGTCTCCTCTCTGCAGCCATGTGGGGAAGGTGCCCCAGTGGGTCGGCGGCAGCAGGCAGTTCTGCATTATGGGGGCACAACGGGTATAAGAGCGTCAAGGTGTCATCTAGCAGGGAGGCAGACCTGGCAGGAATATTTCTAGATAGGGTGTGCTTTGATGGGGAATGCCCAGCTGTTGGGGATGGGGTGCTGTTACAATGAGCACACCGATTTACCTACTGCAAGGTGAGCAGAACTCAACCAGGTAAACAGTGAGGTGGCACAGATGAGCTACAGGGTAACCACCTTTAGAAAGGCCATGCATCAAACATGTTAGAATTGTTTCTCCTTTGTGTACACATGTAGAGTAGGTGCGATCCAAAACAAATGGTATTTTAGCTCCATAAAGTCTGACAAAAATCACAGTGGCTTAACAAGTGAGAAACGTGCTCCTCTCTCACGGAAAGGTCCAGAAGAAGGCAGGTCATGGTTGATCCAGAAATTCTGCTCTGTGAAGTTGTTAGGGACTGTATCTACTGGGGCTCAATTGGGGAAGCAGAGCCGCTGCGTGATGGAATCAATAATTTCTTATAGGCATTAGCTTTGCGTGATTGTTAAAGAAGCTAGAGGCGGCGGGGCAGCTGGAGGGTCAGGACAAGTCACCGCTTAGCCATGGAGAAGCACTGGCTGGGAGCAGGGTCCAACAGGGGAATAAGGAAGCACCCTCACCTTGTTTCTAGGGACAGGAGAGAAAAGGGAGACACTGTCTCTTCACACATACTACTTCTGCCAGTTCTTGCCCAGTGCCTCAAGGTGGGCCCTGATGACCAGTGCTGGCGATGAGCAAGAAACGGACACAGCTGAAGATGGGCTAGGACAAATAGGGACACTGCTATCTCTGCGTCTGTCACTCACTGCTTCGTGCCACAACCACCTCTGGAAGTATAAACCCTTCAGAGCTGCTTTACTGTCACCTTCCAAATCTTGGCCAAATTTGTCTCTAGGCTAAGTCATGCCCAGATCCAAATAGGGTTAGGGCATTTTGAAAAATAAATTCTAACCTAACCACAGTAATGCAGTGAAAAACCACCATGGGAACCCAGGCTCCTTTTAGCTAACTGCTGAGCATTCTCACCTCTGTTAACCTCTCTATGTAGACTCTCCAGAGGAGGGAGGCATCTCAGGAGCAGCCCAATCTAGATAGAAACCTCGTGGGCTCTCCAAAGGCACATCGCTACTGCAAACAATATGTAAGCAAACAATATGTGTGTGTGTGTGCTTGAGATTATGGCAGAATTAAGGACCCAGATAGCAGTAGTCTCCTCCCAGATACATACCACCAGTCAACAGAATGATACCCCAGGGGAACATGAGCTCATAAAGAAAAATAAGAAGGCATTTGAGTAGTGTAATCCCTATAAAAGAAAATCCAAAACATGAACAACCTATATGAGATGAAGCAGAATTAATGGACCAGTGAGAACAAGAATTTAAAATAATCATAATAAAAATTCTTGAAGAGATCATGGAGAATATAAATTGGAAAATAGGGAATGGGATTGCATAAAGAAGCGATCGAGTATGGAAAATACAACCGAAATAAAGAACTCAATATGTAAGGTGAATGACAGTATAGATTCAGACTAAGAGTGAATTAATGACCTGGAAGAAAAGGTTGATGATGTCTCTCAAAAGGTATCAGGAAGGAATGAAGAGATGAAAAATATAAGAGCAAATGTTGATAGATATGGAAGATAGATAAGTCTTTAAAATGAGAGTTCCAGGAAGAAAAAAATAAATAAATGGAAAGGAAGGAAATATTTGAGGGTGGGTAATGTATGAAAGAATTCCCAGAATTAGAGAAAAGTATAAGATTTCATACCAAGTACCAACAAGAGAGATAAGATTTTAAAAATTTGGGGGCCTCCCTGGTGGTGCGGGGTTAAGTTTCAGCACTATCAAGCTATCTCCAGCCACTGCAGCATGAGTTTGATCCCTGGCCAGGGAGCTACCCACATGGTGCAGCAGACCTCTCCTGTCTCGCCTGCTGCTCCCCTCAGCAATGTATTTCAGTCGGTCTGTCTGTTCTGTTCCTGGCTCTGTCTCTGGTGAATCCTCTCACCCTCCGGCACATCTGGCCTGTACCCCAGCTCTTGTATAAAAAATAAATCTCAAAATATATACATATCAGGAAAAACTTTGTGATTTTAGGGCAGGAAAGGACTTTTAAAATAAGTCCCCCAGAGTACAAACATTTCAAAAAATGGATGGATTTGAATACATCAAACTTAAGGATTTTTTCCTTGAAGGAAACCAACTACCTTGAAGGTAATTAACCGATGGGTAGTAAGTGCAGATTGGGGAAGATATTCACAACACCCAAAACTGACAAGGGGATAACACCGAGAACACAGCACACTTGAAACTCCTACAAACCAACGACGATAAAGACAAACCTAAAAGGAAAAAGTGTAAAGAAAATTAACCAACAATCTCAAGAAAAGGAAATTAAAAAAACTAATACATGAAGTGATGCTCACACTCACTTGTAATCAGAAAAAGTCCAGCCTGAAACAGCGCGAGGGCCCGGAGCACCCAGAACGGGCTGGATGTTAAGGGCAAGGGCGGGGAAAAGGGAGCACCGTGGCTGCTGGGACTGGAGACTGGAGAATAAGACCAGAGTGAGGCTGAGGATGTGAATCCTCATGTCTCCTCCTGCTCATAAACCTGAGCAGGCGAATCCTCGAACAAGGTCCCCGAGGGCACACGCATGAGTGCTCTTTGCTACAGCAGAGAATCGGCGCATCCTAAGGGCCCATCGTCAGGAGAACGGAGAAGCAAACTGTGGCTGATGGATGCATTCTGCAGAGTAAACAGGTAGCGGTAGAAGCAATGGATTCCAGGTCTATCTAATAACACGGATAGGTCTTTAAAACAGTGAAAAAAGTTAGGGATAGAAAGGGATCCAAAATGCATATAGAGGCAAAACACTATCTATTTTAAGATGTTCATTGCCAAGGTCAGAGGTGAAATATACCCAAAGCCATAGACCAAATACAATATAACAAGTGACTGTGGGGAAAAGGGAAATATGAGCAGTGATTGAGATAAGAGAAGGAAAATAAACATATAAAAGGAAAAAAGGACTGCCTTGGATGACTGCATTGCGCAATCTGGAGAGTGTGGTTAACTGAACTCTGCATCTGAAGGACACACACACACACACACACACACACACACACACACACACAAGCTACCTCTTGTACCAGACCTATTGGTTCCCTTTAACTCATGCTCAGGGCCTGGAGGATGATGAACAGCAGGGGTTCCTGGGGGTACCTGTGCAGGCAATGTTCTATTTCTTGACCTCTATGCTGGGGTATTCATTTAACAATTGTTAAAATGCATTAATAAGTTGTATGATTTATTCTTTCTTTTTCTTTAGTTCTCAGTTTTTAAGCATGCTTCCTTCTGGGGGCTTCTCTCGTGGAGCAGAGAGGAGACAGGAGCCTTGTCACCTCCTTCCTGCCTCCTCGTCTCTGAGGGTTCTGAGGAACAGTCCTACAACTTTGGGTCTGCTCCAGCTCTGGTGGCACAGGGGAGAAGACTGCAGTTCCTAAGGGGTATTGTTGGGTGGCCACATCCCCATTGACTCTAACGGGTCCTGATGGAGGCAACGCCCAGAGCACAAAGGTGCTGGTCACTCTTGACCCCAGGGGCTGCCCTCTCCCCTCTCTGTGCAGGAACTGGAGGTCAGGCCCAGGTGGCTAAGGTCATGTTCCTGTCCCTGGAGGGGACAGATAGTAACCCATGGAGTCCACCCATGTCTGCACCTCCTTCACCCAGAAACCCTTCTGCTGACCCTTTTCTGACCTCATCAGGTCCTGCCCTTGTCAGACCCCAATCTCAGTCAGACTCCTCACAGGGGAAAGTTGAAAAGTGATCGTGTTGACTTCCTGTCACAGCCCCCCAACCCCAAACCAGGCTTCCCTCTTTGGCTTGAAGCGTCTGTCAGGAAATGGCCCCTCCTTGGGAAGCTACCTGGGTCATTCTCTGTGTGTTTAAAGATCTCCATGGATGAGGGGAGAAAAGGAACAAGGCTCGTGAATATTGCTGGGACCTGGTTCTTTCAGCCATCTACAAAGTAAGATGCTACATCTTTTCATCTCTATTTTGGGGATGATGACCCAAGATTGTGGCAGAGTGTGGGCTGGACCACAACTATGTCCACTCCAGAGCATGCAGACATCAAATGCTGTCCAGAAGCCATCTGGGCAGAGACTGTGGGGTTCAAAGCAGCGCGTTCCTAACTCTAGGTGATCAGTGGGAGAATATGTTCTCATCCTCTCTGGAGAGGGACATATTCCCAGCCAGGGACCTGGGGGAGGGTGGGAGGGTGACAGGTGCAGAGAAGTGAAGCTGTGCTGGCTTAGATGGCCCTAAGGCACCTGAGGCCAGCACCCTCCCCATCCAGAGAGACTGTCCCTCACGGATGCCTGGTCTGGGTGGGAAAGAGGAAAAGCACACAGTGGTGACTATTTTCAGAAATTTTGAGGTGGTGCAACATCAGAGGAACAAATCCTAGGCTTTAAAAGAAAACACAGGGCATGGCTGTTAGGAGCCACTTAGCCTCTAGCGCACGCTAACTTAGCAGGGGCAGCTAGTGTCCAGGCGCTTTGTAACAGCTTTGTAAGGTGTAACTAACCAGCCCCTAGTGGGAGAACGTCTGCATTGCTGCTGGAAGGACGGGGTGGAAACACACAATCACAGGGAGTGAGCGCCCCCTCGTGGCATTTCAGGGAGATGGCCGCTCTGAACTCCGGGCCAGGGCACCGCTCAAATTCCTGCGGATTCTGTCGCTGAAGGAGACTTACAGGGTGCGGGGTCTTGCACTTGCCATTTACATTCACCATATCACCTTCACGACAGCTGGCGAAAAAGCGCTTCTCTCTACCAGCGCTTGTCCTCCACCTCTACCCTCGGGTTCCAGCTGAAGCCTCACTTTCTCCCAAGAGGAGCCTGCTGCCCTGCCCATGGGGCAGGTACCTGTGCTTGGAACTGCCAGAAAGCCTAGCATAGCAGTCTCTCTGATGCTTGTTGCACTTGACTATGATTAGTTTATCTAACTGTTTATCCTCACCAATGGACCATAACTTCCTCAGGCAGCTTACTCTCCTCACATCCCTGGCAGAGAGAAGGCACTGAATTAATTTTTGTCAAGTGAATATATGATGAATGAGAAGCTTCCTGGCACGCACAGCTTAGACACTGGGTCAACAGCACAGCCTGGAGTTCTGCAGTGCCTGAAACTGCCACTCACTTTAAGGAGAATGTCTCTATAGACTATTAAGCTTGAAATCAGGGTCACCTCTCCCGGTAAAACCCCAGATGGCTACGGGTTACAGGCCTTTTCATTTGCACCACTGTGTCCTGGGTGAGAGAGAGGAAGAGGTGAAACACAGGAGGAATTTTATGACATGAGTGTCTGGTTTGGGACAGAATTCCTCAGGGCTGGTCCCAGATGTGGGGACCAGGGAGAGACACAGGGAGACACAGGGAGAGAGCGGGTGTCAGAGAATGTCACCAGCAGACCCAGAGGGGAGTCAAGCTCACTGTCCACACTTGGGGCCAAGGTCTGTGGGTCAGGGATCACACCACTGATCTCTTGCTTTACTGCCTTTTGTGAGGTTTTAGTACGTGACCTTGGGTGCTCCTGGTCAGAAGTTTCTCCTTGTTTGTTGTCTGTATGTAGTTAAGGAAGGGGCAGAAGTTCTAGGCAAAGCTCGGGCTCCCCAAATGTACCAGAGAAACACCCCGGGAGGACGTCTCACAGTCTGTTTTTACAGATGAAGAAAATGAGACTAAAGAGGATCAGCAGTTGCTCACATCACACAGCTGGCAAACGGCAGTGGGGTGGGGACCCAAGTCTGCGACTCCAAATGTGTGTTCTTAAAAGTATTTTCCAATAAATAATATGCTCATACAAAACAAAGTTAAAGGGCCTCCCCAGTGGTACAGTGGGTTGAGCACAGCGCTGTGAAGCTGTCCACAGCCTCTGCAACACAGGTTCGATTCCTGTCCGGCCAGGGAGATACCCACATGGCGCGCAGACCTCTCCTGTCTCACCCGCTGCTCCCCTCAGCAGTGTATTTCAGTCGGTCTGCCTGTTCTGCTCTGCACTCTGTCTCTGGTGAATCTTACCCTCCTGTGCCTCTGGCCTATATCCCAATTCTCGTATAAAAATAAATCTTTAAAAAAAATTTAAAACAGGTCAAGGCAGCAACAAGGCAGCCTTCCTTTCACCCTCTCTCAAGCCAGAACCCGGCGAACAGGACCAGAACTATAGTTTCCTCAGGGGTCCTTCCTGGGCCTTGCCACACACACCCACATCTACATAGCCCCTCCCCCGTGCACATGCAGAGGCAGCCTCTGTGCCCCACGCCTCACTCTTCACACCTCATAATGTGTCTTAGAGAGTGGCCCACATCAGGGTATTTAGACGTCTCATTTTGTTGGTTTGTGTGTGTGTGTGTGTGTGTGTGTGTGTGTGTGTCTGCACGCATTACACTGACGGGTAGACCGTAATTTATTTTCCCAGTTCTTAACTAATAGGTACTTAAGTTCCCAATCTTTTGAAACTACAAATGGACCTTCAGTGAATAAGTGTGTATCCATGTCATTTCACACACGCACACAGATATCTGGACCAAAGTCTCTCAAGTGTTATACTTTGTCTGCTCATTTGCTTGCTTGGTCATTCACCCATCTAGGACCTGGGGACACCAAGATGAATAGTACCCCCTCCCTGGAGGGGTGAGCGCCTGGGCAGAGAGAGTGAGTGGGACAAACAAGAAGTCCGGGCCATTCTCTGTCTCTGGAAACCTGAAACTGACAACTGACCTGAGGACCAGTTTTCTCCAAGCTCCTGGATGGATGCTGGGACTCAGGTAGACCTATCACTTCTTCATATGCCCTGTGCCCAAGTCTTTCCGTGGATGGCAGTGTTCCATCCTGCGTCAGTTTTCATTTAGCTAGCCTCCTGGAGGCCGCTGGCCACTCTGGGAACAGGCGTAGTTTGGGAGAGCGCCCTCTTGTGGATGTCTGTGAATGCAGACCTCCTTTACCTGGAGGGGGAATGGCAGAGGGGAACAGTCCTCTCAAATCCTCCCATGTCCTACTAAAGAGGGGAGGCCCAATTTTACAGGTCTCCTGTGCTCTAGGGTATGAAATCAAGAGAAGAGATATGGAGTCAGGGAGGTAAGAATCTGGAAACCAAAAACAAATTGAAGGGAGGATCAGAGATGGAAAAATGGATCCACCAAAATGGACTGAGATCACCCCAAAGGGGAAATTACTAAGGTTGTATTTTCCTCATTCGCCAGGTTCACAGACCTCTGAGTTTCCAGATCCCAGTCTTTCTGCAACAAAGACAGTGATACTCAAACTAGCACCCAGGCAAATGGAGCCCAAACCCTCCCTGAAGGAGTGTGCACCTTGGCAGAGATTTTGGTAAGAATAGTTGGGGACATGGGTAACAATGACCTCAAGTCCAACTAAGGTAGGGCCAGCCCTTGGGAAGAGCCTGCAAGCCCCCCCACATTTGGGAAAGGCTGATTTGGGGTTATGCCCTGATGTGGTCCTGGGCCTCTGACCAGCCTCAGGAGAGACAGTGCCTCCAAGCCCGTCTGGCCTCTGGTCTTCTCCATACCCAGAGTAACTGCTAACCTCTGGCAGTGGTCATACCGAAGAGTATAAAATCAGAATTTGCTCCATGAACCAGGGCACCTGATGTTTGCGTCCATATCTTCTGAGGCTAACGTCCTTCTGAAGTTGTCCTGAATCCTCACTTGAGAGAAACAGCCAAGGCTGTGGGTAGGTTGTTGCTCACACAGCTGAGGTCATAAGGGAGAGAGTAGGGGTGGAAATGGGAAAAGAAAGGCGTTGGCCCTGGTACCACGGGCTCATGCAGGTGAGGGGTGTGGTAGGCAGGCTCTGCAATGGTCCTGGGTCATCTACTTCCCGGGTAGCCCCTCCCTTGGTGGGATTATCTCCCTTGAGTGTGGCTGTAACTTAGAGACTTGCTTCTAATAAATAGATTATGGCAAAAGTGAGGGGATGTCACTTCTCAGATTAGGTTACGACCCAGAGGGTGGCCTCTGGGGTGTGTAGTCTGGTGGGAGAAGAGGACAAGCAGTTGAGCTCTCACCAAACCCAGCGAGGAGTTTGAGGAGAGAAGAACACCAAGGGCATTTTGGGAACTGGGAAGAAATTCTTTCCTGAGGGTAGAGAAGCCTTCAGAGAAGGTAAGAGTTTATTGGGTCCCATGAAAGGGGACCAGGTGTATGCAAGAGGAGGTGAGGCATGCAAAGCCATGGAGGGGTGAGGCGTGTGCCCTCGGGGAACTGCGTGCCACTTGGTAATGAGGGGGCTCCAGTGAGAGAGGAGACGAAGCCACTGAAGGATCTTCATGTTTACTGATATAGAAAGAAGCCAAGAGAGGTTACCCAGTGAAGAAGGCAAGTCACGCGAAAGTGAGGTATGTGACGCCTTTGTAGTCTTTGTTAAGGAGATACATATTGGCATGTGAATGTCTGGAAACTTAATGGAAGAAAATACATGAAGTCAACAGCTTATACTTCCTGGGAGATGGGCTGGACTGAAAAGAACAAGAGAGAAGAGAAAGGAGAGCAGAAAGAGGGGTACAGTCCCTCTTGATTCCACACCACATTGGACTGATTGCATTTCCATTATACTACAATGTTGATATACTGAAGTAATTTAATGAAGTGATATAACCATATTTGCCTTACAAAAGATCTCTTTCATCGGATTTGGAAAACAGTTTGAATGTGGGATGGAAATTGGATTCTACTAAAGACTTATTGTTCATTTTACCGACATGTGGCAAGAATCATATTTTTTAGAGGTAAATATTATGCTATTTAACATACAAGGGTTTCGAAGCCATTGGGAGATTCAACAAAAGCTGGACCCCATGCATCTACCCATCTTCCTGCCCTGTGACTCTGCCCGGCAGTGCTCTGAGGCCTTGCGAAGAGAAAGCAGGACCTGTTGATGGGGCTCAGGTCTGGGGGTCTGTCCGTGGCATGGGGCTAGAGGGAGTACAGTCTGAAGTGGGGTAGAGGTTCTAGGCTTTATGGAGGAGTGGAAAGCCAGAAAGTTCCTAACTCCAGCAAGTAGCTGTGTGTGTGGTATATGTGAGTTTGTGTGTGTGTGTATGTACGTACTCCACATCTGAACACCTGCCATCTCTGGAGGCCTTTAATGTGTGTTAGAAGGAAGCAGAATCCCACCAGCCACTAGAGCAGCAAAGAGGCCAGGGCTCTCTCTACCACACCACCAGCTAGCCTGTGGGCACATGACCCCAGTCCAGCCAATTAATGTTCCTGCTCAGGATGACTCAAATGATAGAAGGACAGCTGAAAAATTATTGAAAGTGGGGGTGGTAGGGGTGGGAACACGGTGCCAAGAGCATGGACTGCTCAGTGACAGAGACACCAGTGGGGCGTCCTGCCCAGAATATTCTTGTAGTTTGACCTTGGCTGCATTTGCCATCTTCCTGGTTCCTACTGACTGGTTCTTTGGCATTTATGAGAATTCGATGAGCTATCCAAAATCTTTCCCTAAAACTCCTTTTATCTTTAGGCTTTAAGATGGCCAAATTCAATTTTTATGTTTGCTGCCAAGAATCCTAACGGGTACCTAAATTGGTAGCAGACAAATGAAAACAGGCAGAAGACAACCAGGGGAAATGGGAATTGGCTATTTGACTTAATTAGGGCTCAGGAATGGGAGTTGGTAACCTCAGCCATACAATGCAACTACTTAATTAAATTATCGCCTGCTCAACCAGAAGTGCCTCCTCAGGACAGGCTTGAGGAGACCATGTAGGATGGAGTACTTGCTTCTGAAATCACAGGACAGACTGCAGATATTGGATAACAAGCTCAAGCCCTAAATCTCAGCACAAAGTAACAATACACCTTATCTCTTGTAGCAACAGGGCTGACAAATAAAAACCAATCTCCGAATTTGTTGGACAAAATCAGGACATTGAACCCCAAAGTTAAAACCCCAAGGATTGGAATGGGGCTATATAAGATGCATCGGAGGGCATACCACTGTCACTGAGCTTCTCTTACCAGCTGAAAGGCCCCTCCCCACTGTCTGGCTGGGCTCCTCCTCTGACTGATGGTACTGTGACTTCCTCCAGAGTTACCTTAAAAGTGGACACCATGTAGGTGGCGCAGCGGTTGAGCGCTGGGCTGCGAAGCTGCTCATAGCCTCTGCAGCGCCGGTTCGATCCCCGGCCACCGGCAAGGGGCGCACAGACCTCTCCTGTCTTGCCTGCTGCTCCCCTCAGCAGTGTCCTCCGTCTGTCTGCCTGTTCTGCTCCCCACTCTGTCTCTGGTGAATTCTCTCACCCTCCTGCGCTTCTGACTGTACCCACTGCTTGACTGCTTGTATAAATAAATAAATCTTTAAAAAAAAAAAAAGTGGACACCATGTATCTGCATTTCCCACCTCTTTTGCCCAACATGTTCTTCAGTTAGGTCAAATCCCAGCATGTCAATTTGTAGAGAGGAGGTTCTATTTGAAGGAGCAGATAATTGACAGGAGCCTGGTCTCCCAGCTGCTTGAACCAGAAGACTTCAGAAATCTTGACAAGTGCTCATATCTCTTTAAATTCAGCTTGGTCAAAAGGCACAGTGTCAGAAGCAGTATAATCTCTATGGAATGTGCAGACATAGAGACAGGAACACTGGAAAAGATCATAATGCAACTTGACCACATACACGTTGTGACCCTGGAAAGAGTTGGAGATATTTCATTCTCAAAGTACTTGAAAAATACTTTGGTGAAGAAAGTAACAGAAGCACCTAAAAGAGTTCCAGTAAACCGTTCTCTGAGCTGGGGAGGCTACTGGGAGATGGTGGCTCTCTATTTCAAAGAAAATGAAAAACCCTTTGTGCTTCAGAGCAAATAGCAACACTTAGGGATTAGAGGCAAATGAATATAAATTGCACATTAATAAGCAGAGCTGACAGACACTCCATGGATGAGGGTTTCTGATATTATAATTATTTTTGCTTCTTCTTATCAAGAAAATAGAAGTGATGATGAGGCATTTTCAAATGTACGCAAGAGCAATACTCTAGTGATGCTGAAAAATACAAGATAAAAAGGAGTCTAGATCCCTGCATGGTCTTGTGAAGTAGACCATGGGAGGTCTAGTGTACGGCATGATGACTATAGCTAATAATACTGTATTGCATATTTGAAAGTTGCTAAGAGAATAGACCTTAAACATTCTCATTACAAGAAAAAATTGTAACATGTATGATGATGGATATTAACTGAACTTATTGTGGTGATCATTTTGCAGTACATACAAATATTGGGTGATTATGCTGTACACCTGAAACTAATATGTCAATTAGATCTCATTGGGGTAAACCAATGGTATTTTGATACTTTTTAAAAATGATGCATGTTACCCTAATATTAAATTATATTAGAATAAAGGGATGCAAAGAAAGGAGCAAAGATGAGTCAAGGCTATTAGAAGGAACCAATGTTTATCATGTAAACTATATTAAATATATTATCCGTGGTTCATGTCTTAAAGAGTAGATGGGATAGTTATTATATATTGTAACTTTACCAGTTCTACACAAATGACAAAGTGAATGAAAAGCTGAAAGTTTAAACTGGATGTTTTGCCTGATGTCCAATGGAAATATTGCCATATAATTGTTTATATGCAGATTATCAGCAATATTTCTAGAACATTTTATAATGAAGTACTTTTTGTGTTGGTGTTTGTGAATTAAGCTAACATTAACACATAGTCCTATACATTAACATATATATTTATATATGGAAATGTATTGAATTATAAAGCTACATCTTTCACATTATTCAGATATTAGAGCATCAGTAGAACCCAGTGTTGGGAAAAATCGAACTTCAAAACATTTCTCTTTTTCTCAAATTAGAGGTGCAATATATTTGAAGCATAGTATAGCAAAGGAATGGCCTCCTATACAGAGGAAAAACAGATATTAGAGGGGAAAATGCACAGTCTTAAAAACTGAGGCTGAAGAGTTGGATTTAAATGTGAAGAATAATAAAAATCCTCAGGTTTGTCACCAGCTCATATCCACTCATCAGATCTGATCATGAAAAGTGAGGGACCCCAATGCTTGTGGCCAGAGGCAACAGGGGGAGGAAAGCTCCAAACAATTTGGAAAGTATAAACTACTTGCACATTATTCTTAATTCTGTTAAGTTCAGAGGCGACTGCTGGCAGACATTTGAGACCACAGGGTGATGTGGGAAGGGGAGCAGGGGAGACTTGAAAGGTAACAGCAAGATATTTCTTTCCCAAACGGAATATAATTCTGACAGACTTTTTCCTAGTTACTTGGGATTTTTGAGGTCTGACACTGATGGAGGAAACGTAAGAAAATACACGTTGTCTTGTAAGGTAATTTGCCCCTGTGTGTAGAAAAGTCACTCTCAAAGGGGAAAAAAGATGGGGAGAGGGAGAAGGAAGCAATTCCATTTTTTTAAATAGGCAAGTGATTTGAACAGATACTTTACCAAATAGACACAATATTGATCACTAGAATAATGTAAATTAAAATCACAAAAAGATGCTACAACCTTTAAAATTTTTAATTTAAATTTAAAAACTGAATATACCAAGTCGTATGACAAGGATATAGAGTAACTAGTACTCCCATACATTGTTGGTGGAATTGCAAAATGGCATAGCCATCTTGGAAAACAATTTGGTGATTTATTATAAAGCTTTACATACTTTTATTGTATGATTCAGCAACCCCCTTCCGGGTACCTACCCAAGAAAAAGAAAATTTATCTTCACAGAAAACCCTGAACACAAATGTTTATATTGGCTTTTTTCTTTCCTTTTTTTTTTTAAGAGAGTGATTGCCTTTATTTATTTATTTTTAAAGATTTATTTATTTATTTATTTATTTATTTATACAAGCACTGGGCACAGTCAGAAGCGCAGGATGGTGAGAGAATTCACCAGAGTCAGAGGGGAGAGCAGAGCAGGCAGACTGACAAAGTACACTGATGAGGGGAGCAGCGGGCGGCAGGGGAGGTCTGCGCGCCATGTGGGACCCTCGCCCTGCGGCCGGGGATCGAACCGGTGTTGCAGAGGCTGCAGGCAGCTTCGCAACCCAGTGCTCAACCACTGCGCCACTGGGGAGGCCCGGCTTTTTTCTTAATTGCCAAAACAATATGACATTTTGGGGAATGGAACCAGTCCTAACATCCTCCAACTGATAAATGTATGAACAAATGGACAATGGAATACTACTCAACAATTAAAAAGTAACAAATTACTGAAACACTCAACAACATGGATGAATCTTAAATGCATCATGCTAAGTGAGAAAAATCAGACTCAAAAGGCGACATATAACATGAATCCATTAACATGACATTCTGGAAAAGGCAACTATCGAGATAGAAGATAGATCAGATGTTGCCAGGAGCCAGGGATAAGGCGGGGGTTGCCTACAAAGGGGTATGAAGGAAGTTTGGAAAGTGATAGAAATGTTCTATGTATTGACTATATGACTCCTCCTCACCCTTCAGTGCCCAGCTGAGAGTTCACCTCTACTAGGCTGTCTTCCACAATTGCCTCTCCCAGTCTGGTTTGGGGGCACCACCTGCTGGTTCCACCTAGGGCAGCATTCACCATGCTGTACTGCTGTTATTGGTGAGTGTCCATGGTGGCCACGCAAACAGTTGCATTTGTCAAACTCACAGAACTATTCACTAAAAAAGGTAAACTTTAGTGTATGCAGATTATATCTCAAGCTAGACTTGAGGGGGGGAAACTACCCTAAGAAGTAGAAACTATTAGCCCCATTTTACAGTTTAAAAAACAAAAATAGAGAGAACTGAAATGTACACAGTCCAGCTCCTGTACTCTTATCCACAGACCTCCACTGAACTCTCCTCTTAACTTTCTTTCAAAGAATCTTCAACCATTCCCAGGGAAATTAAACCCTGGAAAAAGAAAAATACTCTTTGGCAAGATTATTAGATGCTGGCTTTCAGCAAATATGAATGTCCCTGTGGTTTGTCAGTCAGAGTGGAGGCTTATAGAAGTGATAAGTTTTGACTCAATGCGCCTTACAGTGGGCTGGTTGGGCTGCAAACCCGTCTTCCTTTTTATCCTCAGGAACCAGCAAAAAGTACACATTTGCAAGTTGGTAGTTGAAAGGCAAAATGAAAGTGCCTGAAACTCTCCTCCATCCAAACAGTAGATCAAAAATTACATTCTGGGGGGATTGCAAAAATTATACCATGAGAGACTCTAAGAGTGAAAGGTGATGATTTCTCTCACATCTCCGTTTAACTGTCCGGGCATAGTAGAACATGGATGGGGTTTAGAGAAAGTTCAAATTTTCTGTGGTACATGGACCCTGTTTTATATATTGTTCTATATATTGATTGGGTGAGCTCCTCTTCAGCCTCCATTGCCCAGCTGAGAGTTTACCTCCTCTAGGCTGTCTTCTGCAATGGAGAAATCACAATGACAGCACTACTCATGACTCAGCAAATAACGAATAAGTGTACTTTTCCAAAAGAAAATATCTACTTACAGATGGCACTTGGGTTTGCTGTGAATCACTAGGTGTACTTGAGATGCCAGGATGAACTGAGCTGGCTGCTATCTGATCTACCTAGTCATGTGTTGACTGTACTTTTAAGAATCCATCATCAAGTGGGAGTATAGGCTATGGGACCAGGTCCAAGTAGGTCCTGAAGGCATAAATAAGTGTTCTGTGCAGGGCTGGACCAGGGTAGGACAAGCAAGATGTCTAAAGGTAAAATTTAGGGAAGTACGCTAATCCTCGCGTGGGTGCTGACCCTGTGCCTGCATGATCTCATCTGAGATAAGCACCTCCTTATAATTTTCCCCACTTGCCTCAACCCCACACACACCTTGATGGGCCACTCCTCACTTCACATCACATCTATTACTTTATGGGAGATACCCTAATACCTTTATGGAGGAAGGCAATTTTCAAGTCTCATGTATAGTACAATACACCAGAAATGGACCATTCCTGTACAGTGCCATTCAAGAGAAACCTACCCAAAGGGCAGAGCTTTGAATAGTATATTTTGTAGCTCACTTTCTCTGGAGGGAGAGATGGTCTTAGATAAACATCTGCAGTGAACATATGGGCAGTGGTTAATGGTTTAGACAAATGGACAAAGTATGAATGAAATTAAAGATTTGGTGCAAAGAAGTAGGAGAAAAAATATATAAAGAAGCATCTTTTAGGGTGGATACAGAGTGTGAAAATATTTGTGTTTTATAAAGATCGCAAAGTCTTCCATTATAGAAAAGCTTCTTAGCAAGCAGATGGACAAAATAACCAAGCCTGGATCTTAATCAATTACCTTCCCAGGGAGCTGCAGGGCTTGCTCAACATTCTCCTGAACAAATGACCCCAAGATTGAGATGAAAGTCACACATGAACTCAACATCTTGCCAAAGTTAACCTGGTTACCATCACTGCAAGGTGCCCAATATGCTAGCAGCAGCAATCACTCAAATTCCCGACTACACTGTATTATAGCCCCAGGGGACCAGTCAGGTATCTAGTCGAGGGTTTGGAAGTACCCTCTCCAATAACAAGCTTCTGCCAATACTATCATCCATGAACTTGATCTGTGCCTTAAAACTGACTTCCCATGAAACGTTGCTTCTTAACAAGAATTCATATTGGAGTTTAAAAATCAAGCTAATGTCCATGAGACTCACTGATCTTATGTATCCCGACACTCAGAAGCAGCTGCATTTATAGATCCATGTAAAGGTTTATAGAGAACGCAGTTAGTCCCCTCAAAGTCAGTCTTTCTCCTGAGCATATGGTTCCACCTAGGAACTACATTTCCCAGCCTCCCTTGTAACTCTTTCTCCCCAGTGGAATGTGAAGAGGGGGTAGCAGAACCCACAATGATGAAACGCATAGCCCCACCACCATAGGAGTTACAAAAGAGCCTGGGGGGTTTTTTTCTTCAACAGAAAAAAAACGGCACAAGGTGTTAAGACTCAACCTATGAAGTTATCCACAACCACTGCAGCATGAGTTCAATCCCCAGCCAGGGAGTACCCACGTGGCGCAGCAGACCTCTCCTGACTTGCCCATTGCTCCCCTCAGCAGTGTATTTCAGTCCGTCTGCCTGTTCTGTTCCCCACTCTGTCTCTGGTGAATCCTCTCACCCCCCACACCTCTGGCCTATACCCCCATTCTTGTATGCATAAATAAATAAATCTTAAAAAAAAAAAAAGTAACAGGTCCCAACTCCACTCTCAACCTTGCCTTTGCCATTGCCAGGACTGAGGGCACTATCTTTCTGGCAGCCCACAAGAGTGCCAGATGGTGGGATTCCATAGGGGTCCACTGACTCAGGTTGGCTGAAGAAAGGTCAGGTTACAGATTCTCCAGCCCCCTCACAGACTCTGCAGCTGGGACTGCACCATCTCAGTCTGCCAAGTCCTAGTCCCAGCTGAGTGGAGGCTCAAGTTTGCAGACAGGTTGGATACAAGCAGGTGAATGCAAGTTATGTTTTCTTCCCTATCACTCAGCCCCTCAACCCCCAAGGGAGCAGATTTGGGGGGCAGAGGTGCAAGGTGCCTCTTCTCTCCAGGAACTTGTTGATATTCCACATCCCTAAGCCTGGCAGGAGCCAGGACTCAAAATGAGAGTGAGTCCCTTTCTCAACCTTTTTGCATTGCTGGCAAATTACAACCTGGCATTCCTATCTCCCAGTGTCCCCTATTGTCTCTGTAGCTGGGGCAGAGAAAGGAGGAAAGGGGGAGCCTCTGAGTTGTCCACCAACCGTTCTTACAGAGCTTTTTGCCCAAGCTTTGGACCTGGACAGTTAGGCTTGAGGCCACATGGAAATTTCCTCCCACGCCCTGGGAGATCCAAGCAGGTGTCCATTTGCAGGTGGCACAGAAGCTCACAAGCCCAGTCCGTGAGCTATAGTGACAAGCGAGGAAGCTGGAGTGCTGTGTGGAGGGGACAGGAGGACCCTTCCCAGGGCACAAGGTTCAGGCATTGCTGGGGGCTGGCAGTGCCCAGTTCACCAATCGAAGTCCTCACCACAGTGATGTGTTTCCTCCAACACCCCCAAGAGAAGCATCCTGTCACTCAGCACCTCCCCTCACTTTCTCTGGCTGGTGTTACACCCACTGTAAAGGAAATGTGAGGGTATCCTGTTCCAACCAGCGGGAGGCCCGCACCTCACTTTCCCCTAGGAAAGTAGTTGAGGATGCAGAGTTGGCTTGGGGCTTCTGTGGGGTTAATAAACAGTCTTCTCCCTCTCCTCTTGACTAACTGCCAGCAGAGCACCCCAGGACAGTAACCTTCCTCCCAGAGCTGACCAGAAAGGGCCCAGTTTCTGATCTCTAGTGGGAAAGGAATACAACACAAAGCCTGTGGATACAAAGTGGGCTCAAGGGTAAACTATGTCTGTGAGTCTGCACAGCAGGCTGGTGTGCTACACGGCATAGGGCAGCTGGCCTTCCCTTGACAGCAGGGGAACAGGTGAGAGACACCAGGAAGGCCCCTAAGTGATTTCCTGTGACCTGTGGGACAAACTCTGTGTCTGTGCGCAGCTTAGCTTGGCCACGTGGCAGCCTGAAACCAAATGGGTGAAGGCCAGTCCTTTCCCTGGGCTGGAGGCAAACGTGGGGGGAAGACCTGGGCGTGACAGCTGGTGTGTATCTAAGGGATCTTCCGGGCAGGGGTAACTGTGTAGACTTGCAGCGGGACTGTCCCCCTGTGTGGACGCACGGGTTGGCCACGAGGGTCGGAGCAGCTACAGTGTGTGCCGGTGCGCACGTGCACAGGAGAGAGCGTGTGACCTGGAGCAGCCTCACCCCCTGCTGGGCACCTCCCACCCTCTAGGGCTGGGCGGGCTTTCCCCGAGTTTCCCTCCCTCCCTCCCTCCCGCCACACCCTCGCCAGTCTGAGGCTGCCGGCGCCCGGAACTTGGGACTAGAACTTCTGCTCCCAGCTCGAGGAGGGGCGTCGAGCGGGCACCTGAATACACAATAGCCTCCCTTTGCAGCACTGCGGAGGGAAAGCTCCCAGCGAGAAGAGCCACTGATTTTCCCCCAGGAAGTCAAGGATCTGGGAATAAGGTGGGAACGAGAGGGGCCCCAGAAGTTTGTTCGATTAGTCCCTGCAGCCGCTCACCCGCCAGAGGTTGAGAAAAACCAGGTCAAGCCAGCCTGGGGTTCCCTGTGCCACTTCAGCAGCCCCTGCTCAGTGGAGCGCTTTTACCTGCCTTATCTCCTTCATTCTGTAGGGAACCCCGGGAAAGGTTAGCCCTACAATTTGGGCAAGGAAACTGCGGGCTCCCCAAACTTAATTAAATTGCCCGAGGTTATAAAACACAGAAGCTTTGCTCAAAAACTAGGCTGGTGTCCAAAGTCACCTCTCAGCAGCCGCTTGAAAGTGAAAGAGGGTTTCAGAAAGAGGGACAGGTGCAGGAGAGGGAATGGGGGGTCGGAGGGACCCGGCATGAAGAGGGAGGGCACTGGGCGCAAGATAACCAGGAAAGGGGAGACCCATGGCTTGCATTTTAAAACACCGTATCAGAAGGAGTATCAGTTGTGTCTGTACTGCTCATTTCTTTAAATAAAGTGGAAAAATACTCTTGGGCAAATAAAGTCAGACTTCAGAGCATATTTGACAGGTAACTTTGAGAACTCAGGATTAGATATCAGACATAGGGTGGTGGTTTAAGACTAGGATCCTAGAAGCAGCACGGACACCAAAAGAAGTTTGTCCTAAATTTGGAAATCCAGGCTCCACCCCAGACATAACGAATGCCGATCTGCATTTTAACAAAATTCCCAGGTAATTCTTGCACTTATGAGTTTAAGACACAGGAATGGGTTATTTATGTCTAGACAGATACGGTTTATATTGTATATAAAAGAGCCTCCCCCTCACTTCCTCTACCCCTCTGGAGGAGCATATGGAGAAGGGAAGGCTGTATTGTCTTTTCTTTCCTATTGTGACTGAACCTTACTGCCTAAAGGGTTGACCTAAAACCTCTGCTAACTCCCTAAACGTCAAGCTCCCCACCCCCACTTTCTCCCCCATCCTGCGGGCCAGAGCAGCCTCCCCCAGCTACAGGCTTTGCAGAGAGCAGATGGAAAGGAGAGGGAGGATTTTCCTTCCTGGTTTTCCATTCCTTTGTCTAATAAAGTGTGATTCATTCCCTTCTATTTTTAACTCCCTGCTTGTCTGAGTATTTCCATCCCACTGACCCAGAAGTGGGAGGAGGTGGTAGTGCACAGAACCCCCTTCATTCCTGGAGGGCTCCTGGAAGGTGGTAAGCCTGGCTGGGAAGGCCCAGAGAGTCTGGGCAGGTGTGGGGGAGTGTGTGTGGGGGGGGGAGGCAGTGGTCTCAGAGGCCTGGCAGTGCTGCAGAGGGGGTCCTGGAAGGCAGGGGTGGGGAAGGGGGAGGCAGCAGTCAGAGCTGCAGGGAGCCCAGCAGCATAGATGGGATTGCAAGTGTTTTGTCGGGAACCTTAGAGGACAAACTCCTAGAATACGCCTGGGCTAAGAGTTCCCTCCACAAAAGAAACATCTCTGGGGAGGCTGATCTCACCTCCGGCCCTCCCCAAATTCACTGTCCCCCTGGTCATGGCTGCCCTTCCCAAAGACCTTAGCTCGAGGATTAGCGAGGATTCGGGTGTGCTCTTTTCTTTCACATTCTCGCTGAATCGCTGTGTAAGAGGCCGGGTGCTGGGCTGGAGGCTAGCCTCACCCTTTACCGGCAGCTCGTTTTTTAGGAAACTTGCTTGACCGCTCTGGACTCCGAGTTTGTCTATAAAACGGGATTGAACTACCACCTACCTCGTACAGTGCTACTATTTTAAAAGCTAGTGCGGGAGCACAGCAAGTACCAGGCAGTGCTGCTTATCGACGTTGTGATCGCTGTGCCTTCCCCCCAGGGCGCCGCAGCCCTGAGGTCTCGAGGGTCGCTCAGACCGGAGGCTCCCCGGGCCTCGGCTCGCCGCGCCCCCCCGCGCGGCCCCTAGAGGGCGCCCGGAACTCACTTGTTCTGCGCGTCCGCGTGGAAACTCGGGTCCCGCTCGCCTTTCTCCCGCCTGCAGCTTTCGGGGGGCGCGACTCCTCCCGCAGCCACCAAAGACAGTGGGCTCTGGGGCCACGGGGCGAAGACGCGAGCGCGCAAGAGCAGCTCCCACCAAAACCTCCCCTTAGGGGGCACAGGGCAGCCGGGCCTTGGCAGCCCCAAGCTCTTCACCAGCTGCGAGCGCAGACGTGGAGCCGATCTCCGTGGGCTTCGCGGAGGTAGCGGCGCCTGCAGCACCTTCTGGGCCTTGCTAGGGTCCTCGGCCGGAGTCCAGGGCGACCCGCCACCCCCCCGTCCAGCCTTGGCTGCATGGGTGCCGTCGCCGGAGCCGTCAGGCTGGAAGTGTAAGCGCCGGCCTCGGAAACCCCCAGCCCAGGGCCGAGCAGCCGCGGAGTTAGACCCTCCTCCCGCCCGGCCCCGGGGGGAGGGGAGAGGGAAGAGGAGGAGCGCCCTGGGCCGGGCGGCCGCGGGGTGAGGGCTCCGTAGGATCTGGACGGGGTAGGCCACGGGAGGCTGCAGAGCCATCAAGCGCCAGCCCGGAGACGCGCCTGCGTGTGCGCGAGCGCCGCACCCCCACCTGTAGCTCTCCTCGGTGCAGTGCTCACCCCAGTCCTTGAGTATTTGGAAAAGACGTGCGACGTTTTGCACAGCAATGCAGACTGGGAGGGAGGGAGTTTGTAATCACCCTCAACACAACATACGCACCACATCGCTCTCTCCGCTCACACCTCTCCACCCCACAATTCGTGGTGCACACCCCATCTTCCGAGCCTGTTCTGAGCTCCTTGGAAAATCCTGACTGGCTCCTGCCCGCTCCGTTGCGCAGCCTGTTTCTATGGGACTCCCTGGGGTTAGGAGTCCAGGCGCGGGTGCAGGTAAGCGGCGCCAGGGACCTCTTGCCTGGGCAGACGCGCGCCAGCCGATTCGAGCCATGCGGGCAAAGGCGCTGGCAGTTCCTGTTCGCTGCCCAGGCAGCGCCCTGGCCATGGAGCGCTAACCCGAGCCTGCTGGGGAGCGCCTAGGAGGAGTTGCTTGGGAGGATTCAGATGCAAGCTGGCGGGGCTGCTGCGACTGAAAAGTGGGTGAATGTGGGTGAGGGGGAGCAAAGCTTGAGGGAGGGGCTTTCTCCCGCATCTGCTCTGAGCGGTCCTGCCAGCCCAGGCACACAAGAAGCTGGGCGGCTGAGTCCCAGCTTCCACAGCTCGGCGCAGCCCAGAGGGAGCTCCCTGCTTGGTTATCTCGAACACCTGGAACCTGACTGGCCCCCATTCAAGTCACTCACACCACAATCAGGGCGCCCACCTGAATCCTGCTTCTCGGGCAAACCCCACACTTGCCCCAGCAGTGGGGGTGTCACAGGCAGTGTTCAAATCTGCCCACACAGCCCCCAAGCACAGATCCGCCACACAAAGATGCCATTATAGTTAACAGGTTGAGCCAGATTCAGGTGCGCTGCCTTCCTGCACCACGCAGGGCCCTCTGACCCCAGCCCCGACTGGGTTTCTGCCCCACACTCCAGCTCCCTGCCGGCCACCACCCACTCACACACCCAAGCTGGTCTGTGCCAGGTGTGAGCCCCATTCTGGGCTCTCTCTCAGAGGGGATTTGGTCAGTGTGGTCCGCTCGCTTAGGCTGAGGAAGAAAGCAGACCTTTCTGTCCAGACAGGTTTGTTAATTCCTCTTCTCTTCCCACACCTCTACACACAATTATCCGGATAATTTGTTCCTTTTTCTATTTTTGAACAGACACCCACCACTTCTGGCAGGAGACCTGGAGCCGAGCTTTCTGCTGCAGGTAGTTGATCCTCTCTGTGACCCTGAGGCCCCCTCCAGGCTCCACTGGGACTGAGTGGGTCTGGTCGCTCCAGGATCTGGCCACCATCCCAGCCTTTCTGGGTTGCTACCGCCCTCGGCCGGTGGACACGGGATTCGCCAAGAATCCGTCCCAACGAATTCTGAATTCCGGGTGGAGAGAGGGAAGCCTCTCGAGTTCCCTCAGTGCTGCCAAGGGTCTCAGGGCCCCAGGGAGTCTGGCACCCCTTGGAGATCTTGCTCCAGGGGCTGGGAGAGCTCGGGGAGAGATCGCCACTACCCAACGCGACAGCAGGCGTGGTAGCCAGGTCCAGTGTGGGTAGAGGGTAGTAAAGCTGGCTGGCCGCTGGCAGTGCGTCTCCAGAGCCCAACGGTAGGGATCTGCCACTTGCACAGAAGTTCCCAACAAGTTGGATAGGCTCAGAGAGCAGGGGTACTGAGTGGGAAATTTCCCAAGTGGTTATGAGTTCGTGAGCTCTAGGCTGTTTGTGAAGATTGGCAGGTAAGGGGTAATTTTTTGAGGGGGAGTGTGTTGTGCATAATTTTAATTTCCTTAGTCTTCCAAGAGGGTGTGAAGAGGTGGAAGAGGAGCCTCAACTTTAGAGCCCTCTGGGAGGTTGTGTTTGGGCAGGCAGCCTCTCCCTACTCCTGCCTCAGCTCGATTGTCTGTGGCCAAGAAATACCCAGGAACCTCCAGGCACAGCAGCCTATGGTGGGGTGGGGGTGGGGGTCCAGAAATTAGGAGGCAAGAAGAAGGCCCCAGTCTCCCCCCTGCAATCATGAGTCAGAAGCCCTAAAGGTAGTCTTCAAAGGGCAAATGGAGGGAGACCAAAGGGAACCAAGAAGGTACAAGCTGGGTCCCATAGTCCCCACCAGAGGAGGACAGTCAGGCCTGTCCAGGTAGAATGAAATTAATTCTGTGGCTCCTGGAAGGCCATTTCTGGACCTTGCTTGGCCAGGAACTAGGCACTACAGCCAGTGCAGGCAGGAAAGACAGCCAGAACCTTCTGCCCATGACCAACATACAGACAGTCAGGGTCTTTTTTGGTCATCCAATGGGCTTGGGAGTAGAGTAGGGTTACTGCAGAAGGCCTTCGGGCCCAGAAAAGATGGGCTCCGGGGGTGGGGTGATGAACAGGCCCACTTCCCACCTAGCCAGATTTCCCCCTGGGCCTCCTCGACTGGGAGATTGCTCTGCTCTTTGTCCCCAGATCAACTAGAAACTCCAGAATGGTGGCCTGGCTAGGGATGAAGGACAGAAGTATTGATGGTTTTGTTTCCTCCCCCCACCCCAACTGGGGTACACACACCTCTGCAGGCACAAGCAAGCTCCACACTTCACTCACTTTCATTTTCTAACCACAATGTCCTCTAACTGTCCCATCCCAAAGAAAGAACCACTCCACTCACCCAGAATGCAGAATGGCAAGTTCCTTGGAATCTCTGCTACCTAGCTTCTTCCAGAAAAGCAGACTCAAGCCAGTTTTATACATCTGAGATTGCACAAAATCATCTCAGGCCCCCTAAATCAGTGACTGGATGATATAGATATGTGGGCTCCGTGTGTGTGTGTGTGTGTGTGTGTGTGTGTGTGTGTGCGCTGTGGTCTGGGGATTCCCTGAAGATTTCTGGGAAGTTATGTATCTAGATCCTGCCTAGACCAGGCTAATGTTGGGGGGGGGTGCTTAGAACAACACAGAGGATCTTAGCCCAATTATTCACTCAGTGTACCCCATTTCCTGTAGTTTGTTGGGTAAGTGCCTAGAATCCAAGAACTCCTAGCAGTTGGTATTCCCACATGGATGGGTACACCGCACCTTAGACCCTCACTACCATGTACCTACCAGCAAACAATTCTGCCCACACATACCCACAGGTACAGTCACTCATAATGATCCTCACTCCCTACTCTAACTCTATTCACTCCTCCAATCATACACAGTCACATACATGCCATACAGTTAAAATACACATCTCACACATTATTACATTTCACACACAATTATATTCCTACAATTACAGGGTACACACAATCACAAACATGTACATGTTTAGCACCAAAAAATAGATTCACAAAGAAAAACTGATATGTACTCTCACAAACTTACCACACGGCTCATACACAATCACATATAAGGGTGGATGATCACACAATTACCCAGGGGAAAAAGTCACATTCACACATGCTTACACATACACCACTCCCTACTGGTCTGTGCACAGTGACAGTTTCGATTTGCAACGTAAGCAGAAACACACAATAATTACAAATCCAATAACACATTTAGATGCTATTACAAACATTCATTATCAGTAACATCCTGACTGCACACGCCATCACAAATATACAACATGCACACACAGCTCTCACACCCAAAGACATCCACACCCTCCTCAACACTGGCTGGCCCGGCTCTCCCTCTTTTCTCAAGTCTGCGTTCTCTCTACCTGTTCCTTTCCTTTTCTCTCTCCAGAGCCCACAGGTCCTGATCCCCAGATGTCCCTCCAGTTTAGACACCAGCAACTAACTGCCCTGACAGTGCCAGCTCACACCAAGCCCAGGAGCTGCAAGGTGCAGGCTCAGCAAGGAGCAGGCAGCCCTGACTCCGAATCTTGAGGATTTTATTTTTTTCCACATAAATTACACAAGCACTTTATAAAATGGTTACACAGAAAACACCTTATAAGTGCATAACTTAAATCCCCTTTATGAACAGGATCTGGAGAAATGGGCTGAATTTGTGTGAAAATCCCTCTGTGCATAGCTGGGTTCAGCTGGAAGGTGTGATAAGGGCCTGGCAAGGTCAGGTGACCCAGCTGTGTGTAGGATGGTGAGTCACAGTGTGGCCGTGGCCTTGTGTTTCTGAGAAGTGTCATGCTATTCAAAATGAGTCTGGGCCATCCCAAGTCTAAGCCTCATAGTGAGAGTCCAGAGTGAAAAGGGGAGGCCCTGCGTGTGCACGACCTTCTTCATAGGCCCCCTGTGTGTGCCTCTGAGATTACCCCAGGAGGGACAGTGAAATCACCTGTGTGGGCCAGTGGGTAGTCTTGTGTGATGAATGGGCTACAGGGAGGGGGTCTCCCCAGGGCACATTCAAATGACAGCCTGTACTATCCTCTTCTGACCCCAGAAACTCTCCCCACATCTCCCTGGCCTCTCTGGGTCCCTGGTTAAAAATCAGGAAAAAAATAAAATAGATGCAAATTGAGGAGACTGAACAGTTCCAGAGGGCTGGGAATCCCATAGGCGTTGGGAAGAGGTCGCCTGTCTCTGTCCCACGCTCTTTTCTTCCTTTCCACGAAGAGTGAGCAGTGTGGGCGCCAGCGCGCGCTGGTGCAGAGGGGCCGGGTCTCCCCCCAGGCAGGCAGTCTGAGGCGGGGAGGAGCTGGAGAGACTCTGGCTCTCTCCGACCCCCAGCCTGGGCCGCGGGGGGCTCACGGGCGAAGTAGCCAGGCTCACTCGCAGGCCGACGCCACCGACGTGACGCTGGTGATCTTGGTGGAGTCGTCAGACCACGGCTGCAAGTTCTGCAGGGCGAAGAGCGACGAGTTGTGCACGCAAAGCGGGTCGGCGGGCAGCGGCTGCGCCAGGCTCTTCTGAAAGGCCTCCTGCTGCAGCTGCAGGAGGATGCGGTTCGCCTGCTGCCTCTCGGCCTCACGCTCCTCCGCGGTCTGCCGCCTGCACGGGGACAAGCCGTTACCCACCTCGGCGCGCTCTGGCGAGGTCGTCTGAGCGAGCACTGCTCCCCTGCGCAGCCCCCAAATTCACGTGGACCCTTTTAACGCATTCCCTTATTTGGGGGGTCCAGACTCTGACGAAGACTGAAAGCCCCCAAAGTAGATGCAGCGGCAATAGCGTGGGAGAGCTGTGGGAAAGTTTGCTACACACAGTGCTCACACCCTACCAGCCTCAGAGGGCACAACCAGGGGCACAACCGGGGGCACGATGGCATCTGCCTTGCCTCAGTCTGAGAACCCGCGCGGCCCGGACCGAAGGGACCTCACCTCCCGAGCAGTCCAGGGCAGAGGCCAGGGTGGGTACAAGCCAGCTGCCCTCCCGAACGTCTCTGGCCTCCGCCGCCTGCGAACCTCTCCCCGGCCTCCGCGCCCCTGCGCTGCGCCCTGCCGGGCCTGGCCTCCCGCTGGACCAGGCGGTTTCCTCCGAGGCATTGGGGAGGCGATGACTCACTTACTCCATTTAATGCCGCCCCTCCACCCCGTCAACTGAGATCAAACGTCTGTCTCTAAGGTGGACAGACCTAATGGGAGTCCCCGGGGCCTCCAGAAGCAATTTGTAGGCGATCGATGAAGCCGCGCGAAGCCGGCGAGGGCCTCTCCCAGCGGCGGCCGCCAGCCTCCTTCCGCCGCCCCTCTGCCTCGTGGCTCTGCATCTTTCTGCCTCTCATCTGCCCCTGCTCCCTCACATTTCAAATTGCTTAAATGTTTCTCTCCCTTTAGGCTTTGTGTGTCTATCCCTCATTTTTTCTTACCCGGATCTACTTTTCTCAGAATAAAGGGGATTTGTTTGAAACGAAAACGGAAGTTTTAACGACCCATTGCTTCCCTTAAATATACAAAGGTGTACTTCAGGCTGCCTAGTTTTTTCCTTTTCTCCCTGGGGTGGGGTGTCTATCTCCCCCCGCCCTTGTGTTTCAGTTTCTCTTTGTCTGTTACTTTTTTTCTCTTTTCCTCCCCCACCCCTACAGGGGCTTGCCTGCTCGGCTCCGCAGCCCTAGGTTGAAGCCCTGGTGAGCCTTGGGGATACCGATGCCCTCCCCAACCCAGCAAGGCCCTGCTCCCTCTTTTAACAAGGTTTCCAGAGCTTTGAAACCAGTTCCTCACCTCCTCACCAGCGGCAGGAATGTAGGGAGGGGCTGGGTAGCAAACTCTTGGGGCACTGGCTTCCTTTGTGGCCAATATGCGGAATCCCGGGCAGATTCCTCGCCTTCATTCAGAAAAAGAGGAAACTCCGATTCCTTCCTCCGGCCCCAGGTCCACCCTGCCCGGCGCCGTGACTTCGCCCAGACTCTCTCCTGCTCCCCCCTGAGGCCTGAGCTAGCGAGGAACTCTTGGCGTGTGTGGAACCAAGTTTGTGGGCCAGATGTGCGGGAGGGTACGGTGTGTGCGTGTGTGCGTGTGTGTGCAGGAGTGTGGTCCCAGGAAGCCGCTCTGCGCGTGGAGGATAAGGTTGCCTAGGAGTGTGTGGGAATCATTATATACCTAAGGGCGAAGGGTTGAGGGGTGTGTGTGTGTGTGTGTGTTGGGGGAGATGATTGTGTAATAAGGATAGTTGTGGATTTGTGACTGGAGATGGGGAATGTCTCTCTCTCACGCACACACACACCCATCTGCTCCTAATTGATCCCCCTTTCACTGGGACCCGCGAAATCCCCGCTGCAGCCGGTGCGGATTGATTTTCCGCCTCCAGGGTGGGGAACTGGGGAGCAAAGGCCAGTGTCTGAGGAGGAAGGAGTCCACACGGCCCAGACCAGAGGTCTGGGGCCCAGGAGTCCTGCCGGGCGCCCTGCCGGGGGCGCAGGAACAAGCCTGCCTCCAGTCTCAGGGATAGAAGAGGCTTCTCGGTAAGTTCGAATTTGCGCAAACAAATCCCCCAGCTCAGGACTCACTGGTTCCCCACTGCAAGGACTGCATAGACTGCTCTACCTGGCTGTTTCTCTGTGCGGCAGGATACACCAACGGCGCCTACCCAGCACTGTGGGTGCCAGCCAGAAAGCTATGAAACCTCAAGTTGCACAGAGTCAGGGCTGTCCGGGCGCATCGCGATCATCGGCCACGGTTGCTTTCCACTTCCCGCGAGTTTCGCAGGAGCGGCCGGCTCCTCTGAACGGATCGCAAACTGGAGAGCCGAGGTAGCGTGCGCGCCCCAGGAGAGGCCCCGGCCGCCAGCGGCCCGAGCCTGCACTAACCGCGGCCGCGCCCGCCCCGCGCGCTCACCTCCACTTAGTCCGCCGGTTCTGGAACCAGGTTTTGACCTGCGCGTCGGTCATTTTGAGTGCCTTGGCCAGGGCGGCGCGCTCGGCCGAGGCCAGGTACTTCTGGCGGTGGAAGCGCTTCTCCAGCTCGCAGATCTGCAGGCGCGTGAAAGACGTGCGCGGCTTCTTCTTCTTGGGGGGCGTCCGGTTCTGATAGGGGTGACCTATACGGCGTGTTACAGTGAAGGGTGAGAGGGCCACTGGAGCGGGAGACAGACAGACGGCAGAGGCAAGCAGCAGAGCGTCAGGAGGCGTCCCAGGCCCGATGCCCCGCGAGTCTGCGAGCGCAGCGGCTAGACCCCAGGAGCAGGGCCGCGGTCCTGCCGGCAGCCCTCAGCGCCAAGCCCGCGGCGGAAAATGGCCCCCTCCTGCCCGCCAGGCCGACGCCGCGCCGCCACCGCTACTACCACAGAGGCCTCCCTAGCCCCAGGCTCCCACATGCCCAACCAGACACAGCCTTATGGCCTCCCAGGCCTCCTGAAGCGGCATGCTTGAGGGGAGCTTAGAGATCACAGCTCCTCCCCACCCCCTAAGTCCCAGGCCACCGGCCTCAAAAGAAGGGGACAGAGAGTAAGAGGCCATCTTGCTCAAGGCCCTCCCACCCCCCCGACTCTGGGTCCTGACCTCTAAGCCTCCATCACGCAGCAACATACACAGACGCGTCCCACATGAGTGGGGCAAAGTGTAGATTTATACGTCCCAACAAAGCAGGCTGATGTACACAAACAGAGGCACAGGTACAGAGGCAGGCACACACAGGACACAGGGCCACAAGTGGTGACACGAGGTGACAGCCATACATTCCCTCAGAATCTTCTTTAAGCCTGAAGCAGGATTGGGGGTGGGGACTCGTGGCCGGCTTAGATAGGCCCTACCTGAAGGAACTTTGATCACAGACCCAGGACCAGCCGGCTCCAGGCTGGGGGCTCCATCAGAGCCCTTCAAAACTGGCCTGGCCTGGGTGAGGTGTGAGTGAGTTGGGCACAGGCCTTGCCTTCCAGGCCTCAGACTTGGGTTGGGGCACAGGGGCCCCTTGAGTGCCTCCTTCCTGGAGGCCTTGGGAATGACCGGCCTCTGCCTCCTTCTCTCCCTGCCCCCTCAACTCATGCCACAGCCCCAGAGACGGGGCCAGCAAAACTGGAACGGGGGTAGGGGGCACTGTGGTGTCTTGGGGTCGCCTAGCTTGGGATCTGGCTAACCCCCTTCCTTGCTAGGCCCTGGAGCCCGAGCCCCATGAGAGTCCCACGCTCGGTCCGGCGCGGCCTGTGCCTCCCGCCTCTGTTCCCTGAACCCGGGCTGCGGGCTCAAGTTAAATTCGTGCCGGGTTTCCAGGGGGCCTGGGGCTGACCCGGCGGCGGGAAGACCGCAGCCTCAGGTCGGGGACACTCAGGGCACCGGGACGTGGGGCGGGGACGGACGGGGCCCCGCGCCCGAGTTAGAGCCGAGTTCCCCCGGCGGAAGCGGGAGCGGAGGGGCCGGGCGAGCGGAGCGAGGAGCGGAGCGGGCGGGCAGCGAGCGCGGCAGTCCGCCGCCGCCGAATGCGTAATTGTCCCAGGAGTTGTCCTCGGCCGCGGATCGATCGCTGGCGCGGCCCGTGCATTATTCACCCGGCGGGAACAGGGCTGGGCGGGGGCGCGGGGAGGACGCCGTTTGGGACAGAGCGAAAATGCAGAAGCCGCTTAGCCTCACGCGGCCGCCGACCCAGACGGAGCCCGCCGCCCGGAGGAAGGGCCCGCCGGCCCCGCTGCCTGCGCCGCGCTCGGGGTCCCTGCAGGGCCGGGCGGCGCGAGGGCCACGGGCGCTCCGCGCGCCGAGCGGGAAGGCAGTGGCGGCTGTGGCGGCGCGCGGCGTGTGCGGGGAGGGGAGGTGGGGACCTGACCTTTCCTGGCGTCTGACTCCAGGGCTCGCCCCCTCGGCCCGGCGGAAGAAACAGTTTGTGCACACCGCGCCCGGTTCCCCGCGATTCCCGAGCCTCCGAAGCCCAGCCGAAGAAGGCTGCCCCCAAACGACACCCCGCTCCCCTCCAGCTCACTGGGCCTGGGGAGAGGGGAGCGAGGAGCGAGCGAGGAGCGCCTCTCAGAACCGGAGTCCTGCGGAGGAGCCGGAGCGGGGCCCGGGCTGGGGCTGCTCGAGCATGGCGATTCCGGGAACGCGGAGAGGTGCGGGGCCGCTGACCTCGCGGGCCGCCTGGCGCGCAGAGGGGCTGCTTGCGGGAGCCGCAGGGCAGGGCAGGGGAGCGCAGAGCCCGGGCCGCGGCCAGCCGGGGCGCGCGCGGGCCGGACTCACCTGTGAACCTGTCCTTTGTGTATCTGCGGTTACTCTCCATCCAGGGGAAGGTGAGGCCGGTGAGGTTGTTGACGCCCGGCACGGCAGGCACAGAGGGCACCGTGGGCAAGCCGGTAGCCAGAGGCTGCGGGTGGGCCACCGCTCCTGCGAGCGGCCTGTGCGCCGGCACCCGGATCACCCCCGCGGCGCTCAGCGCCCCCCCGCCGCCGCCGGGACCCCCGCCGCCGCCGCCGGGACCCGGCCCGCCCGCCAAGGCCATGTTCACGTTGTAGGAGCCGGCCAGCGGGCCCATGCTGCAGGCTCCGCCGCCGCCCGCCGGGCCGCCCGGGCCGCCCGGGCCGCCGGTGCCATAGGCCCCTGCGCCCCCGGCCCCCGGCCCGGCCGCGGGGCCCGCGCCGCTGTAAGCATAGGCGCCTCCAACCAAACAGCCGAGGCCGTATTCTCCGTCCTGGAGGCGCGAGGCCGGCCCCATGCAGCCGCCCTGGTCCGGGCTGTTGAGGATCTGGTCGATTCCGAAGCTGATGGGCTCCGCGTGGCCCGGGTGGAGGTGGTGCGGCCCCAGGTGCTCCATGCTGGCCCCGGCCCCGCGGGGGGGGCCCGGGCGGCGGCGCGCTCTGTGCTTGGCTCGGGGGCAGCGCGCAGGGGCGCGGAGGCGGCTGCGGCTCCTGGCTGCGCCGAGACTTGGAGGCGAAGTGCGCAGAAGGGCTAAAGTAGGGGGGAGAAGAGGGGGCGCCGTATTCTTCTCTTCTCCGGCTGCTCCTTCCCTTCTCCGGCTGCTCGCTCGCTCGCTGTTGACTCTGGGACATCAATCACCGGGCGAAAAAGCCCGGTGCAAGCGAGCCTCGGCGTTCCGGCCGGGTCTCTCCATTGGCTGCGCGCTGAGAAGAGCGGGGTGAATGACAGCGCAGGGGAGGGGCAGCGAGGGGGAGAGGGAGGCCCGGAGCCCAGACAGATGCAGGAGCCAGAGACAGAGGGACGGAGGCCGAGGCTCAGAGTAGTTGTTCAGGAAGAGAAAGAGAGATGTAAAAGGAAAAAGGAAAAACAAAAACAAACAAACAAAAAAAAAAACAGGAGGCGGCTATTCCCAGAGAAGGACAGACGGACCCAAGGAGGGGGAGGTCAGAGCCCTCCTGCAGCCTGGCAGGAGCCGCCCCTCATTTTGAATTGGGCCAACAGAGTCCAGCCCTCCAGGCCTGCGGGGAAGGGGTGTCCTTGGCCTTTGGAGAATCTCCCCCAAGGGCTCTGCTGGGAAACACCTGTCCGTCAACCAGAGGATTTACTCCAAACTTCAAGTCTGGCTTGTTCGGAAGTAGAAGGCTGCCTACTCCCCAGGTATGGAGCCCAGGCCCCTGAGGCAGGAAGGTGAGTTCAGGCTTGTCCTTCTTTTTAAAATGGGCCTATGTTTTGGCTAAATGTTAGTGAAAAAAATTAACAACCATCCAACTCAGGCTTTTTAGAGAAACTGAGGTTAGGAAGACTTTCTGAAAGTGGAAGGAGTTGGCTTGGGGGCTGCTGCCAGGGCACCCATGCCTCAAGGTGGCCCTTTCCTTTTAAATAAACACAAGCCTCAAGAAAAACATCCCACAAGATGTGAATCAATTCATTCAGATCACTTTCTGTGTAGCAACCAGTCCAGAGATGGCTATTTCCAGCAAGAAACCTTTGGGCTGTGGGGAGGGAGAGGAGTTATTTTCTAACTTTTGGAATCTTGGGAGGGAGGCCTAGGGGCTTAAGACAGTAGGGGTGGGGGTGTAGGACCCAGAGCAGGGAAGTTACTTTTCAAAGGACAAACTTTTCAAAGTTTTGCCAGTGGCTGGTTTAGAGCCAGGAGAGAGGGAGGAAACTCCCTTTTCCTGCTTCCTCTCTTTCCCTCTTCAGTAAGGAAGGGTCTGCCCCCTCCCAGGAGCCATGCTCTGGGAAAGGTTCAGGGTAGATCACTTGGGATCTATTCTTGGTCTATTTCAGATTCAACAGGCCTTTAGGGAAGGGCTGTCTCTATCAGGCAAGATGCTAGAATGTGACTCACATTCTACTTATCAGGTTTCATGACAGTCTACTTGCATTGGTCATGTTTGTTATCTCCACTTGAAGAGATCTTCTTGGAGGCAGGGAATGACTTATCTCTGTCCCCACTGTGGAATGTAGCCCCAAACCCACAAAAAATAGTCCCCTTGGGTGGCTAATGAATGAATGCACGTTCTTATTCAATAGGCATTTGTTGAGTATCTGCAATGTATCAGACACTGTTCTTGTCATTGGAAAAACAGCAGTGAGCAAAACAAAGCTCCTAACTGTTTTCTCTTCAGATCACATGAATCTTTCACCTTTTACCAAAAAAAGCTCCTGCCCTCATGAAGCTTACATTCTATAGAGGGAGTTAGAAAATAAACAGGCAAATATAATTAATCCAATGGTAATTAATGAGTGTTGTGAAGGACAAAATTAACTCTACCATAACTTGAGATGAGCATTATTCCTGTTTTATAGATGCAAAGAAACCAAAATTTAGAGAGGCTAAGTGACTCGATCATGATGGAGAAGCTGGATTCAGCTTCTTTTATGGGTTAGCCTGGAAACCTGGCTATGGGTTGGAAGTGCATTTCTATGGGGGGAAACTCATAGAAACAGGGAAAACCCTGTATGAGCTCCAGGCTGATGGACAATGGTCCACTCAAGACAAAGCCAGATGTGAAGTTGGTGATATTTGCCAACATTAAGCAGACACGTGAAAGAGCTCCACTCCCTGGCTAGTTCTCTCCACCCCACCCACCCAGCCAGGTACTATACCTCTGCCTACGCGTGGTATCTGTCTTTGGAAGTTGTTTGGTCCTGAATGCATCTCTTTCCTCCTCATATCTTAAGGGAACTAAAGCAGAGATAAACATAAATGTTTTATATTTTACTGAGAAACTATGTGTCAGACACCACACCACAATGATCTCATTTAAAACTCACAACAACACTGTGAAATCAATGTTGGGGTGCCAGAAAAGTCATGACACATTTTTGCATAGAAAATATAGAAGGGGCCTCCCTGGTGGCCCAAGGGTTTAAGCATGAGCACTATGAAGCAATCCGCAGTATGAGTCCGATCCCCAGCCAGGGAGCTACCCACATGGCGCAGCAGACCTCTCCTGACTCTCCTGCTGCTGCTCCCCTCAGCAGTGTATTTCAGCTGATCCAAAGGTTCTGCTCCCCACTCTGGCTCTGGTGAATCCTCTCGCCCCCCCCACCTCTGGCCTGTACCCCAGTTCTTATATGCATAAATAAATAATCTTTAAAAAAACATAGAAAAAACATGTCACAACTTTTCTGACAACTCCATAGAAGCATCATCATTTTTTTAATAATTAAGAAAATGGAATGAATATTCATGGCAGTATTATTCATAATGGCCAAAAGGTGGAAACAATTTAAATGTTCTTCATCTGCTAAATGGAAAATTAAAACATGGTATATCCATACAGTGGAATAATATTTAGCCATAAAGAAGTCCTGGAGGGAAGAAGTCCTGGTTCATACTACAACATGCAAGAAGCTAGAAAACATTCTGCTAAGTAAATGAAGCCAGGCACAAAAGGTCAAACACAGTATGATTCTATTAATATGGACGATCGAATAGGAGAATCTACAGAGGCAGAAGGTATGGTGGTGGTTGACCAGAGTTGGGGAGATGGGGAAGTGGAAAATGACTGCAAATGGATGCAAAGTCTCTATTTAAAGTAACAAAAACATTCTGGAATAAGGTAGAGGTGATGGTTATACGCCTTGTGAATATATTAACAACTGCTGAATTAAAGGGCTGAATTTATGGTACATTAGTTGAACCTCATCTGAAACAAGGAGAAAACCCAAAATGGAGACTCTGAACATACTTGCCCAGAGTCTCACAGGCAGAAGAGGATTGATCCGGGATCCCCAAATCTGGGCTATTTTTCTTATGAAGCGGAAAACTCCGGGGAGGAGCTCTTTAGCTTCCTTTGAGGTTGGGTACCAATGACTCTGCTCCTTTTTTGGTTAACAAGTCACATTTGTGTCTAAGCACAGTTATGCAAGCTTCAGTTAAAACCCTGTCTTTACGGGTTATCCTAAGAATAACTCTCTTTGCCACTCTCTGTCCCATGGAGGGAATGTCTTGAGTATTCCCAGCACTGTCCCCCTTCCTTCTTCATCCCCCCTCCAGATGCCCCTTTCCAGTCCGTAGGGCTTATCATCTCTGCCTGATCTAGCCCTTTTGCGTCTGCCTCACTCACCTCTTGGACTCCCCAGATCTGGTTCCAGTCCTCCGCAGTACCTGGGGGAAGCCCCGCACTTGCTAGCCCAGCCTGAAGTTGACAGAGGTCACAGATGCCTAGTTGGCCCACTAAGACGGTCAGGATTCTCTTCTCATCAAAATCCAGCAACCCAGAAACACTCCGCCTTCCCCCTACCCTCACAGCCGCCTGCCTGCCCGAACTCTGAGAAGGAGGGGACACTGCATGGAGCTCTGGTGCAGTTTCTGTGTTTCCCTGGCGCTGGCCTGCCTTCACGGTAGCCCTGTCAGGAGAGCGAAGGGGAGGGAAAGCAAGCAGCATTCAAGAAGCGCCAGTGAAGTCCCGGACACCCCAGTCACAGTAACTATCTCCCCTCACCCGCCCGCTATCCAGTGCTGCAGCTTTGGTTGTCTCCATTTCACAGATGAGAAAAACAAGGCACAGAACCCCAGACAGGGACAGAGACTGCACTCAAATGCTGCTTTTCTGAATCCATTCATTACGAGCTGTTTCTTCAATACCAAACTGGCAGATGTGGTCCTTGCCTTACAGGAGTATCTGGTATGCATCTAGGTGAGTTCCAGCCCTGAGGCCACCTGGTAACATCCCCAAGTGCCATCACCCCTCTCGCCTGCAGAATAAAGAAGTGCCTCCAATTAAAAGAGGAGCAGCTGGGGCTGAGGCCAGGGTCCGGGGAGGAGGAAAGGGAGGGCCTAGTCCCAGGGGAAAGCCCCATTGGATCCCACTCAGTTGCCTCCCCCTCTGGGAAAGACCCCTGGGCCAGGGGTTGTTCTTTAGCTTAGGGGGGTGTGTGATAACTTAATTACTTTGTGTTTGTGGGACTGCACCCACAGGGGGAAAGCCAGGTGTGAAAGTGTGCGAGACAGTGAGAGTAACTGGGCAGATAGACTGCGCGTGTCTTTTAGGAGTGTTTTTTAAATTTACCCAGCAAATACTTATCAAGCCTTCGTTATGTATCATCAGTGTTGGGCTACTAGGATACAACCGCAAGCAAAAGCGAATTTGTCTGTGCCGGGATGCGTGTGTCAGTGCAAATGCAAGTGAGTGTGTTTTCTGTAACAGGATGAAGGCAGGTGTCTTCACAGCTGTCCCTCTGTAATGGGCACATGTGATGGGGTGAGGGAGCCCTCGGCCACTGTGGGAACATGTGAGTATAATAATGATGTGTGCTGCTAATGGTGTGTGTGTATATCTGTGGGAGAGGTGTCTTATTTTCTTGCACAGTTACTGGGGGAATGGTCATATGTGAGTCGTTGAGTGTGGGGAGGGGCAAAAAGCCTAAGCCCAACAGCAAGGAGAGGGGGGACTTTGCAGAGATAAGTGTAAGGGGGTATACAACACGAGGGGTCCACAGTGGAGGCACTGGGTGTGGATTCCCAACACCAAAGGTGCCCCTCTGCCTTGCCCACTTACCTCAGTAAAGGGGGCCAAAGATGCCCCCTTCCATGGAGGAGGCAGGCACAGTGGTGACTTAGGGACTTAGAGACCTGAGGAGCCCTGGGAGGGAGGGAGTTCTCTGGGAGACTAAGTTGGGGAAGGAGGGAATCAGCAGATCAGGCTGTTCCAGCCATGCGTCTCAGTGATTTTTTCAGGGCTGGGGGTGGGAGGGTTGGGGCTTGGCCAAGGCCAGCCAAAGGTGTCCCCACCCCATCCTGACAGTCACAAACCAACAGGGAATGGCCTCCCTGATAAAGAACACACCTCAGCTGTCACCTGGTGTAGGGACCAGCTCAGTTCTCTTCCTTCCAGGTCCTGCTGAGCGATGGGGTGCTTTTTTCTAGCCCTCCCCTGCAGAGCACCTTCTCTCAGCTTCTGACTGAAAGGAAGCTGTTCCTTTCTGTCAGAAGATGTTGGCCCCTTGCATGGAGCAAGGACTCTCTCTGACCAACTGGCTCCCAAGGGAGGCCCAGGGACCCTCAGGTTCCACCATCCAGCACTGGTTGGGGAAGTGATGCCCACCCGTGACCTCTCGGGAGACCAGGACAGAGGAAAGGGTCAGCCAGGGGTGGGGCTCAGAGAAGGTTTGGGGGAGGGGCGTGGCTGTGGATGGTCCTGCCATCTTCTGACAGCTCTGGTTCCAGAGCACTACCCAGGCATGCCAGTGGACCCCAACTCATCCTGGAACCCAGAGCAATGGGCTGGCCCCAGCCTCCCCATCATGAATGTCTACCCTGTTCTACTCAGTCACCAGATGGGTCCTGGAGGGGGTGTGTGTGGCAATTTCTAGTCTGTGCCACAGAGGGTCCAGGGAAGGAGAGGGTACCACCCCAAGTCCACCAGGCTTCTGAGGACCCCTGCTGCCTTCTAAGAACATTCCTCCCAGGAACTATGTCTGGGGCGGGGTTGACTGCTCCCTCCCTGGTCCACATGCAGGAGGCACCTCCCACTCCCAGCGCAGTCAAACCGAAATGGGGCAGGCCGAACCGACAGTAGCCGGATCTACCCAGACTTCAATTCTTCACCCAAATGGGAGAATAGGTTTGATCTCAGAGGATGGGCAGGTGGTGAATCCTTGATGGATAAGCGGGCTCGCAGGGGGCTCAGCCCTCTGCTGTGGCCAGGGAGAAGAGTAGAAGGACTGGCGTGGGGCGGGGAACTCTGGCCATGAGGGTACCTACAGGGCTGGTCACTCAGGACTTGGGGCTCGTTTGCACTTTGGAAGTGCAGGTGACATAGGATCCAAGGCCAGGCTGTGCTGGGAATGGAAAACCCAGGCTAGCCTCCCCTCCTCAAAAAGCCAAGGTGGATTTGGGACTGTCCTCTGAATAAACGAATTTCTATTTTGAAAGGGACTCTCCACACTCCTTGTCTATCAGACAGTGAGACGGGAAACGAATGGAGCAGGGGGTGGGGGTGGGTGTGTTCCACACCGACACTGCACAGGCACAATGGTCGCTGGAGACGCTCGGGAGGCTTCCCGATCCAGCTGGAATATAAACCGCCTTCAAGCCAGGCCCCTAGGTCCACACTCACCCTTGCACACAAAACGAAGACACTGCTCATGCTGCCTTTCCTGCTCACGCTGCCTCTTTACACACCCTTGCACACGGGCACTCGGACACACCCTGCCATGCTCACTCCCCTCTGCCCAGGTCTAAACCAAAACAAAAACCTCCTGTTCACACACACACTCACACACACACACACACACACACACACACACACGCAACCTGACAGGTCACCCTGGGCATGGCTAACCTACAGGCACACTCGCTTTCAGAGAGACCCACCTGCGGTGATAAGAAACACCCCCTGGATCCACACCCACTCTGACAGCCACGCTGGGCAGCCGCACGGAGTCGCGCAGTTTCCCAACTTTTCCTGGGAGGCCAAGGGCGCCTTCTCTCAGAGGGGAGGGGGAGCCGCAGGTGCCAAATTTTGGGGGAGGGAGGGGGAGGAACTGTATTCATATGCATGGGTTCTGTTCACAAAGAGCAGCTGCCAGGAGCTCAGCCCCGGTGGGGCCCCGAGTTTCACCCAGGCGGCAGCGGCCCAACTAATTGAATTAGGCCGGCCAGGCCCTACCACCCGTGCGCCACCCGCATCCCCTCTGCTGCCACCCGTCTTCAGTCCTCAGCCGCCGCAGGCGCTCCTCGGGTGCCGAGGGACGGATTGAGGAAAGGAGGCACCGCCGCCTGAGCCCCTGCCCGAGGGGGCCTCTCCCCCTAGAAATAATCCCATTGTCCTGAGGGCTGCAGCGCCTCTGGGCACCAGGCATCCCCAACTGGACTGCGGGCTGTGATTAATGAGACAACAGCGAGGGAGCTGACGCTGGGAGGGGCCGAGGCCCTCCTCCGCCCACCTTTCTCCCTGGTTCTCAGCTGCCTTTGGTTCCCCTTGGCCCTTCCCCGCTCTAGCCTCTGAAAGTGGCTGCTGGAAATGAGACCAGTTGGCTGCCTCCGCGCGGGAGGTGTGCACAGCTGGGCAGGCGCAGTGTAGCCTGTGTGAATGCGGGTGAATGGGTGGGTTGGGGTCCGCCCCTCCCTCGCCCCCACTGACTTCATGAATGTACAAGAGCACTGAGAGCTGAGAGCTCCTGTGCAGTGAGTGGGGTGCTCAGGGGAAGGGTGTGATGTAGTTTAAGGGTAGCACATGGGGCTGTGTGGGTGGGGTATGAGACCAAGCTCCACTTTGGGGCTACCCAGTGCCAAGACTAGATCCCTGGATTGAGCCACAGGCAGGGACTGGGGTCCTGGAGAAGTACCTGCTGGGCTCCTGCCCTCCCATTGGGGCTTCACCTGAGAACCCACCCGGATCCCACCACCAGCAATAGACAGTGTGGTTTCCCCAAACCCTCTTTCTCTCTTTTGCCCTGCTCCATTTCCTGGGAATGGTTTCCAAGGACAGGCATCTTTTTGTTCAGCTCTCTTCCTACCCTGACATTCTCCGTGACTCGGCTGACCCAGTGCTGGCAGTCCTGTGCGATCAGACTCATGCCCTCTCCACAGGAGCTCTCCAACACATGGCTGGGAAAAACTCTGTCCTAGATGGCTGGGGTTCCCCAGGTAGGAAGCATGTCTGAGGGTCCCCCTTCTAAACTATAAGTGCTGGGGCAGACCAGAGTCATGGCTTGCCCCTCGATGTGGACGCCACGCACAGCTGTTCTCAATAGGTGAGGCCCTGGACTGGTGAGCTCAGACAGGAGCTGCTGGGCCCAGGTGTTCAGGCACCGCGTGCACAGCCATGCTTCCAAGTCCCATGGCGCATGCTGGCACCCATGTCTCCTCTACCTGGAAGCAGGAGACCTGGGGGGCCTGGGCATGTACATGGGGTATCCTAGGAGCTGAGCCCTGGGAATCCCAGGAGAACAGGAAAGGGCCACCACCCTGGGAACCTGGGGCTGCAGTGGACTTTGCTGCTCACCCAGTGGCCAGCACTGCTGTGGAGATCCTGTCTCAGCCTGGACTCATGGCCCCAGGCTCCTGCCTTCTGTCACCCCCAAACTTTGCCAAACCTCCCAGGTTATGTAGTGAAGGTGAGGTCCCCTAGAAATCCCAATGAGTGGGAAGGACCAAAGCTGGGAACATTGTGTCCCCCAGGAGGGCTCAATGCATCCAGCAGGGAGTAATGCCAAGGTGGTAGCAGCACCCACACATACATATCCTCTGGAGAGGGGGTGGGGGTAGGGGCTCTGAGCTTAGGGCAGGCCCAGAGGGTACCCTAAGAGTGCCAGGCACAAAGGCTGCCCTCTCTGGCAGGCCTGTACCATATTTCCCTGGACTTTTACTGCAGCACCGATATAAGCAGTGACATCCCCCTCTCCCCTTTCATAAATATTGCATCTTCCCAATGCAATTACAGGAGACGGAGCGGCATGAGCGTTTACTAAATAAGATTATGGGGTAATGCTAATGCAGTTTATGTCTGCGCTCTGACACCAGACAAACTCCCTATTAATAACCTCTCAATGAGGCGAGAGGCTCAGAACGCAGAGCTGGGGGCTACAGGCCCTGTGCTTGGTAAGAATGGCCAAAGCCTGGTTACCTTGTGGGCTGGGCTAAGGAGGGGCTCTGTCAGTCTGGGGCTCTGCAGCCTGGGTCCTCTCCCTAGGCTGGGCTGTTAAAGCCACTCTCCTTCCCTCCTCTCTGGGCCTCTTGGCTAGCAGCTCCTGGGCTCTGGAGGGATCCTCACCTTCCAACCCCAAGGCCCTAGCCAGAAACCTCACTGACACCCTCACTTCCTCCACTTCTACTTTGGTGACAGTGTGGACCCAGCTGGCGCCCCTTCCTGCTTCAAAATCTGCATGGCTGGAGGGGCCATTCTCTTCACCTAAAGGATGAAATGGCAATTCTTCCCTGGCTTAGAAATTGCTCCCTATTGTCTATGGGGAAATCAAAACCCCTTATTCTGCCATTCAGGGCCCTCAACTTACTTTGTGCTTCATCCACACTCTCCTTTCTCAATGGCCATTTTACCTCACTGAGATAAACAGTCTCACACCTTCCCACTGCACCTGTCACTGGGCAGAGCAAGGCCCTGACAACACCCACCTACCCCCATCCATCTTCCTGCACCTACTTCTACTTCAAAACCCAGTTCAAATTCGGCCTCCCCTGACATTGTCTGGACACAATTCATGAGTGGCCAAGAGCATAGAAGTTTTAAAAATAATCTTTTTGATGTCATAGATTTGGAGTCAGAGAGACAGGGCCTGCAGTTCCAATCACACTACTTTACAAATGTGAATGGGAACCAACCAATTAACTTCTCTGGCCCTTGAGTATTTTTTTTTTCTTTGTAAAACAGGCACAGTAGACTTTGCCTTCTGTCACATCCAGCCCCTGCCAGAATCAACATAAGGATGAAGCAGTGTAAAAGTTTCCTAACTCATTGTATGTATCTCTGCTTTACCATCTTTCTTATTACATTAACATTTCTATAAAATGTATGTCCTCACTACTAGGGATTCTTGAATCAAATGCTGTCCGGCCCTACCAGTTTCCCAAACCCTGCCCTCTTTCTTGTCTTCCTAACTACCTCCCTCTTAAGGTGGATTTAGGGTCCCATTGAGAGGACAGGGCTAAGATAGTAGAAACACATTTCCGGAAAAATAGGGCATCGGTGCAATGGAAAAGCGCAGACAGGGTTTCAAGGTCAAGGGAGCCAGCCCCCTGACTCAAGCCTGGTCATTAACGCAGCCCTAGGTTCTTCTTGGCCTTCAAATAAAAAGACATTTCATGCCCAAGGACCTCAGTAATGAGGAACGAGGGAGGGGCTGGGTAGCCTGCAGGCTCAGCAAAAGCTTCCCCACCTCAGAGGCCTCCCCTCCTTCCTCTGAAGTCAGCGAAACCTTTGAGCAGCTTCTGGAAGAAGAAGGTTCTTTTGCCTTTGGAGCAGGCAGAGGGGCGAGAGGCACTGGTGAGGCCTCTTTATAGACCTCCTGGAGCCTCTCTCTTCTGCCTCCCCTTCTCTATCAAGGCCAGACCATCTAAGAGAGCACAAAGAGTCTGTGATGACTGGAGCCCAGGGTCTGGAGGATGGGTACAATGTCTTACTATATTCTCTAGTCCCCTTAAAATGGGGTTATGCCTGGTCAGGCTAACACATACTCACCACCAACCCTGACCTGCCATGCCTGCCATGGGCTACAAGTGACTTTACTGAATGCTGCCAACCTGTATGGATCTTTCTGGGGCATTCTGGATTCATCACAATGTTCCTTCACTTATTTACCAAGCATTACATTTAACTATCTTTTCTATTTCCCTTTTTTACATCCTACTTCTCCCATCCAGACTCTCTGACTCTCTGATAAGTCTTCTTTGTGTTTGAAGTGTGGGATACCTTCCTTACACACCCTTTTACATAACTTCTACACGTGTGCACACAAACACACACACAAACTCAAAGGTACTTGCAGACGCTATTCTCAGAAACACACGCACAAACTCCTGAGCATAACAAAACAATCCGTCATAGGAGTCGAGTCCACCTATGCAGACAGGCATCTGGGCACTCTCCCACTGGAAAGCATGAGACAGAGAAATACTCGAGCACGTGAGTTGACGTGTTGTAGGTCCACACAAAAGCACACACAGACACATATAATCAACATCCCAAGCACAGTTTCCGAAGTTGATGCTGCCATTAAATCTTCTGCAGCTTGCCAGAGATCAGGGAAAGTGACTTTTATCTTTGGGGGAGGTTCTATACACATAGTCTAACATATAGTCAGGGTTTTGCAGCTTGTACATTTGTAAGACAGAATCAGGAAAAACCACTCCCGGAAGGTACTTGAATTATGAGTCATCCCAAGGGACCTGGAGAAGTAGGAGGAGCAAACATCTTAACAGAGGGGTGTGGTCTAGTCATTGGAATCAGAACCTGCCCATCTTCTGCACTCTGTGAAGGAGCTGAAGATGCTAAGACAGGAAATAGCAACCTAGTGGGCAGGCACCAAGAGGCATGGGCTTTGAAAGAGGAAAGGAAGTTGTTTTTTGGGCCTCTCTCAGGGATCAATTTTTAGGGCCTCAGTTATAGAAAGCACAAGATGAAGATGTGGCTTTCCCTGGGGGATGACTATTTGGTCCTAGGTAAAGCCAAGCCTGACCATGATCAGGAAGAACAGCTGAGCTGCACCGGAAGGGTTTCCACCATAGTGTACTTTAAGAAAACCAATCAGGGCAAAGAGAAATAAACTAGGATAAAGGGCCTCCCTGTATCACTCTGCTGTGTGCCTGCAGCAACACACTTAACCTCTCTGATGCTGTTTACTCTTCTATAAAATGAAGGTATGTTGCCTCTTTGTAGGATTGTGGTGTGGGTTAAAAGAGATGAGAAGATATAAGAGCCCAACGGCTGGCACATAAAGGATCCAGCCGATGGTGGCTGTACATAAAGGAGGTAACTAGGAGGCTAGTGTGAGATGGTCTGAAACCAGAGCAGGGAGATTTAAGGTCTTCCTTCCCTGCAGGATCCAGAAAAGGAAGGGCAGCTATAAGCTGAGTGCCTGTTCCTCATCAAGGCAGCATGCATAGTGGTTAATAATCTAATGCCAGACTGTCTGAGTTCAAATCAACTAGTTATTTGGCCGACAGCAACTTTCTCTACACTCAGTTCCCTCACCTGCAAAATAAGCTTGACAATAATAGGATCTATCTTGTAAGTTTATTATGAGAAGCAAATGAACTAATATTTATCAATTGCTTAGAATAGTACTTGACGTATGAGAAACACTGTGCACTGTATGCTGAGTATACAGCTAAACCAGGTACATCTGCTAATGGGCAATCTGGTTCCTAGACGGACTCAGAGGGCAGGGCAGCCGGCTGTAGGATCCATACTCCTCAGCACCCTGTGCTCCCAAAAACCCCCCCTTTTTTATCCTCAGGTGGCTGTGGTTTGTTGATCTTAGCATGAAGTTACCCTTTAAGTTTTCAGAGCTGCTCAAGGGTTTGTTTTTTTTTTTATGAGATTTTTTTTTAAAAGATTTATTTATTTATTTATACAAGCACTGGGTGCAGTCAGAAGCGCAGGAGGGTGAGAGAATTCACCAGAGTCAGAGCGGGGAGCAGAGCAGGCAGAAGGAACGAAGTTCACTGCTGAGGGGAGCAGCGGGCGTGGCAGGAGAGGTCTGCGCGCCATGTGGGACCCTCGCCCCGAGGCTGGATATCGAACTGGCGCTGCAGAGCTGCAGGCAGCTTTGCTCAAGGGTTTGTTAAGGGAAATGTAGACAGTTCTTTATATGCTGTGGGTGGCTCTGTAAATTGGTCCCATCCTCCTTGAGTTATGCAACAAAAACTATGATACTGCTCATCTCTTTTGATCAGATAATCCTGCTGTGGGGACCATATCCCCAGGAAATAAAAAAGCAATTTGTACAAAGATGTTTATAGCAGCACTATTCATAATAGCTCAAACTTGGAAGCTACCCAAATACCCAACACTGGGGACATGGTTAAGCCAGCTAGGTGACATCAGCACAAGGACTAGTACAAGGTCATTCAGATTGCTACATACATAAATGGTGGGACAGAAACATTCTGAAGTGAAGGTGCCAAGCACTGGAAAAATATCCCCAAAGGTAATTTATAGACTTAGTGCCTTATTGAGCAAAGTCACACTAGAAATTTTCTTGGAACTCAAAAAACATACAATTCTAAATTTCAGAGGGAAGAATAAAAAGGTGAACCCATCAAATAATTTTCTTTTTCTTTTTTTTTTATTTTTATAAAAGATTTATTTATTTTTTATAAAAGAACCAGGGTACAGGCCAGATGCGTGGGAGGGTGAGAGGATTCACCGGAGACAGAGCAGGGAACACAACAGGCAGACTGACTGAATACACTGCTGAGGGGAGCAGCAGGCGACACAGGAGAGGTCTGCTGTGCCATGTGGGATTCTCGCCTGCTGGCCTGCATCAAACCCACACTGCAGAGGCTGCAGACAGCCTCACAGTGCGGCGTTCAACCGCCTGCATCACCAGGGAGGCCCCCCCCCAATCAAATAATTTTCTAATGGGACCTCCCTGGTGGCGTAGGGATTAAGTCTCACCGCTACCACTGCCAGGGCTTGAGTTTGATCCCTGGTCACATATAGCGCAGCAGACCTCCCCCCCATCTCACCCGCGGCTCTCCTCAGCAGTGTATTTCAGTGGATCTGCCTGTTCTGCTCCCCACTCTGTCTCTGGTGAATCCTCTCACCCCCTGCAACTCTGGCCTATACCCCAGTTCTTCTATGCATAAAAAATAAATCTTTTTTTTTTTTTTTAAAGATTTATTATTTATTTATTTATTTATTTATTTATTTACAGAGCAGGCAGACTGACGAAGTACCCTGCTGAGGGGAGCAGCGGGAGGCAGGAGAGGTCTGAATGCCATGTGGGACCCTCCTCCGGTGGCCGGGGAGCAGCCGGGGATTGAACCCTGCACTGCAGAGGCTGCGGGCAGCTTTGCAACCCAGCGCTCAACCGCTGCGCCACCGGGGAGGCCCATAAATAAATCTTTAAAATTTTTTTTTCTAAAGAAGAGCAATTTTTACCAGATATAAAAACATTTTACTACAGAGCAACTTCATGGAAACAGCAAGGTATGGGCGACCAAATAATTTAAGTCAACGGGACAAAATAGAGCCCAGAAGCAGAACAAGTCACACCTGAGAACTTAATATAGATGTCAGAAGCCAAGGGAGAAGGGAACAGAATTCCAAATGTCACCCCTTTAAAAATAAGCTATTTTATGTCCTTTTTAAAATTATTTATTTATTTATTTATTTATTTATTTATTTATTTATTTATTTATTTACAAGCACTGGGTACAGTCAGAAGCGTGGGAGGGTGAGAGAATTCACCAGAGCCAGAGCGGGGAGCAGAGCAGGCAGACTGACGAAGTACACTGCTGAGGGGAGCAGCGGGCGGCAGGAGAGGTCTGCGCACCATGTGGGACCCTCACCCTGCGGCCAGGGATCTAACTGGCACTGCAGAGGCTGGGGGCAGCTTCGCAGCCCAGCGCTCAACCACTGTGCCACCAGGGGGGCCCCTATTTTATGTCTTATATAAAATTAAATGCCAGGTGAATTAAATAATTACAATAACGATTGTGAGGATGTGTAGCTGCAGGGAAATATGGGTACAATGTAATGTTAAATTTTAAGAATTCAAATAAGTTTGTATGTTCTCACCACGGTGCCATGAAGGCACAGGTCTTCCCCTGGGTAAGGATCAAGGGATGAAACATGAAGATGGATGTAAATAGTTTGTGTCAGTTTTTGCTGTTGAGGAGGAAGGAGTGCATAAAATGGGGCGAGGAGATGAGAGGGAAGTAAGAGCTTCCCCTGTCCACCACCCCAGAGGAGGAGTCAGCACCGCTTGTGCAAGGGTCAGGCCTCTGTCTGTTCCAGGTCAGAGGGGTAGTAGAGACTGGGCGTGGAAATGCTCTGCCTTCTCATGTGACTCCTGAACCTGGGCTTCACTGCCCCCAAACCAGACCCAGGCACCTCTCAGCTCCCTAGAGGCCTGTCTCCCTGGGTTCCAGTTCAGGCCTCCACTTAAAAACTGGGCCACTAGTAACTTAGCCTCTCTAGATCTCAATTTTCTCCTCTGTAAAATGGGGGGAACAATAGTGCCTACTTGTAGAATTATTGCTAAATCAGTGAATTTACATTAACCCACAGAATAGTATCTAGTCCAGAGTAACTTCTCAGCAAAAGTTGGTATGATCTGGGTTGGGGTTGAGGGAGCTCTAAGAGAGGGTTGGAAACTAGTGCCTGCATTCTCTGGCTTGCCCCCTGCTACTAAGGCTGAGCCCACCTGGCTTTTTCCCTCACCTCAGCTGATAAGTCAAGAGAGACTTGGCCAAGAGGGGACCTTTGGTGCAGACACACCAAAGGTGTGTCCAGCTGACACACCAGGCTCACATGCCTCAGATTCCCCCTCCCCCATGGGGGTTCAGCCTTCCCCTCCACTCCAAGCCAAGTTTCCACCTTGAATTTGTGCCCCCGTGGGTAAAGGAGCCAGATTCTTGGGCACGTGAGTGTAGACTGTGTCTCACTAGACAGAGGCAGCTCCTCCAGTTGTGCACTGGCCCCAGACTAACCTGCTTTGGGGTGTTCTTGCACTGGGCTTCCTCCGGCCAACACTCCCTCCAATTCAAGATTGTGGCTCTAGACACAGCCTCCAGGTTTACAGGAAAATGAGGATGCTTTTCCTAAAATGTCTTTCTTATTCTTGCTAAGTTAGGCACGGATAGGGTGCCAGGGGTGGGAAGGGACACGGTCATTTCCTGTCACCTTCTCCTAGAGGCCCCTCAAACATACACCTGGGTTGCTTGTGTCTTGTGGTAAAAACTTTAAGTTTATTGCTTGGTTTTACTGTTATTATCACTTCTCTTATTGTAATTAGCCAAGGCAGGAGTTCCCAGGAAATACTGAGTGGCCACTTAGTGGACCCCGGGAAGAGGGAAGACCGAGGAGGCTGCTGGAGACCTGCTGGGCTGGCAGGGGCTGGCTTGTTGAGAGCCAGATTCCAAAGTACTTTCTTCTCTTGGGGACAGGTGAACTTTTTAAGAGTTAAGGTGAATCTAGAATAAGGTGAATGTCAGCCCTGCAGACAGGAGTCCCTGTGTGTCAGCTGCAGAGGGAAAGGAAGCAGGGGGCCTAGAAAGGTCTGAGAATCCTAGCTGACTCCACATGTGTGTTCAAAGAGTTCTGAACCCAGACAAAGTCAGGGAGGTTGATGATCAAGAAGCCTCTTCCATCCAACCATCCATTCATTTATTTGCTTACCTATCCAGGCAGCCAACTTCACTGAGCTTTACTCTGCCAGAGTGCAAGCTGGGCAGGCCTCCTGGGGAGGTGTCAGGACAGAGGCCCAAGGGTAGAGAGGCAGACCCAGCAACTCTTGTTCTGTCAAAGCCAGAATCGACCACTTCTCAAGCTTTCTGAGATTCCTGGTGACTTTGTAGTTTGCTCCGTGTTTGTTGTTTTTGCTGACCCCTGTTTGCCAATAGTTCCTGGTGATTAGAAAAACAAGCAAACCGAACCTTAAACACAAGAAGGGGGATGTGAGCTTGTTTCGTCCAGGAACGGAAGAGACCTGGAGAGGTGCTGAGAGAGCTGAGTGCAGGCGGGAGAGCCAGTCAGAGCTCTCCTCCCTACCCCTAGGTCTCCGCCAAGACCCTCACCCTCTCCCCAAAGCACCCCAGAATTTTTTCCCACCCCCTACTCCCTTCTCCTCCCCCTTGCCCTTTAACAGGTCCCCCCTCCTCCCCTTCACACCAGCCAGAGCCCCTCCCTCCCCTTGGGGGTCTGTCGTGAGCCTGGGTGTTGGAGAACTTGGACTGGGCCTGAGCATGCCCCTCCCTAATGAGCTTTGGTTTGGGATGGCCTGGCCTCCTCAGGTCAAAGGTGGCAGCTTTATTTACTCACAGCCCAGCTCTCACTGCTCAGTCCTTTCATCATTTTTAATAATGGAAACAGCCCAATGGCCACAGGCGCCCTGGGAGACCACCCCCCACCACTCCTCGCTCCCCCCAGACACTTGTGCTCCTCCAATGAGGGCTCAGATTTCTCAACAAAGTACAGCTTTGCTCTCAGGACAATTTTCAGCTGCCGATTTGATCACATTCCTCTGCCTGTTTAGAAAAGACTGGGGGTGGGTCAGTGTGCAAGAGTGTGGGCATGTGTGTGAGAAATGGGTGTGTGTTGTGAGTGTGCATTTGTGCATGAAAACAGAGGCACCTATAATGTGTGTGTTGAGAATGTGTTTGTGTATGTGAGAATGTGCCTGATGTGTATAAACATATTTATGTACATGAGACGTGTGTGTGAGGCTCAGGTGCGTGTGAGGAGCATGAGGGGGACTGGGGAACCTGGGGATTAAGAGCCCGTGTGTGAGCAGTTTAAGGTTATTCTGGAATCATAGACACATGAGCCTGCCCGGGATGAGCAATTACCAGAGTGTGTGCCTATCCATAGAGGAAGATTGCTCAAAAATTTGCTCAATACAGATAGTTCTTGCACCACGATGTCAAGCCAAAGAAGCCAGACACAGTATGAAATCTGGCAAAATTAATCTGTGGTGTCATAAATCAGAACAGGGTTTGTGCCTGGAATGGGGTGTTAGGGAGGGGTTCCTGACAATTACCTACTTTTCGATCAGGATGTGTTCACACGGGAGAGACTACTTTGTGGAAACTCATGCATGTGCTCTGGGCGCGTGTATAATAAACCATAGAGTGTGTAAGCTATGTACTGTCTAGATGTATGTTATAATTACAAAATTAAATGTTTACCCAAGACAATCAAGCATGAAGACTGTCCCCTGCATGTGCCCCGACGCCCCCCACGCATACCCACACCGCACCTTCCCTAACCTGCCCTGCACCTCGTCCTCCTTCCCACTGCTCACACCTTCTGAGGGGAGGGTGTCTGGGGGTGTAAGAAGCACGTGTGTCGGAGTCACAGAGTCGGGTGTGTACAAGGGGTAGGGCTCTGCAGTTTGGATATGAGGTGCTGGCCCAAATCACAGCTCCCCTCCAAGGTTCTCCCCTGACCTACAGCCCTCCTCCTCACCTCAGTCTCCCCTTCTCAGCCTCCACTTAGAACCCAGGGACCCCCTTCTGAGGCAGAGTCCCTAGGGACCAAGCTCAGCTAAGGGAGGATCTGGGCCCACCCTCCAGGAGCACCCAAGCATAGCACCAAGGGCCCCTCCACGGAGGGACAAAGTGCCCCTGGAGGAAACGTAGGGCACTAGTTCCTGATGCCTTTTTAGCAGAGAATAACCTTAATCATGTATTTTTTTGGAGATCCCAAAAGTTGACCTTGGTCTTACATCGTAAATCCCAGGGTCTTAATCTGTAAAGTGAGAGGAAGCATGGTGGGTCCTGGTGCGTCCCTGGAATGGTGCCGCGCATATCTGTGTGTGCATGCGTGTGTGCCTGAGTCCGTGTGCTTGTGCCTGTGTGATCAAATATGAGCCCCTCCCTGCATGTGGCATCCTGGGAGCCTGTGCTCATGCCCCACTCAGGAGAGAGAGCAAGTGTATCCCACTCCAAACAACTTGGCCCTGCGGTTTAAATGTTTAAATGCAGTGTTCCCATGAACACTTGCCTGCCACACATCCCAGTCTGGGGTTTAGGAACTCTGATTTCTGCAGGTCTCAGGGACATACACTGGGTTTCAGGGACATAGGGTGTACACTGGGAAGGGGCTGTGTCTCCAAAAAGGAGGGTCAGTTTGACTCAGCTTCCCTGTCTTCCTCCAGGCTGGGTTCATTCTCTCTCCTCCGCAGGTGCCTGCCTGTCTGGGCATTGGAGGAACCCAGTTTTTGTCAGCTCCAGCTGAGGCCCAGATCCCTCCCTGAGACAGACCCCTCCCACACTCTCCCAAACCTGCTCAACCGGCCTGGCCACCCCACATCTCCCAGAGGTGCCTCCAGTGCCCATTTTTAGGGGAACAGCCATCCCCTAGAATCAGGAGAGTCAGCAAGAGCTGGGAATGGGGTAGGTGGGAGGGCAGGCTGGCCTCTACAGAAGGGGTTGGGAAAGTAAGGCTTGCCACAGCCAGAGCCTTGAGGCTGTCTGACCTTAGCAAACAGAGGATTCTCCCTCCTTGCCCTGGCTCTCTTTTCCACTGACCTGATCTCAGAGAGTGACCTCTTTCTCCCTGCCCCCACCCTCAATGGCTCTGTTATTCCTCTGGGCTCAGCGAATATTTTGTCTGAGGAACCCAGGAGGGCAATTAGGAATGGCACCCCCCAGAAAGTTCTGGAAGCATGGAAGAGGTGAAAGTCACTCCTTTCCTCCTCAGGGCTGATTGTGAGAATGGGGCCCTGACCCTGAACAGTGTTCCTAGTCTCCTCAAACACCCTAGGCTCCCAAAGTAGGTGTCTACAAACAGATTGAAAGGACAAGCCACACAGCCATCTCCCCCTCTTGATGGGAAGGGGCTGAGACAGTGTTCTTCCTTTTAAGGGAATGAGAAACACTAACGTGTACACACACACACACACACACACACACACACAGAGAATGAAGAACATTTGTTGAACACTTAATGTGTACCAGGGCCTGTTCTAAGAATTTCACAAAACTTAGCTCATTTTTAATATCCACAGCAACCCTATGGAGAAAGTACATTTATCATCCCCACTTTAAAGATAGGAAGACTGAGGCATCGAGAGGCTAAGTAACTTGCTCAAGATCATAGTTTCAGTGAGTAGTGGGATCAGGAATCAAACCCAGGCAACCTGGCTACTAAGCCTATGCTCTTCACCTCCGCCCTACAACATTTGCATAATTGCCCTTAAAAATATAAACACCTACTCAGACTTAGCAGCAGCACCTCACATATATAATTGCACACAGAGATACATCATTACTGAGATGTTAATCATACCAAACCTTTATACAGCAATTTATTTACAAATCACTTTCAGGCCTAGCCACAATGCCCACTGCAGGAGGGCTTGTTACTCCTTTAACAGACAGCAATTAAAGCTGCCTTTTATTGACTACACTGAGGCTCAGCTATTTGGCTGAAAGTGGTTCATCTCCTTCTTTCTTCCTTTCTTAAAAAGAAAAAGTAAAGTATGCTTAGTAGTAAAATCAAAACAGTACAAAAGGGAATTCAGTGCAAAGTCCCCCTCCTTCCTCCTGATGTTCTCATTTCCTCAGGTAACTACTGTTAGCAGGTTCTTCGCATACCCTTCTAGAACTGCCAGTACACTAGAACTAGAGATTATACGTGGCTTCTAATCCTTGTGAAGAAGCTATGGTTCTCCTACCTTTTACAAATATAGAAATAGTGAGGTAGCTCTCCAAGGTATTATTATTCAGGTATAAAGTGGGGATACCTGGGTATTAACAGGGGTTGCTTAAACAACTCTTCCTGACCTGGATCTGTGACCCCCCCCCCCAATCCATCTGTCCCATGGCCCATTGCTGTCTCCTTGCTGGCACCGTGATGGCCCACCAAGATGAGGGGCTCCACCACTCCCCTGAGCAGGCCTGGACTCTGCTGCTCTGTGCTTTTAGGGCAGGGCAAGGAGTTTTTCTGGTAAAGGACATCCTCTTTGGCAACTCAGGCAACTGGGCTGAGCCCTGCTGAGGGGGAGGGCAGGGTGGACTGGGAATTCCTGCAGGGTCCACACTAGCCAAAGCTGGGTCCCAATATGCCCCTCAAGTCCACATCAGGTTTCACTGAGACCATGAGGGTCAAACAGAGAGGTGGGCCAAGGAGAGAGACCGCAGTCTTCATAGTACCTCCCAGCCAGAGACCCAGGACTAGGGAGGAGGGGAGCCAGGGGTCTCTGGGGTGAGTGGGGAGAGGCCTTTAGATAAGCCCTTCCACTCCTGTCACTCCTGTCTCTGGGAGAGGGGACTGAGCAGGGGCAAGGAAATTACTATTTCTAGTTTCTGGGTTTGAGGGGAGATTCTGGAAGCCCCCTGTCCTTTGGGTAAGCTTTCTGAGACCCCTCCTGGACCAGAGTTCAGAACCCCCTCCAAACCTGCCCTCAACTGCTTTTTCACACAAATTCAAACAGGGTTGGGCCTTAGGAAATGTGGAGTGTGGAGCTTAGCCATGCCCTGCCATGGGGACTTTGGGATTGTCCCCAATGCCTGGGTACAGTGGTGCCAGGCACTGTGACCAACGCAGCCCTGGTTGTCCCTGCAGGGTCCTGTGTATCCAGTCCTCCTGTTTCCTGCCCTTATATGGATTCAGAGAACAGGACAGGGTCAAGCCCAGCTGGACCTACCCTCCCCAAGTCCTCGGGGGACACTCTCTGGAACAGAAGCCTAAGTGAGGTGCCCCCTTCCTTTCTGACCTAGATGGAACTTGCTCAGGACCCCTCAGAACAGGAAGAAAAAGCCAAGATGAGGTTTTCAAGAGTCAGAGAAGGGGCTGGGGTTGGAGCCATGTCTCCACAATTTCTGGCCCAAGTGGACTCGGTAGGATGAGGCAGTCCCCCCCCCACCAAAGCTCACTTGCTTCCCCCTTTGCACGTGGTAGAGCCTCCCAAGGTCTCCATCACCTCTAAGGTCTTGTCTGCACACCTTAAAGAGGACTTACTACTTTGCAAGGCCACGGTGAAGTGGAGGGCAGCACATGTGGGATACCGCATTTCTCTCTGTCGGCAGTAATAGAGCTAGACTAGGGGTGCAAGGACACAGGCCCATCGCCCATTTGTCTTCTGACTGACTGAAGACTCTGGGACAAGTCTCTTCCCCACTAGGAGCCTCAGTTTGCCCATCTGTAAAATATGCGAGCTGGACTCAAACCAGAAACGTGGGAATCCCGGGGTGAGCTGGGGTGAGTAGGGTTGGCAGTTCTGCTCCAGGATTTCTCTTCCTATGGGACTGGGGAACAATGTGGAAGGCAGGGATCCCTAACAGGATATTATTGGTCAAGAAGAAAATATGTGTGTATTCGCAATGAGTATTTATGAAGGCGTATGACGTGTACATGTGTACACTGGGCATGGATACTCGTGTAGGGATATACGTGTGAGCACGAGCAAGCGCGTGTGAGCAGCTAATTGATCCTTCCCTCCCTCCCAGCTGGGGTGGGGGAAGGGGCCGAGAAGGCAGTCACTCATTAGGAGGCAGCTAATGGGCCCAAAAGGCCGTGTCAGCAAAGGCTGAGCTGGGAGGCGCGCCCTCCGGGAGGGGGAAGGGGAGAGGGGGGAGATGCGAAATAGGAAGAGGAGCGGAGGAGGGAGCAGAGGAGAGAGGGCAGAGGAGGGGGGACCATGGCGCTTCCCGGGAGAAACTGTGAGATTTGCTATGTCCTGACTTGGTCCTCATTAATAAATACTTCCACCCGCGAGGAGAAACAGCCCGTGACCTGCGGAGGGGGCTGTGGAGACGGGCGCAGGGGCGCGAGGAGGCAAGGAGGTCACGCGTGTGTCCCTGCGCCGGGACACAGGTGCAGCGCCCGCACTCACCAGCCCCTGCCACCTGAGACATGACCCCTGCTACCTGAGACACGACGGCCACGTCGAGCGGGCTCAGCGCTCAGCACCGCGGCTCCGTGCACGTGGGGGCGAGCGGGCCCGGCCACGCCCCGCGCGCGGGAACCCGGGCGCACAGCGGTGCGCACACGCGGGAGGGCAGCCTGCGCGCTCGCCAGGGGCGGCTGGCTCCGTGAGAGGGACGGGAGACGAAAATAAAGAGGACGCGATCCTGCTCTGTGGGGCTGACACTTGTGTGGAGACCGGTGCTAAGGAAAGAGACCACTCACGTGGCGTGGCAGGCGCTGTGCAGCTGGGCACGCAGAGCCGCGCGCTCAGGATCCTCCGGCCATCACCTGCCCCCTCTGCCTGGGGCCCTACTGGTGTTGAAGGGTGAGAAGGGGAGAGCTTGTGAGGGGGTCCTCTCGTCACCCCACCTCCTCTTGCACTCCTCCTTCACACCAGGTAGCTACCATTGCTAAGGATGCTTCTCTCTCCCCAGCTGTGAGCACGCCTGCATGCCTCGGCATCTGCAAATCAGATGCAGAGCAGATACCAGCGATGGTGGGGGAGGTCGTCACACTGTTTCTAACTAAGGACTATTTCTGGCTAAGCACCCTTCGCAAAGTAGAGTTCAGAGGAAATAAAGACCTCTCAAAATGTTAGACAATAAGTCAAAATTAAATATTTTTGGATTAGAGAAGTTTGTTGAAAACAAGACACAAACTATAAGTCATACAGAAAAATATTTACAAATACAAATTTAGAAGTGCTGTATGATGAAAGCTCAAAAATGAATAGAAAGATAAGCACCCTGAGCATAACAAATGTTAACACCCAGAATAAAGAATTCAAACACACCAATAAGAAAAAAAATGTTAAAAACCCATTAAAAATGGGCAAAGTATATGAACAGGCAATTTACAGAAATAGAAATACAAAATGTCCAATAAACTTATGAAAATATGCTCAACTTTGGAGAAATGCAGTCATAGTTGGAGAAATGTAAATTACATTTAAGATTTATTTTTGCTTGACCTGGATTTGTTACATTTGTTACATTTGTTACATCTGGATTTGTTAGCAAAAATTCCAAAGACTGGTAGCATCCTATGTTGGAGGGAGCAAATGTAAGTGGGTTTTCTCATTAACCCTTGGAAGTACCATAAATGGATCCAGACCTTGGAAGGTAGTTTGGCAGTTTCTATTAAAGTTAACAATGCCATCTTTGTCCTAGCAACTCTATTTCTACATCTTCATTATCCTAACGAAATATTCACATCTGCCCACAGAACCATATACCAGGGAATTCACTGAACATTGTTTATAACAATGAAAAATTAGAAGCAACCTTAACAGTCCATGTGGCTAAATAAACAATGCACCCATGCTATGGAATACTCAATGTAACAGTTAAAAATAATGAAGTAGATCTATATGTATTGATTCAGGAAAATTCCTGAGTCATATTTTTTCCCTGCCTATATTTTTAATTAGAAAAGCAAATTGCAGAGGGCCTCCTCCCCTGGTGGCACAGCGGTTGAGCGCTGGGCTGTGAGCCTGCCCACAGCCTCTGCAGCGCGGGTTCGTTCCCCGGCCGCCGGCGAGGGTCCCACAAAAAAAAAAAAAAAAAAGAAAGAAAGAAAGAAAAGAAAAGAAAAGAAAATTGCAGAAAAAGAAGAATATTTGTGTGCCCATTAAAAAAGCTACCCCCCCATAATATGTTTCTGCATGTTCAATACATGCACAAATGTAAATGCAGAGGAAAGGACCTGGAAGGATTCCCAGTAAATTGACCACAGCAATGACCTCTAGGGAGCATTCTGGAATTGGAAAGGGTGCTTCATCAGTGTTTCTTGCAGCAAGAATGTATTCATGTTTATTTTTGAAGCAATTGATTAAAATAAATTTTAATAAAGGCGCATTGAATGAATTAATAAAGAGACCAGCAGTGAGACTTGACATAGACATACTTGAGGCACCAAGAGTCTTTTTCCATTGAACGCAGAGAGGGGCCCTCTTTGGCAGCTATTCTGCTTTGGCAAATGTCACAAGGATTTTCTTTCCATTCCATCCCCAGAATGTGAAAACTGGGGAGCTGTCCAGATTCACTGGCTGGAGTCCCTCATTTACCGAGGTAAGGAAAGATGGTTGGGACCCAACCCTCGCTGCAGAAAGACCACAAAAGGTTAATGGGAGGCGGAGAGCAGCAAGCTGACCATGTCACAGATGAGGAAACTAAGCCTCAGAGGGATTAAAAACTAGACAAGGGCCTCCCTGGTGGCCCAGGCGGTTGAGTGCCTCACTGTGAAGCTGTCCGCAGCCTCTGCAGCGCAGGTTCCATCCATGCTGGCCAGTGAGAATTCCACATGGCGAAGCAGACCTCTCCTGTCTCTCCCGCTGCTCCCCTCAGCAGTGTATTTCAGTCAGTCTGCCTGTTCTGCTCCCTACTCTGTCTCCGGTGAATCCTCTCACCCCCCCCCCATCTCCCCCGCACATCTGGCCTGTATCCTGGTTTTGTATAAAAATAAATAAATCTTGGCCTTCGTGGTGGCGCAGCAGGTTGAACACAGCGCTGTGAAGCTGTCTGCAGCCTCTGCATCGCCGGTTCGATTCCCAGCCTGCCAGGGAGACGCCCACATGGCAGGGCAGACCTCTCCTGCCTCGTCCGCTGCTCCCCTCAGCAATGTATTTCGGTTAGTCTGCCTGTTCTGTTCCCTGCTCTGTCTCTGGTGAATTCTCTCACCCTCCCAAGCCTCTGGCCTGTACCCCAGTGCTTGTCTAAATAAATAAAATCTTAAAAAAAAAAAAAAGAAAGAAAAGAAACAGTAAAAAAAAAAGTTACACAAAATGAAAGAGTGAAGAAAACAGATGAGAACACCCAAGAACTATTTAAAAAATATGAAATAGTCTAACATACCAATTGAAGTCTCAGAAGATGAGAATGGGACAGAAAAAGTTAATTAAAAGTAAATAATAGGGCCTCCCAGGTGGCGCAGCGGTTGAGCGCTGGGTTGCAAAGCTGCCCGCGGCCTCTGCAGCGCTGGTTCAATCTCTGGCTGCTCCCCGGCCACCAGAGGAGGGTCCCACATGGCGCGCAGACCTCTCCTGCCGCCCGCTGCTCCCCTCGGCAGTGTACTTCGGTCCTTCTGCCTGCTCTGCTCCCCGCTCTGGCTCTGGTGAATTCTCTCACCCTCCCGCACTTCTGACTGTACCCAGTGCATGTATAAATAAATAAATAAACAAATCTTTAAAAAATAATAAATAAAATAAATAAATAAAAACTAGACCAGGTTCTCTTAGCTATTAAGAGGCTGAACCTCAGTCCTTTTGAATCCTCATCCCCAACTCTCCTGCAGCAAAATCCCTTCTGGGGTTACCACTTCTCCCTGCCTTCATTTTGCTAGGCATGAGCCTTAGCTGTGGCGGGACATTTGCTCTGGGAAAAACCCACTTCTGAGGCTGCTCTCAGGCAGAGGGCTTAAGTGAGGCCCTGGGGTGGTGATGAAGACTGCCAGAGGCAGTATGGCCCAATGAATGAGGGCAGGCACTTGACCTCAGATGCACCGGGGCTTCAGTCCCGATTTCTGGCCTCGTAACCTTGTGCACACTGAATGTCCAACCCTCTGAGGCACCCCTGACATAGTTGCCAGAATAATCTTTCTGAAACAGGTATCTGAACGAGCTACCCTGCTGTTAAAAACCCTCTAGTGGCTCCTTGTTGCCTGGGCATCAAGTTCAAACCCAAGCTCTTTGTCAGGGTTGGTAAGGTACCTGCTTTCCTCTCTGGTCTCATCTCTTATCACCCACCATCTCATAATTTATGCTCCGGATGAACAGGACTGTTTATAAGTCCCCAGGCTATCACCCTAGGACTACTAGGCCAGAACCTGCATTTTAACCAGATCCCTGGGTGATCCTTCTGCACATTAAAATGAGAAGCACACATCTCTCACACTGTCTGGTGATTAGAATCATCTGTGATATTTCTTTAAAATGCAAGTTCCTGGGCCTCATCCTAGCCCTCCAAACCAGAATTTCCTGGGAGGAGACTGAGAAACTATTTAACAAGCATCACATTTCACCTGGGAAATTTGGAGATCATTCTCAGGGTTTCTAAGTCTTGGCTGCACATTAGAATCACCTGGGGGAACTTGAAGACTAGTAAGGCCTAGAGCTTCCAGTCCGAGAGGAAGTCTAGGCATCAGGATTGTTCAAATCATCTCCAGGTGATTCCTGTGTTCAGCGGGGGTTGAGAACCCCGACCATGGGTTCCAAAGGCAGGTGTGTGGACTGGTGGCACCAGAATCACCTCAGTAGCTCGGGGGGCTGAGAACGAAAGTATCAGGGACATAGAAGCCTGAAGGCTTGGAGGGGAATGGGCTACAGAAGGTCAGAGGGGACCTGGAAAGAGGCCCTCTGCTTGCCCCTAACCAGTCCTCTGGCACGCAAGGACCCAGAGCCTTCCTGGGTGGGTTGCAGCTCTGGGGTGCCATTCCTCTCAGGCTCGGAACCTGGGGGGATATGAACAGACTACAAAGTGCTCTCTGTGGCACAACTGCCTCTGCCCCTCATGGTGACCCCACGAGAGGGCCTTCTCCCCATTTTTAGGTATGGAAACAGACACGTCCACAGCCACACAGCTGGTTAATTGAACAGAGAGCAGACTCCGGACATTCTGGGGACTCCCCCTCTGAGATGCACAGTGACTGCCTTCCCTCTCATGTCTGTGCTCTCCCCAAGCACATATTCACTCTTGAAGCACCCACACCCTGGTTGCACTAGCATGCTTGCCAAACCACACTCACTCTTTGAGAGACCTGCACCTCACACTGCCACCCTGGGGTCACGCTGCATATACTCATCATCATGGACACACATCTCCACAGTCACAGACACACACAACCTGGTCTCCAGAAGAGGTGCTCAGGCCAAGTGCACCCACACTCACCCTCTTAAGCCCCCGTGGCTCTCCCTTCTTTCCAGAGGTCAAGTCTCTTAACCTTGACCTCACTGATAGTGAGGGGAGGCAGATGCCTGGCCCTACCTTTCATCCCTCCACCTGCCACATTAGGGCTGCAGCCCTGGGACAGAGGTTGCCTGTGTTTGGGCAGCAGCCAGGATCGAAGGAGCAAGAGAGATCAGAATAGAAACCCACTGTCATCCTGAGCCTGGTGCAAAGTCAGGCCTAACTGGGTTTAAATCCAGTTCTACCACTTCCTATTGGTGTGACTTTGGACAGTTTACTGAACGTCCTTAAGTTTCAGGCTTCCTCATCTGTAGGGCGGGACTGTTACACCTCCCCCTCCCTCACCCTCAGGAGTGATAGGAAGATCAAATTGCAAAAGCATCTGGCACAACACATGGAAAGTGTTCATAACTGGGGCTGGTTTTTGTTATCCTGTTACCATTTTTTTTAAAGATTTATTTATTTGTTTGTTTGTTTGTTTGTTTATTTATTTATTTATTTATACAAGCACTGGGTACAGTCAGAAGCTTGGGAGGGTGAGAGAATTGACCAGAGACAGAGCTGGGAGCAGAGCAGGCAGAAGGACCGAAGTACACTGCTGAGGGGAGCAGGGGGCAGCAGGAGAGGTCTGTGCGCCATGTGGGACCCTCCTGCTATGGCCGGGGAACAGCCCGGGATCGAACCAGCGCTGCAGAGGCTGTGGGCAGCTTCACAACCCAGCGCTCAACTGCTGCGCCACCAGGGAGACCCAGTCCTGTTACCATTATTTTTAAAAATGTTCCTAGGTGTGGCCTATTGGAGAGATCAGGGCGCAGATGGGCAGAGGTGGCCTCCCCGGGGCAGGGCAGAAGGGCCAGGGTGGGGGTAAGGGCAGGTATTGGGGTGAGAAGTCAGAAAGGGCAGAAGTGAATGAGGGGGATTCTTCCAGGTGGGGGGCGCACACTGGGGGCTGCTGAGCATGACTTCAGAGGGCATTTCCTGCCCTGCCACTGAGGCAGATGGAAGCTGGGGGCCCTTCTCCAGTCTTGGATGCCTTTACCCCATCCCTCTGAAGTTCTAGATAAGAATCAGAGCCCACCCATCCACAGTGCTGCCCTGTTCTCCTCATCCCTGTCACCAGTGCCCCAAATAGGCACCATATCCTGCTCCCCACTGCTACCTGAGAAGGTTACTGCCTTCTCCAGCCACCCCAGGGAGGCTGAGAGGGCAGGCATTTTTCTCCCTCATTATAGTCAGACTGGGAAGTGTTTTGTGCTAATTGATCTTGAGATGGAAACTGAGGCACAGGACCCCAAGTCATAGGCAGAGTCGAGCAAAGCTGGGGCTGGAATCCCTGATATTTCTTTCCTTCCAGAAACAGACATTGGCCACCTGAGAGGGGAGAAGAAGGTCCCCATGAGCCAGCTGGGTTGAGGAGTCAAGATCAGCTGTGTCTGTTAGGGTCTGAGGTAGGACTTGGCCAGTGATTGGGGAGAGGCAAGGCTTTCCCAAGTGCCCCACCCCCATCGCAGCCTCTGTTAGATGAGACCACAGGGAAGCTGGAAATGGTGGGGGGTAGCTGGAAATGGTGGGGGGTTGGGAGAAGTTCGGATACGGAGACTCTGGTGGCCTGGGCCTAGCAGACTAGGCCAATGACCTGCTCCCCAGGGCCCCATCACTAGGAGCAGCTCTCATCACCTCCAAGCCCAAGCGGATCCCCCTTTATCAGCCCCCTAGGCACCAGCCTGTCTGAGCCGTCCCCATCTCTGACGCCCAGGACATTTGTTTTGGTATATGTGCTGACTGGGCAGAGCATAATTGGGGTTGAAACCCCCACCCGGACCTCCTCAAGGATAAACAAGCTGGGCTGGAGCGGCCCTGGAATCGACGTGAAGACAGACATGAAGACCGGAGGTCCAGGGAAGCCAGGCAAACTGGGTATGGAAGGGTCGGAGGGGAAGGGAGAGGACCAGGCAGGACAGCGAGGTCGTCTGAAAGTGCCCACTTCAAGGGCAGTTGCTGCAGGAAGTTAGCACTCTGATGCCAACATGAAAACCTCACCACCCACCCTGTCTGGTCTTCAGCTGCTCTCAGGAAGTTTCAGGTCTAACAGGGCTTTCCCTTGGCTTCAAGGAAGTCTTTGGTGCAGACTGCAGGACACCTGGTAGCAATTCATCTCCCTGAACCCCATCCCCACAGCCTGCAGCTCAGTAGGTCCTCAGACCCGGAGTCACACTGGAGAAGCCCTGGTCTTTACTGATGGGGATGTCTTGACCTTGACTTCAAGGAGTCTGAGAGCAAGAGAAAGGGCCCTGCCTGGGGCTGAGTTCCAGCAGGACACAAACGTCCTGGAGCCAGAAGAGGCATGATACCAACTCATACCTGCAGAGAGCTTGGGGAAGGGGTTTCCAGCCAGAACACTGGGGCCAGGTTTGTTTTCCTTGGACTCCAGTAGAGGCAGCCGGGGTTAAAGGAGGCCTGGCAGTTCCTCCAAGCTCCACCCTCAGGGTCCAGGGTATTTAAAGGGCCAGGGCCCTGCATCGCTGGTGAAAGCAGCTCCTTAGCTAGGTGGCAGTGCAATGCCATGCCTGCTGTGCACGCATCCCACTGCAGAGTTTGCCCATCTCAGTGGATGGCACAAGATCATACCCTCATGTTTTGTGTGAGGGCTGAGGAGCTCTGAGAAGTGTCCTCACTGTTGGAGTTACAGATCTCTTGAATATTAGGACCCATTTGTGCCTCTAGGCATCTCACCACTCAACATGGGGGCGGGAGGCAGGCATGGATCTGTAGGGGGACAGGGGCCCTTGGGTGGCCTGGGCCCAACAGCTCACAGGCTTGCATCTGAACCATCCGTTTGCAGGAGCAGAGAGGGCTCCAGATGCCGAGAGTTGCCCTTTGCTGGACCGCACTGACCATATGACACCAGTAGTTCCTGTCTTGGCTGCTTCTGAGGGTCTTACAGCCAAGAGAGAGGGACAGGAAAGCGATGAACTTGAGCCTGGGAGGGAGCGCCTTGACAGGCTGGCTGCCTTTCAGGGGAGAAGGGTCAAGGCCAGTGAAGTCTGGACTGACTGCATCCTCCCCGAATTGGGCCCCACTGCCAACCTTCTCCTCCTGGGGCCCCAACTCTTCCCCTGAGAATGATCCCATTTCAAGATGTCACCATGGCCCTGTCCTTTAGGCCCTCTAAGTTTAAAGGCTCTCTCCCTGAGCCAGACCCTCCCAACTCCATCTGTTCCCCAGCACTCTCCTCAGCCAGGCCCACCTTTGTAGAGGCATTCCCTCACCCCAACGCTGCCTCCTTCCTCCGGAGCTGCCATCCTGAGTTTTAGGTCTGCCCTCTGGTGGACATTGCCATAAGTACTGTCCCCACCTCCTGAGACCGTGGTCTTCTCAGAGGTCTAGCAGGAGCTGCAGAGGCCCCACCAGACCGGACCCGCCCTGGGGGAGGCAGGTCTCCCAGCCCCATGGATATGCCCACATCCTGCTTCGGTCGGCAAGTCCGCAGAGTGGGCTTGATTGGCGGTGGAGGCTCTCAGGGGTTGCTCAGGAACCTCCAGGTAGGGGCTTCCTTTGCTCCACCCAAGATCCCCAGCCTTAGGAAGCCCAGCGGTCACCCAGCGGTCCTCCTTCTGCCCCCTTCTGCAGGGGTCCCCAAGGCCAAAGTACTGTTTCCGGGAGCTGAAGAGTCCCTGCATGTGCTCCCGCCAGGAGCGGGACCTGAGTGGGCTCCCCTCTCCCAGTCATCCCCTGAAACCCCGACTGGCGCTCCAGGCCTGGGCCACACCAGTGAACACCCACAGCCCATCAAGCCACCATGTGGACCCGGAGGTCTGAGGACCCACCTCGGAACCTCGGAGACAGAGGATGGAAGTCCTCATTATGGGCTTCCTCTGCGTAGCCGGCAATGGTGAATAATTTATGTACAAGGCGGAGAAGACAATAAATCAGCGGCAATGATTAACATGAGCTATTTTACGTGTGAGAAAGATCTATGGCAGGAGGCTGCCAGGTTGCTGGTGATTAATGCTGCTGTTTGCACTGGCTTCTGGGCCTTTATATTCAATTATGGGCCCAGAGTATGTGGGGGGTCCTGAAGATGGCATGGGGCAGGCAGGAGCTTAGGGAGGAAATGGCTGATGCTTGGGATGAAGACTGAGGTGACAACAGGTGGCAGCCTAGCCCTGTGGGCACCTTTACTGATAAGAAAGTTTAGTTAGTGGGGTGGAGAAGTGGCTATTTTCTGTCATGGGAGTCACTGTGCCCCTGGGGTCACCTCTAAATACTAGTCAAGGGGGTGTCCTGGGAAGGAAGCACAAACGTAGAAAGCATCCTTGGGAAAATATAACTGTTTCAGAGTCAAATGTTGGGTATCGGAGCCCCCCTACTTGCCCCTGCTCTGAGTGGAGTGGTATCAGTCAGCCATTTTGGGGGCGGGGGATGGTTCATATTGGAAAAAATTCCGTCAGCCACAGAGCCAGGGAGCCAGGCCTTGTGTCCAATTCTTAGGGAGGGACGGTGGCAGGGGGTGGGCTGGGAAGAAGGCTCCAGTACCCTCCTCCCAGCTGACCCAGGAAGCCCTGGGACGACCCCCACCCCATTCCCACACTTGGGCCTCTCCTTGACAGCCAGCTCCAGCTGGCCCCCATCAGTGCCGAAGGCTCCTAAGACAGTGGTGGAGGCTTTGGGGTTAAGCGATTTCCCCCTGCTGGGCCCCTCCCAGCCTCAGCTACTCACATCTCCTTCCTCTGCCTCCTCCTTTTCTGCAGCGACCTCAGGGCAGGGTGGCTGAGCCTCCCCTCAGAACCCAAGGGTCTTCACGAGGCACAGGGTGGGTGCGGGTTTCTTTGGGCAGCGGGGCTGACAGTTGCGGGGACTGGGGGATATGGAGGAAGAGCGCCTCTCCCTCCCCCAGCCTGGCTGGGAGCCCGCTCTAAGTCTTTCTACCCACAGGCCAATGCTTCAGAATTCCAGTCCTGGGGTGGGAGGAGGTGCTGAAAGAAATGGAGAAGGGAACTTCGTCACCCCTGTGGGGGTGGGATGGGGCACCAGAGGAGGATGGCAGGCACAGGCCAGAGTTTCTGGTGAGCGCGTTTCTGGTTCATCTCCTTCAAGCCCCCACCCTCCCACCTGCCTCAGCTTCCAGGAAAGCAGTTCTGGGTCATAATGGTGTGTGTTTCTGTGTGTGAGCCTGTGTGGGTATGAAATTCATGTGTCTGCCTCCGCCAGTGTCCGGTGAGTGTCTGGGTCCGTGCCTATGTGCATCTGCGTGTCTGAACACCTGTTGTGTCTCCGTGTGAACACACACTGGAAGCTGACGCCCACCTCTAGCTCACTCACAGCCCGGTCATCCCCGACAACAGTCCTCCTTGGCCCCTAATCCCCTGTTTGCCTGGCTCATGCCTGGACTCTTTGGGACTCCATTAATGAGCCCTAGCCGCCCCGGGACAAGCCCCAAATTAACCCCACTGCTGACCCCGACATGGACACCTGTAATTAGGCCAGGAGGGGATGAAGCAGAGAAGGCCCTGGGGCTCCATGAGGTGAGGGCAAGGCCAGGCTGGAACAGAGAGCCTAATGCCCAGGAATGCTCTAAAAGCTATGCCTGGCTCCAGGGCCCGCCGCCTGGCTCACCTCTAATACCTCATAAAGCCTCCCAGACGGGGCTCCAGGAGGATTACCCAGTGGAGGGGCCCTGGAAGTGGGCAGGGCCACCTGGGGGGCCCACCCGGCCAGCTCTGGGCTGAGTCAGTCTTACAAAAGGGGAGAGTGGCCCCATGGCCTCAGAGCTCGTAACTGGCCACAAGATCCTTAGCAGCCCAGAACTTGTGCCCATGACAAGTAGCTGCCCTGGGAAGAGCCAAGTACAAGCTGGCTGGCACCCCCCACCCCCTCCAGCGCCAACCCCTCCTTTCCCCCAACTTGTTTTGTTTGCTCTGTGCAGCATGTACGGTAGCTCCATCCGCATTAACCCCTGACCCCAACTGTAACTCTTCCTCTCCTGTGACAACTATGTTTACCCAGTGGCTTTCTCAGGCCCAAGGGGAGGGCTGGTGCCTTTCCCCGCCTGCCTGGCCTCTCCCAGGAAAAGCATCCTCTCCTTGGGACTCCCTGACCCCAGGAGCTACACACAGACGCACACACCATGTATGCCCATGAACAACTGAGGTGGCTGTAGCAGCAACATTTACACTGGCTTGGGAATGAGGGTGTTTGGTGCAATCATCTCAGTGGGCAATCTGACAACAGTTTTCAAAATTTTTCAATGGATACATCATTTGACTCAACAATTTCACTTCTAGGAATTTGTCTGCAGATGTCAAAACCAATTATTGTAGCATTGTGAGAGCTAAAGACTCTAAGCATTCTGGGTATCTACCTAGAGGACTAGCTAAATAATGACCACGCAGTCATCGAATGGAATACTATATAGCCATTCAAAAGAACAATCTACACATTCCCACTGGGAATCGTCTTCAAGATAGAGTTGGGTAAGATGCAGAACAGAATAACATATGCCCTCATTGGCGGGAGGTGGGAAAGGGAAAGGTGTCAACAAGCATTCATATGTCTTCAAAAATATGTTTTAAGAATTTTTCAAGAAGTAACAGCAGTGGCCCATGAGAGAAGAGGAACTCAGGGCAGGAGTACGAAGGAGACATTTTTACTTTTATACTCTTTTTTTTGTACTTTTTGGTTTTTGTTTTACTTTGCATATATTTTACCTGATGAAAGTAAACAAATTTATTGAACATACAAATATAAGTAAAACGCACATACTCTGGGGTCCAGCTATTCAATTTCCAGAAATCTAGCTTGTAGCAAATACATAGGTACACAAATATAAAGCAAGGGTGATCTATTGTTTAAATGCCATAAATTGGAAACAACTTAAGTACGCATAGACAGGCAATTATTTAAATAAATGATGGTATATCCAAGCAAATGAAAGTATAAAATACTGAATATACAAAAAGAGTAGATCTGCATGCACAGGTATGGAAACATTACATGACAAATGTAAGGAAAAAAGCATATTGCAGAATACAAAAATATCCTTTGAAAATCATTCCATTTATAAAAGATGATATATATTAATCTCTCTCTCTCTCTCTCTCTCTCTCTCTATATATATATATATATATATATATATATATGTCAGTAATGTGTCACCAAAACTCTGGAAAACTAAACACCAAATTGATGTCAAGGAAAATGAAATGGAAGGGTTCACTTTATATGCTTCTATATGAACAACAAGACTTTAAGCATTTGTATAGTTAAAAAGTAAAATAAATAAAAGTTTGTAAAAAGAACAACACAGCCATTCCTCTAGTTTCCTACGAACACAACAGTTTCTGGAACCAGCATGACCACACTATTTTTATCCTCGTGTTACAGAAGGGGGAAATGAAGGCTGAGAGAGGTTATGTAACTTCCCCAAGGTCACACAGCAAACCAAGCCAGAGTCATGCTCCAAGGCTCTTAGCTTGTCCATGCCATCTCTCCTTGGTGATGCCATTTCCTCCACGTTCTGAATCCCTTCAAGGGTGTAGACATCCGAGCAGTGGTTAACAGTTTCCCCCAGACTCCTATGTACTGTACATAGTGAACTCCTCTCCTTCTGTCCACCTCACCCCTGCAGGCCCCAGAGGACCTGCTGGCAAGCCCAGCCAGGGTAGGCTCCAGAAAGAAGTGCTGCTCTGGGCCTTGGCATGGCTGCCAGCTTCCCCATCACCTGCTCCTGTTCTGGCTCCTTCTCACCAGTGAGAATTTAGTACCCATTCCCAGCCAACATGCCCCCCCACCACAGAGCACCCCCTTAATTACACTTAATGGCAAAGACCATAAGAGCTTTATTAACTTTATTACGGACCCAATTAGCAGCTAATGCCCCGTGACTTCTGTCCCCCCCAATAATCCCATTAAACATAATGAAGCAGCCTTCCCCTTCCCCTGCTGGATGGGGGCCGAGGGGACAGGGAAATCCATCTTCCAGGGGCTGATTCTGGCCCCTTGGGCCCATTGGGCACCACCGCAGGCCTGGAGCTTCCCAGGGACCAGAGCTGAGTGTGCAAAGACAGAGTTTAATCAGCAAGTCATTGATGCCAGCCATTGAGTGTGCGCACGCGCGCACACACACACACACAAACTCTGACACAGCCTGGCTGATGTCCAAACAACTCCTTTCTTGAAACAGGGATGTGGAAACACACACACACACACGTCCCATGAGCATAACCCTGTCCAGGACACAGACATCCTTCCAGCCTGTCAAAGGGTTCTTCAGCGTGGGGATGTCCAACTGGAAGGCCTGTGGGCTTGTCACTAAGCAAGGGAAGAGGGGCCTGAAGGTGAGGGAAGGGTGAATGTGAGGAAGGAGAGTTCCCTGAAGCAGATTCTACCCCTGATTTGGCTGATGGTTTCAAATATTTGTTAAGCACCCACAATATGCCAGACAGAGGCCTCCTCTACTGCCTTACTTGGGATCCCCACATGTATCTCTTCCATTTTATAGATGAGGAAACTGAGGCACCGAGAGACAGCCAGTTTTGGAAACAGATATTCAATGATTTGCCTTAAACAAATCTCTTCGATTCCTCCTCGCAGCCCACCTTCCCCATCTGAAGGCAGGAGCAGCAGCAATCATGGAGAAAACTCGTGCTACCTTCAGATGGGGGACTGCGGCCTGGGGAAGCCTGAGGGGTCTCCATGGTGACCCCAAGAAGACAGCTCCAGGGGTGTGGTCCCACAGTAACCTGCATGGAGGTGAGAGAGAACCAGAGCCAGGGAACATCCTGTCCCTATGCCACAGAGGCCCTGAATTCCTAGATCCCGGGCCCCATTCCAGGACCAGGCATAAATGAACAGATGAATAAATGAACGAGAAGGCTGGTGAGAGCTGAGGGCTGTGGAGAACAACCGCACTACTCGATTCCCAGCTGTCCCAGTGATCAAAACCTTAGGGCTTGGGGACCCTGTTCCCCCAGTGTTTGGCGACCATCTCTGCCCTCCTTACTCCAAACCCGAGAACCACCTCAGGATGGGTAGGGATGGCACACAGAGCCTCCAGGGACTTAGGTCTCCACCAGGCCTTGGCTCTGGAGAAACTGTGAGGAGGAAACCCTGAGATTGACAGGGTGGAATCAGTGGCTGCCCTGAGCGAAGGGGCAGGGGCTCAGGAAGGGAGACCCTTGAACCTTTGCTTGGAAACAGGCTCCCTATTCCCGCTCCCCCTCCCCTGGGCTAGCCCAGCCTGGAAGCAGCCACTTGAAATGGGTCTCAGGGAGCCTGGGAGAGGGGCTGGCCTGGCTCCAGCCTCCAGCTCCTGCCGCCCCAGTCAGGCCCATTTCCCAACCCCCTGGGCGCAGCCTCAGCTGGGGTCAGGAGGTGAGAGGGAAAGCTTTCTCTGGAGACCCGTCCAAGGCGGGATCCACCCTTCCCCCCAGCAGCACACACCCAGCATGGCATCCCTCAGTCATGCCATTTCTGGGAAGGGCGGTGATGCAGGGAGGCAGCACCCTCTTCTTTCCCAAGAGGCCATGGGGCCTGGGGAAGGGGCAAATCCTATCCCGGGGGTTACTCCAGGGCAGGGCACTGGGAGCCTCCCCAGGTGGGGCCCCTACTCTTCCCTTGCCCTGGATGAGTGTTCTCTGACACCCAGCCCCCCCCCCCTCTGAACAAACAGTAGCACCACCCTCCCTGCCCTCCTCACGTCCAGAGGGTTCTTAGCTGGAGACGTCCACAATCAGCCAACAGGGAACTACAGGGAGCATCTGGGGAGCCTGGATGGGGATGGGCCAGGAGGAAGGGCAGTGAAATCCAGGGGAAATTTAGCCTGGGCTGGGACTCTGGATAGGGGAAGAAGGTTGACTTCCTCTTTCCTGGCTATTCAAACTTACGCATGTCTCCCCACCTCTCTGAATCTTAATTTTTCATCTATAAAATGGGATTGCAACTAGAACCTGCTTCGTAGGGGTTTTCATGACCATTAAAGTTATAGCACACATAAAATATTTTGCAAGTGCTTGAAGATCCTTAAGCACAATAAATGAGAGTTGCTGTACTGTCGTCTGCAGGGATGGGTGGTGCCTGGAGCAGTAGCCACAACATCACCACGAATAGACACCACCGCTAGGGCTCTAGGCGCACAGCTGCCCCCACTAGCCCTGGGCCTGCTTCTTACCGTGCAAGGCCTCCGCCACCTGTAGCTCAGGCGGTGTGATGACTTCAGAGGTTGACTCAGTTCTGGTTCACTCACAGCAAGCCCTAAAGGTGCTCTCTAGCACATCTTTGTAGATGCCCCCCCATACACACACACACACACACACACACACACACACACACACAGAGTGTTCCTTCTTCCCCCTTCCTTTCCCTGGAGCAAGGAAAAAGAGATAGCAGAGTTTGAAGGATGTGAAAATTAGCTGGAGCTGAGAGAGGTGTCAACTTCAAGGCAAAACCCCTACCCCCGCCCCTTCTCTGCCCAAGGGATGATGTTTCCACAAGTCTCTGCAGGGAGACCCCCACCCCACCCCAGGTGTGAACTGACACTGTCAGGAGAGGACATGGCTTGCCATGAAGAGCCACTGCCACAGCCCAGGGGCCTGTGCCAGGCCCCACCCCCACCCCAGCTTAGATTTGTAACCAGGGCGGGAAGAAGTGGAGCCGGGCAGTCTGAGCTCCTGGGTCCCAGCTTCTTTGGCCAGAGCTGAAAGCACTGAACCTGAGTCAGGTGTGTGTGTGTGTGTGTGTGTGTGTGTGTTGGGGTGGTGGGGTGGAGAACAACTCTTGTCCCGGGACATGAGCGGGATCTACAACAATGGCCTTTATCTCAAATATCTTCCTAGCCCATCAGCTGGCCTGTCTGAAGGTCTTGTCAGCCTCCTGCCTCAATTTCCCCACTTCTCAGAGGCCCAAGAGCTGTTTCTTGCTTTGCTTTTTGGCCGTGGTCAAACCGATTGGCGTGTGGGAGCGCCGGCTGAGAAGGCCCCTCACCCTGTCTCTGTCATCGTTAACAGCTCCAATTATTATTATTCGGAGAGATGGGCCAGAGGTGGTCAGGGACGTGGTTGGGGTGAATGAAATGAAAAAGTCTGCGATATGTGCCGTCTCGCCAGGTTAATACTCCTGCCTGTCGGCCTGACAGCTGCAAGATTGATTACCCAGGCCTCCCGCTCTTTATAACTCGATCAGTCGAATTAATCTCTGGCTGTCGGCCCATCTGATGCCTGAATCACAAATTTAATTTGGAGGTGTACAACTCCTCCCCCATCCTGTCTCCTCCCCCTTCCCGCCAGCCCCCCTTCCTCCTCAGTCCATCCCTGGCCTTCCTTTTCCTTCTCTTCCTCCCCACTTCTCAGGCAGTGGTTGGTTTGCCAGACCTGCTGCTCCCCGTCTCTGACTCAGGCCCCTCAAGGGGCAGTGGATGGAGGAGGAGGGAGTGGGTGGCCCTGAGTCAGCAACCCCTCTGCCCGGGCCCGGGGAGGGGTCGTGTTCACCCACCCACCGGGCAAGGCGCCCACCCCACCATGCTCCACCCCAAATGGAGAAAGAGGCTTAGCTGACACTAAGTAAGACATATTAATGTACTAAAGACTTAATGAAGTTGGGGAGGGGTGAGGGGTGGAAAGTGCTTGCTTTATTAGTTTATGGCCGATTAATGGGGACGCCATTACTGTGATGGAGATGGATCGCTGCTGTCAGCAACTGGGCCGAGGGCTGGCCGCTGCTCCTTTCCTGGGGTGGTGGCCGCCCTGAACAGAGTCAGAGGGAACTTCATTACCAGCGCCTTTGGGGTCCCACCTGGGGAGGCCCTGAGGCCCAGCCAGAAGGGTCAGGACGGGGCTGGCTCTAGACTTTGGGCGGGGCCTCCAGGGGTCAGGAGAACTCACCCAGAGGCTGCAGGCAGAGGTGGCCTGGCTCTGCACCTGCACACAGCAGGGCTCCGCGATGTCACCTGGGGGAAAGGGGGGGGGAAGCTAACAGGGCAGGGGAACCAGGACCCACTGGGGCTGCCTGAGACCTTGCTTAAGATGAAGGAGGTGAAGAAGAAGGCAAGTGAGCGCCACTCCTTCCGTCCTGCCTCGGAGGGGACTGCGCCCAGAGACCAAGCCACCAGCCCAGGGGACTGGGCCATCTACCTTTGGACAGCAAGTCTGCCCTAAAGTTGGAATCCCAGCACCAGAGCCAGATACCTCGCCCCGCACCTTCCAGAGCGGGGGGGAAAACCCGCAGTGCCCATGCTCCCTGGCACAGCCAGGCGATGCAGAGGTAGAGACAGGGGCGGGGCGGGTTCAGGGGAAAGCAAGGGAGGTGCAGGTGCGGGTGACAGGCCGGCACTACCCAAACTCCCGGCTATCACTGGCCCCGGGGGCGGGATCCCTGCTGACCCAGACACAAGCTGACCCAGACACACCCTTGGGGCTTCCCCCTCTCAGCTCTGCTCATTTCACAGCCCCAGCCCCACCAGTTCTCCATGAGGAGGGAGGAGTACAGGGCTGGATCTCAAACAGCTCTGCGCCAAGGGCCGCTTTCTGCTTGGAAGATACCGAATGCCCCAACTTCAGGGTCTTCTATGAACTCCCGTCTCAGGAACATATGACTCTGGATGTGGCCATCTTGACGTAGGGACATTAAACTTTCAGAATTCTTTTTATTATTATCTAGTGATGTCTAAATAGGCACTCCTTGGCCCCTCCCTACCCCCCACTCTGTTCTGCACCCCGCCCAAACCCCACCATCCCCCTCACATCCCTAGAGGACCCCGGATGAAAAGACATGCCAGGGCCAGGGTGGGCTCAGAATCACAGTCTGCTGGCCAGAGTCCAGGGCACCAAAAACACATCTTTATGCTTTGACACAGGTTAGGCAAAACCACAGTGGCAAAACGAGCCCAAATGTCCTGTTTGTTCCCTTTGCCCTTCTCACTGCCTACCTGACAGGCGGCGCCACACGGGCCAGCGCACCTGGCTCCACGGGCTGCCTCCTGTCTGAGGACCCACCAGGGCTGAGCGCGCCTGTGCCCGTGTGCCCGTCCGGCTGGCCTCTGCGTGTGCTGGCGACTGTCTGCATCACAGTGCAGCCCCTTCCTCCTGGGCCACCGAGGTTGCCTCTCCGTGCGTGCTCAGGTGGGGGGCCAGCCGTTGGTTCAGGGGTCACCACCCAGGCTCACTCTCCAAGGTGGGAGCTACCTGCTCAGCCTAACTGGGAAATAAATACCCTGTTTCTGAGAGTAATTTAATTATTGGCTCCTGCGGACTAGTGGGTAATTAAATTCAGTAGCTCCCAAAGTAATTAATTGCTATGCAAATAGTAATGCCCTCTGCTTGGGAGAAGAGGATCTCGGCCTGGGTTTGCCCTGCAATTAGAAGCTAATAATTACCCTGTCAGTTCCCAGCTTCTATCGGGTAATTACCTGCTGAAGCCCCACTGGTCACTGAGGGCATTCCCATCACCTGCTGCTATGGCCCTGGCTCTGGTGTCCCCAACAGCCAGGGTGGGACAGCCTCAGAGCACGGCTTGATCCTCAGGTCCTCCACAAACCTCAGGGGGCACTCTTGCTTCCTAGCGGGGACCACTAAGGATGGCGCCTCCATAGCCTCTCTGTTAAGAAAAGAGGAGTTCGTGCTCTTTGCTGTTTAACTTCCTTTTAGGTGGGTGAGTCAGATCTACACTGAGAGATTCCTGGATGGAGGGAACTTTCCCAAAGAGTATTTAACAGTCAACCATCAGGAAAATCATTTCCGCCGTGTGACGCTGTGTGACGTGTGGACCAGGATCAGCAGCTATGAGAACGAAGAGGGGCCAGCAGTCACTCTGCCGCAAACACACATCTTCCAGTTTTTCAAGCAAATAGTAACCGAGGTCCTGCAGAAAGTTTTGAAGATGTAATTAAAGTCCCCATCAGTTGACTTTGAGTTAGAGAGATTATCCTCCGGTCTGACCAGTCAGGTGAGCCCTTAAAAGGAACTGAGCATTTCCTGATGATGGAAAGTGCAAATAGCAGCTGGACCTACTGTTGCTCTCCCCTCCATAGAGAGAGCTAGAGAGAGCGCAGCCCTTCCTGACTGCCCATGGACCACAGCTTCGCCAGTACCCAGGGGGCCCAGCTGGTTTCTGATCATTCCTTCCCGAGCACCTCATCATGGATTTTGCACTTGCTTTGTCAACACTTGCAATTGCATAAGCCATTCCTTGAAATATACATACACATATGCTACATAATACACACATATATAATACATGTATACTGCACACATACACATATGTCTATAGGCTCTGCCCCTCTCAAGCCCACCTCCTTAGGAAGGGGTTGGAGCATCAAGAACCCAGGGTGCCAACCTCCACCATCCCATCAACTAATTCCTTGCAATAAATCTCTGTCCTGGGTTCCAAGCCTGATAGACACCCCTATTTTTAGAGATGAGGAAGCTGGATTCTAATATAAAACAGTGGCTGGTCAAAGATTCGATAGTAACATTCGAAGGATTTAAATCCCTTTTCCATTCATCAGCAGGACTTGGCTCCAGGTTCCAACTCCCGGGTAGGTGATACCTGTGCCCAAGTGGGAAGGTATTTATGGACCCCCCACACCTGATGACCCTCAAATCTCCTCATGGTTCAGCTGATTTCCCATTTCTTATGCAGGTCTTGTCCCTTCTGGCAGCTCCAGCTCTCTGGCCAGGTTCCTCCTGACGCCCTCCGATTCCTTCCTAAGGACATGCACCTGAGAGCAGCAGCACCCATGTGCTTCTGGGCGCTCGTAACGTCTCCTTTGAGGAATATCCAGACCTCATCCCTCTGGATCCTCCTCTGCAGGTCCAAAGTCTTTCAACTGGATCCCTAGGAAAGCATGTTCTGGCAGAATATCAGAGTTGAGGGTTCCTGGGGAAGCTGCATGCTGGGTGGGATGTGAGAAGAGGAGGAGGGCATGTGGAGCTGGTAGTGAAAGACACTGAGCCAAGAATGAGTCTCCCTCACCCCTACAGGAGACTGGGCCCCATGTTCCATGTTCTCCCCCACACTTCTGTTCCAGGCCAGGTGAGCCAGAGAGCAGAGGAGCTGGGCAGAGGAGACAGGCCTGGCAGGAGGCCAGCTCTCTGCAGCCCACTGACCACGTTTAGGTTTGGAGATGACAGGAAACGCTACATGCCTTGGACCAATGTCTACCCCGTAAATGCCTTGCCCTTAGAGCAGACACATCCTGGGATGAGCTGTGTGCCACCTTGGCAAACCCCACCCCACCGCCATTACCAGGGAGAACAAGATAAATGGTCGGCAGAGGGGGCATCAGGAAAGCCAGAAGTGATAAGAAACAAGTGTCCCAAACTTCACGTGGAGATATGGACAGGGCTGCAGGGAACTAGTCAAGAGTCCCAATACAAGGAGGCGAAGGTCACTTGGGAGAAGCCAGCATTCAGAGAGGTCCGTGACCTCCTCTCTTGCTTCCCCTGGCCCAGCCTCCCAAGGCAAAGTCCCTCGGCCTACACCCTATACTCTATTTTCTATTCCCAACTTCTGCTTCTGATTTGCTGCTAGGAAATCATGCTCCTTTCATGAAAGGAAATTTCTTGCCTCGACAGACTCTGGGACAAAGACGGCTGATCACTTGTAAGTTAGCACCCTTCCGAGAACCGTCTAGAGGGTGGAGACCTTGTCTCGCCCCTTTTAGAGTGGAGGCTCCCTAAGAGAGGCCTAGTCGTGTATCTTCCATCTGAACAGACGCTCCCAAGTTCTGTAAACAGTAATTCCTGGAAGAGAGGGAGGGGAGGAGAGAGGGAGGGAGGGAGGGAAGGAGGGAAGGAATAGGGGAGGGAAGGCGGGAAGGGGGGAGGGAGGGAGGGATGAATTAGCCTGGTAGGACCAGGAGTCTCAGCGCAGAGCCAGGGCTTCCAGGCACCTTTGACACGATCTGACCTCCTGTCCCTGCTGGTACAGCTACTGCTCCACTGACAGCTCCTTAGAACCCATTCAGAGTTTTGGCCCCACTGTAATCTCTGTCTGATGAACATTTCCCCTTGTGAACTGACAGGAATTGGGTTAGGCTGGAGCGCCTGTGTGCTTAGACTCGAGCTGATTAAGCCCCCATCTGTGCAAGTCCTGCCTGTGAACAGCTCGTTACATATAATTATTTGAAGGAGGGCAAAATGATGTTGGTATTTGAGTTCTTCAAAGGAGGAAGAGGGAATGTGAAAGCAACACGTCTGTTGAGAGTTTGGGCAGGATCTAACTGTTTTTAATCTGACCAGGGCACGTGCCCCACCCTACCACATCTCCACTTTCTCCCAATCAGGTGAAGGCCCCCCCCCCCAGGGCCCAGGTGCCTGCACCACAAGCTCAAGAGTCCTGCACAGGGTTCTCTGGGCCCGCACCCATCCGTCCCCTGCTGACTAGACAAGGCGCTCGAGGAAAAGCGGGAGAGATGGGGTGCGAGTGGGTAAAATCAAACCTGTGGATTCAGTTCTCACTATATGCAGCTCCAGTTCTTTGTCCTTACTCCAAAATCATCTGGTTGCCTTCAAAGGGAAGTTCAGGGAGTCTGACGCCTCATCCAGGATAGGGACTCTGGGCTAATCTGGGGCTTTTGTCGGTCAGGACCAAGGATAGCACCTTTGCCATCTCCCGCATCTCTGAACTCCTAGGCCCCTCCACTCACCCCTCTTCCCTGCCCGGCGAGCTTCTCCATTCTCTAACACCCTCTCTTCCCTTTTCCTTCTCCTCGACTTCCTCTTCTCCCACCTTTACTTTCTTCTCCTCCTTTTTTCCCTCTGTCACTTCTTTATCTTTCTCACTTCTGTTTCTTTACCACCAGGTACTTCACCCCGAGACTCCCTCAAGAAAAGTTATTGAAGGGCCTCCTTGGTGGCGCAAGGGGTTAAGAACTAACCCATGAAGCTGTCGGCAGCCTCTGCAGCATGAGTTCGATCCCGGCCAGCCAGGGAGCAACCCACATGGCGCAGCAGACCTCTCCTGTCTCGCCCGCTGCTCCCCTCAGCAGTGTATTTCAGTCAGTCTGCCTGTTCTGCTCCCCACTGTCTCTGGTGAATCCTCTCACCCCCGCACCTCCAGCCTGCACCCCAGCTCTTGTATGCATAAATAAATCTTAAAAAAAGAAGTCACTGAAGCACCTCAAGAAGCCTATCCTACCTCACCGCTGTCAAAAAGTCTTATACCCATGACTTACTCCCCACACACCGTAGAAGAACGCACACACGCTGAAGTCTGCTCTAACAGGAAGGAGGGCAGCGTGGCTGTTTGAAAGACGCGCTGGCCGGCCCTCTCCATCTCCACCGGGGCCTGTGGCCAGCCCGCCTGGTTGAAGTGCTCCGGGCAAGTCACTGGCTCTAACTGCACAGCCCTCCCCTCCCCTCTCTCTCCTCCCACCCCCATTTCCTTCCCCCCTCCCATCCCTTCACTCCTCTCCTTTTTGTCTCTATGCAGAGCGGCAGCAGCTGCTGGAGAAGGCATACCCTTCAATGAACATCAGCGATTGTAGTGACTGAGTGTCCCAGCCTTCTTTGCTGGTTAATCTAACTTGGGGAGAGTTGAGGTGTGCTCTGGCTCCGCTGCCCATGAAAGACAGAGAATAAATAACAAGCCAGAGGCATAAACAGATGTGCAGATATATGCAGCTGGTGTTTTCCTGCCAAATTACCATGGAAGGAAAGCTGGCAGGGGGCCAGGATGCCTCCCCCTCTGTTTGGAGTTTGGCCACCAGGACCCATCTAAGCTCACCATCCATTTGGCAACATCTGAGTGAGGGGAGGGGATGCCAGGGAAGAGAGTGGAGAGCCTGCAGGTGCCCCTAGGTTTGGTGAAGAGCTCCAGAGGTTTGTCCCAGAGACGCAGGCAGGTGGGGATCAGTATGGGAGAGGAGAAAAGGGGGTTCTGGCCAGACCATCCCAGAAGATTGCCTAGAGTAGTCCCCTGAGGTGTGGCTTGAGTATGGTCTCTCATGCCACAACACATGTACCTAATGCACACTATGCTGCCACATGTCCTCTCACTCAAGGACTGGGTAGCCTTGCGATCTCTGATCATACATGGCCATGTGCAGAGTTGGCATGGATGCAGCGGGCAGGCAGCCGCTGGAGAGGACCCCATGAGAGACCACCCAACCTAAAGAGATGCTCCTGAAGTCTCCATCCCTGGAACAAGTGATGGAGGGAAAACTGGTTGGAATGTCTGTGGCCCCAGGACAAAGCAGGTGAGCAGAGAGAGACAGCATGGGGTACATGGAGTGTTGCCCAAGAGGGCCAGTCTCCACGTGTACCCCCAGATCTGAATTCAGAGATACACTGAGCCACCCACAGGCTTCATTCAGATCACAAGGAATATTTTCTCTTCATAAGTTATTCATTTGTCTTTCTCATGCCAGGCCATCTCACATAGATTTGGGGGTCACAGAGGAATTTCTCCAGCAACTGATTACTCTCTCTTCTTCAGAGAAGGCGATACGGGTTCCTGACCATAGGGTAGGGAAATGTGTGCTGGTGAAGATGGTGCTACAGTGGATCTTAGGTGGACCCAGCCTCATAGGCAATGGAGGAGAAGAGATTGATAAGAAGAAAGTAGAGGCCTAAGATGACGAGACTGCAGTAGAGCGGATAGGTAGGTGAAGGAGGAGAGAAGCAGAGCGGGGAAGTGAATCAGAAGCCTGTTGTCATTCCAGCATGATGATGGAATTCAGAACTAGGCATGAGAAAGGAACAGAGGGAAGGATCACAGGAGTGCTGGAGAGACTCGGTGATAGATTGAGCAGGAATCAGGGATGAAGTAATAGTGTGATCATATAATTTACTGTCCAATCTAAAAGCCTTCTGAGCATGAAAGGAGTACTTACTCTCAGTCATTCTACCAGCACAGCAGACATATACTGGCCAATGCCAAGCAGAGCTGGACACATAGACACTTTGAGCAAAGACAACCCAAGGTGTGGCTGGGGAACAGCAGATAGAGGGTGATGCTTACCAGAGCAAGGGCCTGCGGGGCAGAGCGGCAGGAAGGAATGATGAGCTTGGTGTTAGACTTGTTGAATTTGAACTGTTAGGAAACATTCACTTGGAAATAACCAGCAGGCCACCCTCTTCTAAGTGTCTGAAGGTGCTTGCTTGAAACGGTTTCAAGCCTGAACGAGAAATCCAAGTCAGCTATACAGGGCATCTTTTGACCCAGCTTAGAAATTTGAATCTCAGGAAGACTCTGGTGCAAAATGACATGTGGAAGGAGGCTCCCTGTGGCATTGTTTGTAAGAGCAAAACCTCGGAAACAATACAAAGGCCCATCAGTAGGGAGTTGGCTGTGGAGTGTGTGTGCAATAGGTCTATACATATTATGTACATTTTTATGTACTGATCTGGAAAGTATCCCTGATATTTTTTAAGTGAAAAGGATAGTGAAACAATAGCATGTCATGATAAATCTAAGTAACAATTGTCTTAAAACCGTGTGTGTGTGTGTGTGTGTGTGTGTGTGTGTGTGTGTGTGAAAGACCTGGAAGAATACATGCCAAATTGTTATTTTAAATTGTTGGAAACTGAAATTTCTATAACCATATATTTACTACACTTTTAAAGTGAAGAGCAATAAGATGGGTTTTTAAAAGACAGACTAAGGAGTTAGATTTTGCAGGTGAAGTTCTGGGGGTGGGAGAAACCAGGGTTGGGGCTGAAGCTTGAGACCTATTTCCACAGAAGGGGGAGCAAGGAAGAAGAGGCAGGGCCAGAGAAGAAAGGCGGCAGTGCTACTCCCAGGCCCATGCTGTAAGAGAAAAACAGTTCTTCCTCCAGGGCCACCCTCGCCCAGGAGGCCAGCTCGGCCCCAGGCGCACACGGCTCTGGGTGACCCGGGCCGACCCAGGGGGTGGCAGCCGGGCCAGCCCTACTCCTTCCTGCTCTGTCCTCTCCCCCGATGCTGCAAACATGCCAAAAAGCACTTCTCCAGGTGAAGAAAATAATAGCCAGGAAATAATAATTCTCCCTTTTGTTGCAGGGCTGTGTGTCTGGAGGGGGGTGTGGGAGGGAGGAGGGGATCAAGGGGACAGGCAGCAGCCATGACTCACAGGGGCTCCTCCCTTGGGGAGATGGAGCCTGACAGACCAGGGTGTGGGACGCTTAGAGGTGATTTCCTGACAAGGTTGTCAGCACACTTCACTCCTCACTCTCAGCCCCGAGTCCCCTGCAGCGGAGCTGTGACTTCTCGTTCTTTCTCTCGAGCCTCTCCAAGGCTGCCTTCCCTTTCCCAAAGCCCCCTCTCTCCGTGTGGCAAGCCCCTTACAGTGCTAACTTTCTGCCTTGGCGCGCCACTCCCAGCTCCGGGAGGCTGTTTTCTTCTTCTTTTATCAGAAATACATAGTCAGCTCTTCTGGTGGGTGCCCTGGCCCCAGACTCCTTCTCAACCACAGCACATTTTATAGATGATTGGGAGTCCAGGGATGCACAGTACACGGGGCAAGGAGGCCGTGTGTGTGTGTGTGTGTGTGTGTGTGTGTGTGTGTGTGTGTGTGTGTGTGTGTGTGTAGAGACAGAGAGAGAGAGAGAGAGAGAGAGGAAGAAGGAGGAGGAAGAGGCAGGGGGAGGAAGGGCGCACCTTTAGGGCTGTGTGTATGTTGATATGTTGCTCAGGGGTGGGGGTTGCAGTGTCTGTAAGGGGGGGGGCACAGCTGAGCCTGGGAAGGTTCCTCCGTCTTAGAAGATTCCAGGACATCAGCGTCTGCAGCTTGCTGCTAGGGGCAGAGCCAGGCTGAGCATCACGGATCCTGTCGCAAGGACAGTGCTGTGTCCATGGCGCTGACAGAGACCTCAGGGAAAAGGTCCTGTTTCTGAGACACTGCAGATGACAGATCTGACTAACAACTTCTCAAAGAGATGGAAGAAGCTGGAATCTCTTGGCTTCAGACTTCTGGGGCGGGGGTGTGGGGGGAACAGGCAGGGCCCTGTCTCCCTGCACCCACAGCAGCCCCAGCAGGGACAGCAACACTTCTCTGTGCCATCCCGGCCGCTTCCCTCCTCCTTCCTGGCACACCTGGCCAGAGAGGCACTCTGGCGGGGGCCGCTCCACCCCCAGATTTCTTTCCTTGGCTGCCCACCCTGAGCCCCATGTGTCTCATCCAATCACTTGGTCCCCCCAAAATTTATCTTCTCCCCCAAGCTCTGATTGCAGTCACCCCCCGCAGGAGTTCCTTTACTTTTTTATAAGTGTCCTGTCTTGTCCCCCAAACTTGGAGACTTTTGAGCCAGTCCCTTTGCGCTCACTTGCATTCTCCATAAATGACACAAGATCTCCCCTCTGTTTTCACTGGAAGAAAAATTAGTCCTTAAGACAAACATCTAATTATTTGTCATGAATGTGAGACACAAGCACGCTGTCCTGCATCCCTGCACTGCCCGACAGCCCCCCAAGACCTGCGCTAGCAGAGAAGGATCTCCCTCCTCACGCCACTGTTTCCCCAACTCTGCACCCTGCGCTTTAAGAGGGGCCAGATCTCCTCAGCTAGAAGGGTGAGTGACAGTATGTGAGAGCACTCAGCTGCCCCCCCCACCCCCATCTCCCTTCCCATCTCCCCGCCACGCCCAGGGAGAGAGAAAGGGGGCTGGAGAAGAGGTCGGCAGGACAATAAAAATGTCAGGGCCTTCCCTACTCCCTTCTCTCTCCTCCTCTCCCGCTTCTCCCTTCGCCTCTCCCCTTCCCCTTCTCCTCCTCCTCCCTCCCTCCCCCTCCTTTCTCTCCCGCAGCCCCTGCTGCAACTGCAGCCAAGGCTGCAAGCATTTGGGGGATGAGACGGGAGAGGTTAATTATTGCTCCCCCACCCCCCCACGCCCCCCCACAAGATGTATCTGACTGTCAGAAGGGGTGACAGATGAAGACAAAGTACAGGTACGGCTCCGCGAACCCGGCCCTCATGTACCAGCCAGGGGTGGGAGTGAGGGGGGCATGCTACTAAGTTTTAACCCCTCAGATGCCAACCTACGTGATGGGGGTGGGGCAGGGGGAGCTGCAGAGGCCAGAGATAACACCTGGGTCCAGGCCAGAGTGGAGTGAGCCTGCAAGACCTGTTGGCTCCACCAACCTGGGGTAGGTAACAGGAGGGAGGTAGGAGTGACTTTGGGCCAGGGGCTGTGGAGTCAAGGTCACAAGCAATCAGTCCAAGAACACTACGGGGACAGGACAAGGGGCTCGTGGAGCAACCTCGGAGAGAGGTAGATCTGGAGTCTCAGGAGCTGAGAGCAAGCTTTCGCCTGTGGGGCCAGCTGTGACCAAGGAGCCCTCAGAAGAGAGGGGATATGTGCTCGAAAGGACCAGGCACCTACCCTGGGAAGGTGTGGCCAGGTGTGTCCTTCTGTGGATATGCCAGGTATGCTGACGTGAGGGTGAGCATGATTTTGCCTGTGTGTGCATGAGTGTGTGGGACACACATCTGATGACCATATGTGCATAGTGAGTGTGCATGTGTGGGCAGTATATGCGTGCATGTGGGAGGAGCAGTGTGTGCGTGTGCATATGAGCACTGTGTGCATGCACATGTGTGCGTGTGCATGTGTGAGCAGCCACGTGTGTGTGCGCTTGTGCCAGCCTGCAGCTGCCACTCTCTTCTCACTGGCATCCCTCCCTTTCCTGACTCTCCTCTCTCCAACAAACGAGGTAAAATAATTACTTTTCTCTTTAAATGCCCCATGTTCAAGCCAGAATGAAAACAAAGTGATTTAATAAAATTGTCTTTAAAAGGGAAAAGAGGAAAACAAACGTTTGCTCTGCTCCTCTCCCTGGCGTTCAGGGAGGCCCCAAGCCCTTCAAAGTTAATTAAAACAGGAACTAAAATCGCAGAATCGCTTACCAACCCTTTTCCCAGCTCTTCCTTAAAAGGTAAGGCAGCCCCCAGAAGCCTTACCTCTGGCCTAGACATTGGGGATCCCCTGTTCTCAGTCTCCAGTTCTCCCTGGTACCTACCCTCATCCCAGTCTACCCTGGTCTTTCTCCTGCAGCCACATCTGGGGGGGGGGGCTCTGGCCTGTTCCTCCTCCCAAAGTCATTAAGGCCTCGCCTGGCCATTTGAAGTCCTTGATGGACACTGGTCCCCATCAGAAGCTTCCGGCCCTTGCCTCCTCCCAGGACACAGCCTGCCTTCAGCCCCTGTTGCCCCTCCCCACAGGTCCCCTGAGTCCCCAGCTGCTCTGAGCTTTATCTGTCTTCACTGACCCCCTGGCCTGGTCCTTAGCTCCAGCTCAGCACAGTTCCGGCGGCTTCCGCCTGGTCTGTATCTGTTCCCCATCAGAGGCCCCATTGGAGCTCCAGCCCTTCAGCAGCCCAGATAAAAGAGATGGATGGAGGTGAGTTTGGGGGATGCCCCTCCCTGCAAGCCCAGAGCTAGAGCTCTGGGTTCTGACAAGGGCTCCCTGAGGAGGGCTGGGGGTGAGGGTGAAAACTGCCAAGCTCTCTAGAAACCCAGCTCCACCTTGCTTCAGCCCTTTGCCTCCCCCTAAGACTCCATTCCTAAGGCCTCCTCTAGGCAGGCGTCAAGACTGCAATTACCCCATCCTCTAACACTGAAGCAGGAAGTTCAGCATTAGGTACCCGGCCCCAGCTCCATGCACCTCACCAGACTAGCAAGGTAAACCTGACAAACTATTGTGTCCCAGACACATAACTTACAAGACCACTGATCTTACCAAGACCCCACATAAGAGTAAGCGTTGTCACTACTTTGCAAAGGAGAACACAGAAGAAGGGACGCAAAGAAAGCTGCCCAGGATATGCATTTAAAAAGCAGTGAAACAGGGCCTCCCCGGTGGCGCAGCGGTTGAGCGCTGGGTTGCGAAGCTGCCCGCAGCCTCTGCGGCGCCGGCTCGATCCCCGGCTGCTCCCCGGCCACCAGAGGAGGGTCCCACATGGCGCGCAGACCTCTCCTGCCGCCCGCTGCTCCCCTCAGCAGTGTACTTCGGTCCTTCTGCCTGCTCTGCTCCCCGCTCTGGCTCTGGTGAAGTCTCTCACCCTCCCGCGCTTCTGACTGTACCCAGTGCATGTATAAACAAAAACAAACAAACCAGCAAACAAATAAATAAAAGCATGCCTCTATAAAAAAAAAAAAAAAAAAAAAAAAAGCAGTGAAACAGGGCCTCCCTGGTGGTGCAAGGGGTTAAGACACAATCTATAAAACTATCCACAGCCACTGAAGCACAAGTTCGATCTCCAGCTGGCCAGGGAGCTACCCACATGGCGCAGCAGAACTTTCCTGTCTTGCCCACCGCTCCCCTCAGCAGTGTATTTCAGTCAATCTGCCTGTTCTGTTCCCCACTCTGTCTCTGGTGAATCCTCTCACCCCCCACACCTCTGGCCTACACCCCAGTTCTTGTATGCATAAATAAACAAATCTTAAAAAAAAATAAAAAGCAGTAAAACAGATTCAAATCTGTACTGCAAAATCTCATGTTCCCTTGCTGGTGTCTCCTTGATATTAGAACCCCCTTCCTTTCCTCAAAGACACATCATTACCCTTCAGAGACTGCTGGCCCCAGAAATCCTCCCACTAGTAGCCCCAGAATTTTAACTTCTTATGATACCACACAAAGGTGGGGGCAGGGGAGCTTGGAAGCTGGAATTAGAACCTGGGTCCCTGCAGGGCCTGCTGAGTCTTGTGGGGAGAACTGCAGGGTCTTCTGCTCCATTCCAGTGACCTGGATTAGGTGTAGGGAGTGGGAGGCAGGAAGCAATTATCCATTGAGTCCCCACTCTCCTCCTGTGAGCCCCCCATCGCTTCTCATGAGACTCTGTCTTTTCTCCCAGACAACTTCAGACTCCATTTCCATACCCTCAAGTCCATCCTACCTCTCAAGGTCCTCCCCATCAAGAGGACAGGGTGAGACTTGATTGTAGGGCAATATTTGTCACCAAAATTGATCTTCATAACTGTTCACCCTATTCAGAGGGCCTCCCATCACCCAGATGACAGAGAACATGTCAGAAATGAATCCAGGGCCTCCCTGGTGGTGCAAGGGTTTAAGATGCAACCTATGCAGCTAACTGCAGCCACTGCGGCATGAGTTCAATCCCCGGCCGGCCAGGGAGCAACCCACATGGTGCATGCCCGCTGCGCCCCTCAGCAGTGTATTTTGGTCAATCTGCCTGTTCTGTTCCCCACCCTGTCTCTGGTGAATCCTCTCACCCTGCCACACCTCTGGTCTATACCCCAGCTCTTGTATGCATAAAAATAAAATAAATCTTTATAAATCAATCAGTCAATCAATCAATCAATCCAGGTCGAGAAGCAGCCTGTGTCTTCAGGCCTCCCCCACTGCCAGGGTCTAAGATCTCAAGATCTCTGGGAAGAAAAGAAGGTGAAGAGACAATGAGAAAACAGAAAGCTTAGTGCTAGGGTGAAGTGGCCTGGTACAGGAGCATGAGGTAGGAGACAGGTCTGGGGGGGTTGGCACAGACTTAGAGTGAGAATGGTACCTGCAGGCACCGGCCTTCACCGCATCTGGAAAACATCTAGCACAGGGGGGAAGGAAGAAAGAAGTGCCTCAGAATACCTTCACCAGCTCAGTCACAGGAGAGTGTGTGTGTGCGTTCTGTGATCTTTTCCAGGCCTAGGCCCCACCCTTGCTGAACTCCTTGGGCTGAGCCCAAATGGAAGCTGGTAATGGCAGCTGGGCTGGCAATGCCCCAAGTGGCTGGGATGAGGCTTCATGGGACAGTGGTGTTGAGATCTCTGTCTCACCTCACCCAACAGTGAGTCACCAAAGCCAGGCCAAACCCTGGAGCTGCTGCTCTTTTCTCCCCCCACATATCCAGTGCCCAGCTTGAGCAGAGAGAGGCCCAGAGAACACATGGGGCCCCAGCATGGAGTAAGGGAGTGATGATTCCGCCTGAGCTGGCTTCCAGGTGACACTCAGGAGTGTGGCTGCACCACCAGAGCCTCTCTCTGCACCTGCTCCCCAACTCCATCCCAGATCCCAACCTCATTACTCCCTGCAGGCCCCAATCTTACCCAGCAGCCCATTCTACCCCAAGGAATCCTCAAACCAACCCCATTATGTACAGGTGATCCCAGAGCTCCCATGACTACACCATCATGTCCCATCAGACATGGTCCTCCCAGGCTCTAATGGCCTCATCACTGCCCTCAGAGAACCTGTTCACTCCAGTCTCCCAGACCCCGGGCCCACTATTCCCCACCATCATCCCCTCTTCAGGTGCGTTGACTGAGCTACAAGGTGAGCCTTGATTCTCACTAGTGTGTCATTGCCGTAAGTGAACTTCTGTGGCTGTTCACTCCGAAGAGTCTAGTCATTCAGAGGACTGAGGGAGCAACAAAATAGACCCTGAGACATTGGACTGTTGCCAGCTGCTTTCCCTCTGTCCTCATTCACCCTCTTAGAATAGAGGAGCCCCAGATGATAGGAATCGAGTTTTTAAGCAAAAAAAAAAAAAAAAGTGTTTTCTCCAAGTCCACCATAGTATTTAAGCCTGTCTACCCCTCACGCACACACAGAGTTGCACATACAGTGCACATATGCTGTAAACACACAGAGAATTAATATAAGGAAACACACATTCAAAGGCACACCTTAGAATAGGAAGTAAGTTCCACGAGGGCAGGGATGATGTTTTTTCCTGTGAGGGATCCCAGCCCCTGTAAGAGTTGGACATGAGAAACATCTCTTGGAGGACTGGCATACAGTGGGGCATATCCTTACAAAAAAATGTATACATGCAGCTCCACACAGTAGAGCAATGCTTCCATGGAAGCAGTGCTCATGAGTACAAACACACATGAACCTGCACAATTAGCCATATGAATGTGCATGCATCTAAACAATCCACACACAACATGTTATGGTGTCCATGTGTACATTCTACATACACCTCACGTGCTGTGCGTGAAAGTGCACGTGCATGCAGATAACTACTATGAATGCTATACACATTACAGCTATCACACAGACATCATACACACTACACCTTCATGTGCATGTTCACATGCATACATGACTACAAATCAAAGTACCTTTTTCCTCAAATTTAATCTCAAGGTCCCTGCCCCAGGCCTGACTGTCACAACCAGAAATACCCACCAGATGGCGCTCCTCTGACACTGCCTGTGCTCCCAAGTGTCGCCAGAGGTGTCGCCTCCTTCCGACATGGCACAAAACTTGCGATCCAGGTGTACCCCATGTGTTTCCCCTGCCCATCCCCACCCACATCGTCGTCAGCATGCCCTTGATCTAAAAGTCTGCAGTCTCGGCTTTCTCCAAAACTGGGTTCACCCTCTCCGACCCACAGGCCTCTGACGAAAAAGGTGGAGTTTCCTTTGGGGGTTCCAGGTCTGCTTAGTTCTCAAATCCACACCGTTCACCGCCTGCCAGGACCGGGCCTCATCCTGACTCCGTGGGCTCAGACCCTTCCTCAGAGGCTCCGTAGGAAGGAGCTGCCAGACGCAGGGGCCCCATCCCGCGAGACGCCTCCAGGAGGGATTCAAGGTCATTTGCACACAGGCGGGACCCACACACCTGTACTCACGCCCCGTTTTGGCGGGCTCCCCACACCCTTCCCCCCATGGAGGGGCGCGGGACGCCGAGTCCGGGTCAGTCAAAAGCTGGGAGAAGAATGTCTGGGTCCCAGTACCTGGTACCCTCGATTTGGGAGAGGCTGGTGCCGGTTAGCCCTTCAGGCCCGGGTCGGGTCTCGACTGCGGGTCTCGGGTTCCTAACGAGAGGGACGGGCACTGGCTTATCTTAAGCCACGGCAAAGCCCCGGAGGCTGGGAGAAGGAAGAGCGGCGGGGCCTGTCCTCGCCAGTCCCTGGAGCCTCCCGCGTGGAGGAGAGCAGCCCAGCACGGGAACGCGGGCGAGGCGGGGCAGCGCGGGAGGCGCCGGCCGCCGGAGCTCGCCCGCTCCCCCCTCCCCGCTCCTCCCCCGGGAGCGGCGGGAAATTATTTATTAAAACGCCGCCCGCGCTCTCATTTATTTGCGGTGAATAATCCTCGGCATCTCAGCGCGTTTATTAAACCTTTCCCGTCCCCGCATTACTTTAATAATAAATCGCGTGTCACTTTCCAGCGACGTTATTAAAGCCGTCGGCGGGAGCCGAGGGGGGGGGCGGGGGGAGGGAGCAGCAGGGGTCCTCCTATTCCAAGCTGCGGGCCCTGAACCGGCAAGGCCGCGGAGGGGAAATCTGAGGTTATGGGGAGGCTGTACCCGAGCATCCCACAAAGTCTGCAAAAGCGATCAAAGAATACAGGTTCCCGGGGGCGCATGTGACCCCCTCGGATTTGGTGGCGCTCGGCTCTGCAGGTGGGCGAGAAGATATTGGCCCGCCAGGGGGCGCCTCTGAGCCCAGTTGGGCGGGAGTCCACTCCCCAGAACAAGCCTGGGGTGGATTCCCAGGCTGCCGAAGGACCCAGAGCGCGGCCCCTCTTTCCGCCAGGAACAGACCTCCTTCAGGTCCGGAGGCCGAACTGCGCGTGTCCCTCGCCCCACCACATCCCCACTCTGGCTTCCGCGGTCGACTCGGAGATCGCCCCAAGTATCCAACCCCCCTGAGTGGTCAAGTGCATCTGCCGGGGCCGCCGGTCTCCAGCCAGGACCCAGCCATCAGCTGCGCTCTTCAGCAGCCATGTGATTCTGCTAGCCCTCAGGTTTGGGTTCCCGACCCCACCCTTCCCTAGAGGCCAGGTTCCTCTGATAGGCCCCAGAGAACAAGCTGCTCAGGCTTCAGAGCCTATTGTGTTCCCTGCTGCCGGGGCGGTGCACTCGGGTCTCCAGCTGGAGCCCAAGTGGGTAGGATGCCCTTGGCACCCATTCCTGAGGTCTACGCTTGTGGACTAAAGATTTCCTTTTCTCCTTCAATCAATTACCTAGTCCAGTGTCCCAGGGCTAGGTTAGGAGAGTGTGGAGAGGGATTTGGGGAGCAAAAGAGTGCAGATCTGTGAGGGACCAGGTAGGACACGTCACAGTGCAGGCAGGTAACAGGCTTACGATGACTTTGTCTGGGTTCAGCCGGGAAATGGTTGGTTTCAGGGTGCAGCCCAAACATGTAGCCAAACCTTCCTCCTCCCTCATCCAGCTTGTTCTTACACTGGGGTTCCATCCCCATAGACTAGCTCCTACTCTGCCTGGGGAGGGGAGCCAAGGGATGAACAGCACAGCAGGGCTATTCTATCTCTAGGCCAGCCCCTGTGGACCAGTCTGGGAGGACACCCTGCCTCCACCAGATGCTTCCAGCCTTCCTCCCTAGAGGACAGAGTAGGCCTCGGCGCAAGCTGCCTCCAGTATGGCTAGCAGGCGTGAACTTAGAGAGCAGGACCTACAACTTCCGAAGTCACAGTCCGACTACCATGGGAAGCCTCCCAAAGAAATGCAGTTCCCGTGTGCATGTCTATATGAACCTGTGGTGCGTCTGGGTGTCTCTGTCTGTTCGTAAATCTTTATTGAGTATCTACGGTGCACAGTTCTATGCCAGGCACTCTCCTACATAGTGTGGTTGGTATAAAATATGGTGCTAGCCCCATGGAGATCATGACCCATCTTCCTGCACTGAACTAAACCATCTTCCACCGTGCTCTCCTGGACAGCAGGTGGGAACAGCAAAGCATACTTGTGGTCAGTAAAGGCAAGTGGGACTTAGGAGAGCAGGAAATTTCTAGGAAGTTAGTTTTGAGGGATGATAAACTGAGGTGAGACAAAGATTGGGGATTTGGAAAATAACCACAGGAGGTGCAGGCAAGGGCAGCTAGGAAAACTGGCTAAACAGGGCTGCAGGGAGGCCTGCCAGGAGGAAGTGGAGGGTCTGGTATCTGCACCTTTGTGTCTGCTCCAGTCCCTGGAGTGGGGGGGGGGGGGGGGCGGGGCAAGGGCAGGGAGAGGAACTCCCACTAGGAACCACCAGTATCTGTTGTTCCCTTCTGCCTGGTTGGTCTCTGGAGACTCCCCCAGTGAGGGCATCTCCTTCGTGGGCCCCTTCACATCCCACCTCCCCTAGTCTCTGCTTATCTCATTACCCTCCCTTCAACTTTTGTCTCCCTTCACAATTCCCTGGACTAAGGGCATTGAAACAATCCATGGAGGGGCCCAGTCCCCCTTTCCAGGTCTTTTCAAAAGCAGGGATGAACGTTATCCCCACTCACCCACCCCATGGGCCAGGGCTCCAGATCTAGTAGTAATCCTCGCCCTCTTCACTCTCAGCCTCCTCGCCAGGAACCAGGTGCAGGGATGGCAGCTGGGGGATGCCTGTGGAGTTCAACTGTTCTGCAAACACACATGGGCGAAGGAGAGAAAAGGAGCAAGAAAGCGTCAGTGTGCATGTGTCCCTGTCTTTGGGAAAGCCCTGCTTGCCTGTGGCCCAAACCCACCACCAGCCCCCAAGTTCAGGGCTCCCCCTTACCTGGTGTGAGCACTGTTAGGCTAGCTGGGGCCTCGACCTGACCCAGGGCATTGCGGGCGAGGCAGCGGTAGGTGCCCTCATCGCTGGGACGCACAGCCTGGATCTGCAGCCAGCCGGTCACTTCAAACCTCTGGGGTCCACCCCTAAACTGGAGACAGAGGAGGAATCAGCGGGGCCTTTCTAGGGGGACCCTGGGCTGCCTTGGGGAGGCTCCGCTCCCTTCCCCTACCTGCACAGAGATGTGGGGGTCATCCCCTGGCAGCTGAATGTCCAAGCCGTCCTTCCTCCACTCGATGGAAGCCATGGGATAAGCAAACACCTCACAGCCAAAGATCACATCCTGCCCCGTCACATTCCAAATGTCATATGGGTGCGACACAATCTGGGGCTCTGGGGGCAGAGGTGGGAGGCCTGAGAACAACGTGGCACATGCAGCCCAACAAGGACCCCTTACAGGAACCATTGTGATCATGTTTGGGAGGGAACACAATACATGCTGAGGTAAACACACATTCGTGGACACAGCATGACACACGCACACACAGGTTCATACAAATATTGGTTCAGGCACACATAAGGGCACAAACGCAGAGATGGAGAAGTACAAGCAGACAGGGGGCGCAAACAGGCACACTGAACGGCATTCCGGTTTGGCAGCCACTGTCCCTGACTGCTCCCCTGTCCTCATCCCACCCTCTGGGCCCCTATCCTGCTGTGCTTGTAACTAGCCCCTCCCTCCTTTTCTCCTCCTTTTATACCAGGTCCAGTCCCAAAGGCCCTAAGAGGCACCCTTGCCCCATCCCTCCTCTGCAGGTATCCACAGGCCAAATACCTGAAACTGGACCTGGGCAGCCAGCAGAAAGCCTGGAGGAGTGGGGGAAAGTGATGGGACCCCCACAGGGCCTTTGTTTTCCCAGCAGCCCCAGCCAAGCCAGACCTCCTCAAAGGGGCTCAGGAAGTGAAGGCTGGTAAAGTTGCCAAAGGAAACTTGAGGCTTGAATGGCTCTCAGCCCCCTGGGATGGGGAGAGCAGCTAGAAGCACCCCCTCCTTCACTAATCCCTTAGACCAGAAAGGGGGAGAGAAGCCTGGAGGTGGGGAGACTCGGTTAACAGCTTGTGAATCTGCCCAAATGAAACCCGACTGCAACTCACAGGAACCCAAGTCTCCCTGCCTGGGCTCCTGTGGTCTGGGCAAAGTCTGAGAGTCTCTTCACTCTCTCAATTTTGAGGCCAACTGTTGGCACTGTGCCTGATCCCTCGGAGGGTTGGTCTCTGCCAGCTGGACACAGGCGGCCAGCGACACCCACACCTTCAGACTTATTTGGACCAGCCAGAGCAGATGCCTATTTTGGACTCAGGCCTCCCGCGCCTCTCTTTCACAGCTGGCCAAAAACCAACGTTGTTGGGGCTCGGGGATCAGCGCCTCGAACCCCAAGCGCTGGGGGAAGGGGCCTCGGGCCGTGCGTACCCGATTCGCAGGGCCCTGGGTGTGCCACCGTGAGGTTGGCGTCGGGCCGAGCGCTAGCCGCCTCCTGCAGGCGGCAGATCTGCGCATAGGTGCGGCCGTCCGACCCGCAGAGAGGACGCTGCGAGCGGCAGACGCACAGCGGCTCGGGCACCTCTCCGCGGCTCAGGTCGCCGCCTGCGTCCAACCGGCACTCCAGCTGCTCGCCGCAAAGCCCGTAGAAGTGGGCGCTGGGGTCCAGGTCGCAGAGCTGGCCCTCAAGGTTGGCGCATTCCCAACAGCAGCCACACGCATCGCGCACCCGGCCGGCCAGGCAGCCCAGCGGCACGGCGCACTCTTCCTGCCGGCAGGTAGCGCAGCCCTCGCCCTCCGCCAGCAGCCGCAGCCAGCCGCGCCGCAGGTACTCTGGGCCCGAGGACTCGAGCGCGCGCGTCCGCGTCTGCACCATCAGCAGCAGCAGTGCCAAGGCAGCGGCAGGCGGCGGTGGCATAGTTAGCTGGAAGCCTTGTGAGCACTGGGGCATCAGCGGGTTCGTGGCACCCTGCCAGGGAGGGAAGCCAGGTCAGGTCAGAAGCAACCTCACAGTTTCCTGCACCAAAGCTTGACCCTAGCACCACCCCCTTCCCTGCTACCCTCAAGTCAAGCAAACCCTCAGCTCAAAGTATCCTGACCCTCTAGAGATCATCCATTATGCTGGGTGGCAACTGTTTGGCTATTCTTGAGAGTCAGGGAGAGGTGAGAGGAAAAAGTTATAAAACTCAAGAAACACATGCACACATACAAACGCGCACGCACACACACCACCAGGATCACCACAACGTCACCCAACTCTGATGCTTCCTGCCCTAGAGGTGGATGGGAGTAAGTGGCTCCAGAAGCAGGAGTTGTTGATAGGGTTGGGTAGGGAAACAGCGTGATGTCCTGGGGCCCAGGATGCTCACCTAGTGTCGCGGGCTAAGCCCTTTCGAGCAGTGTGACTCCAGTTCGCAAAATGAGGCCGTGGAAAGAAAGCAGTGAACAGTGGGCTGAGCCCCCGCCACCTCTGCTCGGGCTTAAGGCTCTCTCAGAGAGCCCACGGTCTTGGACTCACACAACAGCTCCACCGCCCCCTCTCCCCGCCCCTCAGCGTCGCACATACACACACCCTCCCCCTAGTTCTGAGCCTGCCAATTTTACGCAGCAGCCGCAGCCGTTGCGGACCCTCCGGGCCACTTCCCCCAAGCCTGGGCCAAAGTCACAGTGAGAGCAAAGGAGCCGTAATCGGACACCCAAGCTGGGAGAGGGGAGGGGTGCGAGAACCACTGGGGCTGGGGCTGGCGGCGTGGGGGAGGAAGCTGGTGGGGTGTCTGGGAAGCCGAGTTGGTGCCACAGCTAAGCCTTGTCCCATCTGACTTTATGGCCCCTGGGGTGGGCTAAGGCAGCTGCGCGGTGCGGAGGCGGGACGAGCTCTGGCCAGACAGCGCTCCTGGAGGGCAGGGCCGGCCCCTGTCGTCTCCCCGCAGCCCAGGGCCGGCTCCTGGGGGCTACTGCGGGTCTGTCCATCCAGCCTCCCCATCAAGGCGCCAACTAGAGACCCGGCGCTCGCATCTGTCGCCCCACATGAGGCCTCCTCCCCCCGGCCCACATCCGGCAGGTGAGTCAGCCCGCAGACGCGCAGGAGGAGATTAGAGGTCCAGGACTAGCTGTGGCGGGAGAGGCGGGCCGGGCCCTCCCCAGCAGGCGACGCTCGGGGCTGGATTACAGGTTACGGCCTGCGAGGCTGGCAGGGCCAGAAGAATCCGGTCTCGCGGCCGCCACCCGCGCCACCGTGGCACTCTGCGCTGGGAGCGGGAGGGGCGCAGTCCCGGAGGCTCGCCCGCCCGCCCAGCCGGGGGTCTGCCAGGCCCCGCCCCGCCCGCCCCGGCGGTTTACAGCAGCCGCCCGCAGCCCAGATTGGAAGGGGCGGCACCCGCGCCTCGCGGCCCCGGACGAGGCGGCGCCTAGTCAGACCCGGCCCGGAAGGACCTCGGGCGCCGGCCGCGCCTGCCCGCAGCCGGGTGCCCAGGGCGGGGCCTCGGGCTCCGCGCCGCGTGGGCACTGGAGCCCCGGGAAGGCGCGCCCCTGGCCAAGCCCTTCACTGAGGCGCCCCCCGGCTGCGTACTGTCGCCCCGGCCAGGGGGCCCCCGACCGGGCCTCACGCTCCGACGAGGGCCGCGGAGCGAACTTCCCGCGGCCCGCCCGGCTGTCGCGAGAACACAACCGGAAGTCACGGGGCCCGGGCAGGGAAAGCCCGCGGGTTTTAAACCGGAAAGAGGGCGGGCGGGCCCGGTGGGCGGGGCCAGCCCTGACGCTGGGTGGGGGTGGTTCCTTGTCGGCGTCCGTGGGGGGTTTGTGTACCGAGGACTTTAGTGAACCCTCAGAAAACCACTGGAAGACCCGGGGGGAAGGAGAAAGGGGCGGGGGGGTGCTGGGAGGTGAGAACTTTCAATTGAGGGACTGAACACTGGAGCCCCCTGAGGAGAGGGCTCTGCTCTAATTTACAAAATACCTTGAGGGCAGAGAGCGTTGCTGGGCAACGGAAAGGAAACAGCCCGGGAGCTCTTAATGAAATGTTTCCGGCTTCAAGGGCCTGGAGCCAGTGTTTAAACAGCAAACGCCACCGACCTAGAAACTCTTCACTTACCCACTTTATGGTAGCCGGTTGTTTGCTTTCAGTCTTTGCTATGCTTTTAAGCGTCTGCTAGTAGGAATCGTGCCTAACTCCTACTGTATCTTGTGAACCAGCCCTGCGCCTGGCGGCACAGTAAATTCTCAGTAAATATTTGTGGATTAAATGTGAAAGACTTAACTGAATGTGAAAGTCAAGTTTAACTTGGATTTTGAGGCGCTGATGGAGAGAGCTGGATAGACTTGGAACGAGCGCCCTCTGGTGGGCTTGCGTTTGGTAACGAGAATGTGACCGTGCGTGCAATTGGCACCAAGATGTTGACTTTTACAGGTCTGTTTTATTAAATAGAGATTTCGTTCCAGGAATTGCGTCATCTATTAAAAAAGGCTTTTATTACTTTTAGGAGGGAATTGCATAAGGCGCTATTTGAAAGTCTAGACGCGTTGCTAGATCTCATCATCCGACACTATTAAGGCTCCAAAACACAATCACATCTATTTGCAACATAAATAGTAAAGAAATACCAAAAATTTGCATTACCATACTTTTAAAATGTTGAGTCTAGGTTTGAACCGGCAAGGCAAAACTGCTGGACGACAGGAAAAAGGAATCTAATCCAGATGATGCGAGAACCACTAGGAGGGGAAGCCAGGGGCAGTATCCTTGCCTTTGCTTGAGGGAGACTAGATTCACAGGAAGAAGGTGAAGTTAAAATTTGAAGAAAGGTGGGCCTACTTCTTTATCCTCTGTATCCTTTCCTGTAATTGTACTGAAAAAAAGAACGAGGCATAGAATGTATTTTGCTTTCCACTGTGAATTCTAGCCTGTAGTTCACAGATGATCAGATTTTCACTTTCTTTCAGACACTGAGCTATGAAATAATTGAAATATAATGACAACAAAATGGGTCCTATACAAATCAAGAACATAATACGAAACAAGGCATTAAAAGTCAATGTATGTAACTTGGAAAGAAATTATTTGGGAGCCACATATTGTAACCTGCCACTTCATGAACCCTGTTTTGACACAACTGATGTAACTTTGAAGAAGAAGCAGAAGTTTCAGAGATGGATACAGAGGAATTATGCTTCCTGTGAACTTTAGAATCAATTAAATCCAAAAGGCTCAATATAGATAATTAAGATGGAATGTCTTGTAGCTACCTACTATGACAAAGTGAAAATATGTGAAAGTAAAGATAAGTGAAAATAAAAGTATACTGGATATTGGGCCTTCCCGCTGGCACAGCGGTTGAGTGCTGGGCTGCAAAGCTGCCTGCAGCCTCTGCAGCACCAGTTCGATCCCCGGCTCACCTGCGAGGTTCCCACATGGCTTGCAGACCTCTCCTGACACGCCTGCTGCTCACCTCAGCAGTGTACTTCGTCCGTCTGCCTGTTCTGCTCCCCGCTCTGGCTCTGGTGAATTCTCTCACCCTCCCGCGCTTCTGACTGTACCCAGTGCTTGTGTAAATAAATAAATCTTAAAAAAAAAAAAAAAGTATACTGGATATTGATCACAACTGTGTAAATATGTCATCAACATCCTTAGAGAACTTTTAATGAGGCAAAAGATTGAATATAATGCTCATTATGCATTTATTTTGTAAAATTATTTTTCATAATGAAATAGTAGACTTTCTATAGATAATTTAGGATGTTGAGATAAATACAAAAAGGTGGTATAGCCTGGTGGGAAGATATGCATTGTAAATCAGCTATAAATAATGTTACCAATGGAAAACTGGAATACCTGGGAGACTAGCTCTCTAGAATACCCAGACGATAAGACAAGTTGAACAAGCTTTAGGACAGGCAGAAAGAAGTCAGGCAAATTTTTTTCTTATATCTTAGGAGGCAATTCCTTCCTTCACACTTTTTCCCTTCCTTCTTTCTCCCCCCCCCAGCACCCCCCCCATCAGTTTTCCATCCACCTTTGAGACGGAAACTGTAGCCCCATCCAACCTGATAACTGGTCATCTTTTTATATTGCTAGACTTATGTAGATTCTACATTTCTTGTTCTCTTTCTTTTTTAAGATTTATTTATTTGTGCATACAAGAACTGGGGTACAGGCTGGAGGTGTGGGGAGTGAGAGGATCACCAGAGACAGAGTGGGGAACAGAACAGGTGGATTGACTGAAATACGATGCTAAGGGGAGCAGCGGGTGAGTCAGGAGAGGTCTGCTACGCCATGTGGGTAGCTCCCTGGCCAGCTGGGGATCGAACTCATGCTGCAGTGGCTGTGGATAGCTTCATAGGTTGCATCTTAACCCCTTGCACCATCAGGGAGGCCCTGTTTTTCTTTTGAAGTATAACAGGCAAGCAGAATAGTACACTTTTCAGATATATAGCTCTATTATTACAAAATGAATACTCACCGTAATCATCAAGGTCAAGAAGAGAAGATTGCTAGCATCTGCAGAAGCCCCCTCATACTTTCTCCCAGACATTAGTCCCTCTTTTCCTCCCAGATAACCACTTCCTGCTCTGTATTTAGTTTTTATGGTTTTGACTTTTATAAAAATGTGAATACATTTAGGAATAGGATTGCTGCTTTATGTGGTATGCATGCATTCAACATCAGTAGATATTACCAAGTCATCTTTCCAAAGTGACTATGAATTTACACAGTCCCAGCAGTTTATGAGAATTCCTATTGTGCCATATCCTAGCCAGCACTTGGTTTTGTCAGCCTTCTTAATTTTAACTATTAAGTAAACGTTTTAGAGCTTAAATAGATGGCTGGTCCTGAAAGGATTTCTTCCATCTGATTTACTTAAAACTTTTATTTTGAAGTTTTTTGCAGTGATTGCAAAAGTAGCTCAGAAAGTTTCTATGTGCCTGTTACCCATCCTGTCTCAATGATAGCATTGTCCATCACCATAGGATAATTATAAAAATCAGGACATTGACATTGCTATAATGCTATTAACAGAACAATGGCCTTTATTCAGATTTTTACATGTTATTCATATGTGTGTGTCTATGTGCTTAACTGAAATTTTTATCATGTACAGGTTTGTTTAACCATGAGGTGAGTAAATGGGGCTTCTGGAGTATGAAAAGAATGGCCAAAGTCCGTGTCAAGGGAGAAACTAGTAAAATCTATAACCCTTGACAACATGTCTACCTGTTGGGGCCTCTGTAGGTATGGATGGAGTCCCAGGGTCACTGAATGAAGTTCGCTTTCTATTATGGCACACACACAAGGAAGGATCTGGTGATGACAAGTCACGTTCTCCAAAGTGGTTGCTCTTAAGTCCTGCTTTACCTCCACTTTTTACTTGAAGACAGTTTTCTGCAGATGAGGCTAATGGATAACTTTCTGTTGACCCCTCTATATGGCTTTTTGTTCCTTCTATTTTTTATATATTGTTCAAAGGATTTCCAAACTACTAAGTTTGGTCCAGACCTCTCCCTTGAACATCACACCAATACAGTCAACCCTCTGTATCTGTGGGTTGTGCATCCACAGATTTATCAACTTCCAATAAAAATGTGTACCAGACAGCTGCTGGTTATGTCTATAGTGAACAGATACAGACTTTTTCTCTTGTATTTCCTAAACAATACAGTATAACAACTATTTATATAGCATTTACAGTGTATTTGGTTTTACAAGCAATCTAGAGATGGTTTAAAGTATATGGAAGGGTGTGCACAGGTGAAATCTAAATTCTATGCCATTTCATGCTAGGGACTTGGGCATCCTCAGATTTTGGGATCTGTGGGGTTCCTGAAACCGTATGGCTACTGAGGGATGACCCAATATCCAGACTGATTTGTCCACTTCTGATATTTTTTTTCCAAGAAGCCAGGGAAAAAAATTCATAAACAGTTCCAGCCTGTATCACATTTATGGATCCCAGAAAAAGCATCAATGTATCAAATCTCAGGGAAATATTTGATTGACTTGGGTGATGTGATCAACAAAATTAATCTTACGGCCGACACCTGGCCAGCCTGGAGCTTAAGTCTATCCCTATCTTAGATGCAGCCAGTGGCCCACCCATTTACCCTTGGCTGTAGCCAGAGGTTACCTGCAAATAGTTTCTGTACATCTCACAGGGCTATCTGCCTAAGGGAGCCCTCTGGCCCCAAAAGTGAGCTCAGTTAGGTAAGCAAGCTAAAAAATGTCACAGTTAACTCAGGAGCAAGCCCCATCTCCAAAGAGGACAGAAATTGGAAGACAAATCTCCCTGCTTCCTTTCCTTTCAGTGGAAAAATTTTGTCCCTCCTTGCAGAAGTGCTACAGTGGAATTGAGTCCTGATCACCTTCAGCGATAACCCACTCATTCATGCACCTTTATTTGCTTTCCCTCACTTCCCTCTTTTCTCTTTTCCCTCACCGTGTTTTTGGAGACAATGTCCCAGATAAGCTACTTGTTTCAGGGTCTGCTTTGATAACCCCTGTAAAGGAAGCCATCTGCCTGAAAACCCCATCAAGACTGAAACATTCATGGCACTGCCCTTGCTCACAAGCCACTTTCAACCTTTGTTCTTATGACATAACAGAGTTTAGCACTGTGGCTTATTTGGGGAGCTGGACAATAGGGTAATATCCAGCACTCCCCTAACCTGGCTGTTTCCATGAAACCAAGGAAGAATCTGGTAAATATATGCTCAGAACTCCAAGGAAAAAGTGGGCTGTTTTCCAAGGGCTGATGGAAAATAAGGAGGACTGCTCATCAGCCAGGAATGACTTGGTCTCCAGGCAGCCAAACCACACAGAGACTGCTTGCCCCCCAGAGAGCATCCAAATATGCAAATATAGTGCTGAGCAGAGAAGTGCCATCTCTGGTCAGTGCGGGCAACTCAGTACTAACAGAACAAACATGAGGCTCAGCATGAATTCTCCCTAGGGTGAGGACAGGAAGAGAGGTAGCAGAGGGTGCCAAGCAGGAGAGCTAGACATACCTGCTGGCTCCATCCCCTGATGGGGAGGAACCTAAGTGGGGAATTTATGAAACCACACTCAAACTGAGCTCAAGAAATGTGTAGAAATGGGTGCTTTAAATTAGGAGCTGAGATCTCTGGGGTCCTGGGACTTCACTTGCTGTCCCACTGCCTTCTGCAACATTTTACAAGAATTTGGGTTCTTCCCAAAGAGAAGGCTCCCATGTAGACCCAGGTCTTGTATGTGTGCTCAGAAGCTGCCAAACGCTTACTCCAGCCCGCAAAGCTGGCATCTGCCATGGGCGGTGGCCAAGGAGACCCCATAGTCTAGCAAGGGCCCCCTAGAAGTTCTTGTTTTAACTTAGAATACAGGCTTACAGCAGCTTTGCCAGCCATTGAGACCATCTGAACTTCAGTTTCTTCTGAGAAATGAGGATGAACTCAGCCTTTGGATATGTTGTATTTGGCAGTGTTCAAAAGTTTTCTGCTTACTTGGCAATATTTAAATATTGAGAAATCTTATATGAAATTTCAGAATCTGGGGGTCAGAATCATGAGGCCCAGGTGTTCAGAGAGGTCTTGGAGGAAATCCCCAGCTATCTACTAGTACTGAGAGAGGCAGGAGGTAAAAAATCAGGTAAGGAAGTCAGCTAATACATAAGCTGCTGGTGCTGCTTATTGTTTTTTGTTTGTTTTTTTTTTTTTTTTGAAGTTGGGGAGGGGCATCTGGTTTATTCAGGAACCATTGAAGATGCTCCCTAGTTGCTGTTTTAGGAGGGGCTGGCCTTGACCAGTTCACCACAGTGATGACCAGGCCTACTTCCCACAGTTAAGATTTCTGACAGCGCCTGTAGCCTTTGAGTTTATGATCCTTGAACAAGAAGGTTCCTTCAGCTCTAATATGCAATGACATCAGCCACCACTTACCAAAACGTTTACTACAGTGTGCCAGGCACTATGGCAAGCAATTTACATCTGTTAGTTGTTTCAGACTTTACAAAGCTTTGTAAGGATTGTTACCTTATTATTTTTTTAAATTATTATTACCATGTTTTTTAAATGAGAAAACTGAGCTTCAGACCAGCAGATAAGGCTGCCACACTAACCACGAAGCAACAGCAGTAAGTCTTGCAGGTGAGCTGCCTCCGCCCAAGGCAGCCCTCCCCTGCCTCTGTATCTTGCCAGGATAACTTCAGTGAAGCTGCAGCCAGAACTGCAGCTGGTGTTTTATAAATCTAAACACCCCATATTCAGAGCCAAGCTGTAGAAGCGCAGGTGAGTGTGTGCCTAGAATGCAGACCAGCGGGAGGGGGTAGTGATGGGAACGTTATTGGTCACAGCATCTGGGCACCAGAGGCCAAAGTGCTTGGGAGCTGGCCTCCAGAGGAGACAAGGGAGAGGCACTGGGCCTGGGGGCAGGTGGCAGAGGGAAGGCAGGTCAGTCCCCTGTGAGGCCAGGGCATTTCAGAGGCCTTGGGGAGAACTCCAGCTGCTCCTGGTGCTGAGACTGGTAGGTGGCTAATACCTGAGCGGCTGGTGTTGGCAGGAGCTGGGGGCTTGGCAGGGAGGGCCTTGGTGAGTGAAAGGTGGTTCTCTGAGCGGGTGACAGTAAGCCTCTGAACCTTGGGGCCTAGGGGTCCCACCCTGCCTTCTTCGTTCTTGCCCCTGTCCCTTCCCTGCCTGAGTGGTCTGTGGTGACCAGCCAGGGGCCTATCAGGAGGCAGCTCAGCTCCCTCACAGGAGAAATGTTACCTCAGGCCCTACGCCCAGTCCTGCGCGGTTCCTCGCGGTGAGAAAGGGGGAAGGGGATCGTGCAGAGCTCTTTGCCTCAGCCAGGGGCTAAGCTGAGATTTGTCTGGCCCGGCAGCAGCGGGGAGGAGGCGGCGCGGTCAGGGGGCCAGGGCGCCTCGCAGTTGGGCCCAGTCAGGTGGGTGGCCCCGAGCCCAGAAGCCGGCTGCTTGGCTGGGATCCCGTCTGCGAGGCCGGGAGCGCCCCCTGTGGGGCCCGAGAACGCCGCAGGCAGGTGGTGGCTCCCGGCGAGGAGGCGGGTGGAGGGAGCTCCCGCCCGGCAGCGGGGTGCGCCCCCATTCCACCTGCGCGAGGGCACCCCGCCCGGGGGAGGGGGGCGGGAGTCCGAGACGGGTCGGATTCCCAGCCAGCTCTCTCCTCACAGGAGGCGGCCCATTATCCGGCGTCGTTAAAGAGCAATTAGATGGAAATTAAGCCGAGAACAAGTATTGATTATCTCATTAAGGCCGGGGGAGCCCGCTCTGTCGGTGAGAGTTTACCGCCGCTCACCCCATTATCTGCAAGGTGAAAGCCTGCGGTCATCAAAACCCAGTGAAACATCGATCTTGCCCTCATCCCCAAACCCAGTGTGCTCCTCCCCCTATAGAATAAGTGGGTTCTAGAGGGTGTGATGAGGTGGAAGAAGAGCTCAGGCCCCCACTCTCTTAGCATTTCCTCTTTAGCTCGCTTCATTTTCTGCCCTCAAATCGCTATTTGCCTCTGATGCTGGGAGAAGGGAGGGGAAAATTGGGGAGTGAGAGACTAGAGACAGTTCACATCCCGCAAGGCTGAAAAGGACAGCTTCCCCTAGTTTTATTTACATCCAAGGAAAAGCATCCTGACTTGACACTTAATGGAAAGAATCTGCCCTTGTTGACTGAGTACTGGGCATCCCTGAGCCCCAAACACCTGATCCTGGAGGCAGGCGGGAAGGCTTCGTGCTGGCTCACCCCCACTGTCAAAGGAAGAACCACCTGGGACCAACTCACAGACAACCCAAAGCTTAGGAAACTCAGAATTCAAAAGGCGGTCCTCATGTCCTCTGGGTCCCAGAAGATGTGACCTCTGGAGAAAAACCAAGGGGTCAAGAAAAGTTGTTTTCACCCTGGTTTCCTTTTAGCTAGCTTTGTGACCTCAGGCAAATCACTTTGCTTCTCCAGGGCACAGAGTCCTCAAAACAATGGAGTTGGAAGGGTTCTAAGGCTCCTGAATGTTCTGTTGACTGAAGAACTGAGCTCCCAGCCTGCAAGCATTGGGGGTACAGATGTGTACCCAGCTCCTGCCTGCCCTGCAGGAGATCAAGGCCTCAAAAGGGAGAAGATGCTGAACTGATAATCTCAGAAATAATAAGTCACAATTATGATATGAAAAAGAAGGAAGAGAGCAGGTGTTAAGACAGTGTTTAAGAAGGGGCAGGGAGAACTTGCACAGGAAGCAGATGTTTCAGTAAAAACAGGGAACAAGTCTGTTGCCCACTCATTCACTCAGCACACAAACACTCAAGATGTGCCAGAGCCTGTGGTGTGCAAACCAACGGTCTCTTCACACTGGAGCCTAGAGTCCAGTAGGTGAGACAGACTTCAATGAAGTAATCCCACAAATAAAGGTAAAAGAACAAACATAGCCCCTAGACTGGAAAATAGGACAGGAAGCAATGAGCTAGAATAGGTGCAGGAATTGACTTGGGGGAGAGAGGGTCAAGGAGCACATGAAGAAAGCCAGGGTCAGGCCACACTAAAATGAGAGAAGTGCTTCTGCCCAGCCAGGAGGAAAGCGGATGGAGTCCCTGGCGAGGGAGCACCTTCCTCCCCCATACACCAAGGCCCAGCCTTGGAACACACCCAGGTCAGGGACCCAGCAAAAAATAGGGTTCTGGACTCTGACACTGCGGACCCCAATGCTGGGCTCACCTGAGAGCCTCGGGTGCGCTGGAGAGGCGGCCCGGGAAAGGCCAGGGAGGAACGGAGGCGGCAGGCAGTGGGCCCGACCTGCACCGCTTGGCCCGCGCAGAGCGAGCCTCCGCTGCAACGTATCTGGGCTCATCTCCCTGCCCCGGAGCCGGGCAACTATTAATCTTGGTTGACGGTTTCTAATGTCCTAATTGGGAGGTGGGGAGAGCAGCCCAGTCCGCCCTAAAGGTAGAAGCAGCTAATGGGCCTCTTCATCACCGCCAGGAGCGGGGCCCCGGTGGAGCGCAAGGGGCGCTACAGCAGGTGAGCCGGGGAGCTGGCGGCTGCCCTTAATGAAGCTGCCCTGGTTGGGGCGCACGGTGAGGCGAGCTCGGGGGAGGGAGGCGGTTCGGTGCTGGGGTGAGAGGGAGATTCGCTCCCCGCCCCCCACGCCTGCAGTCCAGCCGGAGGTGGGGGACTCACCTGGACGCCCTTTACCTGAGGAGGCCTCCTAGGAGTTCGTTCCTGGAAGAAGGGGGTTGGTACCGGGCTAGACCTGCGGGGATGACCGTCTTTTCGGAGGGGACAGGAGTTATGCGGGATGTGGGGGAATAACGCGGGTCTGAGAGCTCATTGTTACCTGCAGTATTAAGGCAGTCCCACAGCGGGCGCTCCCACTCCTTGCTGATCCACGAGGCCTGTGCCTAGGTGGGGGGGGGGAATGTTAGAAGCAAGGGTGAATTAGAGGGCCTCGGGTACCCCGTGACCCCAGAGAGTCCTGTCTTTTCACAGCGACGTCCCTGCTCCCTCCGTGACTCAGTTTCCCTTCTGGAGCGGGCCTGTGAGCTTCCAGCCCTCCAGCTCTCAAGTCTGTCCTCTCCTCCAGCCCATGGTGGCGGGACCTGTGGCTAACCCAGCCGTTCCGCAGGCCGCCCACCTCGCGCCCCCCCTCCACCCCCTGCTGACCCAAACCGCCTGCGGGTGGGGGAGGGGAGCGGGGTTGGGCCCACCCAGCCCGGGCAGCGCCGCTGCTCTGCCCTCCCCTGGGACCCACCGCGCCTGGGAATCCGGACTAATCTGCCGGCTTCGCTGTTTTCTCGTTGTCAGCCTCTCTCCCTCCCCCGAACCCCCTTCGCCGCATCAGAAATATATTGTATTCTCACCTAATCCTGTTCAATTACAGCATAATAAAACACATAATAAAAACCTAATTCATTTTTCTCCCGCACCCCCCATCTCCCGACATCTTCTGGCTCAGGATTAAAAATTTGTCTTCATGTTTGTGGCACCGCTGTCCCGGCGCCTCCGCATCTTTAATGTATGAGCCGGGGAGCTAGGGACCCGCGGATCCTGCCTTCCTCGCGCCGGGAAGGCGCCCGCCAGTCAAGTGAGGATGCGCGCAGGGAAGGAGGGGGTACGGGTAAACCTGCGTGGGGCCCCAACGGCGCCAACCCCCTCCCTTCCGGGAGTGGGGGAACTCCACACCCCCGGGGCTGGCAGTGGCAGGGAACCAGCCTCTCCCGCGCGTCCGTAGACCCACAGGGGGCGCAGTGTGGGGCCAGGTCTCGGGATGAGTTTACCAAGGAAACCAGGCTACCGAGCAGAGCCGGGCCAGATGCCCAACAGAGCCACGCAAGGAGCGGCCCCACTGGCTTCAGCCTCCTTTCTCTCCCTTGCTTCTGATCTTCTGATCTGGCCTGACCTAGGCAGTCCTGGCTTCCACATTACCACCTCCATCCCCGTCCCTAGGGACTCTCTACCACCCTCTGATCACATTGTGAACAGCCCAGATCACTGAAACTAGGTTAGAACTTCCCAGAAGGAATTATTAGGAATTCAATAAGAGAAAATTTCTTTCGAAGGCATAGCACCCGGCAAGTGTATAGAGGGGAGATCTGAGGCCCAAATACAACCAAGTGATAGTCTCTCATTCCGTCATTTCCCCATTCATTTAGGACAGGGGTTCCCACACTGTCTGCATTCATGAAGATACCCTTAGTTTTTCAGTAATTTTTCTTGGTACCCTAGGTCAAAGAAATATCTAACAGTTCCCTTCAAGCACTTAAATTCAAACAACTTAATAACTACCTGTATTCTGTTTGAAAATGAATACACATATTTGGAAGTAAAAGGAATATTTTTATGTCGTTTTCAACCTTGATAACTTACTAATGGAGGCCCTCCCTGGTGGCGCAAGGGGTTAAGATGCAACCCATGAAGCTATCCGCAGCCACTGCAGCATGAGTTTGATCCCCGGCCAGGGAGCTACCCACATGGCACAGGAGACCTCTCCTGACTCACCTGCTGCTCCCCTCAGCAGTGTATTTCAGTCGATCTGCCTGTTCTGTTCCCCACTCTCTCTCTCTCTCTCTCTCTCTGGTGAATCCTCTCACCCCCCCATACCTCTGGCCTGCATACATTTTTGTATGCATAAATAAATAAAAAATTAAAAAAATCTTACTAATGGAATGTCTGTACCTGTTGGGCTCTGCATAACTTGTCAAAACTTGGAATTAGCTTAGATACAGCCACCTTCATTTCCTGTTCCACATTGATTGTTGTGTAGTTTCTTGCTTTTTGTCAAACAACCATAAAAAAATGTTACAGTTATGCAAAGACATGATTGAAGGCAATGCAGCACAATCTAATTTTGAAACTGAACTACCGCTAGCTAGCAGTTTGTGCAGTGCTCCACAGATGTCTAGTTATTGCTGGGTGTCCCTCAAAAGCTTTAAATGTTCTGCAACTGTCCTTTGAGTTCATTGCGCCACTCTGGGGTGCCTTGGGTGATAATTTGGAAACAGTGAGTTTCCAAGTTTACCTGTTTTCTTTAAGCAACAAACCCCCTTAGTGAACTTGTAATGTATGGAACTATTGAATAGAGGTCATTTTATTTGATTTAAAAAAAAAAGTACTTGGGCCTCCCTGGTGGCACAGGGGTTAAAGTCGGTGCTATCAAGCTATTGCCAGCCACTGCAGCAGGAGTTCGATCCCTGGCCAAGGAGCTAGCACACATAGTGCAGCAGACCTCTCCTGTCTCGCCCACTGTTCTCCTTAGCAAAGTATTTCAATAGATACATCTGTCCTGCTCCCCACTCTATCTCTGGTGAATCCTCTCATGCCCTGCACCTCTGGCCTACCCCCCAATTTTTGTATGCATAAATAAAGAAAAATAAATCTTAAAAAAAAGAAAGACCTTGAATCTTGTCCACAACTTGGGAGTTAACTATAAGCAGGGGAGTCTGCCAGCCTGGAGGGCCAGGTATGGGAATTCAGCTTGCAAAAATGGGGCCCTGATAGAAAATCACCAGCAGTGACCAACAAGTCTAGCAGGATGAACAAGAATCAGCAAAAAGCTTGAGTGCCATGAAAAGCAATGCTCCCAGGTATGTTGTAAGGTGAAGCGTGATCTCACGCCACTGCTTCCCAGGTACCACCCTCACCCCACGGTGCCTTTTGCCCTAGAAAGGACATCATGAAAATGAAACTATACCACCAGAGACCCAACAACTCTACTGTGGGGGACCACTCTGGACAAAAATAAGGTGAAGATGTTTCTTTTCCAGCATGCCTTAAATGATACCAGCCCCAAGAAGCTGCAGAGGTGGAGGATAAGTCAGCACCTAGGAAACTCACCGTCAAAGAGAAAAGGCCTGTGTGGGGAAGCAGACAGACAATAGAGTTGGCTTCTGATGACATGTGAGACATTCTCTGATTCACTCCCCTGCACCTGCAGTTCCTAGAGAGACAGAAGAGGGAGGGCTGAGCTCCTTCTCTTACTGGCTATCACCTGTGGAGCTGTATCGAGGGACAAGCTACACACTTCTTAAGGAACTTTTCAAGCAACACCGTCCTTAAGATACTGACATGCCTTCCTGGAAGGACATGCTCCTCTATCCTCGAAGCTAAACATCTCTAAAGCCGTGAGTCGTGTGTATGTGTGTCACATTTTTGTTGCGGTGTAAGGCAAATCAAGAAGCACTGTATCAGTGACCTTAACCAGGAACAACATATGAATGGTGCTTAGGTCACTTTCGGATTCCATATTCATGTATTCAGCCAACACGTACAGAGTACTATTACAAATGCTCTGGGTATATAAAAGTGAAAAGTGAGTTGTTTAATGGGTTTAGAGATTCAGATTGTGAGATGAAACATTTATGTAAGTCTGTTTTGTGCTGAACACTGTTGAACCAGCTACTTAAAGTGGTTACAATGATAAATTTTTAATTGTGGTTTTTTTATTATAATGAAAAAAAACTGAAAATAGGATGCTTGCCTTGGGGGGGGGGTTCACTTAAACTTGAGAGAATCATCTGTGTAGGACCAATAATAATTTCTTCATGTGGTAAATGCCATCTGGTGTTTTCCTCACATAACTGCTCACATAACTGCCGTTCTTTGAGAACCTCCCCAACCACAGAGGTATAACCTGATGTCCAATGGACTTGTAACTTGACCTTGACCCCTGGTCACCATCAGGGTAGACAACTGAGCTAAGCTGTACTAATTTCTGAAACTTGAATGTAGAGATTAGAGTGGAGCTGGCTAAAGCTGTTAGTGGCAGTGCCAATATACCGCAGCTGCTGAGGCCCCAGAGCTGTCCAGCTTCCTGCCCTTTGCAAACCTGCTTGGTTAGTTTCATTTCTGATGCTGAAATTTACCACAGAATCCTTCTAGTACAGGGCCTCCCCGGTGGTGCAGCGGTTGAGCGCTGGGTTGTGAAGCTGCCCGCGGCCTCTGCGGCGCCGGTTCGATCCCCGGCTGCTCCCCGGCCACCCGAGGAGGGTCAGACCTCTCCTGCCGCCCGCTGCTCCCCTCAGCAGTGTACTTCGGTCCTTCTGCCTGCTCTGCTCCCCGCTCTGGCTCTGGTGAATTCTCTCACCCTCCTGCGCTTCTGACTGTACCCAGTGCTTGTATAAACAAAACAAACAAACCAGCAAACAAATAAATAAAGCATGCCTCTATTAAAAAAAATAATAAAATAAATATAAAAAAAAAGAATCCTTCTAGTACATCCCCCTACTTAATCCTTCCCCTACTTACCAAGTGAGCCACAATCATTCTTTGTTCCACAAATTAACTTCAATTAAAACTCAAACCAGGGCCTCTCCTGGTGGTGCAGAGGTTGAGCGCTGGGTTGCGAAGCTGCCCGCAGCCTCTGCAGTGCCAGTTCAATCCCTGGCCACCAGCAAGGGTCCCACATGGTGCGCAGACCTCTCCTGCTGCCTGCTGCTCCCCTCAGCAGTGTATTTCGGCAGTCTGCCTGTTCTGCTCCCAGCTCTGGCTCTGGTGAATTCTCTCACCCTCCCACGCTTCTGACTGTACCCAGTGCTTGTATAGATAAATAAATCTTTTTAAAAAATAAATAAATAAACCCAAACCAAAGTGCTGCTTCTGGGAAATGAGTTGTCAATGATTGAGGACTTGCAGGTGATAGGAGAGTGAAAGTCTTCTGCCAGGAAGAAAAGGACATAGAAGGCTAATTGGTTAATTTATAGGTTAACATAGCAAACTCTTACTCCACAAGCAAGCACTTTGCTCTGAAAGAGCTTTCAGTTGCTTGTTACAGGCCCTGGTTATTTTCCTACTGTATGTAATGGGGGTGGGGGTGGGGCGTGGGAGATCGGGTTGTGTGTGTAACACAAGTCAGGCAGGGTCCCACCCACTTTCCCTCGCTAGTTATTCAGTTGCAAAAACTCACAGGTCTGAGAGGACTGGAAAGAGGAAACTGAAGAAGTTGAAGCTGCGGCTGCCGGCGAGAGGGAAGAGAGAAGAAGCACAGGAAGCCCCCTTTAGGTGAATGATCCAACTCATGCAGATTCCTCCACAATTTCTAGCGAAAGGTTGCCCCCGCATCAGGATCCAAGATTACTGCAACGTGCGGGGAGACTGACAGAAAAGGGGACATGGAATGGCGCCTAAATTAAATGCCTGCAGGGCACAGACTGCGTCCCGGCAGATGGAAAGACGCACTGATCACTCACAGGCCGCTCCCACTCAGCGCCAGGCGCCGCGCCACACTCAGGGGAGGCTTCTTGAAGTGCGGGGTGCGAGGCCAGAGAGCGAGATTGGGGGGGCGGGGGGGGCTGCGGCGCCAGCAGCCTCCGAGACTTCGAATAACTAGGGATTTGGGACCTAGGGGCAGGGACCCCGCGAGATTCCTTCAAAGCCTCGCAGATTTCCGGGCAGGAAGTCAAAGGGCAGGCGTCGGGGTGCTCGCGGGCTCCGTGACTGGAAAGGGCCGGGGGGCTGTTGGCGGACTTAGCGGTCCAGAACCGAAGTCATCCAGGAAGCGAATTTGAGACATAGGTTCCAGGTTCTGGAGCAGGGGCGGGGGAGGGGGGGCCGGCATGTGTGGGCAGGGGCGGGGGGAACTGCACGCCTGCCTTGAGGCGCTTTAAGCCGTTGCCTGGGAAACGGGAAAGAGGCGGGGCCGAGTTTAGCTTTGACTGACAGGGGGCACAGGACCGAGTTCTGGTTTTGATTGGCTGAGATCTATATGGAGGCGTGGCTTACCTAAGATTGACAAGCCCTCCGCACAGGGCTGATTTGTGACTGGTAAGTTTGACCGCCAGGAAACAGAGCGTGGCTTTGACTTGGAAGGCTCCGGATCCGGCGGGACCAGGCTAGTCTGACTGACGAGAGCCTACAAGGTCGGACCTGAAACTGTGTCTAACCACCAGCCCTTAGGATGCCGGCCTTATTAATCCCAATGACCCGGCTAGAAAAGCTACTTGGCACGCTCCCTAAGGCCAGGCTAAGCCAGGGCTCCAGACACAAGCCATTTTATCCTTAAAAGGCGGATATAGGAGAGAGGGCGATTTGTCGTCTTTTTTGGTAATGGTTAAGGCGAGTGCTCTGGAGCAGATGAGGCCAGGTCAGGGGGAGAAGGCGGGGCAAAGGCAATAACAAAGGGTGAAGGCTTCCAGAGGAGATCTCTGGAGTCTGAGCCCAGTGAGAAAAGTGCTACCTCTGCCCAAACGCTGACTCCCAAGGAAAATTCCAAGTATGTGGAGAGAGTTTGGAAAACGTACCTGGCTGGGATTTGCCCCTAGGGAGCCGATGAAGTTAGCCTAAAGCTTTAATTTAATTTAATTTAATTGCTTTGAGAAGCTGGCATGGAATTAGGAAGGAAAAAATGGCAGCAAAGGGGCCTCCCTAGTGGCCCGAGGAGTTAAATGTCAGCACTATGAAGTAATCCGCAGCTACTGCCCCATGAGTTGGATCCCTGGCCAAAGAGGTAACCCACATGGCCCAGCAGAGCTCTACTGTCACCCTGGCTTCTCTCAGCAGTGTATTTCGGTTAATCCGCCTGTTCTGCTCCCCACTCTGGTGAATCCTCTCAAACAGCACACCCCCCCCACCCAGGCCTGTACCCCAGTCTTGTATGCATAAATAATAAAAAAAAATTAAACAGAAAAACCTGTTTTTAAAAAATGGCAGCCAAGTTTTCCTTCTTAACTGGCCCGCTGGCTCCCTGGCCCATCTTCTCTGTCATGGTTTAGTGTTATCTGCAGAACACAGATAATTCTATTACAAAACATTCTAAATGATCTTGTTCTACAGAGATTCCCATACCTCACTCCCTAAATGGTTTTATCTTACATAGATTTTTTCCAGTAAAAGTTCAAGGCCTCTAACCAAGGTCAAAGCTGTCACTGTAGAAAGAGGCTTCAGGAGTTGACCCAGGACTCCAGTGGACTTAGTGGGAGATGCTGGCCCAGATTGGCAGAACAGGATAGAACTGAAAATGTCATCCTGTATTTAATCAAGAATGGGAATCTCTGCTTGTACTCCTTCTATAAGCCTGGAAACTCCTCAGTGGCTGTCACTTTTGCTGGGCTGTAAACCAACTGGACCCCAGGAGGAGATGCCCTGGAATGTTTGAGGAACTAAGAAAATGACCTCAAGCTTGGTGGGAGACTGGCAGGTAAGTAAAAAGCATAGCATGGTGAATTCAGAGTCATGGCTTGAATCCCACTCCATCACCTCCTGATGTGTCTCTGTGGGCAGCTTTCCTAATGTCTTTAAGCCTTCCAGGGTGTTTGTGAAAATCTAAAGAGATGGACTTAGAGCAGCACTTGGCTTACTAAGCTTGGCACGCAGAGTAGGACTCAATGAACAGAAGCTAGTGTCACCCCCACTGCCTACCCAAGTGAGTTCTAGTTTATGAGTGAGCCCACGCCAAGGTGGCATGCTCACTTAAGGCTGCTTTGAAACTATCCAGCCCTAAATATGTCTCCCCAACACCTACAGTGAGAGCTTTGGGCTGAGAAAAGGGAGATGGGAGGTGTTTCCCAACAGGGAGTAGGGAATGGATTTTATTATAGATCATTTATGTTTATTTTTTTGACTCTAAAACCAAGTCTCAGCATAAGAGAGGCAACTATAAAATATTTAATAGTAAAAAAAATTAAAAAAATAAAATATTTAATAGTAGCTCTCACCAGCTGTACATAGGCATGAAATTTGGCCTCATTTTCCCCCAGAAACTAAAAGGGGTTACATAACTAGGGAGGAAATGTAGGTATTGGGCCCTTGGATGGGTGGCGGGTGCTAACTGGCAAGAGGTCCCTGCCGTGCTTGTTCCTGTGTTGTGTCAGTGGGGGCATGGAGGGGCGTGGAGGGTGTGCTGGTCACTGATGAACTGAGCAGGCCTTAGCCCTCTAGTCCTCCTCTCTCCAGAGGTTTCCCTGAAGACAAAATATACACACACATCCCCGCCATGCCAAATGCTTGAAGGGACCCAAGAAGTCTCGAGAGCCTGAACTGGTGTGTAGATGTGTGATCTATTTCCCCAGTGAAAAAGGAAATGAAAAGGAGTTGACATGCACAGAAGTCCTGCTAATTTGGTCCCTGTTCCCACCTGGGTACCAGCTTCCTTCAGCAGTGCAGACAGCAGTTCCTGGGGCCAGGAATGTACATACATTGTTAAAAGTAATACAAGTTTTATAACCACCAGCACCAAAAACAACAACAAAAATGAAATGAAGCCAAGACTCCACTGGCTTAAGGGAATGCAAGGTGGAGGGATCTATAGCCCCCTCTACTTCTCATACTCAGGGGGCTTAGGGACTGATTTTTCTAATCTTAGAGCGCCCTCTGCTGGCGGAGAGGCTCCCTACAGAAGAGGAGGAAGGACAGAGAAGGGAAAGCCAGACACCTGAGGCTCCTCCTAGGCACTCAGGACCAGAAGTCAGGTGAGGCTAAGAAGCACACAGGTTTGCAGTTTATTGAGTAACAACGGCATCATAGCTTTTATCACTGGTGGCAGTTGGTTGGCAGGAGTGTTCTCATAGGGTCCCCTTTGGGCCTTCATCTAGCCCACTTCCTGCTTCAGTCCAAGTCATAGGAGCTGGAGCCAACATCCAACTCTGCATTGAGGAGTTTGCCACCACATGCGCCATCCCCAAGCCCACCTCCTGTTTGGACCAGCCATTGATGCCCGGGCCTTTCCTCCTCTTGGGGGTGGAAGCGGGGGTAGCGACAGAGCCAAATCTCAAGAAAGAGAAGGAGCTCAGGCTGGAGTTCTGCTGAGTGTCTCACATAGATCAATGTAACACACAATTCCCTGTCTTAAGATTTTACAGTTGGGGCCTAGTTGCTTTTGAAGTTGTCCTAGTGACACCAACCTGGATACCTGTGGAGCTTAAGCACCATTCCCACAGCTGTGTTCCCCGTAAGAGGGTGGTGGGAGCCTGAAAGGGGAATGCTTGTTCTGCCTTCGTGGCTTTTGGGAGGGGGGTGGAGTGTAGGCTTAGATTTGAAGTTATGATGTCAGAGAAGACCAAGACCCCATAAAATTGTGCCTGAAGATGCACACTGTGGGGTGGGGTGGGGTGGGGAGATGGCCAGCATGGTGCAGGAAACTGACCCTCGTTTGTTCTGGTGGAATGATCTATTCCAGGATGGGCGATGGCACTGAAGGATGCATCAGCCCCCTGCCTCCCTCATCCCGTATTCCCCCGCCACCCCAGTTCCAAGTCAGCTTTGGGAGCCAGGAATCAGAAATCTGAAGGATTCAGCCCAGTGTGACCTACAAGTGTACCTCAGTTTTTTCTGGAGAGCCTGGGGCTCCTTCTGTGCACAGAAGGAAATGACTTGGCTGGTAGAAGGAGGTCCTGTGACCTGGCTGGCTGGTGGGTGGCAGGAAGCCAAGAGGGGAAGCCAGATATGAGGACACCCCAGGACAGGACAGCACATCTGTCTCTAGTTTCCAGACAGCAGGTATATACATATATCTATCACACATGTGTACATGTAGACACACAAGCGAGGAGAAAGGTGACCCTACCCTTTGAACCCAGAAACAAAAAGAAAAAGGCTTAGAGGGGCACCTCTCCAGCTTAGTAATTGTTGGTCTCAATGGCTGCTGTCCCCTAAGTCTCTGCCCAGTACCCAGCAGATGGGCAAGTGGTAGGGATGGCAAGGCTCCATTAAAGCAGTAGCCCAAGGGGGTGGGTAAGGGGGTGGGTGCTGACCTCCCTCAGAGCCCCTTGTTGTAGTAAACCACTTCGATGCTGGAGTTTTCCTCACAGATCCGAGCTCTTAGCTCTGGCTCCAGCCGGCTCACGTGTATGGAGCTGCAAGAGAAGAGCGCAGGCACATTGTGTCCCCTGACCCCAGCCCCCACCCCAGACTAAGAGACCCTCCTCTCAGGCTGAAGAATCTTATCCTTCCACTGCCAGAAGGCACAGCCATGCCACTTCCCCAGCTGCCCCTCCCCAGGATAAGCTGAGTGCCTGCCAGGCCTCCTCTGGGAACATGCTGACCTTTAGGACCTTTAGGTCAGCTGGTTCCAAAAATGGGGAGCCCTGTCCAGTGCGCCCAGAGGCAGCACTTACCTTCTCTGAGGGAACAGGGCACAGCACAGGGGGGTGGCAAATACCAGGCTGAGGGGAGAATATAGGAAAGGTGTGTGAAGCTTTGACCTCAGGGTGTTCCCCCTGCCACACCCCAGCCCATCTTAGGAGACAGCCCCTAGGGATGGAGATGAGTGAAAGTTAGCACTGACATTAAGTCTTGACTGGGAAAAGGCCTTGGGGGCAGCGGCCCAGAGCTCCCAGGCAGCTGGCAGAATTGGGAGACAGATGTGCCTAATTCCTAATTCCAGGTCTATTTCCATGGTTTCCTCTTACAGATGAATATTGGAGCCCCTTCAACTAGATTCTTGACCTTCAAGGACAGGGACCACCCCCTACTATACACAGCGGGCAGTCCTGGTGTCCAGGGCCTGGACCAGCTGAATATATAACGAATGTTGTGCGTAAACACCTGAGAAACAGCAAGCTGCCACCCTGTGCGCGGCGGAAAGGGGCCCCTTGCACACCTTAGCAAACTCCCTGCACTTACCAGAAGCCCACCAGTCCCACCTGCAGGGGTGCCCCCAGCCAGGGGCGGCGCTGTGGGGAGACAGAGACAATGAAAAGGCACGTGTGCCCTACCGGTCCCAACCTCTACCCCACGTCACCCACCAAGGCCCTCTCCCATCAGCCCTGCCCCTGAGCCTCCTACATGTTGCCCTTTTCTTTCTCCCAAACCCATAACAGGTTTGGGATCCTTCTCTCCAGGTCCCCACCCTCACTTAACCAGATCCCCCTCTCGCATCGGGTCACCTCTCAGAATTGGGGCCCAGGCCACTGCTTGTTCCTTCTTCCTCCCTCACTTCCTCCAGGAGCTGCTTTCTTCAGGAAGCCCCAGCTCACCCATGTTCACCTCCCCCAGTAAGCATGCTGGTGCTCCATAAGCACTGGCAGATAAAGGTTCAATGAATGAGCCAGGGCTGGCATGCTTGTGCCTTGCTTCCCTGTCTCGTCCATGTGTGTGGGCACCTGTGTGTGCGTCTCACTGTAGTGATGACAGCGTGAGTGTGATAGCAAGCGTGACTAAGAGTCCAACCCTGTGTGTGTCAGAGGCCTCTGGAGTGACACCAGTTTCCTTCAAGACAAAATGCATTTCCTTCCTACCCTCACCACCTCCTCCTCTCCCCCAGTGTTCCTTCACCCCATTCACTCCTGATAAACAAAGACAGATAGAAGCAGAGCAGGGGTAGGGCAATCGGGTAGCAAGTCTTAGACTCAAGCCAGGCTGGAGTGAGGGCTGGGAGCCTAACCAGTCACTTCTGCTCCCAGCCACCACCACTTCCAGGACGGGTGTGGTGAGAGCAGCGTACCTTCAGGAAGGCTTTCTTCTCCAGGGTGTCCATGATCACGGGGGGAATGGCTGAGGGGAAAGAGAGCAGGGAGGGAGGGAGTTGGTGAACAGTCACCAACTGTGTGAAGGGACCCCCCTTCACAACTTCCACTTCCCCCAGAGTCCTCAAAACCTCTGAAGAATGACCCCCCTCCTCATAGAGCCTCCCGTGCCCCACTGGCCACCCCTGCCTCACCCATGGCAGGAATCGCCATGCAGATTCTTGATATCACCACCTGGAAGATTCCTTGCTTAGCTGCAGTCACGGAGTGTCCCAGTCGCTTCCCCTCCTCATCAGTTACTGGGATGCCCACCTGCAACTCCCTGGAAAGGGGCTGGGTGTCAGATCGCGAGCCCAAAATCCCACCTGCAATGCTCCATCCCTGGGGTCCCAGCAGAAACCCCAGATTCAAAAGCTGGTTCTCCACCCCGGGGTCCCAGGGTCTGACTGAGACTGGGCCCAGCGTCTGCGCCCGCTTCAGGCTCATCTGCCTGGTGGAGGGTATGTGCACAGGCACACTGGTGCGCACGCCAGTGTGAGGAGACACTGGTCATCATGCACAGGAGTCGAGGCCACTCACCGCTGCCTCATCAGGGGGATATTGATGCAGTTGGCAGCTGCCACAGCTGCAAAAGGCACAAACCTGCCAACCAGGGCGGGCAGGTGCTGGGGGAGCAAAGAAGTCATTTAGTGTTCCTGAGGAACACGGAACTCTGGGGAGAGACAGGGGAGCATCAGGTTGGGTGGAGGGGAGGTGGGAAAGAAGGAGGTGAATAAAAGTGAATGGGCTCATCACCTTGGTGAGGGATTTGAGTCCCAGTGCTGTGGCCACAGCGCCAGTGGTGGCGCTCACATATGCTGTTCCCAGCTGCCTGTGGGAGGACAGAGGGGGGAGGTGAACAGTCCAGCACGTGGCCTGTTCCTCCAGACATGCTGCATCCTCAGTCAGGAGGCGGGGGAGGGTGGCCTCATTGTGGAGAATCACCCCTCCCCGCTCCACTGCAGATTTGTCTGGAGGCTCCAATCCCTCCCCAGGAAGAGAAGTGGGCCCTCCAGAGCCCATGCTGGAAGTCAGGCCAAGGAAATGGGGAGGGCTCTCCAGGAACAGGAGGGAGCAGTGGTGGGTGGAGAGAAGAGTCCAAGCCTGCAGCTCTTCTTGGGGATCAGGGCTCACCCCACAGTGATGGGAGCATCACCACTGCGGTTGGAGTAGTTCACGATGGCGTTGAAGGACTGATTCACCCACTGCCAGAACACCACGGTGGGGGTCTTCCTGGGGAAACAGAGACACTTACTTCTGGCCCCTCTGCAGTGTTCCTCATCCATCGGAGCCTGACAATAAACCCCAAACTATTCTCCAAGCCTCAGGAGAGGCCCAGCTTATGGCCCTAGAAGCTGCTGTGGTGCCCCCTACATGATGTCCCGCCCCTGCACAAACACACCCACCATCTGAGTTCCGAGGAACAGAAGGGATGCTAACAAAAGCTCTCCCCACCCACTATTTTCTGCCCAGACTGACCGCGAGAGGAGACACTGGTCATCAAGCCATGCTCCAGCTCAGACAGAATGACCATGGGGCGGGACCTGCCTGTAGAAGGTGAGCATGCAGCCAGTGATGGTCATGTTCATGGGCACCTGGGCTGACATGCGGCCAATCAGGACCAACTTCTCTCCCGTGTCCGGATGGAAGGCAGAGTCGTACACATACTTAGCCCTCCACAGCTGGTCTTCGGTGAGCCCTGGGGTCACCACACCAGCCCTGCAGGCAGGGAGCAGAAAGGCAATTCGAGGGACAGATCCACCCACACCCCTCAGCCCTGCACACCCAGCTCAGGGGAAGTCTGGGCAGAGGATCAGGAACTTTGGCCCCCGATTTTAGAATAAAGGAGCTCCTTGTCTGTGGGGGAAAGTCAAAGCTTCCCAGAAGCAGGGACTCCTATTTCTATTCTCTTCCACCAACACAAAGGGGCACCCCCTTTTATTTCTGCCCAAGTGCTGGGTTATGAGTAACAGTGATTTCCAATGGATCAAAAATGGCTGTGTCTTGCAAGGATTTTTCTTCCTGGAGACAGAAGGAATGCCCTCCTACCTCCCTGGGCCTCTATCCTTGCAAAGGATGGCCCAGCAGAGGATGAGGTCCTTCTAGAGGGTTTGTGAAGCACCGAACAGCCCTTGCCCATAACAGCTGATACCACCTTCACAACCCAAACACCCTAAAGTTCTTTGGGTTAAAGTTCTGTGCCAGAGTCATCTGTGATTCCAGCAGACAAGGCCAGGGAGTGAGGGACCTATGGAGTAGGACAGGGTCACTCTCAAGCTTGGGGAGGAAGGAGGAAAAGGTACTGTTTTAATGGCAGGGAATGAGACCTTGGAGAATGGGGTCAGATGGGGCAGGGGGTCACCTGTAGTTCTGCACGATGCTTCGGGAAGCTTCCAACTGTGCCCCAGACAGCAGCAGATTTCGGGGGTCAGTCACAGTGAAGAAGTGCCGGGCTCTGCCCAGGAAAGTGCTTTGGTCCCAGCGAGGTTCCTGGATGTTGATATCTAAGGGCAATTCACCCATTTTCTGCAGAGCAGGGACCAGGGTCAGAGGATTCCAAGAAAAGCGGTCCAAGGCCTCCACTTGGGGAAGCTCTGATGGACCTATCCTGGTCCCCAGGCCTATCGCCAAGCCCTTCTAGAGCTCAAGGTGACTCCAGATAGGTAGGCAAGGGTATGGGGAGGAGCTGTTTTCTAGGCAATGTCCAGCCCAGGGACCTGCAGCTCTAGAGGAGGGGGAGGGGAGAACAGCACCAGGAAAACAGATCTCCTTTCCCTCTGGCCTGGTGTACTTTCACCAGTGAGGATTTACATGCGTGTGGTTGATGTGTGAGCAGCACCTAACCCTCGTGCAGTCACTCTTGTGCTCTGTAAGCACAGAAAATGTACACTACATGCCTTGCACATCCACATTCCTGACAGGTTTTGGCCCCAGCCTGTTTGGAAAGGGAGTCAGTTACCCTACACCCCAGTCCTTGACTGGAGGGGAGCCAGGGCTCATTGGCCACCCCTGCACTTATCCATGCCAGATCTCAAATAGGGGTCTGATGCCAGCTCTGTGTGTGCGCGTGTGCATGCACAAGTGCCCTCTCTAGACACCTCTTCCCAGACCCACACGGAACAGCCTGAGGCTCTCCTGTTCCCCAGCTGGGCAGGGTTGGCACACACACCTCTCCACCTCTCCCCCAAGTCACCTGTCTCCAGAAAGGAGCAGGATTCAGTAGATGGCCCCCTCCACCGGGAAGAGAGGAAGGCCTGGAGCAGCCATCTGGCTGCAGTGGGCAAAATCCTACAGTGACTAATCTTCTCCAACCACACTTCCTCCCTCACAGGCAGACACACCCTTCTCTCTCTCTCTCTCTCTCTCTCTCTCTCTCTCTCTCTCTCACACACACACACACACACACACACACACACACACACACACCCCAAAAGCAAAGACACCATCATTCACGCCCTACATAGACACACAAACAAGGTGACACACCCTGCACACACTGGTCCATAAAGACCATGACTTGCACACACCCCCCCCACACACCCATCGCGTGCAGACGCTGGAACGCGAGACCACACGGAGCCCCACCTCGACACGGCCCACCCACCCTCCCTGCGACCCTCCCGGGGCCCGAGACGCGGGATTCCCGGGCGGAGAGCGCGCGCCCAGGCGGGCCCCCCTCCCGGCTCCCGGTCCTCACACCCCCGCCCCCGCCCCCGCCCGGCCGCGGGGCGCCGGCACTCACGTCTCGCTGGGCTCGCGGGCTCCGGGCTCCTGGGCTCGCGGCTCCGGGCCTCCGCAGCCGTGAGCCCCGCCTCCCGCCAGCCGCGCCCCCGCCCGGCCGCCCTCGCGCGGCGTCACGCGTGACGCGCCCCAGCCGGGGGCGGGGCCTCCCGGGGCGCGTCCGCCCGGCGAGCCCGAGGATTGGCGGAGCCTGGGGGCGGTGGGAGCTCTTCGGGGCGCCGCCCCCGGCCCGGAGCTAGCGCCCCAGGCTGCCCGCCGGGCCAACCCGCGCTCGGGCATCGGTCGTGGCCCCAGCCGCGGCCAGAGCGCAGGGGAGGCGCGGCGGCCGGTGGCGCCCTTTGCCGGCCGCGCCCCGGCTGACCTCGCGGGCGCCCGGCCTCCGCGCCAGGGGTCCCGGCGCGCGGGGCGAGGCTGCGCCCGCAGGCGGGCGGCGTGAAGGACCCGTTTTCTGATGATGCGCCCGGAGGGACTCGGGTTACCGCCTGGCTGTTTACTTGGCTGCCTTGGCAATGACCTCTGCCTACTTGGCCCCCTGGGCTCCTACCCCAGTGCCCGTTAAGCACCTTGACATTCACACCCCTTCACACCCCGATCCTCTCGTGCCCGTGCTGTGTCCCCAACCCTTTCCTCCTCCACAGCCCCTCCCGACGCCCTCCGTGGCCTCTAGCTCCCCTGGGTCCCCACCTCCTTACACCCCCAGTGCTTGCTCCCGCACCGCGGACATTAACCTCGGGCCCCGGGGTGGAGGGGCGGAAGCTCAAGGGACCTGTCCGCATCCAGCAAGTGGATGAGAAGAATTCCTCCTCCCCTTAGTGCCCCGGGGCCAGCTCCCCGGCCGCGGGTCCTTTCCAGGACCGATTACCCGGAGAGACGCGCTGACCTAGGAGGGCGCCTGGGAAGATGGCCACACTCTGCACACACACCCACAACTCAGCCGCCGGACGGAAAGTGCTCGCCTCCCTCCCCACAGCAAGGCTGGGGCCCCGGCTCCTGTCCTCCTGCCCAGGTGGCCTTCCCTCACTGAGCCTCGGGAGGACTGCGGACAGGTGGCAATTCCAGGACCCCGGGTCGCTGGGTTGGCCGGGAGAAGCCACGGTTCTGGGAATCGGGCCAACTGAGACCCAAACCCTAGGTTCGGGGAGCGGGGTGTGGCGGCAGAACTCGAACCGGAGCTGGTAGAACCCAGCGGCCCGCAGCCCAGGTGACAAACGACTGTTCTGGGCTCCCAAGGTGGCGGAGGGAGTGACAGGCAGCCCTCCTAGCCAACGGGAATCCGGGGCTGCGCGGGCCAGCCCTATTCCTGCAGCCTCGGCGGATCCGGGCGGGGCTCCCCAGTCTGCGGCAGTCGCTCGCGCCCGCCCGCGGGCAGGCAAGGCCAGCAGCCCTCCACGCAAGCAGGTGAGGGGGGCCGGACCGGAGAGGTGGGGGGCCGGGAGGATCCAGCCGGCGGTGCGGTGCTGTGTTTTGGATGCCATGGTTGCTCTGGGGGACTTGTCCCGGGTTTTTGTGGGATGCTGTGGGGCTCCAGCAGGGAGGTCCTGCCCCCAAATCTGGGAGAGGTTCATCACAACCTCTTTAGACGGAGAGGACAGGAAGACGACTGCTACCCTGAGCCTGGGGATCTGTTGGGGACCAGGAAATCTCTGGGTCCCTTAGTTTGCAGCTGTCCAGATTCTGAAGCTCTGACCTTGAGGCCAAGAGGGGGCAGCAGGGATGGCTGGCTCCCTATCCAGTTGCAGAGTGCAGTGAATTGTTCCGACCACATTTTCTCTCGCACTGCTTGAAGCCCCAGGGCCTGCAATAACCCCATCTCCACCCTCTGATCCTCTCAGAACTGATGACTCAGCTGAGAGAAGGCATGAGAGGGCAAGGAGAGGCGTCCACCCCCTTGAGCAAATAGCTCCAGAAGTCCATGATGGTGGCTGAACTGGGCAGTTCCTTGAGGGGGGTGGGAGAAGTGAGGGGCCTGAGGCATGGGGTCTGAATCTCAAAGCTGGGGGAGGACAGGGAATTCTGGGGAACAGCAGGCGCTGCCTGGACACCCCTCCCCCAAACTGAGCTCTCCCTGAGCAGGCCTGGAGCACACACTCCTCAGAGCAGCGAGGTGGGAGACTCCAGTTCACTGAGACCCCAGTCCTGCGGAGCAGGCTCATGGAGGCCAGAGCCCGCGACACCCTCCACCAGAGGGCTAGCAGGTTCCTTCTGGACCCTTAGGGCACTGCCCCAGTTCAGCCACCATGGCGCAGAGCTTCACAGTGGGCTCCGACCCTCTGGGCCTGGGGGACCTGAGCTCCAGCTCTCTGAGCACCCTCTCCTCCCGAGGCCACCTGGGCATCGACTCTGGCTCCGCAACGCGATACCTGCTGAGAAAGCAGCAGCGGCTGCTGAATGGGCCCCCCCGCGGAATTCGAGCTTCATCGCCCATGGGCCGAGTCATCCTCATCAACTCCCCCATTGAAGGTGGGGGCCTGGAAGCTGAGGGTGGGGGTAGAGGACTGCAGGCACTAAGGTGGAGGAGGTAGGGCCAAGTTGGGTGGGGGAACTCCAGAGATGAGAATCTTAGGGGCATGCGGAACCCTCTGGAAATCCATTCACCCTTCTTCATCTATCCTTTTCACTTCTCCAGGCCAGTCCTTTAGGGCTCCAGGGGCATGGTGCAGGGAAAGGTGTGTGTGTGCTTGTGTGTGTGTGCTTGTGTGTGTGTGTGTGTGTATGTTGTGCTAGCCCCCCTGTGAGCAAGGCATGGTGTTAAGCTGACCTCTTCCTCCCATGGACCCTTCCTTTCTCTCAACCCATTTGTGTATCCTTTAGGGGATACAGGATGGAGAAGGACATCCCCCATCAACCCGCCCACTGTGTGATCAGCTCTGTGCTGGACTGTGAGGAGTCAGTGCCCAGTTGCGAGTCAGAAGGAAAAACCTCAGGTGGAAAGGAAGGAAGGTAGAGCTGTCAGTGTTCTGGAGAGGAGGAGAAGAGGAGGGTGGAGGGTCAGGGAGGAAGCCACAGGGCTGAGGCCTGAAGGAGAAGGAGAGCTAAGCTGATGTAGTTACTTAACGCTGTTTCGTTGCGTGCGAATTTCTTCTCAGCCTGGTTAGGTCCTGCAGGAGACCCAGAGAGAAAAAACACCCAGCCGTCAACTTCCAGAAATGTGCGACATAGCAGGCTAGAAACGGAGCACTAGAGTAATTTGTGTGGGGGAGAGCGGTGGGGGCAGGCATCACAGACAAGAACTGGAGTGAAAAGGAGGACAGCAGGGCGGGCACTGAGGAGAAAGCTTGGCTGCAGTGACAGATGTGAAGCGACAAAGAGCCGGTGAGCAAGGTAGGAGCTTGAACGCCAGGGGAGGAACGGTCCCCTGGGCCTGAGCTTTGTGTGCACGGGAAGGACCAGATAAATATCTCCAGCCTCTTGCCCTCCCCCCTCCCCCGCCACAGAGCTTCCCTGGCTAGACCCCAGGCTGGACTTCTTAGCGCCTGCTCGCAGGGCACCTGCTTCCCTCCCCCGGCTGGGGCAAGGGTGGAGGCTTTCCTGCAGCAGTTCCGGGTGCTTACCCCACCTCACCCACCATATTGGCCTCACCTTGGGTGAACAGTAGGGCATTGCTGAGGTCGCCATTGTCATCCGGGGCATGGAGTCCGCAGAGGAGCTAGGTGACGTGCAGGGGAGAGTTGAGGGCCTGCAGCACGGCCCTTGTCAATCCCATTTTACTAAAAGAGCTGTGCTTTACTCCCGCCCACACCCCACACACGCGCATGCCCAGCCATGACACAGGGTTACGTACACCAGCCCTGAGGATCCTCTCCCAGAAGTTCCCAGATTTCTCTCTCCCTCTGTCCCCACGGCACCAGTACCTCAGTGCAGCTAGGGGAGCAACCTCTCCAAACATTGGGAGGTCTGGGCACTGCTCGCACGGTTTGGGGGGGCGCCCTACCCCTGTGCTCTGAGCGCTGCCTGAGCACAAACATCTCCTAACTGGAGCAGCTTTGAGCCCCTCCCCCATGTTCTTAGACCATCCCAGGGGTATAAAGTAATGGAAAAGGGAGATGCCATGGGAAGAACACCCACGTGGGAAGACATGCACAGCACCCCCAAGCTTCCACCAGCTCCTCAAACTCAACTGGTCCCAGAGTAACTGGATTATCTTTAATCCAAATCAGCCCTTTATTCATTTATTCATTTATTCATTCATTTATTTATTCATTCATTCATCCACCCACTTTTCCTTTCTTTTAGTCAAAGAATAGCAAATACCAAGCACCATGCACCCTACTGGGGACAGGCAGGTGGTAATGAGTCACCAGGTCCCCACTGTGGTTGATTACTGCAGAGGGGAAGAAGACAGAAAGTGAATAATATGCAAATAAGCAAAGAATGAGAAAGTTTGGTAAGAATCTCAAAGGTACTATTGTGGATGATATGATAGGTGGTTCTCAAACTTTAAGATACATCAGAACCGCTGCAGGTGGAGAGGCTTGTTTATTTTTTTTAAAGATTTATTTATTTATATATAAGAATTGGGGTACAGGCCAAAGATGTGGGGGGTGAGAGGATTCACCAGAGACAGAGTGGGAAACAGAACAGGCAGACGGACTGAAGTACACTGCTGAGGGGAGCAGCGGGCGAGACAGGAGAGGTCTGTCCAGCCATGTGGGTTTCTCTCTGGCCGGCTGGGAATCGAACTCGTGCTGCAGTGGCTGCGGATTGCTTCATAGGTTGCGTCTTAATCCCTGCGCCACCAGGGAGGCACAGAGAGGCTTGTTTAAAGGCAGATTGCTGAGCCCTCTACCTAGAGCTTCTGATCCAGCGGCCCTGCAGGGAAGGCCGAGAAGCCACATGTCATTACGTTCCAGGCACCGCCGCTGCTCTGGAGAGCACACTTTGAGAACCGCTCCAACAGAGACTTTCTGGCAGGAGGTAGAAGGGACTTCTTTCACCCAGAAAGATTTCTCTGAGTGTGCAGGCTCTGGGCCAGAAGGGATCGAGGAATGGCATCTGGCTTTATAAAAGTCCAGGCAAGAGTATCACAGGCTGAGTGTTCCCTGGCCAGTGAAAGGCACAGGAAGATCAGTGTAGCCAAAGTTCAGTGATCGTGAGTGGTGAGGGCAGAAAGGTAGGCAGAGGAACACCTGTTCAGGGCCTAATTGGGGGTGGCTAGAGTTCATTCTAGAAGGAGGAGCAGGTGTTGAAGTTTCTATTCAGGGGAAAGCGTGACCTATTATAAAAGATGACTCAGGCCACTGCGTCGAGAATGGATAAAGGGGGGCAAATACAGAAATGGGGAGATAGTGAGGAGGCTGCTGCTAAGTGCCTGCAGGGAGAGGTTCCTGTCCCTGGCCTGAGCAATGGAAGTAGAGAAACCCCAGATTTGACATATCCCTGGCACAGGACCCTGGGGAAGCCCTAGCGGGGGGGGGACTGAGGAGAAAGAGGGTTGGGGAGGGAGAGCCACAGGTTCCTGGACTGGGCCAAAAACGTGCCGAGACCTGTGCAGAGAGAACCAGCCAGGAAGCACCAGGACTTCCTGTCCCTGCCTCGGGCTGCCCTCAGGGATTTCTTCCTGAGCCATCCTGGTCATGCACTGTCACCTTATTTCTTTTAGATCAAATAGGTTTGTGTGTGTGTGTGTGTGTGTGTGTGTGCGCGCGCGTGTGATTTCTCTTTTTCAAACACCTCTAGAGGAAGCCTTGCCCTTGACCTCAACTGGGCTCCAACCCCCCCCCCCAACACTCCCCTCTAGCCAACAGGCTTCTCCAGGACCCACCGCCCGAGCTTTGCTTCCTCCCGCTCCTTGTCAGTGTCCTCCACTCCCCTTCACTCATCCTCATCCCACCCAACTTAGTCCCCTGAGAACCTTCCTGACAGCTCCAGCTCCTGGGGAGCCCCCTCCCCTGCCTTTCCTGGGGCTCATAGAGGGCACCCTGGGGCTGGGCACATGGCAGCATGGACCCATTTGGGGTGTAATCAGGAGCACCAGAACCCTTAGCTCCAGAATCACACAGTCAAAAAAAAAAAAAAAATAGAAGGGGCTTCAGAGATCCTTCCACACTGTTCCAGACGGCGATTTACCAAGTCCCAGCTTGTATGCCTCCAAATAGTGGGGACTCATTACCTATCCTGGAAAACTCATTTCACTGTCAGACAACTAAAGGTTTTAGAAAGTTTCCTCTTACTAAATTTATCTCCATCTAACTCCATTATGAGGGCTGGGCTCTGCCCTCTGGGTTACACAGATAAAACATCTAATGCCTCTCACAGAATATCTCTTCAACTACTTGAAGAGGAGATAACATGCTTATTTTTGCTGCAAACTGAAGAACCCAGATACACACACACACACTGAGGGGAGAACAGTGTCTTCTAGCATGGAGTCTTGTCCTGCTTGCTCCCACACCCTCCTGGGCCTGTGGTCTCAAAATCACCTGAGAGCACTCAGAAATTGGCTGTACACCACCCCCACCCTCACCCCCCGCCCCCCAACATTTAGGGCCCTAGGTACCTGTGTCCAGCAAGCCAGTCTTTGCAGACCCTAAGGTGAGAAACCCAGGGGTGCTCTGTGCCCAGCATGGGCAGGGAATCATGCCTGGGCCACTACCCACAGCCAACAGTGACGAGAGCGACATCATCCATGCGGTCCGAGTGGAGAAGAGCCCAGCGGGGCGGCTGGGGTTCAGTGTGCGGGGAGGCTCTGAGCACGGCCTGGGCATCTTTGTCAGCAAGGTGGAGGAGGGGAGCAGTGCAGGTGAGCAGCCCCCAGTGGCCACATTCTGGCTTAGGATGTGACCCCCACCCTGGGGAGGCCTGGGATGCTGTTGTCAGGATGGAAGGAAAGCGCTCTCAGCTTTGGAGGGCCTGATCTGATAGGGAGACAGGGCCCCCCTCAGAAAAAAGTGGGCTAATTTCAGGTCCCTAGTGAGACCCTAAGTGGGGATCCCCAATCTGGTGGAAGCAGCTTAGTTTCACCCCAGGGGGCCGGGTCTGATGGGAGAGTCTCAACCTTACTCAGAGGGACTTTTCCCAAGGGGCTCACGCCAGCCACCCCTCTTCCCTGGAGCAGAGCAGGCTGGGCTGTGCGTGGGGGACAAGATCACGGAGGTGAACGGGCTGAGCCTGGAGAGCACCACCATGGGCAGTGCCGTGAAGGTGCTGACAGGCAGCAGCCGCCTGCACATGATGGTGAGGCGCATGGGCCGCGTGCCGGGCATCAAATTCTCCAAGGAGAAGACCACGTGGTGAGAACGCCTGCTTCGGCCCTGACCTCACCCCACCCTGTGCACCCCAGCACCACCACCCAAAGCCCAGGCAGGCGAGGCTGAGGGCAGGGGGCACCTGGCTAGTATGGCTTCTGCTCCCCCTGCCCTCTGGCAAGAAACATGGTCCCTAAGACCTGACATGGCAGTGGGGGAAGGGCCCTGTCTGTCCCCCAGTCCTCCGCTAACAGCCCTTCTATCCAGACCCCAGTGACACCCCTCCCACCCCCTACTGCCAGCCCAGAGAGCCACGGTACCTCTCCCTCAGGGGCCTCGTGAGGATTCCAAAGGGGGCCTCACGCCAGGTCACTGTCCCACTGAAGATCTCAGGTTGGGGAGTCCCCCAAAGGCACCCCTCCTTTCCCCTGCAGGGAGGGGGGATGGCTGTGGATTGGGGCGCAGGCAGGGGCCCCTTGCTATCGTCCCAGGGTGGATGTGGTGAACCGGCGGCTGGTGGTGGAGAAGTGTGGCTCCACGCCCTCCCGCAGCAGCTCCGAGGAGGGCGCTCGGCGCCGCATTGTGCATCTCTACACGACCTCCGACGACTTCTGCCTGGGGTTCAACATCCGCGGGGGCAAGGAGTTTGGCCTGGGCATCTACGTCTCCAAGTGAGGGCTGGGCTGGGCAGGAATCAGGCTGGGAACAGGCCCGGGCTGGGCCGGGGAGGGGTCAGCAAGTGAGGTCTGGCCATCCACACATCTAGATGGGGGTCTAGGTCAGGGCTGGGACCTGGGGAGGAGCCGAGTGTCCCCAGGAGAAGGCCAAGAAGCTGAAGTGGGGCAGCTCTGCACCCCAGTGAAGCATCAGAACAGGGCACAGCAGGGCCGGCGGGCAGCCTGTCATACCACTGCCTGTCTGACCCCAGAGTGGACCGTGGTGGGCTGGCGGAAGAGAACGGCATCAAGGTGGGGGACCAGGTCCTGGCGGCCAACGGGGTCAGGTTCGACGACATCAGCCACAGCCAGGCCGTGGAGGTGCTAAAGGGCCAAACGCACATCATGTTGACCGTCAAGGTGGGCAGCCCTGAGGGAGTTGGGGAAGGCTCGCCCGAGCACTAGCGCACCGGATTATGCCTGTAGCTCTGCCATTTCTGACTTTTCCTCTGCCCTGTGGGAGGTAGAGCAGGTGTTGTTCTCTCCCCATTTTGTAGACAAAGAGACTGAGGTTCAAAAAGGTAAAATGACTCAGGAACCACAGTCAGTTACCCCACTGGCTCCAGGCCTCCTCCCCGATGCCTAGGGTGGTGCCCCTTCTTATGACTGTGGAGACCTAAGGTGGAAAGGAAAAAATGTCCTGCCCAGGAGGGTGGAGTGGAAGCTGTGGCTTTGGCAGGGCCCAAGTGATGGGCATCCTCAGGGCACAGGGCAAGGAAGGCTGGGCTGGAGCCAGAGATTGGATTTCAGGGGAGGCCACTGGATTCATTATTCATGTGGGTCTCACACGTCCCTGAGGATCGGGTCCTTCTTACTCTACTCCTGGAGGAGGGGATGCCTCATTCTCCCAGTTCCCAATCCTTCCTTTCCTCTTCCCCAGGCCTTCACCCATCTCACCATACAGTGCCTCTCTCCCCGCGCCCGTACTGCCTGTGCTTCCCTCCACCGCATCCCATCTCTCTCTTTGCTCTCATACTATCCCAAAGGCAACTCCTCTCCCACTCTGCCCCCCCATTCATTCCCCCAATATTTTTTTTAAAGATTTATTTATTTATTTATTTATACAAGCACTGGGTACAGTCAGAAGCACGGAAGGGTGAGAGAATTCACCAGAGCCAGAGCGGGGAACAGAACAGGCAGACTGACGAAGAAGTACACTGCTGAGGGGAGCAGCGGGCGGCAGGAGAGGTCTGCGCGCCACGTGGGACCCTCCTCCGGAGCCAGGGAGCAGCCAGGGATCGAACCGGCACAGCAGAGGCTGCAGGCAGCTTTGCAACCCAGCGCTCAACTGCTGTACCACCCGGGAGGCCCCCCCAATATTTTTGATTACCTCTTACATGACAGCCACTATACCAGGTTCTGGGGCTACAACAGGAAACAAGACAGAGAAGATCTCTGTTACTGGGACCAGAAAAACTAGATAATTGCAGATTGTGGAAATGAACAGAGAAATGTGATGGGTTATTTCAGGAAGGCCCTTTTAGCCAGGGGGTCCCAATCTGACCTCTCTGAGAAGGAGACACCTGAAGAAGGAGAAGGAGTTAGCCACAAGATGACTAAAGGAAGAGAATCCAGGCAGCTGGAACAGCATGTGCAAAGGCCCTGGGGTACAAAAGAACTTGGCATGTTCAGCAATAAAGCAACCCTGTGACTAGAACATGATGAACTCAAAGAGTAGTAGGGTTGTAAAGTTTCTCCTGTCCCATTGTACCCCCATGCTTACCCTCTTTCTCACCCACTCCCCAACCCCCCTTATCCCCACCTTCCATCACCCTACCTCCTACCTTCCCACCCTCCATGCCCCCATAACTACCTCTTATCCCCTCATATCCCCCCTCCCCAGGAGACCGGCCGGTACCCTGCCTACAAGGAGATGGTTTCTGAGTATTGTTGGCTGGACCGACGTAAGTGACGCACACCCCCAGGTGGGGCCAAAATCCCTGAAGGATAAATGGGCAGGGAGTCCAAGGTCTCCTAGGACTTTCACACTGTCCGGCGCCCATTCCCCTTGGAGAAGTTTCAGATTAATTTCCAGGTTCCCATGGGTCTGGAGTCTCGGGGTGGATGGAGAAGTGACCTGCCTAAGGTCTCTCAGCAACGGTTCCCCATACGGGGTGGCTGCCTCTCCCTCCTCTCCCCCCAAGCCCAGCAGCAGTCTGCAAGCCTGGCAGGGTCCTGAAGCCATCTGGCCAGACCCCTGAGACTGCCTGCCTTCCCCATTCCCCAGTGAGCAACGGGGTGCTGCAGCAGCTGTGCCCGGCCTCCGAGAGCAGCTCCAGCGTCTCCTCGTGTGCCTCTAGCGCCCCCTACAGCTCGGCCGAGGGCTCGGGCTCCCTGCTCTCCGACCGCGCAGATGTCTGTCTGGGCCCTGAGGAGCCCGGCAGCCTGAGCCCAGGCTGGGGTCGCGCCGACACAGCCATGCAGACAGACCCCGACATGGGGGGCCGCGTGGAGACCTGGTGCAGCGTGCGGCCCACAGTTATTCTCAGGGACACAGCCATCCGCTCCGACGGACGCCCGGCTGCCCGCCGCCTGGACTCTGCGCTCTCGGAATCCCCCAAGACAGCTCTGCTGTTGGCCCTCAGCAGACCCCGGCCCCCCATCACACGCTCTCAGAGCCACCTGACCTTGTGGGGTACGTGGTCGGGGGGCCGGTGGCTCCAAAACTCCCCAGCTCCAAACCTGCCTCACGCCCTGTTCTGGGCCCCAATCCACCTTTCATCCCTGGTCTTGATCCAGTTCCAGCCCAGCCCAGCCACGACCTCCGCCCTAGACTACACTCAGACACTGCTGGGTGCTCCATTTTAAACTGGTCCAAGCCCCAAACCTACCCTCAGCCCCAGCCCCAGCTCCTGCCAACTGCTGTCAACCCAACCAGCCCTAACTCAGCCCCGGCATCCTGGAGTGCTCTGCCTGTTTACACACACATCCCACCATCCAGATTCTCTTCACATAGTAGCTATGAGGTGGGGGATGGGTGAAAAATTGGAGGAGGCACCCCCACTCCATCCCCACACCCCCTTCCTATACCACTGCAGATCCTGTCCACCCCTTCCTTTGCCTTCTCTCTGCCCCTCCCCATACCCCTGCACCTCTTCGTTCCCTTCTGCCCACCCCTCCAGCCCCCTGGGTGCTCCCTCGTGTCTGCAGAGGAGAAGAAGCAGCGGAAGAAGGAGAAGTTTGGGTCCTCTGGGGAGAAGGGGGCCCTGCAACGTTCCAAGACCCTGATGAACCTCTTCGTCAAGGGAGGGCGGCAGGGGCGGCAGACAGGAGACGGGCGCAGAGAGGCCTGGACACTGGACAGGGGCAGCCCCAGCAAGCCTCGCCCTTGCCTAGACATGGAGAAAGGTGAGTGCTGGCTGTCAGGGGAGGAGGGCAGAGGTAAAATATAAACCCCACACTGCTTCTTACTAGCTGTGAATCCACCCTGTGCACCTCAGTTTCCTCGTAAGTAGATGGAAGCAATAATACCTACAGCTTTAGGAATAGTGAGGAGTCAGTGTATTGTATATGTGGATCACTTAGAACACTATCTGGTACACAGAAGGGGTTCTGGAAATAAAGTAGTCATTGTTATACCCATTTCACAGAAGGGAAAACTGCTAGAGTCACTGATAACAAGGAATGGAAGAGCGTTTGGGTCCAATCCCCGTGTTCTTGGTGCTGAGGGGAAGAGGGTACCACTTTCCTAGAGCAACTGGCTTTGCCTCCCTGGCCAGAGTTTACACAGTTCTAGAACCACCCTAGAGCAGGGCAATTTCTAGAACAGGACACAGGCAGGATGGCATAGGCAAGCTTCACTACTGCCAGGCATTTCCTTGGGACCCTCACAGAGGGCCTCATCTCTGGTGAGGTTTGGAAACCGGGAGTAGATGAGTTAAGGCTTGTGGGGCTGCATGTGACAGAAACTCAATTTAGCTTTAAAAGGAACTTGTTGGCGAAGCTAGTGATTTAAGCTGGAGTAAAGGTGTAAACAGTCTCACCAGACATCGGCCCCTCCATCTTTTGGTTCCTGGTTGGCGTCACTGTCACGCAGTCTTTGCCTACTAGGAGTTAAGATGGCCACGGTCACTTAGCAACACAGCGGAAAGAGAGCTGCTCCTTAAAAACTTGCAGCTGAAGCCCCAGACCCGTGGCTTGCTGGAATCACTTGACCAGCAAATCACTGTGTCAGGGAGGGGATGCGTTCAGGGGTCAGGTCGGGGCATTGCCCACCTGGAGTACAGGCACTGAGAAGGGGTCCCCAGGTGAAATCAGGGTGGTGTTTCCAGAAGGGAGAGTGGATGTTGGGTAGGCAAAAGCAACCAGAGGATGAGGACTTAGGCCCTGCCCCTCCTTGAGGTCAGAGGAGACAGACCCATGGGTGCGAAATAATGCCTCAAATCAGAGCAGGCCAGGCCCCTGCCTCAACCCTCTCTTCCCACAGCCCCCGGGGTCCTGCTCTCTCCTGGTTGTCCCGACACCTCTCTCGCCACTCCTCTGTCTTCCTCAAAGGTTCCTCTTTCTCTGTCTGTCCTCTGAAGGTAGGTGCTATCCTAAGCTTTGTCCTTGGGCTTCTGCCCCCATTTATTTGCTTCCAAGTGAACTTCCATAAGCAGAGGTCACACCGCGGTCACACTGTTCTTGATGGAAAACCCTCACTTGCTCCCCACTGCCTATAAATGAGGTCCTAACCCGAGCCTGGCCTTCCAGCCCTGCGTGACCTGGCCCCTTGCCCGCCTGCCCTGCCCCTCCCGGCCTGACCTCTCCATTCAGTCATTTACACAGTCAGTCCTGAGGCCCAAGCCCCTGTTTTTAGATCGGGGGCCTGAGTCTTCAGCTGAGACTTTCTTCTTCATAGCAGGGGGACTGGGGCCCGTGCAGAAGTTTGTCACCTGGAGACTGAGACGTGGTAATTCGTGCATCTCTTCCTTTGCCAAAGCTTGCTTTATAGTAAAGCTGCCAATGGGGTGCATGTTGGGGACAGCCCAGGGGCTAAACTTAGCTGGGGTTCAGCATGGGAGCTCAGGCAGATAAGGAGGTGCATAACCGGGGCAGCTAAAAGAATTCGACTAAGCATAGTAGGAGAGATAGGGTTTCAGACAGATATTGGGATGCATGACTGGGGAGCTTGGGTTGAGACTCCCAAAGATAGATTTAGGGACAATGGTGGCCCCTGTGCTAGAACGCTAACGAGGGAACAGACTAGAATGACAGTGCATGTTCGGCAGCCTAGAGGATGGTGGGCTAGTGCTCCACGAAGGAATAGAGAGGGGTCTGTGTTGGGGGGCTGAGAGGCCTGGGTTGGAACTCCACTTAGGAGCAGATTGCTGCGGGAAACCATAAGGAGGAACATTTGGGCTGGAATTCTGTTGGGGATGCCTTGGCCTCTCAGCTGGCCTGTCCTGGGGTCTGACGCTCACCAAGGGAAGCCCCTGGCCCCTCCCCTGATGACTCCTGGACCCATCATTATACCCCTATGCTCCTGCCTTGCAGACCGGGAGAGGGGCCGGGTCCCGCTCTCTGCCAGGTCCGGGAGCCCCTCCAGCCAGCTGCCCAGTGTGGACGAGCGGGTGCAGGCCTGGGAGAGCCGTCAGCCCCTTATTCAGGACCTGGCCCGGCGGCTGCTGACCGATGATGAGGTGCTGGCAGTCACCCGCCACTGCTCCCGGGTGAGCCTCCAGAGCCTGCCCCCACTCAGCACAAGGCCACCCCTCAGTCTCCTCACCCCTCATTCATTCAGGTCACAGTGTGCCGGGGTCAGCCCCTGTGACACCAGTGGTCAGTAAAAGCAGAAATCACACACACTCAGCCATCACAGTCAGGAAGGGGAGATAGATAGACACTAACACAATAATTAGAACCTAAACACTAATACATAGTGACAAATCATGCAAGCTGCTGTGAAGGGAAAACCATATGACAACCCAAGAGGCACAAATGAGATGGTGTGGTCTGGGAGGGCCACCCAGAGGAGGTGATATTTAAGCTGAGGAGGAGTCAGGCAGGAGTGGGGAGACGTGACTCCCTGCATTTACCTGCCTCTGCTGTCCTCTAAGCCCAGCTGCTCTCCATGCTTCCTTCTGCTCCTGGGTCAGGCCACAGGCCGGGCCTTGTGCCAGGCCCCCTCCCCTGTTACCCAAGTCAGTAAGCCTTTGTCCTCCCACACACCTCAAGCCTCTCCCAACTCCTACCCTGTTGTTGTGTTCCCTTCTACTTCAAACAGAACTAGAGGGCCTCAGGGTGGGGCGGAGCTAGATTTGAGAGAGTCTTTGTAGCCTAAATGTTGGGAAGGTGCAGGAGGGTTGTTCTGACTCAGAAACACCCAGGTTTTCTGTCAAGGGTTCTGTGTAATGAATCTGTGTCAGCGCCTGTAAGCCTGAATGTACCGGCAAGCAGAGGAGTTTCAAGAAATCATTTGTGGCTCCCCACACCTCCTCACCTCCGTCAGGGTGAGGCTGTGTTGCATATCCGTGTGATGTATGCATGTGTCTGTGGGGGTACCTGTGTTTTTGTTGATTTAGCTGTGTGACCTTATCTGTGTGTGAGTGTGCACGTGTGTGTCACTTGAAGACTGAGGCACAGTAATTCATGCATCCTTTTACCAAGACCACATTTGCAGCAGAGATGCAGATAGGGACGCATGTTGGGGAGCAGCTGAGAGCCTCTGTGCTAAGCCAAGTATCAGCCAGGATTCTGAGGGCTAAGTGGAGCTTAGTGTGTCTGCCTCCTGTGAGCTGCGACTATGGATTCTGGCCACTAGGTGGGGCTCTGTGTCTGTTTCCCTCTGCCTCATCCCTCTGCTCCTCCCACCCTGCAAAGGGCAGGGCCCCTCACTGTGCCCCTGTACAGAATACCTGAGGGTCTATGCATACCAGCCAAACCTGACCCAGCCCCATGCACACCAAGACATCAGACCCTCTGGAGTGGAGACCTGGACAGAGTGATAGCAAACACCCCTAGTGACTCAAACTTGTAACTCCAGAACCCAGGCCTCCCTCCACTCTCGCCCTAGCGGTCTCCTCACAGCCTCAGACCAGGCATTGTAACCACTCTCTGAACACTTTACACCCCCTCAGTAATCCTTTATCTGGCAGAAGAGAGAGCACATTCTCTGTCCTCACATTCAAGGCCCTCCCTGATTTAACTCCCAACCCACTAACCTCAGCGTTCTCATCATCACCACATTATCACCTCCCCCATCACACATAGGCACATACAGGTTATCAACTACACGGCTCTAGGCGGTCCTGCTCACAGATGTAGTCACACCTACAGAAGGCCCTTCCTGTATCCCGTGGTCAAGTTTAGCCTCCATCTGCTGTTATTCTCCATCACCCATGGAATGCTTTGCTCCAGCTTTTATGCTGTCACTGCATCTCTCCTCCAGTGTAGTCAGTGTCAGTGCCACCACCTCCGAGACACCTACTCTGATCTCACCTTCCTCTGAGACACCCTATGCCCCATTGCCAGTGGTTTGTGGTTATTTGGGGTACATGGCTCTTTCTAACCCTCATTCCCATTAGACTGAGTTTCCTGTTATCTGGAACAGGGTCTAAATTGTTGTGCCCCCATTGTCCAGGACAAGGCCTGGCCCCTGGTGCATGCAGAATGCAGATTTGTGGACTTGAAATGCGTGCACATATGTGGCTGGTTCTATGCAATTACATGTATCTCTTGCCAGACAAAAGGAGAGTATTGTCAATTTGTGTATGTATGCGTCCCTGTGACTTTGTGTGTGGTTTTGGGCCACACACATAGTTTATAGTTTATGTCCAGTTATTTATGAATGTCTCTCCCTGCCCACCAGGGCACACTGTGTCTCTGTGTCTACCCCTAAGGGCGCTGTCTCTGAATCAGTGTGTGTCTCACCACCAGGGGGCGCTTGCCATCCAAGTAGGGCGGCTGCCAGTGTTGAGTTAGTTGGTTTGCAGGGGTGGGTGGGGTGTGGCTGGTGGCATCCGGGCAGTGCCTGGTAGAAAAGCCTCCGCACCCCTGGGAACTGACTGGAGAGGCCTTCTGGAGAGCCACCCCTTCCCCAAGGTCCCCATAACATCCCTGAACAAAGCTCAATTTGTAGGTCTGTAAGCAGACACGCGCTGGGGCAGCAGGCCCACAGCCTAGCTTTGGCTCTCTTCCTTCCTTCTGGCAGGGCAGTGGGGGTGGGGAGGCGAGTCCGCTCCTTGTACATCCTTTTCCGCCACCAGAGCAAGCAAGAGCCAGATTTCTCAGGTTCCAGGCCCTCTTTGCACTTCCTTGTCTGTGTGGCCAGAGGCCAAGGCCTCCTCTCCAGCCTCACTCCTCATCCCATCATAACGGGAAGGGTTAACGTCAGGGAGGTTGCTAAGCGTGAGGGCTTAGGAGAGTGTCGTCCCAGAGCTGCCATATTGTCGTTGCTGTTACAGTTCTGTTGTTATTATTTCTTTTTAAATAGTGTTTTATTTCCCAAAATGTGTCCAGGTGGTGGAATCTGTACACGCATCTTCAGAAGCAAGGGCACCTCCACCCTTGCTGTTTTTGGTGTCCATTCCTTGAGCTCTGTGTTTTGAAACCAGTTTGCTAAGTTCTTTCCTGAGGAGCTCCTGCAGGGCCGCGGAACCCCGAGTCTTCAGTCTCAGATACGACAGCGGGGGTTCGAACCTGTGGTTGGGAACTTCCTTGCGGAGGTTGTCACGTGCCGCTCTCCCAAGCAAGACTAAGTTATTGAGCTTGTCCTGAACTTTGCCTTTGGACCACTTCTATATTTTGGCCTTGCCCCCAGATTTGTGCACTGGGGTTTTGTCTTTCTTGGCCGACTTGCCACGTCTTTCTTCGTGTGTCCTCGTTGGGTGGCATCACGGAGCTCGGAGAGCAGCAGCTAGCACAGCAGCCTTGCTAGGATGTCAGACAAAAAGGAAGAAAGTCTGTTATTATCGCCCGCTTCCACATAGGCACCAGGATAAGACCATCCAGGGCAGCCTGGTGATAGGGAGAAACTTTCCTAACCCCGGGGAGGGCTCTGCCTACCCAGGCATGCTCCCCCCCTCAGCTGCCCCTCTCTGCAGTACGTGCACGAGGGCGGCGTGGAGGACCTGGTGAGGCCCCTGCTGGCCATTCTGGACCGGCCTACCAAGCTGCTGCTGCTGAGGGACATCAGGTGTGGGGGATCATTGGGGAGGGCTGGGGAGAGGAGGGAGGCCCCTGATATGGCCCCCCAACCTTCCCAGGACCGAAATCCCTGCTGGCACCTCCAGAACTGAACCCTGCACCTTTGCCCTCTCCCGCAGGAGCGTGGTGGCCCCCACAGACCTGGGGCGCTTCGACAGCATGGTGATGCCCATCGAACTGGAGGCTTTTGAGGCTCTCAAGAGCAGGGCAGGTCAGCAGCTGAGGGACAGGACTGGTGGGGAGGAGGGTGGCTTTCCCGGTGGAGAGGAGTGCAGAATGCCCCTTCAGCGTGGGCATCAGGGAGCCAGCCGGTGTCCCCTGCCTCTGATCTGTTCTCCTCTCTGCCCAGTATGGCCTCCTGCTTTGCGACCAGCCCGGCAGGACACACCGCCCAAGCGTCACCTCATCACCCCTGTGCCTGGTTAGTCAGAGCCCCAGAGGCTGGGGAGGGGCACCCCCGGGGACATGGCAGGGAGAGTGGCTTCCACTCCTGCTGTGCTGGGGCTGTGGCTTCAGAGCTGCGCTCCCTTATCCACCAAAACCATTTCGAGCACTGCCACCACCACCTGTGCTATTATTCACCAAATTGGCTTTAAACCCACTCGCTTTTTAAATCTAGTCTCATTCTATGCAATAATCTGAGGAATTACCAGTTTGGTGTGGGAGTCATCTTTTTCTTAGACACATTGAAATAAAACTGTTACTATTACAATTGAAAGTAATAAAATACTATGACAATAGAAGGCAGACCTGGCTCCTGGCTCGGGAACAAGGCAGCAGGGCCCGGCACTCCCAAAGCCTGGGTCTGCCCCCGACACCAACAAAGGAGGTGTGGCAAGGTGGTCTGGGCCAGTTGGGAGGGGCTCGCCTGACCTTGGCCCTCTTCCCCAGACAGCCGTGGGGGCTTCTACCTGCTGCCTGTGAATGGCTTCTCCGAGGAAGAAGGTGATGGGGAATTGAGGGAGCGACTAGAGGGCCTCCAGGTCTCCCTGGGTGCCTCTGCTCCCAGCCAACCCCAGAAAGGGATCCCCCCTCTCCAAGACGTGCCAGTAGATGCCTTCACCCCACGCCGAAGCACCTGTACACCCCCTCCCCAGCCGCCGCCCGTTGCTCCATGGCCACCAAGGCCCAACTGGCTGCTGACAGAACCCCTGGCCAGGGAAGCCCCTCGTCAGAGCCGGAGCCAGGGCCCGGCCCAGAGCCGCAGCCACAGCCGCAGCCGCAGCCGCAGCCGGGGTCCAGGCAAGTCCCCTGGGTGCAGGCGGTCCCCATCCCCAGCGCCTATCCCCATGCCCAGCTCGGCCAACGGGCGCTACCACAAACCTCGGAAGGCCAGGCCCCCGCTGCCCAGACCTCTCGATGGGCAGGCGGCCACGGCAGAGGGCACCCAGGGGCCCTCTGAGAATGGAACTGGCAGGACAGTGGAGGAGGCAGCCACTGAGGCGCCTAGCGGGGAGCTGCGGACAGTCACCCTGTCCAAGATGAAGCCGTCCTTAGGTGAGTCCAGGTGGGACTGGGGCTGGTGGGGAGGCCTCTTGGGCTTGGGTAAGGTCAGTGGGCTTAGTGTAGGGGTACAACTAGGCTGCATGGGTCTAGGAAAAGAATCTGGGTGTTGGGGTATAGTCAGGGGCTCAATTTGAGGGGTTGGAGATCTAGAGGATTTAGGAGGTGAGGGTTGAGTAGTAACAGAGTCTGAGGGCTTGGGAGTTGGGGGTCTGGATTTGGGGAAGGGGTCCTGGGTTTCTCCTGGGAGCCCTGGGTTCTAGGGGTGTGTAGTCTCACCCGTTTCTCTCACTAGGCATCAGCATCTCTGGGGGCATTGAGTCCAAGGTGCAGCCCATGGTGAAGATAGAAAAGATCTTCCCCGGGGGGGCTGCCTTCCTCAGTGGGGATCTTCAGGTGGGTGAGGAGCAGCCTGTTGCCAAGCTGGAGGGGGCGGGGCTGGCACGTGCTCTTCTTCTACCCAGGCATGTTTAGGCCAAGTCGTGGGAGGCTTGGGAGCAAGGGGGTCAGGCATGCAGGATGAGCAAGCCCAGGAAAAAAATCTGTCCCCTCATGCCAGTCTGGGCCTGAGGGCGGCCCGTCCTGTTCCACCCCTGGCCCCAAGGGACAAAGGGCCATTGTCTGCACCCCACCCTGCCCCCAAAGGCTCCAGGCACAAAAGTCCTATTGTCCACCCCCTTCACCCAGATGGGGGGGGGTGTCCTGGAGGGTGGAGGTGAGAGGTTGGGTGGTGGGGTGGGGTTAACCAGAGGGAGGGCTGATTCTCCTACCCCCACCCAGGCTGGCTTTGAGCTTGTGGCTGTGGATGGAGAGAGCCTGGAGCAGGTGACCCACCAGCGAGCAGTAGACACCATCCGTCGGGCTTATCGGAACAAGGCTCGGGAGCCGATGGAGCTTGTGGTCAGGGTCCCTGCGCCCAACCCACTGTACTTACCCTCTGGCTCCTCAGCCTTCACTGACCAGCGCTTTCCTGCTGACCATTCCACTGCCTCCTGACCCTCTGATGCTACTCTAGTTCCCTCTGTTCCCAGCACCTCCCAGTAAGGGCCAGATCCTGTCCATCGATGCCCTTAACACCAACATTTAGACTCTTTCCACTGATGCCAGCCTCCTTCAGCTGACCTTCACCCTGGCTCCTGCTCCTACCATCCAGACTCCTGGTACTGACTCTCCCCCTCAGCCATGACTCCTCCACTGAGCCCAGATTCTCCCTGCCCCCAGTCCCTCCCCTGCATCCTCAGACTCCAGAACCTCCCCTTCCAGAAGTTCCACACAGGTGGCGCAGACCATCCCACTGTCTTTTCTCCCCTGTTGTCACTAAGGCTCTGCCCTGCCCAGATAAACTTGGTGTCCAAGGACAAGGTGCTTCTGGGCAGTCTGTCACCTGTGCTCACTGCCCCAAGCTCCCAAGACAGGAAGGGGAGCTTGGTCTGGAGATCAGGAGTGGCGGGTGCTTTCTCCCAATGCCCTGAAATCCCCCAGGCACCACGGGGTGTGGACTCTTGGGGCCCTCAAGGGGTCACTGCCTCCTTCCCTTGGCCCCAAGCAGTGCCCTGTGCAAGGGGCAGCATGGATGCAAGGGACAGACTTTGCTATTTTCTCGAACCTTAAGAGACAGTTTCCTATTGTGGCCCACTAGGATCTCAGACATTTCGCTGTATTTGTCCTCACCCCCCTCCTTTCTCCCCCTAAGACTTCTATGAGGGTAGGGGAACAGCCAGCAAATAAAGAATGGGTGGGGTTCAAACAAGTTCCCATCATCTTTATCCAGCATACTCAGCCTTTTTTAAAAACAAAAATTTTCTTAAATTTTTTTCTTTGGGTTTGTACAAGAAATTTACAGTGTGAGAAATATACAAGTGAAAACGAGGCCATAAACCTGGGTGTGGGGAGGGGCTACTTGGTCACAAACACAAATAAACAAGACGTTTCTGAGTTCTTCCTTTGGTCTGACTACAGCCCCTCACTCCAGGAGAGGCTGCAAGCTGAGAACTGGGGAAGAGACCCCAGTCTTAGCCCTGTCCCCCAACACAGGCAGGGTAGGGGCAGGCACATCTGGAACAGCTGGTGCTGTCTGGCTCTCTGGCTTTAGGGTGGGAGAATGTGGAGATGAGCCACATCCTCTTCCCAGCCCTCACAGGGTGGGCTGGTGAGCATGGAGGTGAGTGCGGCTGACAGTGGCAGCAGTGGGGAGTGACATGGGCAGAGCAAGTTGGAGCTTCTGAGTGACAGTGAATAAGGGGCCTTCAAGGGGTCTGCTCTTGTTCACCCAAGTCATAGGGGAACCCCAAGGTATTGGCAGAGGCCCAGGGGATGCATGGTTTTGGGGCCCTTGATGAACTGAGATGATAGCCCCCCCTTCGGTAGAGCTCCCTGCAGAGCTGGGATGCGAAGGTCCCTAAATTTCAGTGGCCGTGATCTCCTCCAGGCAGATGCAGGGGGTCGGCTCAGCCAAGCCCAGGTCAGCAAGCTCCCGGGCCTCCAGCTCCAGGCTGAGCTGCTGTAGCTCCTGCTCCAGCTGTCGGTTTCGTCGGTACATTTGGATGTAGTTGTGCTGCAGCTGCTTCTGGTAGCGGATCACCTGCTCCTTTTCGGCCTGCCAGGCCAGCCGCTCTCCCTCGAAGCTGTCCTTCTGCTCCTCGCCCCGCTGCCGCTCCCGCTGCAACTCTGCGCGCAGCCGCTCCACCTGGGCCCGTAGGCTGCCCCCCACCCCAGCTGCTGCCCGCTGCGCCTTGGCCTCGTCACTCTCTGCCAGGAGGAACGGGTCAGCGGTGGCAGGTGGCACAGGAGGTTCCCGGAGCCCGGCTGCCTCGGTGTCCAACTGCCCAGCTTTCTCCCGCAGTCGCTCAGCCTCCTGGCGGTGCCGCTGCAGCTCCTGAGAACAGGACTCCAGCTCCAGCTCCCTGGCACGGGCAGCTTCCTGCAGGCCACGTGCCCGGCCCTCGCTGACACGTAGTGCTGCCCGGGACTCCCGCAGGGCCACCCGCAGGGCCACCAGCTCACTGCCCTTCTGCACCAGCTCTGCCTGAGACTCCTTCAGTTGCTGCTTCAGCAGGGAGATCTCGCCCGACTTCTGGCACACCTGGGGAGGGGAGGTGGACAGGGAGGAGGGTGAGAAGGGCTTTCCCAAGGCGCAGGCCCTCACATCATGCTGGTCATTCAGGGAGAGGAGGCTGGCTCGTTATACTCATTTTATACTGAAGTGAACCTAGTGACACAGCCAAGCTCATAGTGATAAGCAGCAAAAGTGGAATCTAGACCCAGATCTTTTTCTTTCAAAGTGGGAACCTCTGGTTACTGCTGAAGCACTGCAGAGCGCTGGGAGCTGGGTGGCAGCGGGTTTTGCAGGAGTGGGAGCCGTTGACGGCCGTGTCCACATTTCTAAGTGTCTCGTTAAGAGAACAGACTTGGAAGTCACACTGCCTGGGTTCAAATCTCAGCTCTGCCACTAAGAGTGATTTTGGGCTTCAGTCTTTCTGGGCCCCAGTTCCCTCATCTCTAAAATGGGGATCTAAAGTCTTCCCCACTGGCAGGATTGGATGACAGATTTGCCATAGCATGAGAATGGCACCTGACACAGCAAGCGCTATATCCTTATTTGTACTGGCTGAAAGGCAGCAAATGGGAATGCGACCCCACCCTGAAAGGGAGGTCAGTGGGGGACCCTGATCCCAGAGAGGGGGGTATGGGGAGACCCTCGGACTGGCAGGTTGAGGGGCCAGAGGCTGGGTTCCGCTTTGCAGGGCTCACTTCTGCAGGACCCTGTTCCCCGTCCCTCCACCCGGCCCACCTCCCACTTGGTCTCCTCCAGCCGGGGCCCGAGCTCCCGCTGCTCCCGCTCGAAGGTGGCACAGCGTCGCTCCAGCTGCTCCCGTTCCTGCAGCAGCTGTGCGAAGTCATCCTGCAGCTGCCGCTTCTCCTGCTGCAGCTGGAAAACCTGCAGTTGCAGCAGCTGCTGGGCTCGCTGTGCCCGCTGTGACTGCGCCACGCCATCCTCACGCAGAGCCTCGCGCTCTCGCTGCCAGTGCCGCTGCCGATCGTCGTATACCTGAGGGTGAGAAGGCAGACCTGGGTCCTGGCAGCTCCCCAGACCTTGAGCCCTGGACGCTCCCAGCTACCCCACTGTCCTGGTGGTTCGGTGGCCTGGGCTCAGGGAGGGTAGATTCCATTCAACAATGAGCATAATGATGGCGACAGAGGCAATGACTACCTGTGTGATAAGAGAGGCATCACCACACCAATAGCAAGCACTTCCGCAGCCCTTCGCAGGCAGCAGGCTTTGTTCTAAGCACCTATGCCCTTTGCCTTGCTTAAATCTCGTAAGAACCCCATGAGGTTAGAGGGATCTCCACTTACAGACTAGGAAACTAAGGCTCAGTACGATTAAGTAACTTGCTCAAGTTGAAAGGCAGTAAATGTGGTGCCAGTGGAATCCTCACCACTCTACAGACCAAACCTGACAGATGGGGGATGCGGGGTCAAACTGCAACCCCCCAGCACATGCCCCCAGCCCCACCTCCACCCCCACCCAGCTCCTTGGACTCCCAGCACCTCTGGATATGCCATCCCCCCATTATTGCCACTGACCACACCTGGCACATGGTCACCTCGCTCTCGTCCAGACTGTCCCGTAGCTGCTGCAGCTCTGCCTCCCGGTCACGGAGCTTTCCTTCCAGGACACAGTGCAGCAGGGCCTCGTCCGATGGGGGCGGAGGGGGTGGGGGTGGGGGTGGGGAGCGCTCCCCACAGGAGCTGCTGTCAGGGGAGGCCCGGTGACCGCTGCCTAAGAGCCCCCCAGCCACACGGCCCCCCAGGGAGCCTGTGCTTTTGCTGGAGGAAGATCGGCCACTGTCCGAGTGGGAGGGCCCAGTGGGAGCCCCTCGGGCTGGCCCAGGCAGTGCCCCCCGCCCAGGGCCATGGGAGGGCAGGTGCCCACCTGGGGAACTGGTGGCTGGTTCGGCACCCCCGGTGCTGTAAGTGGGCAGGCTGGACAGTGAGTTTCGACCTGAGTCGGACAGTGTCCCCGATGGGCAGCCGCTGACCCAGCCACTCAGTGCCAGGGGTTTGTCGGCAGCCGAGGAGGAGGAGGAAGAGGAGGAGGAGGCCGGGCCCCCAAACAGCTGTGTTAGACTACCCTGGCTCCCAGACAGTCCGGCGGCCCGAGGACCCAGGAAGCTAGGTAGGGATGGCGCCCCTCGAGGTTTGGGCAGCACTGGCTTGAAGGCTGTTGGGCGGATCAGGATTTTCTCCATGTTCTGAAATGAGGTGCCATGTGACACTGGGGATGAGCCACCAAATCTTTGAAAGCCCTATCACACTCCCTGCCCTCCCATCTGGGGTTCCCAGTCCCCATATTTGATAACAACTGCTACCTCTGGCTGAGTGTCAGCTTCATGTCAAGCAATTTAAAAGGTTTGTCTCCAAATATTACAACAGCCATATGAGCAAAATACTACCACTGTCCCCACGTCACAGGAGGAAGTGGAGGCTAGGCATAGTCAAAGGCCTTACTCAAAGTTAAACGCAGACTTGTATAATGTTCCACTAACTTAGGAAACATCTATTGAGTACATATTATGCACCAGGCACTAGGTCAAATGCTTTATGTATATGTCATTCAATTTAATTCTCACAATCCTGTGAGTTGATCTGTTAGCTCCATTTGACACCCATAGAAACTGAGGCTCAGAAAGATTGACTTCCCTGAGATCATACTAAGGAGCCAAAATAAGGAGGAGCTGGGGTTAGAACCCAGGTCTGGTCAATCTGAAGCCCATACTCTTTCCTTTAAATAGGCCTCCAAATTCCAGCTCCTCCAAGGGTATCCTGATTCCACCCAGGCCCCAAAGGAAGGGCTAATCCTCACCTTCTCCAGCTTTCCAGAGACAGGGATGAGCTTTGGCGGGGGGCCACGGAGATGGGCATTGCGTGCCCGCTGCTCTCGGGCATCCTCAATGTCACTGCTTGGACTGGGGGGTGACTCCGGCCGGAAGTCCTCGTTGATATAGGTGAAGCTGGTGCCGGGGACGGTCTTCCTGGGGGGCACAGCTGGGCACAGAAGCTCCTGTGCCTCATAGCCACCCCTCAGCAGTCCATCTTGCTGGCGGAAGAAGGTGGGCCCAGGGGGGCCGTGGTGGCGGGGAGGAGCCGGTCCCCCAGGGCAGGGGCGACCGGAGATGAGGCTGCTCACGCTGCCCATGGCTGGAGCTTGTGGGGCAGTGGTGGCCTCAGGAGTGGGTTCCAGTGGCACTGGGAGGGTCTGCACAATGGCCATGGTGGCAGAGGCTCAGGCCTGGCCAAGGGCCTCCAGGGGAACCTGTGAGCAGAACAGCGGCATCAGAGTCTCTCTGTCACAAGCCCTCTCCTACACAATGTCCTCAGTTCCTCTCCTGACCCTTAGTCCCAGGTCAAACACCGCTCAGACATCAGTAACGAGCTCTGATGCTCACCAAGGTTCCCTTTCCAAGCCCTGGCATGGACCTTACTTCTCCCTGGGCCCTAGACCACTGCCCAACTGTGGTCTGAACAGGGCAAAGGCTGAATCTACCAAGCAGGGAAGGGAGGCCTGTAGGTTATTCGGTACCCCTGGCAGCCCAAAGTTGCATCCCCCAGAGAGGCCAGGACTCAAGTTAGAGAGGGAGCAGTCCTCTGATCCCTTGGGTCAGTGGCCTCGTTAAGGGCAGTTTGGGCAGAGGCAACCTCAGAGAAGCAGTCAGCAGCCCAGATAGTAATTAGGGAACAAAGAGCCAAGGTCAGGCAGTGCCCAGCTTCCCCTAGATGGGCCTCAGTTTCTCCCAGACAGAGAGGCGGCAAGGGTGGAGCTGGTCTAACAAGAAACCCAGAGCTCTTGGGGGAGCTCATAGGGACCTCTAGGGTCTCCTGCTTCCTAGAGGTAGATGAAGGGTCAGGCTTGTTTCCATGACAACTCCTAGCTTCACCGCACCCCATCAGTCTGGCCTAAAGGAGCCCACACAGGCCCACTGCCAGCCTGCACAAAACCTTCCAGCTTTAGACATTCCCAGAGTAGCTTCAAGGGCATGAGGGGAGAAGCCCCACCATCACCTCTGGCAGCTGCTGCGATCTCACTTCGGGAGCAGAGCCAGGGAGGAGGGCTCCACCTCCCCAGGCCCGGCTTCTTCCTGGAAGGGGACAGCAATCTCTATCCGAACTTGCTCCCTACTCCTGAGCCAGACCAAAACTCAGGAATCTGCTGAAGTCATCATGCGGGGCAGGGACCAAGAAGTGGATGGAGAATTACGTGGGAGGAGGAGTGTATGCATTTACTTATTTGTGTGAGTTTGTGTGCATAGAGCAAGAAAATGAGCAGTGTGCAAACAAAAATGTGTGTGAAAACACCTTGAAGGAATGTGAGTACACATACACGTACGCTTGGATAGGTGTTTTGGTCCATTCCTACATATGTATGTGTGAACTCAGGCACGTGTAACTTAAATGTGTGTAAATACGGATGACTCTTGGGGGTATTTTAAAATTATAAAAGCATATAACAAGTGGATTTGTGGTGTATGAGTGATTATAGGGAAGAATGTTTGGATAGAAGCACATTCTAATATACATGAGTTTATGTGTAGTCAAGTGTGTCTGTCACACAAGTGTGTGAATAGGAAATCGAGTGTGCAGAAGAAGCATGTGTGTGAACAGGAGCATGTGTGGGAGCGGGTGGGGGCCTGGGTGGCATGCAGGGACAACCAGGTAAGCGGAGCCTGGTTTTTGTCACTGGAGTGTGGGCAGAGAGGAGACACCCATTATTTGACTCTGTTGCTTGATCTGCTCCCTTTCTTTCTGCTTCGTTCCATTAAGTCCAGCCCTTCTCCTCCCCATCCAAGTCAGAAGACACAGAGGACAGAGAAGGTGTCTGGAGAGTGAGGAGCTGGGAGCTGGGGGGCACCACACACCCAGTGGAGGGAGCAACCAGAGGCTCCTCTGCCCGGTGGGGGCTGGGCCCTCCCACAAGGGCCACCCTGGGCAAAGCAGATGGAACAAGCCCCTCCTCTGCCCTCTCCAGACCACTCCAGACCACGGGAAAACAGAGGGCAGGGGAACTAGGGGGCAACCGAGGCTGGCACCTGTCTGCATTTCCCCACTTCAGTGAGCACAGAGAAAGTGAAAAGTGGGGGAAGGAGAGAGACAGACTCACAGAAAGACAGGGAACCAGAAGGCAGGAGACAAAGAGTCAGAGGCCCCAAGGGCCAGGCGACAAGGAGACAGGCAGAGCCTGTGGCCCTGAGCCCCAAGCAGCAAGGGGCCCCGGTCCTCAAGAGACATAAAGCTGGGCCTGAGAGCCAGACACCCAGGGAGACGGAGCCAGGCGTCTGGAAAGCGAGGCCCAGACGGCCCGGCTTCGCTCGCTCGGAGGCTGAGAGAGAAGGAGGGGCAAGTGGAGGCTCCATTTTGAGAAACGCTTTCGCGGCCCTGGGAACGAGAGCCCCTCGTCTCCCCAGCACCCCCCGAGCAACCGCGCCGGCTGGCAGGGCGCTCGCCCACGCCGGAGAGGCCTGGGGCAGTCGGGGGTCGGGTTCCGCCGGAGCCAGAGCGGTCTGGCCACGGTCCGCGCTCCCGCAGCCCAGCTTTCGGGGGCTGAAGAGTTGGGGAAAGTCTCCCCTTCACCAAACTCCAAAGACCAATCCGGCGGGACCAAGGCTCGGATCACGAGTTCCCATTCCGCGACAGGAAGCGGGGAGCCCGCAGCCCACCCTCCAGAGTCCGCCCCCCTTCCCCAAAGTGGGGGAGGCAGTGGAATGCCGACGGCCCCCCGGACCTCCGCTGGGCAGAAGCTGGGGCGCCCAGTCGCCCCCCGGCCCCGGCCCCCCCTCACCTCCGCCGCGCTGCTCCATGCTCAGCCCCGGGCGGCCCCCCGCGCCCCAGCAGCGCGCCGCCCGGCTCCAGCCCGCGCGCGGCCACTCGGAGCGGCCCGGCCCGGCCCGGCCCCGCCTCCGCGGCGCCCCCGGCCCCGGCCGGCCCCCGCCCGGCGCGATGGGCGGCGCAGCGCGAGGGAGGGGTCCGAGGGGCGTCCCCGCCCCCGGGGCGCGGACACGCACAAACGCCCGCGTCACCGGTGTCCCGCGGGGCGCGCGCGGGGGCCGCCCGCGGGACTCGGGGCCCCTCCCGCGGCGGCTCGGGACGCGGCGGCGGCCGGGCCGCCCTTGATCAGCCGGCGCCGCGGGGCCCGCGACGGCCGGGCATTGTTCGAGCACAAAGGGCCCGGCGCCGCGGCAGCCGCCCTTCCCCCTCCGCGCCTCTGGTTCGGCCTCCTCCCCAGACACGCTCTCCAGCACTGGAGGCCAGAGGCGGAGGCCGAGGGTCAGCTGCGCTCCACCCGCCCCGGCTCCCGGGGCCCGGGGCCCCCGCACAAGTCGGGGACCGAAGCCCGGTCCACGCCTGCCCCGCCCCCAGCGCGCTCGGCCTGGCGGCAGTGGCGCCACCTGGCGGCCCATTCGGAGAATACACCCAGTAACCCCCAGCCGCAGAGGCCCCCACCCCACTTCCCAGCACGGGGGGGGGGGGGGGGAGTTCGGGGGGGTATGGGTCTGTGCTCCCCAGTCTTCCCTTACAGTCATTTGCTCGAAGAGAGGTAGTCCCTGGCTCCCCAACAATCACTAGGGTGAGCCGGTCCAAACCCAGAGCAGCATCACGTCCTCGTCTTCGCGGGGCCACATGTTCTCACTCGCAAACAACACGATCTAAACACCTACATGACCTTTCCCAACATTCAGTCTCAGTCACAATCAGTCTCAGCACGACGTGGTTCGACGCTCCTTATTTCCATAATCTTTCAGACCAACTCACACACATAGGCACGCTAGGTGTCACCCGCCTAGTTGCGAACTACCTTTCCCAACAACTCACGGTCCTTTGAATCCAGCCGCAATCTTAAATACACTCAAGTCTCTGAAGCATCTTTCATACGTGGACAGCCGTATTCAGTGTCACACAGCCAACTTACACAGGCACATCCTATTTCACAAACACTGTCACACAGACATTCCCCGCAGGGGTCTCTGTGACCTGATCAGGTCAGCTGATGCTTGCACCCCTGGGCTAGCACCGTCTCCTGCCTCCCCCCGCCCTCTCGCTAGGGCCAAGGCCCGCTAGGGCTCTGTTCTGCCCCAGGAAAGAGCACCCCCCCTCCCCCGGCCACAGTCCTGGCCGACTCTCAACTCTATTTTTAGCTCTATGGAAAGGGTTGTTTTTCTTTCTTTTTCCCTGGAAAGGGAAACATGGCCCAGCCACCTTCAGGCTCACCCCAGAGCCTCAGTCTCACAAGAACAGACTGACCCCCTCTCCCCAGTGGAGACCACCCCCTCCACTGGCCTTGCCCTGATCCCAGCCTCCTGGGGCACCAGGAGCCTCCTCCCCTTTCTGGCAGCGAGCCCAGAAGCTCAGGCAGCAGCTGGGCTCAGCATGTGTGTTTAGGGGTGGGGGGTGGGGCGGGGAGGGAGGCCGAGGGTCAGCAGCCCACTGCCTCATGGGGTGGGGGAGTGGAAGGGGGGCTCCTCCTGCCTTCTATCGGTGGGTGAAAGGCCCACTCCGGTATAAAAGGGATATTTACGCTCATGCATTCTCTGGGGAAGGGGGGTTCCCTCTCCTGTATGAGTGGGCTTTCTGCTCCTACATGGGGGGGTGGGCCCCCAGTTCCCAGTTCTGCAAGGGAGGGTTGGTAGTAGAAAGGGGGCCCACAGGCCCTCAGGCAGCTACTCGCAGGGCTGGAGGTACCAGGCGGGGGCAGCTGTTCACTGCCATCAAGAACAGCGCCCCCCTCTGTTTCAGAGATGGAGGCACCAAGAATTGCATTGGGGAAGCAAGGCCAGGTAACCCCACCCCAGCCCAGCAGCCGGCCGTCCTCCAGAGCTACCTCGGCTCCAGGGGGCGTTGCGCTCGCATTTCTGGGAGACAGCATACCACCTCTCCAGGCGGAGAAAGGAATACAGCCCGGCTTCGGACGTTGCAAACTCACCCTGAACTGTGCAGGGAGGTTCGCGCCCTGATGCCAGGGTGGGGGGAGCATAGCCCTTTCGTCCGCGGAGCGATCACGTGCTGGGTGCTGTTTACGTCTCAGTCTTCACCTGCAGCGGCCGGGAAGCAGGAACCCCCGGGTGCGTCCCACCCGGGCCGCCCCCGTCGGCGGCCAGGGGGGCCCCTTTTCTCCCACCCCGGTTAAGTCCGCGACAGCTGAGCGTCCCGTCTGATGGGGTCTGCGCGGGCCAGCAGCGCTGCTCCAGGGGGCTCTACGTGCAGCCCACTGGGCGCGCGCCTTCTCCAATGCACGTGTGTTCGTGTGTCCCAAGTGCGTGCGTGGGTCTGTGCGCACCCCTCGGCGTGAGCTTCTGCGTCGGTTCCCTGTTCAGACTCTTCGCCTGCGCCCCCCGGAGTGGGGATCGCCCCCTCTCCCCGCAAGCCCCAGCTTCCCCAGACCTGGAAAGTTCGCTTCGGAGCAAGGACGCGCTGGAGGCGGGAGTTGCTCCACCTCCGCGGCCCCAACACTCACCCGGCGCCACCTGCGCCGCCGCTCGTCCTCGCCCTCGCGCTCGGCTTCAGCTCCAGCGCCGGCACCTTCTTGTTGCGGATCCGCCGGCTCCCAAGCCCGCTCCGGGCTCCGGACTCCGGGCCTCCGCCTGCCCAGGCCTGGTGGAGCGGGGCGGGGCGCTGAGGCCGCGCCCCCGACCCTGGGAGGGGAGTGGTCCTCCCAGCACCCCCTCAGCTGCCTACCCAGTACCCGCCGAGCGGTAGCGCAGTAGCTCGACGGTGACCCAAGGCTGGCCCTCTGGCTCTCCTTTGACTTCACAGCTTACTGGATTTGGCTTTAGGGCTGGGGAGGGGTGAGCAGCAAGTGAGTTCAGCTACCTGGCTGACCTAACCAAACTGGCCATCGGGCTATAATAGCCACCCTCTCCAGTTCTGCAGGGAGCCGAACCTGGTCCACTCAGCCCACTCCCCAGACACAGGGAAAACCCCTGGAAAGCAGACAAAGGAGGTTCGGGTTTCACTAAAACAAACCCTCCCCCATCCCTAAGACTGGGCTGCCCCAGCAGAACCAGCCCCTCCCCCTCCTCATCCACCAGTATCACCCCAGGTGAACAGACCTCCCAGGTCTGCCCTCCCCCGGAGTATGACCAGGCTTCTCTTAGACTCATATAAAGTTCCACCCACAGGTATAAACAGGAAGTTGGCCTGTACTGCAGGGAGGCACCAAGCACTCCCTCGCCTCATGGCACTGTGGTGTGGGAAGATTGTGAAGCCGGCAGGGCCTTGAGCCACGTGTGCAGCCAGATTACTTGAGCAGGAGTCCCAGTGAGTTTAGATCCTTCCCACACCCACCTGCAGCTGCTGGAGGGCCAAAGCTGCCCCTCACAGCCAAGTGGGCCAAGTGAATCTGACAACAGGGCTGCAGACCCAGCTGGACGAGGCTTGGCCAGGCCCTTTCTGAGCTCTTAACCTCCAGGTGGACATAGGCAGAGTACTGGTCCCAGGTAATTTGCCTCAATTCATTTTTGCTCCACACAGGGAGTGGCCCCCAGGGCCTGTACACAGGACTCCGGGATCCCCCACTACTTCTAGACTCCAGGGACTCTTGAACACACTTTGGGCTAATCTTGAGGTAAGGCATTAAGACGGGTGTGGAATGGAATGCGTTTGTGTAGGGGGTGGGGCAGGGGAAGCATTAGCTTCCCCTTGCCCCCATCATTCTTGCTTTTGCTGTGTGGGGGTGCAGATTGGAGCAAGATAAACAGCTAAGCGTGCATCTATCCCACTGTCCCCATTTCAGGTATTTTAGAAAGGTCACCTGATGGACGCTGCCTAAAGGTTTCCTTGAGGACACACTGGGGCTCTCCTAGGGAGACCAGAATGCCGAGCCCAGGTCCCTGCGGTGGATCTGACCTGGTGGTGTGCATCTGGAAGGCGTAGCTGCTTTATAGCGTTAGACTCCGGATGAGGCCTAGACCAGTCAGCGGCTGGCAATGATTACTGCAGGATTAGGAGGCCTGGCTCCAGCCAGTCTGGGAGAGACCCCCAAGAAGGGAGGCCCTGGAGGAGCTACCCTCTCCCTCCCCCCAGGTTCTTGTCCCTGGAGAACAGCTTTCTTCTGCTCCAGGAGACAACTGTAGCCACAGTTCTCACACTACAGACCAGGGATCCCAGATCCTGTCACAAAGCCCCAGGAGCCCCCTCTTGGCAGGGAGAACTTGAAGAAACAGCTCTGCTTCCAGGGAACAGGGACCCCCCCTAACCATCCACAAAAGACTTCTCCCCAGCGCCTCAGAACATTTTAGAGGCAAAGCTAAAAGGAAACTGGGACTTGAGGATACCAGAGGAAGTGAGACTGGTGTCATCACTTCGGGACATTTCTGACAGGGTCTACAGATAATTTATATTTTACAATCTTCTTCAGAGCTCGTTAAAAATGGGGGAATCCAAGCCTCCAGAATTAGAAACGTCTGTGTGTGTGTGTGTGCACATTGTGTGTATCAGGAATGGGGAGAGGAGGGTCTAAGTTCTCATTTTTAACAAGCATCCCAGGAGTTCTGACACACAAGCATAAGCAACACTGCGAGGGTGCAACGAGGAAGGAGATGGATGGGGGCCGGATACGAATGAGTCGAACCTCAGCATACGCTGAGAGTCCAGGGAGTGGCACACGTCAGAAGGACAGCTGGTCAGGCAGGGCCTAGGTTGAGGCCCAGTGACCCCCGCTTCTGCAGGCTTCACGTGGACAGCCTCAGGGCAGAGAGGGTCTTCACTAGGCCAAGAAAAGGTGTAAGGGTGTGTGTGTGTATCCACTTTTATGCCCCTACTTCACTGGGTGTACAAACTCAAAGACCTGAGGTGGGGGAGGGCGCTCATCTATTCCCAATTCAAATTGAGAGCAAAATCCAGTTATATCCTGGGGAGACACCTGGTGGACAAGGAAGAAAAAGCACAGAAACAAAGGCTATGGGAAAAAAAACTTTTTTTTTTCTTCTCAGTAAAACTGGAAAAGGCTCTAAAAAAGGCATGACTGTGCCCAGCCGGGCAGCTGGGGCACACCATGCAACTGGTGTCCAGGTGGCAGGCACTCAGGTTCACAGCTTCCTTCCATGGCTCTCTGGCCAGGCTCCCATGTTTGGGGCCCTGCTTTTACAGGGTCAAGCACCTAAGATCTCACGCTAGTGAGTGCTACCCCACGACAGGCTCGTGTGGGGAGCAGAGGAGTCTGGCACCAACCCTATCACCCTTTGGGTCTGAAAGCCTAGGCTGGAGTTTGGCAAGATGTCCCATCCCCTATTCTCCTCCAGGCTCAGAGGCCTAAGCACACTGCTGGGAGCTTGCCTTGTTCACTTCCACCTTAGCGCTGCTGCACTTACTTTTCTCTCCGCCAGACCCCTTTCTCCAGATGTCCACATGGCTCAATTCTAGTTCACTCAGCCCTGCGAAGCTGTCCTCTGCCCAGATACACCTTTTCAGACCTTAGTCTAAACTAGCTCATAGGCACTTCTGCATTACTGTTCTATTTTCGCTACAGCATTTTCCACTAACTAAAATTAGATAGCTGCTTCTCGGTCTCCCTCGGACTGCAGGTTCCCTGAGAGCAGGAACCTCATCTGCCTTGTCAGTACTATATTCCCAGAACAAAGCCTGGCATACAGTAGGTTCCCAACTATCTGCTACATTGAATTGTCTCACTGTGGACCCCTGCCCTAGGCTGGGCCCCTCAGAATGAAAGGTCATTAAGTTCAGAGCCACACACAGAGGCAGCCCTAGGAGAGGGCCAAGAAAGAGTAGATCTCTCAGCCTGGCCTGTCAGGCTCATTTCAGCATCCAGTTCCGCACTGCCCTCACTGTGAAGGCCTGGAGGGGTCTGGCAAGTAGGGTTTGAGGGCCTGGTCTAAGCCAGTCTCAGAGTCCTGGGGCACAACACCCTTTTTGCCAGAAGAAGACTTTTTGGCCACCAGCCCATTATCATCCTTGATCTTCTTGAGCCGGGCCTTACTCTTTGGGGGTATGGAGAAGGTGAGAGAGCTCTTGTTGAACTCAAGTGGGAAGACACCTACGTCTCCATCAAAGCGGTTCTTGGACACCTGCAGATACCGTTTCCCTGGTCCAGTCACCAGCTTCCTGTCCTGGAGGATCAGAACATTGTCGGCCTCCTGGCTTGCCTGAAGGATGGGACAGAGGAGTGAGAAGACATGTGAGAGAAGCAGAAAGGAAGGCTGATGGTGCAGGGAGGAGTGGCAGGAACGGGAGAAGGGAAAAGTGCTTCTCCCCATCACCAGGTCTTGAACCTATCGAGCAAATAAATGCTGGGCTACTTAAATCTTTCAGTCCCATGCTGCACGGTGACCTTCCACTGAAACTTTCCCCACAGCGCCCTACCCCACGTAGCCCCGGCTGCTTATCATTCAGGTCTCAGTCTAAGTGTCACACTTCATCTGAGCCCACTCTCAACATCCAGGAGTGAAGAAAGGACCATCACCTTCCCACTCCTGTGATTTTCTTCTCCAGATTCATGTTTGTTCCATCGTGGCACATAGTTTGAGCTCCCTGCCTCGTATTCCTGTGCCCTGCCCAAGCCTGGCCTATAACAGGCGTTTAACGTACCACTGGAAACTCTAGGATCAGGCTAGTCTGCTGCCCAGAAGCATATGTTTGCTTATTGAACACCTGTTGTCTGCCAAAACTCAACTCCACTTCTGCCTCCTCTAGGAAGTCTCCCCAGATGTTCCAGGCTGACTCAGATGGTTTTTCTCTTTGCTCCCAAATACACTACTGCCTATTATAGCTGTCAGCATACTGAGCTATAATCAGTCTCATGTTTCTCTCCAGTAGAGGACATGAGCTTCTGAAGGGCAAAGCACCAACTATTATCAGCTTTTGTATTTCTCATGTGGCCGCAGAGGCGGCTGCCTCCTGCCTCTTCCCGTTGGTCAGGATGACTAGAGGCTGCATGAGGCCTGTCCCTAATCACACCTGCACCCCCTTCTCTCCAAAGCTTGGGCTCCTCTAAAGGTTACTTACTTTGGCTGAACCAAATATGGATGCTGTCTGCAGTTCCTTATCATCATCCTCCTTCCGGGGATGAATGACCAGTGTCACGTGGCAGTTATTGTCTGTGGCAAACTTCCGGAAGGCCCCAACAATGTAGTCTTGAGCAGCAATCCTGTCTCCACCCCAACAAAGCAAATAGATTACTGGACACAGAAGGACAAGAACACATATACACTCTGGATTCATTCTCATCTTCCTACAAACCACCCCTACTCTACTTCTCTCTACCCCAGGACTTATACTTAGGTCCCTGTCTGTACTTTCCACTGCCCACCTCCCACACCTCTACAAAGACCACAGCACATCTGGGATGGTATGTGCCTGCACCCAGGTCAGAAGACAAGAGCATAGAGTGTGTGCACAGAGGCCAGCGCCCTGAGAAGATGTGTGTTCAAGTGGGTGCCAGCTAGACAAGAGGAGAATGTCACCTGTCTGAGGACAGCTGCTCATGACCCATCATGAACTGCAGGTTGTCGATGACCACGTGACAAATGTCATAGACGTAGACTGCATGGTACATGGTGTCTATTACAGTCCTGAGAAGAGGAAGAGACGAAGAATTCAAGAGTCAATTACAAGGAATCTCCAGACCATCTCAGGCAGAAAGGCCTGATACCAACAACTGGGGTGTGTTTTCCTGCCCTCCCATTCTTTGAAAATTCCAGGCCTGGGAGTCTCACCTGATACTCTGCTGCCCATGGAAAGTCATGAAATAGAGAGGCAGGTCCTCGAAGCGGTCTGCCCACTCATCGTATCTGTCCAGCTGCTCTTCTAGTCGCCCCACAGCAAACTGTGTCAGCATGACCCGGGCCAGTCTCACGTTGCTGATCTCAAAGCTACCCCACAGCGTGTTCACCCCCTGGGTACACAAATCCAGGGCATACTCACTGATGAATGTTGTCTTTCCACTGCCTGTCGGCCCTGCAGGGGGGTTGGGGGTGGGTGTCAAACACAAACCTGGGTGAGGGAGTAAAGCTCTAACCTTGAAACCAAAACCAAAACACAGAGCAGGGCTTCAAAGTTGGAGGGTGGGGGTGGGAGGACTCCACTGCAACATTTACCAAAGCACTAACCCACATGTTTTTGTCACCTGACCTTCTGCCTCCTACCCCAAGCAAAGGGTCACCTGTAAAGACGGTCAGCTCGCCCTTCCGATGTCCCTTCAAAAGTCTATTGAGGTCTGGGAAGCGGCTCCAGCGGACACCAGCCGCCTGCTCCACGTTTGACAGTTCTCCAAGCACCTCCTCCCGAAGCTGGCGGAAAGACACGATAGACTTGTGCCAGGCGGGCAGTGCAGTGCGCAGGATACGGGACAGGTTTAGGCCTTGGTTCAGGGCTTCCAGGGGACGGGGCCGCTGGTCCCCAGGCCGAACTAAGGAGCATCGCTTGGGGTTTAGTTTTCGGGCAAATAACTTGGCAGCTTCCCAGGACCGAAGGTCGTCCCCCAGCCAAAGCACAATCCTTCGGAACTGTTCAAGGTAAGGTAGCAAGGCAGGGGGTAAGCAGGTCGTTCCTCGGGGTAGGGCAACGGTGGGCAGCCCTGTGGATTGGTTCAAGGCCAGGCTGTCCAGCTCACGACTTGTCAGCACCACCTCCACATCCCGACGACCGATCAGTGGTAATCCAAACAGATTACGGTAGGCACTAGGCCGGGGGATGGTGGTCTCCACATAGCGCACTCCATCCCCCTGGCTTTCAGCCCCCAGCAGCTTCAGACCTCGCAATCCTGAACCACCGGGGGAGAACCAAGGGAAAACAAGGCTGCGAGCGGGCCGCAGATAACGCACACTGAAACGCTTGAGTGTGTCGTCAGTCACTTTGGTAAGGCCAAACATCACCCGAGTCAGCCTGGCTTCCTCCGGCTCCGGCAGCTCCCAGAGAGGTATGGCTCGGTCCCAGATCCTCAGAACCTCCTCACTGTCCTCAGCTTCTGGGCCCTCACTAAGCAGGAACCCCTCTCTGGCCCCATCCCCTCGTCCCTCCACGCTGGCCTGAAAGTCTTCCCAGTTCCCTTCCGCTAGGCTGGTCGTGCAGAGAAAGCGGCCTGTGGTCTTGTCAATGAAAAGGCTGAAGGAAGTGGCAGCACGGGTCTGGTCCTGGAGCTGTGAGGGCCCCACAAAGGGGCTGGGTGCCCGCAGGCAGCTGTGGCCATCCTGGAAGGGGATTCCATGTGCCCGCAAATACTGGCGGATTTCAGTTGTAGTTACTGGCAGTGCAGGTCCTTCCAAGGCCGGGAGAGCCTCCTTCCTGTAACGTCTGCGAGGAGGGCCCGGGACCAAGCTTCGGGGCAGGCCCCTCCGGCCCATCCACTCCCCACGCAGGGGCAGCAGGATGCGGAGGGGGTGACCACCTCGCCGGAGGACCCACATTCCTAGTCAAATGGAGAAAGTCACGACTTGATATGCTTTAGATGCTTGGCTCGGCTGCCTTCAATAGGTCAGGCCCTAGGGTCCTCCCACACTAGATGGTTTCTCTCTTAAAATCTGAGTCCTCTGCAGCCTATCCACATGGCTACCTCACATCTGGGCTCCCGAACACGCCCTTTCACGTGTATGTCCCTCTGTCAGTGTCTACCTTTAAGGTCCTTTAAAACTGCTCCCCACACCGATCGATCCCCCATTCTGACCCTCCACACCGCTCCTCGCCGACACGGTGTCCCTGCATCATCTCTTCACCACCACTGCCCCTCCACGGTTTCTCCTCGATGTCCCATCTCTGCAGCCAGCTGCGTCCTCTGCAGCCCCGCTGCTCTAGGGCCCCCCTGGGGACTCCTCGCGGCTCCTTCCCCCACGGGGGACTCAGCTAGAGCGCCCCGACGCCGCCCCGCCCTCTCCGCGCCCAAAGGGACGCCCACCTCACCCCCGCGCCTTCCTTCCGCTCCACCTCTGCGGGCTTCGCCGCCCCGGCCCTGCCCCGCACCACCGCTCTGCCCTCACCCCGTCGCCCGCAACGTGGGTCACTCCCGCGCGCCCCTCGCCTGACCCAGGAAGCAAAACTGCCGCCGGCGCGAGGCTCCCCGGAAGCGGAAGGCGTGAGGGAGCCCCGCCCCCGAGCCGCGGGGCCTTGCTCGGCGACCGGGGCGCCGGGACCATGACTGCGCGCGGGACCCCGAGCCGCTTTCTCGCCAGTGTCCTCCAAAACGGGCTGGGTCGCTACGTGCAGCAGCTGCAGCGTCTCAGCTTTAGCCTCAGCCGCGACGCGCCCTCGTCCCGCGGCGCCAGGTGAGCCGGGCGGGGTGCGCCCCCTGGTGGAGGTCGCCCCGATCAGGGGCACCGCTCACCCTTCTGGGGTCCCTCAGGGAGTTCGTGGAACAGGAGGTGGCCGACTTCGCCCGACGGAACCCGGGGGTCGTAATATACGTGAACCCGCGGCCGTGCTGTGTGCCCAGAGTGGTAGCGGAATACCGTGAGTGGGGCCGGGGTGGGCTGGAGGGCGGCATGGGTGGTGCGGGGAGCTCGGCCTGCTTTTCCTTGCTCTCCTTTGACATCTAGTCCGCCCGCTTTCTCCTTTCTCTTACCCCCACCTCCCGCCGGTCAGTGAACGGGGCTGTGCGCGAGGAAAGCATCCACTGCAAGTCAGCCGAGGAGATCGCGACACTGGTGCAGAAGCTGGCGAACCAGTCGGGCTTGGACGTGATCCGCATCCGCAAGCCCTTCCACACGGACAGCCCTAGCATCCAGGGCCAGTGGCACCCCTTCACCAACAAACCGACGAGGGTGGGCGGGCTGCGTCCCCGAGAGGTCCAGGATGCCGCCCCAGCCCAGGGGCAAGCTCAGTAAAGAGTTGCCCCACCAGCTTCAAGTCCAAGCTTCGGGTTCTTACCCCAGAAGAGATGATTCTTCCTCTTTTGATTCAGGGGATTCCAAGCCCAGGTAGACACATGGAGCCCACCAGAGGGGAAGCTGCTGCCACAGCTATTGCTCGGAATAAAGAAGTGATGCCTATTTCTTTAGCGTGCACACTGCGAGGGGCAGTGACTTTGTGAGTTCCCTAATTCCTGTCCAGTTGACCTCCTTGAAACCCGAGGTTCTTCAAGGAATTTACCATGTCCTCATTTCTGAAATCCAGATTGATAAAGTGATCTCAAATCACAGCAAGCTATTTCAAAGCGAGCTTCTGGAATGTCTCTGGTTTCCTATTTATGCAGCCATTGAGCTAGAGAGAAGTAGCACCTTATACTCTGCCTGGCACTTTTTTGGCTAGGCACTTTATATTCCTGTGAATGTTCGTGTAAAGTTGAAAAAACAGGTAAATAAATTTACCCAAGGTCACACTTGACATCCCCAAAATATGTGCATATTTTAAATATAACCCCATATTTCATTATTGCAAGACCAGAAGCAGAACGTATACTAACCTTTCTGGATGTTGAGCATCAAAGGCTACATGGTTAGTCTAGGCCTGACCCTTGAATGTGAGTCTCAGGCCAGGTCCCTGGTAATAGGCTTGGCCCCAACTTTTCCACTAAGACAGGCACCTCTGCAGAAATGAATTCATATCTCTGGTGTGTGGAGGGCTGGTTCTGAAAAGCTTGGGAAGAGGATTGATAAATAGGGAACATCTAGGCTTAGCTAAACAAGGGTGGGATGGTGAGGAAAAGAGCAAGGAGGTAGAAGACTTTGTATGAATTCTCAAACGGTTATAATTTTGTCATGCCCCAGCACTACACTGAGAGAAGAGTGAGAGCCTTAATAAAGGCCTGTGTACCTGCTCAGGGCAGTCAGGATGGAAGCTGAGGATCCCAGTTTTCTCACAGATGGTTTTATGGGGACAGTGCCAGCCTTGCAGCACCTTCTCCACAGACTCAGAAGTCTGTGCCCTGGTGATTAGGAGAAGGCTAGTCTAGATTAAGCAGACCGCTCACTCATAGTTGTGGGTAAAGAGGGTATTTATTCACCAACGAGGCGGGGAGGAGCTGAGCCCAGGCTCCCCACTCTGGTACATGCCTGTTCCGCCCACCGAGGGGGTGAGTGGGGGCATTCCTAAAGAAGTATAGCCGTTCTCACAATAAATACATTCATTGTAGGGGAGAGGTGGAAGAGGTCGGGTGAAGGGCAGTAAAAATCGTGGGATTCCACGTTCAACTACAAAAATAACAGTCATCCTCACCCAAAGGAAATGGGGAAGCTCAGTCAGGATTTGATTGTCCCATATGGGCCTGGAGACTTCAGAGGCCCCTGGACCCTGAATGTACCCCGGTGAGGTAGGACAGGGTGGGAGCCCAGCATCTAAACTCCCAGCCTCTGCCCTTTGCATAGTTCCCAGAACGGGCTTCACATGCCAGGTGAGACATCAGATCTCTCCTCCCCCTGCTCTAGTCGAGGGGTGGCAAATACTTGGTCCCCAAAAAGGGAGGCTGGCTCATAGAGTGCAGTTGGTCACCCGTCCTAGGGTGTCTGCAAGGACAGCGGAATGGGAGAGGGGTCTCCCTCTGAAATGTCCACGGACCAAACCTGACACACACAGGTCTGAGGCAGCAAGGGGAGGCTCAGAAGGTGCGTTCGAGTGGAAATGTGAGCACATGTGCATGAGGAAGGCGCATGCCTAGAGCTCCGTCTGTCACTCCCAGAATGACCCAGGTGGGTGGGAGGGCTGACTCACGAGGGCGGCATACTAAGGGAAAAGAAAAGGGGATTGATGCAGTCTTACCTCCCCAGGCTGGCCTGTTCCCAAGCTCTTGCCAAAGAGGTCACATGGGACGGACTGGGGAGAGGATTTGCTAGGACGGCATGTGGCAGTTGGGAGGGTACCCGAAGTCCAGAAGGTGGGATAAATCACTAGAATGCACCAGGGTCGGGGTGGGGGCCCTGCAGCCCAGCTGATAGACATTCTTCCATGTGCGCATGTGCATGTATGCAGGGCTCAGGTGGCTCTGGTGGCTGGCAGAGGTCTTGTCTGGTTTCGGGACCATCCAGCACAGAGGGCCATACAGAGGGTGGTGACAGTGAGGCCATCTGGACCTGCAGAGCCCTGCCTGGGGGAAAGAGGAAGGATTTGATTAGATGAAAGGGGCAGGAAAATGGTGTCCTCTCCTCCCATGTTCTTAGGTCATGGGAATAGGAACTGGGGCTGGGTCTGCAGAGCACCAGGTCCCGAGGGAACACCTACCTCTGAGGAGCACCGGTTGGCCTGGGCTGCTCACAGATGGGTCTGTGAAGACTGAGGAGGGGGCTTTGGCTGGGCCTGACTGGCCAGCCCTACAGGGACATCAAAAAGTTGGGAGAAGGGCCTGGAGTGGGGGGGTGTCAAGGTAGGGTGACTGTGTTGGGGAGGCTGCGACCCAGCCTGGGGCAGCCAGGCCGGCTTGGAAGAGCATTTGTCCTGGGAGGCCGCACTCAGACAGAGCTCTCATCCAGGTGCTCCACCAGCTGTGTGTGCTTCCTCTTCTCTAGGATGCGGCTGAGCTCCTCGGCGAAGGAGCTGGGCCCTGCCGGCACGCAGTTGTTGCTCTGCCTCAGGAGCACGTAGCTGTTGCCATTCATCCTGCGCAGCCGACTGGGCAGTGCCACTAGCCCATTGGTCAGCTCAGCCGGTGGTGGGGGCGGGGGCGGGGGCGGAGGTGCTGGGGCTCCCTCCCCAGGGATGATCTGGAGGCAGCCGCCTTCTATGCCCCCAGACCCCTCCCCATCGTCACCTTCATCTTCCTCTCCTGGACACTGGCCTGAGACTGTCTGCAGCTGCACGGCAGATCCCCCTACCCGGCCAGCCCGGCCCAGAGAGTATTTTCGTCTCCGGCCTCGTCTGCCCCCTCGAAGACAGGCCATATAGAGGAGGGAGGACGCCAGGATGAGACAGAGGCCACCGAGCGCCGCGATGGCTAACACATAGAGCAGCCGCACATCAGGTGCCAGTTGTGCCCCAGGCATGGCAGGGGCTTGCGGAGCTGGGGCAGGAGTGGCCCGCCGGACGGTGAGGCTATAGGATGCCAACAGAGTGCGGAGGCCATTCTCCTCTGCGTAGCAGCCATAGATGCCACTGTGCTCGGGCTGCGTGTCGGTCACCAGCAGCCCGTCCACACCCACACGGTAGCCATCCTGCCCGTCGCTCAGGCCCCTGCTCCCATTGAGCAGCCACAGGGCCCTGGCCAGGTTGGAGGGCTGGTCACAGGGCAGGAGGACGTCATCACCCCGGAGGACAGAGCGAGTCTTCACTGGTGGTGGTGGCCCTGGAGGGAGGGGACAGGAGGAGCTGTCAAAGCCTGTCTGTCCCAAGCAGGGCCGTGGAGAGTGATGAGCCATGTGGCTCACTGTTTAGTCTCCAATACCAAGCGCAGGATCTGGAACAGTGACAACTGACAGGCCTTCTGCATTCCCGCCCCCATGTAAAATTCAAGCTGGCCCTTCCCAGGAAGCAGGCGGTGCCTGGGTCATTTCTCATCTCATTTTGGGCTGTCACCCCCTCCTCTGGTGTTAATTTCTGCTATCTGCCAAGTTCCCTCTTGAGCGCCAGACTTGACCACCTTCCACATGCTGGCATGTCCACGTGATGTCCTTGGACAAGTCACAGGAACTAGGGCCAAAGCCTGCCTTCCAAACCATAGTGGGTCTTTTTCTTGAGTTGTCATCACTGTGCATAGCACCACCAACTCCTGAGTTGCCTAAGTCAGAAACCTCAGACTCTCCCTTGTCTTGTTCCAGCCTCGCCTCTTGTTGCTCAAACACACCAAGCTCGTTCTGCCTGCTGTTCCTCTGATTGGGTGCCGTCCCCTCCCCCATGCCCTCCACGCACCTGGTTGACTTGAGTGGGGGATGGGGTGGGGGGGAGAGCACAGGAGTGATGAAAAGCAAACTCCAGTCAGATCGCTTGGTGCCAGGTTTGAATTCTGACCCTGCTGCTTAATAGCTGATTAACTTTGGGCAGCTAACTTATTCTCGCTGTGTCTCAGAGAGGTTACCGCTCACAGAGGTGACAATTATGGCACCTCTCACACAGGAATATAATGAGAGTAAATTAGATTGGGCATGTAAGTGTCTGATCAAAGCCTGGCCCAGCGAGTACTCAATACATGTTAGCTATGATCGTTTACTATGCTTTTATTTTATTTTTTATTTTTAATAGAGGCATGTTTTATTTATTTATTTATTTGTTTGTTTGTTTATTTATACATGCACTGGGTACAGTCAGAAGCGCAGGAGGGTGAGAGAATTCACCAGAGCCAGAGCGGGGAGCAGAGCAGGCAGAAGGACCGAAGTACACTGCTGAGGGGAGCAGCGGGCGGCAGGAGGGGTCTGCGCACCATGTGGGGCCCTCCTCCGGTGGCTGGGGAGCAGCCGGGGATCGAACTGGCGCCACAGAGGCCGCGGGCAGCTTCGCAACCCAGCGCTCAACCGCTGCACCATTGGGGAGGCCCTACTATGCTTTTAGATATCAGCTAAGTCATCTAATTGTCTGTAGGGAACTACTCATTATCTTTCTAATCTTTGCATAGTTGTAATTATTCCTTTTGTAACAAAAGACAATGAAAAGGATTATAATTATTTGCTCCCCTGCTTCCAACTTGGCTATGAGCTCCAGACATGAAATTTTGTATGTTGGGCCTCCCTGGTAACCTAGGGGTTAAGTCTTTGTGCTTCCACCTGGAAGGCCTGGCCAGGGAGCTGACCCACATGGCACAGCAGACCTTTCCTGTTCTGCTGCTGCTCCCCTCAGCAGTGTATTTCACTAGATCCGCCTGTTCTCTTCCCCACTCTGTCTCTGGTGAATCCTCTCACTCCCTGCACCTCTGGCCTACACCCTAGTTCTTCTATGCAAAATAAATAAGTTTAAAAAATATTATAATAAAGGAATAATTCTTTAAAAAATTTTTATTTTAAGCCTGTTTCTCCTCACTGAAAATGTGTAATTCATTTGGGCAACAAATGTTTGTTGAGCACTTACTCTGTCCCAGACTGTACTGAATCATCCTCGCTGAAAGCATGTGGAGCCGCCCATTCACATACACACATGCGCATACACATGGCAGTCTATGGTAACAGGACCGGCTCTGCAGCCAGGGCCACACACCCCCATCCACAGCACTTACCTGTGTTGCTGTTGCCTTCACAGCCTCGGTTTCCTCGCTCTATGTCCTGTATCACTGTTGTCCTGCAGACAGATCAGGACTCATGAGTGAGGGGAACCAGGCTTCAGTTTCCCCAATGGAAGGGTCACAGACAATTACCACAACAGGTCCCCACTCCACCCAGAGCTGGCAGGCCCTTTCCACCACTCAGGCCGTGATGCCCCAGGCACATGGGGTCCTCAGTCCCTCCCCTCTCCTACCTGCTACCCTGGGATCTGTTGGCTACAGTGGCGGCCACGCAGGTATAGGTGCTGGGGTCCCAGCCACAGTAAGGGTCCCGGGCCAGGATACAGTCATAGCAGGAGCGGTAGCGGGAGCAGCTGGAGAGAGGTAACTGGATGACTCCACTAGAGGCGCCCACATAGAGGCTGTGCTGGGAACCAGAGAGAACAGCTGGTCAGCAGCACCCCACTCCCACTTACAAACACACAGCCCCTGATGGCCTCCCTTACTTCCTCCCCCTATTCTGAAAGGCTATGTTGAGGGTCACAAGTCAGGGGCTACCTGCATTAAAGAGATGACCAGATTCTCCACAGGTTGGGGCTCCTTGAACACCTGTGTCTCTTCAATAATGTGCATCCCAGAGCCCAAGACCACAGCCTTGTGGATCCAGCCATCAGCTGGTATGGAAAGAGGAGAGAGTCAGACCCCAACAGTGGAACCTGCTCTCGGCCCCTTGCAAGAGCCTAAGGAAAGCAGCTTGGCAGTCAGGAGGTCAGGGACGAGGATTCAGTCAGTAGAAGGACACTGGGAACTCTGAGCTAGTCATGGCAGGAATAAGTGGATTTGGAAGCACTAGTGATCAGGGTAAATGTCATTATTGTTAGTGATATAAGTCAGCAGTCACCCTAAGCCAGTGGCGACTGGGGGCCAGTAGTGAGTGTTCATTGAAGAATCAACATCAGTGGTCACTACAGTTTTGTTATGGGGGTATCCAGGGTGTGAGCAGTCAACAAAGGTCAAGGACTCAGATCAGCAGTCACCAGAGGGCTTGAGTCAGGGGTCAGAAGCACCTGTGCCCAGAAAGAGCAGGTCATAGGTGAGTCCAGCAGGCGTGGTGACAGGTGTCCCCGTGAGGTGCGTGTAACGCACGCTGCGCTTGAGCAGCAGGGGCCGTCCCCGCGTGGGCAGCACTGGCCGGGCCATCAGTGGGTGCAACTTCACAAAGTCCAGGACCAGGGATGGTAAGTCCTGGGATGAATTGTAGCCTCGGCTGCGCAGCGAATCTGTGATGCACTGGGGTGGGGATGGTAAGGTGAACCTTAGGACCTCACCTGCCCCTCCTCCTGCCCCACTCGCATTCTGGCTATTCAGCACCGTTCGCTCCCCAGGCCTGGGCACTTACCGAGCCGGGCCGGGGCTCTGGCACCCCACCCTCATAGCGGCCCCAGCGCCGGGCACCATCCTGGTATTCCATGTAGGGGCCTGTGAAGACAGTCTGCACCTCAGCCAGGTCATAGCGGCAGATGGCTGAGGCCTCCAGTGTTTTCCTGAGGGTGGGACACAGGGGAGGGGGATGAGTCACGCTGAGTGTACCCTGTGCCCCTGCCCGGGCTAGAGCCCACTAGAATCCTGGCCATTCCCAGCTCCAGGCACAAGGGGCCTCTCCTGAGGGTCAGTAGCCTCTACAACCTCTAGCCCTACTTGCTAGACATGCCCGAAATTCTCTCTCTGCAGCCGGCCCTCCCAACAGTGGGTCTCGCCCTCACTGAGCTCTGCGCCAACCCCTATGCTGTCCCCAGTGCCTTGCCTCCCCCCATCCCTGCACTGACCACTGTGTGGTCAGCGTGAAGGCAGCATAGAAATGTGTGCGGGCCGAGGTGTCAGTGTCCAGGCTGCAGACGTCACGCAGAGTCTCATATAGAGGAATGTGGCAGTAGAGACGCGCCTTTAAGAAGGAGGTCCACTTCTTCTGCAGGATCTTCTTTCCCCCCAGGTCTCCCTGGGAGGCAGGGACATGGGGTCAAGGTGGAGTCAGCAGATCAGCCTCTGGGTGCTCGCCCCAACCTCAGACCCACTCACCTTGCACACACGGGCCACGCGGGCGACACGGTGGCTGTTGCGGCTCTGGGGAAAGCTGCCCGAGCCCTCCTCGGCAGCGCGCTCGGTGAAGAAGTAGTAAACCTTGTCATCGTCACCCACTGCGCTGGCCTTGCTCTCCCGCACCAGGACGGAGAACACAAACTCAGCATCTGTGGGTCAGGCAGTTCAAGTGGCTTCTGAAGCAGGCTGGGATCCTGCCCCTTGCCTCTACCCCTTGTTCCACACCCAGGAATAGAGGCTCACAGGGCACTCGGGGGTGGGATGGCTACCGCCTAGGGCGTCAAGAGGAAGAAACAGTCCCCTGCCCCCATCCTCCTAACCGTTGAGCCAGTGCATCGGTGCCTCCTCGGTTCTCAGGGAGTGTGGGTGCCGACTCCGGCGGATGTCAGGAATGCTCCGGAATTCATACCGTGTGGCTGTGTACAGGCCTCCATCTGGAGCAGGGCCAGGCCAGGCACGAGGGACATGTCACATACAATAAGGCACATAACACATGGGTGGCCAGTCCTAGCGATGAGACCCCTGGCCCACCAGCAGCGTGATTATGGGTGAAGGGCTGGTGCGGGGAGAGGGGCACACTCACCGATGATGAGGCCCGTGAAGCCTCGGGCTGGGTCATATGGACACTTCTCCTTCCCCTCCTCAAAGCTGGTTGGCAAGGTGAAGGCCTCAGAATCCTGGGGAGTGAGGGGCCCAAGTCAGGGATTGTGACCCAAGATGAGAACAGCCTGGAGTCAGGGACCAGTGATCAGGGCCGGGCAAGGCACACTCACAATGGCTGCACAGAGGGGCTGGAAGGCGTGAGTCCCGCATGCGTAGAGGTGGGTGGCATTGAGCCGCTGCAGGAATCGCACGTGGTTGAAGCACTCGGTCTGTGGGATGGGTGGGGGTTGGGGAGGGCTGTGAGCCTCAGCCTCCTTAAAGGCCTCTCCGTTAGTCCAGCTCTGCGGTCTAGCTCTTGGCCCCATCCACAGGACAGAGACCTCGAAGATGCCAGTGGGCCCTCTCACTGCTCAGAACACAGACTATTCCCTGGAACTCCCTGTCCTCTGGGCTCCCTACAACACGACCCTTCTTTTCTCCTCTTCCTCTCGGATCACCTGACATACTCTGCCGGCCTCTCCTGCATCTCCAACAGCCCTCTGCACCCTAGTTCAGGAGCAACAAGCCCCTGAGGTGCTTCTCTCAGATCTTCTCAGCAGTGTCCTCCAGTCCGAGAGTTCCTGTACCTCCCCTGGGGTGACAATACCAGATCTGTCCCCAGGCTCCAGCTCCTTCCACCTGATAAACCACAGAGCTATCACACTCACCTTGTCAGAAAGCAAGCTCTCCCTTCCTCCTAACCTGCATCTTCCCTCCTGAACCTGTCCGTCCAGTCTTTCCCAACTCACTTCATCCATCCATCCTATTACTCAGCCCAGAAGCCAGGATTCATCCTTGCTGCTACCCACTCCGACAGTCCCTCTCCATGAGGAAGTCTTTGTCCTAAATGTCTCTTGACTTGTTCTACTTCTCCTCCACCTCCTTCATCATCCAAATTACCACCATCACCTCTGGCAGCACTCTTAACCCTCAAAAGTACTTAATTCATTCAGTATAAAATCAAGAAGGTACAAAGGATGTGTTGTAGTAAATAGAATCTTCCTTTAATTCCCATGCCTTCAAAGGGGATGGCTGTTTTGCCATTGTCTGGGGTTTCCTTCTAGAGATCGTCTACCAATATGCACACTCTTGCAACCCACTTTCAAAAGGCATATCTAAAAAATGCAACCTGGGCCTCCCCTGGTGGCGCAGGCGGTTGAGCATTGCGCTGTGAACCTGTCCGCCGCCTCTGCAGCGCAGGTTCGATCCCAGCCAGCCTGCGAGAGTCCTGCATGTTGGGGCAGACCTCTCCTGTCGCGCCCGCTGCTCCCCTCAGGAGTGTATTTCATCAGTCTGCCTGTTCTGTTCCCCGCTCGTCTCTGGTGAATCCTCTCACCCTCCCGCACATCTGGCCTGTACCTGGTTCTTGTATAAATAAATAAATAAATCTTAAAAAAAAAAAAAAAAAAACGCAACCAGATCATGTCATTGCTGTATTTAAAATCCCTGAAGTGGCCCACTGAGCAGAGTCCATGTGCCCCAGCCCTGCGAGCCAGGGCTCTGCCCCTCCTCTGGTCTCATGCCAGCTGCACCAGCCTTCTCTACACATCACATGTCCTAAGAGGCCACCCCCTTCTTTCCTTTGTAAGGTTTCGCCTCTTGCCTTTTAGTATTTCATAGGATTATTTTAGAATTAGGTAAGATATTAGCTAAGTCAGCATTTACTAGAGATGACTTGTTGTTATCATGATTATTATTTGGGAGCCCAGAGGAGAATAAGATGCCATTGCAGGCCAAGATAATAAGTCACCAGATGTTTGGATAAGAAGCGCTGTGTGTAGTGCCTGCCACTCCAGCGACATTTATAATGTTTATTGTGGTTGCTGCAACTGACCGGCTGACCTGGACCTCTCTGCTGTGTCTCCACCAGTCCTGACATCAATACTGGGGAGGAAGAAAGGAGCGGGGCCAGGGAAGACCACATACCTGGTTGTTTTTCCCTTTTTGATGACATTTACTTTGCATCTCTGGAGAGGCCTCCCAAAGGATCTGGTAGGGAGAAAGGGAATGGGTTGATGCACTGACCCCAATACCCTTGTTTTTCCCCATTACCTGCTGGACCCAAGTGACAGGACCCCAGGGATCGGGGACAGGTACGTTTCAGGAGGAGCTTCAGATGCAAGGAGACCTGGATTGGGAAGGGAAGCACTGTCCAATCAGGGGGCTGTAGAAGGCCAGCAGGGTTTCCAGGAAGTTGAGGTCCCAGGGAGTTGGACAAAACTGGATAGACTCTGGGTGGTCCAGGTAGCAGAAACTGACCTCTTTATGAGCCCCATCTCCTATGTCATTGGCATTGAGAGAGAACAGGGCGCCTCGGGCTCCCACTAGCAGCCTTGCTGAAGCCTCCTCCAGCAGCAGCGTTGAGTAGTTCTGGGCTCGGCCCTTGAAGTGCCGGGTCCCGGAAAGCTCTGGGGAGAGCTGAAGCTATGAGCCCAGTTCTAGGGCTGCCTCCCCAGCCCTAGCCCTGGTTCCTGCAGCCTTTCAAGGTGGTGGGGTCTAACCTTCATAGGAGATGGTCATCCGAGGGGTGGCATCTAGTTCTCTGGAAGGTCTTCGCAGCGAGGGTCCAGGGACTGCAGTAGCTGTGAGGAAGCTCAGCAGAAGGGGCCAGAGCCTCCCCAACATCTTCCTGGGGAGGACTAGACCAACAAGACCCCCAAGGGGAGTCAGGGCCAGAGTCAAGGGGACAATGGAAAGAACAGTCACAGGGATCAAGGTCCAGGGAGGTCACTCGGAAGAGTATGGGTCATGCGGCCAAGGAGGGTCCTGGAATCGGGGGGAACTGGAATCACAGGGTTGTGTGGCCATGGAATCCCAGGTAGGAGGTCAGAGAGGGGGATGGATCATACACTGCCTTTCCACATCAAAAACAAACTCCATGGTGCAAGGGAGTCGTGGGGTCATTGGAGGGTTGTAGGTGACTGAGAGGGTCACCCTGCTCCGATCGCAGGGCTAGTCCTGGTTTTCTGAGGTCCGTTTTCTGAAGGAAAAAAATACCAGAAAGTTTTTGATCTGTATGTGGGTGGAAGGTGGACAGCATAAACCCCCAACTCATGGGGCACTGAGCGGACAAGTTCCAGCACTCCCAGAACCCCCACATCAGGATGGACTCAGAGTCTCTCTGCTCATCTCCCTGCTATGAGGCCGGCAGTTGTGTGGAACTCACTCTCCTTACCAGACCCTAGACTCCCTCCAACCCAAACTCCAGGTAACTGCCCTCCTGTGCCCACATCAGAAAGTTAAGGAGGCATCTACCTTGGTGAAGTTCAGCTTCACTCAACTCAGGCAAACAGCTGTCCCCTGGCCTGCGGGGGTGCCTTATGCAGGAGGGCCTGCGTAGAGATGGTTAATGGGCCTTTGTTTACTTTGTCCTGCTTTCCCTTTGTTTTTTCTTTTCCCTGGCCTGAGAGCTCCCTCTGGAATTTCTCTTTAATTAGACACTTCTCCTCCTCAGCATTCTTCTCCGAGGGGGTGCACATCTCTTCCCTGCCCATTCGAGTCTGTACTACACCCTCTGGCTGGGCATCCACGCGTGCCCCTACCTGCAAAGAGGCACTCATAGGCATGGGAGGGGGTACCTGGCCCCCTGATTACACAGGTGTAATGTCAGTGCAGGAGGCTGCAGTGCACAGGGCCAGCAAACTCAGACATGAGCAACAGGGGAAAGGTGGATGATAGGACCTGAGCTCCTGGCCACCGCTCCTGGCCCATCTTGGAGACTTCCCTCACCTGATCCTCTCTGAAGCCAACGGGATGGGGAGCGGGGGAGGGGGCAGACCTTATCTGGTTCCTGTATCAGTCTGATCTCTTGATGGGGCTGTGAAGGCCTCCTGGGCTGGGCTAGATGTGCGGGAAGCCTGACCCACCTGGCCCTATCAGATTCACACAAACAGGGCCAAAGGGGCCACTGCCCCCCAACCCCTTCCAAGTAAAATATTAACTACGTGGCCTTGATGGGAGGGGAGGAACCAGGAACTGGCCAGAGGGAGAATAGGAGTTTGGAACATTTATTTAAGAGGTAAAGGTCAGCACCCTAGTGAGCATGATCCAGAGGGGGAGAACGGAATAGTGGAAGGAGGGTCCCTGGACCCCAGAGAGGACATCAGCTCCTGCTTAGGGAGCTGGGGCAGGAGGTGCCTCAGGCAAACTGCTGATGTCCCAGTCTTCACTGTGAGGTACACCTGTTTACCTTTGGGGCCTCCTATTTGCTTAGTGCAAGGGTGGGGAAGCCCTATGGGTAGGAGGTTCAGTTCCTAGGATTGGGCAGGTGGAACACACCCAGGTGAGAGGAACCACTCAGAGTGTGGAGCACGGCATGCTTACACAGGCTTACACAAGTCACATGACCAGAGGGGGTAACGTGCATGCACACAGGTGCACACATACATGTTCACAGGAAGGCTGTGAACACACATACTTATCAGTCATGCACACACACAGGAAGGTTTGTGTACATACATGCTCGCATAAAGGACCTGCCACACATGTTCATAGATAGTCACACATGAGGTTGTATTCCCAGGCCCATTCATTCAGCAGGTCACCTGCCTCCCAGGCTGACAAGGAGAGTGAAAAAGATCATCCCACTATTCACTCACTGGAGGGTCTGGCATACACACATAGATGTGCACACAAAGCCACTCATACAGTGGTTCAGGGACCATCATCACAGAAGGGACAAGTACGCGCATGTGCACACAGTCCTCACACACACCTCTATGCACAGGTAAGCGTACCTACAACACACTTCCAGGGGTCCAGTTCTCACTGCAGCTTGGAGATGGCCAGTGTCCACTGGGGGTGAGATGCAGAGCAGAACCCCGCCTCCCTTCCCAAGAGTCCCAATTCTAAGGCCAGATTCCGACTGTGTGTGTATGTGTGTAGTTATGGGGGAAGCTTCTGACCTTGGACGCTCAAATGGGATGGGTACATGGGTCAAGGCTGCTCTGCAAGGTAGGGAGGACCTAACCCTACCAGGAGGCGGCCCTTGGCTTTTGCAAAGGAAAGACGGAACAGGAGGGGTAACTCAGCACTCCTCTACTTCCACGTACATTGCAGCTCTAGATAGGGAAGTAGGGTAGATGCTCTCAGCCCCCATGTAACCTGTTGGGAGGGAGGGTGAGGCTAAGTGGAGGGGCGGGGCTGCCACCCCTTTCCCCCCCAGTGGTGAAAAGGCTTAAAGGTCTCCAGTCCACACCCCACTCTCTACCCCCAGTTCACAGTTTGGGTTCTTCCCCAGGGCCAGCCCCCTAAACTCTGGCCACTTACCCGCTATTAGATCCTAGGGCGGCGGGAACTGTGGAGGGCAGACCCCGAATACAGGATCGGCAGGCTCACGACCTTCATCCCACCTGTCTGCCGACCTAGTGTCGGCGGCATCTCCCTCTGGCCGGCAGGATGGCGGCCTCTCCTGGCCCACGGGCCTGGCCCCCGCCCCTCCACCAGCCTGGGCAGCCTGTGGTCCTCTCCTCTGGCTGGTCTAACCTCAGTGTCTACTGCTGTCGCTCGAGGACAAGATCTCCTTCGATCCCGCTGGACGCTGGGAGATGTGACCCAGATCCCGGAGAACACTGTTCGCCACGCGGGCCCCCGCCCCCGCGCTGGTGTCCGACTCAGCGGTGGCGTCCGAGCGCAGCCGAGGCCTGGCCCGCGCCCCTCTAGCGCCTTTATGCGGGACCGCGGGACTTGGCGGTGAGAAAGGCCTGGCCCCGCTGGCAGCGGGGAATGGAAGTGGGGGAGACCTGGCCTGGCCCCCGCCCCCTCAGCCCTGGCCCGCCGCCCTCCGCACTCCCCTCTCACCTTTGCGCTCGGATCCCCGGCCATGGAGACGGTGACGCGCGGCTCCGCGGCCGCACAGCACCCGCTGCGGGGAGAGGGGCCGCCGCCAGAGGCGGGGCGGGTGTGGAGGCGGAGCCGGGGGTGGGGCAGGGGCCTGAAAGGCGGGACCAGGGAGGCGGGGCCGACAAGGTGGGGTGCGGGGAAGGGCTCAGTTCTCTCCTTTCGCGCCCGCGCTCGACACAATGGAGCCGGTTGAGGCCAAGCCTCTTACCGAGCCTGGGGGCTCCCGTCTGCCCGCACCCTACCTCTGCCTACAAAGGCTGCGTCCCGGTAGCGCCCCCTGGTGGTGGCCTCACGACGCAGCGCGCCCTCCTTGGATTTACACCTTCCTTCCGCTCTAGCCCTGGGACCCTACTGGGCACTTGGGGCGATGTTCTCTGGGAGCTCTGACTCGGAGGGCCCTCTGGACTGTCCGTCTACCAGGACTCTTACTGTACTCCTGTTACCCCTTTTTACCTACAGTGCAAAGGGGCACAGGTAGGTAGAGACCAAGCTTTGGGCAGCTCTAAATTCAAGGAGCCCTCCCTGATCTGTCCTTCATCTTAAGGTCTGAGTGGTTGTATGTGTGTGTGGAGGGGGGTGCTGGGAGGGATGTGGGGGAGGGGAGGGCTTAGAGTGAAGAAGTAACAGCTTGTCCAGAAGTGCACAGAGGAAATGCTATTTTCTGGATAATTTCACCTGTGCACTCAGTGAAATCATAGAGGTAATCCGGGTTCTTTTCTTCGGGGACTGGGCCACTGACACCTGCCTTCTTTTTCAGTTCATCTTGAACATCACTCTTACTCCAGATCTTCTGTGAAATTCAAGGCAAATCAAATATCCCACCCTAAGTGCAACCTGGGTAAGCCCCCCTCAGAATCAACTCCCCAACTCCTTTCATTCAACTGGAATGGTCCTTCCAGGTAATCTGTGGCCCTGCAGTTTCTTTTGATTCAGGCCATGCCTCCTTCCCATAACTAATATTAAGGACCCTCTAGGGTTTGGATCAAACCCTAGCTCTAGACATGAGCTACCTGGTACTCACTCCCTCATCCATGACAAGATTGATGGCCCAGAGAGAGCCACTGCGTCTGACTGAGCCCTGAGGACAGGGATCTGGGGTAACAGGTGGATGAGCACTGGCTTGAGAGAGGGCGAACAGGATTCAAGTGCCTCTGTCATTATTAACTGAAGCCACCTTGGGAAAGACGCCTAGTTCCTCTTCTCTGAATTCCCCAAAGCTCATCTTGGCACTTCATTGCATACAATCTAGTAGTTTAGGCTCTTGTGTGTGACTGCAGATCGCTAGACAGCAGGGCCCACATCACACTTCCACCTCCCCAGCATTCCGCAAATAGGATTTGTGTGTATGTGGAGAGGAAGGAAGCTGGGGAGAAATACTTACATTAAAGTGTACTTACACTTCTACAAAGAGTGTCCTGTACCCTCGTCCCATCCTTATGGGTTAATAACCCCATTTTATAGATGGGAAAATAGGTTCTAATAGGTTAACTAACTTGCCTTGAAAGCCAATCTTGTGTGTACGAGAGGACAGTTGGCCTTGGAAAATCCTAAGAGGGAAGCAGGGCAAGCTGGACAGGAAATTATCAGAACAAAGGCAGAAATGTGCAAGTTTGTGCACAGATGTGAGCTGGGGAGTAGGCAGAAGGGAAGGGGCATAAAAGAGGTCAAGGAGTTTGAGTTGGTGAGATAGGAGGCTTCCTAGTGGGGAATAGAAAAGTCAGGGAGTTGGAAAAGACCGCAGAAGAAAAGCCTCGAAGCATAGATGGATTGAGTAGGGAGTCAGAGCTGCGAAGAGCAGGAATGAAACGGCTCAGAAAGAGAAATCTACAGTTCTTATGGGAGGCCTGGGGGTAGCAGAGTGGGGAGGTCAGGGAGACTGGCCCACAGAACCTGACAGGAGGGAAAGTAAATCACTCCAGTGGGCTGAGGGGCATAGAACTCAGGGTGACTTCAGATAACTCATGCCGTGATTAGGCGGTAGGTTTAGCATTCCATTGACCTACATTCTGCGAGGAAAGCCTTCTTCCTCTAAGGTGTTCTAATGGCAGACTCAAAACCTCATGTATTTTCAGAAGAGCAAGATGTATAAGTCACAAGGCTGAGTACTAGTGTGGCACTGGCTAAACTAGTTGGGTAGTTACTTCAGTAAGTCTGATAATATAGATTCAGATCACAATCCATTTCATGCTGCTCTCTGCCCACCTACGTATCTCTGAAGTTAATGAAAGATCACATGTGAAGGCAATTAAGGGGACTTTCTCTAGAAAGTCTCTTGGATGGACAATACTCATCTCTGCAGCTCCAACTGATAAAACATAAATGAGGGGCACATTGACAGCAGGAGACTTGAATTCAAAAGAGAAGATAATCCTAACCTGTGAGTTTGGGTCCTGGGACAAGGCAGGTCAGTTTTTGAGCTGGCTGTTAACTCATCTTTAACGTCACTACCCTGGCTGCTTCACAGTGGGGTGGTAAGGATCCTGTTTGAAAACCTTCCGGTGCACTTCACAAACACGGGTTTTGTTTTTGCTAAGCTGTTTTCCCCATCTCAGCTGTAAGAAAGTGGGTGAGGGCTGTGCCACTTGTCCTCTGCCACCTACACACCAGCATTGGGCTCCAGCTTTGCACACAGCAGTTACTCACTGTAGCAGGGATCCTAGATGAAGGGGGGAGGTATGAACTGCTGAAACTTGATCACAGGTTCCCTGAGGCAAGAGAACTGTGGCCTAGTCAAGTTGTTCTGCTTCCTGTTCACTGTGGCAGCATTGCTGTTCCTGCTTTGCCATCTCCACCTCTGGTTTGCCCAGCACTCTCCCTTTAGGTGGTGTGATCTTTATTTTGGCCACATACACAGCTGAGATGCTTCTTCAAAGGATGGTCACCAGTGCAACAATGCTGTAGTCTCACTGTTCCACTGTGCCTCAGAAGCCTGTTTTGCCTGTCAAGATTTCCTCCCAGCCAGTCGTCTTGGAGTCAGACCCAAAGCTGGGCCTTCTGGTTTGCCCTCTCTTGACTCCAGCCTGGGGACGGTTAGCAAGGAAAAGGGAGTGTCAGGACATGTCCACAAATGTGGGAAAATCACCACCCACCACCCCCTTCTCAGCGTTAGCATGCGGGGCTATAATAAAGTCACCAACTAAATTTTTTTACCAGTAAAGAGTTGGACAGAGATGCCTCCAGAACTGTCAGAAGGGATATAGTACACATACACTATAAAGAGATCTGGTTTGCTAAGATGTAAACCCCCAAATGCCTGAATATTAATTTTAATTGTTATCTTAGAAGACACTCAAGTTGCAGCTAAATAATAACAGATGGTATTCATCAAGGTCTTGCTATACACCAGGCACTTTGCTAAGCACTTTTCGTACATTAGCTCCTTTAGTCCCCACACATTCTGAGGTAGACACCATTATTATCCCTTTTACCAGATGAAATTACAGCTCAGAAAAGTTAAGTAACTTGCCAAAGATCAAACGGCTGGAATGATGAACCTTCTATCTGAGGTCAGGGCTATGGGCAAGGTCAAGGCCCTTACTTTGCACAAGGCTGTGCTATCTGCCTCCCAGTGAGAACTTAAGGCAATATGTCTGCTTTTGTCTGGCCGCTCACTCTCCTACTCCACCCTACTGTCAGGGGAAAAATGCTCCACAAGGAGTCTCCTCTAACCAGCCTGTCGGAAGGCAGAAATACTGGCATGGTTCTAGAACCTGAGACCTCTGGCAACCATGCCTACTATGAGCTCATTAGAACAGCTTCTCTTGTGAGGAGGTATCAACCTACGAATCCCCCAGCTGGCATATCCAGAGCTTTATCCACTTGGCAGGCTGAAGTGGACATGAGTCCTCCATCTGCACTGGATGGCTTCATCTTTTTGGTTCTGGACTCTAGACCAAGTGCGCCAGATCAAATGTGTTCTTTTCCAGTCCTCTGGCCAGTAACAGGAGGTATTTTTTAAACTTGGTTACCAGAAGGTTGGATTCATAAGAGCTGTTTTATGTCGTTCACTACTAGAGCACTGAATTCTAAAGAGTGCCTAGCATGTAGCAGGTACTCAACAGCTGACTAAGCATAGTGAATGAGGTGATACAGGAATGAGATTACTGAATTCTGCACTGCAAAGTATATAGCAAAGTGTTAACTGGATTATGTAAAAGTCAACTGTGCACAACTATGGCTGTATGTATTCCAGAAATAGGAGACATCAAGGTAACAGGAGACTCCAAAGCAAAAGGAAGGAAGAAATCAGTTTAAACACTAGGGGTCAGGCCTCCTTGGCAGCGCAAGGGGTTAAGATGCAACCTATGAAGCTATCCACAGCCTCTGCAGCACAAGTTCGATCCCCAGCCAGGGAGATACCCACATGGCACAGCAGATCTCTCCTGTCTCGCCCATTGCTCCCCTCAGCAGTGTATTTCAGTCAATCTGCCTGTTCTGTTCCCCATTCTGTCTCTGGTGAATCCTCTCACCCCCTGCATCTCTGGCCTGTACCCCAGTTCTTATGTGCATAAATAAATAAATCTTAAAAAAAAAAACCTAGGAGTTGGGTAGGGGAAAAAACAGGACATTCCAGACACTTAGCCATTCCCATTCCCAAACAAATATTACCAAACACATGTTCAAACTGAGAAAAAGCTGTTTTAATCACACACATACATTCATAGGACTTTAAGCAAGATGTAGTATAAAATCTTAAAAATAAAGAAAAAGAAAAAGAAAATCTGCGTTTACTTGTAAACCGCCTAAAAGCTGGTGGATTAACTGGCTGACAGGACTGCCTGGGGAAACAAAGCACAAATAATGACGCGCACCGACATTGTTAATGAGTAAGAAGTAACAACCACGGGTCATGCTAACTGCTCTACACGCCAGCTACCTGTACCCTAATCTTGCCTTTTTAGAGACAACCCAGGACAGTCCTCCCCTAAATCTCCAACTCAGTCATTTGCTAATGGGTCACCTCTTAAATTTTTATTTTTTTAAATTTAAAAGTTGTTCTTGGTATAAAGACTTCACACATTATTACTGGCCACTCCCCACCAACTACAGTTGTTTTGACAGAAATAAAAATGAAAATGCTCTAGGTGAGCCTGGATGACACCACGCCATTTTCTATCTTTTACATCTGGGGAGATTTTTGTGAAGTCAAAAAGCAAACTCTTACAATTTAAAATAAAAACAAAAAGCCAATCTTTCAAAAGGTGACAAAGGCACCACTGCCATCAGTAGATAGACAGAAAATGTACAAATGCTGTTACTTTGCTGCTACATAGATGCATTTTGTGCATGAAGAGCCTCTTCACTTAACATGATATAACTAATAGAATTATATAGGATAACAAGAAAAGCAGTTTAGAAAAGGCAAACAGTTACACACAAAGCATAAACACAAGTACCTTAATTCAGCTTGCAATAAGGGTAATAAGTTTGACATACACATCAGGAAATGAGACAAGGTGATTTTTGGCACGGTAATACTGCCAAACACACCACCACTCAGTGCAAGCTTTGTTTGCCAAGTCCCAAAAATGGCCTGACATTCTCTGTGCAATGAACATTTTCTCCCCCACTACCATCCCATTCACTGGGCAACATCAGCAGGAGGGAGACAAAGCATGGGGACTTGAGGGAGAAGGATAATACTTGATTTGGGAGAAAAATCATGGGCTACTTGTGCTGAAAGAGTCACAAATTTTTTTATGAGAACTCAAATGCAAATACTGACTGGAATATGACCTGGAGGCTGAAGACATCTACCAGAGTCATAAACATAAGGGTCCAAACTGATGTTTGGCCATTTATCTTAAAGGGACAGATGAAGTATTTCTCTAATGGAGAATGACAAAAATAGAGATTTTTCTTATTGGAACTGCTAAATAAAAATGTATCAAAGTGGCTTGAAATTTGATGGGCAGTTATCTATTGAAACTGCAATACAAAAGGGTCACTTAAAAAAAAACCTGAATAACCCACTTGTCCCCCCGTCAATGTACACGATTAGAAAATATTTACACACTGTAATTACAAGCAATATAAGCAGTATTTTATACTTTGAGATTTTGTACACTTTACACAATGCAAAATGAGAAAAATATGAACACTTATAAAATTACACACAAATAATGTATCTACAAAGTATTAAATTACAGAGAATGAAAGCCCCCATTGTTGGGCAGATAGATGCCAGAGTTTCAAGCTTCTGTCAAATATAACTCTTTGTATCTATCTCATTAACCATAAGTGGCATTTCTAACAATTCCCTTGAGAGGTAGTATCAAGATAATATTCTTACCAGTAAACTCAACACAGATTAAAACTTTTGTTGGTCTGGCTCTTGGAGCCTTATCCAGATGGGGTTCTTGGGAACTGGATTTATTGAAGTCTTCCCTATGAAGTCTCTTATCTGTTTAATGCTTGACATGGGCTCAAAAGTTACTGATATTCTTTTAAGGATAACTTTGAGATAGAATGCTTTTTACTTCTAAGCCTCAATTTAGAGGTAGAAAGTGTATTTTCAAAATCTATTTTCTGTCCTCTCAAATCATAAAAAACAAGTCAATTCCCTTTCCTTCCATCATCTTTCCCCCCACACTGGAGACATTAAGGGTGCTCAGCAGAGCAGTGTCATCCAAGTCAATGTTGAAAGAAAAAGTTGGCATTCTCGTTCAAGAAACAAACCCTCCTTAAAAGGGACACTCAGGAAACAAAAAGAATTTTTCAGTTGGCTAGTAAGAGTCTATTACCACCACAGGCTTCAAAAGAACCCTTGGGTTAAGACCAGCATGTGCACTTCTACTAACCTTTCACCATTTAAACCAAAGGATGGCTTTCCAGTGTTTAAGAATTTAGAGCAGCTGTGGTTTTCAAGTGCAACAACTTAAAATATAAATGTGTGCATGTGCATGTGTACACAGTATGCATATGTGCACACAGACACACACACACAGACACACACACAGACACACACACAGACACACACACACACACACACAGTGTCCCAAAGAATAATCACCATCCATGTCTCTGCCAAGATTTTGTACTCATGAGAGTAAGGTTTTTGGAAACTTATCCAGATTTTAAAATTTTTACAATATAAACTTTTGTATTATGGCTAGCAAGGGTCAGACTTCTAAGATTTAGCTGAGATTTCAAGATTTAACTGTATTTTTAAAAGAAATCCAAAACAAACTGCACATTAGAATGTTTTGGCACAAAAACAGAGCCACTATTTTATAGTTTAACCTTTCCCTTTTATGGAAATCTGACAATATACCAAACTTTTGTTTCTCAACTGTTTAAATGTGTATTAAAAACCTAAGAGATTTATAATCTTGAATAGGGAAGGAAAGCTCATGGATTAAAACCTCCCTGTGGTTTTTAGAAATTAAAGGAGATTTATCTTTTTTGTTACTAAATACAGTCTAAACTTTCCCTTTGTGTCCTAAAATAGCCAACAAGGAAAATTAAACCCACTGGAACTTGGTCTTGGTTTCCACGACCAATTCCTCCAGTTGGACCAAATCCTTTCTTATACAGTTCCTGTGATTATCCAAGTGTCACAAATACTTCCCCCTAAAAGATAATTAGCTTAAAATTTAACAAGAGGAATTAACAGGAGCATGTTAGACATGCAACTATGCTTCTACCCCTCCCTTCTCATGGAATTCTGCTCTTTTAAAAAGCCAGTTGCCTTAATTAAGTAGATCGTGTTTCATATCTGCTGCAGAAATGGCAGTTTCTTCATTACCAGCATTATACTAGATATTCATGTGGTACATTTGCTGAACATTTTCTTAGCATTCCATTGGATTCTGGTAATCCTCTTCCAGGGAAGGCTCTTGCTGAATTTCTCTCAGTTCATGTTTGTGCTGCTGAAATTCCTGTTAAGAATCTGGTACCCAGAAGTCATGAAGCTGCCCCTATAAAAGCGGAGGGGAAAAAGGGACAAAGGAAAATCAGTAAGATTATGAATTAATCTTTATAAAACTACTAATCATCTTTGACAATGGAAGAAATAAAATTTCTGTTGCATATTTCTCTGAAAGTTTATGGTAATCAGTTTCAAGTTTTACATTTTGTGGTCTGGCAATGAAAAAAGTATAAGAACAAAATGTTTTTTCATCAATACATACAGATGTTAGGTCATATTTAAGATTAAATGTTTATCTGGTTTTGATATTAGATTATTTTCTGTTTTAATGTCACATCAACAAAGACGGCCAATCTAAAAAAATATATTGAGACAGACTATAACAACAATAATAAAACACTACCTTAAATCTAAGAAGTCTCAAAGCCATCTCTAAAAGGGAATGCATATCTTATGAAGGACACCGATTGCATGAGAGTAAAAATGTTATAGTGAGATTGCTTTTCCTAACTGACCCTCAGTGTCTTACTACTTTGCTATAAAATATAAACCACTTTTAGAGTTTCTCTACTGAAATCTGAGACCCTGGGGCATCAAAATCTGAGACCCTATGAGGAAAGCAGACTGTCTCAGGTATACCACTCCAGACCCATTAAATCAGAATCTGCATTTCAACAAGTTTTTAGCTGATAACTATACACATTAAAATTGGAAGTATCATTTTAGACAATCCCAATCAGCCTGTAAACAAGCAGGATGACAAACTTACTAACAACGCCTCTATTAAGCAAAGGCTCTTTAGATATGACACCAAAAGCAGAAGTGAAAAAAGGATAGTAAAGAACAGATAAATAGGACTTCATCACAATTAAAAATTTTTGTTCTAGAAATGATACCAAGATAATGAAAATACAAAAAAATGGGAGAAAATATTTGCAAATTATATATCTAATAAGAGATTTATATTTAGAACAGATGATCAATTCTTATCACTCAATAATAAAAAGATAAACCAATGGAAATATGGGCAAAGGATCCAAACAGACAGACATTTCCCCAAAGAAGTTTTATGGATGGCCAATAAACATGAAATAAGATGTTCGATATCATTAGTCAGATGCAAATTAAAACCACAATGAGATTCTACTTCTAACCTCCTACTGTGTCGGTAGTCAAAAGGATAGGTATTAACATGGGGAGAATGTTGAGAAATTAGACATCTCATTCATTCTGGTGGGAATGAAGACTGTGCAGTCACTTTGGAAAATAGTCTGGCAATTCCTCAAAACACTTAACACAGAATTACCATATGACTTAGCAATTCCACTAACAAGTGTATGTGCAAGATGTTTTCATTTGAAAACATATATTCGTATAAAAAACTGTTCATGGAAGTGTTGTTCATAATAGCCAGGAAGTGGTCAGGAAATATATCCATCTACTAAGTGGTTAGATTAATGTGATATATCCATACAATCTGGCAATTGAAAGGACATACATGCTACCACACGAATTCACTTAACATGTGAAAGAAGCCAGTCATAAAAGACCACATACAGTATATGATTTCATTTATATGAAATGTACAGAAAAGGCAAATCTATATAGACAGAAAACAGATTTGGGGTTGCATAAGTTGTGGGAGGAATAAAGATGGGAGTGCAGGTGGTCAGGGAATAGGGAGTGACTGCTCATGGGTGTGAGATTTCTTTTTGGGATGACAAAAATGTTCTAAAGTTAGATAGTGGTGATAGTTGCACAATGCTATGCATTTACTAAAAACCAGTATATATTTTAAGTGGGTGAAACTTATGGCATGTGAATTTTATCTCAAGAAAGTTGTTAAGAAAAAGACTCCTGATAAAATAACCTAGATACAATATAACATATTAAATGGGTTCAGCTACTTCTGGAAACAAATCAATGAATATAAAGCAAACAAAAACTGAAGAACAGACACAAACCATATATTATGTTAATAAATAAATAAAACTGTTAAAAATGACACCTGAGTAGGCCGACAGTTCTGGATTATTTCCTGCCATTTTCCATGTATCCTGGCAACCAAGTCTTTTACCTTAAAGATAAAGGGGGGGGGGGGGGAAGGATCAGATCAAAACAGCCTCAGCTAACAGCAGTTTAATGCTTGATATAAAACACCTGATAGCTGTGACAAGTCCACATCCAACAACCCAACTCAATTTGATTTTTATCAAGAAAGAAAATTAACCACTCATCTTTTAGAGGTGCTTTCAAATGACAATGGTTAATAAGACTTTTATCCTTTACCATAATCTAAAATACTGGATTCTATTTTCCCATTAGTTACTAGAAATAATCCAGGAAAACATAGTCCCTGCCATCAAGACACATTTTCAACTTGCTGGCTTTTGAATATCCAGATTAAGAAGCTGAAGGGGTGGTCTTTTTTATAGGGTCCAAGGTTTTGGGTGGCTTCCTGCTTTCTCAGCTTCTGTTTGACAGAATCAAGATTTGAAAGTGACACAAAATGGCTGTTATTTGCTCCTTTCCATATTACTCAAAAGATCCAAAATTCACTGTAATGCACCTCTAGATTTTAGCAAAGTACTACCATTTCTTTTAAATTCCTGGTGTATTTCTACATTTGGTGGTTTAGCAAGTGATTGTGCAAAACTCAAACTTTCCTGTCACTCTAGAGATTCCCAATTACTTCTTGTCCATAATTACTTCAGAAATGTTTTAAACAAGTCAGGAAATTTATAGCTGCTTTTAAATTTATAAACTAAATTTCAAGGCTCACTTTTTTCTCCATTTAGAGTTTAGCAGATTCAGTTTCTCCAAAACAATCATCACCTTTTCTACTAGACGTTTTTGGAAAGGTACACAATTCATCTATTTCAGCAGGACCGTTTCATAAAGCAATTTTAATAGACCTCTGTGTCACTCTCCACTCTAAGTAAGAGGAGCCCTGGCACCAATCTATGACGGCCCTTGGCTTTAAGAAACAAAAACCTTGTGTGGTCCCCTTTTATCATGTCTGTCAGCAGTAGCCACTACCACCAAGTTCCACGGGCCAGTGACTCTAGCCAATGTTCAAAAGAATGTGCTTCTGAAACTATGAAACTCTAAGGCAAAGAGCTATCCCCTACATGTATTTGAAAATCTGCAATCTGATACAACTTCATTAGATGCTCATTTTTGTACTTAAATCTACTAAAGTAAATAAAGATACTAAACCTGAGCAAGTATTGCTCAAATGACCAACCTTTATAGATAATATACATAAGATATAGAGTTACACAAGCTGAAACTTCACATTCAATGACCATCCAAACACAAATGGCAAGAAGAATCAGCTTACAAACGCTAAAATGATTTGGGAATTAAAAAAAACTTTAGAAGAAAAAGCAAGTTTTGATTAATTTTACACTTTAGGAAAAACTGTTCATTAGTAATACTAAAGTTGCTTTCCTAACTCCATACTCATACATTCACCTATTTAAAACTACTTAATATATTAAATCTTTAAGGAAAAAGCCTAACAAGGTTACTGCTGAATCCTTTCTACCTTAGAGCTTAGATTGGATAATGTAGGACCTACAGATTTGATATTCTCCAATGGAATATTCAAAGAATAACAGCTAATCTATTTTTTTTCTCATGAACAAAACTAGTTTTCAACTGTCATCAAATTTTATAACCATTGTTTAAAAATTTATATATTTAGGGCTTCCCCGGTGGTGCAGCGGTTGAGCGCTGGGTTGCGAGGCTGCCTGCAGCCTCTGCGGCGCCGGTTCGATCCCGGGCTGCTCCCCGGCCACCGGAGGAGGGTCCTGCATGGCACGCGGACCTCTCCTGCTGCACGCTGCTCCCCTCAGCAGTGTACTTTGGTCCTTCTGCCTGCTCTGCTCCCCGCTCTGGCTCTGGTGAATTCTCTCACCCTCCCGCGCTTCTGACTGTACCCAGTGCTTATAAATAAATAAATAAATAAATAAATCTTTTAAAAAAAAAAAAAATAAAAAAATAAAAATTTATATATTTATTTAAACAATGCTTCAATCCTTAAAGCTAGCTTAGGCATTAAAGTCTTATTTTATATACTGTGAAGAAACTAAGAAGTTTTATTAGTACTAGAATAACTCTTTTCCTTAGGTTATCAGGCATTTTAGAATTAAAAAAAGAAGTAAAATGAAAAATATATGTTTTGAGATTTTTCCTTCAGTTTCAATCTAGCTATTAACAGAATTAATTTAGTAGAAGCTGGTTTCTGTTATTAAAGGAGAAAGTCATATTTCTAACCTTACACGTTCTTTTTGTCTCCTAAGACAGGCCCATATGCATCTCTTATAACATCAAGGTCAAGATTAAATGAAAACAAAAAAACAACAATATGTAAGAGAAATGCACACCCACCTTAGTTCTGTAAAACAATCTTGCATCTTCCCTAATATCACACTTAATATGTTTTTCCAAAGCCCCACAGAGAAGCACGAAGTGTTTCTGTGCAAAACAAATGTAAGACCTGAAACAACTCTGTAGCATTACAAATTAACAAAAGGAGACTACACAGTTAGGACTAACAATCTATCATTCTCCAAATAGCAATTTCTGATGTTAAACATATAATAGCAATCATATCATTGAAAGTATTAACTGCCACAATAAGACTGTTATGGTTTACTGTCAGTGAATGTGAGAAATAAACACACAAAAAAAGTTGTTTTGCTATGGATTAAGGCACATTACTGAAAAGTAATCCTAGAGCTCAGTTTGTGTGATGTAATGCCCAGAAATTCATAGTCTTTCCCTTAATGCATTCTCTAATGGCATAGTCAAATAATGGTTGACAGATTTTTTTTTTCTCTATAAACAAGTTTTAATAGTAATTCCTTGAAAAATTAAGTTTTAGAACTGTATAATCCAAAACAGTCACTCTCATATGTAAAGGTTGAATATGCTAAGATAAGAATGCACATGGGTACTTTTGGGAAGGGAAATGTGACAACAGCTATTGAAAAATATATAACCTTTTATCACAGAACTCAACTCTGAGGAATTCTGCCCCACAGAACTGCTTGCATATGTAATAGAGATACATGAATAAGTATGTTCATGCTAGCCCTGTGTATAATCACAAAATACGTAATGTTCATTATGATTTTTAAATACTATAACACTTTACAGAAGTGCTACTATCTTACAGTGAAAAAAAGACAAGATTGAAACAATATGAATATTAAGACACCATTTTCTTAAAATAATGATGTTAGTATATGCATAGATTATGGAGAAATTTACAGAAAGGCATGGTTCTATAATATATGGTTCTATAATAATTAAGAATTTATAAATAATAATCAATTTGCTTTTAGTCATTAAATTTTCTTTGAAAACTACAAAGGCCATAACAACATTACAGACAGATTAACTATACTGGCCTCCAATCAGGAGAGCAAACATAGCAAAAACACACAAAGCCATCTTGAGTCCCTTTTTCATCATGCTTAAGGAAAAGGAAATACTCAGTTTTAAAATGGGTTGGATTAGCTAAGGTGTGAAACCTGTGGAATTAAACAAGAACTTTTCCCAGGAATATGGATCATCATGGTATAGGGAGAACAGAGAAACTAAAAATGAAATTCTTAACATGGGAAAATAATTCAGAAACACATTTCTGAAGCAGTCTGAGTTATCACCAGTTTAATTTTAAGGCAAGTATTTCTAAAGAAAAAAAAAGTGGAGCCCATTTGGTAATTAATGCTTTATACTGCTGCCAAGTTATGATGGTTAATAAAAAGAACTAACGTCTGTGGGCAAATAATTCTTGTCAAGAATTATTACTTGCATAGGTTATTCCTCCCTCTTTCCAGTGTACAACAGGATTTCTATAGCAAATCTAGAGTTAACTTTTCTCCTATATAAAATTCCATCAATAAAAACACTTATTAAAAACAAAAACACTAAAAGCTTTCTACCTACCCGTTGTCCAGAAGAAAAAGAATGAGAACAACTAACTTCACCAACTAAATGAAGAAGAATGTAGGTCAGGTAATATGCCTGTTAGAGAAATGAATAAAATGAACACCAATGAATTAGTTAGCATAGATGTCATCCAAGTTTAGACATTAGGAAAGTTGCCCAGAAAGAGGTGGTAAACAGGAAAAAGTCAAACCTAGATTATCTGATTTCTAACTCAAGTGTATTCCTTTTACCACTTTCTGTCATAGCTTAAAAAAAACAAAAACAAAAACAAAAAAACTCCCAATATTAAATCCCCAATATTCATTCTTTTACTTAAATTCTCAAGTTTACTGAGGAATTTCATGACAATAAAAAAAAAAAATTTCATTTTATGATCATGTTTGCTAGAATCCAAAGTGCCTATGTTATCATCAGTCTATGGTTAGGAAGCAGACATCAGTTATGCTGTCAATTATCTAGTGCTGGATACCTGCTTTTCAAGTTCCAAATGAAGACTGTCATCAATAGTGCCATTTGGTTGTTCGGCTCTTTTCTTCAAGACCATTTTCTTTAACAAATCAGAAGGCTTCATTTGCACAAGATAGCGATGTAGGACTGATATCTACCCAAAAGAGGGGACAGTGAACAGTATTAAGCAATATAGTTTCTCTTTCTTATGCTAGCTTTGTTTCAGTGTATCCTGTTCTTTTTGCCTATTCTAATTCTGCCCCTTTAGCTTTCTTTATAATAGTTCAGTGATATCCATTTCTCCTTTAGTTACAAGTCCTCAATTGCTTAGAAAGGGATTTTAAATTAAAAACAGAACTTGTAACTGAGAATAAAAAATAAAAGCTTAAGGAGGAAACTAAGTAACTTGACAGCAGAGATCAAAAGGAATGCTTTCTCTTTAAAATTATTTGGGAAAAAAAAATTCTCTGAAAATCAGCAAATGCTAAATCTTGTGAATAGGAGTCACTGAATTCTGAAAAGAGTTCTCTTTCGATGGCAGTAAATATCACTGACAGGATTGGGAGTTATCTGCTAATTATCCTGGTAGCTCAGGCATAGTCCCCATATGTCTGGAATCAGATCTACCTCAACACTAATGCAGAAACTAGCTGTCCCCTCCAATCTCCCTGTTCCACAGTAATCTGTGCATGCTTTCATCACTGTTCTTACCATACCATACCACAATGGTTGGTTTATTTCAACCACTATATTTGTGGCAGAGTCCACTGGACTTGTTTTTGTATCCCTCAGAGCTAGTAGTTTTGTTTTGTTTTTTTTTAAAGATTTATTTATTTATACAAGCACTGGGGTACAAGCCAGAGGGGTGGGAGGGTGAGAGAATTCATCAGAGATGATCAGGGAGCAGTACAGGCAAGACCGAAACACACTGCTGAGGGGAGCAGCGGGTGAGACAGGAGAGGTCTAGCGTGCCATGTGGGAATCTCCCTGGCCGGCCGGGAATCGAACCAGCACTGCAGAGGCTGCGGACAGTTTCACAGCACTGCGCTCAAACCACTGCGCCACTGGGGAGACCCCCTAGTAGTTTTTAATATTAAACTACAATTCAAATAATAACACTACATTTAAATTAGATTCTATGTTGTTACAGATTTGAAATCTATAGTCCCATTATTAGTGCTATTAATTTGTAATAGCCTTGAGGATGTCTCAGAGTGGAACTTCCATAGGACATGCTCATATATACTCATATACAAGATATAGTCACTTCTAAGCAAATTCTGGAGGGCAACCACACCTAAACTCCATAATTTAAAGACTAATAATAAAACAGACCTAAGATAGTTAATAGGCAGTAGTTCTGAAAATTTTAATCTTGTGATAAAATTGCTAACCTTGATAAACTAATTCAATGAAAAATGTCATATTAATAAGGCATATTATAATTTTCCCTGTAGTTTTCACACATTGTCTAATTGTTCACAACCACCATGTATGGGAGAAGTATAATACCATCTTCATTTTACGTATCAAGAAACTGGACCTCATTAGTTAAGTATCATACTAAATATTACATGAACAGTAGCCTGAGAACTGACATCTAACCTCAGGACTTCTGACGTAGGATCCATCAATTTTTCCTATACCTCACTATCTCTACGATTTATTAAAAGAAAACAAAAGTGTTATTTATACCTGCAGATTATTAGCATTAGGGATATCTTCACGTTTCTCATCCAAAAGCTTTGAAATAATCACTAGGCTGAGGCACTGTCTCAGTTGCCTGGAATTAGAATTTAAAAGTATTTAGAACGTATTTTCATCAATACTGCTTGAGAAGAAACTGAGCTAAAAAGGAGGTTTTTTTCTTCTTTCTAATTGGAAACACAGCTAACGTTTCTACAGGTTGTTCAAGAACATATAAGCTTTAAATAGAACAGTAAAAATTCATGTAAAATAATTGTACATGAAGTTAGAGTTGCCCGAAGCTCAGGCAAATCATTAAGAGCTTTCATCTTTGCTCCTGATTTACTGAAAGAAAAAACTATCGCTGAATTTCTTTTTCTAAGGCAAAAAAAGGCTAATTCATTTTTATGGCATGTGTCGTCTATATTATCAGATAAACTAAAACCAAAACTCAAGAATATTACAAAATGATCTAGGTTAAGTGTTAGTATCAGACTGTAAATGCCTTTCCTCATAGTTGAATATGAAATGAAAGGAACTAACGGATGCAAGAGAATTTCTTAATGTAAACATTATAAAATTTTCTTAATGTCTAATTCTCACTTTTCAATACCTTCCACGTGATGTCCAGTTAGGGACCAGCTGTACCAACCACAGAAGATTGTGGGGATGACTGGAAAGTTCATTTATAGCCAGACAGAGTTCAGGTACCTAAACAAAGAAAGACCCAAGATTTTCAAACAGGTCAATGGAATTAAACACCCAACAAATCACGCACATCCCCTCTTGACCTAATGGAACCATCAGAGCACTCATTTTCAGAAATACCATGGAGGCTAGAACTCAGTACTCACATTAAGCCTTAAGTTCTAGACAAGACTGAACAGATATAATCATCAGAATTTCACTTGGCTTCTGTACTTAAACAGTCCATTTTGAAAAAAAAAAAATGATGTAAATATTCTATCAGTTTCTAAAAGTGTATACATAAGAGTTCCACAATATGTGTTCCTGATCTGAGATCACTTGCATTTTAGGGATCCTCAATTAATGTAGTACTTAAAGTCTAAAAGAACTGCTTTAAGATAATACCTGAGTAGAAGCAAGTATGGGATGAGGGTACTAAACAAAATTGATTGTTTTGTTAATGTTGAGCTGGGTGATAGATACAGAGAGGTTCATTATATTTTTTTCTCATGTACTTGTGTACATGTTTGAAAATTTCCACCAAAAAAAATTGAAAAATCTAATTTTATAACAAAAAAAATGGTTGTATAAGTTTAACTGAAATTCCTGTTGTATGTACTACTCCCTCTGTATGTACTAGTCCCTCTATTATTTCATTAGCCAGCAGCCTGCTCAAAGATCACTTAAAAAGGTCTTCCTCTTCAGACTCCCTCATCTGAAAAAAGCACAGCATCCCTGTCTTGCTACTCCCTAAATCCATGTCCCATTTTATTTTAGTTTGTAGTACTCATTACAGCTTGACAGGCTATTATAATCTATGTCTACTTATTATCTAACCTGCTGACTAGGAAAATGTGCCATGAAGACCAGGGCATTGTCGTTTTTACAGCTGTATTTCTAGTACCTATATAGAAGGTCCACAGAAGGTCCCCAATAAGCACATTTTTTGTTGAATGAGGAGCTGCAGTTTTAGCAAATTAAATATTTGAATACAATTCAAGCAAAGATAGTCCACTCCTCAGTTTTTTTCATCTGCTAAGGCTCTTAACTGAATACTGCATGCAGTGTGAAAGTTAAATGGTGATGCTATTAAAAAAAAAGCCAAATTTAAAGTTTTAAGCACTGTTACCTTTGTGTTCCAATCTCTGATATTTTTCATCAGGTTTATAAGGAGGCTCTGAAAATCCACCAGAGGAATCTGTTTCAGTTGCTTCTCCAAACTCATTTTAAACAACATTAAAATTAGTAACATTATTTCACGATCCTGGTAACCTTCTGGATGAATAGATGTACACAAGCCTAGAAACTTTGATACAAATACAGAGACAAACAATATAAGAAATGATATTTTACTTGAAGAGTTTAAATTATAAAAAGTTTTGGATAAAAAGGCAAAAGAGAACTATATAGAAAATAAAACAGCTATCCAGAAAAAAGACAAGAAATACTCAAGTTAATAGCTGAACTAGATGATATGATAAATATTTTGGTCTCAATTAATTTCAATTTTAAGAGTTAAGAGTTTAGTATCATTGATGTGATTCAGCCACTAAAAATACTTTTAAAGTTTTCCTTGAACAATTATTCATAATCACTAAATTATAATATAAGATTTTTTTCTTCATACATTCTAATTCTAAAAATTTATTGGTTTCAAAAGGCTTCTTAGTAAAGGTATTCCTAGAACTATTTTGATTACATAAATCTGATTTCATGTAAGTTCCCCCTCACTCCTAATATTAAAACAAAAATAAAAACAGTAAAAAAATCCATAATGCAAAAATTGCTATAAAATTTCAGACTAGAGATCACTGGTAAGCCATTAACGTTTTTGCTTTTAAACTATTAACAACAAAACGAATTGATTCCAGCTTGGTGTTAAAGACAAAGTTTTGGAGCCTCCCTGGTGGCACAGGAGTTAAAGTCTCAGTGCTATCAAGCTGTTGGCAGCCACTGCAGCACAAGTTCGATTCCCGGCCACGATGCTAACCCACATGGAGCAGTAGACTTCTATCTTGCCCACTGCTCCCCTAAGCAATGTATTTCAGTAGATCTACCTGTTCTGCTCCCTACTCTGTCTCTGGTGAATCTCCTCACCCCCTGCACCTCGGGCCTACATCCCAGTTCTTGTATGCATAAATAAGTAAAAATAAATCTTTTTTTTTAAAAAAAAAAAAAGACAAAGTTTTTTTCCTACCTTAACCACATTTAAAATATTGGTTTCAGGAAGAGTTGAAAAAATTGGCTTATAAGATGAATCTTCACTTCCTTTCCCCCCCAATGCCATCTGTATTTCTGAACTATAGGAAAATAAATAAAGCAATGTGAAACTAGGGACATTGTAATTAAGAAATAATTAAGAAATACTGTGCTTTTAAAAGTTAAGTCCTACTGAGGTATAATTTACATAGAACATACAATAAAAGCAATGTACCCATTTTAAATTTTGATAAATGTAATTAGGGTAACCACCATCCAAGCCCCCAAAAGTTCTCTCATACCAGATTCAAGTCAATCCAGCACCTCCTACCTGTCAAATACTAATGTGATCTTTATCTCTATGCACTAGTTCTCCCTTAAAAAGTTACCTTTTAGGGCCTCCCCTGGTGGCGCAGCGATTGAGTGCTGGGTTGCGAGGCTGCCCGCAGCCTCTGCAGCGCCAGTTCGATCCCCCGCCACCAGCGAGGGTCCCACCAAAAAAAAAAAAAAAAAAGTTACCTTTTATAAAGCACTATCCTTGCTGCTCTTGGTGTTAGAGAGCAATGCAGAAGGTGGCTCTGAGTACAAGCCTTGTGAGTGGCCTAAAGAAACTGCCATAGCAATTTAACAGAACAATTCTAGACCTTTCAATTTTGGTTGGGGTAATCAGGGAAGGTTCATGGATGAGAAGACACATGCACGTGGCCTTTAAAAAAAATAATATTTTCAGGCCTCCCCTGGTGGTGCAGGCAGTTGAGTGCAGTGCTGTGGAGCTGTTCGCAGCCTCTGCAGCACCGGTTCAATCCCTGCCGGCCGGTGAGGGTACCACATGGTGTGGCAGACCTCTCCTGTTGCACCCGCTGCTCCCCTTAGCAGTACATTTCGTCAGTCTGCCTGTTCTGTTCCCTGCTCTGTCTCTGGTGAATCCTCTCACCCTCCCGCACATCTGGCCTGTACCCGGGTTCTTGTATAAATAAATAAATAAATCTTTAAAAAAATAATATTTTCTTGTTTAATTTCTCAACAAAACACATTCATATGATTATAAAAAATTAAAAGGTATTAAGGCACAGAATACTGTGAAGAACTGTTTTCCCAGTTTGACCTTTTAACCTCCCTTTCCACTTCCCACAATTACTACAAGTTTTAGTCCTTCCTTTCATAGCACTTCATGTATACACAAATAATTATCAATACACAGCAGTCTTCCCTCATCTGCAGGCAATGTTTCAAGATGCCAGTGGGTACCTAAAACTGTAGACAGAACCACAGATAAGGGGGGACTGCTGTATGTCTCCCTCCCTCCCTTTAATACAAATGGTACCATATTCTATACCCTGTCGTGTGCCTTTCTTTTTTCACTTGATATATCATGGAGACATTTTCATAATGATGTGAAGAACTTTCTTATTTTTGAAACAGCTGATTGATAGTCCTATGTCCCTCTCTAGCTATACTACTTCAGTAAGTTACTTAACTTTTCCATGCCTGATTCACCTGTACAATGGGAATGAATAAACTAATAGGTATAGTGGCTATTAAATGAAGTTTGAGATATTCATTCAGCCCTCAGAATTGTGCCTGGCACACAGAAAGCACTATTTAAGTGTTAGTAGTTGTGATGGTTATTATTAATATACCATTGTTTACTATTTCTTTAATGTTGTAAATGAAGTCTTTTTTTCTAGTGACTTGTTTAGCTACAGTTCATATATCTGAAGCTTCATAATTTCTCATTATTAATTTTATACCCCAGCATCTATACCAAATTCTCTTGTTTGTTATAGCTTTTCGGTTGACTCTTAAGCTTGTATGTATTAAATGACTCTTAAGCTTGTATTAAATCACTTTTATTGTGAATAGTGAACCTCTCAACCAACTCATTTCCAATTTTTACCTCTTATTTTTTTCTCTGTTAAGTAAAATGCTTTGCTATAAAATTATTGTTAGATAATATTGCTATTATAATAGTAAAAACAATGAAAGTCATTAAAACTTTTATGGAGGAGGGGTGGCAGCACAGTGGACTATGTGGTGCACTATATGTTTTGGTGGTGGGTGTGGTATGGTAACACCTGAAGGGGGAAATCCTATACTTCTAAGACACAAACAATGATGCAAACCACTGTTACCTTATTAAAAAAATTATAGGAATGTTACTGTTAATTCCCTGTTAAACAAAATGATGGCTTTTAGATTGAGACATGTTAACAATATATTTAATGATAACAAAAAAGAATGTATTTAACTCAAGATTCATTTCTAATGAGATTAACAAAATCAAGAATGGATATGGAATTTATCAAATGAATATAACTATTATATGTAAATCGTTTTAAAGAATGCTTATAGAGTTAATTATGAAAACAAAAAACAACTTACACTAGATTATCTTCATTAAAGTCTGGCTGAAGATTCTCCAGAGGAAATAAAGATCCGAAATCAATTCCCATATTGAAAAACACAGCTGCTATATCAGACAATGATGGAATCCAGGGCCAAACTGGTGAATCACTGAAGGTATCTAGTTAACAGAAGAAAGTATTTTATTCCAAATTCTCAGTTGCAAACTCACAGTTGCAAAGTGATAGTCTGTGTGAAACATGATTACAATGACTTCACAGAAATGACAACTAGTAGTGACAGTTAATATAGTTATTTAGAATGATCATTTAAGAATTAGAGGTCTTTCAAATGAAGGTGGAGAAAAATGACTTTTATGAACAAAATAGTTGAGAGTGATGGATAAAAGGGTGTAAGTGTAACTCAGGGGGAACACATTTTGAAAAGACTGGAAATAACCAGATACTGGTAAAATACCAAATGCTGCTAAAATGGATTTTACCATCTTCATTCCTAATCCCCAAACAAGTTAATCAGGTAAATCACAATGCTTACCCCAATCCCCTTCATTAGTTTGCAAATCATTAGTTTATCGTATGAGTCATGAAATTATTTACATGAGAAACTTTAGAACTGCAGCAGAATGGGCAGCTTTGCATGATGCCATTTTAATAGTGGCTTATATGAGTCTACATACTTTCCAAGGATTTCACCATCTTTAAATAGGAAAAATCCTTATTTTCTAGAACTCCTTTAGAGCCTTCAAAGAAGAGAACTTTATCTGGGAGAACTTTATCTTCAACTTTCACATTAACTGGTTAAAATCTCTCTGTCCTTTCCTTTAGAGCCTCACCCAACAGCTGTAACTGCTGCTCGCAGTGCCTTTCCTTGAGAATTTTCTGGCAGCATAGTATCTCCCTTGGTTACAACTACTTTCAGCTAATACTTGGTCAAAGATAGGAAGAAACTCTCTAAATGCCTATTTTGTCATCACTCTAGCTGCTGCAGTTTGCACTTAACCCTCTATACCTATACCACTGCCAAAAGGAGAACAACCCCCCCCCCCCCTTACACAGCCCCCATGCTTGTAGCATCACAAGGTATCTCCAAGGGGAGAAAACAACTGTCACACTTTTGCACGGATGAATTCAATCTCCTCAGTGCATAATCAATACAATATTGCTGCTCACCAGTAAGTTAAAATTAATTGGCTAAATAAATAAACTTGCAACGTTTCCATTTTACCCAGCAAAGTAAACCATGAGTTGGTAAATATTAAGTAAGGGCTATCATGTGGCAAAATCTTACACCCCCATCCTCAACACAACTAGAACAACGCAGAAACTTATTTTTGGTTGGATTTTCATTTAATTATTAAAGACTTTAGATTATTAAAAATAATTTTTGATCTTATATTTCCAAATACCCTAATTTTTAGCAGTATGAAAGATCATGTACAAAGCAGTAAATAATATACACTGCAAATCACAGTAAATTTATATACTCACCATTTCTAATTGTTATTTCCATCAAAGTACTTAAAATCTGCACAGACACAATGCAATCTGTATGAACCGACATCATCTGTTAAAAGTAGATGAATGACAGGATCAAGTCAAGGCCCTTTTGATATAACTTTTAAGATTAGATAAATACAACCATTGAAATTATGAAAAAAATGCCTTGCTAGTTTATATCATGCCATGAACTCCAAACCATAAAGAAAAAATGCTACTATGCTGATCCTATAACAGGAAAAAACCAAACCACAAACTGGCAAAAAAATTTGTAAATACAAAAATATGCTATACGCTGATATACTTTTTAAAAGATGCTCAATATCACTAATAATCAGAGAAATACAAAGAAAAATGACAAGCTATCATTAATTTTAAGACTGATAGAGATCCAGGAATGTTAATACCTAGTCTTCATAAGAGTGCTGGGAAAAAGGTAACATGCTCAGTATGAGTATAATCTGGCAAAAGTTAAAAAGTAATTTGATGAAAAATATTGTCCTTATACTTTAATCAAGTCAATCTTTTTACATATAAGAATTCATATGCAGGGGCCTCCCCAGTGGCACAGCGGGCTGAGGGCAGCACATTCTATGAAGCTGTCCGCAGCCTCTGCAGAGGCGATTCCCACATAGCATGGCAGACCTCTCCTGTCGCGCCTGCTGCTCCATAGTGCTTTCAGTCTGTCTGCCTGATCTGCTCCCCACTCTGTCTCTGGTGAATCCTCTTACCCTCCCACGTCTCTGGCCTATACCCCAGCTATTGTATAAATAAAAAATAAATCTTAAAAAAAAATTTCATATGCAGAGGTATGTAATTTTACAAGGCAATTTTTGGGGAAACAAAACTCTAAGTTTTAGGTGTATAACAATGATTTGATATTTGTATATATTGCAAAATCATCACCACAGTAAAGCTAATTAAGATCCATTTCTTGTGCTCACTTCGGCAGCACATATACTAAAATTGGAACGATACAGAGAAGATTAGCATGGCCCCTGCGCAAGGAAGATACACAAATTCGTGAAGTGTTCTGTATTTTTAATCTTGAAACTTGGATGAAGTGAACTATTAATTTTATTTTTTAATTTTTACAGAAAAAAAAAAGATCCATTCAAAGCATATTGTATTTCTACTTTTATCTTCTCTTTTGTTTTGGAAACATGGATTATGATTATTAAATCATAATCAAAATTTAAATTTAAAAATTTAAGTGGAACTAGCCCAAACCCCGGTTTCAACCAGGTATGTGGCCCATGTAATTTAAAAATCAACCTATTGGGCCTCCCCGGTGGCGCAGCGGTTGAGAGCTGGGTTGCGAGGCTGCCCGCGGCCTCTGCGGCGCCGGTTCGATCCCCGGCTGCTCCCCGGCCACCGGAGGAGGGTCCCACATGGCGCGCAGACCTCTCCTGCCGCCCGCTGCTCCCCTCAGCAGTGTACTTCGGTTCTTCTGCCTGCTCTGCTCCCTGCTCTGGCTCTGGTGAATTCTCTCACCCTCCCGCGCTTCTGACTGTACCCAGTGCATGTATAAACAAAACAAACAAACAAACAAACAAATAAATAAAACATGCCTCTATAAAAAAAAAAAAAAAAAATTAAAAAAAAAAAAATAAAAATAAAAATCAACCTATTGCCTTCCTGGGGTCCCAAGGGGTTAAGCACAGCACTGTAAAGCTATCTGCAGCCTCTGCAGCAAGAGTTCGTTCCTGGCCAGCCAGGGAGCTAGCCACATGGCACAGCAGACCTCTCCTGTCTCACCTGCTGCTCCCCTCAGCGGTGTACTTGAGTCAGTCTGCCAGTTCTGTTCCCCACTCTGTCTCTGGTGAATCCTCTCACCTTCCTCCCCTGCACCTCTGGCCTGTACCCCAGTTCTTATATGCACAAATAAATAAATCTTTTTTTTAAAAAAAAAAGACATGCGTGTATAATAACATCATTAAGATTTTAAAGGCTACAACAATGGGCCTTTACCAATTATCAAAATGAATATTAACACGGATACATGCAAAGTTTTGCAAGTTTAAGAAAATATATATCCCATAATTATAGACTAATGAAGCTCTGTTGTGACAATAAATGAAATTTTGACTTCAAACAAATAGAAATATGTATATATGTATATAAACATATATAGGTGGGGTAGATGGCTAAGAATGTCACTGGAAGCTATTGGTAAGAGACAAATAATTTATCTGGAGCACATACTTACTTTAGGGAGATGGAGGAAACACTTTAGGAATGATACTGACAAGTTAAAGTTCATTCAGAAAAATGATCAGTAAAGGGACTGAAAATTTAGTGACTGGAGAATATTTAAGTATATAGAGAGTGAGGGTCGTAACAGTTATTTTAAAATAACTGAAGGACTATTAGAAGCAGCTTATTCTGGGGAGCTACAGAAAGATAATTAGTACCACTACATAAAAACTACAGGGAAGAAAAGTTTTATTTAACCAGGACTGTTTAAAAAAAAAACAAAACAAAACAACAACACTGGAATATAAGTAGTAAGCTCGTAATCACTGGAAGTAAATGCTTCTCTGCACCACCTACTATTCTTTCTGTTTATAGTGTTCTTCTCCCACATAGTGAGAGCGAGTTTACTCCATCACTTTCTTTGGGTTTTTACTCAGACCCTCGCAGACTAAGAAAGGCCTTCTACTACTACTACTACTACTACTACACACACGCAAACTTTCTTCCTATCCTGATATTCTCTATTTCTACCTCAGCCTACTTTTTTTCATACATTTATCATCTGACATATCTATAAATGTGCACACAAATACATTTTTATTGCCTGTCTCCTTTACAATAAAATGTGTGCTTCATAGTTTTCTCCAGTGCCTAGCACAGTTAAGCACCCCAAAATACCAACTATATGAAAAAATGAATGCCATGCTGTACTGGAATATCTAGGTCTTGCCAAATGTCAGACTCCTTGAAATGCTACCTTAAAACCCAGGAAAAAAAAACTCCATTTTTTCCCACTTTTTACCTTACCTCTGGTATCACTGATACTATAAAGTTACTATTTAAATAATATAAAAATTGAGGTATTTAAGTGAGTTTAAGATGAACAGGTGAGGAAAACATTCAGTTGGATTTCCATCCCTCAAATTTTAAACCTTAAATTTAATATGAGTGGGAAATATTAACATACAAGTCAAATCCTAAAAATGTATGCAGGCACCACCATTAAAATGGGGGGAAAGATTAAAAAACAACAACAAAAAAACCCCTCAGGAATGTAAGCATAAGATCTAAAACTATAATAATAATTTACCAGTGTGATGAAATGTTGAGGTACAACAAACATAACTGACTATCCTGCAAACTATCTGTATTAGCATTTTCTTTATAATCTCTCTTTTTAAAGATTTATTTTATTTACGCATACAAGAGCTGGGGTAAAGGCCAGAGATGTGGGGGGTGAGAGGATTCACCAGAGACAGACTGGGGAACAGAATAGGCAGACTGAGTGAAATACACTGCTGAGGGGAGCAGCGGGCGAGACAGGAGAGGTCTGCTTCACCATGTGGATTTCTCCCTGGCTAGTTAGGGATTGAACTCGTGCTGCAGAGGCTGCGGAATGCTTCATAGTGCTGTGCTTAACCCCTTGCGCCACCAGGGAGGCCCTCCTTTATAATCCCTTGACACTGACTCTTTTTGCTTCATTCTAACCCAGTGAAAACACTGATGTGCTAGATCAATTTTTTCTCTACTAATGTGAAAGTAAGATTATATTTCAAAAGCTTATTTTTGACTGAGAAATACAGTAGGAGGCTACTATACTACCAAACATTTCTTACCCGAAATAGCCATTTTAACACAGGCACAGGACACTGGACATAGTGATAAGCAGAGGTGAGGAAGCCTTGCGTTGTCAAGAAAATCTGATCTGTTTTTCCTGATCTGGAAATATAAAAGACCATAATGACTGCTACCTTCATGGAAGAAACTTCCACCAGCATACCACATCTAATATAATCAGGGAAATGAGCAAGCAAACCACTCTCAGCCCATGGCAGTCAACACTATCCCAATGTAAATGGGTTACTCATAAAATAAATTTATGAAGGCCCAATGTTGACCTAATCTGTTGATATGGCTCCAAACTTATCTGGTGAACAAATCTTAGCTGGCAGTGTTAGGGAGCCAATGGAGTCTTTGGCCAGCTGGGGGATGTACTTCCATATAACTCAGCACTGGAATTAATGTGGTATCTCTGAACCTGAGATCATTATTGAGAGAAATAGTTGTCCATCCCTACATCTATTCTTGCCTTTCCTCTTGATAATGGAATGCTTATTTTAGCTTGTCACACTGGTTCCCTAAAATAAAAAATCACTTTGTAGCCTTTCTTATAGTTAGGTATGACCATATTGACTAAGTTCTACCCAATCAACTGAAAATAGAAATGTGTGGAATTTCTGGGAATTCAAATGTAAAGGCTGGAGGTCTAGTAGTATTTGAGGGAGGTAAGGTACTAAGGATGTGAAGAAAGATTATGTGGTGAAATACCAGCCCTGGACTTCCTACCTGTGAACTCCTTTCACATGAGCAAAAAAATATACTTCCTGTTTAAGCCCCAGTTATTTTGATAGTTGCTGTTAATAGATACTGATCTTAATCCTAACCAATCAATAAAGCATCAAACAACTATCTTATTTTGCTTCCTATAATTAAGAAAACTCAAAGAACAATTGTAACAAATAGGATTAGGAAAATGGTTACATCATACTAGAAATTAACCTCAATTAGACAGTTTTTAATTTTAATAAAGGAAAAAGTAAAAAATCTATTTCTCTACTTACTTAAGAATAAGCTTTTCTACAGCACTTTGTCCAATAAAGCCAGAATCTCTTAAGTCCAAGGAATACTGAGTGAAAATTTTTCCAGAATTGAGGAAATTAAATATTTCTTCACCTGGATGATGATCAGGAATAGCATCAATTGTAACTGAAAATTTCTTCAGAAATTCCCTTTAAAAAAAAAGAAGTTATTGAATATCAAAGAATTATACTACATACACTCTTATATTAAAGGTTGGGTGCAAGGAAAACTTTTTTTAAGAATGTCCATTTCAGAAGACTAGCATGAACTTCTACATGTCTCACATTTTGCCAGTAAAGGTCAAAGTCACTAAGTATGTCTGTGTTAAAGGAAGAATAAGAGAATAGATGTAACTTGGCTGTAACACCTGCCTTTCAAATCTCCCATAGAAACCCATCACAGATAATAGGTATACCTCACTTTGAGCCATTTTTCCTAAAACAAACTGAAGACTTGTGGCAACCCTACAATAAGCAGTCTATTGGCACTGTTTTCCAAGAGTGTGTACTCACTTTATGTCTCTATATCACTATTAAGGTATATATATTGCTTTTTTAAAACATAATGCTTTTGCACACTTAATAGACAAAGGCACAGTATAAATATAACTTTTATATTCACTGAGAAACCAAAAAATTCATGGGACTCACTTTATTGCAATAGTCTGGAACTGAATCTGCAATATCTCTGTCTTCACTATATACCTTATTCACTATGTAAATAACCATTAATGGCTCATTTATTTTATAAAAATAAAAACCTTGGCCTCCCCTGGTGGCACAGGTGGTTGAGTGCAGTGCTGTGAAGCTGTCCACAGCCTCTGCAGTGCTGGTTTGATTTCCGGCTGGCCGGTGAGGGTCTCACATGGCACGGCAGAACTCTCCTGTTGCGCCTGTTGCTCCCCTCGGCAGTGTATTTCGTCAGTCTGCCTGTTCTGTTCCCCGCTCTGTCTCTGGTGAATCCTCTCACCCTCCCGTGCATGTGGCCTGTGCCCCGGTTCTTGTATAAATAAATAAATCTTAAAAAAATTAAAAAAAAAAAAACAACACACAAACAAACCATATTCTGGTATCTATACACTGTAAAAAATACTGTACCTATGTTCTTCTAAAAGGCCATCTTCATCATCTGTACTGTCTTGATCTCCAATTCTGATTGGGGATTTAATGCCTCGACCCTGCCTTATGTCCTCCTGTAGTTGCTTCTGCAGTTCATCCAACCTGAGAATTGAAAGAATGTTGTAATGAATGGCATAACTGCTCCCCACCAAAAAAAAAATCTTTAATTTGTATCTAAAATCAACACCAAGAAAAACTCTTAAGTACCTTGTTTTATGACAAAATTTGTCACACTATTGATCAACTCATGTCTTCAAAATCATCATATGATGTAAATACATTTTTACTACAACACAGGAGATTTACAGTGTCCCATTGTATAAGGGACTTAAATACTTATTAGCTAGGATTTTAATAATGATGTCCAAATCATTTAGAGAAAGGGAGGAAATGGCAAATAATAAACATCATGAATTTGATTATATCTTCTAATCTTTAATGCTCACTTGATTTTAGCAGAACAACCTGATGTTAACTAGGTTCTCTAGCAGCAATACTCATCATCACCAACCTAACACTGACCATTTATGTGATAGGCAAAATACTAGGACTTCATATATTAACTTTTAACCCTCACAATCCATGTGCTAATTTATTATGACCATTTTATACATGAAGAAACAGACATTACGAAAAACTAACTAGCTCAAGTTCACAAAGCAAGAAGCTGGTATTCAAAGTCAGAGTCTAGACATAGTTCTTGCTAATGCTTCTTGCCAAGATTAAGTTTTTAAAATCAAGGTTTTATTTTTAGGTGCAGTCGCACAATAGATGAGTACAATACAACAGTAAACCACTACTAAATGTACTACTCTATCACCACAGTAAAATGTCAATCATCAGATCGAAGTATCATCTCTGCCTTTGATGTATGCAGCGTTCAATTTAAGTGACTTTAGATTTCACATCACAGATCACATGAACTCATGAAATTTTTATAAAGAATTTTATGAGACAAATTCTCTAATGAAATTCTGAAAGGGGGAACACTTGGCATACTAACTCTCTGCAATTCCTATGGTTAGCTATACAGTGTATCAAGTTTGTGATACATATACATTTATACCAACTTTAGGCCAGCTTAGTTTTAGTGAAGCTCTAGTTTCAAGGATGCTCCTTGAACTAATAAAGAATATATTTTTCTTCTCTCCATAGCAAAAGCAGTCTGTAGCTTGTCACATAAATTTCATTAGGTCATTATGATCCTTAAACATTTTTTTTTTTTTTTTTTTTTTAGAGGCATGTTTTTATTTATTTATTTGTTTGTTTGTTTGTTCGTTTACACATGCACTGGGTATAGTCAGAAGCGTGGGAGGGTGAGAGAATTCACCAGAGTCAGAGTGGGGAGCAGAGCAGGCAGAAGGACCGAAGTACACCGCTGAGGGGAGCAGCGGGCGGCAGGAGAGGTCTGCGCGCCATGTGGGACCCTCCTCCTGTGGCCGGGGAGCAGCCAGGGATCGAACCGGCGTCGCAGAGGCTGCGGGCAGCTTCGCAACCCAGCGCTCAACCGCTGCGCCACCAGGGAGGCCCGATCCTTAAACATTTTTATTTCTGAGTGTGTATGTGGGGGGTTTAAATGATAATTCTAAATTTCCTCCTCAAAAGAATTAACTTGATGTAGAAATACCATCTCTTCTAATACTGGTTTCAAACTTGACTGTTCTTCTGTTTGCATAAAAACTCCACCAGATTAAAAAAATTGACAAAGAATCTGAATAGACATTCTTCATAGAAGCTATATAAATGGCCAATAGAGGCATGAGAAGATGTTCAACATTATTAGTCATTAGGGAAACACAATGCAAACTCATTATGAGATACCATTTCATACCCATCAGGATGGCTAGTATCAAAAAGTCAGAAAATATCAGGTATTGGTAAGGACGTGGAGAAACCAGAACCCATGTGTACTGCTGGCAGGAATATAAAATGGTTCAGCCGCTGTAGAAAACAATATGTAGTTCCTAAAAACATTATATATAGAAATACCACATGATCTAGCAATCCCACTTCTGGTTTTATATCCAAAAGAACTGCAAGTCGGATGTGAAGAGATATTTGCACAACCCTGTTCAAACAGCAATATTTACAAGAGCCCAAAAAATTAAAGTAACCGAAATGTCCATCAGTGGATGAGTGGATAATCAAACAGTGGCATATATGTACAAAAGAGTATTATTTAGTGTTAAACAGGAAATTCTGACACATGCTACCACATGGATAAGCCTTGAAGATATGAGGAAAACAAGCCAGACAGTCATAAATGGACAAATATTTTACATTCCCATTTATATTAGGTATCTAGAATAGTGAATCTGATAGACACAGAAGATAGAATGAGGCTGAGGGGAAGAAGAGAGTGGAGAGTTATTGTTTAATGAACACAGAATTTCAATTAGGGAAGATGAAAAAGTTCTAGAGATAGATGGTGGCGATGGCTGCACAATATGAATGTACTTAATGCCAGTGAACTATACTTCAAATGATTAAAATGGTAAATTTTATGTTTTTTATATATTATCAAAACAAAAAGATTACCCCCCCCCAAAAAAATTCTACTCATGTTTTTCATCAAGAATTTCAGCTATCAGTTTGAAACTATGTAAGCAGAAAGGAATTATTATTAGTTAATGGAGTATACCACAAAATCCTTGGTCTTCTGTTCAGCCACTGAACAAGAACACCTTCCTTCTAATAGCCAGCAGCAAAACTGTTATAATGGTACAGCACAAAATGCATGCTAATTTCTCATGATTTCTTAAGCAAATTAAAAGTCACACTAATAAGCAGTACATTAAATCCAGCAAGGTCATGGTGCTACTAACCTTTGTGTGTCTTCCATCTCCTTCACTAGACGTTCTAAAGAATTTGTGTAAGTTCCACTATGAACAGTTTCCTAGAACAAAAAGAAAATTTAGAAATACCTTATAACACATCTTAGTATAAGAATTGGGATGTTTTTAAATATTTCAGAATACTAAAGATTTTCTATTTCAATAACCAGGGGCAGGATACCTTTCTTAAAAGAATTTTCACCGTCATGCTTTAAGTCTAGTTTTTTGTACTGCAGGCAATTTGATTTTACCATCTATTAGGAAAGGGACTACTTATAAAACCCTGTTAGCCTTAGGAGCTGACTAGAAACACCCAAAGGCTCCATGGGTATCCTGTCTTTATTTTTAAATTCTATTTTAGTAGAATCAAACCACTGATTTTTAGGTGTTACCATGGAACATTAACACCTTCCCCACCAAATTTTACAGACACATGAGAATTTAATTCAGCTTATTCCCAAGATAGAATGAAGTACTTTATAAATAAAATTGCACACCACAATTAACAACATTTCTACACTCTACCTTCATTTACAGCAGTGGTCTCCAAAGCAGGGGGTGTGCAAGGTGATCCATTGGGGTGCAGGAAGAAAATAATAGAACTTCTATTTATATGGAACTTCCATAGAAACTCCAGTAGAACTTAGTCTATAGTAACTTCTACATAACTTTTATAGGAAAATACTTTTGTCTTCTTTCTTTAAATTCTATTTTTGCATATGCTTTAGAAAGTACACAGTAGTATGGTGGTACATGTATATAACCTGTAAGTATACATATAAATTGGGGTACATGCTCAAAATTTTTTTACAAAAATGTGTGTGATCAAAAAAGCTTGGAGACCACTGATTTACAGAAATAAAGCTAAAGATATGGGAAACCCATTAATGAAAGAACTACTACATCAGTTTTAGTTCAATTAATGTGTCATAATAAATACTAGATTTTAAAATAAGTTCTAGCAATCTATCTCTTTTTCACTAATCAATTCAACTTTCCCTCTTCAAGTAAAGATAAATGTCACAGAACTACTTACTCTATAATCTGATGACTGAGATCTAAGCCCTCTGGAAAGAGCAGGAGGCTTTCCTGTAGTTGCAGGAGTATGATTGAAGTTCAAAGCCATTATTTCATCCAGTGATTTTAATGTTTCCTCTTCCTCATCACTGTCTAGGTTGTAACCTAAACTTTCTTCATCACTATCAAAATCACCCCTTAGTTTTCTTTTCAGTGCATTGCTACCTGCATTGGAATTTCCTGAACTCTCTTTATCTGAAGGGGCTTTATCTGAAGGTGCTGTTGGACTTGGTATACATGGCACAGCTTCCAAAGCAGCTGGGGGAGACTTTGTAGGAGTGCCATATTCTGAATGCAAAGATCCCCCAGAAATTTTCCCTGAAGACGCGTCAGAATCAGCCTTATTAGTCTTTGCTTTGTGCTCCTTGTGTTTGGAGGACTCTGAAGAATACCCAGAATATTCTTTAGATGAGGAACGTTCTTTATCTTTTTTAGGAACTGGAAGAGTGCAACTTTTAGCATTTAACGGTACCCGAGAGGAACCAGCACTTGGTACATGGGAAAGTAAAGGTAGAAGTTTTGTCTCCTTTGCTGCCACAGAGCTAGCAATTTTATTTTTCTGTAGGCTGCTAGCTTTTTTAACTGCAGATTTTTCCTGAGGTAAAGATATGTGGGGTTTCTGCATCTTAGTCTCTTTGGTACTTTCCACACGGGTTTGGTCACTATTCCTGGAAGAATGGTGGCCAGAACTTGAAGGTGCCAACCCCGCAGAGGAGCGATCAGCTTCTTCACTTGGTTCCTTGGATATGTCTTCCAAGCGCAATACATCACCAGGGGTCTTCAGTGCAATATGTTTTATAAATTTCTCTTTCTGATGTGGCCCATCAGGACGCTTTTCAAGGAAGGACTCTCTTGCTTTTGGCATTATAGATTCTCTTGTGCTTTTCAGATCTGAGTCCACAGAGTTCCTTTTTCTTTTGTCAGGGAATTTATTCTGCTTAGAGCCTGCTAAAATTTAATTTTTGCCAGATTAGTGAAGGGCATATATTCTTAATAAAGTTTATTCAGTGTCTAGAACACTGACAAAAATGTTTAAATTCTAGAAGTTCAGGCTGAGATTGTTCACCACATGTGGAACAAAGTTAATGCCATCATTTACTTAATAAGTGATAAATACTGATGTTTAAGAAATTTAATGCTAATGACAAATGCTCATTTCATTCCAAAACTTTAAAAAGCTTACTAAGTATAATTAAAGGTATCCCTCTCTAAAATATAAAAAACTATATATTTGTTATTAAACAAAAGATTCCCAAGGCACTTTCCTTCAAAGTGTATATGCACTCTTATTTTTGGATCAAGGTCTGGTTCCAGAAATGTTAACTTCTCAATTAAAAAAATCTACCTGTCTTCCTTCCTATTATTTAATTATTACATCCCATTTCTCTCTCTAGTCTTTTAGCTGTGTTAAGTCTTAACTTCCAGAAACTCAGAATGTGATCTTAATTAGAAATAGTGTCTTTATGGGGGTAAGTTATAATGATGTCACTAGAGTAGACCCCAATGTAATATGACTGGCGTCCTTATGTAAAAAGGAAAAGCTAGACATGGAGACAGACATGCACTTAAGGATGATGTGAAGACACACAAGAAGAAGAAACGATATGACTGGTCAAAGAATGCCTAGGATTTTAGGCAAACACCAGAAGCTAGAAGAGGCAAGGAAGGATTCTCCCCTAGAGCTGTCACAGAAGGCCCTATTAATTTGGGATTTCTAGCTTCCAGAACTGTTGACACATTAAATATCTGTTCTTTAAAAAAATTTTTTTTTAAAAAAGATTTATTTATTTATACAAGAACCAGTATACAGGCCAGATGCATGGGAGGGTGAGAGGATTCACCAGAGACAGACGGGGGAACAGAACAGGCAGACTGATGAAATACACTGCTTGCTGAGGGGAGCAGCAGGCGAGGCAGGAGAGGTCTGCTTCGCCGTTTGGGATTCTCACCGGCCAGCAGGGATTGAACCTGTGCTGCAGAGGCTGCGGACAGCTTTACAGTGCGGTGCTCAAACGCCTGCGCCACCACGGAGGCCCTTTTCTTTAAAATTTATTAAAGTTTTTTTTTATTTATGTATACAAGAACTGGGGTGTAGGCTAGTGTTGCAGGGAGTGGGATGGGTGAGAGGATTCATCAGAGACAGAGTAGGGGGCAGAACAGGCAGATATACTGAAATACACTGCTGAGGGGAGCAGTGGGCAAGACAAGAGAGGTCTGCCTCGTTATGTGGGTTAGCTCCCTGGCTGGGAATCAAACTCATGCTGCAGTGGCTGGCGATAGCTTGATAGCACTGACTTTAACCCCTGTATCACCAGGGAGGCCCCTAAAATTTCTGTTCTTAAAAGGCACCAAGTTTTGGTACTTTATCATGGCAGTCATAAGAAAATAAAACAAGCTGTATGTTAGGAGCTCTATTCAGAAGTACTTTAATAACAACACATATCTAAGCTAATCAGTTTTAAAAAAATTACTGTGGGCCTCCCCGGTGGTGCAGCGGGTTGAGCTCAGCACTGTGAGGCTGTCCGCAGTCTCTGAGGCGCCAGTTCGATTCCCGGCCAGCCAGGGAGATACCCACGGCACAGCAGACCTCTCCTGCCTCGCCTGCTGCTCCCCTCAGCAGTGTATTTAGGTCCTTCTGCCTATTCTGCTCCCTGCTCTGTCTGGTGGATTCTTTCACCCTCCCGTGCCTCTAGCCTGTACCCCAGCGCTTGTATAAATAAATAAATCTTAAAAAAAAAAAAACAAAAAAACTTACTGTATTTAAAAATACAGTAAAATATTTTAAAAATGTGGTATTTCATTAACTCACTCTCAAAATTCGTTAGTCGTTAAAAATTCAATCCTTATATACAAAATCAGTATTTTCAAAATCAAGTTTATTTCTACACATGGACAGAGGTTCTGAACTCCTCAACAGTTTGACTACATTAAAAACAACAGGGCCTCCCCGGTGGCACAGCGGTTGAGAGCTGGGTTGCGAAGCTGCCCACAGCCTCTGCAGCGCCGGCTCAATTCCCGGCTGCTCCCCAGCCGCCGGAGGAGGGTCCCACATGGCGCGCAGACCTCTCCTGCCGCCCGCTGCTCCCCTCAGCAGTGTACTTCGGTCCTTCTGCCTGCTCTGCTCCCCGCTCTGACTCTGGTGAATTCTCTCACCCTCCCTTCTGACTGTACCCAGTGCTTGTATAAATAAATAAAAATAAATCTTAAAAAAAAAAAAAAAAAAAAACCAAACTTTAAAAACAACAAAAACCAAACTCAAGAGTTAAGTAATTATTTGGACAACCTGATCAATACAGAATCTGGAAAACTCAACATATAAAAATGAAAACTGAATTAATTTAAAAAATACTCCTGTCTCCATTCTTCTACAGTCTATTGCCTGAAGAAATCATTCCATGCCCACTCAGTTTTCTGGGATTTAATGTCTTATAAAAAAGCTCCTTTATAATTGTTCAAGAAATCAAATAATTAAGAAGACTTGTGGTAAACTTTTATACTGATAACCTTAAGTTTGGGCTAACAAAGAAGACAATCAGAGCTGCTAGTTTGCATTCTGCCCACTTTATCCTAGAGAAGTCAATTTATATATAGCTACTAATGAAGAGAAATCCCTGCTTTATTCAGAAATGGAAGATTTATCGAGGAGGAGAGAAAAATTGTGGAAAAGTTTAGGGAAAATGAGCTCTCTAAATCAGCTTTTACCATCTAGAATGAGAAGGTACTGAATTGCTATTACAGGTAGGCTCATCTTTTTGCAAGCTCTCTAGGGCAGTAAATTACCTACAAAAATTGTCGTGATTCTTTGTGCACTCCTTTCACAACTTGCAGACTAATATTTCTTTTATTTCAAGTATCTCTTAACTTATATACTCAGATAAGACAGGGATTGAGTTTGTAAAAATAAAACAGGGAAAAATCCAATGTTATTTGATATGAGTCTGGTTATTAATAAAATTACAGAATAAACTAGTGACATATTAAAGAGTCAAAAGAGTCAAAGGACAGGCCTCTGAAAGTCCAAAGAGCCAAATGCATACTCTAACAACATTTCTGATATCTCTGTACATGGTAATGAATATGTATACCACCATCACAATTGGTAAGTGTAATAGCAGGAATATGAATAATATATAACATTTTGATTAATACGTATTCTCAGATAAACAAGCATACTTAATATTACCTAGAAAGAAAAGTCTCGTTATGTTCTTTATATTCTTTTGAAAGTCAATTGAAATATAAATGTTTGCTAGTGTATAATAGCATAATTATTGATTATGAAATAATTGCAAAAATATTAGAAACAAAGGTCGAAATGAAGGCAGCCATCTTAAATCTGCCTCTGAACATATACAGAAAGCATCTTTTTCAAGTAGTATTGCAAAATTTCAATATGTGGGATTATATAAATGAAACTATTTCAGGTACCCTGATGAAATCTGCAAACTAAGGAACTGAAGAGAATTTTCCTCAGTCATTATCAGAAGGAAAAAAAAAGCCGAATAATTTGGTGGCAACTTATAATGGCAGAACTAGCCTAAAAATATTTTGTTCTTCCCTTCACCTCCGTGTACAGTGATCACTTGTTTATTATTACAAATGTGTGACATAGTGCAGGCATAATCTCATGGCCATTCTTATATCATAATGTCAAAATTCACTAAAATTTGATCACTGAAATAAAAGATACTAAATAAAAAAAAAAAAACCATGAAACTTCAAATTTATTCCTGTATCTTAAAAGTCCCTTCTATGACAGTGAAATTTGGTTTCAGTCTTAACTGAAGATAAATTCTTAAGAGGACTTGTTTTAATGCAATGTATTTCTAAAATATATACATATGGGCCTCCCTGGTGGGGTAAGGGGTTAAGTCTTAGCACAGTGAAGCTATCTGCAGCCACAGCAGCACGAATTCAATCCCAAGTTCCATCCCAAGCCAGGGAGCTAACCCACATGGAGCGGCCTCTCCTGTCTGACCCATTGCTCCCCTCAGCAATGTATTTCAGTGGCTCTACCTATTCTGCTCCCCATTCTGTCTCTGGTGAATCTTCTCACCATTGCCCCACCACCACCTCTGGCCTGCACCCCAGCTCTTGTGTGTATAAATCTTAAAAAAATATATGTATATAAAATATAAATATGTGTATATAGAAGTTTTACATGAAACTTTAAGAAGGATGAGTGTGAACTCTCTGTACCTTTTTTCATTTCTAAAAGTAACTACTTTCTAGAAGGTGAGAATCAAATGATTTAAAAACACACAATATGACATGGTACTCAGCAAATGTTGGCTATTATCATGTTCGGTTTATCTTACTGAGTGTGAAAATTTGAAAGGTCTGGTTTTCAGTTTGTATTTATAGTAAACAAAAACTAATACATCAGACTATTAACCACTGTTATTTCTGGGGCCCTTTTGTTCTAAGTGTCCGCAATTTGAATTTTACACTGTTGTATTTTCTAGTTAAAAAAAAAAAGATAAAGATACTTTAAGAGTACTGTATTAGCAGTAGCTGTTTGTTATTATGCACTTTCTCAACTAAAAGATTCCGTAAGTATAAAATTAGTATCATGTACGTATCCTTGAAATTTGATGTTAAAAGGGATCTTTGTAGTGTGAAATATTTAGGAAATACTGTTTTGGATTATATAACAGTTTCAACCTTATACAATGCCTCTATAATACCAAGTACACAGATAGTTCACAATTTCAAGAACGTAAGATTATGCTTCTTAATGTAGCCAAGGATTCAGAAGTAAAACACTAAACACCAATATAAGATACATGTTAAGAGACTACTGAAAAAGGCAGAGAAGAATCAAGACAAACCATAGGTTACAATACACTAAATTTAAGATATATTACTTTTGAATATAATTTTACCAAACTGCTGAGTAATCTGAGACATTTATTTCATCTCTAGGAAGAAAAATGTATATTTAAAAAAATTTGCTCTAAAAACCTGTGCCATTAAGATGCAACTTTATTTAAAAATTCATAGATTCAATTTTGATTCTACCTGAAACAGGTTCCCATGAATCAGAAGAGGCCCTTTTTCTTGAGAGATGTCCGTTTTCCTATTAGCAAAATGAAGGGGAAAAAAAAAAAAAAAGTTGGGAGAGTGAAGAATATGAACTTTTCTTCATAACATTTAAATACAAATGTCTAGAATGAATTTTGAAAAGCACCTAATTAACTTTTATCAGAATGAAGTGTATTTGTATAAGAATGTGAAAATACACGTTTTCATAATGTAAATTTAGATTGGTAATAATCAAGATTAACTATTAGAAACACTGTACTATTATGTTGAAAAAAAGAAAGCCTAGTATTTGCTAACTAAACGAACACAGTTTATTACTCTTTTGGTATTTCCATTTAAGTACTGATGCACCACCAAACACTGAAATCATATTAAAAATGGACCAAATTGATCATTTGTAAATTTTACTGACAAAGGCACCAAATCCCTTGCAAATGAGCCCTAGAGTTCACAAATGTATTTTCTAGCAATATTCACTGCAACAATCTCCATTCACTTCCAGAAGGTCAGTTCGGTTTATTTTTGGTTGAGCTGGTTTAAAAAGTTCATAGCATCTTATCAATACAGCACTTTTTTGATACCTGATCTTTACTTGTTCTGTATATAAAGAAGCTCTTTAAAACAGATATACTTGACAATCTAGGGGAGGACAGCTTTCATGTTACCTAAGTTTGGTCTACTCTAAGATATGATCAAGTTAAGATGTATTTTATAAGTCGTCATTATCTTCTAAGTTTTCTAAGACCTACACCCAATTATCTAAGATTTGTATATACTCTAAAGCAGTGATTCTCAAAATTGCATCTCGAAAGTGTATCAGAAATAAAAAAAAGTGCATCAGAATTATCTGGAAGTCATGATAGCTGCAGGGGGTTGGGCTCTACTTCCAGTTTCTGGTTCAGTGGAACTGGGTTGAGGACCAAGAACTTGCATTTCTAACCAGTTCCTTTGTGATGCTGATATATTGCTGGTCCAGGAAACACATTTTGAGAACTACTGTTTTAAAATAATTTCCTGATGTTTTAGACTTTCCATATTTCAAATATCTCCCATCTGCACAGCCTAATTTAAAAATTTTTACTTGCCTAAAAAAAGAATGCTTACTTTACTAATAGAGATATTTGTTACGATGTGAAGAAATTAAGGGCAAGAAATGCTGTCTTATACCGTCTGATGAACAGTTGGAGAAAAGTTAATGAAACTAGCTTCTACAAAACTATGTATCAGTATTCCCCTGACAAGCTATGAACATGATGTTAATAAAGATTATATATTTTTAGATGTGGGGTATAGGTATGATAAAGAAGTAGCAAAACTAATTCAGTAATTATTGTACATACCAGGTTTGAAAGATTACTTTTTCCAGGTATGATGTCATTCTGTTTACTCTGTTCCTGCCCTGGTTTACATTTTCTTTCTATACTAGAGGACTTTAGGGAAAGATTGCTTGCTTCTGAGAAAGAATTTTCTGAGTTGACTCTTTGTTCCATTTGTTCCTTTCTCAGCTTCTTTAGTTCTCTTTCTCTGCAGTAAGAAGCTAATGACGACCGAAACTTAGCTCCCAGTGGGCTTTCTCCTGGGTGGTGCCTGGATAGGCTGCTCCTACTGCTTAGACTTCTGGAGCTGTTCTTGAAGATGTCAGGTTCTGTCACTGTGGCCTGCTTTTTGGAGTCTGCATTGGTCTTGCCGCGATCTCTATCATTCTTCTCCTTGCTATTTTCATGAATAAACAGTGACTTCCTTCTCTCTGGAGAGCGATGTTTCTTCTTTAATGCCTTCATTTCCTTTGGCAAGCAATATGAAGGAACATAGACTTTTGTACCTGCCTTTGGGTATTTGGTGGCTAGTGACACGCAAGGCCGACATGACTCATGTACACCATGATCTTTATGGTGTTCTTTCACACCTTTCATGAAAGCCTCTAAAATAGGGCTCTTTTCTGACGGCACCCTTTTGGGTTTAGATTTTTTTGGTGAAGATAGTTTCCTTTCAAATTGCTCTGTTCCAGAGATGGACAATCCACTTCCTCCATATTTGATGTTTGATTTTTGTGGCGAATCCAACATATGTCTATCTAAATAGTCAATTAAAACACAAGTTGCATGTTATTAAAAATAACGCAAATTGTTACTCTATATTATTTAAAATACTATGCTATCACAAAAATTCTCAAATGGGTACTTAGATGATGATATACATTTTATTGGGGAGAGAAATTATGACATAGTTTATTAAGAGCCTTACTTTATAAAGCTCCTCATGAAATAAAATACTATATCTGAGAATCAAATTCATATGCATCATGAACATTCACTGGAGTATTTTAAACGTAAGAAAGCTTAACAGAAAAGTTTCCTCACGATGTCCAAACTTATCTTTGTAAGTTCTGCATTTTCATGTTTTCAATTTTGAACTCTATGTTTAATAAAAATTCCAAGATTTAAACGTTCAATTAAGCTCCCTCCCTATCCCGAGAGTCCACAAGAAATACATTAAGTGTACATACCTTGTTTTGAAGCTGGTTTGAAGAAATCTATAACTGACTGCTTCCTGAAAATAAAAGCATAACTAATATGGAATCATATAAGCAAATATTAAAACTTCAATAGTTCAATTAAGTGGATAATACTAGATTGATAGACTATAAGTTGGATTTCACTATCTGGTTTAATCAACCCAGTTCTTACAATGGCAATAATGCTGTGCTAAGTTGATTATAAAAAATTGAAAACAATGCACTACTTCCTGTAGGAGATTTATAAAAGCACAATAAAAAGTGAGATTTATATTAGCTATAGTACTAAAATGGTAAAACGGAAATGTGAATTCAGGAAATTGGTAGACTGTTTCTTAGAACTGAAAAGCTCAGTGCTACATAGTAGAATGAAAGATTTCGAAGATGAGGATCTCATCCTGTTATCACTGGAGATTTTGATCTCCTGTGATAGGTGCAAATTATTAAGCTTACTAAATGTTTGCTGAATAAATAATGGAGATTATAATAATTGAGTAAAACATGAGCAGACTCATAACAAAAATAGATGGTGGAAAGGTAAAATGTATGAGTGATTTAGATGGTCTGGGGAGAGAGTTGAAAAGGAGTATCCTCGGTAAGAGGCAGAAGTACTACGTTTACATTACCCACTTCATACACTACTCTAAGATATTAATCTAACTACCAGCAGAAACTGGAATGAGTCTTCACAGCTAGTTTTTTAGTCTTTTCACCCAAGAATTCTTAAGGTATTTACAAAGATAACACATTGCCTGAGAAAAACACAAAACAGAGAAAAGATAATTAACAACAATAAAACCCAAATTGTACTCTTTAAAGATTTCAGTACCCAAAAATGAACTCAAAGTGAAATAGGAGATTACCAGAATTTGTATTCTGATTTGTTCATGTATTTAGTTATCTGACAGCTACATAAAGAGGGATATTATATGTAGAGCATACAGTATGGCATATGGCAAATTTTACTAGAATGTATTCATATTACTTAAAGAGTAAGTTGTAGATGACAAATTATCTGAAACATTTAGACACTATGAGGCTGGAATGCTTAGATAAACCTTGAACATCAATTCCTCTTAAGTTTTAATTTCTACATTGTGAACACTTTCCTGGTCACCTATGAGTGAAACCCATCTTTAGTGATTTACTTAGAGTCCACAATGTTTGTCTGAGATGTTGGCAGAGAAGTTAAGTGGCTATGATATGAATATAAGTGACAGGCTAAAGAGCATTTGTTTTAATAAAATAACTATTAGCTCCACAAGAGACTAAAGAAAGAAATGCTAGTGGTTCTGCCAAGATAAGAAGGACATCTGCAGTTACTGGCTGAGGAAAGAGAGATGGGAAAGGATAGGGAAGCAGCTAATTAACTTAAAACAAAATAACATTGTTTTTACACTAACACCACATAACATTTTAAGTCTTCCATGAAATGTTAAATCCAGGCTATCTCAAATAACATAGAAAAAAATGGTTTTGGGTAAAATTATACCAGAAATACGTAAAATAACCACGAAAGTAACTTTCAAATGGAACTGTTCCTTAAGTTCACATGCACAGAGGTATCCATTACTTATTTATAACTAGTAAATTATAAATAAGCTCACAAGCCCTTATCTGAAACTTTTGGGACCAACTGTATTTTAGAATTCTGAATTCACTAGATTTTAGAAGGGAGGTAACTTCAGGTAGTATGCAAAGCCCCCCATGGGGTTCTGCCACCACACCCCATAAACACACAGCAAACTTATACTCTCGTTTAATGAGATATGGACCCGTTAGTCGTAGTCAGGTTTGGCTGCTAAGTAAGATGTGGTGCCAAACTTATTCAAACTTTTGGTTTTCATAGTTTTCTGGCTTTCAGAATTAAGATAAGGGATTGTGGACTTGTATCACAGTATTAGAAAACAAATTTACTGTTAAACTTAGGTTACAAGCTTTTACACTTAAAATAAAAGACAGTACCAAGTGCTTAGAGAATGTAAACATGTTTTATTGTCAGAGGATGTCATTTGATCAAACTCCCCATCTCATTACACAGCTCCCACAAAATTTTTACAAAAAAAAAAAAAAAATTGGCCTCTTGGAGAGGCGTAGTTACGGAAGAAGAAAACATGTATTTCAAATACGCATGTTCTTTTAAGAATGAATTGTCATGTATACTGGACTAGAAAGTAATTCGTGGAAGGGTTGTCCTTATCACAGCTTACATAATGTCCCCCACCATACAGAAAGGTCTATACTATTAAACCACTAGGATCAACAGAACTGACAACGTACAGAAAACGGCCTAAATATGCATTAAGCAGCCGGGGCCCAGCTTCAGCTAGCGTAAATGACAAAAATCACGTTCTACCTAAGGCGGCTTCTCCGCAGCCATCCAGGATCACTAGACCGAGAGCGGCGTCCCAACTACAGAAAAGGAAACTCGAACTCCCAGAAACCCCCGCGCGGAGGCGGGGCGGGGGTTTGCCAGGCCCCGGAACGCCGAGGCCCGAGCTCGCGGAGGATGGCGGGAACTGGAAGAGCGGCCGTCCGCAGTCCTCCCTCATACCCTTGCCCCCGCGACCCGGCCCCTTCTTACGCCCTCTGCACGGTACCTGTCCCCAGGCCTCTCTGTTCTCTTTCCCGCTGCAGCAGGGACGGTACTACCGGGTCTCAGATGGCAGCGCGGGGGCGACGACCCCGGGGCTGGGGATGAGGGGAAACCTGGCCTAGCGGGCATGCAGCGCCTTGTCATGTCGGCGCCGCTGGCGACGGCGGCATGAGCTGTGGTTGGAGAAGATGGGTGCGTGGTTGCCGTCTTGCTGCTGGGACTCGGGGCGGCTGTCGGAGCAGAGGTGGGCGGCACCCCCTTCTATCTTCATGGCGGTTCTCTCTCTTCGGAAGTGACTCCTCTGCGAGCGGGAAGGAACCTGAGGACCAACAGGGGGCGGGGCGCGCTCGAAGACTCGCGTCCTGATTGGCCGGAGTGGCGGTCATTCCGGTAGTGGCGCAATAGCCGCCTTCTCAGGAGAAGGCGGGGCTTCTCGGGGGAGGGGCGAGGGGAACTGTCCCTCCCCCCCGCCCCCGTCACGTGCGCGCGCGGGGGGGAGCTGTTCGCTGCCGCGTCTGGGCGGCTCGGCCTTGGCGGGCGCGCGGGGGCGGGAAGGAGCGGACAGCCGCAGGCCCTGCGGCAGCTGGCTACACCCGGCAGGTCGAGGGCCAGGGCGAGCTTTGCAGAAGCAAAGCGGAGCCTGGCAGCTGCTTTCAGTGAGGATGGCCAACATTTGGGCTTCCTGTGTCACACAATTGTGCCTCAGAACCCCCCAGCTGTTCCCTCCATCGCTCTTTAACAGCTTAGGCCAAAGAGCCCTAATGCTGTCACTCTTCCCTTGGTTGTCTGCACGACCCAGTCTGAAGACTTGTCCCCTCTGTGAGGGCTCTTTAGGGCTGCGGCGGATTATTTTTCTCTCTATAAGACGGGTCGGGGGAAACCCATTGAAATAAAGGCTTTTAATTCCACAAAAGCATTTTGTTTCTTAACTGCTGAAATGAGTTATCCATGAAGTGTCTGCAGCCAGCTTCCTTGGAGGTTTTTGAAAGGAACATAGGGTGAGCTTTCAATTACCCCTGTCAAATGTGGACAGCATAAATTAGTGAAAAATCACAAGCAATCTCCAATTTTCCCTTCGAAGGGGTTGTGCTTTGGAAGCTGTTAGCTAGGATTTTCCTTACAAGCTGAGGTACTGGTCAGAGTCTATCTGCGCCTCAGTTTCTACATCTGTAAAATGGGTATGCCACTTTTCTGGATAATTGCAAACCATAAAAGAGAGAAACAATGTAAATAACACAGTTCAGAGTCTCTCATGTAGTAAGTACTGGATAAATCCCTCTGTTCTTTAGTACATTCATACTTCCTACAAGATATTCCAGAGACAGGTTCGCTACTGTTAGAACTATTAACCGAAATACCAGGTTTGTGGGTGGCCAAGCTTTGGTAGATGTGTTCAATGAATTGAATAGAATTAAATTTTAAATAACAAAAAAGAATTTAGACCTTTAACATTTATTGTATGGAGGTTTAACTGCTTCTATAGCTGAGCATGCCAGGCTGGCCTGAAGGTCACCTCTTTTCCCTTCCCCTTAACCCAAAGAAGGAAGAATTAATGAGGAATAAAGTGATCAACAAGCTGGCAAAAGTGGCGGGTAGACAGTCAGCAGTGAACAGTTCTCTGTTTATAAAAGACCTATAATACATACATGCATTGCTTCTTACCTCTTGTATTAGTGCTTTCTGTTGGATGTTTCTAGACTAGTAAGTTCCTGCTTCTATAATAACATATCTGCAAAGCATTTAATCTGATTCGTTTCATTGCATGCTCAGTCCATAAAAAAGAGTAATGCATAAAAAACATGTTCTGCATGATCAATTAGTTGCTTTTCATGGATTATAGTATTTGAATCATCCAGCCCCAAAGTATCACTTTAAAGTCTGTACTCATACTACCAAACAATAGTTTTCACATTTTCTTAATCTGAGCAACAGATTATGGAGTTAAGTGAGGCAAGAAATCCCTTGATCAATAAATGGAGATGGAGTCATAATGAAAACACAATTTAAAAAATCTCTTCTTAAGAGAGAAGTAGTTATCTAAATCCCCAATAAGCATCAAGGCTCTTCTTTGTTTAAGCTGCATTTGAAAATGATACAGATTTGGGTTGCAGGGTGAAATATGCTCAACATACTAACTAGAACTACTGGGAGCCTCTAAAACCCTCCCTCCTCCTAAATAGTGTTGGATGGTCTGTTTTGCACGTACACCTCTTCTCTGACATTGAATGTGTATATAAATACCACACACGTGCACGATTAATGTAAAGATTTTTAACATGTTAATTTGTAATGGGCCAGAAATAGATGCAGGGAAGTTAAACATTAGGTGAAATATGTTAAAGAGCTCACGTGTTTTCATGTGAGGAGATAAACAGGGAGAGAAAAACTAGGGTAGGGTTGGAGGGAGAAGGTGATGAATAAATTCAACAGGACTGAATTAGAGACCTAAGACAAAACTTCAGGGAACATTAGGAAAATAATTTGGAGAAATTAAGGCCAGATGGCCATAGAAGGCTAGGTTGAGAAGCTTTCTGGGCCTGGGGATGAGTGGTGACAAGGAAGCAAGAATGCAGTGTTTTTTGTGCAGAAAACTTTTATGGGTTGCAGCTCAGCTCAGTTCAGGACTCTGAGTTGAGAAAGACGGGAAGAGAGGGGACTCTGACCTTGATGGGAAGCAGTAGCTCAGCAGCAGAAACAATGTTACATGAATAAAAGATCAAGTTTGCTGGGAGAGTCAAGCCTAAGGTGGGAATCTTGAGAGGAGTGAAAGTATAGCTGATGCCAGAGCTCCCAAGCAGAGAGAACACAATTGGGCAGATTGGCTCACAATGTACCTTAGGGGGCAGGGACTAAAAGAACAAAAAGTTATAAAGAATGTTACTGATAAGCAGGGAAGTCGAACTGTAACTTCTGATTCTACAGTAATGACATACTTTTGCTATGAGATTACTACCCTCCGGAATAAACTCCAAGGTCCCAGCTGGAGGGTGTGTTGAGGCTGGCTGGGAACAAAGAGGGGCTGGATGCAGAGCTGTCTGCCAGGGGCCAACAAAGTGTGTGGCAGGAAAGGTAGAAAGTGGCCTGGGAAGGGGAATAAAGAACAGACTTGGAGAAATAGGAAATAATTAACTTGAAAACCTGACAGAGAATGACCACGTTACGATCTAAAGAAGGGAAAGCGAGCTCTAGTGTCTAGAGAGCTGCACAAATCACTTTGCAAATGCTGCAAACTCAAAACTGCCCAAGTGCTTGGAAAAAACAGTGGCTTGGTTTTAAGTGACCGCTGGGGAAAAGTCTATTGTAATGTAATGTATGTAATCTAAACTTCCTGAGAGTGATTAGTAAAACTCTGTAAAAACAGATCTGATGTTAAGGAAAATTTCTCATTATTTCATTATGTTGCACCATACATGATTAGGATTTTTGATATATTAGAATATTTCCTATACTATCCTTTACTTAATATTTTAATCAGTTTTAAACAAATACAATTATTTTAGAAGAAAGCCTTAAGTCATTTCCTTAAGAGGAAAATCAGTTTCATTTGGAAAGTTACCACTTTCTAACTGCAAAACACACTAATAAAGAATTAGTAAATAATAAATAACTAGTTAAAAATACTTATAGAAACCCAAATTTCTTCTAGAGTTGTCTTACTTAGTGGTGGTAGACATAGATTATTACTCATACATCTGAAATATAGAAACTCTTGGGGAAATTATGGGTTTTAGGGACTCCATTCTGGAACTTGGTTCCAGGATGCTAAACACTCATTTACAATCTATGAGAGGGTTTTGAAATTGATGTCAGCATGAGTCACAGACCACACTGAAAAAAAATGGAGTAGAGGGTATTGTGTATGGGTGTATGTTGTTTTGCCGAACACGGACTTCTTCAGTTGTATCTATATTTTACATGGCCATGATGTATAAAATGTTTCTGTGGCCCCTCCTGTGCGCGGCAAGTCATTACTGGGCAGGGAAAGGAATGGGCTTCCTTTGGTCATTCCTGCTGGAGAGGAGACTTACCAGGGCTCTCCTCATAACTTGTTTTTTTTTTAAAGATTTATTTATTTATTTATTTATACAAGCACTGGGTACAGTCAAAAGTGCAGGAGGGTGAGAGAGAGAATTCACCAGAGCCAGAGCAGGGAGCTGACCAGACAGACTGACGAAATACACTGCTGAGGGGAGCAGCGGGTGCAGCAGGAGAGGTCTGTGTGCCATGTGGGACCCTCGCTGATGGCTGGGGATCAAACCGGCACTGCAGAGGTTGCAGGCAGCTTCGCAACCCAGCGCTCAACCGCTGCGCCACCGGGGAGGCCCTCCTCATAACTTTTTAAGGTCATACTCTCCAGGGGTAGGGGAGATGTGTAGAAAGAGCTGACTGTCTCTCTGAAGACACTTGCTTTTACCCTTCCCTTGATATAATAGCTTCTGGCTGGGGAGGAGAGGCTAAGGTGGCCATGTCAGGTCCTGTAATCTAGGGGCTGAAACTGAGAAGAGGGAAAGAAGGGAGAATGATGCAAAAGGGGCAGAAAGATCTTCTATCCTTTATCCTACCTGCCCCTCACCTAAGACCCCTCCACCATAGAACTGGACAGAGTCTGTTGGGGATAATACATTTGATCACACACCTTTGTCCTGCTCTTCCCAGAATTCAACACACAGGACCCACACAGTCTTACTTACTGGACTCTGACCTGTTCCTTTGGTGTCAGTCCCTAACAGCACTAGCCTTAAGTTTTAAACTTCACATTAGCAAAATACTGGACTCTCTATGCTAGACATGATAATGTGACCACCTGAAAACTCGTTTCTTTTCTTTTTTTTTAAAGATTTATTTATTGATTGATTGATACATACATACATACAAGCACTGGGTACAGTCAGAAGCGCGGGAGGGTGAGAGAATTCACCAGAGCCAGAGCGGGGAGCAGAGCAGGCAGAAGGACCAAAGTATACTGCTGAGGGGAGCAGCGGGCGGCAGGAGAGGTCTGCGCGCCACGTGGGACCCTCCTGCGGTGGCCGGGGAGCAGCTGGGGATCGAACCGGCGCCGCAGAGGCCGCGGGCAGCTTCGCAACCCAGCGCTCAACCGCTGCGCCACCGGGGAGGCCCTCTTTCTTTTTTTTTTTTAACGATATGGAGCAACATATAAAAGTCAAGAGATTTTACACACCGTTCTAGACTTCTGACTTCAAGAGGTATAAAGAGTGGTCTCACACATTTTATTATTGGGAATAAGGTCCATTTTCCTAACTTTTAGAGTCTTGGGATCAGAGAAATTTTTCTGAACACCGACAGCGATGATGGCAAACACGATGGGGCTTTCTGATGTGTCAGGTACTGTTCTAAGCACTTGATGCTTCCCGATCATGTAATTTTCACCACATTCCTACAAATTAGGAAATGGTTCTTATACAAACATGATGATTAATGACCCTAGAACTTTGTCTTAGTGGGTAGAGAGGGGAGACTGTGGGGGCAGCCCCTCCAGGCCACAATTTCCACTGTGAACACAGGCCCAGTGTTTTCTCCTCTCAGTGTCAGACACCGGGAGGGGAGGTGACGTGTCACAGACCTGCAGTAAAGGCCCAGAGCCTCCTCTTTGAGTTGCCCTCGAGGTTTGCTATGTGCCCAAACCTTTGTTTGTGCCTTTGGTACTACCAGACCTGCTCACTTAAAGCAAATGTCTCTTGGAGTTAAAAGAGGGGGTAACAGTAAGTGCGTATGGTGCCCAGAGGAGTGTTACAGGAACAGGCAGGAGTCCCACTCAGGGTTTTTTTTTTCCCTTGAGCAATTGTCCTACTTTACTTATGATCAATACCTGTAAGCATTTAAAAGGCCTGCTATCTGAAATACACGTCTTTTGATCCAGCACTTCTCTTCTAATGCGCTAGCATAGCATGTATGAAAGTATTTATTGCAGGGCCTCCCTGGTGGTGCAAGGGGTTAAGTCTCAGCACTATGAAGCTATCAGCAGCCACTGCAGCAGGAGTTTGATCCAATCCCAGCCAGGAAGTTGACCCACATAGTGCAGCATACCTCTCCTGTCTCACCCACTGCTCCCTTCAGCAATATTTCTCAGTAGGTCTGCCTGTTCTGCTCCCTACTCTATCTGTGGTGAATCCTCTCACCCCTCCCCCTACACCTCTGGCCTACACCCCAGCTCTTGTATGCATAAATAAAACATCTTTTTTTTTTAAAAGACAGTCAAGATTGTAAAATAATTTAAAAATAAAAATATTTATTGCAGCACTGTCAGTTGCAAAAGATGGAAAAGGAGTTAACTAATGATGCGAACAGGGTACTAGTTAAATTATGGTGTGTTCATCCAGTAGGATACTAGGCTGTAGTTAGGAAGCCTGAATTAGATGTACAGACCTTGCTGTGTTGTGATTAAATCTTCAGGTTCACCGTTGTACTCCCTGGGCTCAAATCCCAGCTCTGCCTTAGCAGATCTGTGACCTTGGGCAAGTTATCTAACCATCTGTAAAAAGGAATGATGTACAGGCCTCATAACTTCTTGTGAGTTTTAAATAACTTTATTTAAAGTAAAGTACTTTATTTCAAGTAAAGCACTTAAAACAGTACCTTGCATATAATAAGAATCACAAAGTTTAACTGTTGTTACTTGTTTTGATTTGGTTAAATTAACATTTGCCAAGTAGAGTCCTGGGGTATCAGATGGTGGGCCCAGGATCAACCAGGGAAATTGAAATAGAGACGTTTATAATACATGGGTCCTGGAGAAAGTACATGGCACACCTGGCAGGGGTATACAGAGAGGTCGAGGCAGAGTGCAGGTAGAGAGTTAGTGTCAGAATCCTTGGCACATGCTTTATTAAGGTCTGTGAGTGGAATACTTTGGGTTTCCCAGGATAATATCAGATTGCTCAATTCAAATAAAAAAGACCGTGGGTTTTCATAAACTCTGAGGCTGTCTTATTGAAGGGTGAGCCAGGGAACGCCCTGAAAGGTGGGAGAGGGTTCATCATGAGGGCTGTTGGGGGAGTCTTATCAGGAACTGACATTTCCTTGTGTTTCTGCACACTGCTATCTAGGGCATGTACTCTAGGGAGGGTCTAACCCCTTCAAGGCCCCTGAAGTTTGCTTGGACACACAAAATAGATGCCAAGCAGCAATATTACGATGTAGACCGGCTGAACTCTTGACACTTGTAAACAATATAAACTGGTATGGTATTATCTCTATGATACATGAAGTTAAAAAACTAAGTTGCAGAAAAAATGAAGTTACTGCAGTACATACTGTTTGCATAAATTAAAGGGGTTATTTGGGTGAATATGCCAAAACTTTCTCTGGAAAGATGCTGTGCTTTCAAAGTGGCTTCCTGCCTGCAGCCTGGTATTCTGCTGCATGAATTTACTTAACTTGTCCGTGATTGCTGGGTGAATTAGTTTCCTTTTAGTCTTAGGCTACTGATAACATGACAACACCAGTCTTTGTGAAGATAGAAGTTTATCTCAAAGATCCATTGTGTGTGAAGGGGTGCTTGTTGGATCAAAGGACAGGTTCATTTTATATTTTTAATCAATGTCAGCCATTGGTCCTTTTAATTGTCCAACTTGATTATAGGTAAAGAAGCTCAATACAGTGCTTGCTTCTGGAGAGAGGTTTCCCCTGTTTGCAAAATTTATATTTTCCCCAGGTACATAGGTTACTTTTTTCAAACAAACACATAGCTATCTATCTATCTGTCTGTCATCTATTAATCTATAGTAAAATAAAAGAAGCAATGGTTTTAGATAAAAAGTTATGCTTCTGCTCATTTCCCCTTTTCTCCCTTCCATAGGCCCTCACCACCCACACCCCTGCTCCTGCCTGCTCTTCATGGGCAATGTGGCAGCCATTATGTTCTGCCGCCCAGTGAGGGATTTGGTCGCACAAACATTTGTTGCTGGGTTTTCAAACTCGGTCCTTAAATATAACTCAGTGCTTTCCCTTCCTAACCTCCAAATTTTATGCTCTTTCTGCCTGTGTTTCTCATCTCAGTGAAAGGTAACATATTCTCTCCTTACCAAGTTAGGAACCTGGAAGTCTAACCTCTCCCTTCCACCACCCACAATTCCTACCTGTTATCAGTTACCAAGTCCTATTGATTTTACACCCCAAATATCATTATGTCTTTTCTTCTCCCCAAGAATACATGCATCCCCATATATTTGATTATTTTTAGAAGTGTAAAAGATATAGACAAATTGAAAGAATAATATTATGAACACATCTTCTCCACTATGAACTCACAGTTGTTAACATTTTATTCAGTTACTTCTGCTCTTTTCTCATCTTTTTGTTTTTATAATAAAACATTATAGGCATAGTTAAATCTTTTTAACCCAAATCCCAAGTTTAATTCCCCTCTTCCCACTATTGTGGTTTTCCATGCCTCAGAGTCATCATTTTTTACATGCATATATATTTAATCATAAAGAATAGACTATTTTATATATGTTTTTAAAAGACATGTACACATGTACATTTTATTTATATAAGCAGTTCATCTGCCACATATTTTTTACCCGGTACAATCACTGCTGTCATGGACATCTCTACATGTTTCTTTGTGCCCATGTGTAAGAATTTCAATGGTCATATAATCAGAAGGGAAATTGTTGGGTCACAGGGCATTTGCATCATCAAGTTTATTGTTTGCTGCCAAATTGCTTTCCATAAATGGCTGAATTAATTTACAGTTGCACCAGCAATGTATGACAGCACTGTTTTCCTCATGTCTGCTCCGTTATTTGATATCAACATCCTTTTTTACCTTTGCTAATCTGTAGGGTGAAAATGGTTTCTTATTGATTTATTTTTGCATCCCAAACTTGTTAGGTTGAATAGCTCTTCATACATTTTGGGGGAGGGCATTTTGATTCTTCTTTTGTTCATTGCCTATTTCTATATTTCACTCATTTATCTAATTGGTTCATAGAATTCAAAGAAATTCTTTGAACAATCTTTTCTGTCCCTCCTGCTGCACTCTAACACAAGTCCTTATCATCCCTTGCAAGCCTTTGCAAAGCTTCCAAATTGGTGTCTCTGCCTTCACTTTGCACTTCTTCAATCCATCTTCAACACTGCAGCCTGAACTATCTTTCTAACAAGCAAATCTGAGCATGTCACTCCTGAACTCATTATGGACAGGAAACAAAATGAAACATAAACACCATCATCATCATCATCATCAACAACAACAAAATCCCCAGACACATTTTAAAGCCCTCAACCTACAACTAAACTCTTTGGCAGGTCATCCTGGGAACGCCATGATCCTATCACTCTCTACCCCAGCAAGGCCATCCTGTGCTCCTCCCTGTGCATTTCACATCCAGCTATTCAGAATATTGGTACTGGCCTTTCTTTGAGCTCATAGGCTCACTCGTGTGATGGGGCTTGGACTTCCATGCAACCCATTGGCAGCTCCCAGTAAACACTCCCTAAAGAGACCTGGATGCTCCATGTTCAACCCTTATATACATTATGTCTCCGCTATGGTATTTATGGCACTGCATTGAAATGACCTATTGTATATATGTATTCTCTCTACATTGACAACATCACTGAGACAGGGCTCTGTCTGCTCATTTCAAGAGGCAGCAGCAGAGTGGTAGGAGTGTGAGCTCTGAAGCAAGTCTGCCTGAATCCCGGCTCTATTTTTCTTTGGGATAGTTGCTTTGCTTCCCTGTACCTCAGATTCCTGATTTGTAAAGTAGAGGTGATGATGATGATGATGATGATGATAATAATAACAATAATAATAATGCCTGCCTCACAGGCTTGTATTAAATCAGTTAAGACATGGAGTGATTATAATAGTGTCCAGTATATAGTAGGTATTCAATAAAGATTAACACTGATGATCTATTTATTAATCCATTATTAATATTATTTGTTCATGGTGGGAACTTGGCATACCTGCCCATATGTCTTGTCCATCTGCTCTTGATGTCTTGCTATTATTTTCAGAATCAGGATAGAATGTCCTTGGGGGTGTTACATCCTCCATGGGGGCTAACTCCTACAGCTGGGTCAATTTCCCCAGTCTGTCTCCTGCCCAGTCCTGACTTCCTCTGACTTCCTGACACAGGCCCATTCCTCAAAGGGAGCTACCTAGTGCAACAGGATGTACTTGGTATAGGCGCAGTTCTAGCCAGGAAGATACTTGAACATCCCCAACTGAAATGTTACCAGTAATACCCAGTGTGCTCCCTTCTTTCCCCAGTTCCTCCACTTAGTTACCACACCAGGATTAACCAGAGGCATCAGAAACACACATTCCATTAAATGAATCTGAGAACATTTTTGCATTAAAAAAAAAAAAAAAAAAACTCAGTCTCTCCAAGCTACCTCCACCCCAGTCCTCTCCATGCCACTCACAAATCCGCCTTTCCCCTCTTCACTCTTAAAGCAGGCTTCACTCTGAGGTCTCAACATGTGGTAAACCCAAATCATCAGTTCCAAGATATCCCCAAAATCCATAGTTTGCCATGTTGGGGCTTCAGATGGTCTTCAGTACACTGCTTTCTTACTAAGCTCTTCCAAAGATAAAATTCTCACTTTGTGTTCTATGACCAGAGCAGAAAAAACTTTCCTGGGTAGTTGGGAGCAGGAAAATAGGGTTTGTTTTTATTTTTCTAGAGCACAGCCTAGAAAGTCATGCCTGATTTTCTAGCGACCCTGAGAGTGCTGCTGGTTTAGATCACAAATGAAAAATTCAGATGTGGACAGGTGTGAAAGTGGAGGGATCAGCCTGGGGGATTCTGGGTGTCTCCAATTCAGCAGAACAAATGGCAAAACAACAGGTGTCCACAGATGTACCGACCCATGAGGCACGCATCCCTAAAGCTGGCTTGGAGATTGAATTCTCTCATGAAATCTGCCCCCTTTTCGTGAGGCCTCCACCACCCAATCTCTGCAGGGCTCGGGAAATTATGCATTCTGCTGGCTTTATGTTACAGGTACCAGGATGTTATGTGTGACTCACCCAGGATTTGCTGACTTTAGGACTCAAAGTTCTGATATTTTCGGGCTGTTTATTATACAGAACATTGCAGCCTACCTACAAGTGTTGAATAATAATTAAAAACTCTGGTTGAAACAAATGTTCCTGGGTGATCAGAGCTGACAGGTCACAGACCCGTTGGGTCGGGAGCCCAGTCTAAGGGCTCTCAGAGCCATAAAGCAATCTCTGAAATATGAAGACACTTTTGGACTGGGGGAAAGGGACTACGATGACAAAAAGAATCAGTTTTGACTTTTCCTTCTTAGGGGTTCAGATATGGGGGCGGTGAACTTTGAAAATTAGGCATTCCATTTACTGTTTATTTAGGTAGACAGAAAACAGAGCCGGGGACTACTAAAGGAAAAATTACCTAAGCTTTGTGCCACCCTACGTTTGTTATTGTTAGTCCCTGCTTGCTTTGTGGAGTGATGGCACAGAACACTTAAACCAAAAAGGCCTGTTTGCTGGTCTTCAAGAGCAGCACTAGCAGAAGGGGGAGCTTAGGGAACTACATGCAGCTTCTTAGCCAGGCTTAACTAGGTGGCTGGTGTGGCAGCCTCCAAGGAGAGGAAGCAGCTTGAAATACTTTAACAAGGAGAGCTTTAGGGGGAGATACTCAACGAGCAGTTGGTCCTGAAAAAGAACCGAGGCTGAGCAGCAACCTCATGTGTGAAGGAAGGTTGCTCACAGCGGTATTGTTTGGGACAGAAAATTCAAACCAAGCTAAGTCTTCATCCATAGGGGACTGATGAATAACTGATGGAACAGCATGGCTGTGGAATACCAGCCAGCCACTTAAAAAGAATGGAGAGGCTATAAATGTGCTGCTATGAAAAGGTACAGAGATATGTAAAGTGAAGAAAGAACAAAGAGCCTTAAGACTATTTTAAAAATATGAAAAAAAAGCAAAGTGCCTAATAGTAGGCACACAGTAAAATGCCACTTCAATATGCTGTTTCTTTTAAAGGTTAGGCAGAGTTTATGGGATTACATATTCCATGGACATAGACGGTGACTGAAAGGAGATACAAAGAACTGTTAATGGTACCCTCGCCCACCCCCCAGTCCCGGGATTGGGACTTAGGGGCGGTATCAGGGAATTACTTCTTTTAATTTTATAATCTTTGCTTAAAAGCCCAAAACCAGTTATATTTTTAACAATTCTTTTTTTGTAAAAGCATTTGAGAGTTTCAGCAGCAAATATCAGGATTTAGAAAATTTGGACACTTGTCCCCTCAGTGATAATTTCAAATAGAAATATGGACTCCAACGATTTGATTTCTTCCTCCCCCCAGTATAGTGAACAAAATTGCAATCTTAATATACCTCCTTTTTCTACACACATGGAATATTTATAATGACTATATTCTAAGTCACAAGAGGATTCAAGATGCCGAAGAACTGCTAGCATACAAATCAAATTCTCTGTCCGAATGTAACAGAATTAGAAGTCAGTAACAAAATACCATATTTAAGTAATAGTGAGATAATAATATATGACATAGTTCAATTCTAAATTCTCTAACAGTGACAACATAAAGGAAAAACTTTATGTGCTAAGGAATTTTCTCATTTTTACCTTTATCCGGTGAGAACATGTGCTGCTCCTGAGTTGAACTAGCTGTGAATAAATGAGTGAATTTAGTTATTTATTCATATCTTATCTCTTTTTCCACAAAGATTTAAAGGCAGTTCAGTCACTTATGAACTCAATTCTGAGTCTGGAGGAAAATTCCTTGTCAGTGGCTATAACGCAAATGTATTAAGCCACGAAATCTCTCCAATGTCCTGACTTGGCTACAGGCACCAGCATTTGAAGGATCCTATTTTTCTCTGGAGGGGAGCCCACTTCTGCCAACCACAATAGCCTTAGATACTGATCTTGACAGATGTACAAGACATATCTTATAGGGAAAGAGAAAACCACGTTGCAAGACAACAGATATTGTATGTAGTATGAGATTTCCCATTTTGTAAGTCAGATCCCTAAGAAAACAATCAAAAAGTTTTGGATATATATTTTAAAAGTACTGAAATGGTCATTAAAGGAAAATCAAGACTATGATCTCCAACTTGAGGTTGTTGAAGTTCTAAGTCTACCTATGAGTTTATCATGCAAATTTTGTAAAACTTCACATAAACATGCATGTATGTTAAAAGTTCATATATCCACGGAAAGCAATCTGGAGAAATATACCTCAACTTAAAAGTTGTTATCTCTGAAGAAGAGAATTTTAGTTTCTACCTGTTATATGTCTGTTACCTTTTTAATCAGGAAAACAATAAAGATTAAAATCAAAATCAGGACCTCCCTGGTGGCGCAAGGGGTTGGGGCGCAACCTATGAAGCTATCCGCAGCCACTGCAGCACTAGTTCGATTCCCGTCCAGGGAGCTACCCACATGGCACAGACCTCTCCTGACTCGCCCCCTGCTCCGCTCAGCAGTGTATTTCAGTAGATCTGCCTATGCTGCTCCCCACTCTGTCTTTGGTGAATCCTCTCATCCCCCCGCACTTCTAATCTGTACCCCAGTTCTTATATGCATAAATAAATAAATCTTTTTAAAAAACCAAAATCAAGGTATTATATCAATAGTTTGTGGACCATTAGATCTTGTTGGAGTATCAGTGAGGTGCTGTGTGAGATCTTATGCTCCATTTTCTACTACTGACATATTGTGGTCAAATCTGGTGGCAAAATGTCCCCCCTCAAACCCAGCCTGAAGCCTCATACTTGATTCACCGCAGTTTCCTAGGATTTCTTCGTGTTCTTCTGCTGACACCTCTGTCCTCTGCCCATCCCCTTGTCCAGCTAGGCCTGGTAGGCATTCATCTGACTATTAAGATTCCAAACTCTGGTTTTTGCTCTCGCAGTGTGGCCTGAGCCCCTGAGGTTAGTATGACAGCAGACCCTCTAGTAAAACCTACCTCTTTTTCCTTTGTAAACAGGTCTTCTGGCCATTTCCTCACATGATTCAGAACTTCATGTAAATACTCTGGCAAGCAGGGTGAGGGTAAAATGTGGACGTTATCAGTTAAAGTATAGTGAGGAGATTGCAGAGCTAGGGGTTGGGGGGTGAGGAGGGACTTTGGCTGGCTGAGAGGCTTCTCTGGGTAGAGAATTCATCAGGGTCTGGAGCTGGGATTTACTGGGGCTTTAGCTAATCCCAGACTTGGAGACACACAGATTACCTGTCTGGCCTCCTTTTTTGTTGTGTTAGACACCAAAAGCCAGTCAAAGAGAGGCCTGGGAGAGCAGCCCCCTTCGAGGTAGCTGATGGCTGGTGACGCTGATGGCAAGTCACAATAGGTCTTGCTTCTAGGTCTCTGCCAGAGGGGAGAGACAGACACTGGGAGAGAAGGAAGGGCAGACTGGCACTCAGTGAGGGTTTGCAGTGACCTTACTAGAAGTGTCCCAAGAGCCAAGCCGGGGAACCAAATCTTGAAGCGCCTATATGATTCCTTACTGTGTGCACTCCCCATTTGTGTTCTTTATTGTCCCATGTCTGTCTCCATGGTGACTAAACAGTAAAGGAGTAAAAACTTAAAAATAAAATGTTTGTCTTTGGGGGCAGCGAGGAAGGGGGAGCTGAGGAAGTTGGCAAAGGCACTTATCTAAGGAGACAAAAGCAGGGGAGTCCCTAGGTCCCACCAAGAGAAAGTGAAGGACACTAGGTCTGGCAGCAAGCTTGGGAGAAGAGGGTTTAAAAAAAAAGCCTTCCCTTGTGGGGTATTCTTCCCCCTGCCCTCATTTTACCTCTCCTTCAATGATGGTATTTATTTCACACCTAATGGGAGATAATAAATTGCCCTGTGACTGTTTCCTTTCTATTTCCAGCTGGAAGTTAGAATGAAACCATATCTCACACGTTTCTCTATTCCTAAGAGTCTGGCAAAGAACTGGGTGTGTACAGAGGCTCAATATATCTTTCTTCTTTTTTTGAACTAAGAATAAATTTGCTTCTATACATACATACACAGTGCATAAAGGAACCCTTTAAAAATAAGATTTATTTATTTATGCATACAAGAACTGGGGTATAGGCCAGAGGTGCAGGGGGTGAGAGGATTCACCAGAGACAGAGTGGGGAGCAGAACAGGCTGGTTGTACTTTAATTTGCATCTCTTTGAATACTAATAATTTAAAGCTTTTCCCCTCTGTGCATGTTGGCCATTTAAGTATGCCCTTTGTGAGGTGCCTTCTAAGTTTCTGCCTACTTTTCATTGGGTCATTTGCCTCCCTCTTGTCCATTTATAAAGTGTTTTTGTTTATTGTCAATTTTAATTATCCATCTGTCCTATACATTATGAATGTTCCCCCCATCTATTGTTTGCCTATTGACTTTATTTTATCTATGGCCATAGAAGGGATTTTTGAAATTGTCATGGTAAAATATATGTGTATTTTCTTTTATAGCTTCTGAATTCCAGTTTTGTTTCACAAAACTCCGCCTCCGTGCCCTTGTATTGATTCTGCAGCCTCCTAAATTTTCAAGGTTGTTATTATCTTTTACATTTGACTTTAGTGTATATGAAATTTATATTTGTGTGTGGTATAAAATAGGAGTACAGTTTTTTTTTCTTCCAGATGGAAGTTGTCTCGACACCATTTATTAAATAATCCATCCTTATTCATGGAATTGAAATATCAACTATGTCAAATAGTAAATTCTCATATATACACTTGGTCTATTTCTGGGTATTCTGTTTTATTCCACTGATAAATATATCTATTCCCATGCTAATACAAAATTGATTTAATTACAGTGGGTTTATAGTACATTCTGATATCTGGTAAGACAAATCTCACTCTCTATTTTTCTGTTACACATTTATATTTGCCATTTGAAAGCATTTCTTTTTTTCTCCATTTTTTTTTGCTCAGTTTCCTTCCCAAATCAAAACTTTCTTATTGTCTAATTAGAATTGCATCAAATATGTACTTCAGTTTTGGAAAAACTGACATGTTTATCAATATTCTTTGTGACAATCTCTGGAGATATAGTAGTAAAGAAGACAGACATGGTCTCTACTGTCTTTGACTACAGTTAATTTTTTTACAAATAAATGTTCCAACAATTCTACTCTTGGGTACATACCCAACAGGAGGAACTACTAATATCCACCAAAAGTTATGTATAAGAACATTAAAGTAACTTTATGCAAAATAGACAAAAACCAGAAGTAACACAAATGTCCCTACAGTAGAATGAGAGCTAAACTGTGATATATTTACATAGTGGAATACCACACAGCAGTGAAAAAGAATGAACTACTGATACCTATAAAATACAGATGAATCTCACAGATAATATGTTAAGCAGAAGAAGGTGGATACAAAAGAGTACATACTCTATGATCTCCTTTGTATGAAGTTCAAAAATTGGTAAACTTACATAAAGATAGAATAGAATATTGCTACTTGGGGGAGATGCATATTGAGTATGAGGGGACACAGAGAAACTTTTGGAGTGGTGGTCAAGCTTTACTTTTGATTTTCTTAGTGCCGAATCTATGCATTCACCAAACCATACATTATGAACCATCCACTTTATTTTTTGTAAGTTACACACCAAATAAAGCAAAAAGAATCAAACGGAAATTTATCCTTACAGAACTCCCCTTCAGGGTGCCTAGAATAAGCAACCATTTTCCTACCTCTGTCTTCTGTCTTCTCCATCACCGAAAAGACGAGTTTTCTAGTGCTATCTAGGCTGGCTTATTGCAATCTTGAAAGTGCCTGCAGCTGTTGTTCACATCATGCCTTTCCAGCTCCCATCCCCCTGTAAAAAATATATTAAAAAAAAGTCTCTTGTTGGAATACAAGAATAGTATTGTGGAAAAGCAGAAGACCTGGGCCAGTTAGTTTTAGCTCCCACTCCCCTACTGGTCAATAAGAAATCCTGGGTTTTTGTGCCTTACCCCCAAAAGAGTTATAAAGTTCAGTAAGTGCCTGGAAAGCAGGCAAGACTCTGCGATGCAATCTGGATCACCCATTACCAATTTGCTTTGCTCACCCACCGTAGTGGCTGGGCCTTATGCTTCCTAGGGGAAAATGAGCAGTTTGAATGCCTGCCCCCTCCTTCTCCCTTCTCCCTTCTTCCATCTTACCCACTCTCCTCCCTTTGTTCCAAAATGGTTCAAATGGGAGGGGGGGGTCTTGTATTTGTGGCTCTTTAGGGAGAAAACTTTGAGCCAAACTTGGGGTCTCACATGTAACCCCAAGATCATAAGCACTGGATGCAGCCTGCAGCGGTTACAAAAGGCAGATTACCATGCAGCGCTGCTGAGTTGCAGTTATTTCATGCCATTTTGTATTTCCGCCCTCCAGGGTGGTGACTCACTGCTTTCCAGTTCAATGTGAGGACATGTCCCACGGTGTTGACTGCCTGATGCTCCTGGAGGACATTCCTAACCCACCACTCACCAAGTTATTAGAAATCTAACTCCGAAATCACTAATCCCCAAATAGCCTCTATTCTCTCAACTGCTGGCTTCCTTGCTTTGATTTTATGCACAGTAGTTCTAAACTCAAGGCCAAAAATTCTACCCCATGCCGAGCCACTTTCAAAGGAGAACCAAGATGCTAAGACTAGAGGGGGATTTGAATAGCAGCTAATTGTCAGTTTGTCTAGTGAAAAAAGCTTCCTCTCTCCCCTCAGCGGGCCAGTTATTTGTTAAAGTTTGCTGGGGGTTTGGAGCACCTCGCTGTTAGGGGCAGCTCAGACTCAGCAGTTTTAATTATTAATCAGGTCAAAGGCTGATGACAAATTTTCTTCTCTTCAGGGGAGGGTCTTGAAAGTTCACAGGAGGGGAGGTCCACGTTCTTATCTCGTGATGGGTAGAAAGCAGAGGAGAGAGAAGGGACCCAAGCCAGACCAGCCTGAGCCCTTCCTGGCTGCCCTAGACAGACTGGGTTGGGAAGTTGCTTAATCTGCCTCTGGATTGATTTTAAATGACTGCAGGTCCTGATCCTTTCTGTGGGTGGGGGCTGTGGTCTTCTAAAATGAACAAATCCCAGATTTGACAGCCCGTGGAAGAGCTTTTCTGTTGTACCCTTGCAAGCTGGAGTGTCAAAAAGGTGGTCTGCTCTGCAAGTTTGTCCACTTGGGGGCATGTGACAGTTGGGGTGGGGTGGGGTGGGGAGAGTGCCTCTTTGCTCCAGTGCACGTTGGGAAAGGCACAAATCTTTTTCCAGTTTGGGTCTGTAGTTTCCAAATATGCTGACTGTACTCCACCCCGCCTCCCCCGCTTCTTTCCTGATCCCCTTGGGCCTGCTTTCTCTTCTTGGCTCGAGACCCCAGCTTGACAAGACCCAGAAAGGTTTCCTTCCCAGTCTGCCTTTCTGTCAGCCATTCTACAGGATTCCATCAGGCCCCGCCTCCTGCCCCTGTTGCTAGGCAGATTCCCCTGTTGCTAGGCCACCACTGCTTCTTCCCCGCCCAAGAAGAGGCACACATTCCCGGTGACCCACTCAACCGTCCACTCCACCCACCCACATGCTGACAAAACAAGCCGGTCCTGAACCCCTACTATCTGTGAACCCCTGTGCTCAGTGTAAAACAATTCCAAATGGGAAAAGAGGCAGCAAACCCAGGGGTGTTAAATAGAAAGGTGACCAGTTGTCCTGAGGGTGGCAAGCAGTCTCCTGGGAGGTTTGTCAGGGAATAGCTATTAACTTGGAGAATTTTCTGGTCCTAGGTCGGGCCCTCAGCCTTGTGGATTCAGGAAACTCATTTTATATGCAGCCAAAACCAGATCCTTGTCTTGGTAATAGAAGCATATTAATTGGGCTCAAAGACAGATGCCTAAAACCAAAATGTGAATTTATTAATTTAGAATGAGAGAGCTAGGTACTCCTGCAGGCATCAGCATCTCCCTGAGGAGGCAGACCTTTCTGGAAATGATGGCATCACGGAAGCCATCATAGGAAAGCAAGTGTATCTACATATCTATATTTAATCTATTTTAACATCCTTACTCTACGCCAGGAGATATGCTACATGTAATTGTACTAATTCCTCACATCAGCCATGTGAGGGCGCTAAAACACTCATCCCCATTTCACAGACAGAAAACAGCTCAGGTGAAATAACTGAGGTCATCCCACTAATAGGTTTGTACCGAAATCCTTGGTTGGATGAATAGATTCCCAGCTACCTGGGAATGATGATATGACAATTTAAGATGGGAGGCGGTGAGATGGATACTGAGGTGCTGATGAGTGAACCAGTTGGAAATTTCCTGTAAGAAATGACATGTGGAAGTAGAATTCTGCTGAGCCCATGTCAAGAGATGGAAATCAGAGGCTTTGTACAGCACTTGCCTCTCCAATTATGGAGGTGCTCTGAGAAACAGCTTCCAACTCTTATTACAGTGGGTAAATCTTCATGTTTTTAAACTGCACTACAGTGATAGAATGTAGGAAGGTCACTCAGACTGGGTGGGCATCTGAATGGGGAAGGACAGGGCCACTGAGGAAATTGCCAGCACTCAGAGCCCCGAGGAGAAAGCCTCCCAGGACAGCGGCTTCATCACCTTCTTGCCAGTCAGCCAGCAACCCAAGAGGCTCAACACCTGCCAGAGCAAGATCTTAACTTTGGGGAAAGGTAGAAGCTGCCTTGGGGACAAGGTGGCAGTCATTGGGCTCTCTGGAAGGGAGAAGAAGGTGACAGAAAAGTGTCCTTTTTGTCCAGGGCCTGGTCTGGAGCCCTTTCCACAGGGCAGAGCAGACATGCGGCACAGCCCAGATCTGGAAGCCAGAACAGGAAAGGGGCCTGGGTGACAGGTTCTGAAAACGACTGAGTGCCCAGCCAGGTCTGTCGATGGTGTTAGCCTCTGTCTCTGGCTGAAGTGTGATTGATCTGAGTTCCAGCCATAATGAACTGAGGGAGTGTGAGGAGCAAGGTGGCCTGAGAGTCCAACAAGCTGCAGCTTTTCATCCTCCCTCCCTTCCCCCCTTCCTTATTCACTTATTTTTGCAACAACCTTTCTTGGGACTAGACTTGAATCATTCTGGGAGAAGGAATCTGTGCTCTATAAGCTGTTTCTCTGTTTTTGTAATTTACTTTTTTGGCTCCCCCCCCAGTTTCCTAGTGAAGAGCTTTTTGAACAATCTCAGCCTTGTCTGGATGCCTGAGATTTGCCCACATTTGGGCCAAGAGAGCCAAGGGGTTCCAGGGCCCCTGGAAATTTAGCATGGTGGGCCAGCAGCTGTCTCAGCTGGATTTGCAGGAAACAGCTGGTGGAGCCAGGGCAGAGAGAGGTGAAACCTCGAGAGAGGAAGGGATTGAGAAAGGGAGAGGAATGGGAGCAGCTGCAGTTGCTAAGCTCCTCCTGCCTCGGCTCCTCCATCTCCGGGCCTGTCCAGGCTCCATCTCACCGCCCTGGCTTTACTCAAAAAGAAACAAACCAGTTAAAGTGATGTCTCAGGGACTATAACCAGCAGGCGTGGGCAGGGAATCAGACTTGGGGCTCTTACCTTGGAGCCTGGGGTGTGCTCACCTGCAAAGCTTAATAGCACCTGGGATACGATTCAGCTAGAGGGGGATTATGCCGCCAGACACACACTCGACCATGGCTGTTTGGGGATGAGATCCAGTCAGGATACACGGCATTCAATTGAAATAGCAGAGAAGTGGAGGAATTTGAACTACTTCTGTTAGTTTAGTAAACTGAGAACCTCTCAGAGATTTGTGCGGCTTTCTCCTGTGCCTTTGTGGAAGCCCTTCCCCACCCCCATCTCCTTTGCTTGGGTAAGCAGTGATTTTGTACTTAGAGACTTGGAATGATGCAACAAGGGGAAAGCAAGTCCTTTTTTGACTTACTGCTAACTGGCCCTGTAGAAAAAACAGCTGGAGTTGGGAAGGTGTTGGAGTCTTTCAGAAAGTTTTTTGGGGTACCCTCTCCTAACCCACTATTGTTTTGCAGACTCAAGCTTGGTTCCTGGGCAGCAGCGGTTAAATTGAAATCTCGATTCTCTTGGTAACTTGATGGCTTAGTTTAGGCCTCGGGTTGCTGTTCCATGAACTGCCTTGAAATTTAATCACCCAAATTTATTTCCTAGAGTGTTTTTCACCATCTCCTCCTCTAGGCCCATTAGTCACCATCCCGTGACCTGACAGAGTGATTATTAAAGACCCTGTGGTTCCCTTTCAGTAGATTTAGGGGTGTTGGTAACTCAGAAGACAAGTTCTAACTTGAGTCACAGTTGGGTGAATTTTCCCTCAATTGGTTGTGAATCTTCCCTAAGGGCAGCCTCCCTAGGCTTGGGAGAATAACACCGAGACCCTCCTGTTCTCTCTTCAGAACTCCAGAGATGGTTACTGGGTTCTTCTAGGGCTGAGGGTTTTATTGTTCTTTGCCCTGGGGCACATCATGGACTTCTCCCAACTTCAATTTCCCTTTTAGAGAAACGGGGATAATGCATTCACGGAAAGGAGGGCTGAGCCTGCATATAGGCAGCCAAATGTCAGCTCCTTCCCGTCCAGCTGGGACAAGACCCAGGCCTTCCTCCTGGGGTCTCAGGAGAGAATTTTTTATCAATCTGATTAGAAACATTCTTACAAAAATTTTATTTCCAGAGTGACTCCACAAAGGAAAAATGTTTAACTGTCTCCCCTTCCAACCTAGTCTTTCTTTAAAGTAGGAGTTGCAAACTTACAGGATTATAGGTGCTGGGCAGGTAATTCTTAGCCAGCTGGCTGAGCAATGTGGGGGACAGCAGGGTACCAGCTCTGTGAACAGGAGACATGGTCAGCTGGAAGCAGACGTCTATAGGTCAGAATAAGACCCAGGGCGGTCTTCCCCCTTTCTAAAGAAAAGCCAGAGGTCAGTACATTTTGATGAAGTTTTAAATTTTAAACACTTTCAGCAAATGAAACATCTTAAAGTGTGGGGTGAGTGCAAGTGTGGCTTTCTGCTGGTTAGAGTCACAAGTCTGCCCCGGGCAGGTACTGGAAGGCGTGCTGGTCTTTGTGGCTGCTGCCTGCCCTCCCCCAGGACAGGACATTCCTGGCCTCTGCCGTCTTGACCTCTCCAGGAGCTGCTCCTCTCCTGCAGACATGTTATTCTGTAGAAACCTCAACAACAAGTCAAAAGATGAGTTTCCTGCTCTTAATAGATAATTTTTATTGGTTTTGCAATAAACGTATGAAATAGAAACAATAGCAATAAACCAGCTCAACAAGAAATCGAAAGGCCCAGGCCCCCAAAGCCCTTCCCGCCTCTTCTTAATGAGTCTCTAATTTATGGACCGACTAGCAGGCCCACTTTTCTTTTTCCAGGCTTTGCAAACTTTTCCATCTCAGAGGCTCGTGTGCTCTGGAGGCTTGCGTGCTGCTTTCCACATAGCTGCAGCGATGGCAGCCAGGACGTGGCAGTGCCAGGCGTGAGGGGGAGCTGCCTGGGGCTTGGCAGTCTGGACTCAGTCCTGTTTCCTCTGACTTAGAGGGCCTGTCCCCTTTTAATTTCAGATTTATCCATAGAGGGCAGAAAGAGAGCGACCAGGATGAAAACTCACGAAGAAATGGCCAAAGGCTGCAGTTTAACTTTTGGAGAGCAAAATGACCAGAGGGTGGGCACGAAAAACATCTAGAGACAGGGGGTGGGCGGTTAGGGAGGAGGAGGTGGGGGATGTTTACCTTTTAAACACTTGACCTTTAACTTTTGGATTTTTTTTTTATTTTGTGCAGAATATTTTAAGTCTATGGTGCTAAGCCTTTTATGAGGACCCAAATATTCATGCCCTCTGTCTGCTAATCAGCACCAGGGCAGGATGTGTGTGTGTGTGTGTGTGTGTGTGTGTGTGTGTGTGTGTGTGTGTGTGGTGGGGGATGGAGGTGAGTAGGGGCTGGGGGGCAGTTATCTTGGTATCCTTCTGCCAAAGATGAGAACTCCTTGCTGCTGTTCTCAGTGGCAAGTCAAGCAAACTGGAGGCCCTGGGTCCCTGCCTGCGGGTATTTACTTGCAGGGTTACTGGGAGTGTCAGATGAGTGATAGCTCAGAGTCAGCAGGGGTGCTCCTTATGAATATTTCCCCTGAGGCCTGCAGTCCTAAGAACAGGTTATCTGTGTTCCTGACCATGCCTCAAAGAAAGTGCAGGCCTCCTCAGGGCTCATGTCTCAAGAGTAGGAGTGGGGAAAAAAAAAAACAAATAGGTTTTCCATACTCACCCCTTCAGAACTGGCTGGCCCCAGGGTCTGTGAGCATGACAAAGACCCTGGCAGTCATGGCAGGAGGCAGATAGGCCTTCCACAGAGGATGTCTATGCGCATCTCCCCAAGCCCTTCTTGGCCCTCCAATGTTGTCCACCTCCCCCATTCCGGCCAAGCCCTGACCAAGGGGTGACCTGTAGGTGAATCTCCGCAAGGGTTCACAGATAGGAAAGGGCTGCCCATTTCTCCAGGGCCTCATCTCTCTGCCGCTCTCCTCCTGCTAACCCCATTCCACCCTCCTCAGTGGGCTTGGGGGAAAAAGACCGCTGACTTTGCAACCCACAGCCCCTGAAAGCCCCCGTCTATGGCATGCTGTTATACTTCGAGGACACAGGACTGTGAACTCGAAATTGTCTCGCCTTTGTCACCTCCTGGCAGGTCTTTAGAGCTCGGGGAAACAGCCGAGCGGTACAAATCGCAGCGCGTGGTAAAGCCCCCCTTACTCCTGATGGGCTGCCTGACTCATATCCGTTTCCCTGGCAAAAAATAAGTTTTTGTTATTGCTGGCTTGGCAGAAGCACGGAAGAGTGCGCGAGGATCTACTACCCCATGCATCACTGGCCAAATTGCCTGAGAAATCCCAGCTCTAGAACTTTTCATCGTTGGCTGTGATGTACGGGGCAGAGCCACCGCTCCGTTTCCCGTGCGGGGCTCAGCGACACTGGCACTTAGCAGACCTGCTCTGCTTGCAACTCTGGGCAAATGCGGCCTCTCCTTTCCCTTCCTTCCTCTTGGCCCCTTATCCTTTATCTCTCCCATCCCCCGGTCTGCTCATCAACCCCCTCCCTGCCTCTACCCAGCAGAGCCATAGCTGGAGAATCAGGAGGAGGCCCACAATGTCATTTCCCCATCACTCTGCAGACGATTCCACACTAATGTTCTTTTAATGCTGTGATGCCGCACTAATTAATAAGCATCCTGCACAGAGGCCTCGCCTCGCCTCTCCTCCTCTCTCCTCCCCTTCCCTCCCTGCCCCTCCCCGCCAGCCCTCGAGAAGGCCTCGTGACATCCTGGCATCTGGCAGCAGAGAAAGGATTTCGCTCCTCTACCTGGGCTGCCTGATATTGCTATGAGAGATAACTGTATACGAACCAATAATCTAGCCTGACAATCCAATTTACTGACCAATAGCGCACAATCCACCATGTCATCGGCTGTGGGGAGGCCCATAAATTAGTTCCTAGTAATTTATTCTGATCAATAGAATGGGCAAAGTCACTTGTCTCTTTAATCAAAGGCCCTCTCAGAGATGTCAGTGCAGGCAGCTACGTGGGAGGGAGGAGGATCCATGAGCAACTGGGAGGTGGGAACTAGGCACCACTCCGGGAGCCCTGGCTCCCAGAATCCAGCAAAGGCTCCCCAAAACAGAGCTGGATAGGAGGAACCCATGGTCCAAGCTGACTCTGCTTCCTTTGGCCACCCCCACCATGAAGGATTGACCTTGAAACAAGTCCATGATAGAAGTGGCCAGGATGGCAGGTAACAAGAAATAGACTTGCAACACTGCATTGGGCCCTGGGGTCATCTTGTCCCTTTGACCGGCCAGTGTCTTCCTCCCTTGGTCACAGGAGACCCACCAGCCCTTGTGCTCACGCTTCTATAAACAGACGGTACATGGCATGGTGGATAAGAGCCGGATTGCCTGGCTTTGAATGGTGATGCCAAAATTTCCTGGGTGTGAGATCTCGGGCAAGCTGCTTACCGTTCTGACATTTTTCCCTCTTCTATAAAGTGGGGTTAACCATAGTATCTGCCTCACCGGGTTATTAAGAGGATTCAATAAATTAATATATGATATATATTAAATTAATATAAAATTAAATCAATAAGCTGATGTGCAAAGTGCTTAGAACAGTGTCCGACACTTAGGAAGCTCTACATCAAGTGCTTGTTAAACAATACAAGTGATGAAGAAAAAAATGTGATTCTTTCTGAAGATATGCCAAGTCCTTGAGATGCTCTGCTTCCTGAAGACTGCTCTTCCTACCCACCTCCCCCTCCTGTCCTCCTTGTCCAAAGGAGACAGAGAAAGGAAGAATTACTGGTGCTCCTGAAGTGACAGAGACACCAAAGACTCCTGTGCCAGGTTGATTCCCTCCTCGGGGCCCTCGGGGCAGAGCCAGTGCATCGACTTTGAGGGAAGATGTGGATTTTACTTTAGATTTTGCTTTAGAGAAAAGGAGTCTGTTGCTAGAGAGTGGGGAGGGAGAGGATGGCCATTGCCCGTGTTGGCTGAGGGGATGCCCAGGGGGCAGGAGGCAGAGCTCTCTGAGCAGGACCAAGGAAAGCAGAGCAATGGTGCTAGGTCTGTCACTAGGGTCCCCCAGCTCTGCCACTCATCACTGTGTGACTTTGGCTAGTCAAGTGATGTCTCTGATTCGGATTCTGGATCTGAGATGTGAAGTAGAGGACAGAGTGGTCTCGGAAGTCCTTCCTGACTCTGATGCTCTGAAATTCTGCCTGGTCCATGAAGGAGTCTGTTGACTGTCTCCTGCTTCCACTCAACCCTGTGCTCCCCACTTCATCTGAAAGTCTCTGAAACCCAGTGCCAGCAGCGTAAGGAAATTTCATGTCTCAGAAATATATGTTGTAGTCCCTAAATGAAACTGATGTATTTGGTGGAATAGGGGTGGTGGTGACAGTCAACTCCTTGGGGATAAGGGCTCCTGGCCCCTGACCCCAATTATGACTAGGTTCCTGGACATATAAGAGGCCAGGAGCCTCTGTTCTGTCAACAAGGTCAAGGCCAGGACTTCTGATTTTAGGGAATCTCTAGGGCCTTCTCTGTTCCATCCACCTGCCCTTAGGACTGCCTCTGGGTAGGGCACTCCTTAGTAAGGAAACAGCCTCACTGAAGCACAGAGAGGAAACTGAGTCAAAACCCCACCTGAAATTCCAATTCCAGCAACTATCCCTGGATCTCCATCCTGGACTCCTGCCTCCCCATAACCGAGCCCTCATATGTGCCCAACTCAGGCCTGGTATATCCATCAGAGGTGAGCTGGAGGGCTGGGGTATAGCCGTCATTGGGGTGATGGGGCCAGGTTGGAGGCCTGAGGCCAGCCCAGGGTGGCTGCATGGCAGGTGGACACAGTTTCTGGTGAGCAGGATTCTGGCACCCTCTACTGACCCCGTGGCGGGAGACAGCTGGTCAACCAGGCTGGGGCTGCAGCCACAGGAAGGGGGAGGGGTGGGGCCCAGGACCAAGCGCAGTTTACCAGTCAAAAGAGCAGCTCCCCTCTCCGAATAGATCATTTTTATTGGTTTTGCAATAAGCTTATGAGACAGGAACAATCGCAATAAACAAACCGAACAAGAAATCGAAAAGATGGGCCCCGAAAGCTGTTACTGAGCCCTTCTCACCTTCTCTTAATGAGTCTCTAATTTACAACAAACTCAGCAGCCTAGCACATTCAGGGTTCCCTGGTCCAGGATGAGAACCTATACCTGTCTTGTGTGTGTGTGGTCTGTCATCTCCAGGCCCTGAGACCTGGCCTCCTAAGAGGCAGGAGGCTCCAGTGGGAGGAAGTGGCCTGGAGAAGTCTTAGAACAGGGCTGGGACTTCAACACTGGCTACCTCAGAAAAGATCTGGGTTCTCTACCATCCCTCACCACATCTCTTCGGAATGGATGGGGCTGACTCTGGAGGGTCTACCTCCCCCAAACTTCTTCTCAGCCCTAAGCTACTGATGCAGACACAGAAATCCTTTTCCTTTCAGATTTGCAGATGAGGTCCTTGCAGGGGAGATTGGGATAGCTGGGGGCTTCTGAACCCCCAACTGCATGCTTCTCAGATAGGATGGGCATCTTTGTTGGGGGCTGGGGTTTTTCTTCCTTGAGAGGACTCTATCTTAGAGTAGAGTCATGTCTGTCCCAACCCCACTCCCTAAGACTTAGGGGGGGCCTGGAAGGGGGCCAATTGCTCCTCAGGAATGCACTTCTATGAGGCCAGGGGAGTCTTTTCTTGTAGGCAGGGGATTCCTGGGGAGAGATTTGCATCTCTTCAAGCCCCCTGGTCAGGGTGGTGTTTACCCATCTCAGCTTGGGCCTGTGGGAAGGCAGAGCTGCATTTCCACCATAGACTGGTGCTCCCTTAGGCATTCATTTTCTCTAGTCTTTTATCACTCAGTGACTCTGAAGCCTTTTCCTAATGCAGCCACCTGTTCTTCTACCTGTTCCTGCTCGAAGTTTGTGTCACCCCCCTGTGCCTTTCCTGGCTGCTGAGCATGAGACAGCGTTCCCAGGGATCAGACCTACTGTCTGGCTCAGGATTGTCCGGGTTGTGGTGGACCAGGGCTTTCTGCAAGGAAGCCAGTCTCGCCTCGAGATGCCTGTAATCCCAGGGATGGTCACAAGATGTCAGTGTGAGGCCGCGGAAATGACTTGTCCTGGGGCAGAGAGCTAAAAGGGAGTCTGGAGAAGTAGTGGCAAGGTCTGAGGGGGTCTTGGCAGCCAGTTGAAAGCAGTCCCTTCTGCAGGTGCCAGCCCTGGCCTTTCCACTCCACCTGCAAACTCTTCGCCACACTCCATCTTTCTGCTGTGCCCCCAGTTCTTTGCTCCTAAAAGCCCTCTCATGCCCAGCTCTGGGAAGGATGGGGGGGCTTCTGTCCCTCCTGCATGCAGGTCCCTGTGTTGGCAAGTACAGTGCATGCTTGTGTGGTCCTGCGTGTGTCAGTGTGGGAGTGGCAGGCACCATAGACAGGGTACTCAAAAGCCGGGGTGTGCTTGCTTGGGGCAACTTTCTATGTGTGAGACTCTGCAAGGAATTCTATCTGCCTCAGAAATGAGAAATTCAGACATGCAAGGAGAACTTGGAGGTCTCCAAGTCTTGTTTATAGATGTGGAAGTAAAGGCTCAGAGAAAGCAAGTGGCTTGCCCAAGGCCACACAGCAGGCTATATTTGGAGCCCTGGTCTTCTGCCTCCCAGCCCTGTGCATGTAGGTTTCTGACCAGGTATGTTTCCAGGACTGTGTGTCTGGTATACCTTTGTCTTAGAGATTTATTTGCAGCAGCCCTAAAAGCTCCCCAATGGCCCAGTCATCAGCCAGCAAGGTTCTGAACAGAATCAGAAGGCTGCAGGAAGAGAGAGAGGAGGGAGAAAGGGAGGAAGAAAGGAAGGCAGGGCTGTGTATATACGTGTGAGCACATGTATCTCTCTGTTTTACTGTGGCAGTGGGTAGATGCCGGCAGGTGGGTGTGTCTGTGATTGTCGGTGTCAGAGACCCTGATTCTGGCGTGCGTGTTTGACTATGTGTGTGTGTGCATGCCACGTGTGTGTGTGCATGGGACCTGTGTGAGTGGCTGCTTGGAGTCAAGGCCTCTGGGGAGGTGCCGGTGCTGCAGGCCGGTGGTGTGTGAGTGATGGTGTGTGCCAGCTGCCGGCGTGCGTGTCAGTGGCTCTGGAGTGGGCATCAGTCAGTGACTGTGTGAGTGACTGGGGGTGTCGGTGAGGATATGAGTGCGTGAATGTGAAAGGAAGGCTGCTCCCACCTCCTTGTCCCCCACTAGACTGTCCCCTGTGGCCCTTAGGGGTTCTGTGTCCCCACCCCAGCAGCAGTGAAATCCTTTATCGGTTGAGGCACCAGCCCCCGTGTCGGAATTTCAAGGTTCCTGTCGGTTCCATCCATCTTCCGGGGCCTCCTGGTATTAGCATTGATCTACAGGGGAAATGGAGAGCGCGGCTGGGTTATTACGCACCCGCCCGCCTTCCCTGGGCCGTGATTGAGTGCACACAGAGAATTTTTGAAACATGGCCACCCTAACTTATTCTGTCTTCCTGCCAATAGCGTGGCGTGGGTCCAAATTACGGGTCGATACCAGTTGATCTTTTTATGTTAAACTGTGATGAAGTCGCTTCTATGTGAAATGGGATTGGGCCCTGGGCCCTCTTTTAATGCAGGACTTTTGGGGTGGAAAAGGGGGGATGGGGAGGGAACAAGGGGAGCAGTCCATGGGGAAAATGGAGGTGGGGACCTGAGGGCAGCTGGTATGAGCAGGCGTGCCCACGGGGCAGTCAGAGCTGGCTGCACTGGCCGACCTGTTCCTGCCTGGTGTCTCCCCTGTGACCCTCACCAACTGAGGACCCTCAGGGCCCCCCCACCATACTTTCCATCAGAGAGCCACTCTGGCCCTGGCGAGGCCCCTCCCCATCCCCTCCTAGGATAGAATTCCATTTCCCTCCAGCCCCCCTTACCCTTCTCCTCCACCCGCCCTCCACACACACCTGCACCATCAAACGGGTTTGTCTTTAACCTCCAAACAGGGAACTTTAATTAAAGAGACAGTGACCCCTTTTATGAGTTTGGCCGAGTTAGGTTTCAGGGCCCTTGTTACTAGCGGCTCACATAACGCTAACAAAAGCTTGCAGGCCCCAAGAGGAGCCCGTCTCCCTCATAGACACTGCAGCAGGGGCACAGGGTGGGCTGGGGGGCGGCAAGGGGTAAGGGGAGGCATCCTCGAGTCTGGTCAGGAATCACAGTGACCTGTGAGGCAGTCACTGGATGGAGGGTGGAGGAGGGGCAGACTGGAGACAGGGGGGTTCACTGCCTTTCTGCAGTGCATTTGGGGCACAACTCCTACCCACAGGCCTACCATCTGGACCCTCCAGTGGGGTGTCTGCTTCCCATGTGAAATGGCTGGGGCTGAGCTGGCTCACGGAAGGGCCAGAGCTCACGCCCTGTTTGCTTGTTGGCTGGTATTACAAGACGAGATGTGATTTCCCAGAGGAATAGATTGCAGAGAACTTACTCTAAGAACAGTCAATTTTTTTTTGTTTTACTCACATATTTAAAGGAAAAGTGACTCTATGATAAAACATAATTGCTAATAACTATAATAACACCACTCAACATAAGGCATGAAACACAAATTCTGTCCTGAATCTGGAGGTGCAAACGCTGCATGACACACACACTGCTTGGAAGGGGGCTCCCCTTCCACATACAGGGAAGATATCAAATTTGGGACTCAGGGGGCCTCCTGCACACCACCTCCCCCACCTCCATCTCCTGTAAAGACCCCAAATGCAGAAAACTATTGGGTTAGTGTTAGGAGTCTGAAGGGCCCTTATCTTCCATCTAATCACCTCTTAACTGTTGATTTTTAACTAGGGCTTCTCTAGGCCCTATAAGAGATGTTTTCTTGCCCTTTGATCTAGTTCTTTGATATCCTTTGTGAATTCTTCAAGCTGGAGAGGACTGCCCAATCTGCCACACGAATTCATTCAACAAACACCAGGGGCTGTTAAAAGGAATCTGTCTATAATTGATGACTTCCGAAAAGGTGGCTTTCCTTCCATTGGGGTACACCTCCATAACCATAGGCCGATAAGTTGTCAACTATCTACATGGGGACCTGGCCACCTAAATGGTAATCCAGGGTCACCTCTGACTGGAAATGGGGCTTAAACCCAAACTAGCAAATTTGTGGAGGCGCACCTCAAGGCCAAAGTTGTGTAACACGATCCTCACCACCCCCTCCACTTCTGCTGCCACCCATGGGCCCCTAATTCCTCCTGGTGACACATGTGCTTGGCATGTGGGAACACGCAGGTGGAATGTGAGTACATCTGTGGGAAACCAAGTGACCCCACACAAGGGGGAGCACACAGACCACCATATGTGACGTAATCACATCCTGGGTGCTCACTCCCACGTGCAGACCTCCGTCATGCACACCCCTGCTCATGTGAGGGCCTGTCTGTGTGTGCCCGTAGTTCGGCACCCACAGAGAGAGGTCACAGCCCCTTCCCGCCTCCCTGGGGGAGGGATCTGGAGGCCAGAGAGGTTGGGGAGTAATTAGTTTTGGCGTTTCCTACCTCTGCTGCCTGGGAAGCATTCTCTGTTTCATCTTCAGTCTGATCAATCCCCAGTCATGTGCCTTTCCACATGGACGCCCCTGGCCCCCAACTCACCACACTCTTGAAAACTTCGTTAGTGCCATTAATCTGCTGACCCAGGCAAATCACCGTCCTTTCCTGCAACTCAGCCTCTCAACCCATCCTGAGATTTCCCCCCCCCCTCCGCTAACTCTGGATCTGCTGAGACCCCCATCCCCCCAGGGGTGGCTTCCTCTCCTCCCCAAGTTCCTCTTATCTCTTTCTGTCTGATGGCTTCTTGGCCTCCCCCCCCCAACAGCCCCATCACCCCCAACTTGGGATCCTCCTTCCTGTCCACACACTCACCGATTTCCAAGTGTGTCCTCCACATGTGAATCCCAGCACTTTGTGGTTGAGGAGTTTAGCCCAAATCAGCCATCAGATCCCCTGAAGTAAAAGGGTAGAGGTGCCTGCAAGCTGGTGGTGCAGGGCCTGGGGTCAGGCTCTGGCAGTGGGAACAAGCTGCACAAAGAACTGTGGTGAGGGCGTATCATGCTCCAGGTACTGTACTAGGCACTTTGAAACACTTAAGTAATTTAATCCTCACCACCTGAGAGGCAGGCATTCATTCTCCCATTTTAAGGATAAGGGGCATTGAGGCTTTGAGAGATTACTTGCTAATGAGCAGCAGAGCCAAGCTTAGGACTCGGATCTGAGTGGTTGTAAAAGCGTGCTCTCGAGGTCATCCAGAAGGGAAGAGGACCCCCACCTTTGAGCTTGGTTCCAGGTGTTCCCCCTAGACATGTTTTATGTGAAGGAGATCCTGACCGACGTTTGCCTCTCCTTTTCCTCTGCTAGGCCAGACTGGGTCTGGGATATGCGTGTGAGTGTGAGTGTGTTTGTGTGTGTGTGTCCTCTTCCTCTCAGCCCAGAAAGGGTTCATGGTGGCTAGGGCCCTGTCTGGGGCTCCACATACATACACCCTGATGCCGGGTACAGCCTCTTAGTTGGCTCCAAGCTTGCAGAAGAAGGCCCTGCTCCGAGGCCTTGTGGCCAACGCACTGGCCCATTGTTCAGGCGGGAACAAAGACTGAGGGTTTAAGCTGACTGACCAGGCAGCTCTGCCAAGCAGAAAAGACCGCCCCCTCGAAGCTGGGCCCAGTTGGGGGCAGGAGGGGGACCGAGAGAAAGGGGACAGGGAACCTTTGAAAGTAACTAATTAAAGGACCTTTGCCTGCCCCCTCCCCCTGGGAGCCTAATCTCTCTGGGGCAGCAGCCAGACAATGTGCCCCTCCACCCCACCCCCCTCACCGGAGTTTTAAAACAAGAGACAACTTGAAGTTAATGAGCGCCACCTGACGGGGGTCCCCTAATGAGAGGGGGCTGCTGGGCGCCTCACACATTCTCTGGTTCCATGAATAGCGCCCCCCACCCCCTGAGTTTTATTCATCTCGGGCCAGGGGCAGGGGGCAGAAAGGAAGGGAGCTTTCTCAGCTTGGGGCACGTGGACTGTGGTGCAGGAGAGGACCCCACATCCTCCTCCCTCCCAGCCATGCTCAGCTCTGAAGACTGAGCCCCCGCTTCTGCCTGAGACCTGGGAGGGCCCAGGCCTTGGCCGGGTGGTTCAGGCCACCTGCTCTGGGGGCCCTCGGTCACCAGTGTGGATGCTGCCTTTTTCCAACAAGGCACCAAGGCAGAAGAGGGCAGCTTGGGGTTGCTGGATGGGGCCTGGGGCCAGGCTCAGGGGTCATGTGGAAGTGGGATTGAAAGTTGCTTTTGTGGAGAGATAAAGCTGACTCTTATCTGTAGGTTTCAAATTTACATTGTTCCTTCCCATGCACCAAACCATTTTTTCCCCTAGGTAAAAAAAAATGAAAAGTCCCGCTGGTATATTTAGGTACTCTCTACTCTCCCTGCCTCGTCCATATAGTTCTTGGCCCTGGGCCCATCTCAGATTTCCCCACGCCTGACTCCTATCTGGTCCCAACCTGAAGCTCATCTCTGATGCCCCATCTCCTGTTTCCCTGGCTCTGACCTTGTCACCAAGAGTGCCTTCTCTCTCACACTCAGACTCTGCTGTTCCCAGACTGGGTGGGACCCTCAGGAGAGAAATCCAGCTTCCTGGAGCACACATGAGGGTGTGGAGCACCCTGGGGAGTGGGGAGAGAGGGGAATGGTGAATGGCCCCAAACCTCTGCCTCATCCCACCACTCTTCCCCATATAACTCCCTAAACCCACCATCCATCCTGAAACCCCACCCCACAGTACTGTACTGTGGGGTGTACTGGAGCCCACAGTAGAACTGAGAGAATTCGAGATGCTCTGCCTCAGCCGAGGAGTCTGGGAAGCAGGGACTTGGCGCTCAGACCTGGAGATGACCAGTATGTCCAGAGTGACACCGCAGAATTCTCCCCCTGGAGCCCCCCCACCCCCAAAGGCTGGAACTGAGGTGGTAGCAGTTGAAGGGCCTAGGTGGGGGGGAGAAAGAGACCAGACAGAATGGGGTCTCCAGCCAGCAGAGAGGCATGGACAGAGGTGACTAATTTCCCAACTACTCATGGTGAAAATATCACATTTCATGCTTTGTTGCCGATTCATAGAAAAATCCTATTAAAACCGGGTGGATTATTTATACAGTTTAAACAAATGATGATCAAAGATTTAGCACGTTTTGAAAAGAACCCAGAGTCATGCAGGCTGACTGGTGGCTTATCCAGAGCTGGGTGGACAAGTGGAAGGTGTGGGCATGCCTTGGTAGGAGGGCGGGGCAGGCTTGGATCCTTTGGCCTGGGGTGAGGAGGGGTGGACTACTGTTGTTCTTTCCAGCAGGGGGCGCCCTCCCCCCAATGTTGCTACCCCTCCCTCCTAATCAAAGCCCCACAGCTGGGCAACATTTCATGTCCCTTTTTGTCTGTGCATGGACCTGTCTCAAACGCCCCTGGACAAGCAGTTGTGAGTTGTTAGTGTTAGTGGGACTGTGCTCGTGTGGCTGGGCTTTGCACCTGGACGTGCACGATACCGCCCTGCGTGTAACTGTGCATGCTGGTCCAGCATCCTCGTCTGGGGCCAAATGGGCCTGCCTGCCAGTGCATCTCTGCTGGGTTCCCTATTATTTGTCTTTTTATGAGTCCCATGCTGAAAGTCTTGTCATCATACAAAAAGCTTTTTGCACACACGGCACTTGCACACGCGGGGACGTGACTCACACCTGTTCGTGCAGAGGGCCACTTTCTGGGAGGCAGCTCCTAAGGACTTAGGTTGGGGTAGTGGGAAATGGTAGGTGGCTGGAAGTACAGGCCCCCCTCTAGCAGGTGTTGGGAGATCCTAGCCTTGGAGGCATTGCTTGACATGGTTCCCCAAACTCAACTCTAAGACAGCCACAGAACCTCCTGAATCTACCAATCCTAGCTCCCTTGGGGGTATACCCCCCCCATGGTCTGTCACCCTGAGGAAGGGGTGCTAAGTAGTTGAGGTCCCTGGCTGAAGGTCAGCCTAGAGCCATGTGGTGAAAAAGTGGAGTCCAGATCAGCCCCAGGAGTTGGGGGAGGGGGGTCAGAGAGAGGGGTGGATGGTGCCTGCGGCAGGGACAGAGTGGCCCTGCATCCTGTGCCCCTGCCCTTGTCCCTGCCCACCAGGCCGTCCTGCCTCAGCAGTTTTATTACCCAGGGGGAGATAACACCCTGGGGGGAGGCAGCCTGTTCTGAAGGGGAATGTACTCACCCCACCCCACCCCACCCCCTACACACATACTCCAGCCTCAGGGTCAGCCAGAGACTAGCTGGATTTCTGGTCTGATGGCTTCTCAGGGGGCTAAGCCAAGATTTCCCAGGAGACCCTGGGGAGGGCCCTGCACAAGAAGGGGCAGAGAAGAAGCCACAGAAGAAGGAGAGATGGCATCTAGAGGGAGAGGGTCTCCCCTTCAAGGGAGGAAGGAGGAAGTTTTGATCAGTGTTGGGAACAGCAGATCCGCCCTCCAGGAGGGCCCCTGACTGGGGTAGAGGGGCGCGGGAATGACCTCGCACCTGACGTGCTGTGAGCTCTCCCTGCTGCTGCTGGGTCTGGGGGACTTGCCGTTTCTTTACCACTTGGTTTGCTTGTGCATTTATTTCTGGTCGGGGTCCCGCATGGGGTGCACTCCCAGGGCCTGTGCAGCTAACCAGGGAGTGAGCCTGGCTGGGGGACACCATGTCACTTCATCGTGGAGGCCCTGGCCTATTTGTCTTCCCCCAGACCGCACCCCTGACTCTCTCCCTTCTTTTTCTTTTCTTTTTTAAGAGAGAAAACAGGCCACATCTGGGATCCTGCAACAGCCGTGAGTAGAACAATCGCTTGTGTCTGGAGCATCCATCATGGGCCGAGGTCCTACAGCAGCTTGGCCTGAAGGAGCCACCACCATCACCGCTGCCTTCACCGCGGCCCGTGCTTTATTAGAATTTATATGTTGCCCCGATTGAGGGGGAAAATAATTAACACCCCTACAAATATATCGTAAACAAAATATTTATTAGAAATAAATAACTCATTTATTTTACATATTTCATTTCAACAATAACATTACCCAATTTATCATTTAACATTTTTGCAAGACAACTTAACGACTACTTATTAGCATTTCCATTTTTCACCCGCGCACCATAAAGCACGGGCTCTCCCCAAATGGCCTAGCACAGGCCGAGCCAGGAGCTCAGAAGACCCCAGAAAGCACTGTGGACCCCCTGCATCCCCCTCCCATATCCTCGAACACACTTAGGACAAACATTCCACACCAAATGCGTGTAGCCACCTTCAGACATTGACACCTTCTATAAGCCACAAGCCGCTGCCCTCCCAGAGTTCACACCCCAGAAAAGATAGGCACAGATGCACGAGCTGCTACCTAACTATGGACACAGACCCAGCATCCATGTGCATGCTTGCACACACAGGCGCCCACCTGCACATGAGAGTCGCTGGCTGTGTCCTTATGCCAACCTCAGACCTCACACGTGTAGGAATCACCACCTCATCCTTCTTCTGTGCACACGTGTGTGGGGTCTGAGCCCCTCTAGCTCCTGCCTGTGGTCCTCCCATCTGTGCCCCTCATGTGTTTCCTCCTACTCAGCAAGGATTTCTTGGGGTCAAGTACCCATTTCACTCCAAACTTAGCCTTTTAGGGGGTCATCCTAAAGAACCTGGCCTGGGTTTCTCTCTCTACACCCCAACCCCAAATGTGTTCTCTGGGAAGAAAGTGTGTGACCTAGGTCTCAGCCGCTGGGGTCCTGGCTTAAGTTCAGAGCTGGAGTGCTGGGTTACAAAGGAAGGGTTTGGATCTGGGTGCTGATGTTCAGTACATTTGAGGCTCTCCTGAGTCCCTCAGGGTGAAGGCTGAGCCAGCTTCCCAGGCCCCCTTCCTTCCTGGCTAACACTCCCCTGCCAAAGGAAGGAAAGAAGGGAGCAGGGAGCCAATACCCCAGTCTGGGCTGGGAGATACTTCCCCATCCTCCCACCCCTAGCACTGACCAGGCGCCTGGCGGGAGGGAGGGTGTCCCTAATTATTTATGGAATCAAACCGTAGCCCCCACCCCATCTCAATCCTAAATAGCACATGTCCCTAGAGCGTCTGCATATTTCTGTGTGCAGAGACAAACGGAAGGAACAGATGGGTGCACACCCCTCAAGGACACACACGGGTGCACATATATGTGCCTCTCTGTGCATTCTGCCCAGACTGACTAGAGGCCCTCGCCCCTGGCACCAGTCACAACAGTTGGGAGATTAAGGTCTGTTTGAGTGCTGGGACATTCCCCCTCGAGTGCACAGCCTCTCGCTGGGAGGTGGAGGTAGGAGGCTGGTGGCTGGGGGGCCTGGGGCCGGGGAGACAGGGCAAGGGGCCCTCAGAGTCAGCCTAGCCCGAGCTGGGGGCAGGGCCTGGGGGAACACACACAATGGCTGGAGGTTGGAGGGTCTGAAACAGGAGACTTTAATAAAAGCCACTGACAGCAAATAAAGCTGCCAGGGGAGTCCCATTACCCACAACAAGGACCCTTTGTCAGCTGAGCAGGACTGAACTGACCCTTCTCCACTGGCCTGGCCCCGTACCCACCCACACTGGGCCCCCTCTCTCTTGCCGGCTCCATGTCCCCCCTCCCCAGTCCAGCACCAGGCAGCTCAGGGCTCGCCAGTGCTGAGGGAACCCAGCTTGATGTTCCCCCAGACTGCTGGTCCCTCTCTATGTCTGCCCCTAATTGCTCTAGTTTCTGATGCCACTAGCCTTTGGTTACTTTGTCCTCTTAATACGTGTTCAGTAACTGCAGGAGCAGCTTCTGTTAAGTGAGTGGGGAAACTGAGGCATGGTATGGGTTCCATCCACCCAGTCTAGTGGTGGGAAGGAGCCATTGCTGACCTAATCCTGCTACAGAACCTGGCATGTTCCTTAGTCCTGAGACTGTCCTGGCCCTCCCTGGGCCCCAGCAGCGGCCCCAACACTGAGTATATCAGAAAGACTGCAGCACAGGGGGCAGGAAGACCTGAGTTGAGTCCTGGAGCTAAAGCTTAGTGGTGGTTTGTCCTTGGGCGAGTCATTTCTCCTCTCTGGGCCCCTGTTTGCCAGCCTTTAGAGTGAGGCAGATTTGAAAGTGACCTGATATGTGAGACTTAGTGACCTGGTGTGTGCAGCACTTACAAACTTTGAAGTACCCACGAATGGGGCCTCCCCAGGTGGCGCAGGCGGTTGAGCTCAGCGCTGTGAAGCTGTCTGCAGCCTCTGCAGCGCTGGTTCGATCCCGGCCAGCCGGCGAGGGTCCCACATGACACAGAGGACCTCTCCTGTCGTGCCCGTTGCTTCCCTCAGCAGTGTATTTCGTCAGTCTGCCTGTTCTGTTCCCCGCTTTATCTCTGGTGAATCCTCTCACCTCCCGTGAATCTGGCCTGTACCACGGTTCTTGTATAAATAAATAAATAAATCTTTAAAGTACCCAGGAATGAGGGTGGTTGTAACTACTTACCAGTTCAAAATCAAACCGTTCCTTGAACACCGATCTTTACAGATACTGAGTCCTGCTCTGATTTCTGTAATGGGACAATATTATAAAGGATGCAGGAAGCTCGATAAATAATTGTGAAATGAAAAATTGCAGAAAGGGATGGAAGCTATTCTAATCCCTGACCTTCGCTAACAATTGGCCTGATTGGTGGAGAAATATGGGAGAGCCATGAGGAAGAGAAAAAGTTGGGGGTCAGACCACTGGCCTGCAGTTTGGAAATATTTGGGGGGATTGGGAAAAAGTGAGTTCCCAGTAGGGGGCCTCTGAAAGCAGAGTTGGGGTGTGTAGAGAGAAAGTTTCTCAGGTTGGGTGCTGAGTTAAAGAGATGGAAAGCCGGCAACTCGTGAGATTCGGGGTCACCACTTGCAGGGCGAGATGGAGCCTGAGATGGGGCTTGGAAGCTGGGGGTCCGGCCATGACAAGCCCCTCCCCAGTCCAGCAGGAGGGGATGCTGGTGCAGGGCGGGGAGGGAGATTAGGAGGCGCTCTCAATTGCCTTAATGGGCTCTAAGAGGCGGGATCCTATTACAGCTCGGGGTGCCCCGGGGTGCCTTGCTGGGAAGACAAGCTAATCTGCCATGCAAATTAAATCCTGCCTCAAGACGCAAGGCCTGCTTAATGTGATCCATTACACAGTTTACTTGTTTATATCTAATATTGGAACAGGCAGCCCGGGCGGGCGGCAGCGGCAGGCGGAGCGGCCCAAAAGCAGGAGAGTAAATTACCAGCAAAATGAGCTTTTCCATCCTCAGCCGCCGCCCGCGCCTTCCCTGCTCCGTGCGCCCGGGCGCCCCCTCCCGCCCGCCCGCGGCGTCCCCTGGCTCTCCTGGCTGGCGGCTCTCGCCGCCGCTCGGTCTTCAAGCCTTTCTTCTCTTTGTCTTTCTCTTTCTCTCCCTGTCCTTTGACTGTGTCTGTGCCCTCACCTCCTGTCTCAGCCTCGTCTTCTCTCTTCTGTCTTTCTGGACGTTTCTTTCTGCCCCGCGTGGGTTTCTCTCACTCCTGGCTCTTCTCTCTGCGGCTGGCTCTCCCCCCACCCCCGCAGCAGGGCCAGAGACCAAGGGAGAGGCCAGGCAGCTGTGTCATGCTGTGGAGGGTGAGCCCAGGCTTGGGGTGCCCGTTTGTGCATACCCACCTGGGGGAGCCCTGAAAGAGACTGAGGTTTAGAGGGCCTGGCTTGGGGCTCAGTGAGCTCCTAGCTACTGTTTTGCAAGCAACATTATCCTTGATTGAGGGTATGTGTGACCTTGAGGAAGCATCCTGTGACCCTGGCCATGTGTGGGCACGGGTGGGTGGGGGCCTGCCCCTGTGTGCCTGCTTGGGGCAGTGTTTTAACAAACCCTGGGAGATGTTTCCCACCTCTTCCCAATGCACATGTTCAGCTGGGCTTTTACCCTCTTACCCTCCTGGGTTAGCCTTTCAGGGATGTGGGCCTCCCCTCACCTTCTTCCCACTTCTTGTTGTAGCTCCTTGGAAAGAGCCCCAAGGATCTCAGTGCCCCAGGATCACTAACATCCACTCTCGGCGTCTCTGGGGGCCAGTGCTTTGCCCTACTCTGTCCCTGTGCAGCTCCTCATCTCACGCTGGCCTGTACCCCTCTCTGGATCTGCTACCCCTCTGGCTGGACTTTCCTGAGGCCCAGAGAGTCAGAGGCTCGAGTCAGAGGCTCACAGACTGAGAGATGGGGGACAAAAACTTACAGAGAGGTGAGGGAGACACACAGAGAAAGACCGAAGAGGTGAGATTAAGGCAGATGCAGTGGACAAGGTCGGGGCCTGCAGGAGGCGACAGACGTGGGCACAGGCGACAGACGTGGGCACAGGTCAGGGGCCAGGCAGCGGGGTGGGGGATGGCTGGGCTGAGGATCGGTGGCTAAGAGCTTATACTTAAGCTCACGAGGCCACACACCTCGTGGGCTGTTCCAAACTCTAAAGTTGTTTGGACCTGGCAGGACAAGAAGGCTTAATGGAGTAGCTGCCCTGGGGCCTCATCCTGAGGAGGCAACATGCATAGCTTAGGCCTAAGCTTCTGGACCCCTGGCCTGTGCCTGTGGTCCCAAGAGAAGAAGCCCTTGCCACAAGGTTCCCAGAGTCTTGGGCCCTTGGGGCGGACAGGGGTGGACAGGGGCAGGGGGAGAGAAAGCTCCCACAGTCCAGGATGTGCACAGCTGCTGCACGCGTGCCTGCCCGCACACACACTCACTCACACGTGCCAGGCTGGAGGCTTGCCAGAGAGGCTCCCCTGGCCCTGGTCCATGGCGCTTGTCCTGCAGCCTAGCCACACTCTCTATGCCTGGGACTCCTGACTCCTTCCTGTTCCCCACGTGCCTCGGCCCCTCCCAGGCCAGGGAGCAAAGCTGACCCCTACTTTCCCAACCCCCCATCTTCTGAGACTGCTGACCCCCACCCTTTTATTCCCTCTGATCCCCCAGAGCCCCCAGTCCTCCAATTCCAGGCACATGTCTTCTTGTCCATGACCCTTGGCTCTGATTGGGGGTTGGAGGGGTCCTGAGGAGTGGGGTCCGTAGGAGGAAAGGTGTGAGTCTGTATGTCTGTGTGGAATGGGGGCTGTTTAGATAAACAGATGGCAACAAATGGCATAAAATTATATACCCATAATGTCAGTTCATAACATTTTGTTCGACATACTTGATTTAATCGCTTAGCTGACGATTTGGCTTTTGGGCCCATATGGTGGGGAATGAAGCTGCGTGGCACCCGCTCCAATCTGGCTCTTTTATCACCAAGGCTGGGGGGCGGGGATGGGGGGGTCGGAGAGGGGGAGGAGAGGGATGCAGATGGAAAGAGAATGAGCTGACAGGAGGGGGGCCGGGGAGGGGGTGGCTGTAGGGACTGAAGGGGACTGGACCCTGGCAGAGAGGAGAAGGATGTCTGGAGATGGTGTGGGAGGGGCTCGAGTCAGCCGAATGGGCCGGGTTGTCCCCACAAGAGATCTGGACTCCATGGCTGACCTCGCTAGACTCTGGCACTTGGGTCACAGATCTGCTTCCCTGAACCTGTCTTTTTCTCTCTTCAAAACCAAGCCCTGGATGCCCAGCTCCTGATCTCTGGGGTTATCCCCACCACTTGCCAAACTGAGCGATGTATGTGTGCGCGTGTAGGTGTGTGCTTGTACGCCTGTGCTGGTGCGCATGAGCCAGGTGTGGGGAGACTGAGATCCGGTGAGCTGAGTTAGGTCTGCACCGATGGCCCGACTTCCACTCTGAGAAACTGGGAGAGGGCTGACCAGGGGCTGGTGGCTATTTGTGACTGAGATTTGATTGTGAGTGGGGTGCATTATGTTCCGTCTGACTGGGACTTGGGATGTGTGCAAGTATGAGTGACGTGTGAGTTTGTGTGGTGATGAAGGTGTGAGAGCGTGTGACAGTGGCGGGTGGTCTGAGAGTTGTGTGGGGTGTGACTGAGTGTGTGAATGGGTCAGGCAAGTTGCAGCGCATAGTAGGTGCTCAAACTGCTGAGTAGGTACATCCTGCTACCTCTCAGTGGTTTGTCCTGGGTATGAATGCTGGCCTGGGGGTGGTGTGTACTTGTGCACAGGCACACACACACACACACACACACACGCATGCATGTACACACTGGGCAATTTCAGGAGGTTTGCAGCATGCACACCTAGTCCCTACTAGCATGTGACACTTCTTCAGGGGCCCATCCTGTACTCTGCAGACAAGACAGGCCCTACACAGATGCCTCCTCAAATCCCCCAGCACCCACCCTGAGTCTTTACTCACCTGGACTCTTCTGGGGCTCTGAGAAGAAAGCCAGGGCCTTCCTCCACGAGATACCCCTCCCTTCCCCATTGCCTGTCCGGCCTGCATATGCCCAGTCCACCCCCCTCCTGGTCTGGGAGCTGCGCCAGCCCCCCCAAGCACCGCAAATCTGGGCCCCACTCAGCGCCCATCACTCACATCACAGCCTCATCTGCCCCCTGCTGAGCGCCGCCCCCGAGGCTCTGGAATGGGGTGAGGAGCCCGCTCAGGATGGGGGAGACACCTGCGGGGGTGGGAACTTGCTTTCCTCTTCTACCTCCCTGGGACCCTTTCCTCCAACCCCGACCTCCCGGGCTGTGCTCAGAGTCTTGCGGCCCATCTGCCCTTCCTGAGTTTCTGCCGCAGGTTTTCTCTGTCCCTCCCCCCGTGTCTTCCTGAAGGCCACCTTCCCTCTGCTGCTCTCCCTGCTTGGCCTTTTGCCACGTTTCTGATCCTCCTTGCCAGTGCTTTTCTCTCCTTGTGCCTTTGGTCGTTCCTCTAGGGGTCTCTGAAGGTGGAGACCAGGGCTGGGGTGGGGCTGGAATCGACACCCCTCGGTGGTTTTTTCCATCTGGGAAACTCCATCACCACCCTTCCCTCACGGCAAGGAGACAGGGGTGTGGCGGGTGGCAGTGGGGAGTGACAGGGCCCCACGGCTGCTCTTCGCATCCCAAGGCCATTAGTTCCCGCAGATGCTGTCATGGGTCCAAACCCTCCTCTCCTTCTCAGAGCACTTGGTCACGCATTCATCTGACAATCAGGAGTGCACTTGACCTGCCAGGCGCTGTACTGACGCATAGAACAAGATGCTGTAGACTCTGTCCTTGAGGGTCTCCTTCCCCCTCAGGAGACATTTCTCATGGGTGTGCAAGCAGAGGAGGACGTGGTGTTTCAGGGGATGGGCGGGAGACCCCAGGGAGGCCCAAAGGAGGCAGAATTATACGGGGAGGGTTGCGGAGACCTGGCCAGAAACTTTACAAGGGGATGCTCGCCTTCATCAAAGTATTTTCTTTTTCTACTTACAAAAATAATACCCTGCAAAAAGGCACAGAAAAATTTAAGGGAGAACAGGAACAAAATAGAATCTGTTAAGAAAGTTTCAGGGAGTTCACGCTTCAGATGGGTGGAGTTTTACTAAGTAAATTATGTAGAAATAGGGAGAGGTTGGAGAAGGGTATTCCAGGCAGGGATGGGGCATGGGCCAGCCACCCGGATTTACATGCAGGATCTTTGGTAGCTGTAAGTTCCTGTGGTGCCCTATAGGCTGTCTTAGGGCTTTGGGCCTTGTTCTATAGGCAAGGAGAAGCCATGCTGGAGGCTAGAGTCAGGTGAATGGTATCATCCTGTTTTCTATTTTAGAGCAATTGTTCTGGAGGATGAAGTGGAGGCAGTTGAGACTCATCAGGGAGAGCAGTCAGGAAATGAGTCCAGTTGTCCAAGAGAGGCAATGAGAGGTGGTGACAGGAGAGTTACAGGGATAGAGGATACAGAAAGAAGAGAAAACGCTGGGAAGGCAGAATGAATAGGATTGGAGACCGGCTCCATGTGGGCATGGGGATGGCAGAGGGGAGGAAACAAGTATGAAGCCCAGGACTTTGACTTGGTCACTAGATGGAAAATTCCTTGAAAGAGGAGCAGGGTTGGGGTGGCACGGGGGGACGGCTGGGTTTGACTTCGGACATACTGAATGTGAGATAGAAACAGGAACGTGGAGGTGTTAGTTGACAGTGGAATGCAGGGAATACCAGTGTTTGGGATGCAAATGTAGAGGTCATTGTTCGATTCTGTGGATCAGTCAACAAATCTCTGTTGAGGGTCTATAGTGGACTGGGCTGGGGATGTTTCTGTGAGTGCATGAGCCAGGCTGCATGAACCCTTCCCTGTAGGGTTCACGTCATCAGTGGAGAGGTGGTATCTGAGCGTGGGTGAACTTCAGAGGGAGAAGAGAGGAAGGTGCTAGAGCACAGGGTCATAGGGCTGGAAGAGGGGAAGCCGGAGAACCAGCGTTTCTTGTGGCTCTCATGCTGTGCAAGGTCATCTAGTACTTGCTCTGGTACCCCCTGAGACAAGCTTTGTTGTCTCCTGTGGTGTCCATTCTCCAGGCCTGCTCCCATTGTGCCCAGCGCCCCTCAGAGGGTGTGAGGCAGCCAGGCTCCCGGCACTTGCCCTACTTCCAGCAGACTCTGGTTCTGTCTGACACGTATATTCTTCCCAAGGTCCTGACATTGCTCGAAAGAATGAGATTCCTGCCAGGTCTTCGATTTCCTTCATGATCTGGCTCCCGCCCTGTTACCCAGCCTCATCTTCAGACCAGCCTCCCAGAAGCCCCTGTGCCCATCTTTCCAAACTGACTCCCAATTCCTGATTAGCCCTTGTTCTCTCGCGCCTTCGAGCCTCACACATGCTGTTTCTCCTGATACCATCTCCCTCTCCCACCAGCGGGCCCACCTGACTCTTAGTGTCATAGCTCAAGTAAGTGCCTCCCATACGGGGACCTTCTCTGTCTGCCAGAGGTCTTTGGGGACATCTCTTTAGACCACGGACTTCTCTTTAGGACGGCCATATTGGTTAGATGTCTTTTACTTTCTGTCTCTGCCTCTAGATAAGGGAGCCCTTTAAGGTGAGGCTTCTTTGTTTTGTTCATCTCTGTAGCTGCAGTGCCTCGTAGAGTTTTACTCAAAATTGTAGGCTGTGCATTAGCCAGACGGGTCGTGCACTAGGCAGGTGCTGAGATAGGGCTGGTGGGGAGGACGGTTCGTGTAGGGCAGGGTGGGTATTGAGACAGAGTTGGTGTCAGGGAGCACTGACTATGCCTAGGTGTTGAGGTAGAGCTGAGTGTTAGAAGTGGAATGGTAGGTGCTGAAGATGGGGTGATTGTGGGGGGTAGGGCTGGGTGTCCATGTAGGGAAGACACGGAGGTGGAACTAGGTACTGGAGACTGGGGTGGTGTTGGTGTAGTGCTACGGGTTCGGAAAAGCGATGATGTCAGAATGTTAAGAGAAATGTTGACAGGTAAGCGGGCTCCTGGATCTGGGGGTGGGGCGAGGGCTGGGTGTTGCGGGCGGGCAAGTGAGTGGTGAAGGGATGAGGACGGGAGCTGGATTTGGGAGAACAGGAGAGAGTCCTCCCTCCCAGACCTCTCAGAGTTCTGACTTTTAATGCTGCTGATCCAGCTCTTCCTCAGTAACCAGCTTCTCCCCAGAAGGAGAGAAGGAGAGGAGAGGAGACCCGGGGAGAAGAGCCTAAAAGGGTGAAGAAGGATTTTCATTATGAAGTTAATTAGCTTCAGAGCCGCTGCACCTTTCAGGACGAGGAATTAGAGGGATTTAATTGCTTTATCAGCCTTCCCTTTGATTTTCAGCAATCAGGCCGATTCCATTTAATTTAACTGCCACAGACGAGGAGAAAATTGATGCGCTCACCTGCCTCCGAGCAGAAAGAGAGAGAGTGGAGAAGAGGGAGTGGGGGAGCCGGAGAGACTGGCAAACACAGAGTCTGCAGATTAATGAAAATCAACAGCATTTGCTCACCATTGGAGATGAAGTGTGCCCTCGAGGTGTTTGGAGCTGCGTGTGTGATTGTGTCTGTGTGGCCCTGTGTGGATTGTATGGAGGACCATGTGGGAGTGTCGGTGACTGTGCATGTCTGCGTGGGTGTGACTGTAGTGGCTGAGCTGACGTGGAGGTGGGTATGTGGGTGAATGTTGGCATTTGGCTGTAGGCAGGTGACGGCAGAGGAGCGTGATTCCTTGTACATGGAAACAGGGTGAAAAAGGAGGCTGTGTCTGCCTGTGTAGCCACAAATACAGTGACGATGTGTGTCCCATTCTATAGGTAAGAATTTCACTGTGTGTGAAACCGAACATCTATTAGTTTATTCATTCAGTAGCACTGACTCTCCTCCTGCTAAGAGCCAGACATAGTGGCGGGGGCAACGGTAACGAAGGTGGGGCTCCTACCCTCAAGGATTCAGAGTTTAACTGAAGGGACAGACAAGTAAATAAATGTCACAGTTCTGTGCCACATGGACTGGTGTGGAAGCACTTTCTGGAAGGCCTCCCGGAAGAGGTGGCTTAAAATATTAAGTTTCCAAGTACAGATGGGATTGATGGGGCTGTGAACAGTTGCAGAGCATAAGGGAAGGGCTGCTGTGCTCGCTTTGGCAGCACATATACTAAAATAAGGGAAGGGTCGCTAAGCAGGGCAGACCCCCAGCAGAAAGGGTCATGCTAAGAAATGTGGACTTTTCCCTTAGTGTTGAGTGGGAACCTACCAGATCGGCAGGTTCGAAAGGCTTCTTTGCTGTGTAGAGGCCGGATTGGAGAAGGCAAGACCAGAGGTAAGACAATTAGTCACAACCATTGAAAATTCCAGAGGCGAGATTGCAAGAGTCTGAGGGAGGAGGGAAGAGAGAATAGATTAAGTAGAATGGGCAGAAATTGGAAAGGGGAACAGGGCAGAAAGTATGGAAGGTTATAAAAATCTAGGTAGTAGGCAATTCCAGAAAGGGACATGTTGGAGGAAGAGCAAGTTGGGGGATGAGGTCTTAAACATGTAGAGACTCAGATGTCATAGGATCAGGTTGAGGTATCCCGAGGCAGCTGACTATGAATCTGGGGCTCATCAGAGAGATCCAACCTGGAGACAAAAAAGAAAAGGGTCCCCAGCATGTGTAGGTAAATCGTGCCCCAGGAATGGATGACACCACCCAGGGAAGTGTTGAGATCATGGAAAGAAGATGGTTAAAGGCAAGAGCCTGGAGATCACACACCTATATGAGACCAGGGGAAGAAAGAGAATCAGGGAAAGTTAACTTGAAGAATCAGAAAAAACAGAAGTAAACTGAGAGAAAGTCAGGAAAGAGAACTCAGATGAAAATTTGAGTTCAATTTCAGATATGTTGCTTGTGGTCTGCTATGAGACATGTGTGTAGGGGAACCCAGGGGGCAGGATCTAGACATCGGAGCTCTCAGCATGAGCAGAGGCTGGGGGGGTGTGACAGTTCATGGTGGAATCTGGTGCGGTGGGTGTGTAAGATGATGGATGTAGAAGTTGGTGAGACTGGAGATGTGAGTTGGGGTATATACATAGCTCTGAGTAGCAGCCTACATGTTGGTACTTCCATATGAAGCCAGGAGTTACTGATTTTCTCTTTAGAGACATGTCTTGGTTTGATTTCTCTCCAAATGAGAGACCAAAATTAGGATTTGGGTGACGGCAGTTTATTTGGGAGGTGACCCCAGGGAGTAGAATGGAATGGGTAGTGTGAAACAGAAGAAAGCTGATTGCCAATGTGGACAACAGGTGCTCAACCCTTGGGGAGCCACTCAGGAATCATGTACCTCAGAATTGTTCCTCTGAAGGATGGGAAGCTGGGCCCTTGCCTACCTACTAAAGTATTCCTTCGGTTAAAGGTTGTCTGCCCCCCAGAACCATTACAATTTAGAACAATTGCACTGAAATCAGAAGTAGGCTTAAGGGAAGCAATGCTGGGAACAATAAGAGCAATGACTTGGGAGATGGATTGGAGAAGGAGTGATTGGGGTAGAGGTTGATCATATGTCCAGACAATCCAAGATGAAGAATAGAAGAACTGACAGAAGGAAGGGTATTTTTACAAGCATGGAATTAAAGGTCTTGAAGACAAACAGGGCATTTGGGGTTTGTGGTAGACAGAATAATAGTCCCTCAATGTCCAGAAGAAACTATGAATAGTCCCAATAAACTATGAATGTGTTGTTACATGGTAAGGAAAATTAAGGTTGCAGATGGCATTAAGGTTGTTAATCAGGTCCTGAAGATTATTCTAGGTGATCTGGGGGAAATGAATATACTCGCATGTCTTTTATACTCATGTAAAGGGGTGGCAGGAGGCTCAGAGTCGAAGAGAGATTTGAAGATACTATGATTTTGAAGATGCAGAAAAGGGTCATGAGTGAAGGAATGCAGGTGGCCTCCAGAAACTGGAAAAGGCAAGGAAACAGAATATGCCCTCCAACCTCCAGAAGGAAGGTAGCCCGATCAACACCTGGACTTGAGCTCCGTCAGACCCACTTTAGACTTCTGATTCCTGTAACAGAAAGATAATAAATTTATGTTGTTTTAAACCACTACCTCTGTGGTCCTGGTAAACTAATAATGGGCTCCAGGAAGAAGGCTCTCAATGACCTCCAAGACGTCTAGTTTGGGCCAGGTATAGGAGGAACTTGTTGAGAAAGGGAGAAGAAAGTAAACTGAGAGAGAAGCTTCTGAATTATTTCTACCTTGTTCCTGTGTGACTGGAGGGATTTCCACGTGGAACTGCTCTCATGGAACATGAAGTCATAAGCTGTGGGGAAGATTTGGGGGAGAGGGTCTTCATCAATGGGATGACACCTGAAGCTGTGGAAGCAGATGAAGGGACCTAGCAAAGGGTGAGACAAAGCCTGGGGAACCCACCAGAGCATTGGGGCTGATGGAGTTGGCAGTGGTAGTGGCAGGGCCTGTTGATCTGTTTCCTCCTAATGAGGCTCTTTGAGCTCGTGTGTTGGTCCTGGCCTCTATTCTCCCGCCTCCACGTCCCCCAGGCCCTTGGTTTCTCAGGAGGTGACGTGCAGGGCTGCTCTGTGCACATTCCACTGTCTACAGCCAGTGCTCTCGTCGACAATCTGCCGCCTCTGTACGTGATGGCATGGACGGCAGTAGCCACACCAGAAGAGAGACTCTCCCTCATCTCTAGCTACATATTCAGAATCTCAGCTCTGGCTTGAATCCAGGGTGGAAGAGAGGTCTCAGGAGCAAGCCCAGACTCAGAGTGGGAGCAGCCCCCGGAAGGAGGGCCCTGGAGGCCAGGCTGTCAGGTGTCCAGGCCCGATACCTTTGTCGACTCCCATTCCTGGGGAGGGCAGCGCTTCCCTCTCCTCCTGGAACCCTACCCCTGTTGACTGCCTTTTGATTAGAATGTGGACTCTAACTTGGAATTAACCTGATTAATGTAATGAAGGCAGGGCCGGCTCAGCACCGCCTGGTGATGAGGGGAGATGGATTGGGAGCGAAGGCGCTCGGATGGAGGCGCGGCCGTAATTGCTGCGTTTACTGCTACCTGCCTCGCTGACCCTGCTGTTTAGCCCATTAATGATGATGCACAAGCCTCACTTTCTAGAGATAATGACAGAGAATCTCGGGGGAGGGTGCAGGAGGAGGGAAAGGTACTGGGGGTCTGGGGTCTGACATGGATCTGAGGATGACTGTCTGGCAAGGGTGATGCAATGAGGGGCCAGGTCACAGAAGCACATGGGGAGCTGAAGGGTGCAAAGGTACATCACAGGGGTTCCTCGAGGTTCCTGCCCCTTAGGGTAGCCACTCATCACTGAGTCTTAAGCAGGGGCCGCTGCACTTGGCAGGGCTTTCTAACTGGGTTGGAGGCCAGCACGCTGCCTCCCCAATTCAAGAGGGCTTCCTGGAGGAGGGACTTTTGAGAGGACAGATAGTCTAGGCTGTTGCACAAGTGTTCGGTTAATACACCAGCCTTGGGTGAGGGGGAGAACATGTGGGAGGTCAGGGAGGAACTTTATTGACACCTGCCACCTGCCCCAGAGGCCAGGTGGGCTAAGTGGCCTGAGGACAGTCCTGCAATCCTCCGCTGGACTCCATTTGTGCACCCTGCACCCATGTCTTAGCTTTGTAACTGGCAGTCTTCGTGGATCCACACGAAGCTCCCGGGCAACTAGAACTTCCTGCTTTTCCTCACCTGAGCCACTGACATACCTGGACTGACTCACAATGCATTGGGGCAACCAATATGTGGCACAAATTCAGGACTTCACATTTATCTCTTAAATTCCATTTTGTCAACCCATCTTTCCAAGCTGTCTGTAAGAGCCTTGTTTCATCCTCCATCATTTGAAACATATTTTATATCTTCTGATTATCCGATGAAGGTCATTAACAAAAACAGAAGGGCCGCGGGTAAAGTCATGGGCCCAAGCTCTCAAAATTTCAGGCTTCCACACACTCACCTCCTTTTTCTTTCCCTTTTCCCATTTTGATTACTGGTTCTTAGCAGGCCCGCGCCGGTTGTCATGGCGCATGAGTGTTTTTGTCCACCCACTGGTGCAGTTAAGAATGCACGTTGGGTCAGGATGTAAATGCCATGAGGGCAAGAACTACATTTGTCCTGTTCATCACAGTATCTTCAGGCCCTAGTTCTCTCTCCGAGGCACAGGAGGTACTCAGTGTAGAGTCGTGGAGAGAATAAAGGACGTGTCTGACAGAAATGGGGGTAATAGTGACGTCAAGGTGGGATGACCAAGGGGCTATTGTGCAAGACGTTAGGGATATTAACTCGGTTATCACCTCAGGCACCCGCCTTCTGGACTTTGCCCCCAGGTCTGGCATTTGAAGGGGTGGAGAGGGGAAGATGTGGTGGGAATTTTTAAATAAAAACTCTGGAGGGAGAAAGAGAGAGGTACGTGAGTTGGCTTTGGGGTCAGGAAAACTTGGTTGTGATTTTGCTTTAGTTATTTAGTACCTGCATGATTGAAGGCCATTGCTTATCGTTTCAGAGTCTCAAGTTTTTTCATCTGTAAAATGGGCTTAATAACACCTACCCCTCTCAGTTGTGGGATTTAAATGCAACAATGGAGTCAAAGCTCAAAGCAGGCACCATGTCTGTGAGCTGTGGCCCCGGCGCCCTTTCTTCTCCCTCTTCCTTACAGTGGAGACTGAAACTCTCAGGGGAGAGAAGAGTGTGAAGAATGTTGTGACCAGCGAGAGGGACACCAGTTTACTAAGAGACTGTGTGAAGCACCTGAGAGGTTAAGGCTGGAAAGGAGGGGAGGTCAGTAAAAGCTGCCTGGCAGGACAACACCCAATAAACCCATGTGCATCCATCTGCAGAGAGAGAGGCCACAATCTCAGAGTGAGCCCCGCCAAGTGCTGGCACAATGTATATTATTAAATGCGACAAACAAGTTCAGAACAAAAATCTGTATTTTTGTATATTTGTGCATATACCAGGATATCACCTCTTTTTTTCTTTTTGCAAAGAAGTTAAGTTTAAAAACTAAAAACCAAGATTCTCCTTAATTTCTCCACATTTGTTAATCTTTGTGAAGACTCAATATAAATAAAACTCTTAGCATTAAAGGGAATTTTAAAAATACAGTGTACTTTTCCTTTTTCATTGTGATAAAATATGCCTTTTAACCATTTTAAAGTTCAAAAATCTGTGGCAATAATCATATTCACAATGTTGTGCAGTCATCACTACTATTTCTAAAAAATTTCTCATCATTCTAAACAGAAACTCTATGCTATTAACCAGTAACTTCCAATTTTCCCCACTCATAAACTCCTGGAAACATCTATTGTGAGTTTGCCTATAAATGGAATCATATGATATTTGGGGTTTTTTGCTTCTGGTTTCTTTCACTTAGCATAATGTTTCTGGAATCATCCATGTTGTAGCTTATATCACAACTCCATTCCTTTTTTGTAACTGAATAATATTCCATTGCATGGCTATATTAATACCACAGTTTGTTTATCTATTCATCAGTTGATGGCCAGAGATTTTCTCTCAATATCTGAAATACATTTCTTCAAATCAAATGCTCTGCTTGAACTGAGAACTTATTATGGTATTTTTAATAGGAAAAATGATAACAGGTCATGTGTCCACTCAAAACCCTGACTAATGTATCCAAGCAAAGTGCCTATATGTTTATAAAATGTAGCTAAATCCAACTAAAATGCCTATATATAAATAACAAATTATTATGTTATGGCATACTCAAAGCATTGCTTTCTGGTTACCAAATAATACACATGGTTGTAATAGATGACTGCTTCATTAGCAATAAGTAATTTCAGCATCAGCCACACCCCAGATGCACAAACCCTTTGTTGACACTTCTCAAAACATCTAGACATGATTCTGACACTCTACCAATTCTATTTGAAATGTAACTTTGCATTTTTCCTGTGTATCATTATGTTCAGAATGAACATAGTGGTGAGTTTTGGGGATGCAAATACTGAATATATTTTCCCTGTATAAACAACTTGGAGATACATGGGTTCTATAAAGTTTAGGTTCTGAAAGTCTAGAGCTGTTATTCCAGGAAATGTTAACAGGGGAATATGTTCCACAAGATAGCAAATATGGTTAAACAAAAAACAAAAGCAGGTCCTCCCTGGTAGCACAAGGGATTAAGCACAGCATCGTGAAGCTATCCACAGCCTCTGTAGTATAAGTTCGATTCCCTGGCTGGCCAGGGAGCAACCCACATGGTGCAGCAGACCTCTCCTGACTTGCCCGCTGCTCCCCTCAGCAGTGTATTTCAGTCTGTCTGCCTGTTTTGTTCCCCACTGTCTCTGGTAAATCCTCTCACCCCCACCTCTGGGATGGAAATGGACAAGTACAGAGACTATATTAAGCAAGGATTAGACAATGAATCCAGAAATTAAAGATTGGCAAGATTGATTCCTGGCAAAATTCTAGAAAATGCCTTTATATATGGGATCTGACAATGCTTAGCAAGGAGAATGCATCTGCCTTTTGGCGGAAGCCAGCCAGAAATACATGTCAAAGGGTAGAACATCTTGCTTCTTCTGCTGTTAAGGACACTGAATGGAGAGGTGAGGGGAAAGCTGAAGATACTGTTTTTTGCTTTTGAGAGGGTGTGAAGCAGTTTGTCATATTATCCTTGAGGACGCAATAAAGCAATGTGGGCTGCATAATATCCCTGCTTGGTGAGTTAATAACCTCTGACTCACTGCCCCCAAAGATGTGATAGCAACAGGGTTTACATTTTCCCACTTGGAAGTCTTCAAGTCTGTGACTCAGACCTGGGAATGTGATGTTTCTCTTAGTGGCTCAGATGAAGATGTAGGTATTTAGCTCATCACACTTCCAGATGACTCCAAGAGGAGCAGGATCACTAATAGGTTGGATGACAGACCTGAGATTCAAACTGACTTGACAGGCCGGAACAGGGATCCTACACTGAATGGCATTGGGAGAAGGGTGGATATGGAGTCCTTCAGACAGGTTAAAAAGATCAGAGGTACAAATATGGGGCTGGGAGCCCTGGCTTATGAATGAATCATTGGAAAAAGATCAAGTTTATTTGACAACTAATTCATTGTGAATCAATTGTGCAGCACTGCCAAGAGGACCATGACTCCCAGGCTCCCAAGCTGCCTTGTGGACAGAGAAAGGCCAATGGTCCCATTAGGTCCAGTATTTTGCTCATCTTGGGGGTGAGGATGGCATCTTAAGAGTGATGTTCAGGGCAGAGCAAGCCTGTGGTAGAGGATGCAAACACCAAGTTCAGAAAATTTACTACTAAACTGGGATATATTTGAGAGTGAAAGAAAGTGCTGTTAATAACTGCTATGTATAAATCTATCTTTGAAGCATCATTGAAAAAGCTGGGACTTTTTATATTGAAGAAAATTAAAAAATCAAATAGTTGTAATATGAGAAGGGGAATAGATTTCTATGGTCCATTATTTTTAAAAAACGTTTATTTAAAAAGGAACATGCTTTTTGAAAAAAACTCAAACAATAGCCAGCTTCCTTCTGTCAAATGGTATTGATACTAGTGTTCATCTTGTTATGAGGACGAAAGTGTTCAGAATGGTATATGGCATAAGAATTTGTAAGATGGAGCCTCCCTGGTGCCCTGAGTTCTATCATCGGCCAATACAGTGCTGCAGACCTTTTCTGCCTCACCCTCTGCTCCCCTCACCAGTGTATTTAGGTAGATCTGCCTGTTCTGCTCCCCACTCTGTCTCTGGTGAATCCTCTTACCACCGCCCCCCACCTCTGGCCTACACCCAGTTCTTCTATGCATAAGTAAATAAATAATCTTAAAAAATTAAACAATAAAATGTGAAAAAGAAAGAACTTGTTAGATAAAGACAAAAATGAAACTACTTAAAAGAAAAAAAGTTTTCCTTTTTCCCATAATCTCCCATCCTCTCAGTTCTGTGCCTCAGAAGTAGATATATTATTAATTTTCTGTGTGTATTTCTACATTTTTTATTCAAAAATTTAAACTAATGTGCTGACATGAAGCAAGTGTAACAAGATCTTGATAATGACTATTTCTGAGTGATTAGAATATGGGAGTTCATTGTACTATTCTATTTTTACGTATCTGAATTTTTCATTAAAAATAGTTATGTATATAGCTCAAAAAGCAAGCTAATACAAGGCTATAGCTATCCTCCTATTAGCTCCCCAAAGACTATCATTTTTAAATTGTTTACCTACATCTTCTCGTATTTATTTCCCTATTTCTATTGAAATATTATGTTTCCATTGTTATTTTTGGCTATTTGTGTTTTAGATATTATCTGTTGTCTACCATTTACGGAAGAAGAGGATTGAATTCTCTTATGAATATCTATATTAATGTTATATTTGTTAATTCTCTTAATATACACATCATAATTTGGAGTAAAATCAAGATTTCATATTTATGTACATGAATATGTAAATATATGTATTTTATAGTTGAGGACTATTTTGATTTTCATCACATTTTATTTCTTGAATAGACTTTTGTTTTCTTTGAGTTAATTACCTCAGACATTTTTGGTGGTTTGCTAAGTTTTCTAATTACTTATTACTAATTCATGTACAAATTTCCAACAGAAATATGAAAATCATTATATTTTGTCATGCATATTTCATCATCTGTTGTTACCATATTTTAGTGATGGCATTGTTTTTGAATCTGCATTTTTTCCATTCATGGCCATCACTAACACAAATCACACTTTTGAATAAATTAAAAAAAAAACACTCTCTTTGGCCTCATGGATTATGAAAAGAAGTTTCCTGGGATGGCAAATTAAGAATGGGGCTCTCCTTGGGAAGACCAATTAGTAAGAGTGTCTTCTTCCTCTGGGTTTGAGGCGACTCTTCAAATGGGGGTTGGCAAGCTGAATGCAAGGTAGATCTCAGTTCTTATTTATGACCTCCAAGTTATTGTCAGGGAACAACTTACACAACTTCTACCTGTGCTGGTTACTGCATGGAATTTTCCTTCTACATCATTTTGGGAATTTCCTTCACCTCTCTCTTGTGTTAGATCTTTTACTTACAGATTCCCAAGTAGTGCTTTTTCTTGGGTTATTCATTCATTTTTGATAGAATGGGCAACACTGTGCAGCAGTTTTAAAGAAAGGATTCATCGGAATTTTAGGGGATTTTGGAAATGAGATAGTGAGAATTAATTTTAGTCTAACACATAACTGATATTTTAGCTGGTTATAGAATTCTAGACTTACTTTTTTCTAAGATTTTTTAAAAATAAATCTTTCAAGTTGGCTTTTTTCCAAAGTATAATTACTATTCTAAGTCTATCACATTTTCTTTTTTTTGTTTACTTCTTCCTTTTCTCTCTACACCTTTTTAAAAAAATTTCACATCTTTTCATTAAATTGATATTTCCCCACCACCACTCTCCTCACACCCCTTTGATCTTTTGCCTTCACTCTTCCCTCTTAATATCACTTTATTAGTGTCCACTGTATAAAAGTCCAATATTTGTCTTTGTCATTCTCACTTGCTGTGCTACACGTAATTCCCTCAAACTCCTTCCACTTTTCTGTATATGGCAATATTCCATCTTTTCTTATGCCTCAATTATATTCCACTGTGTAGGTATACTATATCTTCTTGATCCAGTTCTCTATCAGTGGTTAGTTTTCATTGTTAATCTTCAGAAACTTACTCCCGAATTTTTGTAATTAAAACATCTTTTCCCTTTCTCTCATTCTCAAAGCTTCTCTGTATCCCTTTGTGTTCTAAAATGTTATGATTATGTGCTTTGTTATGAGAAATTATAAATACACTGTGCTGGGTATTATATTTTCTTTATTTATACTCTAGTTTTCATACTTTCTTTCCTAATTTCTTTCCTAGTTTCATCTCTGTGATTATTCTGTTTTCTGGATTTTTTTCAATCTTACCTTGAAAGTCTTCCATTAAATATTTTTTCCTCTAATTATATGTACATACACACAAATACACATAAATATTCATTTCCAGGGGTTAAAAATTATTATTCTAAATGTGCATTAAAAATACACCTTGTCTTTGTTTCATGAATATAAATTTCTTTGACTTTTTTGAGACTGTTAATTAAAGATGAGTTTCTTCTCTTCCCTGAATTGTCTTTGATACTTTCAAGTTCTTTTTCTTGTGGTAGGTAACCCTGGTTTATATTTCTTATGTTGGAAACATTTTTTTTAACTTTGTTTATTTATTTGTTTGTTTGTTTGTTTATTTATTTATTTATACAAGAACTGGGGTACAGGCCAGATGTATGGGAGGGTGAGAGGATTCACCAGAGACAGATGGGGGAACAGAACAGGCAGACTGACGAAATACACTGCTGAGGGGAGCAAAAGGCGCGACAGGAGAGGTCAGCCAGATCATGTGGGACCCTCGCCAGCCTGCCGGGAACGAACTGGCACTGCAGAGGCAGCGGACAGCATCACAGCGCAGCCTGTGCCACCAGGGAGGCCCTGGAAGCATATTTTAAAGCACTAATGTCCTTCCTTTTCTGTCCACCAATACACAAAAGTAAAGTAGAAAAGACTGAAAACTCTGGGTATGTTTTGGAGCTGCTGATTAATAGACATCATTGAAGAGTGATTTAGTGGGAAACCAGATTTTTTTGCAGGAGAATCTAATTACCAGAATCTAGAGGTTTCTTCTTTTGAACTGGTAAGTTTTTCCAGGATCTTCAACTTAGTTAGGAAACTGAAGACAGGGCCTCCCCGGTGGCGCAGCGATTGAGCGCTGGGCTGCGAAGCTGCCCGCAGCCTCTGCAGCGCCGGTTCGATCCCCGGCTGCTCCCCGGCCACCGGAGGAGGGTCCCGCATGGCGGGCAGACCTCTCCTGCCGCCCGCTGCTCCCCTCAGCAGTGTACTTCGGTCCTTCTGCCTGCTCTGCTCCCCGCTCTGGCTCTGCAGAGTTCTCTCACCCTCCCGCGCTTCTG